>NC_136464.1:115312779-116562779 GCF_902686455.1 Sciurus vulgaris
TGAGTTTGGATATTTTGAAAATCAGTTAGAAATGAAAGGTGTTAGTTATAGGGTGGGTATGAAGTGGGAATAAGGAAAAGCTATTTTCACTGTTACTTTTACATTTTGGACAAAAAAGAGAAAGGCAGACGAGGTAAAAAATATCAAGTGTGCTTTTTAATTTTTTAATTTGTTGTTTTTAGATACACATGACAGTAGAGTGTATTTTGACATAGTATACTTACATGGAGTGTAACCTCCCATTCTTGTGGTTGTATGCGGTGTGGAGTTACACTGGTTGTGTATCCATATATGAATACAGGAAAGTTATGTCCAATTCATTCTGCTGTCTTTCCTATTCCCATTCCCGCTCCCTTCTCTTCATTCTCCTTTGTTTCACCAATGAATTTCCATTCTTTCCTCCCTCTCATCTTACTGTGTATTAGCATCCACATATCAGAGAGAACATTCAGTTTTTGTTTTCTTGGGATTGGCTTATTTCACTTAGTATGATAACCTCTAGTTGCATCCATTTACTGGCAAATGCCATAAATTCATTCTTCTTTATGACTAATATTCCATTGTTTATATATACCACTTTTTCTTTATCCATTCATCTATTGAAGGGCATCTAGGTTGGTTCCACAATCTGGCTATTGTGAATTGAGCAGCTATGAACATTGATGTGGCTGCATCACTGTAGTATGCTGATTTTAAGTCCTTTGGGTATAGGCCAAGGAGTGGGATAACTGGGTCAAATGGTGGTTCCATTCCAAGTTTTCTGAGGCACTTCCATACTTTCAAACTTGTTTTATAAATAAGTTAAAAAATATTGAGAATATTGTTATTTTTTCTAAATCTTGATAAAAAAGTTTAGATTTTCTAACTCAATTTTTAGATTTTTAATGATCAGTTTAGTGCCTAGAGTAAGAGAAAATAATTTACTTCCTTTCACTGATTTTTGACATGCTACATGAAAATAATTAAACAATATCTATGAAGTTGCTACTTTAAGCCCCAAATATGGAAAAGGGAAGCATTTAATAAATTTTGCAAATATGAAATCTAAATGCTTGGGAAGTTTGAAACTTAACAACGACTATTTTTCTTGAGTGCTTACCACGTCCCAAGCACTAAGCAAAATGTTTTATCTGCATTCTACATGATTCATTGGCTTCTCACCAAAACCTATATATTTTTGGTAGATCAAGGAAACCGAGTCTCTAGGAAGCCTAAGAGTAAACATACATCTATGCATATTTGTATACATGTATTTCAACTACATAGAGACTCTCTGTATTATCTGCCTCTTAAAGAAATAATTTTTAGTTTAATTTGACTGATTGTCACTGATAGGAGGATAAAGAGAAACCCCTTCACAGATTTGCTTAATTTGCCTTTTATTAGGATGAACATTTCCTGTGCCACCACTGAGGTGAGTCAGTGCTAAAACCAGGAATGTTCTGGGCAAATGGAGGTAGCCACTTTTCTGAGATTTCAGGGCTGTAAACCGTCAGAGCCAATCTTTAAATATTAGATAGCTTGAGCTTTTCTCCAGTTCTAGTTAACAAGTAGTTCCTATGATTAAAGAGGACTAAAATCACTAGAGTACCTTAAGGTCTATTTGTTATGAAATTTTTTTTTTTTTTTGCGGTGCTGGGGATTGAACCCAGGGCCTTGTGCTTATGAGGCAAGCACTCTACCAACTGAGCTATCCCCAGCCCTATTTGTTATGAATTAACAGAAGTTGAACCTTCCATCACTAGAACTGGCTCTTTTTTTCTTTTTTCTCTCAGTACTGGGAATGAACTTGGGTGAAATGATACACTGTGATGCTCATCACAGTGTGAGCTGTGTGACTGAAAACTTTGATTTGCATCTAAAGTAGCACAGAGAAGAAATCAGCTTCGAATGACCCTCACTGACGTGTCTCAAAGGTTTCACGTCCTTTTGAGTTTTTTCACCAGCATGTGAAGCAGATGTCAACCTAAATATCATAAAGAGAAAGTTTCTCCCAAGACTGATAAGTTCATTTGGGAATAGCAGATCACTGTAATAGGAATACACATGTCATAGTAATGTATAGGTGTATGCAAGGTGGCTGAGGCAAGGTGAAGCTTTTTTTAAGCAAAAAAGGTAGACTTTAAGTAATTGCTTTAATGCAAAGTTCATGGGTCTGGGAGACTGGAGTGGACATCAGCTCATTTGTAGCAGGGATTCTGTAATGAGCCTCTTCTCTGAATTGCTGCAGTCTCAAAGAATGTCAAAGATAAATTTTGTTACAAAGGTGTGTGTTATACAAAGCACAGATGTGTGTAGAATAAGAAGGAATTTCTTATGGGGTTTTAAAAAGTCCTTAAGACAGAACTTTCTCAGATAGGCAAGTGTAAGTTCTTCTCCTTCATGATCTCCTTCTTTTCCTTCATGATGTCTGGGTCTGACAAGAACTATTTCACTTTGGTATCAGCAAATTTCAGAGCAGACCTGCTTGTAGTACAAACGACCCAACTGTAGTTTGGGGTTGTGATCTTCTCTGTAGAGTCCTGGAGTATCATGACCTGGTGAGCATTTCTTATTCTAATTTCTGGCTTGGTAGAAGAGGCTCTTGCACAGTATAACCTTTAGTCATAAATCCATAGAAGGGAGACCTACACTTATTAATTCTTGATGGGAGATATGCCTCCTTTCTGTCCCCCACTGCTCAAAGTTCACATGGATATGGGTAAATATTCTCTTTATGTTGGTGGGTGATTTTTCTTGTGTCCCTTGGGTTGCCAGATGAAACAGAGGGTGCCTGTTTAAATTTTCATTTCAGATCAACAAGTAATTTTCTAGTATAAATGTGTCCCAAAGATCAACAAATAATTTTCTATTATGAGTGTGTCCCAAATACTGCATTGGGTGTGTGTGTATGTGTGTGTGTATATTTATATATACACACACACACATATATACACATATATATACATTTTATAGATAAAATATCTTTATTTATTTATTTTTATGAGGCGCTGAGGATCAAACCCAATGCCTCACATGTGTCAGGCAAGCACTCTACCACTGAGCTACAACCTCAGCCAGGGCATACTTATATTAAAATGCATTTTTTTTGTTTCTTTACAATTCCAGTTAAATTGGATATCCTGTATTATTATTTGACAAATCTGGCAAATCCAGGTTTATCTCTCACTTAACCTAAGATCCTTTGTGGATTCAGTTTTATTGGGGATCGTAGTTCCCCATGGGGCCTGTGGCTCCTCAGTGGTAAATGGGGTCTCAAGCATCCAAAACCCAGCCCAGTTAAGGTAGCACTGAATCAGAATGCCCTTCCACAGGATGACCCTTGTGTTCTGATTCTCTGGGTTTCCTGTTAGTTTTCATTTCACTTTCACATTTCTCTTATTTTCTTCCAAGCTCAGACATGATTCAAGCGGATGCTTGTTTTATGTTCTCCAGGGTTTTCAGGTGTTTTGAATGATCTAGTCCTTCTTCTTGTAGGAGGTGGAAGCCCTGACATGGGCTCTGTAGCCATTATCTGAGGCTTTTGCTGTGTCGTGTTGGGGAAGGTTAGTATATGCTTTCCAGACTTTCTGAGCTATATGTGGGGGAAGGTATCATGCATGATCCAAGTATATTTAGCCTGTTATAACCATATTGATGGTATAATGTGATACTTCAAAATGGAATTTTTTCTAAAATAAGCAAGTTTAAGTACCAAAGTTTAAAGATACATAGGGAAAAAAAATCAAAGATCTCCCAAGTAATTTAAGAAAATGTAATTTTAAGTCTAGATGACTTAATTCCTAGGATCGTGTTTACATTACCATTTACCAAATACTCTGTTTCTTTCCTGAATTGCCCCTTCCTGGGAGCGTTAAACATCCCTTTCTTGGTCACATGACTGGGGACTGGCTGGTAAGGTGGAAGTGCCAGCATGTGATTTATAGTTTGTCCATCTCTTTTCTCTTTGTCACAGCAATCTGCCAGTAGATATGAGGAACAGAGCTGCAGTCCACCGCTTCAGTAGATAGGCTCAGAGAGCCACCACCACCGCGGCCTTGAGCACTGAGGGTTTCATGTTGATTGCTACTGCAGTACTCTCTTGACATACGACTGCCATCAACCCTCCAGCACGGTGCTAGGCACTGAAGTTAGCAAGCAATGTGGCTATGGTCTTTGCCCCTCATGAAACTTATAGTCTAATAGAGGTGGCAGAAGTTAATCAGAGAGATGAATAAGTATACAAAAAGAGAGGCAAATGTTTTGAAAGAAACTAATTATTGATAAGATTAAAATGCATTTCTTTAAAATGCTATTCCTTCTATTTCCAGAAGAGCCTGAGGCCCAATGCACAATTTAAACCTAAGACACATTAATATAGCAGAGGTATCAATGTCACCAGACCCTTGAGATAAATGAAATAAATGAATTGCAGTAGGGTACAATTATTTCTGAGTTTCCTGGAGATAAAGCAAAAGGGAAAATAGTTGGGTTACATAATTTTTATTGTTTGACACAGGACAGAGGCAAACTCTTGAGAAACTGAAATTTTTCTTGCCTTGAATCAGGAAGCAATTTGGCAACTGGGTCTTCTCATGAGGGATATTTCCCAACTTAATGAACAATAACTCTAACTTTGGCTTTATAAAAGTCACACAGACATTGTTTAAAGGTATGTTCCTTATATAAAACATCTATAAATGTGGAAAAGAACAAAAATCTCAACTAAGGGAAGAACACATTTCTGCAGAGTGTTTAGGTAATATAAGCCAGACAGCTTGCTTCCTGGGGACAGGACTTGAAAGAGAGGCTGCAGACAGTGAGTTGCTAGATGACCCTTAGGCCTCCCTGAAAAACCAGAGGTCTCACATGAGGCTTTGACAAGGGCTGAATTTAAATTGGTTCGTGGTTGGCTTTTCAACTGGAATCTTAAATATTGTTCTATGCTGTTTCACTGCAAAAGAATCCATCTATTCAATTCTCCCAGAAGGGGGCAGAATTGACAACGTCACTGATTGATTTCTGTGTTTTTGCCATGCCAGCCACATGGGGTCCTGTAGGTAGGATGGATATTTTCTTCAAAAAGGAGCATTGAGTCCTGTTAATTAAGACACCAGAGTTGGGCCAGGCTTACAGGAGGCAGGAGGATAGCAAGTTCAAAGCTAGCCTCAGCAACTTCATGAGGCCCTGTCTCTAAAAAAAAATATAAAAGGGACTGGGAGTGTGGCTCCGTGCATAAGTGCCCCTGGGTTGAATCCCTAGTAGAAAGAAAGAAAGAAAGGAAAGAAAGAAAGAAAGAAAGAAAGAAAGAAAGAAAGAAAGAAAGAAAGAAAGAAAGAAAGGAAAGAAAAGAAAGAAAAGATACCAGAGTTTAGCAATATCAAACATGAAATATATAATTTAGGTCTTAAGGGGCTTTTGTTTACAATGTATAGCTTCAGCCAGACAAGGACCAGGTAGATCATACCTGGCCTGCTGATGGAGGGACAAGAAGCACTTGGTGTAAGTCAGTGCTGGTTAATAGGAGAGGGAGCTGGACACAGCCACCATTATCCCCCTTCCTTCTTGGGAAGCAGTTCAGCTTATGGAACAGGGCAGTTCCGTAAGTGTGAATGCAGTACTTTTTTTTTTTTTTTTTTTTAATAGCAAAAAATGTTTTTGATATTAGTAAATTCATAAACAGTTATAGGCTCCATATTAACAATTTCCTAAGTTGAAATCAACAGAAATAGAAATATTTCCTCAATCAGGAACTTGGGATTTAAATCAAAAAGTTGTGAACAACATATGTGCACTGTTATTAATGTCAGATATTTGATCTAAAAATAACTGTGAAGATTAGTATTCAGTTATTTTTGCTATACTGCATTTCATCATATAGGGTTTTTTGCCTGTTGTATTATGTACCATTTTTAAAATTTTAAAAAAAAATTTTGATTCATTGTATGCAGTACTGGTTTTAGCAGAACATTTGTCACAGGTTCTCATGATTTCTGTAGCAGGCACACATCTCCATGAACAAACTCAGGTATTTAAGAAGTGTGTCTTTTGTAAAATTTCTATAACTGAACATTTTTTGTTGTTGTTGAATCTCCATTCTGCTCAATGACAGAAGCAAAATCTCAGTTGGTGTGAGACCTCCCCATTCTTCACTTTCCTGTACATTAAGGTGAGTGGGGGCACCTATGTCGTCTCCAGGCATTGGCTAGGGGGCATCAGATATCAGGTCTTAGGTTGTCATCTTCTATCTATGCTGGTTTTGGCAGAGACATCTTTCTACCTATCCCTGATCTCAGATCATGTTTGCTGTGTCCGTCTCACTCCAACTAACAGTCCCCTTGGGCTTCTCTCTTTTCTGTTATTCATCCATTCCTCCTGGGTAATAGGGATCACCTGGCTCTTCCTTTGCCTCACTGGATCCAGGAATCCCTGATGATGATGTTTCAGGTATGTCTACGTACAACTTTCCTTCATTGCTTCCCCTCTGGATGCAGAGAACCTCTATTGGTCTTTCTAGAATGCTCCAAATATTAACACCTCCCATTTAGGGTTGCTGTTATTTATTCTTTCCTACCAGTGAAGTGGGCAGAATTGGGGTTCCATTTTAGGGATATCTCAATATTTTAGCTCTCCTCCTCCTCTGGCCCCTCTTACTGACTTTGATGAGGATGCATTCCTAATGTGATTATGGCATAAACTATAGGCCTTAAATCTCTCAGCTTATGTTTTCAAAGCCTTCAAGACTATGATGCTGGGATTTTGAGTCTGTTTTTTTTCTGTTCTGCTATGACAACCCCTCTGAAGGAATGCAGACATAGAAAACCAGAACTGCCTCCAGAACGGAGGAAAGTTCATGGGTAATAGGACGAATGAAGAAAATTCAAATTTACTCTATCAAAATATTGTTCTGCTTCCACATTCTTATGATAGAAATAGGTGAATATGTTAAAATAGCCTATCTAGGTGGATGAGTAGCTACTTGAATAACTTTCATCCTGAAATAGTGGTTCTTGGGTCCCTTTGAGAATCTAATGAAAACTTTAGAATCTTTCTTTAGAAAATGGTCATTCACACAAAATTGGGGATATAAGTCATGAGGTCATTGGATTTCAGTAAAAACTCTTTGTGATAGAATATTGTCTATTATATATAGAGTTTCCAAGGATTTATGCAAATCCCTACTCTATGTTTAACTTTAAAGATCCCTTAACCACATTTCATTGAGGAATAAATGGGATCACAGAGGTAAGGTGACTTTTTGGGCAAGATATCCAGTTATGCTGCTATCTTCTTCTAGAGTCTTAATTAAGTGACTGGAAACATTCCAGTCAAATCTATAGGCTACACCAAACTGAAACAGACAGCAGAAAAGATCAATCACAGAAAAAAATTGTGTTATCTTGCATGGTTTTGATAGGCTGAAGAGCTACACAAAATGAGGTTAGTGTGAAATGTTCAACAATTTGCTTTTAGAGCAGTCTTATCAGTAGTCACTATGCCAACACCTATGGAGTGTCTGTTGGTCATAAGCAGGAAGAGTGAATCTGCAACTTGTTACTGTAACTTCCTTTACATGAATGCCACGATTTCCAAATCCTCATATTCCGGACAGTTCATTTCTGGGCAAGATAGTCTGTTAAATGTCCCCACCCAGAACAGCCCAGTACAGAGCTCTGATACGTGATGCTCTGAACTGTATATACCTTTGTTACTGAGTCTTAAGACTGCATTTGTTCTCTTTAGTTGTGACAAAATCAGCTCATTCTGATGGCAACTTGATCTTGAACTTCCTACCCTCCAACAATCCAGTCTGTGGTATCTTGTTATGGTAGCCTGAGATAATACACTATTGGATTCTTCCCTGTTAATTTTTTTAAAGAACCTTAAATATCCTTATCTTCAATTACTTGAAGGATTATTATCTTTTGAATGGGGTAGGAGAGAGAGTTTGGGTAAGTTCATAAAGTAGAATTAGAACCAGTTGATCAATATTATAGGGGAAGGGGAAGGCTTTTTGAGACTTAAGAGTTAAAAGACTATGCAAAAAAATAAATAAATAAATAAAATAAAATAAATAAAATAAAGACTATGCAAACAGAGAAATGAATAGAGAGCAAGTTACCTGTCACCAGAAGTGCTAGAGCAGAAGTTGGGTTTCATGCACATCATATAGAGTTTCTTGCTTTAATAAGGAAATTGGACAGGAGATTTTGAAAATCTCTTTAATTCTAGGACTTAAAAGAGCATATAAAATGTTTTATGAAGCAACAACAATGGACTTTTCTTCTAAGATAAACAAGTTTTTCCCAGAATTCACTGTGCCAAAGCTGTGGACAATGAGTATAATAAATTCTCTGACCATGTGGGGATTTTCAGGGAGCAATTTTACTCAATAGCTATTTTGTATGTGCCTATCATGAGTTATATGCTTATGGTAGGTACTGGCGCACAAAGAGTAAAAAAATGTGGCCTCTGCCCCTGAGGGAGTTGATATTAATGGGAGAGAGAAACCTGTATCCATAGAAAGAAACTAATATTTATTAGAATGCAAGGTGTGAATACAGAAATTGACAGTGGGGAAATGTTAACAGTGGTCCATTTTATGCTTTGAATATAGCCCTTGCTGCTCAGTCACTGCAACTTATTTTTTAAAATGAACATGTTTCCTTCTCTTCCTCTCGCCCTGCTCCTCCCTAATTGCCCCCGCCCCAGCCCCATTTCTAATCTCAGGGGAAACAGGATTATCTTTCTTCCCCATTTTAGGCAGGTTTATCTGTCCCTGAGTAAACAGCCACCATAGGTATGAAGAAATCCAGACTTTCGGGATGGTACCAGAAGATCTCAGAAATAACTATCTCCTAAGTTAACAAGTGAATTACAACTCTAGACAGAACACATGGAATGCAGTCTTTGAATCACCTTTTAAAAGCCCCCCTTTCCAGCTGATGGGCAGAATCACAGTCTTTGGAACAGGAGACCCCTGTGTTTCTCCTTTGCTAGTAAAGCAATAAAACTTCTTTTTCCTTTTTCTAAAAACAAAAGAAATGCAATGTGTGGCAGGTACTAGTCTAAACAGTTTTTGTACTAACTTATTTTGTCATCACAGTAACCTTAGGAGGTGGGTGCTATTGCCGAAATCTCGGTCCTCGTCCCCAATGCCAATCCAGTAACAAGGACACAGTTTTGAGAAAAAGGAAAAGGAATGTTTTTTGCTTTGCTAGCAAAGGAGAAACACAGGGGACTCCTGTCCCGGAGTTTGTGATTCTGCCCATCAGCTGGAACAGGAACTTTTAAAGAGGCGATTCAAAGGCTACATTCCATATGCTCTCTGTCAGAGTTGTAATTCACTTGTTAATTTGGGATATAGTCATTTCTGAGATCTTCTGGTACCATCCCCAAAGTCTGGATTACTTGGTTCCTATGGTGGGTGTGTACTCAAAAACAGATAAATCTGCCTAAAATGGGGGAAGAAAGGTAATCCTGTTTCCCCAGGGATTAGGGAGGTGGAGAGAGGAAGAGAAAGAAGCATGTCCATTTTAAAAATAAGTTGCAGTGGCAGAGCAGCAAGGGCTATGTTCAAAGCATAAATGGATCACTGTTAGAGAGCTGTCAACATGACCATGTTACAGAGGAGAAAACTGAGACACAGAGAGCAAAATAAATTTGCTCTACTTTATTAACTAAGCGAGAGCTGGACAGACTGGTAGGCAGTCTGATTTCAGAATCTGTGGCCTTGATCCCAGCACTTTCTTTCTTCCCTCCTATAACATTTGTCCTTTGGCCCATCACGCTCAGCTTTCCTGGTTCTTCTTCAGTCTCTCTAATTGTGCTTCTCTGTATCCCCCATGACTCCTCTTCCTCAGCCAGTCACCCTGATGCTCCCCCAGAGCTCTGCCTGGGCTTTCATGCCAAACCCTCTCCGGGCATCCTTTCTAGGTCTCTGGGTCCTGGATTACAGTCCCCGATCTGTGTCTCTTTGTCTCATGCTGCATCCCAAACCTGCAGACCGAGACATCTAGCTGCCTCAGGTATCTCTACCTGGATGTCATAGGCACCTAAAACTCTGTGTGAAACACACTGAAAGCATCATCTTTCTTCCTAAATTGTCTTCCCCTACATACTCCACATTTTATATGCATGCTGGAAAACTCAGTTGTCTGTGATGTGACTTTCATCTTCCTCACTCTATCTAATCACCAAGTTTTGAGGGGTTTCATTCCCCCTGACCATTCCTCTAGTTGGGGTCCTAATCATTTCTTCATTTGACCACTGAAAAGGTCTCCCAGGTCGTCAGCCTTTCTGCCTCTTATCTAGCCCTTTTAAATCTGTTCATCTTTGAGCCACAAGAGTATCTTCCCTAAAACACAAAATTTTATGTGGTTTGTTTGTATGAATCCCTCAACATCCCCCCGACCCCTATCACTCACAGAGGTGTTCCTTAAACACGTGGTGCTTGGGAAAAATCCTGCAGGGCCACCTGGGCACTTGATAAGATGGAAGATTTCTGACATCAGAAGACATCAGAGCCTCCGGCGGTACAGTCCTGGGAAGTGTATTTTTATGATTCTTCCAGGGTGATTCATAATTTACTGCCTGGATAAAATCTAAGCACACTTGAGACCACGTGAGTGTTGTTACCTCTGTTCCTCTCTCCAGCCTTATCTTTTACCAGTCTCTCCAACTTCCCCCAAACATTGGCTGCTTCTGTTTTCTACCCTTGATCAGGAGGAATAAGTTCTGCTGATCTACTGCATAGTATGGTGAATATAGCTAATCATGTATTGCACAAATCACTTTTGCAGTAACTCACTGTCCCCCCTGCCCAGGACACCTTATCCTGCTTCCTGGTTGCTGTCTGCCTCTTCCGTTGCCTTTTCAGGCTTCCCCTCTTCTAGTCAGACATCTGGACCTGACTCCCAGATTCAGGAATTTTTGTCTCCTAGGGGCTCCCTACCAACAGTCTCCTGGCCTACCCTCTCAGTCCTTACCACCCATCCTGTAATCATGTTCCTGTTCCCTTCCAGTTTGCAGTTTCTTGAGAGCAGACCCCAGGCACTGCTCATCTTTCTGTTTCTGGCTGGCTACCGTAGTGACCGATCTATAAATATTTGTTGAAATGAATGGATATAACTCCAGCATAACGGGTGGCGTGGCTAGAGTGCCCAGGAACCATTGACGGGGTTACCCAGGTGACCTCAGGAAACGTGACACTTCATAGAGATCTTAAGAGAAAGGTGAGTAGAAACATGTGAGTTATGGCGTAGGGGAGAAGGGCGTTGTTGGCAGAGGGTGGTTTCAGGGAGAGGGAGCAGTACTCCTGGCTGCACAGTGGGGACTCTAAAGGGAGTGGCAGCGGGGAGCTGGGAGGGAGCCTGCCCGCAGCAGGACCCAGGAGGCTGCCGGCCTCCCTGAAGGGGATCCTCCACACCGGCTGAGAACCAGAGGGAACAGTGCCACCTACTGTGCCAAAGTGGTTTTCCAGCTCCTGGAGTGGAAGAAAGTGTCAATAACTCAATAACTTGTCAATACAGTGGGAGTTTTAAGATAAAATCTCTCATGGAATTAATGGCATAAGTGACAAATGGAAAATCTTCGACAAGGAAAAGTGAGCATTATTCTTACTTGTGACATGCTCTTGCCATTAAGCACTAACAAAAGGGTCCTGTCCTTATCATGCTTTGCTCAACAAAGGAAACAATTAATAGTAAAGAGACAAGCTGGCTCGGGAGAAAATATGTACAAACCATGCATTTAATAAGAGGCTAATATGCAGAACATACAAGGAACTCAAACTACTCAACATCCAGAAAACAACACTATTCAAAATAGGCAAAGGGCTTAAAAAGACAGTTCTCAAAGGACGATGTGTAAATGACCAACAGAATACAGAAAAATGCTTATCTTCTCTAATCATCAGAGAAATGCAAATCATAACCATCATGAACTGTCATCTCACCCGTGTTAGATTAATTATTATCAAAATGATGAAAGATAAGTATTGAGGACACAGAGAAAAGGGAACCCTTGTGTACTGTTACTAATATTGTATATTAGTACAGGTTTCTTGGAAAACAGTATGAAGTTTCCTCAAAAAAACTAAAATAAGGGCTGGGACTGTAACTCAGTGGTAGAGTGCTTGCCTAGCATGTGTGAGGCACTGGGGTTGATCCTTGGCACCACATAAAAATAAATAAATAAAATAAAGGTATGTGTCCATCTACAACTAAAAAAAAAAAAAAAAGAAAGAAAGAAATAATATTGCTAGGTGACCCCCAAATTCCACTTTTGTATTTATGCCCAAAGGGATTAAAATCAATATGTTGAAGATATATCTGCATTCCCATGTTTACTGTGGCAGTATTCAATAGCCAGGATATGGAAACAACCCAAATGCCATCAACTGATGAACAGATAATGTGATAGGTATACACAATGGGATCCTGTTTAGCCATAAAAAGCATGAAATCCTGTATGGGTGACAACATGGATAGAACTGGAGATTATTATGTTAAGTGAAATAAGTCAGGTGCAGAGACACAAAGACTGTACGATCTCACATGTGAAATCTAAAAATGTTGTGGAGGTGACTAGAGACTGGTGGGGAGATGCAGATGAGGACAGGGAAACTGGCGTCAAGTGGAATAAACCCTGCTGATCTATTGCATAGCATGGTGGATATAGCTAATCATGTCTGGCGTATTTCTAAGAAGTGATAAATATTTGAAGTGATGGGTATACTAATTACTCTGACTTGGTCGTACTACAGTGTATAAATGTATCAAAACATTACATTGTACCACATAAATACAAACAATTTTAATTTAAAATAAAAAAAATTTTTAGAAAGATGGTCTCCTGTGTTAGTTTATAGAATGAGTCTCATTTGATTTTCCCTTCCTCCTACTTGAGATTTTTATTCTAAAAATTTATGGGCACCAGAGGCTTAATCACTGCTACTAATTTTAGTAACTGCTCACTGTTGAGATTCCAATTTCCATATAATAGTGACATCACAATTATTGCTGAAGTTAATTGGAACCCAGTGATCTGATTAATAATTCTCAGTCAAAACTGTTGCTTTTGATCTATTTGATCTTGTAGTCCATAAGCATTTGAAAGTTGCTATTTTTTATTCAAGGCTACTTTTGTTGCTCCCTGTCGGGCAACAAGGTCCGATGTACCTCCTCAGGGCCTGCCTGAGGAGAATACGGGCCGAGCAGGATGATGAGTGTCCGCTGCAAAGGAAACACACCAGAGCCCGGAGGTCTGACAGCGCACAAGAGGCACAGCAGGAATCTCGTTTATTGAGAAAATCGCACAGCTTTTATGTAGGGTGGGGGCTAGGCGGGAACCAATCAGCTTAAAGGTCAGCAAGGCATGGGGGGTTCATGCAGGTGAGAGTCCCATAGGACTATATGGCAAGCACGAGCTGATCACATTTGCAGAACTATTGTTAACCAATCTCTGACGGTGGTCGGATTTATCATCATTAAATATTGAAACCGCCTTTGAGGCCTTGATCTTGCTCACTCGCCAGGGAGTAAGGAGTCAGCCTGAGTTAGTTAACGTGTCATTAGTCCCAACAACTTTTTCATTCAAAATCTCAGAATTCAATCTTCAATACTTTTCTGAGGGGGAGTAAGACAACTACTGCAGCCCAGTTTACAGTTTGAGTATTTTCACGGAATCAAAATTTCCAGAAGGGGCCAGGTGTGGTGGCACACACCTATAATCCCAGCGGCTCAGGAGGTTGAGACAGGAGGATTGAGAGTTCAAAGCCAGCCTCAGCAACTTAGTGAGGCCCTAAGCAACTCAGCAAGTCTCTGTCTCTAAATAAATTACAAAAAAGGGTTAGGGATGTGGCTCATTGGTTAAGGGCCCCTGGTTTAGTCCCTGGTACCCACCTCAAAAGAAAATTTCCAGAGGGCCCACCTTCTCTTCCATTTCTGTCACTTGTTGAACATGAATTAGGTGACTTTGTGTCAGGAACTGTCCTAACCACTGGGAATGAAGAGGTCAAGGAGACCTGGTTTCAGCCTCAGGAGCTTGCAGCTTGGTCAACAGAGACAGCCATGAAAAAACCCTGTGGTCTGGAAGTTTACTGGGGCCATGGTAGAGACATGAGGATGAACATCAGCTTTCTGTGGGAATTTAGGAACAACTTCTCAGAGCAGGTTATGAGTTTGAACCAATTGTAAGTGTCAGATGATGTTCTTACAAGTAGAGGGTGATGGTGGCAGAATGTGCCGTGACATCAGTTAAGTGAGGGTCCTGAGAACTTTGTGTGGCTTCTTAAGGAATTTCTACTTCATCTTAGAAGCAAAGCCTCCGCCCCTTTCTCTCCTTTTCCTCCACTTCCTCCTCTTTGAGACAGGATTTCGCTATGGTGCCAAGGCTGTTCTTGAACTACTGGCCTCAAGGAATCCTCACACCTCAGCCTCCCAAATAGCTGGGACTACAGGTGCATGCCACCATGCCTAGAAGCAAAGCGGTTTAATTTATGTCTTCCCCAATGCTGGGGGCTGAACCCATGTCCTTGCATAAGCTAGGCAAGCGTTCTGCCACTGGTTACATGCTTATCCCTACAACAAAGGGGCTTTTAACTGAAGGGTGATACAGTCAGATTAACTTTCAGAAACATCACTCAGGTATTGTGTGGACCATGGGTTCATGGTATGGGGTGGGGAAGATGGGTTTTGTGATATTGGGAGAGATTCTATTGGCAGGGAGGCCAATTAAAAAAACAACACAGTAACTATTAAAATGATCCAGGTCTGAGACATTGAGGAAGTGAAATTCAATAGTAACAAATCAGTGGTTTTCAACAGGCTGGGTAAAAACTTTGCCTTCCAGGGGAAAACTGGTAATGCCTGAGATGTTTTTGGTTGTTCCAAGTGGAAGGGGAACACCACCAGAAGTTGGTAATGCTGCTAAACATCCCATAATGCATAGAACAACACTGCAGCAAAGAATGATGTGACCCAAAATGTCAGTAGTGTTAAGACCGAGAAACTCAGATGTAGATGGAAAAAATAAGCAGTCATGGGAGCATAAAGGAAGTAGATGCACTAGATGTGGTGACTGGTGGGTTGTCATGGGTAGAAGAGAGAGTAGTTTCTTTAGAGTGGTTCTCAGGTTTCTGATATGGGTGACTAGCATGGAAAAAAAAGAGGAGGAACATTGGTTTGGGGAAATGCTTGTGTGATTGGAAAGTACAGATATCCAGGAGGTAGATGGGAATATGAATCAGGAACTTAGAGATGATCTCTGATGGAGATAGAGATTTGGAAGCTTTTGGCATTAAGATGGCTGTGAATCTGGGTGTGCAATAGAGGTAACTTGCATCATTTCAGTAACGACGATACAGTCATTTACCAGTGACAAGTTCTGCTCCCTCTAATGTTGAAGTTTGAACACTAGAGAAGCACGCCAAGGCAAGTGTATTAAGTAGGTTTTATTTAAAAGTAGTAATAATACAGACTCTTCCTGGGAGGGAGAAGGGGGCCATGGCTGATGTTCTAAAGTCCCCAGAATTGAGCACACCCTATATTTTTTATAGGTTAAGGTCTCTTTTGTTCTCCAGTTCACTCCCCCCTTATCTCTTCTTCCTGCCTATGTGACTAGGCCTGGTTTTGCAGGTGAGATGTAAAAAGTGAGAAGCAGATGGGGAAGGGGGAGGGCCAAAGTGATTCAGTCAGGCAAGGGCCCAGTGGGCATCAATTAACATCTCCTGGTCTGTAGTTTGGACAAGGGCAACTAAATTTGGTAATCAATGGGCTCTGCAAATCTTTTTTTTTTTTTTTTTTTTTTTTTTTTGTGGTGCAGGGTCTTGTGCTTGGGAGGCATCTGTAGATCTTTGATATTCCATTCTCCCAGGGGCAGTCTCCACTTTCAGAGGCTGATGGCTTTCATGGCCTTCATTTCCTCGATTTGACTGATCCCCTATTTCTACACTAACTGCCTGTCTCCGATTCTGGCTTCAACGGGTTCGTTAACATCCCCGGCCTCCTTTCTAGTGAGGGTTGGGCTGTGAACTAGGTCTGGACTAGTGGCAGACACGTGTCCCCTTTCCCTTCCTTCCCCTGGCTCAGTGACTGGGGAGGCCATGTGTTCTAGAGGAGCTATGAACAGCGGAGGGCCGCTGCGCCTGTGTTGAATTTAGTGTGAGCAAAGAACCAACATGTTTACGGCCACTCAGATTTCAGAGTGTGATACAGCTTCTGACTTTGTTTATCCAGAAGGATAAATCCTATAACTGGCTGAGTTTCTGATTCTGTCTTGTATTAGTCAGGGTTCTCTAGAGGAACAGAATCAACAGGAAGTATGAGTATAAAAAGGGGATTTATTAGATTGGCTTACACCACCAGAAGCTGGATAGTCCACGATGGCCGTCTGCAGGCTGGAGAGCTGGAAGAACCAGTAGCTGCACAGTTCAAGAGGCGGAAGCCTCAGAACAAGTGGGATCAACAGTGCTATTCTCGTCCAAGATCAAAGGCTTCTGGAAACTACCTGGAGAATCACTTGCAGAATCCGCTTTGGAAGAGTGAAGAAGGGAGAGTCTGATATCCTCAGATGATCGAAGCAGCAATCAAGAAACTGTTCAAGAAGAGTTGACCTTGCATCTGCTGCTGCTTCCTTGTTCTTCCAACTTTTATTCCATCCAAGCCACCATCCTATTGGGCGGTGCTGCCCACAATTAGGGTGGGTCTTCACTTCGGTTTACTATCCCACATTCCAACCATTCCTAGATACACCCTCACTGATACACCCAGAAGCCTCTTAATTATAGGCATCTCTTCATCCAAACAAGTTGACAATTCAAACTAAGCATTACACTGTCTTTAGTGCTGAAATCTTAATCCAGTCTCTTCTAGGTCAGCTCAGTCATGTTATTTCCTCATACATATTTCCTTTCAGTTCTGAAGCTCCTGAGAGTCACAGTGTGGTGGGAATGGGAATTTGTCAAAGGGCATCTTGTGTGACATCCACTGATGTGTAGATTTGTGGATCTTAGATATTCTCACCAGTTCAAACTTGCCCTGCTGACATGTTATAATCCACCTGACCTTGTCACATAAGTCACACTGCTATCCAAAGCCCTAGTCATGACTATAGGACCGTGTGTTCTCCAAGCCCCATCTATACTACTTTCCTCTTGGGGTTCCTGAGGACTGTCTGTGGAGCTGACGTCACATCTGCTTTTGCTTCCCACAATTCCATCTCTACTCTCCCATGCCATGGCAGCTCAGAGGAACCCAGATGGATCAGGGACACTGGTTTCTCTCCTCCTAGATCCTTTTACTTACAGGGGATTTCTATCATCTTCCTTCACAGAGACTGAAGTGGGCGGGGGGTACAGGAAACTCACTTCTTGTGACTAATTACTTTCCTCCTAATTTTATTAGAAAAGAAGCTTTGGGCAGGTGCCTCAGGGAGAAGCAGAAAAAAAGAAAAAAAAAAAAGCGTTCTCCATCACTGTATCACTCTGTTGCTGTATCCAAGTCTCTCTGTCTCATCTCTGGCAGGTAAAACTTGTTCTAAAGCTGAGGACTTGATAACTTTGCTATTCATTCCTCTTTGTTTTCCACATGGGGTGGGTCACATGGTTAGGTCAAATTCTGGTGACCCAGATGACTTACTGGTTGAGGCAGGAACATCCCCTACTTGGGCAAGTGTAGCCATGGGAGCAGGTGAGGCCAATCACGGTGAAATATAGAGCAGTGCTCTTTGAACTTGAGTGATCAGAATCACATGAAGGGATTTAAAAACAGGCGATGGCCCCTTGCCCAGAATTTCTAATTTGTAGGTGTGAGATAGTGACTTGGTAATTTGCATTTAAGGTTCCCAGGTTTAGCAGACAAAATAAGGGAAACCCAATTAAATTTGAATTTCAAATAAACTATATATATATTAGGATAAGTAAATTTCCAGTATTGCATGGGACACAGTTGTCTTTATTTTTTAAAATCAAAAAACTTGTTCATTGCTTGTTGTCTGAAATTCAGATTGAACTGTCTTATAATTTAACTGGCAACCCGAATTGTAGTTTCAACAAGTTCCCTGGTAATGGCAATGTTGCTGGTTAGCTCGGTCCACAAATATAGACTCTCATAAAGATAGAGCCCTGGACAATACCAATATTGAACCAGCAAAAGAATCTGAGAAGGATCATAAGCGGAATTTAGCATGCCTTCTCATGAGCCAAAGGAGGGAAGTTTCAAAAACATGTAAAGATCCACAGAGTTGCTTGTCAGAGTTTGAGGAAAGCTGAGGCTTGAAAAGAAGACATTAGATTTGGCAATGAGGAGGTCTTTGGGGATCTTTGGCAAAGCATTTCGGCCCAGTCATGGACCAGGAGCCAGCTGGCTGCGATGAAGACAGAGTTAGTGTCATGATGGAAGGGACAGTGTGCAGGTGTGCCTGTGGTTATTTGGCAGGGAGTCTCTGTGAAGTACAGTAGAGGGGAAATGTGAAAATGTTCCTAGCCAGAGACGAAGCCAGTAGAGAAGGAATGTCTGAAATTAAAGAAGATTGAGAATAGCAAATGGAGCATAAGGAGGAGTAATTACCACCTGGGGAAACAGGAAGAAGATGAAGCTAGGAAGGAAAATGAGGAGGGTAGCAGCTCCATTTCATCACAGCAATGTATATCCACAAAGGATTAATTGCAATGCTGCCACTGTCCACGCTCTACTTGCAGGGCTCACTTATCACAGCGGAAATGACTGTGAAGCCGTAGCACTGAGGAGGCTCTATGATACATGAATACGCTTTATTAAAACTGAACGAAAACTACAAGGACATACACCAAGTGCCTGTCAAAAGTCCTTCGTGGAAAAGAGGAAAGACAGCAAAGCTTGTTTGAAATTGGATATGGGCTCAGCATCTCAGCCTGGGGCAACCAGTCAGATGTCAATTTTATAATTCTTCTGCCTCCTAAAGAATAAAGAATATATGCTCAGAGAAACCTCTGCTGATCTTGATGACGGTGCTACAAAGTAGAAAAATGGTGTGTGTGTGTTGGCATGTTGAGCAGTACATTGAAAAATTCTGTGGGCTTGATTTTTTCCTTTGCTGTAATTTATTCCTTGAGACCCTCTTTCATTTGTTTCCTTAGGACCATCTTGACAATTTTTCAGTTTGTTGTTCTCTTCTCCTTCTCCTCCTTCTCCTTCTCCCTCCCTCCCTCCCTCCCTCCCTCCCTTCCTTCCTTCCTCCCTTCCTTCCTTCCTTCCTCCCTCCCTCCCTCCCTCCCTCCCTCCCTTCCTCCCTCCCTTCCTTCCTTCCTTCCTTCCTTCCCTCCTTCCTTCCTTCCTTCACTCCTTCCCTCCTTCCTTCCTTCCTTCACTCCTTCCTTCCTTCCTTCACTCCTTCCCTCCACTCCTTCCCTCCTTCCTTCCTTCCTTCCCTCCTTCCTTCCTTCCTTCACTCCTTCCCTCCTTCCTTCCTTCCTTCACTCCTTCCTTCCTTCTTTCTCTCTCTCTTCCCTTCTCTTTTTGGTACTATGGACTGAGTCCACGGGTGACTTACCACTGAGCCACATTCCCAGTCCTCCTTGTTTTAAGACAGAGACTTGCTAAGTTGCTTTGGGCCTTGATTAATTGCTGAAGTTGGCCTCAAACTTTTGATCCTCCTGCCTCAGCCTCCTGAGTCACTGGGATTACAGGTGTACGCCACCACACAGCTTCTGACTTGGTTTGGTTCTCATGCACTTCCTTCTTGGGCTGTGCTTCACTGGCTGTGTTTCATCAAGAAACATTCCCACCTCTTTCTCATTGGATGGTCACTAAATTTTTCATCTTTGATTTTCCCATTTATTTCTGTGTTAAAATTTAAAACTTATCTTTATATATTAAGCAAACTACACCCCACCATTGAGCAATATTTTATTCTGTAGTATTCAAACCATCTCAGGCTCAATATATTTTGAGGGTCAGAGTTTTTCACACCATAGTCTTGGGACATTTTCCCCAGGCTCACTTCCAAATGTTTAGGGGAGATCTGGAAGGGCAGATCTGTGGCCCCTGTGACATGGGACCAAGGAGAGAATCATTTTGAGAAGTTCTGGAAAGTTCAAGGAGGCACCAAGGCAGAGTCACCAGGCTCCTTGTCCTCCACTATTGTATCACTTACCTTTCCTCTTTTGGGCTCAATGTAGACTGTATCTCCTGGCCATAGTACTTGGAGGTGGGTTATTGACACAAAGAAGCAGTGCCTGCCCCCAGGCTCCTCCTTGCAGAGGGAGCTTGCTGAAGTCAACGAGGCCCAGTGGATCATGGGTGGAAAGTGCAGCAAAGAGCCCAGAGACTATACAGGTGATTTGTTCTCTCTCTGCCAGGAAAGGCTTTGAGGTCTAGAGTTGATATTCATATCTTATCCTCACTGTTTTAAACATCAGCTCCAGAATGCATGCTCCTCCCCCTTAGTCTTCTCTATTTGTATTTGACTTAAGGACCTTTTTTTTTTAGAAATGTTGAGTTAGGTGTTTTCATCATTGTGTGGATGTCAGAGTGTACTTACAGAAACCTAGGTGGTATGACCTGCTACACTCCTAGGCTATAATGGCATCTGTTGTCACGGGTGCAGCCTACTGTTGACTGAAAGGTATTTAGGCAGTCATGACTGTATTTATATTTAACATATGGGAGGTTTGATGCTCAGTTTTAAAATTGAATAAATGCATTATTTAATAAGCAATATTTATTCAATACATATTCATATATTAAATAAACCTTAATGACATTCATTAAATATTATTTAGCAACATTCATTATTAAGAAAACCACTTGTTAATAGTTATTTAATAAATCATTTTTTATTTTTATTAATATAGTTTTAAAATACAGAAGCTACTGAATCTGGAAATGGCTATGTTCTCTCACACAGTGAAGTAACCAAGTATTGCCTATAAGAACGTTCACACATGGTGATCCCTTCCTGTACCTGCCAGTGTCCTTGGATCTTTCTTTAATGTGAATGTCCAAAGCAGAGGGCCAGGGCTCCTTTGCAGCAATGATCGGGCTTTGATGCCAATCCAGTGGGCACCAGTAGCTACCCTCCTGACCCCTTCCCAGCTTAGCTGAGGAGTTTTTGGGGAGAATTTTACAATATTACAAACTGATACTACCACCTCCATCGCTCTGCCCTCTCCTGGGAGTTTCCCAGGGTCGTTGACTGAAATGCATGAACTGCCCCAGATCAAGAAGTAGAAGGGAGCCTTATGTGTATTTTTTGGCCAGAAAAATCTGGCAATTATATGATGCCCTTTGTTGAATAGGGAGGTAAGATAATGTATTAAGCAGTTCATTATCGTATTTCGGAGAGAGATGATTTTGCTATCCATTGAGATTAAGTTTCCAACTTGTGTAATTTTGAAAAAGGAAATTCCAAGTTGGGGATACGTGTTTCCTCCTCCCCTCAGTTGTTAAAGTGGTCTGCTTATCTGAAAGAAGTCGAGACGTGCTTGTCCGAATGTCTCAATGTAATATGTGCAGTATTTGGTTGAATCTGAATACCTCCAAACTAACCTTGGACGCAGGAAAACAAAGAAAAAAAATCAAGTAAGCAAGAAAGCTATGACAAGTTCAGGTTCTTTAAACCTCAGCAGTGTTTCTGTCCACTAAAAATAACACCTCCCACTTTTATGAAGTTCTTTCATTTCTCTTCTTTATTCATCCTACTTCTCTGTGAGTGGAAATGGCCTTATTTTGACTCACAACAAAGAAAGCTCACTTGAGTGAAGGTGGGCTCTTCTCTCCCCTCTCATCCGGACCAGAACCACAGCCCAAAGTTACTGCCTGGCTGGCTGGAGGCCACAGGGTGCAAAGTTTCAGTTACTCCAGATGAATAAGTAAGTTCTGGAGACTTAACATATAGCATGGTGACTACCTTATAACACTGTATTGTGTACTTGGACTTTTCTTGTTCTTGTTCTTTTTTCTTTTGTACCAGGGATTGAACCCAGAGGTACTTAACCACTGAGTCACATTCCCAGGCCCCCTTCCTTTAAAAATTTTTTTTGTTTTGAGACAGGGTCTCATTAAGTTGCTTAGGGCCTTGCTAAATTGCTTAGGCTCTCTTTGAACTTGTGATCCTCCTGCCTCAGCCTCTGGAGCTACTGGGATTATAGGTGTGCACCACCACACATGGCTGTACTTGGAATTTTCTAAGAGAGTAGATTTTTCTAAGACAGCTCTCACTACATGAGATGTTGGATATTTAAATTAGCTTTATTGTATAATTTCACAATGTATTATGTGTAATTTGAACATTGTGTCCCACACCATTAACATATGTGATTTTTATTTATTAACTACATCTCAGTAAAGTTGGAAAAAGGTCACTTGACTGGTATACCTAAGAACAAATGGCCAGGGAAGGCATTTCTCTCTTTCATATCAGAAGCACAGGAAGTTACGGTTTCTCCATTTCGAAGTGTGGTTCAACAAAGCATGCTGATTTAGTTCTGTAGGTGTTGATGATATTTATTTTATGGAAAGGTATTTTGAGGTCACTGAACCACACAAATATGTCAAGACTAGAGATATAGAAAGAAAAAACAATTAGCATGTGAAAGAATGAGTCTCAATTTATACTTTAAACAAGAGATTGTTGTTTCAATACAGTTTGATTAGAGTGGTTGCTCTCAGTTACACCTGATGGGTTGGGTCACCGACTCTGTGATTGGATCACTGAAAGGATTTCAGTGACATTGACACTGATAATAAGCTGGTGTCTACTGATGGTCA
Organism: Sciurus vulgaris; assembly: GCF_902686455.1. Classification (NCBI taxonomy): domain Eukaryota; kingdom Metazoa; phylum Chordata; class Mammalia; order Rodentia; family Sciuridae; genus Sciurus; species Sciurus vulgaris. The sequence continues at coordinate 115,335,507 of NC_136464.1, forward strand.
GACTGGATGCTTTCTGTGTCTGTCCCAGTCTGACCTTTTAGGTCTCATAGAGATCCTATGAAGTAGTACCATTATTGTCCCCTTTTTATACCTGGGCCATCCAAGCTTAGAGAGCAAAGGTAATTTGCCTAAGGACACACAGTCAAGTGGCAGAACCAGGACTTTAACTCAAATCTTTCTGACTGCAGAGCCCAGGCTCTGCTACATTCATGTGATTGACAGTCTAGGGAAGAAGTGGAAATGTGCGAACTGCTATTGCATAGGGCAGATTGTGGTAGGTGACAGTGGAAGGAATGGTGAACCCCGGCTGGCAGGGACAGATGGGTAGCCAGTTGCTTGCCTGATGTCCATTCTCTTTCCCACGAGCTCTCTGGTTTTTTTACTGGCCCATTGCTTATGGAATGTGAATTATATTTCCTTCCTTGCTGCTAGATATCAGTGCATCTAATATATTTGGCACAGGAGTGGATCATATTTTAACTCCCCCTTTTTATTGACAAAATTATTTTCAGAAATAGTAGTGAGATGAAACGAGAAATAGTGGTCAGAAAAGAAACATGGTGAGCATTTTCTTTTATTTACTTTGACTATATAATCCTATCAGTACACAAATGCTACAGAAAAACGAAAAAAAGGGAATGAATTAATAAATTTAAGTCTTATTAGTGATCCTTTTTGAAAAGAAGAATTTACGTACATATTTTCTGCCATAGTAATGGATGATGTTACAGATATTTAAAAGTTCTTGAAATAATCTCAGGGAAATACTGACTTCTTCCTCATGAAAGAAACACTCTTTTGCTCAAATTAGTACTCTTAGATACACAATTGTTAAATTAAACCTAGGGTCATCTACAAACCTACTTTACTAACATACCTAAGATAGCTAATTAAATCTGCACATTTAACTGGGTACATTTGGGTACCAATAAATTGGAAAGTTTTAAAATTGGTTTTGTTTTGTTTTAAATTCTTGAATATATCGAACATTTATATATTTTATTTGAAAATAGTCAAAGCACATAAAATTAACTCCAAATCTGTAATTTCCATGATGAACATCCACCATAGGAATTGACCATACCAGCATTTCAAAAACCGGAAACGTTTCAATAAATGTGATTGAAATACTTCCTACAGTCGGCCGCCCGGTGGGTGCAATTCAGTTTCCTACCACTAGATGGTACTCTTCCTCCATCGTTTCTGAACGTGCTCAAAAGCAAAGGATACAAAATCAATCTAGTTCTTTTACCTCTTGGCTTCTATTTAAACAGGAGATATGACTTCATCTTGCTCATTTACTCATTATTGTTGCTATGCGGTAGTTTTAAAGTAGTTGGCTAAGCGCTCCACACTGTAGAAAGTGAAATTTACATCTGCCTTCTACCATACCACATTTCAGAAAACAAAATACCACCGATAGGAGTTGTTATTTCTTATTGATCTAAGGAAAACACAGGGTTAATCTCATTTTTAATCATTATCATCATCATCTCATTTTTAATCACATTAAAAAGATAGTTAACATGCCAATGATTTCTTCTTGGAAAGGTAGCATATTGTCCTATCTAAACAAATTTACATGTGAGATAATAAAAAAAAAAATTCTAAGTTATTGGTTATATATTTTCATCAAAGTGATTATTATTGATACAGTGGCTATCTGTGAAGGAGGAAATGTGTAAGATCTGTTTATAGTCCCATGATAAATGTTTGGAATAGAAGGGAAGCAGCTGAGAGTTGGGGATCCCTGTTGTACCTGTGTGGGGCATTTCTGTACCCCAGTGCTTACGCATGCCTAGTAAGCAATTCTGAAGATGAAGAGGACACAAACCACCTTCATACTTACATCCACTGGGCCTTTTTGGGAAGAGATTTATACATTTTACTAAGCTGTCCGGCTATAAGTTCAGCAATTCTAAATATGAAACCTTTAATTTTCTCTCCCTAATGGATAAACATGTGCAGCAGGAAATAAAGTAAAATACATTATGATTTAAAAATTAAAACCAACCAATAGGTTGGTTTAACAGCTCATTTGTTTCAGATACAAAAACCAAATGAAAAGACCTTTGTTTTATGGAAACTCAAGGGTTCCATGAGTTTGGTTTGAATGTCATTTGTCCCCCCAGGGCGCATGTGCTGGAGGCTTGTTTCCCAGTGTGACAGTATTAAGAGGGTAGTGGGGACCCTCGAGTGGTGGGGTCTAGTGGGAAGTGGTTAGATCATGGAGGGCACTGCCTCTAAAGGGATTAGTGTAGTTTTCATGAGACCCGGTTAGTTTGTAAGAGTGAGGTGTCATAAAGAAGTCCTCCCCACGAGTTTGCCCTGTTCTGCATGTGGCCATTTCCCTTCTATTTCTCTGCTGTGTGGTGACACAGCCATGAAGGGGACCCCTGCCAGAGGCCAAACAGATGGCTATGTGATCTTGGTCTTTTAGCTCCTGAAAGGGTGAGCTAAATAAATCTTGTTATTAATCCCAGCCTAGGGTACTTTGGTTATAGCAACAGAAAACATGAATACAGTAGGGCTGGTGGGGAAGAGAGCTGGTCAGACATGTAAACAGAAAAGCGATACAGTTATTTTCATGGGGCCATCTTTCATTTGGATGTGATGACAAACATGAACATTAAGGACCTTTGGGTAATGGAAACACATCTTGAAGTTAAGTGGACAGTGTTCCCCTGTTGGAATAGATGTGCTGCTGAACCTGCTGTCCATTGCCTATCAGCCCTCCAGGTAGATGGTCCCCCTGCCTACTCTTGTTATTCAGTTTGGGCCGGAGAGATTGATGTGACAACATTGGGCGAGACTTCTAGGACAGGTAGGTTGCCAGGTGCTGCCCAGCTTCCTCCTGACCATCAGCACATGCCCTGGGTGTGTGTGGTGGGCTCTATTCCCATTCTTTCTAACTGGATCAAGGAAGAGGTGGAAATCAAACCAGCACTTGGTTTTTGTTTTATTGGTATCTGTTGAGTCTAGTCTCCAGTTAAGGGCCCATTCTAACAATAGGAACAAAAATATGCTTTTTGATCTAATTTTGGAAGTAGGAAATTAGTCTTTAGTTAGAGATAGAAACAACATGATAGTCATATTTAGTGATTGGACCTCTTTTATGCAGGCAAAAGTACAAGTGACTGAAAAAGGTTACTCCTGAAGGTGGAAAGAATTTAAGTAAAAGGAATATTGATTAATCTGGGAGAAGCTGAAAAGTCCCAGTGACTCAGCTGTGGGATTCAGACAGGGGTTGTTAATAAAGGAGGCTGAAGGGGTACAGAGGGAGGCTGGAGGTAAGAAGTGATCCTCCCACTGTCCCCTCTGGGCTGGAAACCCCTGCTGGCTCCATGAACTCCTCCTTTGGATATTGGAGGGTAATACTATGTCTTTAAAGGCGATTTTGAGAAAGTCCCACTCTGTCCTCATTTCCCTCTTTTACAGTTTTGATTCCTTCCACCATTTGAATCACCCCCTTGTCTATATCTTCCTGGGTAAATCCAACTCCTCACTTCATCTGAGCTCCTGAAAATAGCTGGGGGAAAACATGTGCCTTTGGATGTTCCCCTAACAGGGTTCGTTATTATTGCTTTACCCAGGGTGGGACAAAAAGAGAGTTTGCTCTCTATTTCCCTTGATTGAACATCTGAAGGTTCAAAGAGACGTTTAAAGATCCAACACAGGTTAGTGCCTATTTAGCCTTCCGAAAGTGCACTGACAAAGCATTCACGGACAATCATTTGATCACTTGGAATGCCTGCCCAACTAAGGGGAAAATTAAAAGAACAGGGCTTATTTGAAACTTCTTATAAGGAGTAAGTGATTATATCAATATCTTAAAGATGTTCAGTTTAAGCAGGTTGAATATCCATTCATTATTTTCTTAGTGATATTATTCTTCTTGGCAAAATCTCCATGAAATGAAGGAAAATTTTAACTGAGGCCAGGTTATTAATCAGTCAAGTTTATTTATTCATTCTGCCAATATTTGTTGAGTGTGCTTTATAAAGGTGAAAAACAGAGGGTTGAAAATCCATAGTAAAACTTATTTAACATCTGTATCCTTTGATGGAGATTGTTTCGACAAAGGGGATCAGATAATTCAAATATGTAACAAGTTTTTAACAGCTCTGCCACTGTCCTTGAGTATTTTTAAGGGCATCTGGTCTTATATTTAATTGGGTAGGGTAAAGTTTAATTTTCAAATTTTGACATGCCACATGCTGGGTCAATTCTTGAGATAAATAAAGCTCTTTATTTCCATCTGTATTATCTCTATATCTCTATGGATGAGATCTTTGTAAACACTTATGAATGCAGGGTAATAGACTTTAGCCTAAGGGTAAATAATCAGAAGACTGACAAAAACGTGACTCCTTTAATTTTTTAAAAATAGACTTTTTTAGCCAGATGCAATGACAAATACCTGTAATCCTGGTGACACAGGAGGCTGAGGCAGGAGTATCCCAAGTTCGAGGCCAGATTCAGCAACTTAGCAAGGACCTAAGCAATTTAGTGAGACTGTGTCTCAAAATAAAAAAATAAAAAGGACTGGGGATGTGGTTCAGTGCCCTGGGCTCAATACCCAGTACCCAAAGCAAACAAACAAAAAATGTCTTAGAGAAATTTTAGGTTTACATAAAAATTGAACAGAGAGGAATCTGCACACTATCATCCTAACCCCTCAGTTTCTTGCATTATTAACATCTTGCACTGGTGTGGTACGTTTATTAATTGATGAGCTACTATGGATGTTATTATTAACTAAAGTCTATATTTTATTAGGATTCACAGTTATATGGGTTTTGCAAAATGCATGATGACAGTTTCAATTTTTTATCCAGCATAAGGACTAAATAATATAAGGTTTTAATAGAATGAGTAGGTGAGAAGCCAATATAATTTAAAAAAATCAATTTGTGTAATAAGATGATTTAAATCATGTGAATTGGTGCTATTTTATTTAATAGGTTTTTACTCCCACTGTAACATACTTAGAAATGTAGATTAATTAGTAATATGTGTTATAATTGTGTAGTTGGATTTATTGAAATAAATGAATAACACTGATTATAAAACTCCAGGCAAATGTTTGGTAATAATGAGAAAACTGTCTTTACATTTAGTGGAAGATTTAACAAGAAAAAATTGTGTCATTTTTATTCAATCTGCTAGGTGCTGGATATTGGAGCACCTAAGGCATATTTGTACGGGTCCTTGGATGTTGGGAGTATATAAGATGTGTTAGCTGTTGGTAGAGTCTAAGTTCTCGAACATGAAAGCTGTCAAAGCAAGTTTTGATTCCTGAAAATGGGAGAGAAGATAGGAGAAAAATGCCTATTTTTGTGCAGGCAGTTAGCAAAGAAGATCGTTGTGTGAAATAGATCACCTCCTGCAGTTCCTCAACCTGAGTCACGGATGCCTTCTCTGCTAGCTCCATGCAGTGCTGGCGACTCAGTGTGTGAACTTTCTCCTCAGTGGAGGGCTCCAGTTGTTCAGAAGGTTTTTCTTAAGCTACATCTGAACATTTCCTTTCAATACCTTCTACATGTGTATCCTAGTTTTGCCCTGTGGTGTTGGAAAGAATATCATGGAGCTAAGGTCTGAATGTGTTCACTCCAGATTCATAGGTTGAAACCTGATCCCCGTGCAATGGCATTCAGAAGTGGGGCTTTGGAGGGGTAACCTCTTCCTCGTGAATTAAAGTCCTGAGGGAGCTTGCTTGTCCTTTCCACCAACTGAAGATACAGAGAGAAGGTGCCATCTCTGGACCAGGAAATGGGCCCTTACCATGTACCAAATCTATCAGGTACTTCATTTTGTATTTCCTAGCCTCAAGAACGGTGATATACAAATTTCTCTTGTTTATTAGCCACCTAACTTATAGTATTTTTTTTAGAGCAGCAGAAAAAGAATAAGACAGACTGTCATGGTGCCTCTAAAAGCATTTACTTCTAGGTCATTCCACTATATTCCAGGCAAAATAAAAAATAATTGCCACCACATTGTTTGGGGTTCTACACAACCTTGCTAATGCTCCTTCAAATGTATCCTTGCTTATTAAGATGTGATGGCTGGTATCAAAGATACACAAATGTCAGGTGTAGTTATTGTGTTTCTATAATTACAGGCTTAGCTTTGATCTGTAAAAACAAGGGGTTTAACCTGAAGAATTTCTTAGGTCCTTTGCACCTCTTAAAAGCCATTGTGTGTGGTGTGTGTAGGTATGTGTGTTACAGAGTGGCCGTCACCTTGGCTTCCTGCACTTACGGGTGGTGCAGAATCCAATTCACTTGTCATGTGCACTGCTGCTGCTTTGCAACTTAGTTACCCTCCTTACGACCTCTCTTGCTTGTTTCTCTTTGCTGATGAAACCTGTGTGGATGATTTTGAATAATAATTTTGTATCTGTTAAGTTAGGTAGCCCACCAAGTTCTGTCTCATCTGGAATTTTCTTACCATGATTCTCATGCAGTCCTTTAATTTGTTGATGAAATAAAAGTTCAGTGGAAAGGTTAACATAGAATATGGTTTCTATCCCTTCCTCTTCAGCTGAACTTTGTTTTGTCCATCTTTTGATGAATATTTGAATATTTCTCCTTAACCAACAATGTGTCCATCTAACTGATGTTATCATCCAGCCAAACTTTCTCTTGCCCAAAAGAATATCATGAATGATATGTCAAATACTTTGGAAAATATAATGTACTGTCTCTACAGCACAACGACAATGCATGAGGTTAGCGATGCTGAAGAGATGCATTTTGTTTGACCCAACTTACTTGAGTCGTGCTGTATATATTGTTTCTTTTGTTTCTCCTGTCCCCTGACTCAGGTAGATGACTTTCCTCCCTGTGACCTTCATTTGTGACCCATGCAACTCCTGCCAGCCCCTTTAAGGTTTAGCATTCTTTGAGACCATTTGCTTACTGTGAAATATGATGGCATATTTTGGTAGCAACTGAAAAGCAAGTTGCTCATCGCTAGTTGCTCACTTTGATATTGTATAGGTTCTCATAGGTCATGGATCTGTGGCACCATCTATGGCTTCTGGTGAGATCAAGCACATAGCAGTTGCTTTATACATATTCAAAAGGTTGCTGAAATCATGTGAAGAGGAACTAAAGTTTTACTGAACTATTGACATTTCTTCCAGTGAAATCCGCTGCTGCTACCCTGTGAAATGGCTGTTTCCTTTGCATCCTGCACAAACGCTCTTCCTCTTGGGAGCCTGTAGGCTGCAGTGAAACACCACAGTTATTTGGGGTGGTGTTCTTGCCCTCTTCAGGCTCAGTTCTTCGTCACTTTCTGGTCTATGTCCCTGAATTGGGCATAAAGAGGAAATCATTGTCTTTGGACTCTGAGGACACCTGATGTGTTCATTTTGTGGGATAAAATTCTTTACATCATCTCATTCAATCTCACAACAGTCTGGTGAGGAAGGTGTTTTTGCTCCAATGTAAGATATAAATATTATGTTTGGAAGATTTAAATAAACTTTCCCAATATCTTATATTTGAAATAAATCCAGGAGAAGAATATAGGATCATTGAACTCCAGAATACATGATTTTCCCATCCATACTTTACTGTCGGAAAAGAAATACATTTTCTAAAAGTTAATCGTATTAAGTCAAATAAATTTAAGGCTTAGCATTCTTTGAGGCCATTTGCTTACTGTGAAATATGATGGCATATTTCAGTAGCAACTAAAAAGCAAGTTGAGGAAAGGTTTTTTTTCTCCCCTTAATTATATCAAACAAATGATTTTAGAATTACATAAAAGTCCACCATTATGGTCTAGCCAGTGGCTTGGCTTCTTATCCAAACCTCACAGTGAAATATGCAGACTCTCTGGAACCACATATTAAAATCTCTGCAGTTGAATCAGCCCTTCTTCTTTCTGAGTAATCTAAACTCAATACCATTCAGCATATCAGAGAACCCCAGGGATGAGATCTTTAAACCCCAAAGTCAAAAGTGACTGTGACTGACTACCTGATAATCATCACCTTAGTTTCACATTCCTGAAAACTGGTTTACTTCTAATTTATTTTCAGGCATGTGAGTCTGTCCTGGAGTGAGGTACCATGTTTTGGAGCATTATAAAAAGAAATCAGCCCCAAAGTTGGCATGAGGAAAAACACAATAGGAAGATGTTCTTGTGTGAACTAGAGTTGAGGAAAAGTTCTAAACAGATGGGCTAAAAAATGGTGATCCAGCATCTCCCAAATAAGTGTATGATCTCCACGGTGACATTTTGAAGGACAATTCTCATTTAGGGGGTTAAATTGAGCCAATTTGACATGACTGCTGAAGAGTGTGTGGCACACTGAAGATGGAGGCAGGAAGCATCCATGTCCCTCCCAGCACTGCATACCAGCTACTAGACAGTCACCATTGCACCCCACTACTATCAGAGAGGCACCTTCAGTGACCTATTTTTTTTTTTTTTGAATTTTTTATCTTCATTTGTAATACAGGTTGGATAACTCCTCCTTGAATTACTGAACCCAACAAAGTTTTAGAATGTCACAACTCATGAATGGCTAACCTCCAAGTTTAATATCACAATTTGAAACCAAGGCCTTCAAATACTTATGAAATGTCAGTGATGTTAATAATTAGTCTTGGTCAGAAATTCCAGAACCACCTGTGTGTGTGTGTGTGGGGGGGTGTCCAGCTTTTGTGTGTGTGTGTGTGTGCGCAGTTTGATATTCAATGCCAAAAGTTGAGTGCATTTGTTGAGTTTTATGAGTCCCTGAAGACCAGCAGATACTGCTCGCTTTTGAGTAACAGAACCCAGGTCTCAGCAGTTTCCACAGACCCACTTTATCCTTGTCTAGAGTTAATGAGATCAGAATGAAACCAAATAAACACACCAAGAGCCCAGTGCTTTGCAAACCATAATGGTATTTTAGAGAGCCAGAAATAAAGTCATGTGTATTGTGTTCAGAACCGAATTGGACAAAGATTAGGACATAGTGTGTCATTTCTATCCATGGGCTCAAATACGTCCTTGGAGATTCTCACTTGAGCCAAGTTTGTGCCATGTGACAGAAGGCAGAAGGCAGAATTAGGAGCCAAAAAAAGGTTTTCCTAACCCTATTCTTTCACACTGGCTACTTGAGTTTCTGGTTACCATTATTGCAGGACATAACATACAGACTTTAGAGTACCATTTGTGCCTCTAGCGGTGATAAATAGCTGCATTATTTTGACCAAGTCATCTACCCATCCTTTGCTGTGGGTTTCTCCTCTGTAAAGAGGGGAAAAATATAGAACCTACTTCTTAATATGAATAAAGCACTCCTAGAGGCAAGAGGATATCAAATGCAGTGTTTAAAAGCACAGATTCTAAAGTTAGACAGCCTGGATTCAAATCTCAGCTTCACTACTTATCTGCTGTATGATCCTGGGGAAATTGGTTAACTTCTCTGTGCCTTAGCTTCTCATCCCCAAATTGAACAATAATAGTATCAACCTGATAGTGATACTGTGAGAAAATAAATGAGTTAGTAATGAGTTAATAAATGAGTTAATAAATGCGCGGTTCTATAAACAGTCCTGGCATACAGTAAGTGCTATATAAATACTTGCTATTAGATCATTACTGGTTTCCTGGAAAAGCTTCAAACATTGTTTTTGAGGAAATGGAAATAAAAATGAAAACACTTCCAACATTTTGTTCCTTTGGTTCTAGTAAGTATAAAAATCATACAACAGGGATAAGCATTCCATGTTGGAACATTCTTCATTTCCTAGTATTCTGGCAATGTCCTTCATAGAACTTTTTATCTCTCATTTAAGATTAGATATAAGTATATCTTTTGCCAAATCCTTATTAAGATCATTTGCTTCCAAATTTAAACTTAGTGTTATTTAGTTAATCTCTGTACCCAATTTGTTTCTCTGAAGGCAAAAAGCCAATGGTTCCTAAAAGCCAGCATACAGAAAAGATGGACGTGCATTCTGAGGATGACAAATGCAGCCAGCATTTCTTCAGGACAATTTCTGATTCTGCCACTCCCCCCCTTTCCCTACAGCATTCATTTTAATGTTTCTGTCATTCATTTATTCATCCAACATTTATTGAGCAGACTTGTCAGGCACCATGATAAGCGGTGGAAAATAATGATTCCGACAGCTGAATGGTGTTTTATAGCTCACAGATCATTTTCACGTATATTAAATTCATTCAACCCTCAGAGGCACTCACTTCACTTCGCCCCAGGTATTCCTCCCCTTTAAGCTTTATGTTTATCTTCGTGTTCCTCTGTTCCTTTCCTCAAACCTTTGGTGTGCAGAACATTGAGTAAGTGCTTTAGTCAGGTAGAGAAGTGGTTGGAAGAGTAGGTGGTAGGATGGAATGAGATAAGAATTTAGGTCTAGAGGTGTTTCCAGTATCCTACACCCAGAAGCAAAGGACAAAGTACTAGTAAAGCATGCTGACTCTTGGGAGCGTACAGAGTCATCTGAACAGGAACAACAACCATCAATGTATCCAGTGCTAGAAACTCGGTTGAACAAGATTGGGATCTTAATTAGAAGAAGTTATACTCCATTTATGTATAATATGTCAAAATACACTCTGCTTTCATGTACATCTTAAAAAAAAAACTGCATTGAGACTAAGCACAGGGCGAGTGGTTTTCCAATCCTCCTGGACCCTCTTCCAGTTACGCATATTTAGCATACTGGACATGCTGAAGAATTATAACCTACCCCTGCACCCCAAACACCCAGGCCCTCTAGTCCCAATATCAAAGTTCCTCAGTCACATTTCCTCTCAAATTTTGTGATACCAACCAACAGACAAGAACAGAACACAGAAAAATTAACCAGAAATTTATTCTTTGTTTCAAACCACAGTTTCATTCATTATTGCAACTCATGCATAATCTGGCTTCACAAGGAAGCACCAACAGTTTTTCTGCAGTAAACTCTCGGGGTGGATGAATACTGGGTGTGCTGCTTGCATATTGGTCCATGGTACCTCTCACATCTGAGTCTGCATCAAATGACCACTTCAAGGTACCTTGGAGGTTCTCAGGATAAAGCAGTTGATGCAGTCCATACGCTTCTGTAAGACAAATGCTCTTCCTCCAGAATATTCCATGGCTGTCTCTTATCATGAAGCACAAATGTCACTTTTGTGGAGAGCCCTTCCCTAGGCACTCTGGCAGTATCCCCACAGTCCTCCCTCCATCTCATTTCATGATATTGTTTTCTTTATGACACTTATCCCCACCTGAAATGCACTTACAGATATATATATATATATATATATATATATATATATATATATATATATTTCCCACATAAGGCTGTAGACTCTAAGAGTGTAGTGATTATATTTTAACATACTGTCTGAAACATAACAGTAGGCTGTTTTGATTTGAATATGAAATGTCTCCCCAAAGCTCAGGTGTTGAAGGCTTGGTCCCCAATGCAGCAGTGGTAAGAAGTGGGGCCTTTGGAGGTGATTGGATCATGAGGGTTTGAACCTTGTCAAAGGATTCATTCATTAATGGATTCATAGCTTAATGGGTTATTGGGAGGTAGAGGAACCTTTAAAAGGTAAAGCCTAGTTAGACGAAGTAGGTCACTGGGAACATGCCTTGAAGGGTATATTTTGAGATACTTTTTTTCTCTCTCTCTTCCTTGCTTCCTGACCACAGCTTTGCACCACCACACACTCCCCCCCCCCCCACCATGTTCTGCCTCACCACAGGCCCAGAAATAACAGAGCCAAGTGACCATGGACTGAAACCTTTGAAACCATTAGCCAAAATAAAATTTTCCTCCTATAAGATGATTTTCTCAGGTGTTTTGTCACAGTAACGGAAAGTTGATTAACATATAGACCCTGAATAAACATTGGTGGAATGAATAAATGAACAACAGATATATTATATACCTGCATATGCCAGCTCTATTCTAATTACTGGGGAAGTAACAATGAATCAAACAGACAAAAATCTCTGAACTCTTTTTTGAGTTTACATTCTAGTGCAAGGCAACAGACAATCAACAAACAAGGTAGGGAACGGGGAAGCTTCTAGAGTATGACTGCATTGTACTGAAGTGGATGATCAAGAAAGGAGACCTGACAGTGAAAGGGGAGGCACCTGAATCTGGACAGTAATGTATATGGGAGGAGGGAATGAGTCTTTTAGGCAAAGGAAAAAGGAAGGGCAAAGGCCCTGAGAAAACAGGAAGGGGGCTTTGTGGTTAAAGCTAGTGACCTCCTTGGAGATCCTCAGAGAGGCCTGAGTGTGATGGCTCAGATCATACAGGCTTGCAGGCCACTGAAAGGACTTTGGTTCTTGCTCTTATGGGAGATGCCAAGCCACTGTGTGGCTCTGAGCAGTGACATACCTGATATAGGTTATAACAAGATCCCTGATTTGGTTCTGGTGATAGAAGATTAGGGAACAAGGGGGGAAGCAGCTAGGACACAGAGAGAAGAGGTGATGGTGCCTTGGTTCAGGGAGGTGGTGAAACTCGTTAATAGTCTGGAAGGATCTTGCAGGTAGAGCTGACAAGATTTGCTGATATGAAGAATAAAATAATGATTAAAACAGATGTACAGAATTGATACAGAGAAGGCTTTTTTTGGATTTATAGAAAAGACGGATCTCTTCAGGCCTGTGACAAATGTTATAACACAGCACAACCACCTAGAAACTCAAGTGTTGGAACTTGGAACTTTTGTGTTATCTATTATTTATCCCAAAGAACAGTACAAAGAGTGGTAAAATATATTCAGTATCAAAATCTGTACTTGCAATTAAGCAAGCTGGTTTGGGGCTTGATCTTATTTCAGTGCACTGACATGAGTGTGATAATTGTTGAGCAGACATAAACATTTCAAAATGGAAATGACACTTATCCGTGAGGAGACTATGAAGCTCACTGGGTAGTTACACAAAAGGGTAAACATTATTAGCCAGAACAAAGATTCTTGCCAGATTTATCCTGATTGACGTCCTGTACCTCAAACTGAAAACCCGCACAGATCTGTGACCCTTTGCCTGCTGGGCTATACTGAAAGCCCCTTGGAGATTATCAAACCTTGCATTTTTCACTACCTGGCATCCAGGAAATAGAAGTTGCACAGCAAATATTCATTGACCCAATGATTTCTCAATATCCTTTTCTATCCTCTCTTCTTGAATCGCTGATGCATTTATTTATTATTTACCAAAGTCAGTGATCAGCTAATCGCTTATAAATATGAAATTTCAGAATATGCTGAGCGAAAAGGTAGGATGTGTGTAGTGGGCTGCAATTAGTGAATGTGAATGTGCAGGAGCGAGAGAAAAACGGGCAAGATCTACACGAGGGTTTTTTAAACATAAAAATATCCCTCCCTGAGATTGGAAGTAACCTGGAAAAGACTTAACAGAAAGATGAAAAGTGAAAGAGCAAGGCACCTGGACCACTGGGAAGATAAATACACAGGCACTGAAAGGTGGTTTTAAAAATTACGTTCGATCTGAGTTTTCTGGCACAATTCACCAATTACTGAAGGGAAACCGTGGCCTTATTATTCTCTGTTTCTTAACGTCTGGCCACGAAGGTGCGGCAGGGCGGAGGCCGTTTGGTCTTCCTCATGGGGACGCGCCCCAAAGTCACACTTTTTGCCCATCCAGGTTCCCTCCATTTCAATTTCAGCTCATCGCCTCCCATTCTGAGGTTTTCAGACCAATGATTTTGACTATGTGCCCTGAAAAACTATCTGAGAACGTCCTACGACAGGACTGAGGTTATTAGCTCTTTGTTTCTAGAGATTTTTCGAGGCTAAACGGCATCAACGTGAGCAAAATCTGGCTGTTTCCAGGTTCAGGCGGTCTGTCTCTCCAAGCTTTGTGTTTCTTTCGAGAACTTCCAGTGACTGTGGCAGCACCACAGCTGCACTGTTTGCAGCAGCCAGTTCTGGAGACCGCGGGACTGGCGGCAGTCACCCATTTCCATTGCTGGGGTGGGAGACTCCCAAAAGTTTACTTCCTCTTTCCAGAGTCCTGGGTGTGGGTGAGGTTAACAGGGGAGGGGGCCTGGCGACTGCCCCTCCAAAGAACAGCCATTTTCCTAAGCGGCCAGTCGCAGCTCGCCCCATCCATTCGAAAGAGGGAGAAAGTTGGGCCGAGTGGGGAGCGAGGGGAGGGCCGGCGGACGGGAGTTGGGTTGCCCCCAGAGCGCGAGCCGGGGTGGAGCCAGCAGCCCCGTGCGGCGTCAGCGTTTAAGATGCAGATCGATTCCCCGCTCTCCCCTCCCCCGCCCGAACGAGGCTCCGCCGCTCGGCAGCCGCCCACGCCTCCTGCGCGCCGCGGCGCCAGAGCGGGCGGCTCTACTTAAGCTGCGCGCGGGCCGCGACCCGGCACTCGCCTGGAGCGCGCGGGCGAGGCGGGTGCGGCGCACCGGTGCTCACGGGGGCGCACAGCGGCGCGCTCGCACCGCGCGGCTCTAGCCGGTGGCAGCGGCCGGGGCGCAGGGCTGAGCGAGCGTCCCGGTACCGGGGCTCGGAGAAAGGCGGCTGTGGCTCCTGAGAGCGGCCCCCATCCCGGTCACTGGCCCAGCCCGGCCACCTCTTTGCCATGGCTCTGGCGGACAGCACACGAGGATTACCCAACGGGGGCGGCGGCGGGGGCGGCAGCGGCTCCTCTTCGTCTTCTGCGGAGCCGCCGCTCTTCCCCGATATCGTGGAGCTGAACGTGGGGGGCCAGGTGTATGTGACCCGGCGCTGTACTGTGGTGTCGGTGCCAGACTCGTTGCTCTGGCGTATGTTCACGCAGCAGCAGCCGCAGGAGCTGGCCCGGGACAGCAAAGGCCGCTTCTTTCTGGACCGGGACGGCTTCCTCTTCCGCTACATCCTGGATTACCTGCGGGACTTGCAGCTCGTGCTGCCCGACTACTTTCCCGAGCGCAGCAGGCTTCAGCGCGAGGCCGAGTACTTCGAGCTGCCTGAGCTCGTGCGCCGCCTCGGGGCGCCCCAGCAGCCCGGCCCCGGGCCACCGCCGCCGCACTCACGGCGCGGGGTGCACAAGGAGGGCTCGCTGGGCGACGAGCTGCTGCCGCTGGGCTGCGTGGAGCCCGAGCAGCAGGAGGGCGCCTCAGCCGGGGCCCCGTCGCCCACGCTGGAGCTGGCTAGCCGCAGTCCGTCCGGGGGTGCGGTGGGCCCGCTGCTCACGCCGTCCCAGTCCTTGGACGGCAGCCGGCGTTCGGGCTACATCACCATCGGCTACCGCGGCTCCTACACCATTGGGCGGGACGCGCAGGCAGATGCCAAGTTCCGGAGGGTGGCTCGTATCACTGTGTGCGGCAAGACGTCGCTGGCCAAGGAGGTGTTCGGGGACACCCTGAATGAGAGTCGGGACCCCGACCGGCCCCCGGAGCGCTACACTTCACGCTATTACCTCAAGTTCAACTTCCTGGAGCAGGCCTTCGACAAGCTGTCCGAGTCCGGCTTCCACATGGTGGCGTGCAGCTCCACAGGCACCTGTGCCTTTGCCAGCAGCACCGACCAGAGCGAGGACAAGATCTGGACCAGCTACACCGAGTACGTCTTCTGCAGGGAGTGAGCTCCCCAGACCCCTCGCGACTCCAGCACCCACTTTTCCCTTCTCCATGCGGGGGAGATGATTATAAATCCTCCTGCCGCATGTCGTCTGTCCCCTGGTTCCTCCCACCCCCTCCAATAGCTCGGCCAGACCTGTTAGCCCCCAACTTCACAATCAACAGCCACAAGTCCTCTGGGCTTTTTCGTGTTCTTTGGACCCCGCTAACCGAGAGCGCTCAGATGTAGCCCCCACCCCATATTTCCTCTATTCCGGGTCTCAAATTACCCTTCCCCCAGATTGTACTTCAATCTGAATCTTGTGGCACAGCATGGCCACAGAGTCGCTGAGTACCTGGGAATGACTGAATTGTTCAAAACCTGGTTGGACCATGTCCAGTATGGAGAAGATTCATTGGAATCTTCTCAAGCCCTTTTGACTCACTCCTGGTTTAAGAGATCAGAACTGTGGGGATAAGGTCATTACAGGCTTTGGCCCTCTTAAACGTAGAGTTTTAGAAGACTGAATGGAAGACTGATACGAATTAAGACCCCGTGGAGGCAATTCGGTGACTGTAATGAATAAAGTTTTGAAAAGTTACAGGTAGAAGTAGAAGACTAGTCCTGGCACGGTGGAGGACCAAATCTTTTGAACACATAATAGGTCCTAAGCCTGTAGCTTGAACTTGTAGAAAGTGATCCTCCTGCCTGCGGGGGCGCCCTTTCTCCTCTGCTCCTTGCCGGCGCCAGATCCCTTGATTCCTTTGGCTGATTTGGCCCTTCTGGGCAAAAGGGAGAAAGGGCGCTGCCTCCGAAGAGGCAAGACTGCCCAGGTCTCCAAGCGCGGAGGAAGTCATCTGGCAGTGACAAATGGAGCTGGGCAGGAGTGCACGTCTGGGCAGTAGATCCATTAGATCTAAGATTTGGGGGACGGGGATGGGAGGGAGGTAAGGGAGGAAGGGTGGGAAGGGAGGAGCAGACATACTCATTTATTATTTAGAAGTTGGAAATTTGTACCATCCGTTTGAGAACATGCACATTTAAATATCGAACAGTAATTGCAAACTTGCAAAGCAATTTATCAAGATTAGTAACAGACCTACTCTTAACTGGTAGTTTATTGAACTGTTTTTTGAGTCCTAAACTTAAAAGTTTCTAATACTTATATAACTTAACCAAAGAGTTACCAGGTAGGGTTTTAGTTTTTGAACTTTTATTTTCTTGTTGATTATAAATTTTGTCTTTAAAATCTATTTACTTGAGAAAAATAGGTTTGATTTTGGCTACTTTGACCTAAGATCTCTTGTTAAAAATCCTCTTACCCTCTTTTTTCCCCAAGCCTAGCAAATGTTGACTGCTGGGCATAACTGAGAAGTAAAAAATGCCACTTCTTTCAAGAAGTCTGTTTGAAGGTAAAGTGGAATCTTTTCAAGTGACAGAGCTGTAGAGAAATAAAATCATTGAGGGCTGCCCATCTGTAGATAGCTGTAAAATGGGATATTTTTAAATGAAGGCAAATGAGTACTTAAAAATGAGTTGAGCAATAAAATGGTGTTTTAGGTAAATGCAACAGAAACAGGAGACCTGGTTGCCTTATGCCTTTACTCTCACATGAAATCAATTCCCAGTGTGTATCCTGTGTATACCTTAAGTGAAGGCAACAGATCCTCATCATGCTTCAGTGCTGTAAGCATACTTTGGATATTCTGTGATGATGGAGAAGCCTGTTTTTTTTTTTTTTTGTTTGTTTGTTTGTTTCAGCATCTTTCTCTGAAATATGTCTTTAATAATTTTGTAAGAGTAGTTTTCAGCATTTAAATCAGTGTTATTTTTTCCTTTTTAAAAATGAATCTTGTACTGTATCTTACTATGTCCATGACAGATGTTACGTGTTCAGTTTTCTTATTAGATTCTTATGTGATCCAATCTGTATATACCATATATAAACATTTTACATGAATCATTTAGTTTTTTAATTCATTTACTAATGCTATAAAATTTCCTATATTTATCCCCAGTAACTTGCATCAGATGGTGTATATACTATAGCAAAATGTTTTGATGAGTTTCTTATATCCTTGTCTATAGGGAAATTGGGTCAGGAAAATAAGACATAATTGTGAAACTGAGTTTTCTAGAACATTAATTGTATACAAATCATATCAATTAACTGTCTACCTAAAATCAAGGTACCTGCATTTTTAATCCACAAATTCTTTCATTTTAATTGGGAATAAGAAAGACTTAATTTCTTTTATTAGTTTTAAAAAGGTTAGCTGTTTATACAAAGACTGTAATTTTAAGGGGAATAGAAGAAATCTAGGAACTTCTGTTTGCATTTATGTTGAGTTTGTTCTCAGACTAGGTTATACATCAGAACTTGTCTTTGTTTTAAACCTGAAACGATTTAGGACTGTCAGTCACTGGCCAGAAGTGATTGTCACAGAAATTTCTCCCTCCCTATGGTATTCTCTTAGATTGCTCAACAAAAAGCACATGATTGAGAACATCTTTAGGACAGATCATAAACACTGACAGATGGAAAGACTTGTCGATTCTGGTTTCCCTCATCAGATCTGCACAACTCCAAGAGTCATGAGAAACTGCTGAAGTTTTGTCTCTGCAATTCAAGTCTTATGAATTTTATGTTCTAAAACTGAGCTGAACTATTCCACTCTCTTACACATAGGTATTTTTACTTGTTACCCTCCCCCTTTGCTGCCCTGCATCCCCTACATTATTTTAAAGACTGGGAATGTATTGTTAGGGACAGTAACCAACCTTTTTTTCTAGCAATGACTGTGTCCTCTGAGGTTGACTTCATTCTGTTGGGTAGATGGTAACTGACATAATACGACTGGGCATGAGCACCTTTGGATCTCTCCATGTGCTTTGGGCTATAGAAATAGATTTTAGGTCCACAAAGTTGTCTGGAACATTGGTCATCACTTATGAGCTTGAGCAGGGTATTGAGGATCCATCTGAATAAGCCCTCCAAAGACATGATTCAAATGACCTGGGAGAATATCATAAATTGTCCAGAGAATGATGACTACATTAATCTGACTCAGAGAGGCATGCATTTTCATGTCACTCTGTTATCGCTTGGTGTTCCTAAATATAACTGAATAACATTAGGCTTTTAATAACTGATTTTTAAAAGAGGGAATTAATAACAGTGGGGGTTAAAAACAGGTACCATGTTCCATGTTTTTGCACCAAGTGTTTGACATGTCTGTTTTTTACATACATGTAGACTATGAGCCATATTCATTCTACCATCATTTTTCAAAGGATATGTTGTGGAAAATATTCCTTGAAGATATGAGACTTAAATTTTTTCCCCTTTCAATACTATTTTTGTTCTTGTGTTTCTTATTTGGAGTTTTGGACTGATAGCAAAGTGATGATTTATAACACTAGCCAAAATTAATTGTCTTCTCTTTCAAACCAGACCTATATATATATATATATATATATATATATATATATATAGGGTTTATAGGGTCTGCCGCTTCTCTGAGGAAATGCATAGTGTGCAGATACTCAGACCCATGGGCAACGGCAGTGCTCATGACATGTTCCAATTTTTATTGGAATTTTCCATGGAATGTTATTAGAACATTAAAGCCATGTAAGGTGAAGCTTTGATAATTTTTTTACTCTCAAATTATGGTAAGTTCCAATCTAATAATCCAAATTGTTTTTATACTCCTACATGAAAAAGGTGAATTATAATACAGACATTTAGAAAAGTATTGACTGAAGGGGTTGAATTCCTTAAAAATTTCTTTTGTAGTCTAATCACAAATACTTTACAAAATTGACAAGTTTTTAAAATACTAAACTTTTTATTGTAAATCTAGCAGAGACAATACTTTAGAATTTTCCCCGTGTTTTTCCTTACTATAAATCACTTAAAGCCTCAATCTTTTTTAGATGATGCAAGTCTGTCTCTTGAGAAATGAATATAGTATTCTTATTTCCAGTATCTATAGTACCTGAAATAGGTTTTCTTATAGCCCGCAACAAGTTTTGTTAAAGTTAACTTTTCTTTGTCAAGTTTTTTGACAATAAAAATTTAAATGTATTAATACTTGAGGATTTATATTCTCTACTGGGGCCCTTAAAACTTAGATGGACAAAATTCAACCAGACTCTCTACATTGGTGTATAATATCCTGTGGTGGGAAGATGAACTATTTGACAAAGAATTCTTGTCACTTACATGCTTTGTGATTTTTTTCCAAGCCAGTTTTTTTTTTTTTTTTTTTTTTTTTTAATTCTAAATGTGTTTTGAGGTATATGGACATTAATTGTAATGTAAACTATTATACAACTGTCTTTGTGACTTTATAGGCAGGCAAATTTTGCTATTACTATTGAATATAAAAGGAAAATCCATTTATTATCACCATTAGTAATCATTTAATGACAAAGGGTTAAAACATTCATTATGGGGGTGAATTTAAAGAATGTAAACTGTATGTTGTTGACATTTTTCTGGGCGTCTAAAAAACTCATTTGTCAAACAATGGAAGACCCTCACAGAGCTAGCCAGCATTCTGAAATTGTTGAAAATGTTACATGCTAAGTGGTACATATAATTTGAACTATTTTCTCAGAATATAAGGGAGGAGAAAAAAAATAGATTATCAGACTCTTCTAATGAAACAGAAAGTCAAGAAAAAAAAAAAAAAAACTCAAAACAACAAAAAACACCAACAAAACACACTGATGAGTCTTCAGAGATGCCCAAACTTGGAGAATTCCTTCTATCATCTAAATGTGGTAGAGATTTTTGTTTTCCCTGTTCACAACCAGTTGAATAACAGAAATACTCGATACTGTTTTCCTCCATGTGTGTGAAGTAATGAATCATTGATTATTAAACTTGTCATGTATTCTATTAAACACTAAAGAATAAAACATTCACTCCTTTATTCCTCTTGGCTCCTTGGTATGGATTGGCTTAAACACTAGTCTAATTTCATTTAAGGGGTTCTCTAGACATTGGGAACGCTTTTCCAATTGTTGTGGGACTCGTGATGAGCCTTATGCCCTCAGATCTCTTCACCAAGTAATTGACCACCTGGGCCAGACATGAAAAGGTCCTTTTCCTGCAGTTTATTGTCAAGAATGCATAGGCAATTGGCTCAATGTGGAAGAAAAGTCCTTGGCAAACTTCAGTCTCTGACTTCCATCTTTGCAGTATATGCCTTTGTGCATATGGGGAAGGTAGGTAGAAAAGACCTCTTAGAGTAGGTAGGCACAAGGAAATAGATCGTGTGAGATACCCTTCATTAAGAGTGCAGTTTGCAAAAGATAAAGTTGTAATGAATGCAGAGAAAGAGGATCTGCATTTTTGATAGAGGGGGCTCTTTTTCTGCATCATCTCCAGTTTTTGAAGTTCCTCATCTCTAAAAACAGTGGAGAGATATACTCAGATTATGAAATCACAGAAACCTGAGTCTGCTGGGTCATGGGCACAGGAAGCAGGGAGTTGGGTGGTGGACGGAGCCAGGCTTGGCCTTTCCTCTTTGTACTTCCTTCCGGATAGCTTTGTTTTGTGTACAGAACATGTAATTTTTGTTATGTGTGGTGCTGGGGATTGAATCCAGGACCTTGTGTATGCTAGGCACCATTGAGCTACACACCCAACCCCATGATTATTTTTTGAAAATTTAATATGCATGGTGAAAAATTAAGCAATATAAGAATGTATCTAATAAGTAGCAAATCTCCCTCTTCTAACCCCTATCCTCCCCCCAGAGACTACCACTACCATATCTTCACAGAGAACTCCTATACATATAACATACCCCCTTTTCTATTTAGTAGGAATTATACCTATTCCATACTTGGCACTCTTGTTTTAACCACATTTCGAAGAGCTCTTGCAATACATGAACATGTAGCAATGATCTATCTCATTTTATTCAACGACAGCATGCTATTCTGCATGCTATGCCATTGTCTTGATGTGCTGCATTTACTTCACCAGGTCTTTATTGATAAGCACTGAAATCTACAGGGTTTTTTCTCTATTCCCAAGAATGCTGTATTGAATGTGTTCTCACGTGTATGCAAACATATCTCTGTCTAGCTTTATTGTATGAAAAGATGCCAAGAAAGAAAAGAACTGAAGGTAAATTTTCCTTCTCCAGGGGCTATAGAAATACTGTCCCTAACTTATGATTGTTCAACTTAAAAATTTTCAGCTTCATGATTATGCAAAAGCAATATGCACTCATTAGAAACCACACTTTTTTGAATTTTGATCTTTTTTGGGGTTAGGGAAATGTGGTACAATCCTCTCTTGCGATGCTAGGCAGTGGAGGCCGGCCAAAGCTCCTAGCCAGCCACATATTCTTGAGGCTAACAACCCTGATTCTCTACAGTGGACTGTGTGGCTAAGCCAAGATGTTAGGTTAGGTTAAAGGTATTCAATGCATTTCCGACTTATCACGTTTTCAACAAATGATGGGTTTATTGGGACCCCTCATCATAAGTGGAGAGTATTCATCATAGTATTCAGTAGAAGCTCTCAGGAAATGGGAGTGGTGGTGGTGTGAACTAAATCTATAGTCATGAGCATACAAGGATTTATGTAACTTTCATACTGGGGACAAGACCCTTTCCTATTATTTCTAGCTTCTTTCCATTTTTATTTTGATTTTTTTTCATGAATTATGTCGTACACTTTGTTTTTGGGAAGATATGTAAAGAACCATAACATTATCCCATATTTAAGGAAGCATCTTAGGAGAGTCAGAAAAAGTTGGGGAAATATAAGCTAAATATGGGTCATCTGAATATCAGTTTTGCTATTTGAGATGTATACATATGACCTGGGGAATTGGTTATTTAACAGGTAGTGATTTATAAAAATCTGTTTAAGTTTATGGAAAGAATGATAAATTTACATATATTTAAAAAGTAAACATTAAAGATATTCTGAATTTGCGAAGCTCAGGGATGAGTTTGCCATCTCCTGTTATTAAGAACTTGGTGGTGGAGGTAGAGTGAGAACAGCTAATTATTCACTGGGCTTGATTTATTTTTAAATTTTATAAATAGTTTAGGGGAAATGTTGGCCTTTTAAATTTCTACTTTAGGCTGTTCAGTGAAAAAGTTTAAAAGTGCATGCATCTTTGGGTCCAAATACACCTTTCTTTTTATTCGTAGATGTCCTTTGGGCAATGGGCTAAGTAGAAAGGAGGTCATTAAGATATCTCTAGGTCAATAACTCAACCTGGCTCTGCAGGTTTTCCACCTGTGTAGCCATTGAGCATTCATTCATTAACTCAGAGTCTCTTGAGTACCTGCCATGGGTCAAACTGTGCCAATCTGACAGGGACACGGAAATGGGGAGAGCTTTGGGGATTAGTAAGGGGGTGGAATAATGATAAAATAATTGGGAAATGCAGTGCTAAGGTAGCTGGAGCAAGTAGTTGGAGTCAGAAAGGGTATACATAAGGAAAAAACGTCATGTCTTAGGTTTGCTAGAGGAGATGCCAGAGCATAGGGTTAAAGGTGAAGAAGAGGAAGAGGGGAGGTAAAGAGGAAGGGAAGGTAGCCTTGTAAACTCCTTGGTTTAGTGGGAAAGATGAAGACCACTAGCTCTATGAAATAGCTCTGTTGTTGAAATTTGATTCATAGGAAAAAAAAATGCCCATCCTCTATTTCCACCAGAAACAAAACTATAAGAAAACCCAAAACCAAAAATAAGCCCAACTAAACAAAATAAAAACAAAACCAAAAAACCAACCAAGCAAAAAATTGTTGGGGAGGCAAGAGCCAGGTATATGAAACTTATGTTTATACCTATTAAAATATTTGGATTTTGGTTCTCAGGGTTTACTGCATAATTTTAAGCAAAATGTGATGTCATCAGATAATTCCAGTTTGCAAAGACCCCTTGGGGGCTCTGTAGGAGTGGAGGCTGAGTTTGAAAGGCATAGCCAGGAGTTAGTGGTCAGTTAGGAAGCTGTTTATGGAGTCTAGGTAAGAGGGACACATGAAACCACACATAGATGACCTGCCTATAGAATGTGTGTGTGTGTGTGTGTGTGTGTGTGTGTGTGTAAGAAGGGGTGGGGGCGGCTCACCTTTCTTCTGAGAATCTCAGGCTCTGCAGTTTTACATGAGTGAGATTTGTTCACAATAATGTTGGGAATACCTTGTGAGAACCAATAGGTCTCATCGTCAAAGAGAACTAGTCTTTACAGAGACCTAAGCAAGTCCTTATTCAGTAGGCACTTTATTGAGCACCTATTATTACGCAAAAAGAATCCTGAAATACCGACTCATTCTTTCAGCTTCAACAAACATTCATTGAGCCTCTAATCTTTTTGAGACCCAGCACTTTCCCTTCAAGTATGCTTCTTTACTTTCACTAACAGAGAGCAAAAAGGTCAACTGGCCAATTAATGAACCTTCACTTCTGCAACTGTCAGAAATTAAAGAAAATTTAGCATCCTTGGGCTTTACACACTTTAGAGTTTTATGAACAACGCTACCTAGTCCCTGCCCCCACTTTTTTTTTTTGTACAGGGGATTGAATCCAGAGATTCTTAATCACTGAGCCACATCTCCAGCCCATTTTATTTTGAGACAGGATTTCACTAAGTTGCTTAGGGCCTCACTAAGTTGCTGAGGCTGGCTTTGAATTTGAGATTCTCTTGCTTCAGCCTCCCAATTTGCTAGGATCACAGGTGTACACCACTGTGCCTGACAGTCCCCCACAATTCTTGATACATTTAATCCCTACTAAGAATGTCTTTTCTCTCTCATTTTTTCAAAAATGGAAAAGACAAGCACGGTAATGATAGAGTCCAAAATCAGTTCATTGGAGTTCTCTTGTTATAGCAACTGACAACATTTTCCAGGTTATTTACCACTTATTCTTCATTTACTTAATTCTCTTGCTCCATTTTGTTTTCTGGTTGCATGAGGGATGAGTAAAATCCAAGGTTAAGCAAGCTCTAATTTCTTTTTATTATTATTTTTTGTTTAAATTTTTAATTTGTACTTTTTAGTTATACATGATAGTAGACACGCATTTGACATATATATGGAGTTTAACTTCCCAGTCTTGTGTTGTTCACGAGGTGGAGTTACAGTGGTCGTGTATTCATATGTGAGCAAAGGAAAGTTATGTCTAATTCATTCTAATTTCTTTATATAGAAAGAAAAGGGAAATGGAAATATTTTCTTGCTCTTTCTTCTTTGGAAAGCATTGAATAAAAAATTGCACAATTTTTGAGTTTCAAACAAAACTATGAATTTAGGCTCCTTGGTCATTTGAGTTGCTTGCTTCTACTTTATGGTGTGCTGTAATCTTTGCTCAGCCCTGACATCTGTTTGCCCAGTCATAGAACGGGAAAAAGGGTTTATTTGCCCCATGGCGGACACACAGTGCATAGTACATAATAGATCATCAATAAAATTAGTTGAATAAGCAAATGAATTTTTATGTTAATTCACTCCTTTTTATGTACCAGGGAGAAAAAGAACTAACTTAAAATTTGCGAATCTTAAAAAAAAATTCAACACCAATAATCCTTTCTTTATACTTACATCTATACATCTCTATTTAAGAAATTATGACTGTAGTTTCATAAATAAATATATAAAAATGATTATGCTGCCCATCCAACTGGAAGTCACAGAGATTAGGATGAGACCTAACTGATTTGGGCATTTTTTTCTTTTCCTGAATAGTTATTATGTTGGCAGCTGCTCCAAAGCCCTTGTGAATTTCTGGCTAAAGGAGAAAATGCTTGACGATGTTTCCATTTTATGATAGAAGTCAAGTTCACTGACAGCCATATTAGAAGCTTTCCTCTGGGGCTGTTATTTGGTGGAGTTTTAAGAATCTTAACTGGAAAGTTTCAAGAGGTGGCTCTAAGAGTTGTGGAAAGAAATGTAACTCCCTGAAATGCTGGAGTATATGTTCCAATGTTCTACTGGTGAGGGCTGTGGGTTTTAAAATGACAGCTGCAAGGACTTTTAAAAAATAAGTGATCTGTGCCATGATACTCTGACCTTGAAATACTGAATGTTTCTTCTTTCCCTCTGCTCAGAATCACGTGTGTTCAATGTAAGTTCTTTCTGTGAAGCTAATGTTGGAATCAGAGATGCTGTTGTTGTTGGCCTTTGTTTGAGCAAAACTAAAAACCAAGAGTGGAATTTCATTATATGTGTTTCTTCTCTGAAATGTATAGTCTTTTTCCTGTGTCTTAGAAAAATCTCAGAAGAGTTTCATCTTATTATCATTGTGTGGTTTAATTCTAGAGTGGAGTCAATTTAGGGATAAATAAGGCAAATCAATACTTTTAGTTTCTGAATCTAGCAGTCAAAAGGACCTTTCTTTGGGCTTGAATCCTTTGAGATTTGTCTTGAACCCCACTTTTCATTATGGACCTTGATACAGTTGATAAATCTACCAATGACTTGTCAGTTAAAAGGATGATAGTAGTGGCTATAGACTGAATGTTTGTGTTCCGACCCCCAGAGTAACTGTATTTGGAGGAGCTTTAAAGAATTAAGGTTAAGCTGGTCAAGGGTGTGCACACTTGTAATCCCAGTGACTCGGGAGGCTGAGGCATGAAGGTCACAAGTTCAAAGTCAGCCTTAGCAACATAGCAAGGCCCTAGCTACATAGTGAGATGCTGTCTCAAACTAAAAATAAAAAGGGCTGGTGATGTGGCTCAGTGGTTAAGTGCCCATGGCTGCAATCCCTGGTACCATAAAAAGAAAAAAAAAAAAAAGAAAGAAAAAGAAAGGATTAAGGTTAAATTGGGATCATACTGGTGGGACCCTGATCCAATAAGAGTAGTGTCCTTATAAGAAAGACAGAGCTCTTTGTCTTCAGCTTACAAGGAAGAGTTCATGTGAGCATACAGAGAGATGGTGGCCACCTACAACCAACAGGAGCGCTCAAAATGAAACTTATCATGCTGACACCTGGATCTTGTCTTCACAGACTATGAGAAATAATTTGTCATGTAAGCCCCACAGCCTATGGTATTTTGATATTGTAGCCCAAGCAGAGTAATATATTAGCTTTCACTGAACTACAGGAAATTAACTGGAAATGATCATTAGCCAAGAAAGAGCAGATAGGAAGTTGCCTTCTTTTAAAGAAGGCTGAAGGTAAAATTGCCACACATTTAAATGAGGAACTATGGGGAGCTCCACTCCTTTAAATGAGATATGTTATTACCATATAGGGAAGTTTTAAACCAGGGTTCAGAGGTCTCTGGTGTTATTGTGAGGATTCGGTGAATGGAAAAAATTGGTCTTGGAGATGTGTTTAGTTTTTGTCACCACCATTTGCTTCAGTCCTTTTCTCTCATAAGCAAGTTTGAGGTTCTATTATAGGAAAAAAAAAATGTAAAAATGTTTCCCCCAATTCCAAAACTTGGAGTTTTGTGATGGCTTGGTAAATATCTGCTTATTCATTCTGAAATTCAAATAATTTTTTTTTGTAACTTAATACCTTAGGTATGTGTGGGAAGCCGTCCTTATTTAGCAGAGTCAGACTAGGTTGAGCCATGGGACATAGACTCCTGGCTTCTAAGAACGGCTAGGAAGCATGTGGCGCTGAGTGTGAGTGGTTCCCTGTCTCCTTCTGGAATTTTCCTCCTAAGAGAATGGCTTCCCTAACTCCACCCTATCCTGTCCATCACAGAAGAAGCTCCTTCTGGTCCTGGCCCCCTTTACCTATATGTTATAAATAAAAGAGAGTTGGGTGAGTTGTTGTAAGAGGCCAGAGCTGGTATGGCCAGACCCATCACATATGAAAAGAATATGGGCTCTTGTGTGTTCATTGAGTAGATAAGTTTTTTGGGGTAATAGAAAAACCGCCAATATCCTCCTCTGGCAGATAACCCTTTCTTCCTCCAAGCAGGACATGGCAGAGAGGACCCCCACAGGTATGCCTGTGAAGATTCCATAGCTCTTATAGCTATGGACAACTAAAATAAGCTTTATTAATCAAGTTAGGACTATGGAAAGCTAAAATAAACTTTATCAATAAACTTTATGAAACTTGTCTTCCTTAGTAATGTTTTGCATTTGTTAAATAAAAATGATTTTGTCTAAAGAAGAAGCCTTTTTAAAAAAATCAAGTGATCATTCCTTTGTCTTAATATCATTTAGTTAATGAACATAGTATATTTTTGAAGCAAACTGAAGTATATTTGTTAAAATAACTTTTTAATTTAACAGATACAAAAACATATCAGTTTAGTCGACAACCTTTTACTCTACATACTCTTTAAGACCACCAGAAGTTCTGCACATGTTAAGTTCCTCTGAGCTGTTGAAAGGGAAACAGGAAGAATAGGGCTAATCAAGCATTGAGTATTAGGTGTAAGTGGATGTGAGGTATCCCCAAAGAGTACACATGTGAGACAATGCAAGAAGGTTCAGAGGAGAAATGATTGGGTTGTGAGAGTCTTAATTCAATCAGCGACTTAATCCCCTAATGGGATTAACTGAGTGGTAACTGAAGTGGTGGGGTGTGGCTAGAGGAGGTGGGACTTGGGGGTGTGGCTTTGGGTATACATTTGTATCCGGCAAGCGGAGTCTCTGTGCTTTCTCATCACATGTGAACTGCTTCCCTCTGCCACTCTCTTCTGCCATGCTGTTCAGTCTCACCTCAAGCCCTGAGGAATGGAACAGCTGTCTATGGATGGAGACCTCTGAAATCGTGAGCCCTTAACTAAACCTTTCCTCCTCTACAATTGTGCTGGTCTTTAGTAACAGCAGTGAAAAAAGCTGACTAAAACAGTGGGTATGTATGAAGCATTACTATGAAAAAACAAGAATGCAGCACTGAGGTCGTAGCTCAGTGGCAGAGCGCTTGCCTGTCATGTGCAAGACCCTGTGTTCCATCCCCAGCACTGCAAAACAAACAAACAAATAAAAGAAGAAAGCTTTCTTTTTAATATAAGAAAATTGAATTAATAAGCCTGTATAAACAGTGTTCTTCAAAACAATCATTTTTGGAGAATTTATATTTATTTCAATAAGAGCTACAGGAAATCAACTTAACATAATGGCAGAAAGAACTATCTGTCAAAAATGTTGTGGAAAAATGTAAAACTTCTGGAGGTGGATGGTGGTGCTGTCAGCACAACAGTATGAATTAACATTTTGCCACAGAATTGTATATTTCAAGTGGTTAAAATGGTAAATTTTATATGAATTTTACCATATACCTGGTATGGAAAAAATAATGTGGATTTAATGAAGATAGCACAAAGAATGAGAAAATTATAAAAAAGAAAGATAATTCTGATGTAAACCTAGCAAAAAAAGTGTTGACATTGAAATCACCTCCAATGATAATGACGAATATCAGAAAGTCACTCCTCTAGTTGCACTATTCCAGTAATGTAATGCTTAAACACATCAGCAGTTCATCATTTGGGAGAGTTATAAATCACACTATAAAATTAGTCTACTAACTTTTAGTAACCTTCTAATTTCTGAAAAATTGAAAATATGTGTATGTGTCAGTCTGTGTTTAAATTTGCATTTTGTGAATTTTCTATTTTGGGTGCTTCGTCCCTCTCCATTAGCTCAAATAATTAAGAGTTGGTGCTCAATATGAATTGAAATGAAATTCCACCCAATTTGGAATTTCAGAATGCTTTGCAATAACACTTTAACTTCACAAGTCAGAGGAAGGAATGAACAATTGTTCAGTGAGGCAAAAATTAGTGTTTAGAGTCAGAAACCAAGTTAGCATTTCTAAGGTCAAGAAAGGTTCTAGTCTGTTTTCTCTATGACACTCTCATTGTTATATAAGTAAACTTAGTGTTTTCAGGGTTTATAGCCTAAGGTCAGTCTTTATGAAACAAAGGCATGTAATGAAGAAATCACAGCTGTAATTTTTTTCTTAATATATTTCAATTTTTAATTGACATAGTAATCATACATATTCATGGGATAGAATATGATATTTCAATACATGTATTCAATGTGTAATAATCAGATCAGAGTAAATGACATATCAATTCAAGCATTTATCATTTCTCTGTGTTGGGAGTATCCAAAATTCTCTCTACTAGCTGTTTTGAAATGTACAATTAATTTCTGTCAACCATAGTTACCCTATTGTGCTATAGAACATTAGAAATTCCTATCCAACTCCACCCCTGTACCCACTAACAACTTCTTTCCATCTCCCTTCCTCCCCACCACAGTTGTAATTTTAAGGAGATTTCAGAATATACAGGTTCAACCTGGATTGAAAGCATACCCTGGGATAGGTTTTGTAGAATTCTCCTAAGGTTCACCTGCAAAGGGATGGCCTTGCAGTTATGAGAATCTGTCTCAGCTGCCTTGAGGTTGATGTCCTCTGGGAAAGTGACTCAAAGTTGAAGGTCACCACCTCAGGGGTAAATAGATACTTAAGAGTGATGGATTATAAATCATAAAAAGATGGAAACTGGGAAAAAATACACACACACACACACACACACACACACACACACACACATCAGATAGCAAAGGAATCAGTTTAGGGGATTTTAAAATACGGAGTTCTCAATGGGGCAGGGAGGCAATTCTTTCCCCTCCCAGGAAACATTTGCTAATGTCTGGAGACAGGTTTTTTCCTTATATACAACTCAAGGAATGGTGCTTCTGTAATCTAGGGAGTAGAGACCAAGGATGCTGCTAAACATCCCATTAATATATGGAATGACACCGTCTTACCCCCATGTAGAACTATTTGGCTCTAAATGGTGACAGTTCTGGATTCTGAAGTCCTAAATAGGAGAATGAGTCCTAAATAGGTGAGCAAGGAAATAGCCATGGCATGGAATTTGACTCAAATATGAACTGAGGTGCTAAATGTTGCAATTGAGTTGCAAGGGGAAAAGGTAATGTGACTTGTCAGATTTGAGATGTGCTCAAGTAAAGGAGAGGAGTGGTGGGTGGGTAGGCAGACTCTTGGAAAGCTATTTTTGTCATACTGTTTGGTGTCATGGTTTGGAAGTGTTCTCCAAAGTCCCTGTGTTTCAGGGTTGGTCACCAGCCCCATTGGGAGGTGGTGGAACCTTCATGAGGGCCTATTGTAAGGAAGCTAGGTCATTGGGGTATGCCCTTGGAAGGGTATATCAAGATCCTGACCCTTTCTTCTTTCTTTGCTTTCTGGCCACCATGACATAAACAGATTTCTTTTGCCAGGCACTTCCACCATTTTGTACAGCTTTTCCATAGGCCCCAAAGTCACAGGGTCAAGTGACCATGAACGGAAGCCTTTGAAACCATAAGCCCAAACAGGCCTTATGGAAAGTTGACTAACACAGCTGGTGTACCATTGGGGCTAGCCAGTGAAGCCAGGATAGGGAAAAGAGTTGAACAAAGTTTTGTCAGATCATGTGCAAAGTCTAGAGAAGAGAAAGCCAGTTCCAAAGTTTCAGGTAGCAAAATGAAGGTGAAAAGACCTTACATGGATGACAAAGGGTGAATGGGAAGGAAAGGTGGGAAGTTATGGGAGATACAAAGTGTCAAAACAATGGTTCTGACACCTATGTGACATTATATTCACTTAGGGAATGGTGAGAAATGCCTCTTTCTCATTTCAGATCAGTTGAATCCACATGTTTGGGGGTGGGTTTTGGACTTCAAGCACGTGTGTAGACATTACCCAAATGTTTCTCATGTGCAGCTAGGATTGAGCACTGCTGTCTTAGATCAATAAAGTCTAGGATGGAAAAACAGAATGACATAAGCTCAGTCATCTGAGCTTAGGAGCCACTTGTCCTCTGCCCTGATGTTTTGCTGTCTGTTGGAGAGCTTTCTGTGGACTGTGACAGGAGGTTGAGGCTGGACTTTCAGAGGTCTTCCTGGCGTCAGTTCTGAGGGTAAGAAGGGCAGAATAGGGCCAACAGGTGGCCTTATTAGTGATAACTGGCCGAGCTCACGGTTTAAACTTACAGAGTTCCTAAACAAGTAATGAGGTTTTACTTTGAAATGAAAATCATTCAGCAGTACAGATAACATTAACAACTAAGGTATTTTCTATCTTATGTGGATACATGATATATGTTATACATATACGTATACATTCATATATAGATACACAAAGAGAGAATGATATTATAAGAAGAGTAATGAAAAGTCATCAAACTATGGCTATTTTGGAGAAAGTACATTTTTTTCTCTGCAAGCAACGGGCACAGGCAGTCTGTTTTCCCACCTCAGTACCCGGTGGACAGGGCACAATGGGGCCTCTGCCAGCCTCCTTTTCAGGGGAGTATCCCTCATTTGTCTTCTCCACGTCTGTGATAACTTTGCTTTCTAGCACAAAGGCAACATGATTGAAAGCATCCTTTGTCTGCAGATTCCTGGGACACTTTCAAAGGGAGTGAGTAAATGACTGGTCGTGAGAATCTGTTCTGATTTCATTTGTCCCTGACAGGGCCTGGTGGCAATTTAATATTCTTTATTATTATTTTACATGCAACTTCCTTCCTAGCTTATGATTCCTGTCGGGACTGTGTATTATTACCCATTAGTCATTTTTCCTGGGTTGGCCTATAATGCTTCAACGGAGTGCTGGTGTATTTCAGTAATTTTGCTTACAATTTGATTTGTGTTCTCTAGAATCCCAATTGAGTTTCATCAGCACATTTCAACGTACAACAGCTGGGCCCCTGGATGGGATCATTTACATACCTTAGCAGCTGAAGGCTAAGCACCAGGAAGCCAGAATCTGGCCAGATATTTTCCCAGAGCCTCACTTGACTGTTTTTGAAATAAACTCCTCCATCTCCCTATTTGTAACTATCTGTGTCAATGACAATATCCTGTGAATACTTAAAAAAAAATTTTGGTCTCCAGATAGCTTGTGAGCTGAAAGGCTTTTATAAAAAGCCTTAACAAGATAATCAGAAAATATTGGATCTACTTCAGCATCAGGTAAAAATATTGCCCTGTTCCACTACAAACGTCTTTATTATGAGATAAGTGGTAAGGGAATCAGCTTCTTCATTGGTCAATGATTAAGGTGGATTGTGACTTAGCCTCTGAGCCGATTCTCTAAATATTTTGACATTACACAGTCAAAAAGTAAGAAAAGTCTTGTGTGAGGCTTGTGGAAAACTCATGTTTCTTTTAACCATTTTCTTTGCTTTCATTTGGATTCTTGAACTTAGCTTTGGGTTTGTGTGGTAGGCTCAAAAATACCCTCTCCCGGTTGGCCAGTGGGAATAGGAAGGATGGGAGAATGAGACAGGCATTATTATCCTATATACACGTAGGAAAAAAATTTAAAAATATTTGTCACTGTCAAAAAATATTTTGAAAAAATTTTTAATTAAAAAAAGAAAAAAAAAAAGAAAGATTTTGCTGGGCTAGGATGTAGCTCAGTGGTAGAGTACATGCTTAGCATGCATAGAACTGAGTTCAACCCCACCACACACACACACACACACACACACACACACACACACACACAACTTAAAAAATGAACAATTTTGTTATTAAAAAAAAAAAAAAAAAGCCCCCTCCCCTAATTCCTGGAACATGTGATTGTGAAGAAAGTAACTTTGCAGATGCTGGTCAGGTTAAGGGTTTTGAGATAAGATTATTTTGGGTTATCTAGCCCTAAATGCTATCACAAATGTCCTTTAAGAGAGTGACTTGAACATAGAAGAAGGTCATGTGACCATGAGATAGAGATTGGAGAGATGGAACTATCAATCAAAGACTGCAGCAGCCGCCACTGGAGGCTATAAGAAGCAAGGAATGGATTTGGGAGTGAGGTCTTGCTAATACCTTAATCTTAGTATCATGAAACTGATTTTGGACACTTGACCTCTGGGTTGTGAGAGAATGTGTGTCTGTTGTTTTATGCCACCATGTTTGTGAGAATTTGTTGCAGTAATCACAGGAAACTAAGATAGTCCACAAAAGTTTACCCTGTGGACAGATGGTTTCTTTACAGAAGTCTTTACAAATGAATTGTTGACTTGATATTTTTCGTTTGGTAGCTCATTTATAACCCATGTATTCTGAGTCCTTTCTGTTTGGCCACATGGGGACCTGTAGGGTAGATGAATTGTAGGATCAGTTGATCTGCTGAAGCAATTCCTAGACATGGCACAAGACATCTAAGTAACCCATAGGACTCAATATTCCAGGAAGGAGAGGAAATAGTTATTGTTACATATTGAATGTTTATCATTTCATCAGTTTACTTCTCTTTCCAGTTTCTATGAGATAGATAGACTCACTGAATTTTATCAACATCAAATAGTGTCCTACAAGGTACCTTAGAATGAGAATTACACTCTTTTGAGTGGCTATTGAAAGAAGTTGCAGATTTTTGTGTTTCTGGACTGAAGTGGGGAAGATGAAGCAGGATGTTCTTACTCCATTTGGCCCGTAGTAGGACACTGTTGAACTTCACCTTGACTTCCTCTACTGTTATTGGGCCATGACTCAGTGGGGTCAGCTTGTGAGTTATGGAACACCATACTTAACGAGTCACGGAGGATAACAGGACCTTTGGGGAAGCCAGTTTTTATACAAGGTGTGGCACCCAGTGAAATATTTTGGTAAAGCTAATGGATTTTTAGTTTTACTCAAAGGTCCTGGAAATATGGATGAAATAAATTGTTGGAGGTTTAAAAATGTTCTTCATGAAAACATTTCATGAATTTTTCTATTAAAAAACCAGAGAAACACACTTGTTTGATACCCATCGACCCCTTACGGGGCAATAATTGCTTCTTTCAGGAGACAGAACTTTGTCATTAGGTTAGAAAAACTGAAAGGGTTTCCTTTTGCAAAGAATTTCAATACATGCTGTATGTGGCTGTGTGTTTGCCAAAAGGTATCAATAAGCAGGTGTTTTTTTGAAGATGAACAATGTTATAACAAAAATCATTAAGTAAATTCTTAGGTAATTATAAATGATTCTGTTTTTCCAAATATCTTCCTGATGGGAATGGGAGAACTCTTCAAAGATAAGTTTGAGTCATTTGTGGAGAAATCTATACCTAAGCTTAATTTTGTTTGTGGGCAAGTACCTAGGAGTCTACAGCTTTCATATGCTTTCTCCTTTCCTTCCATAATTCATTCCAAGGCACTGCAGTGGGTATTGATTGAAATAAATAAAACAATGTTTTTGCTATAAAATGTTTCATTACAGTCTTCATGAACTTTTAGAGCTAAGAAGCTATTGGCAAGATAGACCTAAGATCATTTAGAGAAAAGCAACCCCAAACCTCTAGCAAAGCCTAGAATGTTATATATTGTCATATAGAGAGACGAATTGTACAGGTTGAGTATTCCTTTTCTGACATGGTTGAAACCAGAAGTGTTTCAGATTTTAATTTTTTTTTTTGCATTTTTGAATATTTGCATATATATAATGAGACATTTTGGGAATGGCACTCAAGTCTAAATGTGAAATCATTTTGATTTCTATACACCTTCTATACATAGCCTGAAGATAATTTTATGCAATATTTTTTATATGCTTGCACCTTGACTGTAACCCATCACATGGGGTCTGCTGTGAAGTTTTCTACTTGTGACATCATGTAGGTGCTAAAACATTTCAGATTTTTTTATTCAAAAAAAATTTTTAAAACTCTTATTACATTTCATATTTTGAATTTTTAGATTAGAGATCCTTAACCCGTACATGTATACAATTCTTATTTTAAAATAAGCCTTTGGTAATAAAAATGCTAACGACTGATTACTGACTCCTCTGAAGGGACAAATGGGTATTGACCAGAGAACTGGCATATGAATTATGGAGTTTCATTACCAGTAAAATTTATTTTATCACAATTCCCTGAGAAATTTGATATTTCACATATTTAAGGAAGTGAGAATTCATCAATAAACCACTCTTTATTGCTTATCTATTTATTTTTTATCTAAATGAAAATATCCAGTTTTCTTGTATAACTATTCAATGCAACTATATGACCAGAAAATGTGTCAGAATAGCATGGGAGAGTTGTATGCTTTATGTGTTCAGGATTTTAAAATGTGTGTAAATACAATTTTGTTAATTGAAACTCTGATGAAGAACAGGTAAATTCCCCCCCACCCCACCCCTGAATACTCTTCTGTATGTAAGGAGTATATTTTCTTCAAATGAGGCAATACATGTGGACCTAACTACTTAATATCCTAAATATATTAAGATTACTTTATAAGTAATCTCAATATATTAAGTAATCTCCTATAAAGTTTAAAATTGCTAAGCTAAATCACCTAAATAGTTGATAGGGTTGTGGAAGAGGATGAGAAAAAGGAAATAGAAAATCAGCTTCTTTGAATTTGGGGTACAATGACTTTTGTTTTCAGGGAAGTAATGTGGGTATCTGGAGAAGAGAAGTGGGGATTTGGTTGTGGGGAAGGTGAGACGCTATTTTAAAATCAGACTTCATTGTCTCCTTGCAATCCGCCAGAGGCCCTGCATTTCTGCATGCTGTGAGCCTGGTGGCTCATTTCTGCATCTGGTTTTGCATTCTTGACATTGGCAACTCCCAGCCCCCACACTATATCCAAATCTTGACTAAGAATCAGGTTGCTGCAGCTGAGATTCTCTTCTGATTGTTAGCCAGGGAAGGTGTGATAAAGTTGAAAATATAGGATTTTGACACGGGAGACCTAGTTTTGAATCTGGGCACTAACGCTTATTAAATCTGCGACCTTGGCAAGTCATTTATCTTCTTTGTGCATCAGTTTTCTCACTATAAAATGGAAGTACTTCATGGTTCTGCTTTAAGCACTACATAAAATAACATACATAAGAGCACCTAAAAGTGATTTGTAAGTAGTAAGAGCCCAATCCTTTTTATTTTTTTCCTAAAGCACACTTTGTTGTTCAGTCAGTCATTGAGTCACCTTCTTGTCTTAAAAGTATATATCCTAAAGTTTCCCTGGAGATAGTTTGCAATTTTTAAAGAAATAATAACAAAAAAGCAGAAGAATTAAGGACTTTGCATCTGCGTGTGCTTGCATATATATCATAAATATATTTTTTGGCATCTTTTCTTTTCTTTGTCTTTTTTTCCATATTTTTCATCAGTAGGGGAAGGACATAAAGTGAATAAAGAGAGACGGAGCTGAGTTGGTTTCCTGACTGGACCAACCTGAATTGCAGTTAGAGAGATTAGTACAAATTTGGATGTTGGCATGATGCTGTCAACAGGGGCCCCAGAGAAGTTTTGAATTTTATTTTGGAAGCAACATTTTGGTATCCCTTCATTTGTGAGCCCTACTCTGACTTCCTATTATTTTCCATTTCTGCCTCCAAAGAACCAATTGATCATGCTACTATGGCAGTGGACAGGGCCAAGAGTCTCAAAAACCCACTTCCCAAGAGCTAGGATGAGGATTACATTTACGTTTCTCAGGAGGCCTTTCCCTTTATAAAAAAGGAGTGGGTAAGCAGTGATGGGGAGCAAACTTCTCTAATTGTTCTCTTTCTCTAAGTGCTCTGTAGGACCTCTTCCAGGATTTGCAGGTGGAGCGGAGGATTTGCAAATGTAGGTGACAGACATGATTTATTTGATTTCTGTGAAATTAAAAAGAAACAAATTAGCTGCAAAATTTTCAAGTTCAGTGGATTTACCACTCAAATCTAGATCCAGGTTTCTCTTGAAAAAGATTTGGCAACATCCAACAGGGCAAAGACTGGTCCATGACAAATAGCTGTCTTTAGAAGGGCAGGTAATTGCAAGAGTTCATTTCTGCTTTGCTAATTGCTTAAATGACCTGTTTGGCCCCTGAAGGCTTTTGGGTTTGCACACCACCCTGTACTTAGCATTGCTTACTGGCACCATCTCTCTTGGATGCATCTTTCCTGTTCCTGCCCTGGCATTCACCCATGCAGATATGTTTTTCCAGCAGAGCCCTTAAGCTCAGTAAAAACAAGAACTGGTCTCTAGAGAAAGAACAGGACTTACCATAGCAAACCAATCGTATTCAAAACCACAAACCATAATTTCAGAAATGCCAGTTCTGTTTCTTGTTTCTCATGAGAAGTGAATAATCTTATTTTTGGAAATGAAAACTACAATTAGACCATTGTGATGGTAGTAGTATTATGGAATCATTTAAAAAAAACTGTGGAAATGCTAAAGAAAGGTTGAAATTAAAAGGATGGAGAAAGAGAAATTGGGTAAATTATCACCAAAAGAGAATGGGTGCAGTTATATTAATTTATTTAAAAAATAAATTTAGGGCAAAAAGAAAAAAACATTTCTAGAGATAAAGATAACATGTTCAATTCTTGGAAATGATGTGAAAATTTTAAACTTGGATGTAGCTAGTAACACAGCTTCAAAATATACAAAGTAAAATGACAGAATTGTGAAAAGAAATAAATCTATACTCATAATGGGTATAGAGTTTTGAACACACCTCTCTTGTAACTAACAGTGAAGTCAATAAAATGAGAGAAAATTTGAACAACATATTAACAGATTTGCTCTGATTATCACATATAGAAGATCCAAGAACTGGAGGATGCATTTTTTTTAGGAGCAAATAGATCATTTATACAAATTTATACAAAAATTTATATGTAATGAGAAACTAATAAATTTAAAATGCTATAATAATACAGAGTACATTTTCTGACCAAATGCAATTAAGTTAGAAATCATTAACAAGATAATAACCAGAAAAAAATCAATATATGTGAAAATTGAGAGAAGGTTCTAAATAACCGAATGAACCAATGCAGAAATCATAATGAAAATTAGAAGGCATTTAGAATCACACCTACAGAAAAACACTGTGCATATACAAACCTGTGGGAACGCAACCAAAGCTGAACACTGGAAAATTAGCCTTAAATTTATGTACTTCAGAAAACTTATGATAATGCCATTGATGAATTCCTAGAAAAATGGAACCCCCTTAAACTAACTCAAGATGAAATAAGTCCTTTTACCTGGTACACTCTGGATTCATATAACTTCACCAGAAGTTTTACAAACTTATCTACTTATCTAACATACCAATGCAGAGAATAGAAAAAGAGGAGTAGTGTTTAGAATAAATAACTCCTATAAGTCAATTGAAAAGGAAAATACAGAAAAAAGATGCAAAAGAATTGGACAACTTCACAACAGACAACATCTGAAAAACTAAAGATGTGAAAAGATCCTCAACTTCAATTCCTTCCCTTATTCTCTATGCTCTCTCTCATATATATGTCTATATATTTATATGATTTTTTTCTCCCATTCTTTTGTCCAGGGGTCTCAGTGGTCTTATTCTTTACTAAATGTATTCCCAGAACATAGAACAGGGTAGTAAACCCTCAGTAAGTATTTATGTAAACCTATAAATAAATATGTATAGTTGAATTCATCCAAGTGGAAGGGAGCAAGCACAAAATAGAAAGTGATAAGAGAAGGAAGTCAAAAGTGAAACTTCACAGCAGTGAGGAAGCATGGGTAGAGTTAAGACAGGACCTAAAGAACAAGTAAGTGGTTTTGGAAGGGATGTCAGGAAAAGAAATATTCACATCAACTAAGATATCTGGCTGCAAGGAACTAACCCCTAACTAAGAGTGCCTTAAACAACAAGGGCATTCTATGTCACGTACAAGAAGTCTGGGGGTAGGTGGTTCCAGGACTGGTTGATTGCACGTTTCCTCCATGTCAGGGCTACATTAGCTTTGGGTGAGTTTCTGGGTTTTCCGCTCATCACCACCAAAAAAAGCTGTCACAGAGTCAAACTTCCAAAACTGAGGTCAAAGGCAGGAATTGAGTAGCAGAAGGAATTTATCCTTGCTCACAATGGCTAGAACTTGGCTCTGTGTATCAAATTGTGAACTAATTACAGCAATGGGGAATGAGACTTCCTGGATTGGTTTAGATCATCATGCCTCATCCCCTGGACAGGGGAGGGCCTGTTTCCTCTGAGCGTACTGTTCTTCTATACCTGGACTCAACTGGCACTGTGTTAGCAAGGGACAGGTTGTCACATGTGTGTGCATAAGTGTTATGGTTTGAATCTGGAATGTCTCCAAAAGGCTCATGTTGAAAGCATGATCCCCAATGCAGCAGGGTTCAGGTATGAGGCTTTTGGGAACTGATTAGGTCACCAGGGCTCTGACCTCATCAGTGGATAAATTCATTGATGACTGAATGGACTACTGGGAGATGGGATCTAGTAAGAGGAAGTGGGTTACAGGGAGGTGCCTTGGAAAGCTTTATTTTCTCTCTGGCTCTTTCCTTATTTTCTGTTCTTTCTGGTTGCCATGAGCTGAGCTTTCTTCTGCCATGATGTTCTGCCTCACCCCAGGTACAAAGAAATAGAGCTAGTTGATGATGAACTGAAACCTCTGAAATCTTGAACCAAAATAAATCTTCCCATCTCTAATTTGTTCTTGTCAGATATTTGGGTCAGAGTGATGAAAAGCTGATTAGCACAGTGGGGTAACGGCTGTCATAGATATAACTGACAGTGTTATCTGTCACTCAGTGAGTCACAGGATTCAATGAAGAGATGCGTAAAGAGTCAGTGGTAGCTAAGAGATCATTCACAGGAGACAAGGATCAAATATGACTATTGAATTTGACAACAGAGAGAATGTTTTGTGTCAGTAAATCATCAGCCCTTAGGTTTTCTCTTCAGGTCAGTCATTTCTTTCAAGTTTGGAGGTAATGTTATGTTGGTCACAGAACAGTTTCTAGAAAACATTTATTTCGCCCTTCAGTGGGTGTCTCTAGCTAGTGAATTCTGTGTAGAATTTCTTATAGTTGAGGAAAGCATTTGAACCAATGGGAGTGGTGTTTAGACTATTTATTCCTCAAAGGGTTTTCCCACCTCCAACCTATTTTGGTCTCTCTTTCATATTAAGCCACTAAAACTAAACAAAGCTATAAATTGGCTTTGAATAGAAATAATACTTAGATCTGTGAAAAAGTACTGATCCCAAATATAACCTTTAGGCCTTCTGAAATCTCTCAGAAGATAGAAAAGACGATCTTATAACTTCTTAAGTGCCAAAGGATTTTCAATAGCTAGTAAATTGATCTCCAGCTCTGAGAGGTCTGCTTTTTTTCCCCTCTCTGCCCTGAGGCTCAGTTCCAGTTTGAGGAAGGTTTCTGGCTTATAGATTGGCTTTAGTGTGGCAGTCATGGAGTTTGGGGTTCTAGTCTTACATACAAATGCGTTTGGGATTCATCTTTGGAGGCGTAAAAGAGCGGAATAGAGCCCAGTTAGTTTACCTTATTGCACTATTATGTAGCAGAAAAAGGCCTTACTATGTTTTTTAGTTACCAAAGAGAGTCTTAGATGTTTTTCTTTCAGACATAAAATTATTTTCCTTTTAATGTAAAACAAAATTTAAATAATTAAAGCAGTAATTTATCATGTGATTTGTTCTTTAGAACTTTATCTCCGGTATCTCTGTAAAAGGTTTTGCTGCAGCCTGCTGGAATTGGCTCACATTGGTTCATCACAACCAGTTGTTAAATCTTCATAGATTTTATGAGATGACTGAGGTCATGTCAGCAGCCTGAATTGTCCACAATGAGGGTATTTATGCCATAGAAATCAGCAAACCTTATAAACTAGGTCTTCCCATATCCTGCCTTCCAAGAACAGGTTGGTTAAGTATTTGTCAGCAGACCTCTGCTTTTCAGACGTTTTAAAAGGCACTAAGAATCAGAACCTATCAGAGTAAAGTTCAACATGGTATATTTGAAATAGAATAAAAGGTTAGGTATCAGGTATTGCTTATTCTACCAGCAGGTGTTTGTGAAATGCTATCATTTACTCAAAAAATAGTCATTCAAAATGTGACAGACAAATTGAATGTGGGGAGAAAGGAAATCACAAATAGAAGGCCCGTGTTATGGTAAATGTAGACAAATAGACAACAGAGATAAGAAAATAGAAGGCCAGAGGGGGAAAAAAGTCTCAGGAAGAAAGATAGGAAAAAGACAGTGCTAGGCAAAATCGACACTAAAATTGAATTTGAGAAGCACAGAAAGAAAGGCATGAGCATGAAGTAGTTTTGAAAATGGTCAATAGTGCCAACTTGGTGAAGTAATGTTTTCCAACCAAGGTGACATTTGCTGCATGGAAAGTGGCACTAAAACCACCAGTGTCTGAAAACAGTTCATTTTGCCCTTGGCATTTTGGAACACACTTAGAAAAGAGCATTATGGGTAGGTAACCATGTTATTTATTCTCCAAATGGGGACTTCTATGGGTGAAAGGGGGCTACTATAAAGGGGAACTAGTAATGGCATCTGGACAACATGAACTCAGATGGAGACAAACTGGGATGTATGTAACACTGACCATAGTCTGTTATACCATTGGTCACCTGGTTCCAATTCAATAGGGTAAGAGAATTTAATTGATAAATAAAACAATGAAGGGAATGAAACAAATAGTCCTAGAGTCTATAATTATTTTATGTAACAGTGTTTTCACATTATAAGATGGTCATAAAAGGAAAAGACTGTGATTCATAATACTGTTGAATAAAGAAGAAAAAAAAATGAGAGTTTGGGCCCAAGTGGTCCTAACAATCCAGTCCCAGAGCTCTGTAGCCCTCTTGTCCCTTTGACCTTGGTTGAGTCCTGTCTAATTGTTTTTGTTGTAACTGTCAACACTTGAAATGGTAGACTCAGAAGCCCTTGCACCTCCAGTTATTTATCAAGTTCCTCTTTCTTAATTCTAATTTCTGTAATGTTTCTTGGCTTTTCTGTGTGGCGTAAGTGGGTAAACTTCCCACTGCCCAATGCCCGAGTAAAAATTCCCAGAACTACCTGAGAATATGGCTGCCTTTGAGAGACAGACTCATGAGTTCTCTATTGAATTCCATGGTTCTTTATTTTGAATTCCTCAAATTTGCCACACTATATATTTTAGCTAGCTTTCAAAAATCTCTTTCTTAGGGACTTATATTAGATTCCTCTAGAAGAATCACCATTGTTTTTTGAGTTTCATGGCTTTTATAAAGGGGATGTTGAATTATGCACCCAACTTGCTCCCCAGTATCTGGGAATACCTTTCTCATGATGCAATGTGTAGGGTCTGCAATGTGATTTCATCCTCTGATGCTCTTGCCACAACTTCCAGTGTATTCACTCCGTTTTCCAGGAAATGGATCCACTTCTTTAAAAAATCAATATCTGAGGCAAGGGACTCAAACATTCTTTTCTTGGCAACTCTCTCCACAGGTATCTTCCTAGAAATATTAGGGTTGTCTTTCTGTATGGAAAGTTCTGGGAAAACTGTGCTCCCATTTGCTTCAACATCACAATTTAAATGCCATATTGGCACTGTCCAGTAAACCTTAGTGTGGTGACAAATGTTCTATATCTGCACGAATAAATTGAATGGTCATTTGCCAAATTTGTTTATTGGGTCCTTGAAATGCGACTAATGCAACTGAGAACTAAAATTTTAACATAAGTTCACTGAAATGTAATGAGCCAGAGGTGGTAAATGGTTATGGTCTTGCATGGTACAACTTAATACCAACCCTGTGGCTATAAAATTTGTCTGTTCATTGGTGTCCTTGTTTCAGTCCAGTTCAGCAATATTTCTCAAACTCAGAGTGAACACATGGATTCTACTGAGATTGTATAAAATCTCACTGTAATTTCCTGTAATACCAAGGAGCTATTCTAAAAGGATCAGTAAGTCTATGTTGTAGTTGAATATTTCATCAGAATTTGGACTACTCCTGGCTACTGACCACCCCAATAACAAGCATTTCTGTAGGCTCTCCAATCTAGTGATATAAGAATAAAATAATAGGATTCATCATAATACCATGAAAACTGTTTGATTATAATTTATATTAGCACTACACATACTGTCTTTGTTGTAACCAAAGGAACTTGCAACTCACTCGAGAATGACTGAGCATCGGTCAGAGGCAGTCTATGCTTCAGCTATTGAAAGTGCCAGGTGCTCCCTCTACGAGGGTGGGTGAGAGCTCCTACACTGGCCATCATCTGGTGGCTGCTCTCTTTTCTGTCAGTACCATTTTCCTCTTCATAGACATATCAGCATGTACTCCCAGCTCCATCAAAGGGAAGCATTTTGTATTCTCCATGAAGAAACAGTCTCAAATGACCAGACGTGGCCTTTATGACTCTCATCCCTAATCAGAGTTCATTGTCCCAGAATGGGTGATAAGGACAGCCAATTCATAGGCTGCCCAGACGCCTATACCATATGGCCCCAAATGATAAGCTGTGCCAACCCCAGTCCTGCTCTCAGTAATATGATCTATGAATCATCATGATGGGGAAGAGATCAACCATGGGAGATGAAGCCGAGAGATTGCTTAGAGAAAAGCCATGGAGTATTGTTGTGCCTTGAGGGAGCAGAAACAATGGGGAAGGGGAAAAAGAAACCATGAGTAAGCAAAAGACACAAGGCAGAGACAGGCAAACACACCAGTACACGAGGAGTGAATCTCTGACTGGTGGAGAATGGTAGAGATACCAAGTGAGAAGCAGGACCACCGGATGGCAAAGCCCTAGGAAGAGCAGCCACCTACCTGCTGATAAGGTCCGAGTGTGGTGATTGGCCATCTGGATGATGCTGGTCTCCATGAGCCTGACTCTAGCTTTCCATTTCTGTGAGAGGAAGGTCTGGTGGTTTTTCCTGGGTTCCCTAGTATAGATCTGTATTAGGGTTTTCCAGAGAAACAGAACCAATATATATAATGTGTATATATACACATATATCTATTTATTTATATATTTTGTATTCATTATCTATCTATCATCATCATCATCATCTCTCTATAGAGATATTTATCTTAAGGAATTGGTTCATGT
Source organism: Sciurus vulgaris (assembly GCF_902686455.1). Classification (NCBI taxonomy): domain Eukaryota; kingdom Metazoa; phylum Chordata; class Mammalia; order Rodentia; family Sciuridae; genus Sciurus; species Sciurus vulgaris. Next base: position 115,379,891 of record NC_136464.1, read on the forward strand.
GATTTGTGGGGAATACAAAGTCTCCAATTTGTAGGGCTTGAAATTTTGAAATTGAGTTAGGAGTTGATGTTGCTGTCTTGAGTCCAGGTCCCACAAGATTCTAGAACTCAGGCAAGATTTCTTTTTTCCTACAGTACAGGGGATTGAACCTAGGGCTGCTCTACCACTGAGCTATATCCCCAAATTTTTTTTATTATTTTTATTTTGAAGACAAGTTCTCACTAAGTTGTACAGCTGATTTGAATTTGCAATCCATTTACCTCAGACTCCCCAAGAGCTAGGCTTGCTCACATGTGCCACCCTCAGATAGGGTTTCTCTGTTGCACTTTTGAAAATTCTTTCTTTGTGAAATCATTTTTTTTAAAGACCTTTGACTGATTAGCTGAGGCCTAGCCACATTAAAGAGAGTAATATACTTTAATCAGTTCACTGATTTAAATGTTAATCAGAGTAGCATCTAGACTGGTATCTGACCAAACAACTGGGTACCATAGCCTAGCCAAGTTGACACATAAAATTACCTATCACAGGATCTTTACCAAAAATCTGTTGCTTGAGGCAACTTTATTCTTAGTACTTTGCTTTAAATTTACTCAGCTAATAAGTGTTAAAGAAGAATTTGAATTTGAGAATCTGACTCAAAACTTGCATTTTTACCCACTAAAAGCTTACGTTGTTCTGTCATATATCTATAATTTACTAATTCATTTCTTTATTCAGGAACATTTATGGGGTAGGAATTTCCTGCTAAATGATAGGCATGGTATTATGTTGGGGAGAGAACATAAATAATTAAAATTACCAACAGTGTATTTCTCAAATAGAATTAAATGTGATTAATGTATAACATATTGCATATACTGTGTATGTTATATTTAATTGTGTTCTATTAAATATATCTTAAATATAATGAAAATTACACATAGCATAGTTAAAATATAAAATAATTAAAATTGAACATAATAATAGATGGAAGTGGAATGTACAACAAAGAGGGTTGTGGTTGGCAGGTGAGTTCAGGAAAGGTTTCTAGTAGGGGATATGGAGTATCAGGTCTGAGGCTGAATCAGCATTAGCCAGGCTGGAGAAGGTGGAGGGTGGTATAAGGAATAGCACAGGGTGAAGGGCTACAGGGGCAGGGGCATGGAACCCAGCAGAACAGAGTTTATCTTTTTTTAGTTATCTGGAAATCTCCAGTGTTCCTTGGAGACAATGCCTTGCATTTCCTTCCTTCCCTTTTTAAAAATTTTTTAACCATCCAATTCCACTGTACCCCCAGGCACTTAGCAAAGTGTTAGATATTCTACACTCTATTAAAATCATTGAATAAATGAATGAACGAATAATCAGAAATACATGATTTATCTTGATCATCAAATTCTTTTGCAACTCTAGTTGCTGCTGTCAGACCAAAAACATTGAGATCACAGGTCTTACCTGGTAGAGCAATTCCTGTTCTTTCAAATAATTTTCCTTTGATGGTGTTATTTTCAATTATTAATGTTGCCCCTTTCCCCTTTCTGCATAGCTAATCAAGGACAGGTTGTGACTATGAGCTTGGTAGGCAGAGGAAGAGCCTGAGTGCTGTGATGGAACTCAGGCCCAGGCCATGGGATGTTGCAGTTGACCATGGGAAACAGCTGCCACAAACAGTTCCTGCTGGCAGCCAGCAATTAGGAGAGAAGAATCTTAGAGTTCAGTTTGAACAGAACCAATGGGCCATCTGGAGAGCCAAAAGGCATGACTGTGAATCGTGATGAGTATCTAAAGAAGCACAGTGTGTGTGTGTACACACAGGTATGTGCACACATGTAATGTGTTCAGAAAGTTTTAGGTCAGAAATCATTTTATAAAAGGGTTGTCACACAAGGGTCTATTATTATTATTATTATTATTTTGGTATCAGCAATTGAACTAAGGGGCACTTGACCACATCCCCAGCCCTATATTTTGTATTTTATTTAGAGACAGAGTTTCATTGAGCTGTTTAGCATCTTGCTTTTGCTGAGGCTGACTTTGAACTCACCATCCTCCTGCGTTAGCCTCCTGAGTGGCTGGGATTACAGGTGTGCACCACTGCACCAGCAAGGGTCTAGTATCTTAGTTTATATTTTAAAGTTTAGAAAGAAGTGAGTAATTTGGTTTAATTCAATATACTGCTTAAAGATCAGTAAAGATATGTAAAGTTCCCTCCCACCATATCCCAATAGTCTACATGTGATATAAGCTTATCTGTCCATCCATCCATCCATCCATCCATCCATCCCTACCCACACAATATTGGGACAATACAGATTAATAAAAACAACTAGCAAGAACTCACTTATCTTAACTATCACTCTGTAGTAAAGAAGAGTCACAGGCTCATGCGAGATTTGAAATTTTCTTCATTAATATTTTTTAGACTTCAAGCTTGGTGTGATTATTGATGATTTATGAATACATTGAAGACATCAGTAGCTATATAAAATGTTTTGCTCATCAGTGGAGTGCCTTAAATAAAAGCACTTCAAAAAGTATAGTTTCATATAAATATAAGAACTATAGCAACCATTCATTCAATACATGTGTACAGAGATCTTACCCTGTGTTAGGAACTGTGCCACATTGATGAAAAACACAACACAACACAACACAACACAACACTCCTGTTTCTTTGTTCTCTTTGGAGGGTGTGAAGCCAGTTGGAAGATTCTTTTGAGTGTTTACCGTTTAAAGAGTATATGATTTCAGGTAGGTGTGGAACGGAAGGTAACATGTTTTTGGAACTATGTCTATATTCTCATTTGGCTATGTGAATCAAATGTGATAATTGATGTAAAATGTAAAAAGTACTCTTTAGCTATGACCCTACTACAAAAATATCAAGTGGGAAGAGAAAGAAATTGAAAGAAGATTGAATCACAGAAACTTCTTCAAACTAAGAAGAATGATAAAGGAAAAAAAGAGGAGGAAACTGACAAGATTGGCAGGGAGAGAGGAAATAGAAAAATGAGAAATTACATATGGGAAATGAAAACTAGTTTTATCAGAAGTATTTCAAATTTTACCCAGTTTAATATATTAAACTCAAAGGTCATATTCCAGCAACATGTCCTGCAAAATTGAGGTTAAAAGAACATTTAAAAAGAAAATAAATACCTTTAACTCTTATATTCAAATTTTAAATCTTAATTTTAATCTAATTCTACAGTTGGTCTCTATAATAAAGAATGACAGCTGGGCATGGTCATCCTGCCTCCCAAAGTCAGCCTGGGCAACTTAGAGAGACCCTGTTTCAAAATAAAATAAAAAGGCCTGGGGGTACATGTCAGTGGTAGAGAGCTTGCCAAGCGCTTGTGTGGCCCTGGATTCAATCCTCAGTCTCATAAGGAAAAAACAAGCAAACAAAAACAAAAACAAAAGTCAGGGCTGATAAAATAGCTTGCATTTGTACTTTATCCTGAACTTGTCTTCTCAGTGAGTTCAATCAAAAAGATCTTTGCTCTGGACTTGGAGAAAGGGCCACTGCTGCTGCAGAAGACAGTCCACCTACTTGGCAGTCGCTTTCTAGTTGTACATGGGAGCACATGTTCAGGCTAAGCCTTGACACCCAAGCTTCACATTTCTACAGAGCAATTCTTGCTATTAGATATAAATATTTTGTTGAAGGAAGTCAGACAAGATTAAATACTTCATCGATCCAAGAATAGAGGTAAGGTAGGGAATCTGGCAAATGTTGAGAAGCATATTTTCTAAGTGAATATGAAATTTCTCCATTTTTTGAATTCACTTAGACTTTTTTTTTTTTTTTTAGATCAAGAATTCTAATCTTATTCCAAGACTAAAAGCATGTATTGCTTCTCTCTGGACAACATATAAAATGTTTAAAGGTGAAATTATTTGATTATTATTTTACTCTGACAGGTAGAGAAGCTGTCATTTTCATTAATAATATAAGTTTGATATTGAATTTAGAGTTTTTCATAAAAGCAGAAACTTGTTTGTGAGTCATTTTTGATGTTATTTATCCAGTCATCTCTTCTTTGGTGTCCAGCATTTGGCTAATCCTTTTCTTGATTTAAACTCTAATTATTTTTTACTTTGATTCACTCATGAATCTAAAACATTTTTGCTGAAATAAAACCTTTGATATTTAGGGCATGTTTTAATTATTTATCTTCTTCTGGAATGACTAATTTTCAAGGAAAAAATGCTGAATCATATTCACACATTCCAAGCATGCATCATTATATGACGGATTTTCTCTGAGCATGAAGAATTTCTTAGAGAACAAACTTGGAGGAATAGAGGCACCAGGGCCAAAGAAACTATAGGTGTGTTATCTGCAGGGGAAGCAGCTTATCTTAAATTTATGCTGCAATCAAGAATAAAGGTAGATAAACCCTTCTTCCATGGTCACCTTAGGGAAGGAAAGGACAAATGAATGCTTATTGCTTTGTGTCTCTTCTTACATATCTCACCAGAAGATTTTCCTGGTCAAAGCATCATTGCTAAATTTATTTCAGAGCGACTGCTGTTTAATCTAATCTTTGCAAGGTTTTACTCTGGTATTCTAAAAAGAAACATTATTCAGGGTGAGAGGTTTTATTATTGTCTTTTGAATAATTCCAGGAATAGTTTCATAAAATATTTTGGTCAGCAAGTGTTCCCGACTAAGTCTTAGAGATTAGGTTGTCAAAAATTAAGACAGAGAGTTACAGAAACCAGGTCTGCTATAGTTTTACTGTTGCTGTGTCAAGTTGAACAATCACTTCATGTTATTTATTTCAGAGCCTGAATAAATTCCATTTTGCTAAAACTCAACTTTCTCATTTTAAATCAAGATGATAATATGTTATGGAAAAATTTAAAAAACATCTAATTCCTGATGAGGTGAAGAAGGTTTAATGTTTTTTCCTGTTACACACACACTAACCTTTTTTTTCTTTTTCTTTTTAACCCTTTCTTTATGTATATAAAAAATATATATATATAACCATTTCTTTATTTTTATGCCCAATTTCCCCCTAATATTTTAAACTGATAGAAAAAAAATGCCCATTCCTTTCCAAAAATTTCAATATGAGAAAAATAATTGGCATAATTTTATCCTACTGAGAGATAAACTGATTTATGGCATCTCTATCATTTGGGGATTTGGAAGAATAAAATGAAGTTTTTAAAAAAAGTGTGCATATGTTTCTTCTTTTTTCCCTAATATTTTGCATAATTTATCACTTGTAATTGCAACACTGAAACTCATTTCAGACATCAATACCAAAAGTTGACTTCGTTAATGACTCTATGCCCTCATCAATTAAATTATTGCTGCATATTTTACAAATTCTTGTAGTTTCATTTAGTGATCTCAATTTCTATGTATCATACCTGTAAGCAGGATAAATAGAAGCTAGTTTTGAAACTGAAAAGAATAACAAACCCCACCCCAAGTTTACTTATGTTTATTTGTTTATTTTTTATTTTAAATTGACAATTTATAGTTGAATGTATTTATAGGGTGAAAAGTGATGTGAAGATTTTTGAACACAATGTGGGATAATTATATCAATCTAATTAATATATTCATCACTGCAAATATTTATAATTTTTTGTGATAAGAACATTTGAAAATTAGTGATTTTGAAATGTACTATACCCTATTAACTATGTATACCATGCTGTGCAATAGATCTCAAAAACAAATAAAACAAAACAAAACAAAACAAAAAACCACACAAAACAAAGCAAACCCTACTAAAACAAAAATGAACCACCCCAAAGCTTATTCCTCCTGCCTGAGACTTTTCATCCTTTGATCATCATCTCTACTAGTGATTAAATCTTAGTAAAGAAGATAGAAAATGTCACACACACTTGTTCTCCCATATACTCAGCTGGATGATACATAAAGTATAGAACTTTAGGATGGGGATCCTAGATATGAATAGATGAAATGAGTAGAATCTTTCTTTGTAAAAGAAATTAAACTGGTCAGTCATAGTTTGCTCTTGTTTTTTCCCTAATGATTTGTTTCCAATTTTTTAGGGTATGGACAAGAATCAGAAAAATATTTATCTATTACATATTGAAAACATTTTGCTGTAACCAAAACCTTGAAGCTCTTGGATCAAGCACTGGGTCCCCTAAAGCAATGTCATCTAGTACACCTTTTTTAGTTAATGGACTCTTCATTTGGACAAGTTGGAACTTTTTTTTTTTTTTAATTAGTCCTTCAATTTCATTATTACTTAATTAAAGGAATGAGGACCAACAGAACTTTACCTTTTGCTATTTTGCCTACCTAGATTTTAATTTTTGGTTAGATATAAGATCTTCAGTGTTTCAAGCACATCTTCTTCTTTGAAATGATATATTGACATGGAATGCCTTTCCAAGGAAACTGATGGGTAGTACTAGGGAAACTACAAGTAATTGGATTTTCCTACAATATAAACTATTATTATAACAGCTACATGTTGTAGTTCCTATCTACTCTCCTAGAATTAATCTCAATTCCTTTTTTCCACTATATATATGTATTTTTTTTTTTTGTTATAGGACTAAAGAATTTTAACAATATGGGTGAGGTGTAGTGGAGCACACCTGTAATCTAGAGACACAGGAGGTTGAGGCAGGGGAATAGTGAGATTGAGATCAGCCTCAGCAACTTAGTGAGACCTTAAGCAACGTAGGGATACCCTGTCTCAAAAGAAAAAAAGAAAAAAAGAATTGGGGATGAAACTCAGTGGTAAAGCATCCCTGAGTTAAATCCCCAGTACCCAGTACCAAAAAAAAAAAAAAAAAAAAAAAAAAAAAAAAAAAAAAATTTTAAAGCTTTCTAAGCTAATAAAATAAATATGTCAAAGGAACTTTTTTTCCATTTAAAGCTATAATAGTTATCCTCTGAGTTTATTTTCTCTGGTAAAAGCTATTCTAGGATGGATTCTACTTTTTTCTTAAATGTTGAAATACATATATCTGAAAACTCAAGGTGAGTATTATGATTTAGATATGAGGTGTTCTCCAAAAGTTCATGTGTGAGACTATGCAGAAATTTTCAGAGGTGAAATGATTAGGTTATGAGATGTGTAATCTGATCAGTGGATTAATCTACTGATATGGATTAATTGGATGGTAACTGTAGGCAGGAAGAATGTGGCTGGAGGAGGTATGTCTCTAGGAATATGCCTTTGGGGTTTATGTATTGTCCCTGATTGAGAAAAGATCTCTGTTTCTTAGGTGCCATGTCCTGAGATGCTATCCTATGCTGTACCCTTTTGCCATAATGTTCTACCTTATTTCAGGTGCAGAGGTATGGAGTGAACTGACAAAGGACTGAACCTCTGAAACCTTAGGCCCAAATAAATTTTTCCTCCTCTACATTGTTGTTAGTTTTTTTTTTTTTTTTTTTTTTAATCACAACTATGAAAAGCTGACTAAATCACCATGGTTCCATATAGCCTGATTGGTACTGTTACTAGCAAGGAATTATGTTTCTTAATGTTTCTTGGTAAAATTAAACTTGCGTTTGTGGGATTAACCAGAAATTGTAAACCAAGGACTTTTCTCATCTCTCCTTTCTAAATCTTACAAGTGGAATGATTAAAAATAATTTAGGTTTCTTTTGTTCCTGTCCTGTCTTATCCTAAATGAACCAATGCTTCCATCATTGTAGGAAAGATTCTATTTTAGCATCTGGCCGTAAGTCTTCTGTGGACACTCTGGTGTGTTGTATTTTCACAACAAAATCACCTAATGAAGCATTTTTCAGGTCACATCCCCATTGTGATTCATGAGTGCCTGAAAAGCCAGATGAGCCCATTAAACCTTGGTTGGAACCAGTCTACTTGGTGAAGAGATCTGATCCCTGTGTGAATGGCATAGTCTTCTCAGGCCTGTGATTCACTTGTGACCCTCTTTTGTTGAAACTCCTCATCTACCTTTGTGGTCACACTCTGTGCTTTGTCCCTACTTGTGTCTTTATTGCTGAAATTATATTCAGATGCTTGCTGCCTGGATATAGCATCCTATCCATCTTGCTCTTAGTATTAATTGACTCTCCAGACCCTTAATTACTCTACATACTCCTTGTCATTCACTTTCTGTCTTCATTTCCTAGACTGCTTAGAGTTTATGTTCTTTCTTTTGACAGTATAAAAATCTTTCTCCCCCATGTAACTTCTTTCACATCTGCTTGGCAAAACCCCAAGCCTAGATGAATCCAACTGTCAGTCTTCAGCACCTGAGTTTTGCTCATTAGAAAATTTCTTCACCACGTAGATTGGTGCCAACAAAGTTTTAATGGGTTCAACTGGCTTCTCAGTATAGTCATGAATCTCTTAACTGTGGAGATATGTTTTGAGAAATTTGTCCTTTGGCAAATTTTTTTCTTGTGAGTACATTATGGAGTATATTTATGCAAACCTAGAAGGCTATAGCTGCTATGCACATAGGCTATATAGAATCTATATGCATAATTTATATAGTATAGTTAATTGATTCTAGGACTATGATGAACAAAAAAACAATTAAATCAAGCACAAGAGAGGATGCAAACAAGAGATGCAGAAAACATGGACTGAAAGAGATTGCTGTTGGCATAATAGCATACTGTTTTACAGTAAACTCTCTTTATAAGTAGGAGTACATTCGAATCTTCTAATTTTCCTTATTTAATGCAAAATCTATCAGTGCTTTCCTTTGGGATTACTTTTATTGTTTTTCAGTTTCAAAAGTCTCTCCTTATAAGAAGACAAATATCCTCATATATTTTTATATATTGCGATTTCTGTTAAAATCATACTTAATAAATGCAGGATTTATTTTCATGGGGGTGTGCAGTAAAAATGTTCAAGTAATTTTTCCCCTAATAATTTTTCCAGTATTAATTGCTGAACCTTTTTTTTTAACTTTCTAATAATTTGAAGTGCCTCATATAGCACACAATACATCTTCATATATACTAGCAGCTCTTTTAGGGTCTTTACCCTTCCTGTTGATATTCTTGGTGCCTGAGCTAAGCTTTATAGTATGCTTTCTATAAATGATGTAGCTTTATGGTATGTTTTCAAATCCAATTGTGCAAACTTCCCTAAGTTTCTTCCATTTGTCATTTTCTTTAGTTCTCAACACCCATTTCACTCCTAGATAAACTTTGGGACAGTTTTGATAAATGTACTTTCCCAAATTTAAATCTATCAGCTTCCAGTAACTTGGAAAGAACCAAAAGGACCACATTTTTTTTAGGTATTCTTACCCATAAGTATGGGTGCATCTTCATTTATTTGAGAGTCCTTTTATGCCTTGGGAAAAAGGTGAGGACTTCTTTATAGATAGGTCTGCTCATTTCTTCTTCAAGTTATGCTTTGGCAATGACAGTTCAAATTTGTGATATTGAAAGAAACATGGTAAATTTGGTCCCAGTCTCCAGTCTGATGGGAGCAACCTGGACAGGAGAGTTGATACTCAAAATCTAGAGGGAGGTGGCATGAAGGTGCTTGGAGGTCTCTCTGGTATATGGCAGGATCCCAAGCAGTAACTGAATAAAAGGGATTTCATAGTGGACTGGAAAAGCATGAGTTTAGGGAAGAGTTTCAATTCCAGTAGAACAGGAAGTCTTGGTCAGAAGCTGTATATAGAAAGTTGAGCATGGTGTATTCAGCAATAAGGTAGAGTCAGACCGCACCAGGGTAGGACACAGCTCAGCTCTGGTTCCCAAAGCTCACACAGGTTCTCTAGATACTGAGTTTCTTACCATAGGACTGGTTTGAGACCTTAGCAACTGCTTCCTCTATTAATGTTACTTTGGAGTTTGGGTGGGGTTGATGGACAGGTGTGTGGGATCAGACCAACTCCAGCAGTAACAGTGGTAGGCTGTTATCAGAGAGGAAGCAAGAGAGGCAATTTGGGAATAACTACAGAAGGCTTTGCCCAAGGCCTTACCTGGTGGAGAGCCCTTGAAGAGAGTGACCTGATTGTAGAATCAAGTGAAATGGAAACTAAATAAATATAAAATGTTCATATTTATTTATCAGTTAAATTTTTCCACAATATTGTTTCACTTATATGAAAGGAAAGGATGTAAATTTTAAACCAAGAATTAACTCTTAGTTTAGTTGTATTTTATGGAAATTTTAGAGTGGGTAGTTTCTTGGGTTATCTTCCTGGTTCTCTTTTCTGCATGCTAATATTTTGGTTTCAGAGCATTCAGGGAAAATAAACTAATTTTAGTATTAGCCTAATCAAAACACAGGAAGGCAGATCTGTTGTAATAACATAATATGGCATTATCCAAAGCTTAATATATTTGTATCCTGCTTTAGGCAAATTTAATATGTTAAAAGATAGTTACATAAAAAAAATCAATTGGAGGATAGTTACTTGCTTTGCAACATTCTCATCATATGATTTCTGTAGAAAAAAATAACAAACCAATTTCCTCTAGGGCATTTAAAATCTGATTTGGTATATTAAATCAGATTTTATAAACACATTTATTCTAATTAGTAATCAAGTGGGACTAGTTAATAGGGATGAATGTACATGTTTTGAGTTTCAGCTTAACAATGTCCATATTAGTATGAAACTCAGAGCTTTGGCCTTGGCAGATCAAGAAGCCAGTTTAATTAACTGCAAACTAAGCGTAAGGTGATGGGGTGACATGGATACCAAAATATGAGAATGCCATTTGAGCCTTAGTAGAAGACAAGGACCCAGAGAGAGAGCCAGCTACTCCACCTAGACCACATCTGGGCACTTCCAGCCCTACTCTCATGAGGGACCTGACAAACTCCTGGCTATGGAGGCAGGTGTTGGGGCAATTACTAGAGGACAAGTAGAGAATGCCTGGCTTAAAAAACAGGGGAGATGTTGGCTCCTTAAAATTTAGAATGAGTATCCATCTGGAAGCAAAGTTGGATTATTTATTTTTGCTCCAGACTTATAATTCAAAGTTGGAACTACAGGGAGGCAGTTTCCCTTTTCTGGACATTTTAGGGGATCTTGTGTGAGGTAGGAGGTTGGACCAAGTCAGCTATTGTTCTTGGTTATTTATAACTACATATTACCTAAGTGTCTGGCACTCTTCTGAACACTATACACATGCCAACTCATTTTACTCTTATTTGAACAACCCAATAAGTTAGCAGTTTTCTGCATTTTATACTTGTGGTAACCTAGGCATAGGGCTGTTAAGTTACTTGCCAGATTAACACCGTAAGAGCCAGGATCCACACCTAGGCTGTCTGCTCTTTATTTTAAGAACTGTATTTTGAGGATTATATTATGCTTGAATTATGTATGTGGTTACTCCATTCTTGGTATATTATTGAGCAATTGTTTGACAATTACTTCTATCTTTATTGCTATTATGATGTTTTCTAATTTACCTGGAATTATATATATATAATATATATAATTATATATATATATAATATGCATTATATATATATGATTGCTGGAAAACAAATTAAAGTCTTATTCCCCGTGGCCTAAATCATTTCCCAATACTAGTTTGAATGATTTAAATACTTTCATTTTATCAGCTCAATCTCCTTCCATACGTAAATGATAATGAACTGTAAAGAAAAATGGCATATCTTAAAACTGCTTCCTTCACAATCTGTGTGATTCCTTTATTATTTCAGATTCTTATGTTGAACCACAGTGATTTGGAAGAGCTGTTTTTCTTTCCCCCTAATCTGAACTGTCAGGGGCAATCTCAGTCCTGGAGACTATATGGATTATTAAGCACACAATGGTAGCTGCCATTCCTTCGGCTCATAACCTCGAAAGCCTCATCTGTCAGCAGACTGCTGGAAAACCCCCAGCAGCCTTCCCAGTGTTGATGTTACTAGTTCCTGAGGCAGAAAATATGACAGGTTCTGTATCTTCCAACATAGTTTCTCCAAACACTAGTTAATCCCCTGCCTTTCTCAGGCCAACAAAATTTATCTTTCTCTTGGTGGCAGAATATAGTTGTTTTTCTTTTTTTTTTAGTCTTATGTAGGTGCTATTTACTGATACCATTGTTTACACAAGATGGCTATGATTTGCCATATGGTACAAGGCAGACAAACATGTTTCCAGAAATATGGACAAATTTTATGAAAAAAAATAAAATTATTCATTACGTACTCCAAGTTTTCAAGTTTTTTTTTTAGCAAAATAGTTAAATAATTTTAGATCTGAAGAAATACTCTCTTAAATAATCCCATAGACAATTTAAAAACATATTTATAATGTATTTACTTAAGTGAATAGTTTTGTTGTTGTTGCTTTTGTTTTTCTTATTACAGGGATAGAACCCAGGGTCTCACACATGGTAGGCAAGCTCTCTACCACTGAGCTACACACCCAGCCCTTTAAATGAATAGTTTGATTGCCTAAATAATAATAATGCAAAATGATACTGGGAAACATTCCTTGGAAACACAGTTCACAAATGGCATAGCCTTAGTCAGCTTTTTTGCTGCTGTGACTAAAAGATCTGACCAGAACAATTTTAAGGGAGGGAGAGTTTATTTGAGGCCCTAGTCTATAAAAGGCAGGCTCTGTTCCTTGGGGCTGGAGTGAGGTTGAACATCATGGCGGGAGACTATGGCAGAGGGAAGCAACTCACCTGGTGATCAGGAAGCAGAGAGAGGGACTCCACTTACCAGATTCAAATATATACTCCAAAACCACACCTCCAATGCCCCACCTCCTCCAGTTACCGCTCAGTTAATCCCATCACGTGATTAATTCACTGGGTTTAAGTTCTGTAATCCAATCATTTCTTCTCTAAACCCTCTTGCATTGTCTCACATGTGAGCTTTTGGGGGACACCTCACATCCAAACCATGACATTTAACTAGTTCACTTGTGTAGTGAGCTGAAACAAGACTTCAACAGTGGGGCAGAGGACTGTTTAGGCAGGAGGGTTTTTGGAGACTTGAAAAACTGATCAGAATAATAAAACAGGTAAGGTGGAGTGAGAAAAGAGGTCAACTGTCCATGAGAATATGAGCACTCCTATGCCTGGGTGACACTGCAGAGAAATATTGAGACCTTCGTGTAGCATCAGTAATGGGTCCACCCATCATCTTGAATGTGTGTTCCTGGAAGGCAAGAAATGAAGAGTCTGTAGCATGCGCTGCTGGTGGTGAGATCAGTTCTTGAGAGCAAGGAGATAGACTTGGGAAGCACTGGAAGGAAGGGCTCAGATTCTCACGAAGGGAAAGGAGGAAGGAGCACACAGAACATGTGTGCATGCCAAAGATCTCGGTGTAGCCTAGGAAAAGAAGCAAGCTGTCAGGAGCCAGGGGAGCATGTGTACTGCAGACAAATGCCTTTTGGGAAGTCTCGATAGCATTGTAGAGTCTATAAATGTGTCAGTGAGGAATGCTTTGGGTGGTATGTGTTAGAAAACCCAAATATGATATCTTAATTGTAAAGAGGTTTATTTTTTATATAGGATGAAAAATCTATAGGTGGGTTGTTGCTGGCACTGATTCAGGGGCTCAGCAATATTAAAGTTTTGATGGCCTCAGGAAGGGTCCTGTAGCCCAGCTCTCATTGCATCAGGAAGAAAGAAGTCTTGTCTAGCTGAACTGTGTCTCGTGACCATTTCAAACCAGAAGAGAAATCAGGAAGAAGTTAGAAGCAGGGTTAGATCATTCAATCAGCAGTGTCTGCCACATCATACTTTTTTGGTAGCTAATCTTTGTAATATAATCTCTTGAGAAGACTTCCCTTGTATTTCAAAGTACTGGAAAAAAGAGGCCTATATATGTGTGTGTGAATATACCTATGATAATCCATGAAATTATTTTCCATGCATTAATGAAATTAATGGATTATGTAGCCTTGTAACAATGACAATAATGACATTAATAGTAGCTAGCATGTACAATTTCCTATGTGTTCAGTTCTGATTTACAATGCTGTGTTTATATATATTATATATGTGTATATATATATATATATATATACTATATATGTAAATATATACATATGTATGTATCAGTCTGTTTTCTGTTGCTGTAATGAAATACTTGAGGCTGGGTACTTATAAATAAAAGAGAGTCATTTAGCTTGCAGTTCTGAAGATACAGGGGCATGATGTTGGCAACAACCCAATTCTGGTAAGGACTTCATGGGAGATGGCATCACAATGGTAGAATGTATGTGAGAAGAAAAGATCACATAGTGAGACAGGAAGTCAGAGAGGGGATGGGCCAGTAATGACCTGTCAGTAGGTCCCACCTCTGAAAAGTCTTACCATTGTTAATATCACCACACAGGGGACCAAGCTTCTAACACATGAATCTTTGGGGGACAAAGCACATCCAAGTGTAAACCACAACATTTTATTTTAGTTAGCTTTTTCATTCCTGTGACCAAAATTCTTGACAAGAAAAATGTAGAGGAGAAATAGTTTATTTTGGCTCATGGTTTCAGAGGTTCAGTCTATGGTTGGCTGACTACATACCTCTTGACCCAAGGTAAGGTAAAACATCATGGCAAAAGGGCATGACATTGGAAAGCAGTTCAGGGCATGACAACCAGAAAGCAAAGAGAGAAAACTCCCCTCATCGGCAACAAAATATAAATCCTAAAGGCACACCTCCAGTGACCTACTTCCTGTAGCCACACCCTACCTGCCTTCAGTTACAGTCCAGTTAATTCAATAGCGGATTATTCCACTAATCAGGTTATGCCTCTTGTAATCTTTTATTTATTTATTTATTTATTTTTACAGACTGCATTTTGGTTCATTGTACACAAATGGGATACAACGTTTTGTTCCTATGGTTGTGCATGATGTAGATTCATACCATCTGCATAATCATACATGTCCATAGGGTAATGATGTCTGTCTCATTCCACTGTCTTTCATGCCCCCACCCACTCCCCCACCTCATTTCCTTCTATGTAGTCCAAATTTCCTCCATTCTTCTCTTAGCCTCCACCTCCCCTCCATCTTGTAATCTAATCACTTCACTTCTGAAAATTCTTGTATTGTTTCGCATATGAACTTTTGGGGGATACCTCATATCTAAACCAGAACACATTTTGCTGACTTTAAAAATTCTTATCAATTTTATTATGAGATAGCAATTATTATCGTTCTTTATTTATTTATTCCCATTTTGCACTTTGGGTAACTGAGTCCTTTGAATGGTTAAATGAATTATCCAAAGTCACCTTCGTAGCAAGTGGGGAAACTTGTTTTCACACTCTGCAGTTTGGCCCCAACCTTTTCACAACTGCTGTCTTCTAATGCTTCTTTTTCATTAAAACGTGTAACACTGGGCTGGGGTTGTAGCTCAGTGGTGGAGTGCTTGCTTGGTCCATATGAGGCACTGGGTTCAATCCTCAGCACCACATATAAATAAATAAATGAATAAAATAAAAGTATATGTCCATCTACAACTATAAAGAACAATATTTTTTAAAAAGTATCACACTTCTTTGTCGATATTCTAATTTTTATTATCAATGTTGTTTTCCTGATGATTAATGAATCATATGGTCTTGCAAAGACTAAAAACAATGTGCATATGGATTTTTTCCCCATTTCAACAAATCATATCACTCCAAGAAAACAATACCTGTGCAGGTGAGATGGAAGGAGGAGACACTGCATCCAGACATGAGGCTGGTAGGCAAGGGCAACATTAATCAGTTCCTTCTATTTTGAAAAGCCCAGCACAGATTCAGAAGCCATTAGAGAAAACTGTGTGCCTGTTCATGTTGGAGACATATGGCTATTTAAAAGGCAGGTAGTTAAATCATTCCAGCTTATATATCACTTCAGGTATAATTTATTTTGTCACTTGCCTGAGCCAAACAGAATTACTTCCTGCTGGTGTTTTTATTTTGTATTAATGGTTTTGAACATCCAGACTAAACAATTTATTTTTTACACCAAGGGAAAATTTCACAAAATGTCCGTACTCAAATCAACCAGCTTTTCACCTCAAAGTTTAATTAAAACCTGTGGTGTGTGTGTGTGTGTGTGTGTGTGTGTCTGTGTGTGCAAGCATAAATCAAAAGCCTGAACTGGTTAGTGGCAAACAAACACAAACAAACAAACAAACAAACAAAAGAAAGTCATTGAACATTTTAAATTAAAATACAATGAAGAAAGATATAATAAACACACGAATTTGCTGATATTATGAGCTATAATTGGAGAAAAGTATAGTTTGCTGGAAAAATAAGCTAACAAGGAGTGAGAAGAAGCAGGATCTTTTCCTCACTTGGCCTTTAATTCCATGGTAGTATAATGCTCTTGCCATTTTACTATTATATCTTGATTACACTATATTATTTGTCCTGGGGTCTGGTTTAGTATTTTCAAAAAGACAGTTCCATGTCTTAGATCCATAGTTTTGTGGGGTATTTTGAATCAGAAAATAGAATCTGGCTGGAAAGGATTTGTCTCAAAGATCATTTCCTCCAACACCCATCATTAGAGCTGACTCATGAAGGGCTGGGGTATAGCTCAGTGGTAGGATGCTTGCCTAGCATACACAAAGCCCTGGGATTGATACCTTATGCTGCCAAACAAACAAAAGAGAAATGACCCCTGAAATATTTGAATCAATGTCTAAGTAGCCCTGTTGGCTAGGATCCTATTGCATTTAATGTAGTTGTGGTTCATGTAGAATTGAAACTGTTCTTACTTTGCGTATTAGATCTTGGAAGCTGTGTTAATTCTTTCAAGCCTAGACATGCTCCATTTGCTTCCAAGGTCTTTTGCACCTGAAATTATTCAGCTACCAAGGAAACCTACTTTGGTGGAGGAGAACCCATCACTTCCTGCCTCCTACAATGCAGAACTATCAAGCTCCTTCCACATAACCTTGAAACCAGTTACTTCTTCCCTTTCCTTATGTGCCTCCCTCTAACTGAAGTATCAATGCTTCATCTTTTACTTGGCTCACTCCTTGGCCCACTCTAAGGCTCAGCTCCAGAGTTCTCCCTGACTGCTGCAGGTTGAGTTAGGCAGCAATTCCTTGTGATCCATTAATGCTGTGTAAATTATATGGTACTTCAGTACTGGATTAGAGTTCTACACTCTAATACTTCAGTACTGTATTTTCCATACTGTGTTAAAATAACATTTTAGGCCCCTTCCACTGAGACTGTGAGCAACCTGATGGCAGGAACGGTGTCTTGGTCATATTCAGATTCCCAGGGCCTTCTACAGGACACACAGTTAATTCTCAATAAATATTTATGAACTCTATGAAAGCAGTAATAAAGGAGTTAAAAAAAAAACTCCCAAATATTCCTGACGCAACACATGGGTCACTCTAGCCAGGAGTGGAATGGAATGAGTTCTGGGACTGTCTGTACTCTGATAGATACAATCCTACTCAGGAGGCCTCTTTTTTATCTTTCTTTCTTTTCTTTTGTTTTTACATTATAGTTCTACCAACCATTTGGTCAGTGGCATCTATTGGTAACTTAGAGGCCTTGATATGTTTCCACTTATACTGTTAGTTGATAACTGATATTATGTTATGTTTCTTTCATTTTTGATATTTATTTTCTGTAGTTATTACAATCCAGTATCTATATAGTATGTCATTGTGCAACTCATGTAGTCAACACATTGGAAGTTTTAATACCAGCAAAGCTTAGAGGCTGTAAATTTTTTACTAGGGTATTTTTCAGACTTACAGGTTTTATGTGTTTTATAGTTTGCTAGCAGAGATCTGCATCAAAGCCAAACACCAACTGTTTGTTCAATCTCTTACATGCAAAATCCCATGACAGGTGCAAAGGCAGGTAAGTGATGGACTAGTGGGAAAGAGAAGGCAGAAGTACTAGAAAACTTGTAGGCAAAATAGGGTTAAATACTACAACAGGAACAGCCTGGACTTGTATAAATGTGTATGTAAGTGCTACAAAATTAGAAGCCGGCAAGACCAGCGAGCTAGGCAGATCTGTAAAGGCATTGGAGAGGAGAGGTTTTATTGAGATTCTGAGAAATGGGATGATGCCTTCAGGCAAGGAGGAGAGGAGATTTGCAGATGGTGTGCATGGGGCGGAGGAGAGCACAGGCCTGGGGGCTGGAGTTGGGCCTATGAGTTTTCAGGGAGGAAAATTTGATGAAGGATGGAACTAAGGCCACACAGGGAGAAACTTGAAAGACATTATTCTAACACGAAGATTGGTAAAAGCAGTTTCCTGGTTAGTACTTCTTAAACTTGAATGGAGCTTAAGTTACATTCCTGCAGTTCTAGTTAAAATGCAGATTCATATTTATTTGGTTTGGGTGGAGCTACAGTTTCTATATTTCTAAGTGCTTCTCCTGCCTGAATCTCCTAGTGAATAGCAAGAGATGGAGGACTAGGTGAAAAACCCTGAAGATTTAATTGGAAAAATGGTTAATGACATTCTTATTATATAACTGACTATTTCGAGGTTTTACATAGCACTTTGCAGTCGTGAAAGAATTACAGTTTCAAAGGTGCATAATATTCAGCCAGGGAGTTGCATAGACAAAAGTCTACCTTCACAGGGTAATGACGCAGTGCCTTGGAGCTATCCTTAGATAAAATAGTGGGTTGGTTTTCATAAAATTTCATTATAAAATATATTTTATCAAATATTAGAAGATTTAAGAATCTAGAGGAATTACTTGTTTAAATGAATCTTGATAACTTTAGTATTTGTGCCTGTGCAGGCATTTTTTTTTTTTTTTTTTTGTACAGGGGATAGAACTCAGGGACACTCAACCACTGGGCCACATCCCCAGACCTATTTTGTATTTTATTTAGAGACAGGGTCTCACTGAGTTGCTTAGCACCTTGCTTTTGCTGAGGTTGGCTTTGAACTTGCCGTTCTCTTGCCTCAGCTTTCTGAGCCTCTGGGATTACAGATGTGTCCTCTGCACCCAACCCATTCAGGCATTTTTGAGTAAGAAATTATTTTGTGCATGAGGAAGGGGGCTTAGCACTATGCATTTCTTGGGTTAGATCAGTGATTTATAACCTTGACTGTTTTTTTGAGTTTTGGAATTAAACACACACACACACACACACACACACACACACACACACACACACACACACATCTTCCCCAGACCAATTAAGTCAAAATATGTCCGTTTCTGGTACTTGGGGGTTGATAATTTTTAAAGGTTTCCAGGAGTTTCAAATGTGTGTCCTGGATTGAGAGCTGCTGGGTTGATGGATCAGACTGTTTTAACACTGAATTAAAGTTCTGGAACAGGGAGTTTTGACTAACAGATTTGGTGGGCTTGGCAGGAGAGAAACCAGTTTGTGCTGAGAGTCTGTCTGTGATCCAAGATGTGGAAACACTGGGATCTCCCTCCTAGAGATTCTAGGAGTTCACCAAGGGAAGCTGAAAATCAATGGGAGCAGCGTCAGAGGTGTGCTAGATTGGAACTAGTGGTAACTAGGGAAGCAGGCAAGGTAACCAGAGACAAGGATGTGGGAGCAGTTGCTAGGGAGAGGCAACAGCATCCTGCCAGATGGTGCCTGACATCTCCACCGCACGAACTGTTTTTAACAGACTGAGCTCGTTTGGCAGCACAGGGTCTTAAATACTGCCATCCTGGGTAGGTAGTTCCAGAGCCCAGAGTCTTTTGATGTACATGGGCTTTGTTGGCAGCTGAAGAAATGGCATCAAACAGCCAGAAGTTAACATGAAGATGGGGTCTGTGAATGGAGAACAAAGAGAAGTCTGGGGGCATTCTATAAAGCATCGAATGTGCTAAAATACAGAGGGCACACCAAGTATAAACTGCAAATTCTTACTGTCCTCCTTAGTGAAGCTGTCACTGTATGCTCAAGGCTATGCCATTATGAATATGGTCATTCGTAGAATACAGGTGATGGTATCATATCCTTGCCATATGCTCTATCAAATGTGAGCTGATGGTGTAGGGTCTTTGCCAAAGATGTTTCTTAGGTTTTAATTAGCTTCCTGTTGGAATGTGCTAAGCTGAGTGACTTTGATATCGAAATAAATCTTTTTGAAAAAAAGTGAACTAAATTTAAACTAGATTTTTATTAAAAATCCTTTTTCTTATAAGAAAAAAGTTGTTCTTATTTTCCAAGGATTTATGGTGGCAAATGTGAAAATATTAGCATCTCCAGGCACCAACACCTTTGAAATGAACTTGAGAACACAGCCTGAATTCTAGCCTGAACTTGTATGGGCCATAATGATGATTACTTGGGCTCTATTAAAATAAGAGGGATACAGTTGCTAGGGAGCAGATTTAATGTGTTGGTTCCCCTCTGGGGTCCCAAAGTATAACAAACAAACAAGCGGAAAGATAAAGAAAAGCACTTTCTAGGCTGTGGAAGAGTCGGGCAAACACAAATTATTATCTGCTCTCAGTTTGAGACTGAAATAGGCACACAGGAGACCATTCTTATTCTTGGCAAAAGGCTCTGCCTTGTATTGTGTATTTTTCAGAGAGTCATTTGAGCCCTCCTAAGGCGGGGCCTGAGAACTGACATGTTTTAGGGCAAGAGAAAAATATCTGAGACTTTGGTATAGGGGGATGATGGTGGCCAGGAGCTGGGCTGTAGCTGCCTGCCCAATTCCCTGCTTTCTCCTGGAATGTGTGGGAGGACACAGGCTCCCAGGGCTGGGAGTGAAACAGGCTTCCATGAGAGAGGCCAGTTTTGATAAACAGTTTTAAGTTTGGGAAGAAAAATAGGCAAGGACTTGTCAAACCATTAGCCTTTAATTTTGCTATTAAATTAAAGGCCCACTATGAATTTAATATTTTCTTGGTTTTGAGGCCTTGACTATTTTTTTTTTAAAGAAAGCCTCCCACAATTGGAAAGAACATAGGCATTTAAGACAATTATTTAGCAAAATGTTTCAAAGGTTAGAATCAATTGCTTTTTAAAGAAACTAGTTCTACCATGTGGGCCCAGACAAAGCCAGACTGAGAGGACATCTGTTGTCACAACTCCCTCTTCTACTTTTATTAAAACACTCCTGATGCTCCTTATTAAAATGTGCTCCTACCCATGAGGTGTGGATGACTGAAAGGAGTTTGAAGGGTTCTCTCTCCCAGGAAGAATTTTTTTTTTTTTTAATTTGGAGGGGGCGGGTACTGAAGATTGAATTCAGGGGCCCTCAACCTCTGAGCCACATCCCCAGTTCTACAGGGTTCACTGAGTTGCTTAACCCCTCACTTTTGCTGAGTCTGGCTTTGAACTTGTGATCCTCTTGCCTTAGTCTCCCGAGCTGCTGGGATTACAGGCATGTGCTACCGCGCCAACAACAGGGGAGGCTTTTTAACAGAAATAAATCCTTAGGCCTTAGGTTAATTCCAAATCTGACTTTGGAGGAGCTGTAGCTAAAAGTTGGCTCCCCAATCCTATGAGTTGAAAACCTGGTAAAAGGGCAGGGGCATGCCGCCCCCTTTCCCTTCTTGTGCCAAGAATGACCTCCCTTTTTACTTCCCTTCCAAATGAAGTCCTTTGAGAGGCTGGGACCTTTCTTGTTAACAAGTCCAGCAATTCTTCTGTTCCTGAAGTGAGGGATGAAATCATGAGATTCCTTGAGGAAGGAGTATCTTTGGGGCTTCTAGTAGGGTGTAAATTACTGAAATTGCACACAAGTGTTTTTGCTTATTTTTGAAGGAAGAGGATTGATAGCTTCCATTAGATTCTCAATGGCTCTGCAACTCCCTCTGCACCTTCTCTCTCCCTCCTACCAGGGTTCCAGATGCTCCGTGATGGCATTTTGGGCAGCAGGTAGCAGGTGGAAGAAATTATCTGAGGTCTCCGGGGCCTTCCTGGTGCACAGCTCACGTGGGTCAGCAGTCAGGTCCTGCCAGGACTCACCAATGCAGTCATCCGTTAAAGTTCTCCCACAGTTGTTTTCTGTTGAAAGAAGACTCAGCATTAACACTGTGAGCCCTTTAATTGAGCCTCACAGCAGCTCTGGATTGATAACTGAATTATTCAGCACTCTTGCAGTTGCAAATTAGTTCGAACAGAAGAGAATATTTATTGGAGCACGTAAATGGATATTTTGGAGGAAGGTGTGGATTTTGGGGGTGATTCAGCCCATGTTCTCAGGAATCACTTTCTCTCAAAAAGATGGCTGCCAGGCCTGCAGGCTTCTAGTATGCTGCTTTAGTAGCCACAGAAGAAAGACTTTCCTTTTTCCTTCCTCCCTCCTTTCCTGATAGTTCCACCATATGTCCAGAAGGCTGTAATCAGCATTGTGTCCCTCCATGGCCCCCTCATTATAGTCAGGCTAATGAGTCACTCTGCTGGTCAGGCTTGGGTGACACAGTTGATCAGCTTTTCCTAAAAGCATATGGACTGAGAGTGGGAAAGAGGTAGATTTACAAAGGGAAGTTTTGGTGTTGTAACCCAAAGAAAAAGGCTAGGGAGACAGAAGCAATGGATATCCAACTACCATATCCTTCCAATTAAGGGACTTCCACCCCTCTAGAGGTGGAAGGGGTCTTGGAACACCTTCTAGTTAAGGGACTTAGGATTTCCTAAAATCCTTGAGTAAATGTCTGGCAGATGCATAGCATATGCCTAGTTAAAGACAGAGAATCCATAGCCTTCACCAGCTTCTCAGAGTGACTTTGGCTTAAAAATCAGTTAAGAATCACTGATTGAATCTCTTCCTTTTTCAGATGAGGAAAGTGAGGACTCAGAGAGCCTAGCTGGCTTGCTCTAGGAGACACCTTCCAGCAGTCATCTACAACTCCAGGGTTTTCAAGAAAGACAAGAGTCTCCATACTGTGATGAAACCAGACTTCTCTGATCAAATCTATCTGGGAAATGGACGCACAGTACTCACCCCTGGAGAGTCACGGTGCACTTACGTGTTACAATTCTGACAAAATTATCCTGGAGAAATCTGTTTAACTCGGTTTAACCCAGAAACCCATTTGAATACTTGTTTCACAAACCTCTTGTATCATACTTCAGGAAACTCTGTGTCACGGCATTTGCCTCTCACTGAGGCTGTGTGGTGTCCCATGGGTCCAAATGGGGAATCCAGGACACCTATTTTACAGTGCCCTGTGCTCCCTGTTTGTCTGGTTCCGTTTTTGAGATTCTGGGACAGTCACATTCTAATTTATGGAGTTTCTTCCTGCTGCATGCTCTGACATTTTATCATGCCTCATTGTCCACAGCAGAGCAGTTAGAAGAGGGCTTGTGGCTCAATGCTGGCAAGAAGTGACTGCCAGAGTTCAGTGCTGGGTCCTCAGCGGGCCTTGGAAAGGGCCATGTGCCTGGGACATTTGTGTCGTAGAAGTTGGTTTCGCTCTGCCTTCCCTTTTGGTCTGCCATCTGTTTCCTCCCAGGCTCCTCTCCCTTGACAGCCCTCCACTGAGCATGTCCACTTTCCGTACTCTAGACCTCTCTTTTCTCCCATTCCTTGTGTATTTATTCAGTTATTATAATTAATAATGATGACGATGATGATGATAACTGACAATACTTACTGGCAGCCTACATTTCAGATGTATTAGTTCATTGACTCTTCTTAGCTCCCTGACAATTTAGGTACTAGTCTGTTCCCATTTTATAGAGGTAGAGTCATATCCATTTTATGTCTGGGGATTTGCACAGCTTTGAGGATATAGCAGAAAACAAAGCAAACTTATGACTACGATTGGACTTACTCCCTTGGGACAGTCATTTAAGGTGACACCAGTGAATATAATATCTCAAAGCTCATGAAAATATTAACAGGACCTCAGGATGCAGTGTTCTTTTCCCCAGGAAGTGTTTTATCATCTGTCGTCTTGGGAAGATGGATGTCTTTACATAAGAATAATCTCACCATGGGAATTTTAGGCCCTGAGGAGGCTGAAGGAAGATGACTTTGGGCTGGGGGGATATTTTATCTTCCTTAGCAGACCATGCTTGTGGCTGTCTAATGTGGGGGACTGCCTCTCATTTTTTTCTTTTTATCTGTTTGGGATTTCTAAAGTGGGAGAAGCAAGCATGCTTATGGTGGATAGGGAGAGAGAGAAGGAGGGAGGAAGGAAGGGAGGGAGGGAGGGAGGGAGGGAGGGAGGGAGAGAGAGAGAGAGAGAGAGAGAGAGAGAGAGAGAGAGAGAGAGAGAGAGAGAGAGAGAAAGAGAGATTGATTCCAGATGTAGTTTTGGCAAGACCTTTAGTTTATAACAAAACAGCCTTGGAACTTCTTTCAACTTCCTGGTTTTTCACCAACATGTCTCTGCACACACATGAGCTCTCGGTGCTCTGTTTCTTTTGTTCTTGTGCCACCCAGAAGCCCAATACCCTAATATACTCTCACTTCTGCAATTCATACAGAGCAGTCAATGGTAGAATGTATTTCTTTTCCCCAAAGTTCTTACATTTCAAATAAGGACTTGGGCTTCAGCATAGAAATGTGAGGGGTTTTCCTTCAGATGAACAAGAATGTCCTTCTCCCTGCCTTTGCCATTTTATATAGGGTTCTCTTATTTGGCAGAGTCCAGAGATTTTAATACAGCTGCTGTGTGATTGAGTCTTTAGGTCAGGAGTCAGATGGAGAAGTGGGGGCAGGAGAAAAGCATGGTGAGTACAGGACTGGCAATGAGAGATGGGGACTCAGGGAAGATAGAGGCCAAGAGCTGAAGGGAGAGAAGGTGGAGGTGGCCACCCAGGGCCAGTGTCAGAATTGGGGGTGAGGCGGTGGTAAGGAGGCTGAGGTTTCTCAGGTGTGGACTTACCTAGGCATTACCTGGATAGGTATATTATCACCCATATTCTGGAAAGTTGTAAGGTAGAAATTGTGTTCTAGCTGAAGGATAGTTCATTATGAAAGAAAGGTGCTATTCTGAACAAAAGACTAAGGAGGGTTGAATTGTGTTCCCAGCTCCCACCCCCAGGGGAATAAAACAAAAATATGTGTTGATGTCTTAGCCCCATGCCCTTATTTGGAATTAGGGTTTTTAGGGAGTTGATCAGATTAAAATGAGGTTATTAGGGTGGACTCTAATCCATATGGCTGGTGTCCTTATGAAAAGAGAATGCTTGGATGCAGAGAAAGACATGTGCAGAGGGAGGATGATGTGGAGAGAGACAAAGGAAGCAGATTCTATGAAGGTGATGGCAGAGACTGAGGTGCTGCAGCCACAAGCCCAGGAATGTCTGGGGCTTCCAGAAGCTGGGAGAGAGGCAGGGTAAGAACCCTCCTCTGCAGGTCTCAGGGAGAACATGGCTAACAAAAGCTCTGATTTTGACTGTTGGCCTCCAGGACTGAGATAATAGATTTCAATTGTTCTAAGTCACTAGAGTGTGGTACTTTGTCACAGCAGCTTTAGCAATCTAATACAAGGAGAAAAGGTGACTCTATTTGCCAGTCCTATGTGTCAGGTGCTGTGACAAGGGGACTTGTATTCAGTGCTTCTTTTTGTCTTTATGACAACTCTGGGATTGTAGCTTTGTTAGACACTGAGGCTTACCGGTGTTGATCCAGGCAAATAATTAGTGCACAGTGAACCTGGGGGTTCAAAGTAGAGCCCAAGCTCCTCTCCCCACATCTGCCAAACTGCAGCTCTCAATCCCTGGGAGGTGGTAATGGAACTGATGAGTAACCTGGGAAGGTTTCCATTTGGGGCCACCCTGGGAATTTGGTGTGAGACCTTACTGCTCAATACGGTGCCTGCCAGCAACTTCTATGATAACTGGAAATTGTTATCCTCTGATTAGTGGCTTTAGTTTGAAAATCTCCCTTCTGTCTCATTACAGTTTTTGACATCTGCGTCCATCCATCTCTCTGGATTTAGTATCTCCTGAATCCATTCCTCACCTGGGGCAGACCACATATATTTCAGGCATTGCTTAGGCAAACAAAATTATCTTTTGGGTGTCTCTAATGTCTTTGTCCTTCTTTATGTTAACATTGAAACTTCTAAGCGTCCTGTTTCAATTGTAGGTGAATCTAACCTGGGATGAAAGGGTTTATCCTCATTAATCTCAGTATCTTCTTCAAAAATAATTGTTTTACTACATGTGGTGATGCACGCCTGTAATCCCAGAGGCTCAGGAGGCTGAGGCAGGAGGATTGAGAGTTCTAAGCCAGCCAGCAAAAGCCAGGCGCTAAGCAACTCAGTGAGACCCTGTCTAAAATAGGGTTGGGGAATGTGTCGCAGTGGCTGAGTGCCCCAGAGTTCAATCCCTGTAACCCCCGCCACCCTCCCCAAAAACAGAATTGTTGTTCTGTTGGTTCTTTTCTGGGAATTGTACACATAACCCTAAATTGCATATACTTTCAATTATTCAATAACTTTTACATTCCACAAATGATTTAAAATTGAGTTAAGAATGTAAGTATACGACAATGCAGTGAAATCTTAAATTAAAAAGAGTAGAAACAAAAGGTAAAATGTAATTGCGTAGATGTCAGGATAGGAAAGCAATATAAAATGCAGATATGCTAAGTGACTCAGAGGACGGAGAGCCAGACCTTCTTGGAGAGGGTACAGCTGTGGCTCACTGGATGGCAGGAAAGTTCCTGTGATGCTGTCTTGGCAGAATTATCTAGAAATTAGTCCTGAGGAACTTGCTGGAAATCTGCCCTCTAGGGCGTTGGAGAAATCTGTTCACAGCAAGGTGTCTCGCTGGAGGAATTCTGCTACAAATCAGCTCCAGGGGATGTTGGGGAAAACTGCTGGCTGCTGGGTGATATTGACCACTGTGCACTGCGGGAGCTCAGCACTGGGGAAGCCACCTGTGCTGGAGGAGGGCCCTGGAGAAGCTGTGAACCCTGCGGGAGCCAGGAGGGCAAGCACCAGAACCAGGAAGCAGTCCTTTCCTCCTGTGATGCGTCCCCAGAGCTCTCTACTGACAGGTTCACATAGTGCCAGCTGACAAAGGAAAAGCAGTTAAAGGGCCCATCTCCATTTTCATAGAGCAGAGAGTGAATTTAGAGCTGAGAGGTAATATATTGACAATGGTGTTCTAAGCTGTAAAGTTCTAAATAGTTTCAATTATAGTTGTGTGTAATACGGATCCAAGAAGAGTTGGCTTGAGTTTCCTGTTGGACAGAGCAAACCAAAAATCATCACTGTCCTCAGGAAGGGCAAGACATTTTCTAGAACAAAAATGTAGTGAAATTTCTTGTGTGTTACCAGCTTCCAGATGGTGCTGGACAATTGGTGAGGGCACGCAATTTCTATAGCACCCACATTAAAACTACAGAAAATTCATCTTTTGAAATTTTGTAGATTCTCTCAACAAAAGCTGAAAGTATACTGAAATTTTGTTATTTATCAGACACTGTGATGATTAATTGTATGTGTCCATTTGACCTGTAAAACAGATAGCTGGGATGCTCAGATCATTTCTGGGTGCATCTGTGTAGGTGTTTCTGGAAGAGATTAGCATTTGAATCTGTAGACTGAGTAAAGAAGATCTTGACCTCAACAATGTGGGAGGGCTTCATCCAATCCATTAAGGCTGGGATGGAACATAATGCAGAGGAAGGGTGAATTTATTCTCTCTCTCTCTCTCTCTCTCTCTCTCTCTCTCTCTCTCTCTCTCTCTCGTGCTGAGATATCCATCTTGCTCAGGACTTACATCAGTGCCCACAAGCTTCCTGCCTCAGTGGATCCCCTGGTTCTCAGGTCTTCAAACTCAGATGGCATCTACCAGTAGTTTTCCTGCTGGTGCATTTCCAACTTGCAAACACCAGATTCCTGAGGGGAGACATTTCTGCCTCCATAATTGTATTAACCAATTCCTATAATAAATTCCTTCTCATATAGGTGTATATATCCCATTGTTCTGTTTCTCTGGAGAACTTTGATCCAGACAGCAGTCTTCAGAAGTTTACCATCTTATGTAGAAACATGGAGGTAGGTAATAATAAAATCAACCACATTTCCGGTGAGAAAAGAAAATAAACACCGAGTGATAGATGAATGAAAATATCCTCCTTGGATGAAGAAACCACAATTGGATGAAGAAATCATAACAGAATAAACAAGATGAAAGCAAAAGGGGCTTCTGACCAGGTCCATTGGAAAAATTTCACCTTCCCATACAAATTCCTGTTATAAACATTTGGATATGAGCAATCTAGAGATAGTTTAAGGGCTAAAGGAGCAAGGGACAGTTTCAGGATGTGAACCAAGGCAGACTGGCCCCAGAGATCACCAGCCATGACTGAGATATCTCTGTTTCATATTATGCCCTTAATAATGCATTAGAAAGGGTATAGTCTAAGGATGGTCTATGAAGTTATATGCAAATACTATGCCATTTTATATAAGGGGTCTGAGTATCTGTGGATTTTGGTATCGATGGGGGGTCCTTAAAGTGACACCTCATGGAAACTGAGGGGTGGCTGTATTTGATTTGTAGGATGTGGATCCGATTTATCCCACTTAGTATTTTCTTGAAAATTGAGGCTTTTGAAGTTTATTCTCAAACATGCCTTCATATACTATGGTTAGCATAACATTAATTTAAAGAGAGGAGAGGAATTTTGGTTTCTTTACAGGAGCTTTTAAATTCATGAGATATTTTTATGTGAATTTCTTTGCCACAAAGAGGCAGATGTTTCTCTGACCTGCTGTAAGTGACCTGTCTCTTGTAAGGAGGACAGGAAGAGAAAGAGCTTTGCTAACCTAAACTCCCCTTAAGTAAAAATAGAGACAGAAATATTGATATGTTTCCTTTGGTTGACTCATTTTCCGTTGTAAAATGTTTCGTGAAGATTTGCCTTAACATCCTTAGACTATACCCTTTCTAACGCATTATTAAGTGCATAATATGAAACAGAGATATCTCAGTCATGGCTGGTGATCTCTGGGGCCAGTCTGCCTTGGTTCACATCCTGAAACTGTCCCTTGCTCCTTGTGTGGCCTCAGTTGAGTTATACTAGATTTCATCTGGAAAGTGGGAATAATGGCATTTACTTGATGGAGTGTCATACGGATCTGTAGCTCTCAGGATGTATCTAACACATAATCAGCACTATTCAGATAAACACGGTACAAATACTTAGATTAATGAACAGTGCTGAGATGTCATCTCTGTTTCTGCCAGCGTGCTTGCTGGGGGGGAGAATTAACTGCTGACTTCTTCCTCTCTGGCTCCCCTAAAATGATGTCCTACTTAGGAAAATGCACCAGTGTCAGCATGTGGAGCAGGGTCATGCTAATGAGCAAAGGCATCGATATTCAGAGCTGGGTTTAAGGATATAGGGTTATGAAAGCCAGAAAGGGTGGGGAATGTCCCTGTAGGGATATGAAATGAGCAACAATGGCCAAGGCAAAAGCAGAGCTGGATGTCAGGATGGAGAGCAGGGACTAGCTGGCAGGGCTGTAGTAGGGTGGAGAATTTTCAAAGGTAATGGGAGAAATGCAAGAAAGCAGATGGGGCCCATTGTGTTGAACTTCCAAAGGTGGTCTAGGGAGTTTGCTATATTTACTTTGAAGTCAATGGGATGCTTTAGATTCTACTAAGGATTTTTGAGTCTACATAATTGACTTTTAAAATTTTTTCTTAGCTAAGACAGAACCTAGTTTCTAGATAGCATTATCTGAAACATTGTTGCAGGGCAGCAGAAATAGCAGAGCCTTCTGGTGGGTAGCTGTGTCCCTGAAGTGCATATCCTGTTCTTTTTGTCTGTCCAGTATTTGTGCATATCCAGCCCATAATGAAAAAACTTTCCAATACAGGACCAACCTGTACCCTGCAGCCCTTGCAATCAGGACACAGGTCTGTGACCTTGACACCCCCCACTCCCCACCACCCCAGACTTTGAACTGGAAACCAGTGATGCAAAGGGCCAGGGTGGTGTGGAATCCATTGGCTAGTGTGGTGGTGATAGCATCCTCTTTCTAGAGATCACTGTGGCAGAGGGGCTAGGGAAGTCCCAGGTGGACTTACTGGCAGTGTTGGGTGTGTGGACCCTGCCATCTGTAACCACTGAGCTAACTGAATGGTGTTTGAGGCATCTTTCTGGCTGCTTAGCCTCCAACCCTGCTGTGTGCACCCTTCTCAAAGTCCTGTGAACAGAGCGTTCTTTAATAATATGTATTCATTTTTTTGCTTACACCATTTAGAATTGCTTTTTGTCATTTGAAACTAAGAACATTTTCTCCAAGAGGGATTACCTAAAAGTAAACTAACCTGGTAAGCTGCTCAGGGATCAGAAGGGAGTAGGCCTTTTTAGTATCTTATTCCTGCTTTGGGAAGAGTCATATTTTTTGCATACTTTGGGAGGAGGACAATGGGAAGAACAAACCTGCCAGGCAAGCAGCTGGGCCAGGAGAAGTTGGTAGCCCTGACTTTACTACCTAGAGACAGAGGCAGGGCTCAGGTCACAAGAATGTGTGGGAGCACGGAGGATCCCTATTTTTTGCTACTATCATGTATGTCCTCTAAATAAAATACATTTTTATTGTAGTAAAATGTGCATAACATTTACCTTTTTAGAAGTTCAGCAGGATTAAGTGTGTCATGTTGTTCTGCTACCATCACTGACATCTAGAACCTTTTCTTTTTCCCAAACTGAACTCTTTACCCATCAAACTCTAACTCCTTGTTATTGCCCTCCACCCAGTCCCTGGAACCCTCTGTTCTTTTCTCTGTTTCTATAAATTTGAATACTCTGGGCACCTCATATAAGTATTTGTACTTTTGTGAATGGCTTATTTTGCTTCGTCCTCAAAGTTCATCCATGTTGTAGCATGGGAGAGAATTTCCTTCCTTTTTAAGGCTGAATTACATTCCATTATGCATATATACCATATTTTGTTTATTTATCCACTGACAGATGTTCAGGTTGTTTCTTTTTGGCTATTGTGAATAACACTGACATGTATTTGGGAGTACACAAATCTGTTTGGGTCCCTACTTTCCAGTCTGTTGGGTAAGTGCTGTATTCTTTGGTAATTTTATGCTTAATTTATATTTATTTATTTATTTTTGTTTTAATTAGTTATACTTGACAGTAGAATGCATTTTGACACATCATACATAAATAGAGTATAACTCCTTGTTCATCTGGTTGTACATGATGTAGAGTTACACAGGTCATGATATCATATATGCACATAGGGTAAAAATGTCTGATTCATTCTGTCATTCCTGCCTCT
This sequence comes from Sciurus vulgaris, assembly GCF_902686455.1. NCBI lineage: Eukaryota > Metazoa > Chordata > Mammalia > Rodentia > Sciuridae > Sciurus > Sciurus vulgaris. Next base: position 115,410,957 of record NC_136464.1, read on the forward strand.
GTGCCCCCTCCCCTCCCTTCACTCCCCTCTGTCTAGTCCAAAATATCTCTATTCTTCCACCCCCTTATTATGAATTAGCATCTGCATACCAGAGAAAACATTTGGCCTTTGGTTTTTTGGGACTGGCTAATTTTGCATAGTATACTATTTTCCAGTTCCATCCATTTATTGTCAAATGCCACAATTTCACTCTTCACTAAGACTGAGTAATATTCCATTATATCTATCACAGTTTCTTTATTCATTCATCTGTTGAAGGGCACGTGGGTTGGTTTCATAGTTTAGCTATAGTGAATTGAACTACCATAAACATTGATGTGGCTGTGTCACTGTAGTATGCTGATTTTAAGTCCTTTGGATATAAACCTAGGAGTGGTTCAAATGGTGGTTCCATTCCAAGTTTTCTTAGGACTTTCTATACTGCTTTTCATAGTGGTTGCACCAATCTGAAGTCCCTCCATCTATGCTTAATTTTTGAAGAACCATCATAGTGCTTCTAAATTATATCTTTAATAAAATTTTTTTTGGGGAAATTTAACAATCTAATAAATTAGAAAGAATAGTATAATAAATCCTCATGTGCATGACATCAGGTTTTAATAGTTGTTTGGAATGCATCCGTTTATTAATTCAGCACGCATTTACTGAGAAGTCATGTATCAAATAATGAATCAGACATGACACCTGTCAGCTGTGGTGACCCTGGGTGGAGGTGACAAAAATGTGTAGCTCTGATATCTTGCTCTGGGAGTGTGGCTGGCTGATGGTCCCATTCACTGCTGTTCTGGACTTACCACCATGTTTATGTCAAAGTGCACAATTGCAGTGGGCTGTTACCAGTCAATAACTAAATATGGTGGGGGGTACTATTGCTTACCCAGTCCTGTGGGATGAAGGCCTCTTCCAATAATGACCTTGGCTCAAGGAATTTTCTTCTGCATGACAAGATTGTTCTTAGAACATTCTTAGAACTGCTCTGTCATCTGAAGCTCTTTCCATCTGACTTTCCTTCCCTTTTTCCTTTCATAGAGGTCAAAACTGCTTCATCTTCTAAAGTTTTTTCTAACCTTCTGCAGTTCAATCCTTAATTCTCCAAATTCTCTTGGGTATTTTACCACTAAATCTCTTGCACATTGAATCCTGTATGTTTCTTAGAAGACTCAAGCTAACACACCTAGGCTTTGGGGCTTAAATAATAAAACCCCGCACCTTTCTTAGCACATACACTTGGAGGCCCAGCATCACTAAGGTTTCTGGAGGATGTATATTTATATCATTGTGTTCCAAGTTGAAGGACACTTGAACTCATTCTGTTCTCATTTTGCAAGGACTCCTCTCCTCTCCTTTCTTCTTCCTCTTCTCCTCCTCCTCCTCCTCCTCCTTCTTCTCTCTTCTTCATCTCTGCATGGGACCTAGCCCCTTTTCCTTGATTTCTTTCCAAACTACATACCACAAACCCTTTATGCACGTATGAGGTTTTACCTAAGTTTTGGATTTTTTGTTTTTAGCATTTTTAGAAATGCAAACAATTTAAACTTAAATTTGACTCATTTCTATCTGTCAGTCCCAACCACCAGGAATCTGGTGTCTGATCTTTTTCTGGAAGCCAAAAATTCCTTATGTTGATTGACTGCTGTCCCCCAGTTACCCAACTTAACTTTCATGGCTTACCCCATCCTCCAACACCTGTGTACCTCTGAGACAGTGGAGTTGTCTCTGTTTCTCTTTGTTTTTATGGTCAAAATACTTGGGACTCATCGTTCTTGCCAAAATTTTCTACCAAGGTATTTCCTAACCAACTTAAGTGAACTTCTGATATTAGCTATTAAAATAGGTATTTTTCAGCCTCATTACACATAAATATAAATAAAGTCACAAGAATAATAGGTGTTATGGTAGGAATGTCTATTGAACAGTGTGAAGCATCATGAAGGCAATGTTCGGTTGCAACTGGAGAATATGCTGGAAGTGCGAAGTCCAGTTAGCATCCTACTTGTGATTGAATGAGAGAGGCAGTAGGGGTTGGGGAGGAGTGGAAATGGAAGTACTGCAGAAGGCACCAATGTGGGGGAAAGGTCACTGTCATCAAAAGAGCTAATTCTTATGTAGCATTTACTACATGCCATGCTTTGTTCTAAGTGCTTTCCATACAACTTATTGACACTTCCCATTAGGACACGTTACTATCCCACTGTACGGATGAACAGAAAGAGGCACAGAGTGGATGATTAAGCAACTGGTCAAGCTCATACAGCTAGTAAATTGTAAATTTGGGACGTGGACTCGGGCTGGCTCCAGATCCGGTGCTCTTCTCCACTTCTCTCTCTTAAGCTCTAACCATGAAAAAGGCATGGTAATTGTTTGGATATGGGTGTCAGAGAGAAGGAGTGGTTAGGGATCATCCTAGACGTTGGCACACAAATCTTTTCACTTGACCTCAAATGCAGAAATAATAGTATCATTACCAACAAGTACTCTAATATAAAAGACAATTTCTGTATTTATAGCAAGACTATGCCATTTATTTAATCACATGTGGTGAATGACATGAGTGTTATTTATCTGTTGCCATATTATATACAGAGAAATTATTTTTTGAAATTAACTGTCATGTATTTTTAATGTTCCCATCCTATACTGCTTAAAATTCCCAAGCTTTTTATTTCTGAGTTGTAATAAAATGTCTTCACTCTAATGTGTCATCTTTAACTGCAATTAAAACGGAATAATAATATGAGTCAAAAAGCACATTTTTATTCTTTTCCAGTTTTTATCTCTATGAGCTATGGAATAAAATAACAAAAATCACAAGAGATGGTTGAAATATGAGTCTGTGGATTGATTTCTGTGTCCTCTTTTTAAAGCAAGCTAGAAAGTGTTCATATTAAGGTAGATTTCCTTTCCAAAAATGGACAGCTTCTTAAAAACTTGGAAGCCACTGGCATCCATTTGCTTATAAGTGTGAAATTATTTTAAAAGTAAAAAAGGATTTGCAATTTATAAATTTCCTATGCTATCCCTTCAAAGCCTTATTTATTCTCCCTGGAAACACTCAGCAAACCAATGATTGCAATAAAAAATGAATGTCCTAAGTGCAAGATGGAACGAGGACAGTGGCTATTAGTCTGGGTGTGTGATTTATTGACTCAATGCATAGCATAAGCTATTTGCAGTCTTTACTCACAATCACTTAAGTCTAATTGCTGCAGAAACCAAAGGTAATTTTTGATTTATGGAGAAACTCTTCTGGGGAAAAGTGTGTGAGCGTTTTTAAAGATATTCACAAGTCCGAGTGACTTTTGGGGGAAGTCTTGCACTGGTGTGTGGGTATCTCCATAGTTCTTGTTATTTCCCGCTTTGTTTCATTCTCAGGTAAGTTATGGCTGTTATGGTTTGCAGGTCAAGATTCTGGCTATCACACTGACCCTGCTCCACCAACTTGACCTTGGGAGGTGGAGCACACATTGCAGGCAGGGAAGGCTATGCCGTGTAGCTGGCTCACCTAGTGAGCAGGCTTTCTGTGCTACCATCCCCCCAGTTGGCTCCATGCACAAGATGTCATCAGGGAAACCACTAGTCCATTGCACCTGCTGTGAAGGTGTGTGACTTCCTTCTCCAGCATGTCACCTTGGCTCTGAGTTTGGTGAATTATGACTCAGAGATAGTTGATCCCTGTGTGGGAAGCAGGTGATGCTCCTGTTTGCTGACACTCTCCTCCCCGAAGTGGTTGTCTCCCACAGCCTATGAGCCTCTTCTGCTGCCTCACTCAGTGTTCTGGAAGTTAGGAGACAACAGTCCTTTACCTGTTAATACCAGAGAAAACCAGTTCATAGAGACCCTGCCCTGTCTCCTGTGTGCATTCCTATAGCTTGTTGGAAAATTTCTGCGACAATTTCAGTAAAGTACTCTGGGTGCTTTTATGGGATAGTGCCTGCCTGGGCTTCATCATCACCAACACCACCATCGTCATCATCTTATTGTAAAGATCGAGCATTCATGAAGCACCTAATTTGGGTGATTTTTCTGTTTGATGCTGAATCAAAACTTAAAGTCTCTAAATTCTATTTGTTTAGGATTATAACCTAAGCAGACACACTGATCTGGAGATATATTTATAGGTATTACAAATACAGGAAACCAACTGGGTTTAAAAGTGGACCCATGTCTGGGATATCATAAGGAGAACTTTTAGAAATATTGAGGGAAATGAGATAATTTACTTTTCTTTGCTTAATATTTCAAGGGGACTGTGACAGTAAGGTCTACTTTTTCTGGGTCTTTGTGGTGAAGGAGAGTGTGGGTTTGGAAGTAATACTGGAGTTTCTATGTGCCCAATTTTAACAGGAACAGGAAGGACTTGATGGAGTAAACTTTGATCAGCTGTACCTGAGATGGTAGAAGGAGCACATGGTGGGAAGAATTCAGGTTCGAGAGTCAGAACTGGAATTGAATCAGAGCCCTGTTACCATTTGTCAAAATCTGGATGAAATCATGCAGTTGGAAATTCTTAGCCTTTTTTATTCATCTGTAAAATGGGAAGAATAACATCTTTGTCTGGTGTACTGGAGATTCCTTGTGTATTAGTCGACTTTCTGTTGCTGTAATGAACTACCCAAATGATCAACTTATAAGAGGAAGGTTTAGTTTGGTTCACAGTTCACAGTTATTGGTCAACTCTGATGCTCTGGGCTTGTGGCAAGGCAGCATATCATAGCAGGATCAAAGAGCAGAGCAAAACTACTTGCCTCAGAGCTGGGAAGAAAAAAGGGGGAGATGAAAGAGAATGAGGAATGAGGAAGAGACTTGGGTCCCACTATCCCTATCAAGGGCACACCCCAACGACCTAAACGCTTTCCACTAGGACCCACAATTTAAGATGCTAATGCCTCCTAATAGTGCAACTTGGAGACCAAGCCTTTAAGACATAGGTCTTTGGGGGTCATTTAAGATCCAAGCTATCGCACTTAGCATTTATCACAAAAATAATGATCATTATCTTCCTATATGAGAAGGGACAAGGCAAGTAACAACATCTGGAGAACACCCATGAAAAATTTTGGTGGCTTGGAATTCTCTACGAATATGCATTCCTAAAGATGGCATGACCCCAGGTTAAAATCTAGATTTTGTGCTACAAGTAGATCCATGGTCTAAAGAAGAATAAAAAGGTATATTTTTTGTTTTTGAACTCTCAAAACCACCCTGTATTAAATGAATTAATATGAATTAATCGGCCACCGCAGAGAAATCTACTTTACTTCACACTATTCTCTGAACAGCGACTGTGGGGGTGGCAAGACCAGGATTTTTGCAGATGTGGGCAATCTTAACTGCTCCCCACTGTATCTCTGCACAGTGTCTGCTAATGCTAGACCACAGCTTCCCCTTAACAAGTTTCCACATGGTTCCACTGTAGCCGACAGGCAGCCCAGGCTGCAAGAGAGACACTCTGGCATCTAGAAGGTTTTGTTTTCTCTGCGCCTGAAGAGTGGGTCAAGTCTTGTTACTGCCCCCAGGCATTCAGCTGGCACAATGCAACAAGGACATGTCGTTGGAGCAGCTGACCATATGCCCTGTGAGGAATGTGGGCAGAAGAGATTAAAGCTGCACAAAAACTGCTTCATAGAACACGTAGGCTAGATGTTCTCATGCTTCTCCACCCAGAGACCCTCTGTACCTCCTCTTCCTCCTTACCTCTTGCATGAGGAGACAGGGAGGAGCAGAAGGTTGGGAGTCATCAGGAGACTTGAATTCTAGCCCTAGTTCTGCCTGGTGTCATGCTGGGTCCCTACTACTACTAAATGAAGAAGATGGCCAGAGGTCTTATAGGTTTACATACCTGGACCTTAAACCCTAATGCCACATAGAACTTCACCCACTGGCCCACATGGTCCCACATACAAAGGCTGTGTCCCTCCATGATGGCTCATGTGCCCAGGTCTCTGCTTCTACCCTCCTTGGACGGCCCCAGAGGCTTCCTGTTTGCCACCCAGCTTCTATTTGGAGCAGAGGGTGCTGAAAGCCCTCTTGCTCAGGAAGGAAGTGAGAGGAGTCAGAGTTTGTGGCAGGAACTGGAAGCTCTAAATTGTTTGGGGAGGGTGGGGAGGAAGGGGCAGCAAAATGTTTGCATTCATTTCTATTTTACAGATAGAAGTGGAGACTAGGTTGCTGGGAGCCAAAGACCACTTAGGAAGCACCATCCACAGGACAGGAATTGGAGGCTCCACTTCCTGAAAATTTCCTTACTCTGCTCTACACTTTTGCACGGAACCTTTCAACACAGAGTGCTCAGCTTGGAGTTTGGCGCAGAGCCTCAGTCACTGGACTTCCTGTTGGGCTGGCCATGCTGCCAAAAGTGGCTCATTGTGTTTTGGGACAGTGGGGTTTAGGGAAACCTATGATCTCATGCTTACTTTCCTCTTCACAGTCCACTCTTGGACAACAAATCTCATGTTCGAGGTGGGACTGCAGAGGCTGAAACAAACATGCAGGAAGCGAAGAAATGAATTAAGAGAGCTGCTCATGCTCCATCAGTGTGGCACTTTCATTAGCTGGATATTCCAGATGAATGGCTTGATTTCGTGAGTAAAGACACCTCTAAGACCATGAGTTTTTGTGACCCATAGTATACTCTGACCAGTGCAGAGGGGCTCAATGGAGGAAAAAATGAAAAGTATGCTTGGTAATTTTTTTTATGGTTTCTTAGAAATGACAGCCATTCTTAGCACTCAGCGTGTGAGGCGGCAGATGGAGTCGCACATATTCCCTTGGGAGTAAGGACATGGCAGAGATTTCTTTCCTACTCCAGTGGCTTTCTCACTGACAAGGAGGAAGGCTCATGGAATTTGAAGCTTTTGCTCATCACTGCTGAAGACTAAGTTCCGTCTAATTCTCTCCTGTTAGAGAAGTGAACTAGATCATTCCTTTAATGAGGCAGGAAGGGGAAATTCCAATTTTCTGGCTGAGCTCAATGCAGCCTGCCCTGAGGGCTGCAGAGTCTGGATGCTCTGCCGGCCCCTCACTTGGATGCAGTAGGAGCAGTGTCAGCAGATCTGGAAGCTCAACCCAGCTTGGAAACAGATGCCCTTAAAGCAGAACGAATCCACTCTAAACAGGCCCTTGGCTGCCGCCGCAGCTTCCTTGGCCGCCATCTGCTGTAGTAATAACCCCCCCCCCCCAATGACAGACTCCCTGCTTCTTCTGGTAACCTTCCCATGTGAGTAGTGTCGCCTGATTTGGGAGGCTGTAAGCTATAAATAATAGCTTTAGCATCCTAGCTCAAGCCAAGATCAGAATCCTTCCTCTCTAGGATTGGTCCCAGAAATTTCCCTCATCTGCTCCCTCTCCTTCTCCCTCTTGTCAGTGCTTTCCTCCTCATTCCCTGTCCCTCCCCAGGCACTCTCTTCCCTCACAAGTTGTATCTGAGGAACAGCTCAGAGCCACGTGCTTCTACCTTCCAACTCAGTGGAAACGGCAGTTTGAAAGAAAGCCACAGAAAGAGAGCAGTTCTTTTTTCAGAAGAAAGGAGTTTTGAAAAGATGGCTTAGCAGGTGCTCCACATTGCTAGCTCCCGGGTCAATGAGAAATGTTTTTAAACCAGGTGGCTTCCAGAGAGCCTGGCCTTCAGATCAGACCATCTAGGTCATTTGTTTCATGTTCATGGAGAGGGCTGGCATTGACACAAATTCTTTTCCAATCCTGCCCTCAGAGTAGCAGCACCCAGGGCTGTTGGCATTTAACAGGCTGGGGACACCTTCTTCAGACATTCTGGTATCGTTTCATTTGTCTCTATTTTTAGCATGGGGCTCAAACCTGGTTCCAACTATAGGGCATTGGGGTATCTTAGTTCGGTCTGCTACTGGAGAATATGGTAGCCTGGGTGGCTTAAACCATATGCTCTATTTCTCATAATTCTAGAATCTGGGAAATCCAAGGTCAAGGTGCTGGCTGATTTGTTTCCTGGGCAGGACTCTCCTTCTGGTTTGCAGATGGCTACTAACATGCTGTTGTGCTGTGTGGGTTGGGGGAAGAAGAAGAAGAAGAAGAAGAAGAAGAAGAAGAAAGAGAGAGAGAGAGAGAGAGAGAGAGAGAGAGAGAGAGAGAGAGAGAGAGAGAGAGAGAGAGAGAAAGTGCCTTTGTTTTTTCCTTACCAGGACACTAATCTAGTCATGCAGATTCTACCCTTATGATCTCTAAATACCTCCTTAAGACTTTACCTCCAGATACCTTCATATTGGGGGTTGGTGATCAAACATAAATTTTGGAGGGATGTAAGTATTTCGTCTATAACATTAGGCAAACCATTCAACTTCCCTAGACCTTGTTTCTTCATCTATGAAATGCAGATGATGGCAGGACCTGCTGGTGAGGTTGCCTTACAGATTGGGGGAGGTGGCACCTAAGTGCCAAGTGCCTGGAACTGGGTTAAGACTGGGCTCTTGTTCTCCTTCCACTTCCTTCTTAGCAAGGGTTCTTCCCAGTATGGCAGTACATTAGCACGTCAGCTGTAGTGTCTTAGAATCATAAACATTCAGAGCTAACGAGAATCCTAGAAATGATCACATCTAGATCTCTTTCTTTTTAGATAATGAACTGAGGCTTGAAGTGAAGAAAAAAAAGTTTCCCAGCACAGCCATGGCTGAAAAGGATCAAGAACCCCAAGCATTCCGAAGCCCAGTCTGTTCTTTGAACAAGCTCATTGTGCTTCAAATTCTAGTTGTTATTTTAGTTACAAAATCTGACACTACAGACTTTCCTTTGGCAAGGAATTTGTGCTTCTGAGGTCAGTTTAATAATAAGAAAGCTCAAGAACCTTGTTAGACCTTATCAACATTATGAAGAATAAGAAGGAATGGGACATTCAGCATGGGTGAGGGAGTGTAGGACGGGGGAGTGTGGGATTCAGGAAAATGGGACACAGAGGCTAAAGTTGACCTTGTCCCTTCAAGCTTTCTCCTGGGAAGGCAGAGGCCTCATGTTCCATGACCTCATGCATTGACTCCTGGTGGCTGGGAAATTGCTGTTGTGGAGATGAATGGACTGAAAGTCACATAATCTAATCCTACCAGTAGCAATGATGCCAGGCTTGCAAAGTGATGTGTGTTCCACCTGTATTTGCCCGTTGCATTAATAATCAGAGATTGAGCTGACCATAGGAGACATGCGTGGGGATCCCTGGATACTTACATGGCTCAGTGGTGGCTTTCTTGTTGATTCCTCAATCTCCTATGAGCTTAAATACTTGAGATGAAATCACCTGTGGTTGTTGACAACATCAAACATGGTTTTGCATGAGGGTGAAGTCCCCAAAGGAAACTTTAGGAGATGATTTGGCCTTGAGCCTTGCAGCCCTCTTGGTGACACTTCTAAGTTGACTGCACCTTCTTTCAGAGTTCTTTAGATGGAATCAGGGCAATTATTTATATACAGAGTAATTGAGCTACATTTCCTCCAGCTATGTCAAAGCTTAATTTCAACCTATTTTTCTTATCTAGGCTCTTGTGCTGCCTTCCCCTCCCGATTCCTTCTTTTGAAGATTGCTTGCGAATCTACTCATTGTTGAAACAATCTTGGAAAAGTGAAATGTGACTTATCACTTGTTAGCCTTCCTCAACATGTGATACTGTCTTGTTTTGAATGAAATGAAGTGATTTATAACAGCATTTTCTAAGAGATGAGTCATTTGGGGGTCTGTTTCCAAGAAGCAGTCAATCTAACAGTAAGTACACTGCCTTTATGTAACACACTGGCCTTTATGTAGCATAAACTGTTTCTTAATAATACTTTACCTTATGGACATGCTGTAAGCAGGGGAATAATGTGACATAGGATCTCCCACCAGATGAGGGGAAGGGATAAAACACAAAGAGTTCTGATTACGAAGTGGCTTTTGTAACGTTAGTGACACCTTTCCATTATGTCTATCACTTCACCTCTACTACAGGGTTTGGCCTTTATGGCTACTCTGTGAGATGACCTGGGAGGGCTGGACAGTTGACCTTCAGTCACACAGGTGGAAACTGGAGCACTCTTGGCTTTGAATGACTGTTCTGGTGGTGGTGGCAGGGTAGTGATGCCACTTAGGTACTGCAAGAGGCTTGGGCATTCTAGGCTACCATCGACTTGGAATCTGGATTCCCTAACAGATGCATCTGCTGTACAGCAGCTGCTGTCTCCCACCTATCTCTGTGGCCAGAATCACACTGCCTACTTCTCAGAGAGTAATCAGTTTCTTAATTACTTCTATTGGGGGCCTCTATTCTGTGCATGTCACTATTGTTGGTCAACAAACCTCTGCCAACAAATCCTTACTTTGGAGGTCTCAGTATTAATACCAAAGTGAAGTGAAACAACAATCAGTGTTCTAGATGTGGGCATATAAAGAGAGATTAGACACAGCCCATGTCATCAGAAAATGCAGTTAGACGGTATCATGCTTGGTGCTGAACAATTAAAGTTAAGCAATACAGCTGAGTAAATTAAAGGTGAGCCATACACAATGTTGTCAGGAAGGTTAAATACCATAATAGACATGAAGTGGCATGCATCTATGGAAGGATAGTGTACTTATACTTAAAAGGTACATACAGGCAAGTAGATGCTACTAAAAATAACCAATAGTGATAATAATGCCTTCTATTTATTAAGGTTCTACTATACACCAGGCATTGTGCTAAGTTCTTTGATTCTGATTCTTACAACTCAACCCTAATAATTGATTGAAATAATTAGATCTCAATTACAAAGAAGGCTAGGGTCAGTGAGAGAAAATGAGTTGATATTTACCACTTTGGTAGAATAGTGTGGAATAGGGATCCAAACTCAGTTTGACTCCATGGCTTGCCCTAATTCCTATGTACAATGTAGAAAACTGCTGTTTACTAAAGTTTTATCACCACAAAGGGGCAGGTTCTCTTACATCCACCTGCAAAGTTTCTGGGAGCACAACTGCCCAGTGACACTAGGTACTAGGGTAAGAAGGTGATCTCTGTGGGTGGGCACCTCAGAAAAAAAGGTAAATATTAAGCAGATTTGATGCTGTGACCAACAAATTTGAGTCAAGAGTGTACAGTGGCTTGAACACTGTAGAAACCTAGTTCTTGCTTATGTAATAACCTAAATGTTATTTTTGCTTGTTTTTTGCAGCATTGAGTATTGAACCCAGGGCCTCACCCTTAACTATATCCTGGCCCCTAAATGTAGGGTTTTTTTTTTTTTTTTTTTTAATTACTGAGACTGAGGATGGAACCCACGGGTGCTATACAACAGAAAGACATCTCCAGCTCTTTTTATTTTATTTTATTTTTTCATTTCAATGATTGGGTTTTTAAATGTTTAATTGCATTTGTTTTATTTTTATTTGTTATAATTAGTTATAATGACAGAATGCACTATGATACATCATACATAAATGGAGTATAATTTCTCATTCTTCTGATTGTACATGATGTAGAATCCCACCAGTTGTGTAGTCATATATGTATATAGGGTAATAATGTCTTGTCAGAATCTAGCTAAATTGCTGAGGTTGATCTTGAACTTGGGATCCTCCTGCCTCACCCTCCTACTGTTGAGATTACAGGTGTGTACCACTGTGCCTGACTTGAAGGTAGTTTTTGACGGGAGGCTCCTAGTGATGTTTGAGAGACCCAGTCTCCTTCCATCTTATGACTCTGACATCTTTGCCACATGGCTTCTGGGGTGTCCTGTTTGCTGCATCAGGGTGGTATATGGGGAGGTACAAGGATTACTGTGTATGGAAGTTTCATGGGCCAGACTTGGTTAGATTTCAGTGTAATGACCACACCTAACTAAAAGGGAGCTGGGAAGTGAGGTCTAACTGAATGTCCAGAGAGGGAGAGACAAGTGGCTTCAGGTCTCTGCCACAAGGAGGTCTTGCTACACCTAAATACAGAGAAGCATAATTAAGTTGGCAACACTAGGGCATCCTGCAAAAGGGAACATGCAATCCCAGCAACTTGGGAGGCTGAGGTAAGAGGATTGTGAGTTCAAAGCCACTCTCAGCAACTTAGCAAGGCCCTAAGCAATTCAGGAGAGCCTAACTCTAAATAAAATATAAAAAAGGGCTGAGGATGTGACTCAGTGGTTAAGTACCCCTAGGTTCAATCCCCAGTACCAACAACAACAACACAACCAAACAATAAAACACAAAAACAAAAACATGTTACTCTGGTGATAAGTATGTTGACCTGGAAGTTTTGACTGGTGTATTTTGTGAAGAGTAGAGAGGAAGTTTCTAAAGAAGAGAATGATGTAAAGGTTAGGATAAGAGAGACAGATTTAGCACAGTTCACATTTCTAGAATTCTCTTTTCTCTATAAATTCACAAGGCTCTCAAGTGGCTTTTGACTGGTGACATCTTTGTATCTGACCCAGTCTCCCAGCAAGGGATGGGGAAGAATCTTTTTGAGTAGCTTGACTGTGGACCTTGGAGAATGGTGGAAGGCCACGGTGACGTGGTCTCTCATTTGTTGCCCTAACATTCACTTGGTCTGCAAGAGCAAAGGCAGAGGATTTACCAGAGAGCAGGTTATAGAAGAGGGTGGAAGAGGAATGAGGTTGACTGCTGGAACATGAGTAGAACACACTATTTTTCTTTTCTCCCAGATCTTTGTTCTTTCCCTCATTTCCCTTCACTTAACATGTCTTTTGTTCTCTGAGAGAATACTTGTGCAGGTTTCTTATCTCTTGACCTCCTCTTTATCATCCAAGTTATGCAAAATGTCACCTATGGACATATAGTATGGAGGGAGAGGAGTCACAGGGCCTGCCCTCCAGGCACAACTACAAGAGAGGTGACATTATTTGGGTACCCTTGTCTTGCTTTCCATTATAAGTCTCTCCAGACTGGTGCCTTTCCTAGGTTTATTTACAGCTCTCTTGGTTGGAAAAATACCAGATAAGGGAAACTTTATGCAATTTTAGCTGTTGTGTGGGAGTGGCCCTGGAAATCAGATTGTATCAGGCAGCTCTTCACATATCTTCAGATCAAATTCCCATTGACAGGCTTCCTGGTGCCATAGCAACTGCTGGAGGTGACAACCTGGGTGCCCTCCAGAAGCAAGGGACAGCTTCATATTCTTAAGACCAGTCTTCTAAGGTGAAGTTGGGTGATAACTGTCTCAGTCCTGAGTGAGATCCATTTTCCTATCACACGGAACAAATCACTGGCTAATTTAAAAAATGTCTCTGAGATCTCAAATAATTTCCTGTACACATCCACAGGTCCAAACTTCTCTTTACAATGCATTGAGTTCAGCAACTGATAAATTAATATTGAAGATGTTATTTAGTGGCTGTGGGGCTGGGTTGGAGTATTTGATCCTCACTTAAAAATGAAAACAGATTCTTAACATTTTTAGGTTCAGGTATTAGTGGATTTGATGACACATTGAAAGAGATGAAGAGTGTCAGATGGCATAAACAAGTAGCCAACCATTACAATGCAATTCCTACCATGCTGCAGTGATGCTTGAGTGTCATAAAAATCTTCTTCGTCACCTCATTACTCCCTAGTTTGTTCCAGTATTGTCCATTTTGAACAGACTCATTGATGGCCATGACCTTGTTCTTTTATATACTCAGAAGGTGGAGTCTGAGGTAAATATGGTCCACACCTACACAAGGCCCACAGTACACTGTGAGTAGTTGCCACTGTCAGTACCTTTCTATACCTGTTGATTTATCTGAATAACTCTCCTAGGGAGTAAGGACTTGAGGAAGTGTTTATGATAATAGAGTATGAAGGACATTTGGAAAGGATTGAACACAAAAAGATGAACAATAAGCAGCTAGGTAGTAGGTAGCACAGTCTACTTTGTATTATGGAGGATATCGTGGGTCGAATCTTATCTCCCGAACAGAAGTCGTAATTCACGATATCTGTGATTGTGACTTTATTTGGAAATAGAGCTTTCACATCAAGTCAAGATGAGGTCGTTTTGGATGATGGTGGGCCCTAATTCTAAGTAGGGGCAAATTTGGACACAGGAACACAGGAAGTGATAGGGAAAATGTCATTTGATTTTAGAGGCAGAGACTAGAGTGAGGTAGCAGATAGCTAGTCAAGGATGACAAGGATTATCACAACCAGTAGGAACTAGGAGACAGGTCATGGAAGAGATTACCTCTCGAAGCTTCTAGAAAGAACCAACCTTGTCAGCACCTTGAATTTGGACTTGTAGCTTCTGTATCTTATGAAAGAAAAAAATTGCATTGTTTGAAGCCAAAAATTTTGTGGTACTTTGTTATGATAGTCCTGGGAAACTACCACAGAGAATATTGTTGAAATCTGTCTTTTCCTCCATCAACTTAGCCAATGTTACAGTTTTGCCTTGTACAGACATCATGGAGACCTAGGAAATGTCTAGTGGTGGGGAAAGTACTTCAGGGTAATATTGATCTCACTTGGAGCCAAGAGAACTGCTCTTTCTCTTTCCCCTTTCTTCTTCTCAATTTCTCTTATACCTGGCATTTTAAAAGCTCACTTGCTGGTAAAAGCATCAAAATAATACCTGCACTTTCTTTAAAAAGATGTGTTGATGGGGGCCTATGCTTTTCTTTTTCCTTTTCAAATACTGTAGTTTTTTAGCAAGATCTTTCTTGTCAATACTGCAGGGCTTCAATTAATAGCACTTGAAGTCTTTTCAAAGACCTATACCATTGAAAAAGATTCCAGTCCGTTAGAAAGAGGAATAATAGGTTTCACATTCTCTCTTCATTCCTGTAAGTATTTTCTCTTGCCTTGCTCTGAAAGAGAAGAGGACCTGTGCTCAAAAGGGATGCACACGGCCTGGTGGTACAGGGCAGCACCAAGGGGGACATGAACTGACATTCTGTGGATTATGCCGATTTACTGATTATCCCAGAACCATCTGTTGAATCCAAGGAGCCTGTTAAAACTACCCCAGCAGTCCCACGGCTGCCTTTGATATTTAGAATTGAGGAGGTTGAGGTAAGCTCAGTCCAATTAAGCATGTGGTACTTTAATCAAATAAGGATTAAGGGCAAGCAGAGACAAAAATAGTACCTTTACTGATTTCTGGAAGATAATTAAATCAGACTTACTGCATAGGGAGAGGAAGGATATTTCTAGTCTATAAAAGAGGAGACCTTAAATTCTGCAACATTAAGTTAATGCTTCTGCATCAACAAAGCAAAGAAATTTCTTCATTGCTGGGTGATATGGGGGAATCAGGATAGTTAGGCACTATTTAAAAAGATCACAAAAGGATGAACAAAAAATATTAGTTATAATAAAGTACATAAATATTAAAAAGATGAAATATTCTTTAAACTTGCTTCCTAAAATACAAAATTTCTCAACAGAAAGAGGCCACTCACTTCTTTTCTATTGGCATCCTTGCTGAACAGCCCTATTGCCAATTTTATATAAATATGTAACATATATTTGCTGTCATTCTCCCTATAAAGAAATCCTGAATTTTTCTCCTTTTTAAAAAAAAAATCTATAATTGCTTCTTGATCTCAATGACCTCTGCTGTGGCCTGGGTCTTGGTCGGTTTTCCTGTGGACTTGTGAAACTTCTTTTTTCACCCCTCTAACTTATGAAATGTCTCAAACACGTTTTCTCAGCTATTCTTCTTCTCTGGCTAGAGCTCATGATGGCCTTCCTACCTGGATCCTCTTTACTTACTGATTGACAGATTGCCTCTTCTCATATATGCTAGTTGACTAGAGTGCAAATGGTATATAGTATGTGTTCTTACTTAGGGCTTATTTCATATGTAGCTAATGATAATGGTCAGGGTCCTTGGGTGGCAGACAACAGAAACTGATTTGGGGATAATTTAGGAAGAAGGGAATCTCCTGGAAATTTACCAGGAGCTCAGCAAATCAACTGGAAAGCTGAGAACAGGGCTTGATAATAGTTGTTACCTGAGGTTGCTCTGGAAGGTTGGGGATGTTACCAAACCAGGAACAATCATGGTGAGGTACCATAACTGAGAGTGTGAGCTTCCAACAGTTTTTTTTTTTTTTTTTTTTTAAATCTGGCATAAAATCCTGGCAGCCAAGTCCCTGAGTTTCTGGTTCTTTGGAGAAAGTGTAAGGAAAGCTGGTTTATTTGACACTCTTAGTGGGAAGCAGGCACCTGGATTTATTGCTCATGAAGACAATCCAATTGGAAAGAGGTAATTCTTTGTGTTCTATTTGATGGAAAAGTGGATGTTGAACTGCTAAAATACTAAACACATGTGCATACAATTATCAACTATAAGAGTAAGTACTTGTGTGTTTACGTTTGACTTACATGTATATATAGATCAATACCACTTTTCCATAGTATCTTGCAATAAGGGTTCTTCCTTAATACCTCACAATCAAAATTTTACAGATTTTAAGTAGATTTTGAAGGTCATGCAACACTTCTTTGAATAATTTCTTTTGGAATAATTTCCCCTAACCTGAGTGATTTGTTCTTTAGGGTCTAGCAGCAAGAAGTGAGGCTAATGCACTGGATCAAAAGCATATCTGTTGATTTATGGAGTGCTTCACTAGTGATTCAAAGATGAACAGATCATTAATTTGATAATTATTGAAAAGGTGGGTGGAAATGCATGGCCAGAGATGGGTTGGAATTACAGTAGAATCACTAGTCTTTTGACATCTTCAGAGAAGGAATCTCAAAGAGGCATCTGGTTTATGAGACAAGGCAGGAAATTGGAAAGAAAAAGGGGAATTAATCTGTAATCATCCAGTCTAGGTCATTTTTCAGACCTGAAAATGTAAACTAAAAATTATCCGATTGATGAGTACATCGTTTGTTGCTTAATAGAGAAAGGAGTTGTTATGTAGCTATATTTATGGATAGATATCTTAATCAAATTCAACAGACTGTTTTTAGTAACTTGATCTATAATTATTGATACACATCCTCTGCAAACTAAGCTTGCTTTCAGTAAAAGAGAATGAGCATTTCAGAGCTACTAGGGGAGTTCATAGTTATTTAATGGGGTAGGTCAAAGGAAATTTGTTTTCCTTTATGTAATGTTCTTTTAAATTCAATAAAATTGTGACTTTATTTTTTTCAAAATTCTCCCATGATGGTGTTCAGTTGAGGTTAGTCTCTTGCTTTCCTTAGCTGTCCAATGGTGAGAATTATTTTATTATCCCCAAGGCTGTGTATGTAAGAATTACAGGATGGTCTATTCACAGCTGTTGCTTTACTGATATGGGACTTTATGATCTTGCCAACCATTTGAAAACAGGAAGTAAATGGTAATGTTGGTCTCTAAGGTAAAAAGTTAACAGACTCCACGTTACTGTAATTTTCTTAAAGATAAAATCATTCGCCTTGGTGTTAATATATTGTGTATAGTCTGGAAAGCACTAATGCAAAACTGGAAATGTGGAATTTTCAAACAAAATCTTATTCAGAGGCTTTAATGTAGGGATAATAGCTTCTGAGGATCTGGAGGAGGACTGATGGAGACACTGCTGGACCATAAGGAAAACTAGCTCATAGTGGGGAGCCTGTGTTAGAGAAAGATTAGCTGGGATGCTTACCTTGGGTGGAGGTGGCTGGGCTTCTCTGTTTCCTTCTATCCTTCCACTCCTTTGCATTCCTTCCACCTACTCTACTCTTTAGAAGACTTCATCTATGGGGGTGGTTGCTATAACTGGGCTTAAAGGCTTTTCTTCCATTATTCTTACAAAATCTCCCTGGAGTAGGCTAATATTATCGCCATTTTAGAGATGAAGGAACATATGTCAGTAGCCCACAATTATAAAGAAAATGGCAAAGCAGAGATTAGAAAATTGTTCTGTGCTTAGTTACTTAAAAAAGTTCACGATATTGTGTGATTAATCCCAGAGTAAAGGTTCAGAAATATCTAGAAGACCTCAGAAGAAAAAAACAAAACCTCCCCATAACCCAAAGAATTCTTTTATCCTAAAAACATCTCAGTGGGAAAACTTCCCAATGCTCTGAGAAAAAGAAGTATTGTTCCCTCTACCCTTGCCAAACTTTAAAAAATAGGTTTTCATACCTCAGCCCAGGAAGTAGAAAATTGGGTACTGTCCTGAGAGCCAGTGTTTTGGAAGAAATGGGTATCTGGAATTGAGTGTCTACAGCAAGGAGCAGCAAGAAGGGTAGCCATCAGCAGATGCTAAGAACCTTGCTCTGTTCACATAGAATCAGCAGCAAACATTGGTCTTTCTCTCCATCACAAGTCATTAAGGCTAAGCTGAGCTTTGTTTGCTAGAAAATGCCCTGGTAACTTGTTCTTCCTTCAGATACATGTTTTCAATGTTTGTGGCTTTCATAGGATCTCCCCTGATCCCAGCTACTTTTTTTCCCCTCACATATCACTTGTTAAAATCTAGGCAGGTAAATTCAGAAGTAGCTTTCATACTTTTAGATCTCAGAGAGGAGGGGCTATGATATATAGTGAGGCATGTGGTTTAACGTACCAGTTATTGATTTATTTTCCATCGTAACTCCATTTGACATTTATCTCATGTCTCCATGCCTCAGTGATCTCAACTGTAAAATGGAGCCCATCTTCCTAGACTTGGTAAAATATTTTGAAGAATAACCGAGTTAAGATGGGTGAAGGTGCTACATATGGAAAGGTGGGTTTATATTAGATACTTTGGTCTGACCAGATATTTTGACCCAAGCCTTTCAAATGAGGTCAAAATTCCACCTTTTGAAGTTACATGATAGAACCGTCTACCTAAATAACAATGTAGAAATATCCTAATGGTGCTGGGAATCCAGATATGCACTTTCACATTTGGCCATTTCTTCAATCTCTTCAAACTTGCACAACTGCCACAAAACCACTCAGGAACAGTATCTCATGTTCTCTATTTGTAAAAGCATCACTTATTCACATGGGCCTTAATACATTGAACGTTTTATTGCTTGAAAATGATCAGGTGTTCAGAGAAGTACAAAATATACTATCGTTTTCTGAAGGTTAATAAGCTTTTTTTGTTTCTGTGTTTTTCTCCATAGCATCACTGAGTCTGCTTCTCCAGATAAAGCAGAGATTGAAATGTCACACCAGCATGATCAATTAGATGATGCAGAAAAGAGAGGCATTTTTGACCTGACCTTAATCTACAGGGCAGAAATGACTAAATGGAGGAAAACTGAATATAGAGACTCCAAGGTAGAGGAAAGCAGGAGAGCATAGTTTAAATAGACACAGTGCAATGTAAATGTTAACTCAGGACCACAAAAACATCCTCAGGTTGAGTGTTTATTATGGGATATAACGGTTCATATGTTTGCTCAATTCTGAGCATCTAACAGATGAAATAAACATCTGTAATAGAAATAAATACGATAGAAAAGGAAGCAGATGAGTTTTCTGAAAAGCCTAGATTTTTGTATCACTTAACTTGCTTAACAAAAGTGATAAGGAGAAAGACAGATGCAAAATATATTCAGACTGTAGGATGTCCTATGGAACAGATAGTGGATGGTAAGTGTGGGGAGCATGCTAGCTCTTTCTGTGTTTGAAGACTTGTCACTTGGAAGAAGGATGAGACATGTTCTGGTAGGAATGACAGGGAGGGGGTTTGGCTGAGTGTAAGAAATGACTTCCCAGTATTTGAAGCTTGACAAGGGTTGTTGCAGCAGCCCTACTCAGCTCCCCAGGACTGGATCAATGGATCCATACTATTGTAGATGAGTTTTTGCATTAAATGAGAGGAAACAAGAGACCTTCTCTGGAGCTTCAAGTCACCTTGGAAAAGTTGAAAATGGTCTTATAGCCTGTTCAGGCACCAAACTGAATGAACTTTGGAGCTTTTTAGGTTTTGATAGAATTAATGCTTCTCAGCAGCCTTTATGCACATTGTGGGCCTGGGAATGGTTGCTGGTATATTTAGATTATGGGCAGCTGGTGTTAGCTAAGGGATTTATTGGATTAGTCATCCCTAGTGACAAAGATGAAGTGTTTCTCCCTGATTGTTCATTGACATCTATTATGTTGACTCTTTCAGTTTTATATTTATTTTTCTTTTT
This sequence comes from Sciurus vulgaris, assembly GCF_902686455.1. Lineage (NCBI taxonomy): Eukaryota > Metazoa > Chordata > Mammalia > Rodentia > Sciuridae > Sciurus > Sciurus vulgaris. The sequence goes on from NC_136464.1 coordinate 115,430,977, forward strand.
CATTCAAACACAACTTAATGTAAAATTGTTATGGCTGGGAAAATGTGTACCAAAATAAAACACTGTTTTTGTAGAGTTCATTGGTTGTTTCTATTTGTGCACTTCAATTTTGAGCTATCAATTTATCATAGCTGTGGAAAACTAGCAGAAGGCTCAGAGAAAAGCCATGAGAATAATGAGAGGACTAGGAAAAGAAACGAGAACATGTACGCTGGAGAGGTAAGGTTGGGGGTGATGGTTATACTTGTTCTCCCTGCTACTTTTCTTAGTGCAACTCTTCAATTTATATTCCACATATATGCTGACCAAATGATGTGTAACCAATTGTGGTCTTCTAGTTTATGAAAAGAAAGTTCTATGGAAACACTTCGTGTAAGCTTCAAGATGATCACATAGTAGGTATGCTACATTTAACAAATATTCCTTTTAATGAATTGGAATTCCATGTTGGTTTCCATACAAGCATCAAGCTTATTGTGAAGATCATTAAACTTTAAAATGTGTTTCTGGGGAACACCATGGTGTCTTCATTCAAGAGCATCTTTTAAATTGTATGGCTAATTATCTGTTTAGAATAAAGCAGAGGAGTAATTCTGAATACTTTATAAGAATGCATGTAGTTCTTGATTTCACTTGTGGGCTTTGCTTGTGGGTAAGCAAAACACCAAATCCATAACTCAGGGGGGAGAAACACATTTATAAAAGATGACTAGGTAGAAAGAAACTCCTCATTTGAAATTTGAGTTTTCCTCTAATCACAGAGTATATGGTAGTCTTCGTTCTGTACTATAAAATTTCAAGATTAAAAAAATCATCACCTCCATTCCTGAGAGTGCCCAACATGTGCTGCAAACCTGTTACAGTTCCTGTGAGAAATGGATTCTGGGGAAGAGGGGATAGAATAAAAATTTGGCTTTTCTTTAAAAAGCAACTACATAGAGGATATACTGTTCCAGAACAAATAGTGCCAATAGGAATTAATAGTTTCAAGTTGGAACATGACTGTAATTATATTTTTAGAGAACTTTTCTGTTCCCATTTTTCTGGCTGATGCGTTCTGTGTTAGACTACCTCGGCATCCATTATCTCCTTCTCCTATCTCCTTGGGGAATTCACTTCTCCCTCAGTCTCATCTAAAATGTTTAGGTGATATTGAGCCCACTTGTGCCTCCAGGCCTGGGTCTATTCTAATCAGGAGATCCCAACCTTCCCTTTTTCTCTGGGTGGTAGGAAGACAGAAAAGCTGACGCTGCTGCAGCCATTTTGCAACTGCGCGGGAGAACTTGGATATAGTGCTGATGAAGCTGACAAACTCTGCCCTTTAGTTTCCTCTACTTTAAAATGAGAATGATATAGTATTTTCTTCCATGTGCGTTGTGAAGTTAAATTGGTCAATCTATGTAAGATAATTAGCATAGTAATCTCTCATATATGATAAAAACCACCCCCACCCGCCCTGCAGTATGTCCAATATCACAATTTTGGACCTGAGATGCTTGGTTAATACTTGTGTCTAATCCCCGAATTAAAAATTTCCCTATTTGGCTATATACACAAATGATCTCTGTAAAATCTTCATTGACTTTTAGACTTTCCACAGAACTGGTTTTTCCAATAATTCACATTCATGTTAGCACTTGAAAAAATTAACCGTTAGGAGTCTGATCTCTGAAGAGCCATTTCTTGACTTTATGACCTCCAAAACACCTGGATTCTTCCTCTCAGACCCTCAGCTCTGTCTGGGAATAGTTCTTCAGGACCTCGAGGGTGAGTGGAGATACTGGCACAGAGTGCATGTATTTGCAAATGTGGTTAACCTGGGGCACCTGTTGAGCTTCCTCAAGCTTCCCAGCTAACAGAGGTCTGCAGAAGTCTCAGGTCTGGGAGGTCAAAACCCACATACACACAGAGGCTTTTGTGTTGTGTTCTTGTTGTTCCAGTGACATTTTATCCTTTAGTATCCATATTTATCTACTTATTATGTTAAACATAATAAGATTAATAGAGATAGAGAGTATATGGTTAGAATCAATTCTAGAAGATATAAATAATAAATTTTCCTTTGAAAAGCAACCATTAAGTTTTGGTAAGAAATTCTGTCAAGTTTTTAAATCAAATTTGACAGAACAAAGACATCTGATATTTATAGATAGTCTTGTAGTGCCTTGTGAGAGATAGGATCGATGTGAAGATATGTACATTTGGAACAAAAAGAATCTAAGACACCAGGTATCTGTGGGTAGAGAAGTGAATGAGTGAGGATGAGATGTGAAGGGGAACTTTCATTTTTTTCTCTGTGTAGATCTTTATGGTTTGAATTTTATTTTGCAATGAATTCATGTATCACTTGTATTATCCTATTAAAATTTTTATTGTTTTTTAAGTTATATATGGCAGTAGAATTCATTTTGATATAATTATATAGTCATGGGATATATTTTATTCTAATTAATACCCCATTCTTATGGATGTATACAATGGTGGCACACACCATGATATTCTTAAATGTACATAGAAAAATAATTTTGTATTCATTCCACTGTCTTTAAGAAATTAACTCTAAAAAAGTCAGTAATTCCATGCAAGTTAGGGTTATACTGTTTAAGACCAAGATCAGATTATTGTGGTTATTCCAGGCATTAGGTACTCATTCAGGTGAATTCAGACTCCTTTAAACGTAAATGTTCGACATATAGCTACTCCCTACATAGGTTTGGGGTTTATTTAATGTATCTGAAAGGCCACTTTACCTCTCTCATTTTGAGCCTCACTTTCATATTCAGACTGCAGATATTTGGGTTGTATTTACATCTGGAATGAATATTTTGAATGAGAGATTTGTTCTGATATAAAACAGCATGTTAGCTCTCCTGGATATTTATGATTCTTGGCTTGCTTTCCTTCCTGTTGAATGAGAATCATTTGCCTTGTAAATGGAACTTTGCAGTAACTTCACACTCCTGGCAATTAGAAACTTTCTGCTGTCGTTGGATCTTGGAACTCATGAAAGTAGAAATATCAAGCTGGAAGGGCCTTTGAGGTCGTAAAGTCCCACTTTTTTCAGTTCATATATGGGGAGAAGGAGGCCCAGGGTGCTCAGGAATCTCCCAGGTTCCTGCATTACTATTCTGGGTGGGATGGAGACCGGGAACCAGTTTTGGCTCCTTCTGCTTCCTGCAGCAAGATGTGTAACAGTCTTCCAGAAGTCAGCCTGCCTGCTAAATTTGCATTCTGGAAGCCAAAAACAAATTTGAACAATGTGGAACTTGGGAAATGTGGAAGATAGGAAGTGAAGTTAGTGGAGTAGAATGTGGTGAAGAGAGACAAGAAAATGCAGGTTTGAACTGAGAATATCCAACATATGTAAAGTAATTTGAAAAGATGGATCCAAATACACACTCAATTTAGAAAATTCCTGAAAGTATAAAGAAGAAAAAATAAAAATGATTTCTGATTCCCATGTCAAAAAATGATTAATATTGATATTTTGGAAAGTTGTCAGTCTTCTGCAAGGTTTTGAGGCAGCTGACAGAAAGTCAATTCAAAGCCACATACTTAAGACAACCTAATAGTTTCTTATTTTCTCTCATGAACAAGCATTTGCAATGTGAAACACTGAATAGGCCACAGAGTGGTCACTCTAGGTTACTATTTGATAAAGCCCCTGGCTCCAAGAGTGGAAATTACTCAGTTGCATGATGTACCTTTCAGAATTCAGGCATTGGTTCAGCCCACTTTGACTTCCTTCTACTTGTGGGTTTTAGACCAAGTTGTTGCATATTACACTTCCATCTGAGGCAGTGCAATTAAAAAAGGAAGAGGTCACACTTGACACAGTCCACTCTGTTCCTTGTTAATCAGGGGTGTTGAAGAATGAAGTCAAGTATTTGAAGTTCATGCCTGCCACGTTGCCCCCAGTAATCAGGAATTTGCAGAGTAGGAAGCACCAGCACCACGTCAAAGATGAAAGTCAGAATACAGCATCAAGTCCTGTTTCTCCTCTGGGGTTGTGAGGCAGCTGGGTGATCAGAGAGGGGTCGACTTCTGAAAAGTGCAGAGAGTGTGAGGCTGAGATAGAGATGAAACAGTCCCTGTTAGTGCTCCAGCGCAGCTGTGTTTCCCATCCCCATATCCACACGTTTCTAGTGTACTGATTGTTAAAGACGTGCAACGTACACCTCTCTCTGTTCTAAGAAACTAAACAGAATTCAGGCAGCGCAGTGCTTCAGGTGGATAGTGCTTATGTAATGATTCCAGGATACGTCCCTAAATTTGATAAATACTCACCAGGTACTGACAGTAGTGAAGATGCAGGAGTCCTTTGTTTTTTCTTTGTTTTCACTATGGGTTGGGTTGATGAGTCCATTACCAGCAGTGTCTGGTTTCCCTTGCACAGAAATGCCAAATCTGCTGCTCGTGATGGGGGATGGAGCTTGGAATGTGATTTCTTCCTTTCTCCAGTAATTTTCTGCCTGCTGCATGAAATGCTAATGAACATCTCACACATGACAGAGCAATGGGACGTAACCTTATTTTGCTACTTTTGGCAGATTCTTAAGTTACAAAGTCTAGGTCTTAATGTAACAGTGACAAGATGCTGCCAGGGGACCCTTCTTGCCCCTCCTCCAAATTTGTACTTTGTGAGCTCTTCTCCCTGTGCTGAGCTAATGTGTCACTAGTTTGAGATAAGCTCTATGTTACTGTGACATCCTCTGCATCCCACCTTCTTCCACAGTGCAGTTCTGTTCAGGACTATGGGAAAAACCTCCTTCTAAGCAGTAAATGTCTTGAACTTCAATCTCAAACCAATTCACATTTATTATCAGTTGTCAATGATAAAAAAAAAAGCCTGATATGATTTATTTTTATTATTTATTATTCTTATTTTGCAGTGATGTGAAAGGAACTAAGGACCTCTTGCATGCTGGTTGGCACCCTACCACTGAGCTACACTCCCAGTCCTTGTTATTTTAACTAGTTGGAGGTACAATAGGGCATGTGTAGGGAGTTGGACATGCTTATGGGCTGCAGGTTAAATGCTTAAATGATTTTATAATTGCACCATCAAATGAATTGACTCGTAGGAGGTCCAGAGTGAAAACAGAGCTTCTCGTATTCAGATTTTAATTGAGGAATGTGGCTGATTGATAGTGCCAGTAGGAGAATTTAATTTGGGCCATGGTGTACTTTGTGGAATTGATTAGTGGTACTCTCAAACTCTGGCCATATCTGCAGGAGGGCTACCTGCAGGTTCTGAGAGTGACAAAAAAGTGCAGGAGGACAGAACTTTGCTAACTGCAGGCACAGCTAGAGATGCTGCTTTGAGGGACATCCTCTGTCGGCAGGGATGGCTGAAGAGTCCACACATGTGGACTTGGGGTTCACCCCACTTCCTGCTTGCAACCCAAGTTTGCCTGTGGCAGTTGAACAGTTTATTTCAAGAGAAGAAGAGTGAGAGAGACAAGGGAGGAAAGGGATGGATTTTTAAGTGCAATAAAACAGAAAAATCCTGGGCAGAGAGAAAGATGGGTCTGGGGAAGCAATCTTCAGCATGAATTCAGCTTGCTCAGGGCCTCCTGTTTCCGAGGTTTAATCCAGGCACCGGGTCTCCTTATTTATGTTCCACCTTTACCTTCTGCTCTCCCTTTTCATCTTTTCAGTGAATTCAGAAATTCTAGTGCTTAATGTTACCATCTGAAAGTCCATGTTGTAAAATATGTTGGCTAAAATGTCCTTTGATCACTAATATACCTGGGAACACATGTATTTCTTTTTTTTTTTTTTTTTTTTTTTTTTTTTTTTTTTTGGTTTCTGCTATAGACCTGATCACAGAAGATCCAAGAATGCTGAACTCAAAATAAGTACAAACACTATGGAAGATGAATGAGCTATGGAAAAAAGTCTGGGGGTTCTTCAAAGGCTAAGCTAGAACTACCGCTTGATCCAGAAATCTTCCTGCTGGGCATATGCCCAGAGGAAACACCAGTATATTGAAGAGGTATCTGTACTCACCTGTTTTCTGCAGCACTATTCACAGTAGCCAAGATACAGAATCAACCAAGCTGTCCATCAGTGGATAAATGGACAAAGTTGTATATGTTCATATACATGCACACATACACACAGAGGAATATTATTCAGTCATAAAGAAGAATGAAATCCTGTCACTTGAAGGAAAAAGGATGATGTTTTGTTATGTGAAATAAGTTTGGCATAGAAAGACAAAGTGTACATGGTCTCACTTCTGTGTGGAAGCTAAAATGTTTGATGTCAAAGAAGCAGAGAGTAGAAAAGTGGTTCCTAGAGTCAGGAACAAGTGGAGGGTAGGTGAGGCTGGAGACAGAATGTTAATGGGTACGGATGTGCAGATGGATTGAAGGTGTAGCTTCCAATGATCTACAACCCAAAAAGTTAATTATGGCAGACATTGTATACATCAAAGAAGCTGATAGAATTTTGAGTGTTACCAGCACAAAGAAATGATAAGTGATTGGGGATGACTAAACCAATTACTCTGATCTGATCATTATACATCATATATATGTATTGAAACTTTACACTGCATTCCATAAATATGTACAATTATTATGTGTTCATTAAAAAGTAAAACAAAAGAAAGACAAATTGGAAAAGTAATTTATTTTTCTGAAAGAGCTTTAATATTTGAAGAAAAGAATCAATAAGCATTTGTGGCTGAAATTGCAAAGATTGAGAAAATTTTTAGTGAAGATTATGGAAGTAAAGAATATCCAGTGGGGTGTGGTCGCATATGTTTGATATCCCAGGAGCTAGGGAGGCTGAGGCAGGAGGATGGCAAGTTCAAGGCCATCCTTAGCAACTAAGTGACACCCTGTCTCAAAATAAATTAAAAAAAAAATAAAAAGTTGTAGAGATGTGACTCAGTGGTTAAGCACCCCTGGGTTCAATCTCTGGTACCAAAAAACAAATAACAACAACATGGACAACAAAAAAGAATATCAGTTGGATTGACATGCACTGACTCAATGCAGGAACTTCAGAATAAAGGTAAATTTTAAAAATTGTGAATCTGTAGAAGGTACTTTTCATAGAGGAGAAAGAATGTGAACTAAAAACACACAAAACCAAGAGTAGATAAATAACAATAATGAATTAAAAATGAAGTTTATTAGTGCCTGAAGTGTATTTTCATTTTTGTTCCAGTATTCTAAGTATTATTAATTGCTTAAAATATATTTCTTTGTCTATTTTTTGAAAAGCATAGAAAAAAGAAAACAGAAGTTAATCATAATCTCATTTTATAGACTGCACACTTTGATGTATTCACTTGTATTTTTTCCTGTACTATTTAAAAATTATCTGACATGTTTTTGACTCTTTGCAATTTTGTATCCTGTGTTTATACTTTTATTTAAGCCCAAACATTTCTCCAAGTCTCCATAAACTAATTGAAATATAATTTTATGATGCCACCAGTATCAGAACATTATTTTATATATTTTGTATATATTATTTTATATATAAAAAAATATATATTTTATAAACTGTGACACAAAGCCTTAATGATGACCTTGTGTGACACATTTGTTGGTCATACCAGCCTTTTGATTTTGATATTTTTCATCTAGTACAGGGGTTTGACACTTCTTTTGACTTTGGTTGCATTGCTTGGCATGTAGGTAAATTTTTTTTTTTTTTTGCATTTCCTCAGAAAACAAAATATAACACAGCATCATCTACATAGGTTCATAAAATGTGTGATTTGTGACTTTGGAAGAAAATATGGCAAGTTCTCATTCCTCTTATGATGAACATTTGCTTCACTAATGTAAAGTTGACCTACTGTTTCTCTGTTTACCTTCCTTTTGTGTACACAAAAACTTTTCATCTCCATGTCAAACCACTGTGTTACTCTTAAAGGCATTTTATTTTGTTTCAAAATTTTAATCTAAGATCAAACATCTTCAAAGTGTATGATTTGCTTATTTGACATACGTATACATTGTGCAACGACTACCATAATCAAATGAACACATCTCTCATGACCTGGCTGTACATTAGCTCTCCAGAACCTGTTCATCTTATAAGTGAATATTTGTTACCCTTGACCAGCATCTCCCTATTTCCTCCTGCTTCCATTTCCTGGAAACCACCATTCTGTTCTCTACTTCTTTGAATTCAGTTGATTCCCCATGTAGGTGAGATGTTATAATATTTAATATTCTTTACCTTACTTAGCATAATGACTTTCAGTTTCATTTAAGCTGTTGCAAATAAAAGGATTTCCTTCTTTTTAAAGGCTAAATCATATTCCACTGTGTGTGTGTGTGTGTGTGTGTGTGTGTGTGTGTGTGTATCATGCACTTTTTATCTAGTCATGCACTGATGGATCGTTAGATTGATTCCAAATCATGGCTATTGTGACAATACTGCAATGAACACAGAGGGCAGATAATCTGCTTGGGATACTGATTTCATTTTCTTGGCTATATACCCAGATGTGGGATGATGAGATCATATGGTAACTCTATTTTTAATTTTTTAAGGAACTTCCATTCTGTCTTCCATAATAGTGGTACTCATTTACCTGCCCACCTGGTGTACAAGACTTTCCTTTTTTCTACACCCTTTGGTAACACTGGTTATCTCTTGCTTTGTTTTGTTTTTGCATAATAGCCATCCTATCAGGAGTGAGGTGGTATCTGATTGTGGTTTTCAATTGCATTTCCCTGGTGATTTGTGATTTGTGATGAGTTTCTTTTCATATGTCTGTTGGTCATTTGTGATCTTCTTTGAAAACTTGTTGTATTCATGTACTTCTATTTTCAATCAGTTTTTTCTATAGTCTTATGTGAATTCCTTGTGTGTTTTGGATAGTATGTATGTACATACTCTTATATGTATGATTTGCAAATATTTACTCCCTTTCTGTAAGTTGTCTTTTCATTTTGTTAATTGTTTCCTTTGTTATGCAAAAGCTTTTTAGTTTGATATTGTTCTATTTGCTTAGTTATGCTTTTATTGCCTTTATTTTTGGGGCCAAGACCAATGTCACAGAGTTTCTTCCCTATTTTTTTTTTCTAGGAGTTTTATAGTGTGAGACTTTACATTTCAGTCTTTAACTCATTTTGAGTTAATTTTTTTTTGAATGATTTAAGACAAAGCTCCAAGTTTTAGGCTTTTGCATGTGGACACGTAGTTTGCCCAACATCATTTATTAAAGAGATTTTCTTTTCCCACTGTGTGTCCCTGGCATCTTTATCAAAAATAATTGACTAGAAATGCATGAACTTATTTCTTTTTTTTTTTTATTTTATTGTAAACAAATGGGATACATGTTGCCTCTCTGTTTGTACATGGCGCAAAGGCATACCATTTGTGTAATCATAAATCCACATACAGTAATGTTGTTTGATTCATTGTTATTTTTTCCCCTTCCCCCCACCCCTCCCACCCCTCTTTACCCTCTGTACAGTACTTTCTTCCTCCATACTTGCCCCCCTCCCTAACCCTAACTCTAACCCTAACACTAACCCTTCCCTCCCCCCCATTATGTGTCATCCTCCACTTATTAGCGATATCATTAGTCCCTTGTCTTTTTGAGATTGGCTTATCTCACTTAGCATGATATTCTCCAATTTCATCCATTTGCCTGCAAATGCCATAATTTTGTCATTCTTTATGGCTGAGTAATATTCCATTGTGTATATATACCACAGTTTCTTTATCCACTCGTCAATTGAAGGGCATCTAGGTTGGTTCCATAGTCTGGCTATTGTGAATTGAGCAGCTATGAACATTGATGTGGCTGTATCTCTGTAGTATGCTGATTTTAGATCCTTTGGGTATAGGCCAAGGAGTGGGATAGCTGGGTCAAATGGAGGGTCCATTCCAAGTTTTCTAAGGAATCTCCACACTGCTTTCCAGAGTGGCTGCACTAATTTGCAGCCCCACCAGCAATGTATGAGTGTACCTTTCTCCCCACATCCTCGCCAACACCTGTTGCTTGTATTTTTGATAATCGCCATTCTAATTGGGGTGAGATGGAATCTTAGGGTGGTTTTGATTTGCATTTCTCTTATTACTAGAGATGTTGAACATTTTTTCATATGTTTATTGATTGCTTGTACATCTTCTTCTGTGAAGTGTCTGTTCATTTCCTTAGCCCATTTGTCGATTGGATTATTTGTATTCTTGGTGTAGAGTTTTTTGAGTTCGTTATAGATTCTGGAGATTAGTGCTCTATCTGAAGTATGATTGGCAAAGATATTCTCCCACTCTGTAGGCTCTTTCTTCACATTACTGATAGTTTTCTTTGCTGAGAGAAAGCTTTTTAGTTTGAATCTATCCCAGTTATTGATTCTTGCTTTTATTTATTGTGTTATGGGAGTCCTGTTGAGGAAGTCTGGTCCTAGGCCGACATGTTGAAGATCGGGACCTACTTTTTCTTCTATAATCTGCAGAGTCTCTGGTCTGATTCCAAGGTCCTTAATCCATTTTGAGTTGAGTTTTGTGTGAACTTATTTCTGAGCTTTCTATTTTGTTCCATTAGTCTGGGTCTATTTTTGTGCCTGCAACATGCTGTTCTGATTACTATAGCTTTAGAGTAGATTTTGAAACCAGGAATTTTCTTGTTCTAGCTTTGTTCTTTTGACCCAAGACTGCTTTGTGTACTCAGGGGCTTTTGTAGTTGCCCATGAATTTTAGAATGATTTTTTTTTTCTATTTCTGTGAAAGATGCATTTGAATTTTGACAGGGATTGCATTGAATCTGTAGATCACTTTGGGTAGTATGGACATTTTACAATATTAATGTTTCTAATCCATGAACTAAATGTTCTTGTCTCTGAAAGGGGATAAAAATATCAGCCCTAAATTTCTTCCTAGGCATATTTTATTTATTTTGTTATTATTTTTTGTGCTAAGAATTTTACCAAGGGGCATCCTTTATCACATCCTCAATCCTTTTCATTTTTTTTTTTTTTAAATTTTGAGATAGGGTCTTTCTAAATTGCTGAGGGTCTTGCTAAATTGTGGAGGTTGGCCTAGAATTTGCAATTCTCTTGCCTCAATCCTCTGATTCACTGAGATTACCGGTGTGTGCCATCACACCTGGCCTTCATAGGCATATTTTAAACTTAAAAGAAAATCTTACGAACTGGGTGTGGCAGCACATGCCTGTAATCCCAGCGACTCCGGAGGCTGAGTCAGGAGTGTCACTGGCTCTTTGCGGTTCCAAAATCCATGGATATTTGTCACCGCCTTTAGCAACAACTTGCACGGGTCTTATGGGTGGTGGAGTGGAAACTGAGGCACTTCTATCTTTCTCTTTAGTGCACTGCTTTCTTGCTTGTTTATTTATAGAGAATAGAGGAAATGAGGTTTACTTGCTTTGAGAGAAGGACAGACTTTGCTTAGAGCCCAGAGGAAGAGAGTTGCTATGCTTTAAAGTCCTGCATCCTGTGAACTAAGGGTACATCCACCCAAGGTGCCCTAGTGATGCGTCTCAGTTCTCTGTTCCGTGATCTGCCTTCCGCCACTGCCCCTACTCGCTGCTGTGTTCTTTCTTCTGGCTTTTCTGCTAATGGCTGCTGTTGCGTATGTCCCTACTAGCTACTGCTGCGTGTTTTTCCCTCTGGCTGCTGCCGCGCGCGTCTAACTGCTTTTTTGCTAATGGCTACTGTGGCGTGTCTTCTGCTACTGCTTTTCTGCTAATGGCTGCTGTGTGTTCTGTCTCGCTCCACCTACGCTTATATCACCTCCAGGAGGCGGAGAGCAGGGCCATGCCTCTTACACAAAGATTAGGCGAGAAGCTCCGAGCTTGCAATTAGTGCTAGAGAACACATACGCATACATTGTGTGCGTGGATGAGAAAATCACCTGAGTGTGCTTATGTCAATTAACCTCCTTGCTGCCCATGTGATCAGGCGCCATCCCGGCGCCACCAACATGGCACAGCCCCCAACAAGGAGGATCCGGAATTCAAAACTAGCCTCAGCAATTTAGCAAGGCCCTAAGCAACTTAGTGAGAGCCTGTCTCTAAATAATATATAAAAAAAGGGCTGATAATGCAGCTTAGTGGTTAAGCACCCCTGGGTTTAAACCTGGTACCAAAAAAAAAAAAAAAAAAGGCAAGAAAATCTTATGAAATGACAGAACGTATCCCAGGTGCATTAGTTAGCTTTTTATCACTGGGACAAAATACCTGAGGAAAACAACTTCAATAAGGAAAAACTGCTTAAGCTCTTCACCTCATGGCAGCTGGAGAGAGAGAGAAAGAAGAGAAGAAGAGAAGAGAAGAGAAGAAAAGAAAAGAGAAGAGAGGAGAGGGGACCAGGAGAACAAATAAAGTCCCCAAGGTTATGCCCACAAGGAACCACTCCCTCCAATTAGTTACCTATGGTGGTAGTCCATCCAACTGTGAATCCAGTTAGATGAATTAATCCACTGCTGAGGTCAGAGTCCTCATGATCCAATCCCTTCGCGGAAGCTCCACCTCTGGACATTGCTGTACTGAACACATGAGCCTTTGGGGGACCTTCCAGATCCAAATTATAGCACCAGATAAATATATATTTATATTTAATTTATTTTTACTTAATTTAAATAGGTACTATGGCTCATGGAGATCAAAATTAAAGAGACACAATGATATTATGTGCTATTCTAAGCCACTGCATTCTCTGTTCCCTAAGGCTGGATCATACAGCTTGCTTTCTTTTCCTACCTTTCTCCTATTTGTTCATTCATTCTGCAGAAATTATTGAGCACCTACTACATGCCAGGCACTGCAGTAAGCATTGGAAAGTGATAAATAAGCAAGACATGAGCTCTGTCCACATGGTCTGTGAATCATTTTGAAAACTCAAGCAGTAGCAGGCCTTTTAAAGATGTGGACGTGTGCTTGTTGAGTGTTGGTAGAGACACATGCTGAAGCTACAGAAGAGAAATTCCTGAGAAAGCAGGATGGATTGGGATGCAGGATACAGGGAGGATTAACCGAAGTGAAGAGATCACGGTGATGAAGCGGTAAAAGCCCAGGCCCTGGAGACTGGAACTCCTATCAAGTCCTAGTTTTGCTTCTCTTCAGATGCAAACCCCTGGGCAAGCTACTGAAGCCCATCGTGTCTCAGTCTCCTCATATGCAAACTGTGAAAAATAAGAATTCATGTTTTGTGTTGTTTAACTCAAAAATGAAGACACTGTATGTAATTTCTAATTGGATATAAACCATGATTAAAGACCACAGAGTAACGTGTTCAGGAACACATATTTTTGAGAAGATGGTTTGTATGATGACCTTCAGTAATTGACTTAAATCTTTTGTGCCTCAGTTTACTCATCTACAAAATACGAGTGATGATAATATGAATCTCATAAGCCTCTTTATCAGAACAAAATGAGTTATTACATGTAAAATGCATACTGTGGTATCATAAGTCATGTGACTATGACTGTGACATAGTGTCATTTTAATAATCATTCAATAGGTATTCATTGTTACCCCTGAAATACAGAAAGTATTAAAATATATTAGCTGTTACAATAGGAGGGGGAAATGTAAATGAGTGGTTTTGTGGAAGGACTATCCCCACTGATGGCTTCTACAGTCAGGCTACTTTTGAAAGTAAAGAAGATCAGAGATTTAAGGACAAAGGAGAAGATTTGCAATAACACTGTTGAGTTAGAAAAAAAGAGGAGGTTGAGCAGTCACCCAGTTGAGGTTAAATAATATGATGATTTATGGAGGCACAAATCCGGGCAGTGGTCTATTTTATACACCATACTTGGTGGACTGAATCTAGGGATCAGGAGGCTGATTGTTGCAGGGCTGGGTCTTTCCAGACAGGTGTGACAGAAGAGCATCAGGGCAAATAATTGGTAAGAGGTGGTTAGAGCAAGCTGGGTGTAGTGGCACACACCTGCAATCAGAGCAACTCAGGAGGCTGAGGTAGGAGGGTTGCAAGTTGAAGACCAGCCTCAGCAACTTAGGGAGACCCTGTCTCAAAATTTAAAAATAATAAACAAGAAGGACTGGGGAGGTAGCTCAGTGATAAAGTACCCCTGGGTTTAATCACCAGTACTAATTAAATATATAAAATTAATAAAACAAAGAGGTGGTTCAATCAGTGGACCACAAAATCTATGTTGAGATGTCAAGGAAGGAAATAAAGAATAGGAAATAAAGTAAAAGGGATGGGGTTTCCACTGAGGTGGAGAAGCAATTTTAGAGGTAGCAATTAAGTAAGATAGTTGGGAAAGAAAGAAAATCCCATGGAAATGCACACTAAATAAAGTCAAGTATTTCTATGTAAGGAAGAATATGTTTAACCCATTTACTCCAGGTTTCTGTGCACTGGAAGCAGCTTTAAAGCAGAGGAGCCTTGGAGTAGCCTCAGGGCCATCTCAACATCTGCACCATCAGGGGCAGAGGAGGAGGACAGACCCCAGAGAAATTGCTTGCCTGGGCTCAGACCTGTAGCCATTTGACTTTTCCAAGTGAAAGTCCCACATTGGCAGGGTAGACCACTGAGAAGACTGACTCTCAGGGTGTGTGTGTGTGTGTGTGTGTGTGTGTGTGTGTGTGTGTGTGTGTGTAAGAATTCTGAGGTGGGAGAGTAGGTCATCAGCATGTTCGAGGCAAATGAACAAGAACCCTAGAGGAAATGATGTGAGTATAGTACTGTTGATTCAAACAAACTTCTTACAGTGAAATTCACCATGAGACTGTTTCTGGATTCTACAATGAAGGTCTCAAGTCTGCATTATATGTGGGTCAGTGTAGTGTAGTATTACATTCCTCTCTCAACCTGCATTATCTTACATATTCAACAGAGTCATTTAGAATAATTCACATAGTTTTAAATGTGGACTGTTGCCTCTTTTCTTGAGTTGACACGTCTGATCTGTGTAGCTTTGGGCTTTTGCCTTGTGGATACTTTATATGGGAAAGATTCAAGTGTGTTTCATATTGAATATCGTTGAATGTTTGGGAGAAAATACGCAAGAATCAAATATCTCTGAGTTATGGATAAAGGTCACAGTGGCAATTTGATTCAATTCAAGAAATACTTACTGAGTGTTAATTCAGCAGGTCTAATGGTATAAATAGGTCACTAAAATGAATGGGCTTTCTGTCCTTGTGGAGCTGACAACCAAAGGGTAGGATAACTCATTCCAACTTTCCTGACAAGTACCTTCGCCTTCTGTCACCAGATGATTCATTACTCACCAGAGTAATGAATTTTGAATTTCTTAGAATTCATTCATTGGTTCACTCAACACTCTCCAAGTTCTGTGGTGTGTCAGGCACTTTTGGTTGAAAATTCTTTGTCACCTCCCATGATGCCCAGGTGAACTACCTGTCACAAACAGAACTTCCTAAGATTCTGAGAGTCAAACAGAATTGATCTTCTTTAATTTACCTTAGGGTTCAATGGTCTTCGTATCTTCCCAGGAATAGAAGCACCATTTGTATTGGTGTCTTCTTCCTTTTTCGTACCTTCTACCTGTATGCCATGTGTTAGTCAACTTTTGGTCTCTGTAACCAAAATACCTGAGGAGAAAACTCAGAGGAGGAAAAGCTTATTTGGGCTCGTGGTTTCAGAGGTTTGAACATGGTCAGGAGGCTTCATTGCTCTAGGCCTGAGATGAGGCAAAAGATCATCTTGGTGAAGGACAGCTGAGAGAGAGAGAGAGAGAGAGAGAGAGAGAGAGAGAGAGGAGGGAGAAATTACATGCTAGGGACAGTATAGAGTCCAAGGATACACCCCTAGTGGCCTACTTCTTCCAGCCACAACCCATCTGCCTCGAGTTACCACCCAATAGTCCATTCAAATTTTATTAAGCCAACAAATGAATTAGTCCACTGATTAGATTACAGCCCTCATAATCTAATCATTCCACATCTGGATGATAATTGCTGCATTGCTAACAGATGAGCTTTTTGGTTGACATTAAAGATTCAAAGTGTAACATCATGTTCTGCCAGGTATGATGGCACGAGTCTATAATCCCAGATACTTGGAGGCTGAGACAGGAGGATTGCAAGTTCAAGGTCAGCCTCAGCAAATTAGTGAGATCCTGTCACAAAATCAAAAGTAAAAGGACTAGGGGTGTAGCTAAGTGGTAAAGTGCTCCTGGGTTTAATTTCTATTACCTATCAATCAATCAATCATGTTTCAGAATAGTAGGAAGTTAAAGGAATGAGAGTTTGGAATAAGAAGAACTAGGTTTGAATTTGTTTCTTCCATGGTGTAGCTGTCTGAGATCTTGGGAAAAATGACTCCACTTTTCTTGGTTATCATCTTTCTCATCTTTTAAACAGCAACCTATAATATAGGTATTATTATATTTACTTTTACTCTTGAGAAAACGGAGGTTTAGCAACATTAGGTAATTTTCCTAAAAGTCCAGTTCCAAATACATGGTGTCTGACTTTAGAGTTCATGTTTAAGTGTTTCATTGTGTTAACTCTCAAGAACTGAACCCAGTATGCTGTACACAGAAAACCCTCAGTAAAATATATTACATATAAAATAGATATTATTATGGCTACCATAACTCAGAACCAAGATATTTGAAATATTTCCAAAAGCTGCAAACAAAACCTCAATGTTGGACCTGTGTAAGAGTTATTTTGGTGGAGGATATTGTTCTCATTCAACCTCTGACCCCAACCACACGTAAAACTAACCTTGATTGGAATGGTAAATGTCATTTGTAATTGAAGGATCTAATTTTTATAATTCTATTTCTGCTGTAATGAAGAATTACACTTTTGACATTTTCAGTTAATGCTCTAGATAGCCCCTGGGTTGACATATATAGTTTTAGGGCCCTTAAGCCAAGAACTAAAATAGGAAGATGAATTCTTAATCAGTGAGGTACAGGTTGTGCTGAAAGGGTAAAGTTAAATAAAATATCTGTAATTAGTGGTGTTTTAAGGTCTTTAAAAATGTTTGTGTTCTACATGCATTAAAAGAATAGAATAAAATATACACAGATTTTCATAGAGGCAACACATAAAATTCTTGGTTTATGATGCACTGTTATCTCTTTGGTTTAGTTTGGAGAACTGGTCTGATTTTTCTTATCATTTTCTCCCTTATCTTATTAGCATTTCAGAGGTTAATCTTTTTGTTAACATATCTTCTCAGGGTGCTCTTGTTTTTCACTCAGAAGTCTTATTTTTTTCTCTGTCACCACAGAGAGATATTATCTTCATTTGCTTCATTTAGGCTGCGATGGTGTTGTGCAAATGTCATGTTTATGAATGTCTTTCTCTTTCTTCCCCATTCCATTCTTTTCAAATTTTCTGTTGCTTCTGAAATAATCCGTAAGTTCCTGGAGAGGATAAGAAAGCTCATTTTATGGCAGAGTGTAGAATAAAAACTAGTGCAATCTTTTTTTTTTAATACAAAATCAAGCCTCATATTTTCTACAGAATTTTGACCCAAATCATCTTGCGTAGGTAGACAAACAGGGCAGTGACCAGGCAACGAACACTCCCATCCTCTCAAGACTCTGGGTTTATGATAGGACCTGAAAAATGTGTGTTCTGTTTGATTTTTCACTCAAACATAAAAATTCGAGTCAATGTTCAATACACCCACTTGAAAACATTTTTCTTAACCTACATTAAGTAAAAATAAATTTATTCAGGGGCTGCTAGCAACACTGAACTATGACTTTGCAGATTTGCATCATGTCTTAATAAAGTTTGGAAGCATGAAAAGATAATGAAAAAAGATAAATCTGAATTGAACTGTTTCTGGTTTTGAAGAAATAGGAGAAGAAAACTTTTTTTTTATAAAATTATTTATTTTTTAAATTTTTTACAGACTGCATTTGGTTTCATTGTACACAAATGGGGTACATCATTTCATTTCTATGGTGTACACAATGTAGATTCACACCATTTCTGTAATCATACATGTACATATGGTAATGATGTCTGTCTCATTCCATCATTTTCCATACGCCCCTCCCTCTCATTTCCCTCTATATAATCTAAAGTTCCTCCATTCTTCTTTCACCCCCACCCCCACCCCCATTAATATATCATCATCCACTAAAGAAAACTTAATGCTTCACATGTTCATCCACACAAACACACAAGAATAATAGTTTGCACTTTGAGAATTATGTGTCAGTTCTTTGAGATGAGATATTTCAGACTTCAGGCCTGGAACCCAATTGGACTCATTGGTTGTTCATAATTAAGTGTTTTAATTTATTTTTCTGGAGTTCATTATTCCTCAAAGCTAAATTAAACAAAAATTAACTTGAGATTTTTCTTTAAATTTACCCTATTGCAAACAAGACTGTGTTACAGATTTTGTCAAAAACAATTCAGTAGTATTTGAAAATTAGTTTAAGATACCCTGCCCACCTGCACTGTGACCAGTAATTCATCCTTTACACTTAAAAAAATTAATTTTGGGCAAATTAAAAAATATTAAGTAGTTTGGGAATTTGCTAAAAATCTCCAAAGTTGTATTCACTGAAAACCGCAAGAGCCAAGAAAGAGAAAATTTACTTTAGGAACATAAGAATATATTATTGAGTCATTGTGTTTTATTCCATGAAAGTGACTGAAGACTACTAGAATCCATTTCTATCTCCAGTGTGATGCTGTTCATGATAGAGACAATTTATGTGATATAGAAATTACTCAATCTCTTGGGAAAAAAAAAAAAAAAAAAAAAGGTTACAAAGGCTTTTGTTTCTGTTCCTGAATCACTATCCCTTTCAAACTTCTCTCTCCAGTGCATTTATCCTTATGAGAGGGCTCTATCAGAAACCCCAATTATCTGAGTGGGTAGATAGTCATAAAAATACTATGGAGTTATTAATGATGGTGGAATGGAAGATTAACTTCTTTCTTACAAACTGAAAGTTATCTCAGAACATGTCCTTTGATTTTACCCAGGTATGAGGGTCTGGAAAATGTTTTATTGAGACAAGTTTTTATGGGGCCTTCTAAATCTTTGTCTTTTACTGTAGTTTCCTCCATATGTTTATTGTCAACTAACAGCTTAGAACTGATGAGCTGGGTAGAAATGCTTTGTGAAGCTGCAGTTCTTCCTTTCTGACTGCTGCTTCTTTTATTTAACTCAAACTTCTAAAAGCAAGACAATTTATTTGTATATTTTTGTACTCAAAACATAGCCAGTATGGATGCCTTTTATATAACAGGAAAAAGGAATTAGTTTCTTTGAGTGTGATTAAGATGGGTGTGACATGAACACTCTTGTGTTTTGGGAAAAATCACTCTGACTTGCAGTGAGGGAGACAGGGTGAGACTGGAGCCAGGGAGTTACAACAGTCCCTGGAAGAAACAGTAGTGGCCCGAATTGAGGCAGTTGGAGGGAGATGGGGAAGAGAGAACAGAGTTCAAGAATGTTCTAGGAAGTAGATTTTTTGGAAGGGTGTGTCGAGGAAGAAAAGGAAATTTTTTACGATATTATGAATTTAGAGTATTTTCCGTGGATCATCTCTTGAGGTAAGGAGGGCAGGGGAAGATGTCACTGAGATGTGCACACAGTGGTATAGTTAGGTGTTCAGGTGCAAAGAGGAATCTGCACTGGACATTAGGAATTGGCAGTCCTCCATCTGTTTGACAGATGAGAGTATGTAGTTAGAGGAGGAAAGAGGTGAAGAAGGAAAATGAGAAAACACAAAGAGAAGGGTGGGTTCAGGAAGAAGTGGTTGTGCTGAAGAGTTGGGAGGAAGGGAGGGATGCTTGATTCTCCACTCCCCATCACACAAGACATGGTTGAGTGGATGAAGGATGCTTTGTTTTGTTTTAGTGAAGCAAATCCTTTCAGGTGTGGTATAGTGCACTCTCCAGTCTTTTCTAAGAGGCACAAGATTTTGTTAGTTTTGCTCCTGAGTGTGCTGAGCAGCTTTGTGAAAGTTGATTCTGCTTTTGTTGAAAGAGTCCGTCTAAGAGTAGAAACACATACATAAGATGCAACTACCTTGATTTGTCTTCAGCTGCCTCCCTATTAAAGAGAGCTTATTGCCCATCACTTAAGAAGTACTTCCTGATTAGAGAGAGTTGGTGGGGTGCTTGATGACTTCTACAATTCTTTGAAGACTAAAACCTATGATTTTGTGAAAATGCTTGGAAAAAATTAAGCTCAACTTCGAGGAGACAGTAAGAACCAAGCTACAGTGACAGCACACATGCACAGTGAGGAGAGTTTTCCTTCCATGTTCTCTCCAACATGACAGCTTAGTCCCCCTCTCTCTGCACTGTGATACTCAGGCTTTGAAATATGAATTAAACATTCTAGGGAATGACTGGATAACTGTGCCTGTAGTGTTATCCTATCTGCATTTGAAAATAGGGAAACAAATTTGTAGCTGTTTGCAGTCAGATAGTCAAATTATAAACATTTTTCCAGCAAAGAAAATAACTTATAATGCATATTGGTTAATATGCTAATTCACAATTAGGTCCGGAACATAGAGTAGATAGGTTCACTCTTATTGTGGCACCATAATGCCATATCTGATGTAGCAAAGAAGACTTGGACAGAAGCATCCATTACTCATGTGGGACCCTCCAGAATACATTAAATGGAAATAACCAAACGTGCTGGTCACAGTTGATTCTTTTATAGCCAGGCAGGTGTGTTATGGTCAGGAAGGCTATCAATTATATTACAGGAAAACATTTCTGATGTGGGACATGTGGATTCAAATCAGCATGTCAGGCTTAGAACTCGGAGTAGACTTGACTGAAACTTGGGTTATTCACATAATTTCTTCTTTTCCTTAACGTGAACTTTATTCTACTAAATTACAATTTGCATCACTCAAATACAAATGAGCTTTCAAGATTTGTGTGTGAGTTTCATGTAATTCTTCAGGGCAAGTGCTGCTCCATGTTTCATTTATTTAAAAGAATTCTGTGGTGCAGTTGATTCCAAGGGGGAAAATACTTGAATTTGAATGTGCTCTTCATATTGGAAGGGATGGTATACTCAAATCAAGTTCACATCTGGTTGTATTTTCCTGTTTCTTCTCTTGGCTTCCCTAAAGTATATGTGACCTGTGGGATGCAATGCTCTTAACTTGGCTTTGCCTTTTTTCCCAGACTCTGATTCTTTCCAGAGTTATGCTCCCAGTTAAATATTGACTGTAAAAGTAGGAACACACAGGAAAGTTTTGAAAAGCATAATAAGCTAATGATGTTATGGAAATGTGGAAATTCATTCACCAGTAACACTTCATCTTTGGTCTTTAGGAACAAATCTTGCAGCAGACCAAAATGTTCATAAGGCAGGACACTTCGTAAGTCACCAATCCCCTTTCCCCCCTTTGGCAATTTATTTTAATGGCTTTTGTTCTAGCAGGAAAGAAAATACTCATGCAGCTTTTAATACTCTCCAGCTGTTCATTGGTAAAGACTTCATCTTGAGGCTTATAGGGAGAAATGTGCTGGGTTAAAATTGTAAAAGAGACTCTACAGAAGGCCTGGAACGCTTTGCCTCCACTCTGAGGATCTGTTTCTTTTCTCATTGGCCTACTGCCACATGCACTGCTTCACTCTGAGATAATGCTTTGCTCACCGTTTCAGGTTATTAGTGAATGGTTAGCAGGTGTCAGGTACTCTGGGTTCTCTTTCTGACCAGTTCTGCCAGGTGGAGAATATGGTGTGGTCTTGAGCAAATCTTGTGGAACGCTGATCATGAAGGATGATCATGGCAAAACGAGTGCGTGGGACTCCTTTCTTGGTAAGTTTGGAAATGAATTTAAGAGCTTAGAGTTAGAGAGAGCCAAGTTGCTGTGGTCTGAATGTGTCCCCCCAAACTCATACACTAAAATTTAATCACCACGGTGGCAGTGTTAAGAGGTGCACCCTTTAGGAGGTGATTAGAATGTGAGGGCACAGCCCCAGGAATAGGATTAGCGACCTTACAAAGCGGTGCAGGGAGCCTTTCACCTCTTCTGCCCTTCTGTTTTTTTTTACCTTCCACTTTTTCTGCCATGAAAAGATGCCTTAAGAAAATGCCACCTATCTGGGGCTTCTCAATCACCAGAACTGTGAGAAATAAAATTTCTATTGTTTATAAATTACCCAGTCCAAAGTATTTTATTATAGCAGCAAGAATAGACTGAGACAAAAGATCTGAGAAACTCTGCCATAAAGAATTCTTAATTAATTCTGCTTATCCCTGAAGTGGAGCACAGTATTTAGGAGTGCCAGGTTTGAACATAAGACAGACTTGGACTCAAATCCTGGGTTTACTACTAGCTATGGTACTGGAACAAGTTACTTCCTGTTCAGTGGAGATTCTTTGTGTATCATATGTGTAACAGAAATAATGAGCCCTTCCTTACAGTCTTATTATGGAAAGCAAATAGTATAATGTACAAAAAGCAATTGGCACAGTGCCAAGATCATAGTCCACATTGTTGCTCATTTTTAATGTAATATTATTATCTTATTTGACCATATGACTTTTGGGGGCAACATTCAAGAGAATACTCTACTAAGGAAATAAGATGAGAAATGCTAGTCTGAGAGACAGCATTGAAGAGGGACAGGACTGAATATGTCAAGTGAATTCTCCATGAAGTTACCTGATACTTTCCTCACTATGTTGTTCCATGGACCAAAACCAACCAAACAAACAAAAAACAAAAGCAATTTTTGATGAATAATATGAAATTGACTTTGAAATATAATACACAAAGGTGTTAGAGACAAGCCTGTTTTCTGTTTAGAATATGAAAAGCTAAATTCTGGGATGCAAATGTCCAGAAAGAAGCCCTAAAAAAGTTAGTGAGGGAGAAGATAAATTTGTTCCCTTATGGAAAGGAGAAATCCACGGAGAAATTTTAGCACATATTGCCAGGGAATTGGAGTCAAGTCATCTTTTAGGACAAAGACAAAGTAATAAGGCTGATTAGTGACAAGGCTCTGGTAGTAATTGGTTTTTAAGCCCAAGTGAAGTGTGGGAAAGGTTTATGATCAACTCCAGTGACTGCTCTATCAGTTTTCTTCTCTCCCCTGAGGGACCCCTTGTCCTTTTCTGAATTCCTCCTCATCCTTGGCACCTTGCTCGGATGAGATAAAACCTTACTGAAACCTGCTTTTAGTTAGCTGAATTTTTTAAAGGATCTGATAACTAATTCACATAAATGTATGCAGCTGGGTTGTTCAACCTCTCTACTTTATTGACATTTGGCCTGATCATTCTTTGTCATGGGAGCCTATTCTGTGTGCATCAAAGGATATTTAACCCAATCTCTGACCTCACCCCACTGAATGTCAATAGAATCCATCATCATCCTAGTGGTGACAATCAACATCTCCAGACATTACCAGATGATCCCTACAGGCCCATTGAGACCCTTCCCCACTGAGAACAACCTGAAGGTTTTACAACAGTTCAATTTGCACCACTCCCTGAGTCCGACTTAGTTTTCCTTTCTATCCACTGTGGTTTCTTAATTACCAAAGACAGAACTCTGGACAAAAAAATCATTTATAAGATGTAGGTCAAGGAAGAATAGTTTCGGGCTCTAGGCAAACATATCAGCCAGGAAGATACCTCCGTTATTTACCAAATAGATAGCATCTGTTAAAAAATCTCCCTTAAGCGCCTGACTTGAGAAAAGCTTAAGGTTTCATCTACACCCATATTAAATTTTGAGGTCTATTTCTCATCCTTTACTCTGAGTATTTTTAATAGGTGAGCTTTAAACAACAAAAAGTGTCTCGCTAGTCAATATTCCCTGGTCATTAATAAAGCACAATAGACTGACAGGTAGATTTTTGTTCTTTAGTAACCGAATTAGGTTTGTTATTCAAAAAACCCTATGGTGGAACAGTTCTTCCAACAGGCAAAAAATAAATTCTAGATTGGTGATATTTCACGGTGTCTCTAAATACACTTTTGGCATTGAGTTCAAAAGAATAGCGGCTGAAGTCCAAAGACTGCTGTTTTTTCTTTAATTTGCATTTGGCTTTGTGAGTTAGATCTTTTTTGCATGTGCATTTCCCTTTTTTCCCCTCCTTGGTTGCAGTTCTTCTCTGTGAACTTTTGTTTAACAAAGAGGAACACGTACTGTGCAATGAAAACATTGGCTATAAATCATTTTAGCTATAAAATGTAGCTGTTTGGAGCCCAGTAATTGGGCCTGCAGTTCTGAAAATAAGGATTGCCAGCATCTGAATACTTTGTTTAATTGGCCCATAGGGAGAGACCCTAGGAGTGTCCAAGAGACCAGTTTTTGACCTTCTGATGTTCTAGTTTTTTCCATGGGACCTGTAGTATCCCCTTGCTAACCATTTACCACAACTAACTGTTTATTTTGCATGGTAAAATACCACTGGTACCACAGAATTCATAGCACTGACAGAGAGGGAGTTTTTCAAAGGCTTGCATGCTTGGCAGGCAAAAATATGTGCACTTTGTAGATTCAGCGCAAAGTAACTGGAAACATTTCTTTATGGTCACAGTGTGGCTAGGGACACCAGCTACAGTGTTATCTGTGAAAACCAGGTTTGGTAGTAATGCAAAATCCTTGCACTGGTCACAGAACAAATCATTAACTAACTTATTGTAGGCATTTGGCATGTGCTCAGAATTCTCAATGCTTTATGAAATCCACCTTTTGAGAATGAGTATGGTACATAAATGTGTAGATTCCAAGTGAAAAGTAGCCAAAGCAGTGAGTGACGTGGTATGTGTATGAGTGCTTTGTTCTTTGAAAGTCGATGTTGAGATAGTTTACTCTCTGAAGTTTGGAAGTATGAATTCCCTATGATAAGAATAGGGTTGCGAGCTTCCTCCATTTTGCTAAACATGAGAGAAATGCATTAAAGTGTAACCATGTGCTTATCTTTTTAAGTTCATAAATGTGATTCCTGAGACCAAGAAAAGGGGTCCCACACTTGTTGGGAATGTCCATTCCAGAAGCACAAGGAGAATCTGGGGTGACTGAGTTGATTGTTGAGGATTCACTTGTCCTTGAGAGTCTGCGGAGAACTCCAGTGGTCTGCTATCTCCTCTCCTGGGTGTTGGAATCTGGTATCTCTGGTATCATCACAGGGCTCTCAATAAAAGCTGACTTGAGCTAGTTCATGGTGCTCATCACCTTCATAGAATTCCTTCTGTGCCTGGCAGATTGGAAGAGGGTTCAGGGGGGTGGAGAATGACAGGCAGGTGATGAGTCAGCCCATGGAGGATGCATCCTAAAGAAGCCTTTTTTTTTTTTTTGCCTGTGTGAAAGTAATAGAAATCCTATTTTAAATAGCTAAACTGAAAGGGGGAACTTTATTCATCAATACTGATGGGGGCTTATTAAGTTTAAGGATAAGAATTGAGTCAGGACTGAGGAACTAGAGGCAGGGACTCAACCCCCACCAGAACTTTCTTTTCAGCCCTTGATTCTCCTTGTTTTTGTTTATTCATATCCCTTTTTCTCTATTTGAACATTAGCCTTTTTTTTTTTTTTTTTTTTTTTTTTTAACTCTCTCATACCTCTGGGCTCTGAGTTTGAAATTTCTGGGTAAGGACCTCATTGACCTAGTTTGGATTAGAGAACCCTGGGCAGTTGAATAGAAACAGTTTGTTGAGTGATATGCTACCAAGGGCAGGCTCAGGCCCTTGGGACAGTGAAAGGATTGGCTTCTCAAAAGTGTCACCAAGCTAACGATACTTTAAATGTCCACAGATTTCAGTGTAATGCTAATTATGAAGGGATGAGGTGGAAGAAAAAAATAATTTTTAGTCACATGTAGACTTAGTATTTTTAGAGAGAGAAGTAAGGAAATGTACCACTGGAGGTTACTGGAGGTCATTGGGGCCTATAATGTGCAGTGAAGTTAGAAATGGCTTGTGCAGGAGGGAAAGACTTGAATTTGTCCTGGGGGAAATTGCTGGATCTGGAGAGATACAGGAGAGAGAAGATTTCCCAGACAAGGGCTGTATGAAAAATAGGCCAGACGGGCTGATGAACTTCCCATGTGGTGGCAAGGGGAACTGGCCTGATTGCATTGAGATCTGCTTCCAGGAGATGTGCAAGATAAATTTGGATAGTTAGAGTGATTTCAGATTGTAGAAGACTTTGAAAGGTGGACAGAAGGTGTAGATTTGGTAAGAAGGAAACAGTAAACACTTTTGAAAGAAAAAGTAGTGTGATAAAAGTGAGGTTTTAGAGGGTAAGCGTAGTGACAATGTGTAAGATGAACTAAATTCTGAGTCATCAAAGCAGCACAGCTTGCTAGGACACTGCCCTGGAGTTCAGCATAAAATAAAGATTCCCAGTCAGGTATGGTGCACTCCTGTAATCCCAGAGACTAGGTGAGCTGAGGCAGGAGGATTGCAGTTTTGAGGCTAGCCTCAGCACCTGAGGGAGGCCCTAAACAAGTTAGTGAGACCCTGTCACAAAATAAAATGTAAAAAGAGCTGGGGATGTGGCTCAGTGATAAAGTGTCCCTGGGGTCAATCCCCAGTACAGAAAGAAAGAAAGAAACAAACAAACAAACAAAAACAAAACAAAAACAGATTACAGATTCCTGGATTTCACCCAGGTATCAAGTCAGAATCTCCGAGGTGAGGAAAATTCTGCAGGAAAAAGTGCTGAGGATATGCCTGATGGCTGATCTGTTATTTTCAGCTTGAGCAGTTCCAAAGTAAAACCTCTGAATAGAAAAACTATATCATCCTTTTACAAGTACAGTCAATTCTTCATTAATTAGAAAAATGAGAGAGCGGAAGAAAATGATAAATAATCCTAAATCTTAACTAAAAAATTAAGAGTAACTCTTAATCATGTAGTTTTCCTCTGCTTTCATTTATTTAATTAGTTATTTTATCTTGTTATTTTAAATAACGTTAAGGATCATCTTTGAATCCACCACCAAAAACCAAACCTGGGATCCCGACAGTTACTGAGTCTGACCTGTTCTTGGCCTCCATTCCCCACCTCATTGTCCTGGTGTTTAAATACCATCATTCAGAACCATCATTCTGAATCCCCTCTCCTTGTTCTCCTGATTTTCTTTTTGTGAAGACTATTGCATCTATACAGTGTTTCCAAAAAGCATATGCATGCTTTTTCTTTTCTTTTTTTTTTTTTTTTTTTTTTGGTACTGGGGATTGAACCCAGAGGCACTTTGCCACTGGGCCATATCCCCAGCCCTTTTTATATTGTATTTAGAGACAGGGTCTCACTGAATTGCTTAGGGCCTTGCTAAGTTGCTGAGGCTGGTTTTGAGCTTGCCATCCTCCTGCCTCAGCTTCTCAAGCCACTGGGTTTAAAGGTGTGTACCACCAAGCCTGGCTCGGCCTATGTATTTTTGACCTTATAATAAGAGCAGCATGCTGATGGTAGTGCTTTTGAACTTCTTTAACACCACATTGCTAAGATTCTTCCATATTGTTGGGTGCTGCTATAGTTCAGTCCACCAAACTTTAGAAGTAACTGTGGGATGGAGCACTAGGAGCTGGACTGAGCTCACCAATCACTCCAGCAAGCTCTTAAGAGGGAATGACTGCCTCCAGCAGACTTTCCTTGCCAGGGCAGGAGGAGACAAGCCATAGCAGGGTTTTCTTTGCAAGAAAAGGAGAGGCCTCATCAATGGGTTTCCTGTTCCTCAATCACAGCAGCTCAGAGAGAACAGTTGCTTCTTCCCTTTTCATACCTGAATCAGTTTTAATCTATGCCTGCTTATTATTAAAGAGAATGACCTTGGAAATGGGCACTAATTATGGTAATGTGCAAATCATCATCTTGATGACAAGAGCCAACTTCACATTCAGGTTAATTTTCTCATAGGATATACAATACCCATCTTTAATAATATTACATAATATAGTATTTTATACATTATATTGCTATATAACATTGCTATGGGATGCATCCTAACCCTCAGTACCTCAGAAAGTCATTATATTTGGAGACAGGGTTTTTAAAGAGGTAATTAATTTAAAATCAAATTATCAATTTGGGCCCTTATCCAATATGGCTAGCCTATAAGAAGAGAAAATTTGGACACAGAAACAGAGGAGAGATTATGAGAAGACATAATGAGAAACTGGTCGTTTACAAGCCAATGAAAGAGGTCTCAGGGGAATTCAACCCTGCTGTTACCTTGATCACTTTCAGCATCCACGCTGTGGGAAAATGAATGTATGTTGTTTAGGCCATCCCATCTGTGATAATTTGTTATGGCAGAACTAGCAAACAAACATACATGTAACTGCTTTTATAACTAGAGCTGGCATGACAATTTAGTCTCTGTGACTAAACTTCCTGGGTTCCAATTCTGTCCTCACCATTTGTGTGTTTATAAGATCTTAGATGGTTCTGGTTCCACCAAGAGAGTTGCCTCATTGCTCCTCACCACTAATAATTTCTGGCATAGTACAGCAAAAAAGCAGAGGAAGTCAGAAAGGTGAAAGAAGAATGGGCTGCCTGGGACTTGGGTCTTGAGGAACGGCAGGTGGTGAATTCCTAGGCGAACTTAATCTGTCCATGAATACTGCAAAGATGCTGCAGAAGCCTTCAAACCAGAGTCATCAATAGGCACCGACATGAAAAGCTCTGAGAAAAGACCATTTTTGCCAGGCAAAGGACCTGGAAGTTTTTTGGCAATACTTATCCTACTCTAGTCAAATACCAAACATAAATGGAGAAATGCATCTTTTCCTTTCTCCCCCACTTTCTGGGTGGAAGCATGCAGAATGATCCCATTGCCCCACAGGGTGGTATCAGCAGGATCACGTGGGAAGCTCATCCCTATCCTGAGCATGGCAGAAGCGGCAGTGCTTATTTCTCCCACTGGGTGGTGTTGACAGGACCAGGTGGGCAGCTGATCATCCACGCCCTGCCCAGGCTGTGCTGTTCTCCTGCCAGGGTGATGTCATGGGATCCAGTGTTGATCTGTGTCTATATCCTTACTCAGCAGCAATAAGACTTAATGGGAGATGCAGGCTGAGGTGAGCCAGCACTGCCTGTCTCCCTGTGACAGCAGGACTCAGCAGGTACTAAGCCTCCACTGCCATCCAGGAGCAACAAGACAGAATTAGATGATGGAGGCAGGGCCACTTGGCACTCCATTTCCCTCTCTCTCCCTCCCTGATGGCAGTAGAGCCCAGTAGGGAGGGAGTTGGTGTCCCACTTTCACTAGTAAGATGTCAATGGAATGTAAGGGGAAATGGAATAGAGTCCCTTGTCTGCAGTGAGGCAGGGTACGCAGGTGCCTTACTTGGAGACACCAAGGTGGTGTCTCCAGAGCCCTGTGGGAGAAGGCACCTACCCCTCAGCTCTTACACTGCGCTTTGCAAAGGGACTACCTACTAAAAGATTAGATAGGATCCAGAGTCTCATAAAACAATTCCCAGGATATGGCAGAAAATCACTTATTATACAAAGACTCAGGGAAATCACAACATGAATGAGAAAGGACAATCAACAGATGCCAGCCCCAAGATAATTCAGATTTTGAAATGATCTGACAAGAATATTAAAATAGTCATTATGAAAATGCTCCAGTACACGTATTGTGCTCCACTACACATATTTTTGAAACAAATGAAAAAGTAAGAAATCTCAGCAAAGAAATAGGAGTTCTATATATCTCTCTATCTATCTATCATCTATCTTATAGAATTCACATTGAAATTTTACAACTGAAACATTCAATTTCCAAAGTAAAACCTGGCTAAGTGAGAAAGGTAGGAAGGTGTTATGGTTTAGATACAAGTTGTCCCTCAAAAGTTCATGTGTGAGACAATGCAAGAAAGTTTGGAAGTGAAATGATTGGGTTATGACAGCCTTTACCTAATTAGTGAATTAATTCACTGGTAGGGATTGACTGTATGGTACCTGTAGGAAGGTAGGTTGTGGCTGGAGGAGTGGGTCATTGTGTTGTGCCTTTGGGTATGTGTTTTGTTCTTGGTGAACAGAACTCTTTTTCTGACTCTGGTTCCTGGTATGATGTCCTGATCTGTTTTCCTCCACCACCCTCTTCTGCCATGATGTTCTGCGTTACCTGAGGAATGGAGTTGGCCATTTATGGATTGAAACCTCTGAAACTGTGAGCCACCCAAATAAACCTTTCCCCCTCTAAAATTGATCTGTTCAGATCTTTGGACCACAGCAAAACAGATGGGTTCTGTAGGAAAATGGAGATGGCATAGAATAGAATCAGTGAATTAGAAGACAAACCGATAGAATTTACTTAATGCAAACAGCATAAAATGAACTGCATAAAAAAGAGACCTCGGAGAAATTACTAAAACCATTTATATTATTTATATTTCACTTTCCTCATCTTTAAAATGAGGATCATGATTGCAGGAATGTTGTGACAATTAATTGAGATGTATAAAAGGGATTATTTGGCACAGTGCCAGAAACATAGTTAATTTCTCAATGCAAGTTAACTATTGTGGTTATTGTAATCACCTTGGGTAGATAACCATGTGATTATGCCTCTTGTACAGTTAATTCAATTTATGTGATTCAATTCAATATGCACTTATTAAATGCCAACTGAATACTAGTGAGAAACAGCATTTAGACTGCACAGTCTGGTGAAAAGGGCATATATTTTGAACTCAGAAGAACTAGGTTCATCTCCAGAACCTGCCACTTTCCAATGCGGGGGCCTTAGACATGATTTTCAGACTCTGATTCTCATCTGTAAAATGGAGACTAAGCCGTTCATCCAGAAGGATTAAGTAGGCATCTGGTCCGTAACAGAGGGAGAAAATACTAGTTACCGTGTTTTAACTTTTATTAAAGACTCTTAACAGTCTTGTGATTGCTATACAAAGAACTGTACATATTCCATGTGTACAGTTTGAAGTGTCTGGATCATGCCATTGGCTGTCACACCGTCATCACAATCAAGGTTATAAAAATACCTAACACCTCCAAAAGTGTCGTTATGAAACCCTCTTTCCCCCAACTTTTTATTAAAAAGTTTTAAGCATGCAGAAAATCACCAAGAACAAGTACAAAAAATACTCATAAAACAGCCACTTAACCAAAGACTTTTTAAGCCACTCTCTGAGCACAGCATTACAGTGGTTTACAAGAAGTTTTAAAGAAAGGCTTGAAGGCGGGCCTCCTCCCTTTAACAAACTTTGACTCTAAATGAGAAGAGACAGCACCAAATCATGGAATTGTAGGACTGGAAGGGACTTTGTAGCTACACAGGTAGCAAACAGTCAGAATATATGAGGTCAAATGATAAGTGCTGGTCTTAAGAGCTGAGAGAGAGATCACTGTGGGGGATGGCTGGGTAGGGGTAGTTTCTTGACACAATTGTTTTTAATTAGGGCTTGAAGGAGTCAGGGGTCTGGATGGACAGGCAGAGGTTGGCACCACTCCTTGTAGAGGCGTAGTGGGTCTAGAACTGAGAAAGACATGTTTAGGAGCTGGTAAAGGACCTTACTAGAGTTCATTTTTTCTTCTCTGGCTAACAGGATAAAAAGAATCATGGAAGGACAGACAGGGAAGCCAGACCCAGCCTCTAGGGGACCATTTAGGAAATGCCATTGGCATTGAAAGTGGCTCTGGTCTAAGTGAATTCATAAGAAACAAGTAGTTATGCTAATTACCCCATAGATAGCTCTACTCTTTGTCCCATTCTAAACCGTACAAATACTGTACTCCTTGGGTTTATTTGAAGTATTTTACTGTCAGCAACAGCTCCTGCTTATGCTTACCTGTACCACACATGCACATCATTCAAACTCACACATACATGTATATATTCATGCATTTTTACACATTTTCACATGCACACATACTCACGCGTGCACTCATGTATATGTTTTCACACACACCACGTGAACAATTGTTTATTACATACCACATCATGCATGCATACCATACCCCCCCACACAAGCAGTTACAAACATACACTCATATCCCTCACTGTACAGATCTGCAGAAATAGGCTTGAGCATGTTTTGAAATGTCCACATTTATTTTCATGATCATGTGACATACTGTCAATGGTTGGACAATTCTATGCATTACACGTAGTCGTGTATTCTACTGTTTAGCTAAGGATCTCTACTAACGACAACAGAGATTATTGAATGAATTACCATTTTCCTCCAAAACATTTTAGAAATTTCATTAAAACAATAAAGCACAGAAACATCGGATTCTCATTTTTAAGTAAAATTGACAGCATCTTCTGGAATTTTTCTGATGCTGCACCATTCTTGTCACTATTAAGAAACAAAACCAAGTTCCAGATCCAGAATAACAAATGGAATATATATATATATATATATATAAAATAACATATATATATAATAACATGTATATATATATATTTTTCCTGTGATTTCAAGCTTTATTTTTGTGAGAAACAGCTTCAAGATTTTACGACTTCTTTTAATTGACAAAAGCAGTGGGATTTGCTTTGAGTCACCATCAGACATTTTAATAATAACTTTATGACAAGGTTACAATTAAAATAAATGAGTGTAGTTTTATTGAATATATTATTTCTATCTTCTCAGCATTTTCAATTTTATTCTGTTTTCTGGAACATCCATTTATTTTTTGATTGGTCTTGTAGGTTATTTTTCTTAGAATCATCCTTTTGTGGTGGCTAAATTAATCTCCCAAGTCTCTGGATTTTTATTCTTGATGTCTGATGTTTGAATCTCTGATGTGTTTTCCTTACGATCGATTACTCTCATTTTATTTTCTTTTGTTTCTACCTGTTTTGTAGGAGACTCTTTATTTTAATATTGCCTTCAACACTGTTGCACACTGTCATTTTTGGTGTGGCTGTGAATAGCCTGTATGGGTGGATAGAGAACTAAAACACACGATAAAGAGTTGGACATCATTTGTACAAGGTTCCAAATATACGTTTGTCAGGCTGCACACTTAATGGTTGTATCTAACACTAAAGCAATAAAGGAAGCACATTAAGCAGATGCATTGGTGCTCAGTATGGTTGCTTCAAAGAGAATAAATAAATATTTCTCAAATACATAAACACTACCTGAGTTTTCATCTTACCAAAGACAATTGGGAGTCATAACAATAACTGGGAATTGCTTCTTTATTGCTTTCTTAGATTTTAGTTAGGTAAAGAAGGGTCTGTAATTTAGATCAGGTCCATTGGCTCCATAATGAGAAAACAAGAATTAATAATGCCAGTTAAGCAAGTAATATACCTCATCTCTGACCCAGGATGATGTTATTCATAATGAGAACGTTCTTATATAACTAGATATATTTAGCCTTTTTAAAAAATTGGGTCTGTTAACCCAGTTAGACAATTTTAGACCAGCCCAGTTGGAAATTTGGGTAAAGATGTAGTGACCCATAAGTCTACTTGGACTTTTCAGCAGATTAGGGGAGGGCCAGGATCTGTACTGATTTGCTGTTTCCACCCAAGTCGCTCTTCCCCCAATGGTCATGGTGCAGGACACTGCCATGTCCTAGATGTCTGATGAGACCAGCTGTACTATTCTATCAAAAGAAACTAGCCTGTCCCTGTCATCCTTCTAATTCAAAATTTCTTCTTCTCTTTGGTGATGGTATTGTTGATAGATGTGGTAGAAGTAATGGTAATTGCTTTCTCTACACCATTCAGTGCATGAAGTTATCACATGAATCCTCTGACCCTGGTGAGAAACATTTAATGACCCTTTCTATTTGATGGAGGAGAAAAGGGTCTCAGAAAATTTAGATGAGTTGTTCGAAAGCCTGCTCTTTCTCCTCATGGCAAAGATATTTACTGAACATCCTTTTTTATTTTTTATTTTTCCTGTTTTAATTTATTTGTTCTAATTAATTATACATGACAGCAGAATGCATTTTGACACATTGTACAGAAATGGAGCACAATAACTTCTCATTCCTCTGGTTGTACATGATGAACACACCTTTTGCACTATCATACATGTACATAGGGTAATATTGTCTGTCTCATTCCATCATCCTTCCCACCCCCTCATCCCCTCCTCTCTCCTCACTCCCCTTTGCCAAATCCAAAGTTCCTCCATTCTTCCCTAGTCATCCCCTACTCCCCATTATGGATCATCATCCACACAGAGAAAACATTTGGCCTTTGGTTTTTTTTTGGGATTGGCTTATTTTGCCTAGCATGATATTCTCCAACTCCATCCATTTATGTGCAAATGCCATATTCTGTCCCACATTTATCTGATATCTTATGGTTAGATGGAGTATTAAAAGCCAGAGCATGAATGTCCACTTGCTTGCTTTCTTTGTCTTTATTGCCACAGTGACCTGGAAACAGTTTGAGATGCTGGAGCCACAAGATGCAAGTGGACTGAATTCTTGGTTCATTGCTTGAAGAGAACTTCCCTGGAGAGTTATCAGATGTGCAGATCATTTTACCCAAGTGAGAAATTAATCTTTGATATAAAGGGTCACTTAGATTTTATTTATTACTCACTACTGCAACATGATGAGTAAATCCACTATAGTAGAATGATCCCTACTTTAGTTTAGGTATATATAGCTTAAAAATATGTTTGCATATATTTCAAATTTTATTTCTGTAAGAACTCTGAAAGTGAAATATTATATTTAGTTCTACTTCATCAGTACAATGACAATACTGCCATTTTCAGATTATTTCAGGCTCTTTTACAACTATACAGTTTTAATTAATGGCATTTATCACAACTAGGGTTCTTTGATTAATGTCTGTCTAAAGTTCAAGCTCTTTGAGGATAGTATATTTTTGAGCCTGAATTAGGTGGTTGGTGCCTCTTTGTTGAACTCAGTTAATAAATGAGAGCTAGCATCAACAGATGAGTGCATTTTATCCCTGCAGACAAGCCACAAAGATTCTACTTGGAACAAGGAGAATTAGTTATGTGATTTGAGTAATCCATGGCATTTGGCAAAGGGAACTTGATTAATTCATCTTAGTTATAAGGATACCTCTACTGCTGCGACCAGGTAGGGCTTGTCCTTGGACTAGGACATCCATTCTTCTAAACGTTTTGATATGAGAAATACTCACTTTAAGATCTTTATATTTTCACGTTAGAAATGATCTATACTGATAAGCAACCTTAATGCCCAATTTATTTGTATAATATGTTCTGATGGTGTGCCAAACTTTGTCATAATTACTCTGGGGGTAGAAGCAATTTAATTGCATTTTATGTTTCAAGACCATAGGGGAAAATCCATGAAAACTTTGATTGCTGTGATTTTGCTTGTATGAACATTAATTTGAACTTTTGATACTGTGAACATATTAATTATGGACATTAAGTATGAAGCAGATGCTGGTTTGGAGTTTACATAAACACTTGATGAATAGTACTCTTAATGGAACTCCTCTACATTCAGTATATTGTTTCCATAAGAAAATGATCCATCTTTTAAGGGTGAGTGCCTTTGAATTATTTTATCTCTTGGAATAATGGATTCATTCATTCATTCTCTTTTTATGTTCTCAAATGTATTTTAATTGGTTGCTACAGCACCAAAACATCTATTTATGTGATTTATTGGAAGAGGAATATGTCAATTGTCTATTGTAATATAATGATTTTTTTTTTCTCTTTTTATGGCAATTAAGTCAGTAAAACTAACAATGTTGGTACAATATGAGTCTCTCTCTTAGAGCAGTATCTTTCAGGATAAAAACATTTAAAGTGTCATATCAAATATGTACAAGTTTTTCTTATTAAATATTACTGTAGAAATGAAGACAATGAAAGAGATATTTCCTTGAAATAATAATTTTATTTATTTATTTATTTATTTTCTGAGGTAGGTGTTCTTGGTACTTGTCCTGAGAAAATTGACCAGAACTAGTCCAGCCTGTGATCATGGAACTGTGTGACATTAACTTACAAATGAATAGATTAAAACCATGATTCTGGCTTATATAAACTCAAGAGAACTGACTTAAAGGAGAAAGCTTAGAAGCAAGGAGAGCTAGAGGAATAATATGCAAAACTTATATGTGTTTTCTCTGGATTCCTGTTCAGTTGTATGTATCTGGCCACCATGGGCTTAAGGACATGCATAATTAGATAACTTAATCATCACTGTAATGAAGAAAATGCCTTGTGCTTATTTGGACACAGTTCTCCTTTTCTGTGCCTATGAACAGAATGTGTGATAACAGGATGTCAAAATAGTTGCTGCACTGTGAGCTGAAGAAGGGCAGTCTGCTCAAGGAACAATTGAGGGATGCTTGAGAGCTACTGACGTCAGGGGGCTGTGGCTCCAGTTGATCCTCTGACTTGTCATTTGAGATAGGGCCATCAACTAAGTGTCTCTTACTTGTGGGGCAGAA
This sequence comes from Sciurus vulgaris, assembly GCF_902686455.1. Lineage (NCBI taxonomy): Eukaryota > Metazoa > Chordata > Mammalia > Rodentia > Sciuridae > Sciurus > Sciurus vulgaris. The sequence continues at coordinate 115,467,263 of NC_136464.1, forward strand.
TCACGGGGCCCTCAATAATAAGTAGCCCAAATACAGACCAGATACTGGAAAGGAAAAGTAAGTTGAAAAAAAAAAATCTGCCTATTAATCAAACTGCTAAGTGGAGGAGAGTCCCCATTGGCTGAATATAGATCTCCTGACCCACGGGACAAGAACGCTTGGCCTCAGGCTCACAGGAAGCAGAATGAATCATGACATCCAGTCTAAGAAAAGTCCTGCACCTCTGGCTATGCAGGTCCTTCGCCATTTATCTGATTTCTTGCATAATTTTTCTGAGTAACTATCCTTTCATTCAAACCCGAGACATGCACTGGGAATTATTATGGATCGTGTATTTAGGTATTTCTGAAGTTGTAGGAGGCAGCAAATGATTCCTGCTTCTACATTTCAAAAGTTATCTTACTGCATAAAGTGAGAGAAGAGTTAAATGGGAACAACTGAAAATTCACATAGCTTGGGAAATAGATTCTGAATGAGGAAGATTAACAGTCCCCTGAAAAAGTAGGAGGAAACAAAGAAGTTTCCATCAAGTGACTCGAAAACTGTCAGTGGATTGTGCAATGAGATGGGATAACATTGCTTAGCTATTTCCCTTAAATCTCCATGGCAGGGGTTATATCAGCAAGGATGCTTTTTTTTTTTTTTTTTTTTTTCACTCTTTTCTTTTCCTTCTCTTAAATTTCTCTTAAGAGAAACCTTAGAAGCGGCATGCAAAGCTTCAAGAATAATGTAAATTTACCCCTGCACGCTGATAATGTAAAACAGATTTAACCTTTTTTTTTTTTTTTTTTTTGCATTTGAGTGAAGTACAGTTTCCCCTACTGTGGAAGTTCTTGTTTTGTGGTAGTTTGTGTAACATTTCTCAGGGTAGCAGACTTAAACCAGCATGGCCATTTCTGAAAATGAGGCCCACGACAATTCTTTCAAAAATTTCCCTTTAAAGAGTCTTCCTGTGTTTAGTCTCATGGAAAGAAATACTGGTTGCACAGAGGGCTTTTAAGGAAGAAAAACGGTATATAAATAGCAAGTATTATTAAGTCAACCCATTCTCCACTCTATGAGGCAGAAAACAAGCTTTTTTAAACACTGGAGGTAGAAAATGTTGCTAGATTGAGAGGAGGTTGGGAATGGAGGACAGAGAACCTGACTCCTCATTCCATGCCAGGGCAGGGACCCAGGCATGTGATAATTGTGATAATAAGAGCAAACATTTACATTGACCTTACCTTGTGCCAGGAACTTTCTAAGCACCACTGTTTGTGGATAGCTCCATGACTCCTTCCTTATCCCTCCAGGTAGGTATACTTTTATCCCTTTTTGCAGATGGAAAACTGAAGTACAGAGAGATTACAGACTGGTTGTAGATCATACAGGTAGTACGTGACTTTGCATATAGGAAAAGAGAAGAGCACGGGGGGGGGTGCCCTTGTACTTTGTCTGGAGACCCCTTAATAAAATATATTTCCATAATGCCCTGGGAGCCCTTATCTTAGGGTCTGGAGCCTGCCCAATGAAAACTTCATTTGAGTTAAGCTGTGTACTATATTCAAAGGAAAGCTTCAGTAATAGTTGATTGTCATGTATGGAACCTTCTGGGTTGAGGAGAAGAGCAGCGAGGGTGGCAGCTCAGGAACAACAGCACACCCTCCCACCAAGGGCATGGCAGAGTGAAGAGGGGGCAGAAAGAGGCCTAGGAAACCGAATGTTTTCTCTGATATGTGAATGCTAATTCACAATAAGCAATTGGCTAGGGAAGAAGAGAGTTCCTTTAGATTAAGTAGAGGGGAGTGAAGGGAGGGGAAGGGGTGTGGAGATAGGAAGGATATTAGAGTGAAACAGATGTTATTACTAAGTACATATATGACTGCATTACCTATGTGATTCTACAATATGTACAATCAGAAAAATGAGAAATTACACTCCATTTATGTATGATCTATCAAAATGTACAAATGCATTCTACTGTCATGTACAACTAATTAGAATGAATAAAAAAAAAATAAAAAGAAAGAGGCCTAGGAAATGGGCTTTCAAATCAAGTAGTCAGTCCTAGGTTTGAAACCTCCTCTACCATTTCTGAGGCTAGTTTCTTCACTTCTCTAAACCTTGCTTCCCTCCTTTGCTGCTTCCTGGGGTAGTTTTAAACATTTCATGCAACTACGTGGGCCAAGGAGTTTAGCATAGATACTAGCATATAACAGAGAAGCAAAGTGAAGAGAGCAAACTCCAGACTATCCGGTGCAAGTCCTGGGACCTTGCTCATTAACTGTGTGTCTTTGGACATGTTTTGCTAAAATTCTCTGTAATTTGGGTTCCATTACAGTATCTAATGCAGAGTGTGCTCTCCTAGTTCATTTTGCTCTGTGGTAGCAGAATACCTGAGACTGGGTAATTTATAATTTACAATAACAGAGATTTATTTCTGGAGTCTGGGAAATCCAAAGTGGAGGGGCTGTGTCTGGCAAGGACCTTTCTACTGCATAATCTCATGATAGAAGGTGGAAGGGCAAGAGAACATGCATGAGAGAGAAAAAAATGGAAGGGGGTGCAACTCTTTTAACAGCTACCCACTCCCATGATGACTAAGCCCCTTATGAAGTAGCCCCTTACTGGCCTCGTGACCTTATCACCCCTTAAAGGTCCCACTTCTTATCACTGCTGCATTGGGGATTAAGTTTCCAGTGTGAGAACTTTGGGGGACACATTCAGATTATAGCATATGCAAAAAGTGCTTAGAACAGTCCCCAGTATATAGTATGTGCTATATAATTGTTACTTGTTTTCAAACTAACCACTGAAAAAATAGCAACTGATATTTGTGAGTAAAATAAATATTAACCTACTTAAAATTTTTCTAGCACATTCAGGTCAGACACTGGTAACTTCCAGCTTTTAAATAAGGTTTTGGTGTTGGTTTTGAATTTTCTTATATCCATGTATATTGTCTAGCTATTGTTGTTGGTTAAATTCTCTTGCCAAACATGAAGTTGGTTCAAAAGTGTAATGCAGTTAAGTAATGAGGTAAGATTTTATTCTTTTAGGCACTGAGAAGCTGTTATTGTAGGCATGAAGAATTCCATTTTTCTGTTTAGAGTGATACCCTAGGGCAGGGGGAATGTAATTGTATGTGGCCTTGTTCTCCAGGTTATCCGGAAATAGGCCTGTGGCTTCCTAAACTGAGTGTTCTGACATAAAACTTTGGAACTGGGGTTGCTCCAGAGCTTTGTTCTGGTGATACAAAAGACCAGGACTCTGGCCAAAATGGCCTAGTGCACTGCTGACTTGCCCATTTTCCAATACGTATTTTTTTTATTATTTTCTGAGAACCTGTTTAAATGCCATTAGTGCTTGATCTGGCCTCTGTCTCAATGTGTTCTGAACATTATTTCAACCCAAGTACGCAGTGAACAAATATGAAATGTTAGCAATCATATTTTTCTAAGTAGTTACAGTTATTTATCTATTCACCTATTAACCACTTAAAACTTATTCAATGAATATCATGTGACAGGAATTATTCAATCATGGGTTTGGCAGGGAATAAACCAGACACCAATTTCTTCCTTCAAGGTGTCTGTGGTCTAGTGAAGGGTATGAGATAATGATCCAAATAAGTAAAGTATATGACATGCTGGATGGTGATAATGGAGGAAGGAGAAAAACAGAGCAGGAAAGGTTGGTAGGGTGAGAGATGGCTGGGTAAGCCTCATTGAGAGGGAACAGAGCCCAGGAGTGTGGAAATGAGCATCTAGGCAGAAGAAACAGCAATTGCCAAAGCTCAGAGCAAGAGAATACCTACTGTGTATAGGGAAGAGCAAGGAGGCCAGGGTGACAGCTAGCTTTTTTGCTGTTGGGACTAAATGATCTGACCAGCACAATTATAGAGGAGGAAAGGTTTATTTGAGGGCTCATGGTTTCAGAAGTCCTAGTCTGTAGATGGCTGACTCCATTCCTCGGGACTCGAGATGAGGCAGAACATCCCGGCGGAAGAGCGTGGCAGAGGGAAGCAGCTCACATCATCAGGAAACAGAGAGAGAAGGTCTCACTCTCTAGATACAAAATATATGCCCCTTAGCAACACCCCAATTCCAATCTCCTCCAGCCACATCCTACCACTTCTATTAATCCCATCAGGGATTAATTCACTGATTAATCTGAAAGACTCTCACAACCCAATCATTTCTTCTCTGTACTTTTCTGTATTGTCTCACATTTGAGCTTTTGGGGGACACCTCACATCCAAACCATAACAGTTGGAGATGAGTGAGCATTGGAGAGAATAATGGGAAATAGAGTCATAGAACAGGGAAGAGTCAAATTATAGAGGTCCTAGTAGGCCAAGGTAGAAGTTCTGTTTTATTCCAGGCAGAAGGGAAGCTATTGTGCGGTGTCAGACTAAGAAGTAATACAACCTGACTTCCATTTTACCAGGATCACTCTGGCTGCTAGACTGAAGGAGCAGAAAGAGAACAATGGTTGAAGAAGAGACCCTTGTACAAGTGCTACCACAGTGATCCCAGGGAGAAGAACCAGGACTGGAAGCAGGGTGCTGTTCTGGTGGTAAGAAGTGGTAGGATTCTGGAAACATTCTGGAGCATAAAGCAGTACAGCCACTCAGGAAAGCAGTAAGACACTTTCTAAAAACATGCAAACAGATAAAACAAAACTGAACTAAACTTACACTCACCATACAAGTCTTCAATTTCACTCCCAGGCACTTACCTCAGAGAAATGAAAACTAAGCTTCACACAAAAACTTGTATGGAATTATTCATCACAGTTTTATTTGTAATGGTACTAAACTGAAACAAAACAAATTCCCTTTCAAAAACTTTTATGGGTCTCAAGGGTATTAAGCTGATTGAAAAAAAAAAAAAAACTCAGAATGTCACATACTGTTTTCCTTTATATGATACAATTAAAATGGTAAAATTATAGAGATGGAAAACGTGTTGGTAGGTGGGGGAGGAAGATCCGACTAATGAAGTGGCATGGTGCAAGGAAGCGGTGGGGGAAGTTCTGCGTCTGGACTGTAGAGAAGATTACATGAATCCACATGAGGGTGACATGTAACTAACTGTCACTGTCACACCCATGTCAGTTTCCTGGTTTTAATATCATTATGTGAGATGTAACCATGAGAGGAATCTGGGTGAAGGATGCGTGACCCCTCTAGGCTATCTCTGCAACTTCCTGTGAATTTGTAACTCTTTTGAAATGAAAAGTATTACTAGCTGGGGTGGAGGAGGGGGAGGAGCAGGAGGAGGCAGGAGATGGGGAGAGTTCTGAGAGGCAGGCAGAGTCCTGTCTATTCTTGGGGTCCTTTGTGTTCTTTGGCATTCTTGATTGCATTTGTGTCTCCTTTTGAATTCCTGTAGCTGTGTGAGTCTAAGAGTTCTTTAATAATAATAGAAGATGCTGATGAGGGCAAAAACTATGTGAAGCCAACCGAATTTGCTGATGGTGCTGATGTGAGGTATAGTGAGAAAGAACTAAAGATGACTGTAAGAGTTTCAGCCTGAGCTACTGAAAGAATGGAGCTGAAATTAACCACCAAAGGCGTGGTTGGGGGAATCTCTCAGAGTTCAGTCTTAGCTATGATAAATTCTAGAGGCCTATTTGACATCTTTGGAAGTCATCGGCATGAAAATATACCATTTCATCAAGGGAGTGAGTAGAGATAGAGAAGAGAATCTGTGACTAAGCTTGGCATACTCCAACTTTTAAAGATTTGGGAGATGAAGAGAAAACTGGAAAAGAAAACAAGATGAAATGTCCACACAGATAGGAGGAAAACCAGGTGAGGGAGGCTTGATGGGAAGATAGATATGATCTGCCTGAAATGCTGAAATGTTAACAAGATGAAGATGGAGATCTGACCATGACTTTGGTAGTATGGAGGGCACTGGAGACCTGTGTAGAGTTTTGAAGGTGAAAAGTGACAATATTTAAACAGAAAATACTGCTCGTGGTGGCTCTTGGCCTTACTTTGTTGTAAAGGGAAGGAGAACATGTGAAGAAATCTGGAGATTGTTTGGTTTTACTTTTTTTAAGACAAAAGGGAAAGATCACATTTTGTTCTGAAGCAGGATTTGATGCTGCAGGAGAGAGGAGGAAATAAAAGCAGCAGTGTCCTTGAGGAGGCAAGAAGGGCTGGGACGGAGGACACAGGTGAAGCATGGAGACAGTGGAATGTAAGGGTGTGGTGTGCATGGGTGGGGCTGGGTGTGGAGGTGCAAGCTTGTGGAGCTCTGTGTGAGCAGATTCTATCTTCCCAGTTCTATTTGGATGGATTCTGTGTTTCCAGTGAAATAGTAAGCAAGGTCTCAGTGGTTGAGGGTGAGAATGGGTAGGTGGCGCTGGGAACTCCAGGAGAAAGGAGGAAGCGTGGAAACACAGAAGAAAGAATGCACCAGTGGAGCCAGGTATGGTTTGGGGGCAGCAGAAAGCTCCCACTGGAGTGGGTGATGGGCAGAGTGGGTGCGTGATTTTCCAATGCACCTTCCTTCAGCTGCAGTGTGTTGATGCAGTAAGCCTCTCTCCCCTCAGATCACCATATCTATGGTTGCAAAGATTATGCTTTCCTATTGAGTCAATAGCTAGCAATTCAGGCAATTGCTGTGACCTTGAGTCTCTTTTAAACCTCGGAGTTGAGAGGTTATTTAGAAATTGTGGGTGTGGGTAGGAAGAAAAAGAGGGGGAAGGGACATCTAATGAGACGAGGTGGGGAAATCGGAAGCAGAGCAGAAACAGAACAGTCGTTAATTTCACCATTTAAAGAGCTTTGAAAGGGTTTCAAGTCATCAGCATGCAAACAACAACAGTTTCAGCTGAATGGAATAGTCTTGATACTTGTGTTACATACTAGTGAGAGTCTAGTACTGGGCTGGGCGCCATATGTCAGGGATGAGCTCTAGAAAGTGTAGGGGGGAGAAATGCAAAAAGTGTGCTAAGTGCCAGCTCTGAAGGTAAGCATGGGGTGGGCGTGGTTCAGAAAGATGCTCGCTGGACTTGAGATTTACAGGAGGAATGAGAGAGAGAGCAGGTGATGCGTGGTTTGCAGGGAGCAAGATGGTGAGGGCAAAGGTAACAGAAGTGAAGGGAAGCTGGTGAAGAAGGTGAAGTTTGGTAGTACATCATTCTTGCAATTTTATTGTAAGCTCCCAAATACCTAATGGTGCTGACATTTTCCTTCCTGTCAGTTAACTCTCAAAAAATTTGAAGGGTTAAGATGCATTGCAAGATGAAAATTTTGACTGTAAGGAAACAGAATGACATTGCAAGGATTTTTATTCAGTTGGTATGGAAGGAGGTTGAAAACTGCGTCTCCCCCCTCACCTTCCTCCCACCTCTAGAGGGCATCTCCCTGATACTTTATTCTCTCCTAGGCAGGTGGGTAACTCACTGTGACATGCACATGTTAGTTGGAAGCAATTATAAGGAGAACCGGTAGCCATTCATGTCAGAGAAGGTCAATATAATAAACTGCATATGTGTCATACCTGGAAGTATGCAAAGTGCTCCTGGATTGTAATGATATTACCTTAACTTTTATTGACCACCTACTATGTGCCAAATACTATGCTATTTTATGGACCACCTACTATGTGCCAAGAACTAAGTTTTACATGTTATTTCACTGCATACTTAACATCTGCCTTTTGAAACTAGTTTCATTGTTCTCTCTTGTAACACAGGGTTGTATGAACACTGGAGGGTTCTTGTCTCACATACCTGAAGAGTAAAGTACACAGACAAGAGAAGGTGAAAACTCAGTAGCAGATTTATTAGAAGCAAGCAGGAAAAACTCCCACAGCATGGCGGGGGGTGGGGGGGAGGGGGTCCCAGAGAGGGTATCTTCCATTGGAGGCTCTCTGTCTAGGGTTTTTTTTTTTACAGTTTTGAGGAAAAACTAAACTTTCATTGGAAAATCCTCTTTTGATTGTTCTCTTTTTGGACTTAATTGAAAGAATATAATTTTCATTTTTTATTCCCATGATGGGATGGTTTACTGTCTTTGTTAACCTGTGTTTGTCCTGTACTTGTTCCTTAAAGCAAAAGAATTACTTGGGTCAAAATAAACTCTCTGGGGTTGACTAATGTTACAGTAGTCAAGGAAACATCATTACCAATATGGCCTTGCCTTTCTGGGACAATAAGAGAGCGTATAGTTTCCCAAGTATGAGTGGGACCTTCCAGTCAGGCAACCCCAAACAAACAAACAAAAACAAACAAACACAAATGGTTTTAATCTGAGGTGGTGGGATTCCATTCTCTGAGGACCTCATTTCTATCTGCTTATAGATAATCTCTCTCTTGCTTCATCTCTATTTTGCTAATGAGGAGATGGATTCGATTACTTGAATTGTGTGGGTCATGTGGTGGTATACCAGGAATTTGACTCTGGCTAATATGACCCACTACAAAGCAGGAATCAGATGTCCTGTTTGTGGTAAGGAAATTTCCTTCATATTTTTTCTCTACCATGTTATAAACCATTTCTGTAAATAACCATCCTCTCTTCGCAAAAGTTCTGCAAAAGAGGTCAATGGGTGAAAGAAATGACACATTTCCAAAGATCTGCTTTCCTCTTTCAAGTTCTTTCTGGCCACTTCTTTTTCCTGTTGTGCAATCAACCAACTCTCTGTCTGATGAGAGAAGTCTGATCCCTCTTGCTATGGCTTTTTAGTGGCTGGTCTTTGTTGATGTTCTAGAGATGAAATTAGGCTGAGAGCCCACTGGGCAGCTTTGGGTTCTGCTTGGCACTCAGTGTACCCTGGATGCTGGGTAAATGCTAATTACCGGTGATGATAACAAGGCATATAAAACCAGCTGTTCATGGTTCATGCTGTTCAGCTTTCCTCTTAAGGGAGGGGCCAGACCAGCATGAAGCAGACAGGGTGGCTACTTCCCTGTTTAATGCAGGGCTCTTTGGGTGCTGTCTGTAGCTGTCCATTACAATTTGAATAATCTATTGTACTAAGAATAGAGGAACTAATTGAATTTCTGCAGGGCTATTAGGATCTGCAGTAACTCATTTTAGGATGATACAGTTACCTGCAATTGTCTTGCTAGAAAACGAAGAACAATTTGGCAACTGTGACCCCCTGCACTGAATCTGTTGTTCCTATTTTGTTTTTAACTCTGTTGAGTGAAATTTCTCTCCCTGGACCTCCAGAGTTCTGGGTGAAGACTATGGATAAAAGTGGTACAGACTCTGGGGAAGTGAGTATCCTGTCTGCCCTTCCTCTTATTTTGTTTTAGGTGTTCTCTGACTTCTGACTTAACTTGAGGTTGTAGGGACCCATTTCACATGGTTCCTGAGTCTGGAATAAATCTGATATCTGGATTTTTCTCACTGCTATCATTTCTGTTATCAAAAGCATCAGGGAAGACTTTACTTCTGAAACTAAGGGTAAGCTTAGAGATGAAGTGAACACATTTCCTGGCAAGTGTAAATACACAATATTTAAAATGCTCAATTTTTAAATAAAATGATTCTAATCTAGGACCGTCTGGCTGATCTCTAAATATTTCAGAGTATGCTCTTTGAATGTTCAAGAGACACAGCCTAAAAATAAGTGAAAAGTTGGAATTTGTGATCGTATGGATCATTCAGTTCAATTCTCTTCCTCAGGGGAGGGGTGAGGTGAGAAGCTTCTGTTATAATCCATGTAATGGCGCAGGTGACAAGCACCCTACTTTCCATGTTCCCATGGGAAATTAAGTTCTAGAGAGAGAGGCCTGTTCCTGGGATTGGGGTTAGCTAAGCAGTCTTTTGGGCACTGGGATCCTCCACAGATGTTTGGGTTGAGGCCAAACACCATGGGAGGTAACATGTGGAGGATGGATCAGTTCCCAGGCATAGTGACCTAGAGAATGGCAGATAACATGTGGAGCATTTTAGGTGAGTAGGTAGAGGTAAGGATCCAGGATTCCTCTAACCTGTGATGGGTAATTTTATGTGCTAATTTGGTAGATTATGGGACTCAGTAGTTTGATCAAACACGAGTTTAAATGTAACCGTGAAGGTATTTTTTAGATGAGATTGACATTTGTGTTAGTCTCCTTTTATGGTAACAAATACCTGAGATAAATCAGCTTAAAAAGAGAAAAGTTTATTTTGGTTCACAGTTTGAGACATTTCAGTCTGTGATCCACTGGACCAGTTGCTTTGGGGCCTGTGATGAGGCAGCACATCATGGTAGGAGCAAGTAGTGGAACAAAGCACTCATTTGGAACATGAATGACATTTAGGGAATGACTGGATTTTCATGATCCCCTTTGAGGGCAATGACCTAAAGCCTACCACTAAGTTCCACCATTTAAAGGTTCTACCACCTCCTAAATAATTACTGAATGGGAACCAAGCCTTTAATACACAGGCTTTTGAGGACATTCTAAGTCTAAATTATAGACATTTACATCAGTGGACTTGGAATAAAGCAGATTACCCTCCATAGTATGGCTGAACCTCATCCAATTTGTTGTAGGCTGTCAGAGAAAAGACTCAAGTCTGCCAAGAGAAAGAAATTCCATCTTTAGACTCCTTCACACTTGTCAACCTGAAAAAAAGTCAGAGAGATTCTGTAAAAATAATGATATCTATTTGGGACCTGCAGAGTATTCCGATGGACGAGCAGAGCATTGTAATGGGGATATACATGCTATAGTAAACTGTGGGAATATTGAAGGAGGTTGAGGAAAGAGGAAATGTGAAAGACAAAAATGAGGGGGTTTACGTCTGATATTTTGCAACAATTATCTTGGACCAAAATAATTAATAAGAAGAGTGGCATCAGTCTAAGGTTGAACAGACAAATGTCCTATAGAAGTAATTTTTGTAAAAGGTCATGATGACCTCTGTGCAAGCTTGAGATTCTGGCAGAGTCTTTTGTGATAGCTACTCTCAGGCAATCATGCATAAGAACCCTTCCTTTATGACCTCCTGGTTTAATTTATTTTTTTTTGCTAGTGTCGACACAGTGACTCCATTTTGATTCTGACAACTTTCATTTTTCTTTCATAGACTCAAGACTGCAACATTGACTACTGCTGGAATTTCCAACCTACCAGACTGTAAAATTTGGGTCTAGGAGCGCTCATAACCAGATGAGTTAATTCTTTAAAAATAAATTCCTATCTGTAGACATTCTTTTGCTCTTGTCTCTTGGGGGAGGACCTAACTAACACAGGACTCTAGTGGAACTTTAGCATGTGTTCCTGGGTTCACTGGAGGAAACTTCACCTGGAACCATGGGCAGCCATGTGGATTCTAAGTGTAGTTGCTACTTTCAGGGTGGCCTCAAGTCCCCAGTGTGCTCAGGTCATTTTGTGGTTTGGGCGTGTATGTCAGTGGGTTGTGGTAGCTCATTCATCTTTGGATTCCAGTTCCCACAGGTGATGGGTGGGTTGCTTATATTTGCATTCAGATACCAAATAGTTTAAGGGTCCTTTGGTAAAACCATAGAGTCTAGGATTTTATTTTACCTACTCTGAACATGTGGCAATGTCCTGGCATCTCTGCTTCTTGTCTAAAGGATTTGTGGCTCTCCTAAACAGGTGGAATGAGAATCTGTTTAGTAGCTATCAGGGAAGATGTGGCAGAAAAAAATAGCACATATCAAGATCTGAAGCATAGTGTACTTTTGAGGGATAGGGTGCTGTTGGAAATTGTAAGTTAAAAAGTTGTCAGTTAAAAGAGAAGGTGTAAGAAGAGGGATGAAGGTTGTAAGTTGCAAGGGCTTAGCCAAAAGGGAGGCAGAGAAGAGCTTCCAGTAACCAGGCAGAAGTGTGTTATCAGGCACCATAGTCCAAAGCCTCAGGCATCTGTCATACTTCCCACAGGTAAGTCTGAGCACAACAGGGGTCTGAAACTTACATACCTGAGACCAAATGCTTTTCATTTTCCTCTCAGGGACTGTCTTCCTTTTCACTTTTTGCAACTTTTCATTGGGTCAACTTGTTTGCTTGTCTTTATGTTTTGGCAGAAATTTCACCAGGCAACAGTCTTCCTAAATGTGAATTTAGCCGGATCATTTTGAGATTCTGGAGCATGTGTGCATACCATGCTTTTAAAACCTCATAACCCAGAACTGAAATGCAGACTCCCCAGAGTCATGACAGATTTACATCTGGACATACTGGACTATTTATGTCTGGCTTCAACTCAACTGAATGTGATTGCTATCTTACTTCATACAGACATTGCAGAATCATGTTAAAGACTGGTTCGAATGATTCTTGTTTGTCCTGCATTCAGGTTTATATGAATATATAATATTATTATTAATAATAATAATAACATTATTTTTATTAATATTATTATTATTATATTTATATGTAAATAAGAGGTACAAGGTCATTCTTGGATTATTCCAAAATGATCCTAAGTGGCATAGAAAGGAAGAGATGATGGGGCATCTGGGAAGTTTTGGGGGGCTAGAGAAGGCACTAGAATAGAAAAATCCATCTTCTCAGAACTCTTTGAAGAGATGATGCTAGGGAGCAGCAAAGGCTGACAGTGTGGGACCTTTGCCTACTTGGGAGGTACAGGGTGGGTGAGGATTGAGTAACTGGTGATGGAAAGGCCTACAGCTGCTGTCTTCTCCACTGCTTCAGGAAGGGAGAAGAGGCAGACCGGTCAAGCACAGATGACAACCCATGTCTATCAGACAACACATCATCCAATTTTTTTGACCTTTTTGTTTGAGTTGCATGATGTATATTACATGTTACAGAGTCTGAATTATAAATGTGACACACCATACATCTTTGTGCCAGCTAGCAAGTTAGTACAATTTGCTACTAGGGCTATCCTAGTTTTGACACCTGAATCACAGGGCAACTTGGATAGTGGAAATGGAGACCTAGTACCCACCCCAATGGGGCCAGCATATGGAAGAGCAGCATTGTGGAACATAAAAACAGTTTCCGGCTTGATCGCTAGATCAGATTAGTTCCCGAGGTTAAAGATCAACCCCAGTACTTAGAAGGGTCTTTAGAAGTTCCTTTCTCCTAGTTACTTGGAGGCAGTTGAGAATTTCATGTTCTTTAGGTCATTTCTCTGAAAGTCCCCAGCCCTCCATGATTTTGAGGTGATATTTATAGTGAATTTTAAAATAATGACCAGTCTCTTAAGATTAAAGTTATATAAATTTTAAAAGAATGGTTCATCTCTTAAGGTTAAAATTATGTGAATTTTAATAGCTACTCTCTTGCTATCTCTTAAAGTTATGTACATATCAGGGTGGCTAAGCCGCTTTAACAAAGAGGTCCTAACATTCAGTGTCATAAAGTTCATTTCTCTGTCAAATGACAACCCACAGGTAGGCAGATCTACCATCAGGGTCATCAGTAGAGCAGGTTCCCTCCACCTTCTTGTGCCACCTTCTCCTAAAGTGCTGCTCCTATCTTCAGGGAATGGCTGCCTCAGTACCACAGGAAGCAGGAAGATTGGGAGTATATGATGATGGCTTAAAGGCATGTCATAGGGGGTGCATGTATCATTTCTGCTTACACCCCCTCTTCACTCATAGTCATATGGACCCAATGAGCTTTGAGGATCTTTTTTTGGTTGGGATAAACTTCTGGAGTTTCTATTATTAAAAAGAAGGAAGTGGAGTCTACAATTCACTGTGTCTGCCACGATTTGGCTCTGAGTGATAGAAAACCCATAGTAATATGGCTTAAACAGGATACAATAGTTTTTTTTTTTTCTTCTTCATGTTAAAGAAGTTACTAGAAAGGCTCCTCAGAATGGTGGTGGGTTTCTCATTGCTGTTAGGGACCTGGGGTCTTCCTACCATATTTAACATGTGATTTTCATGTCATTGTCCAAAATGGCTACTTATGCCCCACCTCTCCCAGTATCTTCCCTCCAGCAGTAGAAATAAATAAAGACAAATAAAGCTGAAAATGAAGGATGTATCCTTCTCTTTAGAAACACCTCTAGAAGTTGTATACAGGACTTCCACTTTCATCTTACTGGCCAGAATGTGGTCCGATGGTCACACCCATTTCCAAATGGAGCAGCTAACTCAAAATCAGTGATCGTATTATGAAGAAAGAGTGAAGAATGAATGCCAGGAAAACTAGTGATTTCTGCCATACTCTACCCTTTTGGTCACTCAACCATTTCTCCCTTTTACACTAACCTTATCTCCTAAAGGAGAAGGAGGAATGATAACACCCAGATCCCATCTGCATTAGTTTGCTAGGATTGCTATAACCAATAACCACAGCTGAGTGGCTTAAAAACAGAAATGTGTCTCACAGTTCTGGGGACTGAACTCTGAGATTAAGGTGTTGGCAGGGTTGGTTCCTTCTAAGGACTGTAAGAAAGAACCTGTTCCATGCCTCTCCCCTAACTTCTGGTAGTTCATGGCAATCTTTGGTAAGTAGAAGCGTCTCCCTTACCTCTGCCTGCATCCGTGCATGGAATTTATGCTATGTGCTATCTGTTCAAATTTCCCCTTTTATATGGGCACCAGTCATATTGGATTAAGGGGCCCACCCTTCTTCCAGTATGACCCAATCTTAACTACTCACACCTGTAATCACCCTATTTCCACCTATTCTGAGGTATTGGGGATTAAGATTCAACATATAAATTTTGAGGGCACATAATTCAATCCATGAATCTTATAAATTCATTTCCACATCCATAAAATCTATCAGGTATAGATGCAGCTTTTTATAGTTCTATAGTAACAGAGAAACTAAACTGCATAGACCCTTTTCCCCAGACTCATCCAATATACTATGACAGAGTAGAAAAAGCATACTTGTGATTTTAAAAAGTCTCATTTAGTACAAGAATGGGAAGCAATGACTGTAGTTGTTCAATAGTAGTTGTCTTATCCTGCTGGGCAGAACACGGTTTCCCTATGGAAGACCTTCATGAGAGATATCTCTTGCCCATTCCTCCTTGTAACCACAGGCCATCTGCCTCTCGTTTTCATTGTCCATGCATCTCCATGTTGACATTGAAGAGAGAAAGAAGAGAATGTCTCACTGTGGATTGTGTAGCCTTTCTGGCTGATGTATGTAGGCCCCACTAGCACTGGTAAGGACTGAGGCATATATTAGAGGATTGATATGTGCCTGGTTTTTATAGGCTAGGCTTGGAATTGCTTCAGCAATCAACATAAATGCTTCAAGTCATTTTATCTCTGGTCACTTCAAGTGTAGAGATGGTGGGGCCTCGACCAGGCTGAGGCAAGAGTATTGGTCAGAACACAAATTATAAAGACACATATGCTCTCAGATGTCCACTCTGCCCTTACCTAAACCTTGGGAGGAGTCCACTGTGGTTTGGATATTGTTTGACTCTAAGAGTTCATGTGTTGGAAGCTTGGTTCCCCAGTGTGGTAAGGAGAAGTGGTACAACCTTTGAGTAGTACTTTGTATTTGGGGGTGCTGCCCTGGGAAGGGATTAATATTGATTTCACAGAGTGAGTGAGTTCCTGTAATAGCAAGTTGCTGTAGAATAGCATGACAGGGACCTCCCCAATCTCTGGCTTCCTGTCTCACCATGCCTCTCTCTTCACATGTGCTCCCACTATGATGCCACCTACCATTTTGTGATGTAGTTAGGGAGGCCCTTATCAGAGCCAAGTGGATGCTACTACCATGCTCTTTGACCTCCAGAACTGGGAGCTACATAATACCCTTTTCTTTATACATTTTCCAGTCTCAGCTATTTTGTTATAGCAGTGGAAAATAAACTAATACAAAGGCCTTAAGTTTTGTGCCCACCTTTGCCCTGGTGTTAAAAGGTAATATTTAACCCTGAAGTCTCTGGTCTTTATCTTTTTTTTTTTTTTTTTAATTTTATTTTATTTATTTATTTATTTTTTATTGTAAACAAATGGGATACATGTTGCCTCTCTGTTTGTACATGGCACAAAGGCATACCATTTGTGTAATCATAAATCCACATACAGTAATGTTGTTTGATTCATTCTGTTATTTTTTTCCCCTTCCCCCCACCCCTCCCACCCCTCTTCAATCTCTATACAGTACTTTCTTCCTCCATACTTGCCCCCCTCCCTAACCCTAACTCTAACCCTAACACTAACCCTTCCCTCCCCCCCATTATGTGTCATCCTCCACTTATTAGTGATATCATTCGTCCCTTGTCTTTTTGAGATTGGCTTATCTCACTTAGCATGATATTCTCCAATTTCATCCATTTGCCTGCAAATGCCATAATTTTGTCATTCTTTATGGCTGAGTAATATTCCATTGTGTATATATACCACAGTTTCTTTATCCACTCGTCAATTGAAGGGCATCTAGGTTGGTTCCATAGTCTGGCTATTGTGAATTGAGCAGCTATGAACATTGATGTGGCTGTATCTCTGTAGTATGCTGATTTTAGATCCTTTGGGTATAGGCCAAGGAGTGGGATAGCTGGGTCAAATGGAGGGTCCATTCCAAGTTTTCTAAGGAATCTCGACACTGCTTTCCAGAGTGGCTGCACTAATTTGCAGCCCCACCAGCAATGTATGAGTGTACCTTTCTCCCCACATCCTCGCCAACACCTGTTGCTTGTATTTTTGATAATCGCCATTCTAATTGGGGTGAGATGGAATCTTAGGGTAGTTTTGATTTGCATTTCTCTTATTACTAGAGATGTTGAACATTTTTTCATATGTTTATTGATTGCTTGTACATCTTCTTCTGTGAAGTGTCTGTTCATTTCCTTAGCCCATTTGTCGATTGGATTATTTGTATTGTTGGTGTAGAGTTTTTTGAGTTCTTTATAGATTCTGGAGATTAGTGCTCTATCTGAAGTATGATTGGCAAAGATATTCTCCCACTCTGTAGGCTCTTTCTTCACATTACTGATAGTTTCCTTTGCTGGGAGAAAGCTTTTTAGTTTGAATCTATCCCAGTTATTGATTCTTGCTTTTATTTCTTGTGCTATGGGAGTCCTGTTGAAGAAGTCTGGTCCTAGGCCGACATGTTGAAGATCGGGACCTACTTTTTTTTCTATAATCTGCAGAGTCTCTGGTCTGATTCCAAGGTCCTTAATCCATTTTGAGTTGACTTTTGTGCAGGGTGAGAGATATGGGTTTAGTTTCATTCTGTTGCATATGGATTTCCAATTCTCCCAGCACCATTTGTTGAAGAGGCTATCTTTTCTCCATTGCATATTTTTGGCGCCTTTGTCTAGTATTAGAAAGTTGTATTTATTTGGGTTTGTGTCCGTGTCCTCTATTCTGTACCATTGATCTACCTGTCTATTTTGGTACCAGTACCATGCCGTCTTTATTACTATTGCTTTGTAATAAAGTTGAAGTTCGGGTATTGCGATACCCCCTGCTTCATTTTTCCTGCGAAGGATTGCTTTAGCTATTCTGGGTTTCTTATTCTTCCAGATGAATTTCATGATTGCTTGTTCTATTTCTGTAAGGTACGTCATTGGGATTTTAATTGGGATTGCATTGAATCTGTATAGCACTTTTGGTAGTATGGCCATTTTGACAATATTAATTCGGCCTATCCAAGAACATGGGAGATCTTTCCATCTTCTAAGGTTTTCTTCGATTTCTTTCTTTAGTGTTCTGTAGTTCTCATTGTAGAGGTCTTTTACCTCTTTTGTGAGATTGATTCCCAAGTATTTTATTTTTTTCGATGCTATGGTGAATGGGGTAGTTTTCATAATTTCTCTTTCTGAGGATTCCTCACTTATGTATAAAAATGCATTGGATTTATGAGCATTGATCTTGTAACCTGCCACTTTACTGAATTCACTTATGAGTTCTAACAGTTTTCTGGTGGAATTTCCTGGTTCCTCTAAGTATATAATCATATCATCCGCAAATAGGGATAGTTTGAGTTCTTCTTTTCCTATTCGTATTCCTTTAATTTCCTTGGTCTGTCTAATTGCTCTGGCTAGAGTCCCAAGAACGATATTGAATAGGAGTGGTGAAAGAGGGCATCCCTGTCTTGTTCCAGTTTTTAGGGGGAATGCTTTCAGTTTTTCACCGTTTAGAATGATAGTAGCCATGGGCTTAGCATAGATGGCCTTTACAATGTTCAGGAATGTTCCCACTATCCCTATTTTTTCTAGTGTTTTGAGCATGAAGGGGTGTTGTATTTTATCAAATGCTTTTTCTGCATCTATTGAAATAATCATGTGGTTCTTGACTTTAAGTCTATTGATGTGGTGAATTACATTTATTGATTTCCGGATGTTGAACCAACCTTGCATCCCTGGGATAAAACCCACTTGATCGTGGTGCACTATCTTTTTAATATATTTTTGTATGCGATTTGCTAAAATTTTATTGAGAATTTTTGCGTCAATGTTCATTAATGATATCGGTCTGAAATTTTCTTTCCTCGATTTATCTCTGTCTGGCTTGGGTATCAGGGTAATATTGGTTTCATAGAATGAGTTTGGGAGGGTACCCTCCTCTTCTATTTCATGGAATGCTTTGAGAAGTATTGGAATGAGCTCTTCTTTAAAGATTTTGTAGAACTCGGCTGAGAACCCATCTGGTCCTGGACTTTTCTTTGTTGGTAGGCTTTTGATGACCTCTTCTACTTCATTACTTGAAATTGATCTATTTAAATTTTGTATGTCCTCCTCGTTCAATTTAGGCAATTCATATGTCTCTAGAAACCTGTTGATGTCTTCGAAATTTTCTATTTGGTTAGAATATAGATTTTCAAAATAGCTTCTAATTATGTTTTGTATTTCAATCGTGTCTGTTGTGATATTTCCTTGTTCATTCCGAATTTTGGTGATTTGGGTTTTCTCTCGTCTTCTCTTTGTTAGAGTGGCTAAGGGTTTATCAATTTTGTTTATTTTTTCAAAGAACCAACTATTTATTTTGTCAATTTTTTGTGTAGTTTCTTTTGTTTCAATTTCGTTGATTTCAGCTCTGAGTTTAACTATTTCCTCTCTTCTACTACTTTTGGTGTTGGTCTGTTCTTCTTTTTCTAGGGCTTTGAGCTGAAGTGTTAGGTTGTTTATTTGTTGATTTTTACTTCTTTTATTGAATGCGCTCCATGAAATAAATTTTCCTCTAAGTACTGCTTTCATAGTGTCCCAAAGATTTTGATATGATGTTTCTTTGTTCTCATTTACCTCTAGGAATTTTTTAATTTCCTTCCTAATATCTTCTGTTATCCATTCATCATGTAATAGCATATTGTTTAATCTCCAGGTGTTGGAGTAGCTTCTGTTTTTTACTCTTTCATTTATTTCTAACTTCAAACCATTATGATCTGATAGAATACAAGGTAGTGTCTCTACTTGTATTTGCTTACATTAGCTTTGTGGCATAATATATGGTCTATTTTAGAGAAGGATCCATGTGCTGCTGAGAAGAAAGTGTATTCACTCTTGGTTGGATGGTATATTCTATAAATGTCCGTTAAGTCTAAATTATTGATTGTGTTATTGAGATCTATGGTTTCTTTGTTCAATTTTTGTTTGGAAGATCTGTCCAGTGGTGAGAGAGGCGTGTTAAAATCACCTAGTATTATTGTGTTATGGTCTATTTGGTTTCTGAAATTGAGAAGGATTTGTTTGACATACATGGATGAGCCACTGTTTGGGGCATAGATGTTTATGATTGTTATGTCTTGCTGATTTATGGTTCCCTTAAGCAGTATGTAATGTCCTTCTTTATCCCTTTTGACTAGTTTTGACTTGAAGTCCACCTTATCTGAAATGAGGATGGATACCCCAGCTTTTTTGCTGAGTCCATGTGCATGATATGTTTTCCCCCATCCTTTCACCTTTAGTCTATGTGTATCTCTTTCTACGAGGTGAGTCTCTTGCAGGCAACATATTGTTGGATCTTTCTTTATGATCCAATCTGCCAGTCTATGTCTTTTGATTGATGAGTTCAGGCCATTAATATTCAGGGTTATTATTGAGATATGATTAGTATTCCCGGTCATTTGGTTCATTTTATTTATTTATGTATTTATTTTGAGACGACTTGGTTCTTCCTTTATTTGACAATTCCTTTAGGATGGTTCCTCCCATTGCTGATTTGTTTCTTTGTTTTTCATCTCTTCCTCATGGAATATTTTGCTGAGAATGTTCTGTAATGCTGGCTTTCTTTTTGTAAATTCTTTTAGCTTTTGTTTATCATGGAAGGATTTTATTTCATCATCAAATTTGAAGGTAAGTTTTTCTGGGTATAAGATTCTTGGTTGGCATCCATTTTCTTTCAGGGCTTGAAAAATGTTGTTCCAGGCCCTTCTAGCTTTTAGGGTCTGGATTGAAAAATCTGCTGATATCCGTATTGGTTTCCCCCTGAATGTAATTTGATTCCTCTCTCTTGCGGCCTTTAAAATTCTGTCTTTATTTTGTATGTTGGGCATTTTCATTATAATGTGCCTTGGTGTGGGTCTGTTGTAATTTTGTATATTTGGAGTCCTATAAGCCTCTTGTACTTGATCTTCCATTTCATTCTTCAGATTTGGGAAATTTTCTGACAGTATTTCATTGAATAGATTGTTCATTCCTTTGGTCTGTTTCTCTAAGCCTTCCTCAATTCCAATAATTCTCAAATTTGGCCTCTTCATGATATCCCATAGTTCTTGGAGATTCTGTTCATGATTTCTTACCATCTTCTCTGTTTGTTCAACTTTGTTTTCAAGGTTAAATATTTTATCTTCAATGTCTGATGTTCTGTCTCCCAGGTGTTCTATTCTATTGGTTATGCTTTCTATGGAGTTCTTAATTTGGTTTATTGTTTCCTTCATTTCAAGGATTTCTGTTTGGTTTTTTTTCAATATCTCTAACTCTTTATTGAAGTGATCTTTTGCTTCCTGTATTTGCTCTTTTAACTGTCGATTGGTGCGATCATTCAGTGCCTGCATTTGCTCTTGCATCTCGTCATTTGCTTCCCTAAGCATTTTAATTATGTACATTCTGAACTCCCTTTCTGTCATTTCTTCTGCCATGCTGTCGTTGGGTTTCATTGATGTAACATCTAGATTTGTTTGCAGCATTTTCTTTCCTTGTTTTCTCATATTGTTCAGGTATCAGTTGACCGCTGTGATATTGCAGATTTCCTCTATTGTCTTATAATATCCCTGAAGATTTCTATTATATCCCCTCTTAGTCTTCAGTAGCCTGAAATCTTGGAGGAAGTTGATAATGCAGTGCTCCACAAGGGAGCTGACTCCCTAGGGGTGGTGGCCTTCTGGTGGGGTATATTCCCTGCTAGTGGGCAGAGGTACCTTCACTTGCTGATGAATGGTCATCCAGAAGTAGGTTATGGGCTGATGCAAGACCAGTTTGGGCCTGTGTCTCTGATTTTACGGTCCTTTTGGGAGAACCTCACCCAACAGGGAGGAGTCACCCGGTGGGGAGGTCTCGCTGGTCGGTTTTCCTCCCAGAGGTTCCGTTCAATTCCCAACTACCGCCTGGGCTGGGCAGCCTTCTTCTGCAATGTTCCCAGGGACCCGGACCTACCTCCTGGGCCTGGAAGCCTCACCCTTCGCAAACGAATCTCCTTCGGCTGCCTCTCCTCAGAGAAGCTGCCTGCAGTCCTGGAGCCTTCGCTCTGCCCCTCAGTTTGTCTGTGGGGCCCTTCCACCAAGAAGCCGTCTAGGACCCTGCTCTGCACTTTTTGCCTGGCTATGCGGCCCCTCCTCTGAGCAGCCACCTGGAGCCCCTTACAATCGCTCCGAGTCCCAGTGACCCGCCACACGCCTTTTCCTCCGGCAGCCACCTGTTGTTCCGTGTGGTCGCTCTAAGACCAAGTGACCCACCACGCACCACTTTCTCCACCAGGCAGTCACCCAGAGATCTGGTGCGTCACGAGTCCCAAGAACTCACTGTGCACCTTCTTGTCCCGACTGCCTCCCGTAGCCCTGGTGCAGTCACTTCGAGCCCAAGCACCCCGCCGCGCTCCTCCTCCTTCTCCAGACAACCCCCCTATGTTCAGGAGCGGATGCTCTGGGACCAAACCACTCACCACGCTGTTCCACCGGATAGCCGCCCAGAGCCCTGGTGCAGCTGCTCCAATTCCAAGCGACGTGCCGAGCCCGTATTTCTCCTTCTCCTCTGGGCAGCCCCCTGTGTTCAGGGGTGGTCACGTTCAGTCCAAACAGCTCACCAAGCACCTTCTCCTTTGGGCAGCCTCCCAGAGCGCGGGTGGGTTGCGCCGAGTCCAAGCGCTGTGGTGAACAGCCACCTCTTCAATGCTCCCAGCTGTCTGCGGTCACTGCTCCGGCGGGGGGAGGGGCGCCTCGCCGGCAGTTCTACTTTGCAAAGATCCCTGCTTTCGGGGCTACCGCCCTGTCCGGGGGCTACCGCCCCGTCCGGGATGCCTGCCCAGTGGGAAACACTCACCCGGCTGCTTTGAGTTGGTCCCAAGTCTCTCAATATCTCCTTTTCTTGAGTCCTGAGTCCACGCTGCTCCTCCGGATAGCCGCCCGGAGCCCTGGCGCAGCTGATCCAATTCCAAGCGACATGCCGAGCCCGTATTTCTCCTTCTCCTCTGGGCAGCCCCCTCTTCAATGCTCCCAGCTGTCTGCCATCACTGCTCCAGCGGGGGGAGGGGCGCCTCGCCGGCCGTTCTACTTTGCAAAGATCCCTGCTTTTGGGGCTACCGCCCCGTCCAGGACTCCTGCCCCGTCCGGGACGCCTGCCCAGTGGGAGACTCTCGCCCGGCTGCTTTGAGTTGGTCCCAAGGCTCTCTATATCTCCTCTTCTTGAGTCCTGAGTCCTGGAGCAACACGGAACGCAGCCACCCTCTAGTCCGCCATTTTGAATCCCCCTGGTCTTTATCTTTTTAATCTCTTTGCTCTGTCCATCCTATGCACCTTCTACTTAACTAAGCAATGACTTTAACAGTGGATTTATTTGGGAAAACAACACCTTTACTTTTATTTTGGGCTGAAGTTTGTAGGACTGGATATTATTTTTATCTCCTGCAAAAGCTACTGCTTTGCTGCAACTGCTAAATCCCTCTTCAGTTTAGGGCACACATATTTGCTTTTCCAACCCTGCCAAGTTTCAGTTTGTGATTTTGGTCAACTTGTAAGTGAGGCCACAAGCAGAGAGTGCTACCTTTAGCCAAGTGATGTTTCCTTCCATCTCTGCTTGCAGACTCATTAGTGCTAACCTGGAATAATTTTGCTAAAGGTGGCAAGAAGGAGCTATCAAAACTACATTTTCCCTACACTGCAGCCTCAATCAGCAGGTCATCTGCCTTTTAAGATCAGAGTGTTTTACTTTGAACCAAATGTTTTGCTACTGCAAAATAAAAGCCACCAGTTTTTACAGTCTGTGCCCACTGTTTGATCACATCTGTGAAGCCACTGCAATATTTTTAAATTGTCTTGTAGCTCTCCAATTTTAGGTACTAAATTTCATATTAGATAGTATTTCATCTGGCTGCCTGTGACAGAGAGCCTAAATTTGTTTAAACATACAGAATATTTTCTCTTATTAAAAAAAGTTAAAAAGAAGTTCTTAACCAGTTTGTGACTGGTAGAAAGAATCCCCAAGTCCTCAGGGGCCTGGGCCCCTTCGTGGTCTCAGCTCCACAACTCCTAAAATGCCTTTATTCACAGGATCCAAAAAAACTGTGACTGCTTCAGCCATCACTATTACATTCTAGGCAGCAGGATGGAGGAAGAGTGAAGAAACATGCTTCTTCTCTCTAAGGACACCTAGAGAAGTTGCTCATAATACCTCTGCTTACCCCTATTGGCCAGAAACTTAAGTAGCTGAGCATGCTGAGCTGCAAGGGAGGTGGGAAATTATGGCCCTGCTGCCCACAGCCTTGGGTTTAGCTGAACACCAGTGCTCAGTGACTGAAGAAGTAGGGGAGAATGGATGTTTTAGACAGCCAGGGTTCCAGTGTTTCTTTCCATCATGTGCTACTTGCTAGCATTAAATATACACATATGCACACACACACACACACACACACACATACATACACACATATGTGTATATATAAATGTAAGAAATGTAAGTAATATTGATTATCTGCTGTGTGCCAGGAGGGGCTCAGGTTCTATGGAAGAATTACATATGACCCGGACAGAGGACTGTATTAGGTCATAGAAATGAAGATGCCACAAGTGGTGGGAACTAGAGATATTTTATGAAGGAAGAAAACCACTGCCAGTTTTAATTGTAATAAACCTTTCATTTTAGATATGCTAACAATTTCAAAGATGTTTAAATGTGAAAAAAATATGCCTCTCTGAATTAATATAATTAAATATTTTGGAGTGCAGATTTTGGGGGTGTCTTTAATCTCTCTAAGCTTTGGCGTTCCCATTTGCAAAAAGAGGATATCAGTTCCTCAGGTATAGGATTGTAATAGGATTAAATAAGATAATTCACATGAAGCTCATATCCCAATGTCGGACATGCAGTAAGTGCTCATTAAATGCTAGCTTCTCATGATTTTAAGTAAGGGTTCTTGCCCTCACAATAGCTTCCCCTCTAACAGGAGACACTGCTAACACAAGAGAGGCAACAAAATGGGGTGTCCAGGTGGGAAACTGGTGCTTGGGTGTGGGCATAGCTTGTTGAAAAGAGGTCATTTGGAAAAGTCCTTTTTAACACAGTCCTAGGAGAGCTAACATGTGTGGTAAATGTCAATTTAACTGGTCTGAAGCAAATCCCTCTGATTATCAGGAGAATTGTTAACCATTCAAACAATTCCAATGCATTAAGTCCATCCCAGTTCCTCTGCCTGCCTGGGGTGGACCCAGCCAGGAAGGTTGCCTCCTCTGTGAACTTCTGTATCATTGCAAAGACCTGAGTGTGGCTGAAGGGAGCTAGAAGTTCCTCCTGGCGGA
Source organism: Sciurus vulgaris (assembly GCF_902686455.1). NCBI lineage: Eukaryota > Metazoa > Chordata > Mammalia > Rodentia > Sciuridae > Sciurus > Sciurus vulgaris. The sequence continues at coordinate 115,492,070 of NC_136464.1, forward strand.
CTTCCAGAATGTGTCCTTCTACAGAGTTCTCACATTTGCACCAAAGATGGACAGATAAATTCCCACATAGGATGGCCCCTCAGCAACAAAAACTCCACTGAGGGAGGAAAACTCCTACTTATTTTTGAGGAAATATTGACTATTGCAAAAGAATGCAATCGTCCTCCCCACCCCCAGAAAAAGCAAATTGTAAAAGGCTTTATGACTCTTTGCAAAAGCATCCTTTCCCAGCACATTTTCTCTCTTTGCTTGGTTTGATTTAGAGCAGGCAGCGTCTATCTCAAGTGTGTTTATTCCTTTTGGTTAAGTGGTGCCTCTGACATTTACAGCCCAGGAAAGTAAGACATATCTATTATGTCTCAAGAAACCAACCACCTGAAACTCACCAAGTTTTCTCTTGAAAACTCTTTTGGCTTTTAAAATTAGCTCATATGTTAAATAGTTTACATTTGACGCAAAAAAAAAAAAAAAAAAAAAAAAAGTTGAGACCTCAGAGTTTTAGTCATCTTAAAATAATTTTATTCTATCAGGAAAAATTTTTAAATGATTTAATCTTATTTAATTATTTTTTAAAATTACAATTGTTATAGTCTTGTTGTGGGCTCTACTTGGAATGTTGCTACTTGTTAACAGTATTCAAATTCAAATAATTTTTTTTTTTTTTTTTTTTTTTTTTTTTTTTGTGGTGCTGGGGATTAAACTCAGGGCCTCACTAGGCAAGCACTCTACCACTGAGCTACATCTCCAGCCCTTCATATTTTTTGAGACAAGATCTCACTAAGCTGCCAAGACTGCTCCTGAACTTGCAACCCTTCTGCCTCAGCCTCCCAAGTAGTTGGGATTGCCGGAGTGAGCCACTTTGTCCAGCCTCAACAACTTCTCTGGTGAGGGGCAGGCCTGATTTGGCATGATGACTGCATCACTCAGGGAATCCTCCAGAAGACGGAAGAGGTGAGGGACCTACATATACAGTAGTGATCACTGCCTGGGGAGCCACTGTCCCTATGCTGGTACCCCTCAAGGATGCTGGTTGCCTGGGTCTTTTTGGTGCTGTAAAGCGGCCACTGCTGCTCTGCTTGGTATGCCCACATTGCTCTCGACCTTTGTGATGTGGGGTGGCCATACCCAGGGTTACCATCACCTGGAATTCTGCCTTCTGATCTATGGTGCTCATATCATTAATAAGTAGAAAAATGCCTTCTCCTTCAAGGGCCCGTTCTCTTTTGGAGGGTATGTGACAGGGTAGGAGGTGTTTCATAAGTCAGACTCCCAAGAGTAAGGCTATTTCAGTTATATTACCAGCTCTCCAGTGGCAAAGTGGCAGAGTGACTTGCAGTCTTAGATATATAGCTTTGCCCATTTAAAAAATGTTTCTGTGAAGATTTCTCCCTTTCTTGAGGTTCATAGATAGTCTTGGCCCCAGCATTTTTGGAGCCCAGGGAAAAGTTATAAATACTTGAATGCATAAATCAAGTGAACATACAATGTTGTATAGAGCATATTTTATCCTCCTTTAATAAACATCCATTTCTTACAACAATAAAATATCTATTTTTTAAATTTTAGGCTATTTAGTTTTCTAATCTTTATTTTATATTTCCTATAATAATTTTAGCTGGTTCTCAATATCAATCTAAAGAATGAAAAACAAGAAGATGTAATTCTATTTGGAATATACAGAAGTTGAATGAATCTTTAAACAATATGAATTAAAATAAATGTAAATATTGAAAAATAAAATCTTTTCATGATTTTCAAATAAAAAGTCTTTTCATGATTACAGTAGAAATTTCAATCTTCTGAAATACAGAGAAAGATCAAGTTATAATGAAGGAATAGGGAAAATTTCAATCACTTATTGAAATATAATTACAATTTAATTTTCTGAATATAAATGAAATTATTTACATTTTAAATGCTAAAACAAATCAATCCCTACAAAACTCTCAAGACAGAAAAATTCAAGTCCAGTCCATCTTTGGCTCATAATTTGACCTTCAGGTAGTCCTAATTCTTCCTTATCACCTACATCACCATTATTAGGCTGGGCAATAAGGGTGGGCTGTGTGAGGAAGAGGTGCTGCTATCTTGTGGTTTTTGCAGAAGAGAGGTCATGCCTTGGTTATTAGGAAACACTATTGTGGGTCATGCATGTAGTTTACAACCAAAAGAAAAAAAAAAAAAAAGAAATTTTGCCTTAAGGAAAATAGAATATAGAACATAAGGGATTTTTAGGGAAACAAGTATACTCAATTTAATATTATGTGGGTGGACATATGCCATTATGCATTTGCCTAAACCTGTAGAAGGTACAACACCAAGAGTGAACCCTGATATTAACTTAGGAATGATGTGTCTCCATCTGTCAATGTAGGTTCATCAATAGTAATGCATGTATGACTCGAGCTACACATGTGTGAGCAAGGCATATGTGGAAACTCTCTGTACTTTCAATTTTTCTGTTCTTTAAAAATGAAGTCAAAAAAAAAAAAAAAAGAAAAAGAAATAGAGCCTGAGATACATGAGAAATAAAAAAAAGTCTATTCAAAGCATTTGATGTCCTAGAGAGAAGAAAAATGAACTCTTCATAGAATCCAAATAATTGAAACTCTTCTAACATGTTAATTGGTTTTCTCTGCTTGCTTCCTTTTAGGTCTACTTGGTGTTCCTGAAAATTTCCAAAGGTTTCCTTTCTCACACTATGAATCGTGCTGTTCCCAGGCTGGAGTCTGCTCTCTCCACCTCTCTAGGATCTCCAATTGTTCATGAGCTTGCTTGAATATTTGATATTCCTGAGACTTTACTTCCTCCTGCCAGCACCTTCAATGCTCTCTAAATTGTTTCAGTTAAGTTTTAAACTTGTGTAGGAGCAAAGATCATGTCTTATACTTTAAAAATACCATGCTTCTTGCAGAGTTTGATTATAGTTCTGGGCATAGTGGGCACATAGTAGGTCTAAGTTGAATACATTCTGTTTGAAAAATTTTCCTTTGACTTGATCAGAAAACAAGACAAATTTGACAAGTCCTTTTTTTTTTTAATGCTTTCAAAATATGTCTGGCATCTAGGTTTCTTATGTTTTAAAATATCTCTGCTCTGTTTATTCTTATGTTAATGAAGAAGAGTCTCAGAGTGCATATCAGGTCCAATTTCATATGCGACAGGGAACTTCCAGTCCAACTGAAATCCATCTGGAAGCAGAAAGGTGGTAGAAACACCAAACTCAAAAATAAACTCTCATAGAGATTTTGTTGATAGTGGAAAGAACCACCCCAAATGCACTGAAAAACAACCTCCAACTCTCAGGACACCAAGTGAGGAGAACTCTGGCAAGTAATCTCTTTTGATTTGCCTGTTTTTCTTAACAAAGAAAACAACATGTAAATGGAATGCAATGTAGTGGCCAAAGGAAAATCCCCAACCCAGAATGCCCTGAGTGTGAAATGACCTCTTAGTTGACTTCTCCTTTTTCTTTGCTTCTGTTTGCGATTCAGGAAAGACAGCTCTTTCTGTTGTCTCTGCTAAACCTGCACCCTCAACAGATGCTATCTCCTGGAAAACAAAACAAAACAGAACAGCACAAGCCCACAGATAACTCTCCCAGCCCAGAACAGACGGGGCATGCTCTGAAATCAGGGAGAACAATTCTTTTCTCTTTGTATTTCTGCATGTCTGATAATAGATGTGAGTATCTATGTCTTTAAGTTTTCTTGTCTTTAGAGTTACATAGACTATGTTCCTTTTGTTTTGCAAATCTTCATCATATAATCTGGAGGTTTCTGCTAAATACTGTGTAAATCATCACATTGGCTACACAACAAAAGATACACTGTGTGGATTATTGAAAATGAAAGCCTATCATTTGCTATTCTCTTGGCAGAAGTAGTAGTTAGGCAATAGTTTGTTCTGTTACTGATTTCAGCCTTCCTCTTTTTCTTCTTCTCTCCTTTCTTCTATTTCTCCTTCCCTTTTCTCAGTCTGCTAGGCATTCTAGAGTATAATGACCCTCCAGTGTCTAGTATTTGGCCAGTCAATACAGGAAGCAGTGTCTGGCCCAGGCTTGCTGCTTTCCTTAATATTTACTTATACAGCTGCATTTTCCCTATGGACACATCATCAAAAATTTTAAAACAGTTTGCTTCCCATTTTAGTTACACTCAGTGTGATCCTCTTTAATGTCTGGCTTATTGTGTCATGTAGATTTTCCATGTATTTTAATATGTATTTTTCTCCAGTGCTTCTTGAATTAATTTTCACTGCTCTTCAGTCTTTGTGGATGTTTCTTTTCAAAAAATGGCATGAGATGAAATGAAAAAAAAAATCTGGAAAATAGTTTGACATTTTTAAAGTATGTTTTGATTTTGAAAGAAAATAGATGTACTTTCCCCCGCTTCATTCCCCTGCCCGACTATTTGAGGAAAATCAGGAAGAGGAAGCTGAAGAGTGGCTTTTGTATACTACAATATGTAAGGAGGAATAGAAAATAATCACTCTAAAAGCCATTGCCATTTGCCTACCTTGAGGGAGTCCATGACAAAGAACAACATGCTCATTGCATGGAATCAATAATGGTAGCTGGAATATTGAACATCATTAGTTTTGAAACTAGCTTGGGAACTCAAGGGTGATAAGTATAGAACCACTAAGAGAATAAAGACCTTCCAAGTCATATTCAACTGGAGTGAGGAAAGGAGCTAGGGTGGTTGAATTTGCAGAAAAGGAGAAAAAATGAGATATGAAAGAGGGAGCCAACCCTGTCCACATTGTTTCTCAAAGCCTTCTAGAAAGAGTCTAGCAGAAGCTGGATGACTGAACTTCAGGAATATGGCAAGGAGAATGCTTCGGCTGGGTGAGGGTGTGGAGCAGATGGTAGCCGTGTTCTGTCTGCTAGATAGCGAGGTGATTCTGCCTTGCATATCTAACCAAGGTGCAGGACATCATTGGGGCTGATGATGGAAATCAGGCATTGCATTTTCTTGTGGCTTTGACCTCATTTTACCTGGCAGCACCCCTGCTTCCTGTTTGGTGTGCTTTGGGAGGTTGTGGTCCCCGTGGTTGTTAGGGAAGTCTGCATGCTTGCACAGGAAGAGCGGGGCCTCAGGGAGTTGGGAGGAGCACCCAGGCTGGGCTCAGCAACGAGGGCCTGAGTATTTCATTTGGTTGCTTTTGCTACCAGGTCTACGTTTTTCTTCTACTAGGATCAAAAGAGTTATCTTCTTGTTGATTTTAGAGAAGTTGGGAGTGTGGAAAGCAAAATGTTGTAAGTGTGCTTATAAAAGCCACAGACCCTTGGAGAGCTCCTGAGCACAGCGTGAGTTGAATACAGAACATCAATTGGGACTTTGCCTCTCATCCAGGGGCACAGCTGCCATGGTAGTTATAACTGCGTTTTCTTAAAGCAGATAGAGATGGTCTATTCCTGTACTGGCTTTCGTGTATCAAGCTAACAGAAAGACAAGAAAAGGCAAGGGTGGGCCTGGAACAGAGAGAAATGGTATGAGAAATAAATGGATGTATTGAGAGGAGAGAAATCATTGTAGTATGGGAAAGCAAAACATGGAAATAGGAAAAGATATTCTAGCAGAACAAAGAACTCAGACTAGAAAATGAGATTGACTCATAGAAATAGAAGTTCATATTGGCGAAATAAGAGGAGAAGCAATGGAGATAATTCTGTCTCATCGAAAACAGCCCGTACCTCTCCTGGCTGTGTGGCACCTTATCTGTTGAACAGGACTCTCCTTTGGCGAAAGATGTATTACCTGGCCCACCTCCAACCTCTAAGTTCTAGACAGAGGCACTTCTGAAATTCCTTGTTTTGATCTAGGGGCCAGATGGCTTAGTCACTATGATGTAGACCCAAAGTAGACTGACTTAAATCAGTTAAAGAGAGCTTTGTACCTAAAATTTCATGTTGGTAGAAATTGGAAAGCTTAAGAAGGGTAGGTTTTATTTTGTTTCATTTGAGCAAAATCTGATTTGAAACACAAGAACCTAGAGGTAGTTAGTAAAAACCTACAGTGACAATGAATGATATATTCAGGCTGACCTAGGGGCCGGCATGTCTGTTTCCTGGGGAGGTGAAGGATGCTCTTTTATGGAAGGGGAACCAGAAGTCACACTTGTCCAGCACTGACCTTATGCCAGACCCTGGGCTAATTGCTTTGCTTTTACAACCTTATTCATTTATCACAACCCTGAAATTAAGTATTATTATTAAGGTTAAGCTACATAGGAAGCTGTAGTTCTGTCACTTAGGAAAACCGAGGATGGACCATATTTTCAAAATTTTAATTTATTTTTAGCTGACACATTAAAACATAAAATTATACATATTAATGGGATAATGTCTGCTATTTCGATACATATATACAGTGTGTAATATTTAAATTAGGTTAAGCATATCTGTCTTCTCAAACATTGGTCCTTTCCTCATGGTGAAAACTTTCAAAATCCTTCCTTCTAGCTTTTTGAAAAACAGTACATTATTGCTATCTGCAGCCACCCCACTGTGCAAAGGCACCTCAGAACTTCTTGCTCCAATCTAACTGTAACTTATGGATCATATATCCTCCATTCATTGGGTATCTGGGCCTTGTATTCAAACATAAGGTTTCTTTAGCTCACCATGCAAGTCCATGAGATTTATTTTCAGAAATTGCCACTTCTCACACTACACCCCTGACTCTGCTCTGACCTGGACACTGCTCCTCTTGCTAAGATGGAAAGAAAGGCTGGAGACTTCTAAGTCATAGTGTCTTCCATCCTGAACTTCACCTGCAGCTCTTGAGGGTGACACTGTTGAAACCTGGTTAAGTCCTGTAGTCAGACAGTGGGACAACTCGACCTGCTGACTGTAGCAGCCCTGATGCATGTAATAGGTAGCGCTTGGGGGAGCAGGGAGAACTGCTGTCTCCTTCCTGCAAGGTCCTGTCTTAGAGTGGCTTCCCAGAAAAGCTGAACCTGAGTCAAGTGTTAAAGGGCAAGTGATTTCTTTGATATGCAATCCCAAGAAGCACTGTGAGACAGTGGGGAGGGGAGACAAGAGGGGAGGAAAACCAGTGCATAACGTGGTAATGAGTGGGCTGCTGTGGTGAGCACTTGGAGTTCTATCCTGCGAGGGACCTTCTGAAAGACTGTGGAACACAACTCAGAATCCTCCTACAGCGGTGTATTTATTCACAGACTCTACCCCTCATTAATTGAGGGTTCTGACTGGGGCCATTAGTTCCCACTGTCAGAGGCTGCCTTCACTGGCAGAGAGAGGCATAAAGGGATTTAAACATAAATGGTCCCTAGTTGCCTCCTGGATGGGTGGAGAGGATGTGGTGTGGCACCAACAGGGTCTGCCCAGCTCCCAAACCAGGGGCTCTGAATCTGCCCAAGTCTCTTGCCTGCCCACACTCCTAATCTGGCTCACAGACTAAGGAACAGGAGTGTGCTCCTACTTCTACCTTCCAACACTGTTCCCTCTTGGGGAAGCCTTGGGAAGAGGACATCTTGCTTCTTTTCCTCACTAAGCCTGCCCCAAAAGAAGGAGAGTCAGTATGACTGTTGCTCAGCTTGACATCTCTACAGGAGGCCGGACCATGTGGTGAGGCCTGTGTTTTGTTGTAAGGCCCTTTCCCTACCTGTCTCAATCACTGGAAAGGGGACCAGGGCTTTTCTTACTTCTGTTTTCCAGTAAGGTCAGCACAGACTGGGGCTATGGTTGCAGGTGACTTGTGGAAGTAAACAGCCATTTTTCTCTTCCTTTTGCCACCCTGCTATCATCTCGTTGTGTGAAGTTGGCCCATGATGATCCACACAGCAACTAGTTAAGGTCCTTAGCCTCTAAAGTGGGCCTCAAAGTCTTGGTTCAGAGAGTGAGGGGAGGCCCCAGGAGTCTTCGGACTTCAGTTCTTCATTTTTCTCGGAGATATCACACTGGCTCCCCTTCCAACCAATGATAAGGGCAGGAACAATCCGGATTTGACGTTCACTCTTTGGCCACATTTTTTTTAGAAGTAGCTGTGTTCTTACTCTCTAAAAGAGAAACAGGATATGGGCCCAAACCCCACTCTGAATTCCTAAGAAAGTAAGTGTTCCGAATTCAAATTCAGTGCCGACACTCATTAGTGTGCAGACTGTCAAATTAAATAACTTTGCAAAGTCTCAATTTTCTCTTTAAAATAGGAAAATCAATGTCTATCTCATTGAATTTCAATGAAGATTAACTGAACTAGTACAATTGAAATGCAAAGTATACTGCATTGCACATAGTAGCTGCTCAACAAAAGGTAGTTGCTGGTAGTTAAATATCTGAAAGTAACTTCAACTTTTAATCTCAATTGTTGTCATCCCTAAACTTGAAAACTCTAGAAATTAATTATTGACTATATGGCAGTCAAAACTTGGAGAAACATTTCTTTCACAGTAGCAACACATTATTGACAACATTTATGACACAATCAAAGCTATTCTTTTTCTCCTTAATATCTCTTGAGAGAATCATCCTCCAAAAGTCTCAGTATGTGAGGTTTGAATGGGTTTGATTCCAACTCTCCAGAGGTTGGTTCAAGACCAATAGTTCGTTTGATAAACTTTGGCAAAAGACATGTGACACTTGTGTGGTATTATGGGTTGAACTGTGTCCCCTGCAATTCCTATGTTGACATTTTAACTACCAGTCCTATACAGTATAATTGGAGATGAGATACTTAAAGAGGTAATGAAGTTAAAGTGAGGTCATTAGTGTGGGTCCTAATGCAATATGGTGTCTTTATAGAAAGGGAAAGTTTGAGAGAGGAGGAAGACAATGTCCACAGGGAAATGATGACCATCCATCAACTAAGGAGAGAGCTGGGAAGCCCATCCTTCCTTCAGAAAGAACCAACCCTGGTACTTTGATTATGACAACACTGGTAAACGAATATACTGGACAATTAGAACCATTCTGTGGAACTGTCAGGAGCGAGGCATGGTCCTTTCTCTGGGATCACTAGCTAAAATGTTTGCAACAAGTGCCCAGCTCCTTCTCTGTCACACCTTCTCTTTGATCCTTATCTGCTCATGAGTTTTATCCCATGCTTATTATAGTGAGTCCCAGATGTCTCAATATAATGGTTTTGCTGCTGTAAACAATTTGTCATCCATTCTTCACTTCATTACCTTACAAGGAGTTATTTTTTTTCAAAGGAAGAAACCACTCTATAGTGTGATAAATACCCAGCTCCACCTCTCTGTCATACCTATCTTTGATCTTTATCTGATCATGGAATGTATCCCTTCCTGAAGCTTCTCCTCTCCTGACCTGCTTAGCATTCTGTATCCCCACCTCTTGAGGATACAGAAATTTTTAGAGATATCTTTCTGTATTTTTTCTTCTGTTCCATTTGTTCTCTTCCTTCTTCAAGAACCACTGCGTATCTGCTAAATTTGGTTTGTCTGTCTTCAATATCTATTACCTTTTCTTCTTTACATATTGTTCTTATTCATTTTATTTCAATTTTCTCAAACTTACTTGTATTTTTCATTGTGCTTACTCTTTTCATGTCTTCTAATGTAGCTTTCATCTCAGAAACATTTTTGGTTTTCTCTTTTATTTCTTTTCTGAGTTTTGCCCAATTTCATATCCTATCTTCTGTAGTCCAGTAAACGCTTTTCTGAACATTTTTGGAGGGGAATGTCAGGAGGGGAGGAGGTTTTATTTTTTTGCTCTCAAATAGTTTGCCTGTTTTTTCTATGAGGCCAAAGACAGCCATTGGCCTCTTATCTCTTCATCTGTTTCCTTTCCCATAGGGGACCAACTATTTATTGGCAAATAATTGAGTGTGTGTGTGTGTGTGTGTGTGTGTGTGTGTGTGTGGTGTGTGTGTATGTATGTGTAGAAGGGGTGCTACTAGTGATGGATATCCCTTGTACCCTGATGGTTTCTTGTCTTGAGGACTTTCTCTCCCCCACAAATTTCTACTTCTTTTACTAGAGGTATAATTTCATTTTGTTCTTCAGAATACAGAGGACAGCATAGCTATGAGCAAGTCATGTGGACCACAGATTTGGTCACCTCTGCCCAACAGTTTCTTCTTCTCCAACTCTTCTACTCTTTCCCTTAGATAAGAGACTGGGTCATCTTGCAGGAAAGGAGGGTGTTTTGTTCAGGAAATTCCATGCTTCTCCCATGGTCTGAGCTTTTAGTTCCAAGGTTCTGGTTGCACCTCTGACTCTTGTAGAAGATGTCTTCCTGCCTGGGTCCGAGAAGTTGTGCTGCAAGGCATGTTACCTGGCTCAGTCTAGATTACACAGCACCTCCCAGGTTGACCTCAAGGTGTGGGGTTTGTGGTTGTGGTCATTTCTGTATTTCCCTGAAGTGGGAGATTTTCTGCTGAAGTTCTAGATTTTTTTTTTTTTTTAATGTGTGGGTTTTTAGGGTGGTATGCTGACCAAGAATGCTAGATTTAGTGACAGTGCCTTTCTCAGGAATATTGTAGATGCACAGTAATTATTGTAAATGTGAAGGTCTGGAGTGAAACTTTAAAGGAGGCAGAGAGGGAAAGGAAATGTGGAGGATTCAGAGGTGTTCACTGAGGCTGTAAGGTTGTGACTTCCATAAGGTAACAACTCTTGCATTTTCTAAGCCTCCAGGCCGAAATCTTTAGGGGCATCCATTAAAAGGAGGGGGAAACGTCTATTATGTTTTGATTTCTCACAGGGAACCTGGGCTTTACCAGTCTAGGGCTGGAGATCCAACTATAGATAATCATAGGAGTTACTCTTAAATTATTCTTGCATTGCTATTTCTGGACACAGATTAGCTGTGGTGATTCACTAAGAAGTAAGTCACTTTCTAGCTTGTTTACAGCTAAAGTCAGAGTGGTGCTTGTCTGGGTCTCTCACAGTCTCTGCCTTAGAACAGCTGGCCTCTTTTCTTAATAGTAATCATTTTTTGCTTATTCAAATAGGCTACAAAGAATTTTGTTTATTTTTTTCATCAGAAGAAGGATGCAACAAATGACATGAATATTCAGGAAAAATGTCTTTTTTGGAAGTTGATAATTTTGTTTTAATTGGTCCCATGTTGGAGTTTAAAATGGTTGTCAAGACTTGACTAAAAGGCATTTTCAAGACTGATTGTGGTGATTTCTTTCCTGAGCCATGTAAGAAAAGTTAAACAGGAATAAGTTTTGCATGGTTTGGAATCAGTACTATACAAAAGAATGTGGATTTTTAGACAATTGCTTGAAGTGAGCCCATCCAAGTTTTCCAATGTAAAACTACTCTTTATAGAAAAACTGGGAAGGAAGAACTATTGTAAATAATTTCTTCTAATATATTTAGTGATCCTGGGTCTAATCCTTCTTTAATAGCTCATTTGACTTACTGAATATGAAAATTCTTTTACTGATAACATGATTAACATGATAATGATATTCAGATGATCTCAAAGAATTCTGTTACATCAATAAATAATTATTCCTTAGGTTTAGGTATTCTGGAGAAAGCTGTTCTTAAGTCTTCATCTAGACCTACAAGAGTTTAAGGGACAGCACTTTATCATGTTGCTTTGTTTACTATATTTTTCATTGTTTGTTTTTGTAAAAACTCAGTTTCACTGTGTTCTATACTTTTCTTACTTACAGTTGGAAATATCCATAGTAACAACATCTTTGAGGTTTACTACTCATTTCTCCTTTCTGATACTACTTTAGTTGTTTTTCTTTGCTTTTATTAACTTGAATATACAATTTAAACATGTGTTTTGTTCTATGAGGAACCATATCTTGTTTACAAGTAGTTCTTTCTCCCTGTTCCAAGTGTGTTTTCTCTCAATTCTCATCTTTTACTTCTGTTTACTTTCTTCTTCTGAATCAAAGCAACTCCTTTCTAGAGAAGTCATATACAATTGATTGCTTTGCAACTAATTAAATAAACCCTATTGCTATCTAATTTGATAATATATAATAGGCCAACATTTTTATATAATCTGGACATACCCTGAAACTGAGCATATAAGTAAAAAATGTTGGCAAAAATTTAAAAATTTACACCAGGAAAATTTTTTGCCTGTTCTAGTCATGTTGTTTTTATTTTCTGTTGTCACAGGATTGTTCAGCTTTCTGTGGCTGTGACAAAATGCCTCAGAAGATCTACTTAATGAAGGAAAGATTTAGTTTGCTTATGGTTGCAGTCCATGGTTGGCCAGCTCCATTGCTTTGGGCCTGAAGTGAGGCACAACATCATGGTGGAAGGGTGTGGCAGAGGAAAGCTTCTCAGCTTCTCAGCTCTTGGCAGCTGGGAAGTAGGAGTGGGAGAGAGGGGAGAGGTGTCAGGGACAAGATATACCCTTCAAGGACACATTCCCAGTGATCTATTTCCTCTAACTAGGCCCCATTTCCTGTAGTTTCTACCACCTTCCAATCATACATTGGATTATGAACCCCACAATGGATTAATTGGCAGAGGAGGTCAGAGCTTCATATTCCAATCACTTTCCCAAAGCCCCATCTCTGAACACTGCTACACTGGAGACCAAGCTTTCAACACATGAAACTTTGGGGAACATTCCAGATCCAAACTATAAAAGTCACTTTGTCTTTTTCTCTACATGTTGATTTGATCATGCTTTTTTCTCTTTTTAACAGTTTTTGTTTCATTTCATTTGTTCTCAAGTAGCATGAATGTTTAAGCTCAGCCTAGGAGTTTCTCTTCCATGAGTTTTTCTCATCAAAATCAATCTTTATTCCTCCTGAGATGGATTATAAAAGGAACAATTTATAATTCGTTATCTTGTCACAGATTAAAATGAGAAAGGAAGATGTTAATGTAAACTTATGTTAAAAACATTTGTTTAAAAAAAACCCCATCATTTTTGCCCCTGTGGGATTTTCTCTATTAGAGTCACTTTAGCAAATAGAGACATTCATTAAAAAATCAAAACAAAACTAAAAAAAACCTATCCAAGTACTTTAACCAAACGGAAAGACGACACACAGGATTTTTTGTGTGGAAAACAATAGCTCAGAAGTTAGCAGGAATGACCCCTGGTTTGTGTTGGTTTTCAGTGCTGCATCTCCTGTTCTGTGTGAGTGCACACATGTCTATGAGTGCACAGAGCACAAAGCATACACGTGGATCAGAATCTGCTTTATTTATTTATTTATTTTTTTGCGGTACTGGGGATCAAACTCAGGGCCTTGTGCTTGTGAGGCAAGCACTCTACCAACTGAGCTATCTCCCCAGCCCTCTGCTTTATTTTAACTTACTGATTGTGTCTATTAATCAAGATGCTCATTTAAAATAAGTGAGGCTAATTTCATGTCCCTTTTTTTTTTTTTTTTTGGTACCAGAGATTGAACTCAGGGGCAATCAAGCACTGAGCCACATCCCAGCCTTATTTTGTATTTTAGTTAGAGTCAGGGTCTTACTGAGTTGCTTAGTGCCTCACTGTTGCTGAGACTGGCTTTGAACTTGTGAGTCTCCTGCCTCAGCCTCCTGAGCCACTGGGATAATAGGGGTGCACCACCACGTCCTGCTGTCATGTCCCTTTTATTGTCTTCTTCCCTTATCTTTTTTTCCAGTGTAATAGGAACTTCTTGTTCTTCCCAAATAGTTCAGTTGCCCCTGGGAGTTGCAATTCAAGTTAGTAGGTTCTCCCTGTGGCTCTGGGTAAAAGACAACTATCTGCTATACTGGTTTGTACAACCACAAGAAAATTGTTGTTTATCACCCTTATAAAAAAAATAAACTCTCTTGTTCTCTCGCTAGCTTATTTTGAACTTTCTCTTGAAAACTTTGCTGAAGTACAGAATAGCAGACCACTTATGAGCTAGGATTTGGGAGTGAGATATGGCTTAAATTCTGACTCTACTGTTTACTGTAGAAGCATCAATATCTTTATCTTTCTGTTTTCTCATGTATCAACTAGTCACTTGTGAATACAAAATGAAATAATATGTAAAAAAGCAGGTAAAAAAAGTAGGTAAAGCATAATTCTTGCTCTTATTGTCTTGATAATATTTTTTGTTACCAAATAGAATTTTCCCTTAGTTATTCCTTAGAAATATTTTCAAGATATTTATCTTTTAATTTTTTGTGGTACTCAAAATAGTGAAGTCAAACCTTCTAAAAATTAAGGTATTTGTACTTAATTTGTGTATCTGGTCATTTTACTTCCCACAAGTCAACATAGTTTTTTTTTTAAATTTATTTTTGTTCTAATTAGTTGTACTTGACAGTAGAATGCATTTATACATCTTAATAGATCATATATAAATGAAGTGTAATGTCTCATTTTTCTGATTATACAAATTGTAGGATCACATTGGTTATGTACATGAAGTAATGATATCTGTTTCACTCTACTATCATTCCTATCCCATTGCCCCTTCCCCTCTTTACACTTCCCTCTACCTAATATAAAGTAACTCTATTCTTCCCTATTCTCCCCACCCACTTATTGTGAATTACCATCCATATATCAGAGAAAACATTCGGCCTTTGCTTTTTTGGGTTTGACTTATTTCACTTAGCATGATATTCTCTAACTCCATCCATTTACCAGTAAATGCCAAAATTTCATTCTTCTTTAAAACTGAGTAATATTTCATTGCATATATATATATGCATTTCATTGCATATATATATATATATATATATATCACATTTTCTTAGAGAAATGCAAACCAAAACTAAGATTTAATCTCACTCCAATCAGAATGGCAATTATCAAGAATACAAGCAGCAATAAATATTGGCGAGGATGTGGGGGGAAAGGTACACTCATACATTGTTGGTGGGAATGCAAATTGATGCAGCCATTATGGAAAGCAGTATGGAGATTCCTCAGAAAACTTGAAATGGAACCACCATTTGACCCAGCTATCCCTCTTCTCAGTTTGTACCCAAAGGACTTAAAAATCAACATACTACAGTGACACAGCTACATCAATGTTTATAATAACTCAATTCACAATAGCTAAACTATGGAACCAACCTAGATGTCCTTCAAAAGATGAATGTCTTGATAATATTAGTTTGTATTTGCAAGCCAATTTATTATTTTTAAAGTATTTAATCTTTTTAGTCTATTTCTTATTTTAATTTCTTTTTATCACCATTAGATTTCTACCTCTAGAGGAGTCTTACCAGCCATTGTCATTATTTACATTTAATAATTGCAGAATTTTTTTAGTGTTCTAAGTAGAATAACATAAAATTGGGCTCTTCAGGTATTAGCAAAACTACCAGAGGCACCCATATATTCCCTTAATGTGCTAAATGTCTGCCCATGCTAAATATGAAGGGTGTGGAATTCAGTAAGGGAAGAAGATTTTTGGGGAAAGGAGCACATTCTTAGATTTCTAAGAAGCACGCTATATTCCTCCTCAACACACAAAATGGACTAGGAGTCCCATCTCTACTAGTCAAACTTCTGCAATATAGATCTCCTTGTTGAAGGGGTTAATTTTCTAAGAGAACTACTTTAATAGTGTTGTTTTATTGCTTAAAAGCCTCTCCTTTGCTCACTGAATTAATATCCAAACTAAATGCATGGCATTCACAGTGCTCCTGAGAGGAAGATCAAAAAGGATCTATATCTTTACCTACTGGATCTGTGTCTGTAGAGGAAGATAGAGACATATGAGAGGGATTGATTAGGGAAATTGGCTCACACCATTATGGAGGGTAAGAAGACCCATAATGGGTCATCTGAAAGCTTTGTGTAGTGTGGCTCATTCCAAGTCCAAAAGCCTCAGAATCAGGGAAGGTCATGGTGTACCTTTCAATCTAAGGCTGATGGCACAAGAAGCAGAGGGTCTGCTGGTGCAAGTCCAGGAGTACAAAAGCTGGAGAAGCTGGAGTTCCAATGTCTAAGGGCAGGGAAGGAATGATGTCAGAGGAGCCGGAGCAAGAATTTGTCCCTTCTCCACCCTTTTGTTCCATCTGGGCTCCCAGATGGCTGGTGCTGCTCACATTAAGACACACCCGCAAATAATGCTCTACTGCTCTAGGCATTCAAGATGACACAGGAAATTACCCATCCCGTGTGCTCAGCCTGCTTTCCCAGCCTCATCAGTCATGATGCTGCTGCCTGTACCCCATACTCTGTCAGAGTGTTGTCCTTGTTTTCCAGTGCCTCCCATGCTCTTCTGTCTCTGCCTGGCCCAAATGCCCTTCTCCATCTGTGCCATTCTTTCTATAGTGAATGGTACCTCTTCCTACCCAATTGCCACAGACAGAGGTCTTGTTTCCCTTTCGCATTCCCTCAGAGTCCCTCATCATTTGTCACTCAGTTCTACTCATTTTCGCTGGTCAAAATCTTTTAAAGCACTCTGTATTCCCTGTGTATTTCCCTCTTTAGGTGTGTCTCTTTCAGATCTTGCCTAGATTACTGCACTTGATTCTGTGTGTCAGCTTGGCTGGACCAAGGGATGATTGGATACTGGTTAAACATTGTTTCTAGGTGTGTTTGTCATGATGTTTCCAAAAGAAATTAACATTTGAATTGGTAGACTAAGTAAAGCAGATGCCCTCTCTAATATAGGTGGGCATCATCTAACCTATTGAGGTCTGAATAGAACAAAAAAGTAGAAGGGTGAATTCTCTCTCTCTACTTGACTACCTAAGCTGGGACATTGAACTTTTCCTATCCTTAGTCTTCAATTTCTCTAGCTTGAAAATGGCAAATTGTTGGGGGCTGTGCCATGCGGATGGCGCCAGAACGGCGCCTGATCACATCAGCAGCGAGGAGGTTAATTGACATAAGCACACTCAGGTGATTTATCATCCACGCATGCAATGCATGCACATGTGTTCTTGAGCACTCCTAATCGTACCTGCTCGGACATCTAGCGTCTTGCCTAATCGTTGCATAAGAGGCGTGGCCCTGCCCTCCACTTCCTGGAGGGAATATAAGCGGGCAGTAGGTAGAAGGAAAAAAGCAGCAGCAGCTAGCAGAAAGAAGTGGCAAGCAGAAAGAGCACGACAGTGAGAGCAGCAGCTAGCAGCAAGAGGCGGAGAGAAGCCACTAGCAGAAAGGAAGAAGAAAAGGCAGCGAACAGATAGAAGCAGCAAGTAGGGGCAGTGGAGAAGGCAGATCATAGAGGGGAGAACTGAGAACACATCTTTAGGTTGCAGATCACAGATCGCAGTAAGCCGGGCGCACCACTGAAGCACCTTACGTAGACACACCCTTAGTTCACAGGATGCAGGACGCACCTTTAAGAAGAAGCAGCAGAACTAAGAAGATATGGATCTCTGAAAGTGTAGTCTCTCTCTCTTAAGCAAAGCCTCTTTCTCTCTCTCCTCTCAAAGCAAGTAAGTTTCATTTCCTCTATCCTCTATAAATAAACAAGCAAGGAAGGAAGCAGCCCAGAGATAGAAGTAGCTCAGTTTCCAGTCCACCACCCATAAGACCCGCGCAAAATGTTGCTGCAGGCGGTGACAAATATCCATGGATTTGGTACCGCAAAGAGCCAGCGACAGCAAATCACGAGGCTTATCAGTCTCCATAACCCACATGAACCAATTCTTTATAATAAAGCTCATGTCTCTCTGTTTATTCTTTCTTTCTATCTTATCTATCTATCTATCTATCTATCTATCTATCTATCTATCTATCTTCTATTTTCTACTGGTCCTCTGTTTCTTGGAGAACACTGACCAATGTACCTCCCAATGCTTTTTGCTTCATTTGCTCCCTTTCAATCTGTCCTCCATCTTGCCAGTACAGTCATCTTTCTGAAATGCAATTACGATCTTGTCATTTTCTTGCCTACAATCCTTCAATGCTTTTCCATTAGTGAATGGCTAACAACCCAAATCCTTTCACAGCCCTCTTTGTATTGTAGTTATATGTGCTCTTATTTTGTCTTTTCTCTTTGAATAAAGGTGGTTAAAGAGCAGGGAGTTTGTGTTTTAGTTTCGTATTTCCAAAAGCATGTGGTAGAGTGGCTTGCATATGAAAATGTTTACTAAATGCCTATTATGAGATTCTATCAAATGGAACCAACATCATGTACTTTGTCTTTCTCAAGGTGAATATGATGACCAAGTAATACATAGAAGAGCACTGAAAAGTTAGACTGGTTCAGTCTCAGCAATGCTGTTTTATTTTAAAGCCTGGGTGATTTGTATGTTCATAAATCCATCTGAAAATATCATTTTCTCAACAAACAACTCAACAAAAACTCATCTTCAGATGTTTAATGTTGCAGAGATGATAAACTATTGAAAACTTCAAAAACTGTGATATGACTTCATAGTCCAAGAAAGATGGAGGTAGGATGTAGACTATAGAACTTCCAGCAACAAATAGGACAGCATGACTTGATGAATCTTAAGACTCTCTACAGAGAGCCAACGAGCATTTAATGAGCAGCCCAGAGGGGTTTAATGTTCCATACTATTACTCAAGGACCTGTTTTTTCTTGGCCAAAATTACTTGGTAAATCTACAAAGCCAAGTGGCCTGTTGCCAGAGTTCAAATAGTCTTTCTCTCTTGTCAATTCCTCTCTCCCTCTCATTGTTGCAAGGCATGGAAAAGAGGAAATGAGAGGGGACTGCATGCTCATCCTGGCCTGATTCAAGCACTGTTTTGCTATAAAAATGGAACTCTCCACTGCTCCTCTTAAAGAGATGAAAACTTTCTGCTTAGAATTCAGTGACTCATTCCACTTGGACACAACCACATTCTTTCTAGGGCGGAAACCCTGAATTCAAGTGCAGCTGGCCAAGTTGGGGAAAGAACTTCAAGCCAGTTCTGGGAAAGAACTTTAAGGCTTCCCACTGATTATGAGAGTAAGTTTTGCTCTTTTGCAGAGAGTTAGAAGCATAAGTGTGCTAGTGAATAATAACCCTGGACTTGGCCAAAGAAAGTGGCACTTTGATTGACATTAATTTTTTTGTTTTGTTTTTAAAGTTTAAACTTCTAAGTACCCACATTCTTTTGTATTAAAATTCTGCCCAAGGATCAAAGAAAGTAAAAGTACAGAGCAGAGTGAAAATAGAGGTTTTTTTGTATAAGATTACCAGATCTTATACAAAAAAGTATCTTTTTTTACAAACTCTATAGTAGCTAAAACTAGCATTTTCAATGCTATATGTAATTGGGGATAGGTGCCATACTTGAATGCTTATTATATGCTGGGAACTAAGCAAAGTACTTAACCTGCAAAATTTCATTCATTTCTTCCACAGATCCCGTATGATGGATGAACCATAACTGCCACACTGGATCCCCATTTTCATGAGGGGCATTTATTTATCACTATTTAGAGACTAATGTGACGTTGTAACCAAGGAGCAAATGTATAGCTCTTAGGGGAATCCTGTATGTAACAGAAGCCCAGGAGGGAAAGGATGTTGAAAGAATAAGACTGATGCCCAACTCCCTGGACATCTCTTTTTAGTTCTTATAAATACAAAATGTATTTTGATTTAAGTTTTTCTGGTCTGCATGCTTCTATGGTCTTTATAGTCTTAGAATTACTTAGCACTATACTCTTACCCAGGTTAAAGGAAACTCAGGAAGAAAGTCATTAGCCTCATTTTCTAACCTAAAACATTGTGAAGTGGACCTACAGGGTCTTAAGAGCCTGCCATTGTTTAGGGTGCCAGGAGGTTGCATTTTAGTAGCTAACCAAGGCGTTCTTTTGTGTCTACCTTGCCAAAATCCCTTAAGAACATCTATACATCTTGGCGATTTTCAGGACAAATCCTTTTCAAGTAAAAAATAAACAAGGATTTAAAAATCTTTCCTTCTGTTTCAGAAGGAATTCCAGCTGTCTGCTTCTTGCTTCCCTCCAGTAGAAAGAAGAAAAGGTTTTGCATCCATTTACAGGCTGCAGAGTTTAATCTTTGTGGTATCTTACAGGATGTGCTCCTTTTGCTGTATTTCCTATTTTGCAAGCTCTTCCATCCTCAGTGTTTCTTCATACTCATTGCAATTCTGTTGGCACCAGCCTTTGTGAGTTTTCCTATTATCGTTGCTTACTGATTTTGGGGTTCATTTTCAGTTCTACCCATTTCCTGTTGATCCACCACACTGCCACTGTTACTTTTACAGAACACATCCCAAGTGTTATCTGCCTTAAACCTGCCTGAAACTGGTGACCAGTCCCTACTGTGTCTTAAGGCTTACAGGATCACATACCAACTCCGTGGTGTTCGATTTTAAGGCAGAGCTTAATTATCCATGCTTCTTCCTTTCCTGATTCTGATTCAAATATGAATTAGACATACGGGTCAGGCAGGAATAAAAACAGTACATCTTTCAGTGTTGACAAGGCTGCATTTGGGATTTGGGGTACAGGCAGGCTAACTGTTCTACTGTAATCCCTCCCTGAATACCCAACTTCAGAAAGAGTTGCTGTGGAAGTGTACCCCGTTTCCTTTTGGTTTGGAGATCTGGGGATTGCTTGAGAGTGGAATAATCAATCACAATGCTGTTAGCTGGGTTTGAGTTGTCTTTGGAAATAACACATCTTTAAATCTCAAAGGGAAGCCAGGCTATTCAATTTTGGAAATCCAGTGGGCTAATCACTCAGAGCAGGCATCACCCCATAATGTGGTCTTGGGTTCCTACTTGGTTTTGAATTTCCTTTCTTTTGCCAATGACTTTACTTGCTTGCCTCTTGGCTTCTGCACTTGAAACAGTGGGCTGGGATGATGAAGTGAGTTGTATCCTTATGGATGCCTCTTTAAAACAGGGAAACTCTTTACTTGTAAAGAGGTAGTAGCCAGGAGATTTGCCAAGAACCTAGGAAATTAGGTTTTCCTCTGTGCTTCTGCTTTTTCTGCATCCTGATGTTAAATCTTTTCAAAACAGAAAGTTCAGATTTTGAATCTTCCTAAGAATTGCTAGACAAAGAATTAATCTCTGTGTTGAGGCTGTGTGGGTCTCCTTTATCTGCTGTCAGAGGGACAGCTTAGTCTAAATCTTTTAGCATGGTAAGAAAGACTGGGGAATGTGGTCAACTCATTTAAACTTTGTCACCAGAGTTCCCCAGACAAACAGAACTGAATTCATTGAGTCCAAGGACATAATAAGGAACAATCTGCCCAGTTGTTATAATTTAGACAAGCGCCATGACCTTCCCCACAAGGAAAGGCAGCACCCTATCTATTCTTAGTCAAATCCACATTGTAATGTCGGTTAATCCCAATACCTCATTTATAGGTACTGATCTCTACATTAGCAGGATTATTTTGTTTGAAAGCAAGAGAAATTCGGCTCAACCTAGATTATGGTTAGATACTTGAGAATCTAAGTAATGTCTGGGAATCTAGGAAGTGCCCCTGGCCATAGGCTTGCCTGCATGCCGGGATGTGAAGTACCTAATGAAGACTCTCTCCATATCATGACTCTTTCCTTCGGTGGTCTCCAGCTTCAGATAGTCTATATTTTTGTAACTTTTACCGGAACTAGAGAAAGAAGGATCTTTCTTTCCCCAGAGATCTTATAACAAGTATGGTGGAAAATGTTTGATTGGCTTATCTTGGGGACCAATCAATAGCTCTTGACAAATTGCAGTGACCACAGGGATGGTTTGCTCTGAGTAGCCAGGTCTGGATCATATGTTGAGTGTCCACCCCAGGAGCACAAGGGGTAGAAGGTGAAAGAAGATCCTTTATGAGCCACATTGGAAGGAGGCTGAGGTTTTCCAGATGAAGAGGGCAGAACGGACAGGAAACCCTTGTCCACCACACAGACCTTATTGTGATGTGCTATAATTGTGTGTTTATGTGTCAGATTTGGCCTCCACATCAGACTCGGAGCTGTAGCATGGTGAAGATCACAGTTTGTCACCCTCACAAAGTCAGAAGGAGATGGTTAAGTCTTGTGTTCACTCCCTTAAAAATGGAAGAAAAGAGGTACTCTGGCCTCGTGGCCATGTGGCATTTGCTCTGAGCACCACGGTCAGCTGGGTCAACACACTTTCCACCAGGCTGAGCAGGATGCTGGCACAGCCCTTACCCTGCTCATCCTGGCACCTCCCCTGCTGAAGGCTGAGACTCAGCGTGCCGTTGCCTTGGAGGTCTGCAGAGATGTGGCCCTGGCCAAGCCACCTGCTCAACCTTTCAGGGGCCCACATACTGCCAAGTTTTCCTAGCCCACGGGAGTGTCTCAATCTAGGAGGGAGGATTCTCTATGATTTAGTGAAGTCCCCATTCAAGGGTGCTGCCACCAATTAGCCTATATCCCAAGTTCTTTCTTCCTTTTTGGGCATGTCTTTTAAAAAATAGACTTATTTTGTATTAATTTTAACTTCAGAGAAGAGTCACAAAAACAGTACAGACTTCTCACATAGTCTTCCCTCAGTGTCTCTTCATATTAATATCTTACATAAAACTACCATGAATGTGTCAAAACTTGGGCATTAATATTACTATTTACTGAACTGCAGACTTTATTCAGATGTCAGCAGTTTTTGCTATCATTATTTTTTTTCCTTTTGGGATACCATATTGCCTTTAACCAAGTTCTTTTGTTTGCTGTGGTAGATTGATTGTCCTAATGGTTTGGATTTATTAACCTTGTAAACATATCCCATACAATGTGAAACTTTAGCATTTCCTATGATGAAGTGAAATCTATGTCTCTACTGTGGAATCTGGGCTGGCCTGTGATTTGCTTTGGCTTCCTATTTGCAGCAAATAGGAAGATATGCCCATTCCAAGAAGCCTAGTTCAGCCTCCTTGATAAGGACAAGGTTGGGGTAGCCTGCTGACTCACGTGCTATATGAATCAGACAGGAAATATTCTATCTGAATACTGAGGCCAAACTAGAGCCTTGCTGAACTTCCTTGCTTCAGCTCCTTGCTGAACTTCCAACTGACTATAGATTTACAAGTTCATCCAACCAAGATAAGCTAAGTCTGTCCCAGAGCAGCAGGGCTACCAGGTGGACAGTCAACTCATGGGCAAAATACATATTTATTATTGCAGTGCACTGAGGTTTAGTGAATGTGTTTATGTGGCAGTACTGTGGGAATGGATACTGATAAGGCTGGGCCAGGGTAGATTCTGGTCCTGGCCATCTGGTGGCACAGGATGCACTGTCACCAACAAGTTCACTTAAATTTGTTGAAATTTTCGAATTGTGGGTCATTTGGGGACTGGTCTTAGACTTTAGTAACCAAAATTAAGTGAATATTTCCTTTAGGAGCCATATCTCTTTATCTGAGTGGATTTAAATGGAAAACCCATGCCATGGAAAATTATTTTTCCCATTAGGCACTTCTGGGTATTTTTCTAACCCTTGGTGTGACTGGTTTGTGCAAGCTGATGGCAGCAGTGGGTTGCCACCATATGACCCCCAGGTGTCTTTCTCTCTAATTCTAAGGACAAGAAATTGACTTTTATTTGCTCCTGAACTTTGCTGGTGTGGGTACTTTCCAAATAAGTTGTCTGTATTGGCAGGGTGTACTGCTGACTATAGTGGGTACAAGTTTGGAATTTAAATTTGATGTCTTCAACCATCTTAGAGATAAAAAGGAAAAAAAAGTTTTTTTTTTTTTTTCCTTTTTCAGGGTAGCTAATGTTGTTTTTATAGAAGTGTTCCCAAAACTGTGGGATGGTACTTTGGGGGTGAAATCAGTTGTAAGGGGGCAATTATACAACTATATGATTTATTATTTATTTATTTTTTTATTTTTTGATGGAGTCTTGCCAAGTTGCTAAGGCTGGCCTCAAACTTGTGATCCTCCTGCTTCAGCCTCCTGAATAGCTGGGATTACAGGCATAAACCACTGCACTCAGCTTCAATGTTTCTATTTTAAATGAAGAATTTGATGGAATCTGTATTTATTAAAAGTAAAACTTAGGAAATTATGTTGCTGAGACCTCAAATGTCAGTTCATTTGATAACTTTATCAAAGACTTAAAGACTTCTGACTTGACCCTGACATGTGATTGGGAGGAACAGCCATAGACAATGGTCCAGCATTTTGCTCAGTATAGGACCAACACTTTCTGTAGATTCTGCCCATCTGGCAGCCCCTTGCATCCCTTGTCTTCTGTGCGGCTGCTATCTATGCACTCAACTGGTATAATCCCAGTCATTTTAATTCTTAAAATGAGAGATGGCTTGAGTTATGATTCTTGAGAAGTTTAAACACAGGGGACATCATTAAATTTGGAAAATTTCTGTTCTACCTGTTATCACGTCTGCCCTGAGACTTATTTGTCCCGAAAAGACAAAGGTTATGATATTCCCGAGGCAACTTGATCTGCAAAACAAGGGATGGAACACATCTAAGTCCTTTCATCATCCTCAGTCTTTTCCAGATGCTCTTTAACTAAATGAACAATGGAATAGTTCTCCTTTCAGCTACAGCTCTTTGAACTTGTTCACTGCCTCCACCAGACGCAGATTAATGCGTTAATTGAGTTAAGCATTTATTTTGTGGGTTTTTTTTTTCTTTTTTCTGAGATTCCTTGGACTGAAACCTTAGCACTTCCCTCCTGGCATGCAAAAGAGTTCAGGCACTTGCTTCTGGAATTTGCAGGTCTTTGGTGTGGCTCTTCCTATGTTAGCTCTTCACTAATGCTGCCATGTGTGACTTTCATCATCTGAGGGAGCTAGGGTTGTCCCTAAACCCTGTCATCCTTTGTGTTTAAGCAGATCCGACTATTCTTTCTGGATTTATTATTCCGTTTTTTTTATTTATGCCCCACCGCCCATACTTGCATCTTGTTTTAAAAAAATTAAAAAGACATTTAGTATTACAAAAACTCAAAAATATTAGAAACATATAAAATATACACCGAAAATATTTTACTTTCCCAGAGGAAATGTTCTGGAGAGTTAAATGTCTTTGCTCCAAACATTCTTTCTTTAACATTTTACATATTACAGTCATAAAAGTATATGTATACAGGTTCAAAAGTTCAAAAGTCAAAAGATTCAGCAAGACTTTTTTTAAATTTTAAACAAATGGGATACATGTTGTTTCTCTTTTTGTACGTGGAGTCAAGGCATACCATTTGTGTAATCATAAATTCACATAGGGTAATGTTGTTTGATTCATTCTGTTATTTTTTTTCTTCTCCTTCACCTCTCCCACCCCTTTTTTCCCTCTATACAGTCCTTCCTTCCTCCATTCTTGCCACCCTCCTTATCCCTAACCCTAAACCTAACACTAACCCTAACGCTAACCCCTCCCACCCCCCATTATGTGTCATCATCCATTTATCAGTGAGATCATTTGTCCTTTGGTTTTTTTGAGATTAGCTTATCTCACTTAGCATGATATTCTCCAATTTCGTCCATTTAACTGCAAATGCCATAATTTTATCATTCTTTATGGTGGAGTAATATTCCATTGTATATATATGCCACAGTTTCTTTATCCATTCATCAATTGAAGGACATCTAGGTTGGTTCCACGATCTGGTTATGGTGAATTGAGCAGCAATGAACATTGATGTGGCTGTATCTCTGTAGTATGCTGATTTTAAGTCCTTTGGGTATAGGCCAAGGAGTGGGATAGCTGGGTCAAATGGTGGTTCTATTCCAAGCTTTCTGAGGAATCTCCATACTGCTTTCCAGAGTGGCTGCACTAATTTGCAACCCCAGCAGCAATGTATGAGTGTACCTTTTTCCCCACATCCTGGCCAACACCTATTGTTGCTTGTATTCTTGATAATCGCCATTCTAATTGGGGTGAGATGGAATCTTAGGGTAGTTTTGATTTGCATTTCTCTTATTACTAGAGATGTTGAACATTTTTTCATATATCTGTTGAATGCTTGCAGAGCTTCTTCTGTGAATTGTCTGTTCATTTCCTTAGCCCATTTGTTGATTGGATTATTTGTATTCTTCATGTAGAGTTTTTTGAGTTCTTTATATATTCTGGAAATTAGTGCTCTATCTGAAGTATGAGTGGCAAAGATATTCTCCCACTCTGTAGGTTCTCTCTTCCCATTGCTGATAGTTTCCTTTGCTGAGAGAAAGCTTTTTAGTTTGAATCTATTCCAGTTATTGATTCTTGCTTTTATTTTTTGTGCTATGGGAGTCCTGTTAAGGAAGTCTGATCCTAAGCCAACAAGGTGAAGATTTGGACCTACTTTTTCTTCTATAAGATGCAGGGTCTCTGGTCTGATTCCGAGGTCCTTGATCCATTTTGAGTTGAGTTTTGTGCAGCGTGAGAGATAGGGGTTTAGTTTCGTTCTGTTGCACATGGATTTCCAGTTTTGCCAACACCATTTGTTGAAGAGGCTATCTTTTCTCCATTGCATATTTTTGGCACCTTTGTCTGGTATGAGAAAATTGTATTTATTTGGGTTTGTGTCCATGTCCTCTATCCGTACCATTGATCTACCTGTCTATTTTGGTACCAATACCATGCCGTTTTTGTTACTATTGCTTTGTAGTATAGTTGAAGTTCTGGTATTGCGATACCCCCTGCTTCACTCTTCCTGCTAATGATTGCTTTAGCTATTCTGGGTTTCTTATTTCTGTAAGGTACATCATTGGGATTTTAATTGGAATTGCATTGAATCTGTATAGCACTTTTGGTAGTATGGCCATTTTGACAATATTAATTCTTCCTATCCAAGAACATGGGAGATCTTTCCATCTTCTAAGGTCTTCCTCAATTTCTTTCTTCAGTGTTTTCATTGTAGAGATCTTTTACCTCTTTGGTTAGATTGATTCCCAAGTATTTTATTTTATTTTTTTGAGGCTATTGCAAATGGAGTTGTTTTCCTCATTTCCCTTTCAGATATTTCATCACTTGCATATAAAAATGCTTTAGATTTATGCGTGTTGATTTTATAGCCTGCTATTTTGCTGAATTCATTGATGAGGTCTAGAAGTTTTCTGGAGGAGGTTTTTGGATCCTCTAAATATAGAATCATGTCATCCGCAAATAGTGACAGCTTAAGTTCCTCTTTTCCTATTCGTATCCCTTTAATTTCTTTGGTCTGCCTAATTGCTCTGGCTAGAGTTTCGAGGACAATGTTGAATAGAAGTGGTGAAAGAGGACATCCCTGTCTTGTTCCTATTTTTAAAGGGAATGCTTTCAGTTTTTCTCCATTAAGAATGATGTTGGCCATGGGCTTAGCATAAATAGCCTTTACAATGTTTAGGTATGTTCCTACTATCCCTATTTTTTCTAGTGTTTTGAGCATGAAGGGGTGTTGTATTTTGTCGAACGCTTTTTCTGCGTCAATTGAAATAACCATATGATTCTTATCCTTAAGTCTATTGACATGATGGATTACGTTTATTGATTTACAGATGTTAAACCATCCTTGCATTCAAAGGATGAACCTCACTTGATTGTGGTGCACAATTTTCTTAATATGTTTTTGGATAGGGTTTGCCAATATTTTGTTAAGGATCTTTGCATCTATATTCATCAAGGATATTGGTCTGAAATTTTCTTTCCTTGATGTGTCTTTTCCTGGTTTGGGTATGAGGGTGATATTAGCTTCATGGAATGAGTTCGGTAGGGTACCCTCCTTTTCTATTTCCTGGAATACTTTGAGAAGTATTGGAATGAGTTCTTCTTTGAAGGTCTTGTAGAACTCTGCTGAGAATCCGTTTGGTCCTGGGCTTTTCTTGGATGGTAGGTTTCTAATGGCTTCTTCTATTTCATTGCTTGATATTGATCTGTTTAAATTGTGTATGTCCTCCTGGTTCAGCTTGGGAGGAGCATATGTCTCTAGAAATTTGTCAATGTCATCAGTAGTTTCTATTTTGTTGGAATACAGATTTTCAAAGTAGCTTCTCATTATGTTCTGTATCTCAGTGGTGTCTGTTGTGATATTTCCTTATTCATCATGAATTTTAGTGTTTTGAGTTTTCTCTCTCCTTCTCTTTGTTAGTGTGGCTAAGGGTTTGTCTATTTTGTTTACTTTTTCAAGGAACCAACTTTTGGTTTTGTCAATTTTTTGAATTGTTTCTTTTGTTTCAATTTCACTGATTTCAGCTCTGATTTTAATTATTTCCCATTTTCTACTACTTTTGCTGTTATTCTGTTCTTCTTTTTCTAGGGCTTTGAGCTGTAATGTTAGGTCATTTAGTTGTTGACTTTTCATTCTTTTCTTGAATGCACTCCATGCAATGAATTTTCTTCTTAGTACCACTTTCATAGTATCCCAGAGATTTTGATATGTTGTATCATCGTTCTCATTGACCTGTAAGAATTTTTTTATTTCTTCCCTGATGTCTTCTGTTATCATTGCATCATTCAGTAGCATATTATATAGTCTCCAGGTATATGAGTAGTTTTTGTTTGTTATTTTATCATTCATTTCTAATTGCATTCCATTATGGTCTGATAGGATACAGGGCAGGATCTCTATTTTTTTGTATTTACTAATGGCTTTTTTGTAGCATAGCATATGGTCTATTTTGGAGAAGATCCATGAGCTGCTGAGAAGAAAGTATATTCGCTCAATCATGGATGCAATACTCTGTAAATATCCATTAGGTCTATATCATTGATTGTATTATTTAGTTCTATAGCTTCTTCGTTCAGTTTTGTTTGGAGGATCTATCCAGTGGTGAGAGTGGTGTGTAAAAGTCCCCAACTATTAATGTGTTTTGGTCTATTTGATTCTTAAAATTGAGAAGGATTTGTTTGATATATGTAGATGCTCCATTGTTTGGGGCATAAATATTTAAAAGTGTTATATCTTGCTGTTTTATGCTTCCCTTAAGCAGTAGGAAATGTCCTTCTTTATCTCTTCTGACTAACTTTGGCTTGAAGTCCACTTTATCTGATATAAGGATGGAAATCCCTGCTTTTTTACTGAGTCCATGTGCGTGGTAGGTTTTTTCCCATCCTTTCACCGTTAGTCTGTGGATGTCTTTTTCTATGAGATGAGTCTCTTGCAGGCAGCATATTGTTGGGTCTTTCTTTTTAATCCATTCTGTCAGTCTATGTCTTTTGATTGATGAGTTTAGGCCATTAACATTCAGGGTTATTATTGAGATATGATTTGTATTCCCATTCATTTTGGCTTATATTTGGTTTTTAACTCGGCATGGTTTCTCCTTTGAGTGGGTTTTCTCTAAGGTAGTTCCTCCCTTTGCTGACCCAAATTGTTGTTTTTCATCTCCTCCTCATGGAATATTTTGTTGAGAACGTTCTGTAGCACAGGCTTTCTATTTGTAAATTCTTTTAACTTTTGTTTATCGTGGAAGGATTTTATTTCATCTTCAAATCTGAAGGTTAGTTTTGCTGGGTATAGGATTCTTGGTTGGCAACCATGTTCTTTTAGAGTTTGAAATATGTTGTTCCAGGCCCTTCTAGCTTTTAGAGTCTGGGTTGAGAAGTCTGCTGCTATTTGTATTGGTTTCCCCCTATATGTAATCTGATGCTTTTCTCTCACGGCCTACAAAATCCTATTTTTATTTTGAATGTTAGGCATTTTCATTATAATGTGCCTTGGTGTGGATCTGCTGTGATTCTGTGCATTTGGTGTTCTGTAAGCCTCTTGTATTTGATTTTCCATTTCATTCTTCAGGTTTGGGAAATTTTCTGATATTATTTCATTGAATAGGGTGTTCATTCCTTTGGTTTGTATCTCTGTGACTTCCTCAATCCCAATAATTCTTAAATTTGGTCTTTTCATGATGTCCCATAGTTCTTGGAGATTCTGTTCATGATTTCTTACCATCTTCTCTGTTTTCAAGATTAAATATTTTGTCTTCATTGTCTGAGTTTCTGTCTTCCAAGTGGTCTAGTCTTTTGGTGATGCTTTCCATTGAGTTTTTTATTTGGTTTATTGTTTCCTTCATTTCAAGGATTTCCATTTTTTTTTTTTTTTTTTTAGAATCTCTATCTCTTTGTTGAAATGATCTTTTGCTTCCTGCAGTTGCTCTTTCAACTGCTTATTGGTATTATCATTCATTGCCTGCATTTGCTCTCTTATCTCATCCTTTGCTTCATGAATCATATTAATCATGTATAACCTGAAGTCCTTTTCTGACATTTATTCTACCATATTGTCATTGGATTCTATTAATATGGAATCTAGATTTGTTTGGATTGTTTTCTTCCCTTGTCTTTTCATGTTGCTCATGTATCTTCCCCTATAGCAGTGCAGATCTGGGGCATTGCAGATTCCCCCTATAGGCTGATAGTGGCCCTATAGGTTTCCAAAACCTTTTCTTTAAGGGGAGATCAATATTAGCAGTGCCCACTTCAAACACTATGCATTCCTAGACCAAATATCCCCTATGAGGTTGATAACAATATTGTCATAATAAACAGAATGAGTTCAAATATTATCTTCAGTATACCAAACAGATTTGCAATAAGGTCTGCAGTTTCTAATGGAGGACAAAGAGGATGCAGAGGGATGTAGGATGTAGCTGTTAATGGGATAGAAAAAGAATATACAGAAGTTCTAGATAATAGAAAGGGTGAGAGTATAATCGAAAGAAATTGAATGTTAGCATGCAAACTGGGAGAAAGAGATTCTGAGGGAACAGGTAAACAAGAGGAAAAGAGAGCAAGAAAAGTAAAGAAATAAAAACTTAAAATTGTTCAATAAGGAGAAAAAGGAAAATCTACACTGTAACAGTCATATAGTATTCAAACTTCCCAGTCTTCAGTAGTCTGATGCATGAGAGGCACTTGACAATGAGCTTCAGGTCTCCAGCAGGCATCTCAGGATGAGATTTGCCCCACCTAAAGTTTGGAGCTACAGCTTCCAGGATTATCCAAGATGGCCACTCTGGCTTCCAAATGTGTTGGCAAATGGGGAGCTGCAGCTCTGGGTGTGGATGCAGTCGGCTGGATGTCCTGAAGGCAGGGTGTGGTTGGTCAGGCAGGGGTCCTGGAGGTCCGGTGTGTTTGGCGTGGTCGCGGGATCCTGGAGGCCGGGTGCAATCAGTCAGTCTGGGGTCCCGGTGATAGGGTGCAGTCAGTTGGTCTGGGGGTTCTGGTGGCAGGGAGCAGTCAGTCAATGTGAGGTCCCCGGAGGCAGGGAGTGATTGGTTGGGCTGAGGGACCCTGGAGACGGAGCTCAGTCAGTCCAGCCAGAGGTCCTATGGGGCCTGGCTGTTGTCTCAAAATGGCGGCAGCCACGTGATATCAAACCTGCAGGTACTGTCACAGTGAACTTCCAGGTGACAGCAGGCAGCTGGCAAATGGCGGATGATAGGCACCTGACAGTGAGCAATCTGCACTCAAAAAAGGCATCCATATGCTGGTAGACTGCAGGTGATCACAGTAGACAAGTGGGGTAAAGAGCAGGGGATCGATATGCAGCAAAAACTGCCTCACCATGAAACAGATATCCTCTGCTTGAAACTGGAGTTATGGAGCGACAAGGAACGTAGCCTCCCTCTAGTCTGCCATCTTGGATCTCTCTCTGGGTCAGTGTCTTGAGCAGCCCTTTTCAAACAGAGTTTTATGTAAGTATTAAACTCTGCAGAAAATGATTGGAATACCTAATTCCTCAGCTCTCCCCAAAATGGCACATGACTGGTACTGTTTCAGAAGTCTGTGGGAGAAGTTGAAGTACATTTCAACCAGTGCTTTAGAGCATTAGGGCTTGATTTTCTCCTGATCATTTGTTGAGAAGGGCTGCTCTGGAGTCCTGACTGAATTTCTTCAGAGAATGAATGTCTACTCTCCTGCGTTTCAGACACCCGTTTGCCATCCATGTCCAGCTAGCTGAGGTAGCTGGTGCCTGAGTCTATCTGGGTGTTATGGGAAGAAGTGACTTGCTTCACCTTTGCCTCCTTGTCTGCACGCTTGGTGTGCAACTCGCTTAGTTCTTTACCACTCCTGTATCAGTGTGTTGACATCTCTTCCACCCCGTCCTGTCCTCTTAACATTCTATTGGTTCTTGTAGGTTTATGTCTTAATTTTATTTCTTTTTTTCTTTCAGTTTAGTGGGTTTTGTAAAACAGGAGTATTCATGTTTCATCTGCTATAAGGTCTGAGCTCTTCACTCTTTTTAGGTGTTTATGAATATATACATATATTATATATTATATATATAGATCTAGATATTCTTACATGTGATGTGAATATCACATCCTACCCTTGATATCATATCACATCCAGGATCAAGTTCAAGTGTGTGTGTGTGTGTGTGTGTATGTATACATATATATATATATACGTTGTTATATCTCAATTGTACCTTCAGGAATCTCATCTTTAAATAATTACTTTAAATAATTGAAAGAGGGGTTGAGCAAGAAGTTAAGATTTTTAAAGAAAAAATATTTGTTTCCCATAGGGATCTCAATAGCTCTTGTAGGTTTAATAGTAATGAAAGCCAAACATCACTGGGGGTAGCTAACATTTGGTTATATATGATGTGTGTTAAGAGAATGGATTTTATTTTCTTACCACGGTCAACACTTTCCTTAACACAGAGCTCATGTTCTTCCCCATCAGTATGATAAGCAAAACAGAAAGCCATACAAATGGAACAGCTGTGGGCTGCCTTTCTCTTCTGTGAACTTGATCCTGGATGTGATACCATATCAAGAGTAGGATGTGATATTCACATCACATGTAAGCTCCCACATGCAAATATTGTTCTTTTAAAATACAAAGTATTTTATAGCTTGCTTTTTTCTCTTTAAGTATTATGAGCCCTTTCCATGTCAATACATAAAGAGCTAACTCATTCCATCTTTTTCCTAAAACATCTTTTCTAGATTGGTTTTCGTTTTTCTTACTATTCAGAGCAGCATTGTAGTAGACACACTTTGATGTACTCTTTTGCTCATTTGTATACTTATTTCTGTGAGTACAGAAAGTAGAATTCTAGGTCAAAGAGTCTGTCCTCTTCACATTTTGATAGATAAGGTCAAATTGCTTTTCAATAGGCTTCCATCAGTTCATGCTTTCCCACCAGCTAAGTGTCAGAATGCCAGTGTTTTCCTTCCCTCTCCAACACTGGATTTACTTTCTCCTTTTAATCTTCGCCTCACTGATCCACAGGGAGGGCTGTCATGGTCTGCATTCTGCTGAGTGCCACTGAGGCAGCCTTGTTCTTCCCACTGCTTCCTGCTGCCCTGCACAGACACTTTCCTCCCAGTTCTGGTACATGTTGGAGGAGTGAGTTGTTTAGCCCTGGGCTTTTCAGCTAACCCAGGCACATGTTCTTAGAGGGCGGATGTCCTTGATAACATCCATGACCTGAAGAGCTTCTCTGTCTTTTCTATCTCCAAGTTCTGTCATCTTTGTAGCATCCCAGAAATATGCCAGGTCAAGGTTCAAAGGCTCTTTCCCTGGTGCCTCTTCTGCAGGGTTCAATGAGAAGAGTTTGCTTCTCAGTAATAACTGTCTCTCTAGCTCTAGGGAAAATAGTCTCTTCAGCTGCCTTTCCTGGTGCTTTTGCTCAACCTTTGGGAGCTTTGTGTGTGTGTGTGTGTGTGCATGTTAGTTTCTTAGAGCAGTCATTAGAGATGTAAATGGGTTAAAGTTGTCTGTGACTTCAGATGAGAGTGGGGAAGTGAATTGCACACCTATTATGGATTTCTTCAAATTCTTTGGGCTTCACCTCCTGCTCCAGCCACTGCTACAGCAACTGGTTCCATGCAGGCTTGAACAAATCTTGGGAGGTGAAAACTGATTGAATCTTAGCTTGAAGACTTTTCTCCTGTTCTGGGGCTTTTCTGAGGCTAGTTATGGGATGCCATAGGACTCCACCTAGCACGAATGCAAATGATTCCTGGCCTTATGGGGGTGTTAACACCTTGGAGACAACTCGGATCAATAGGGGCGAGTCCTTCCAGGTACTTCCTCTCCCTTTCTTCCTCTAGTGGGTGCTCTGAGATGAGATTCATAAAGCTATTTGTTGAGCTGTGCAGGATGAATTACCCATAGCAGGAGCCAACGCGCCTGTAGTAGGCTGAATGATGACACCACAAGGCTGGTCATGTCCTAATCCCTGGAATCTATGAATATGCTGTCTACATGGCAAGAGGCACTTTCCAAGTGTGAGTAATCTAAGGGTTTTGAGATGGGAGAGAGATTATCCTGCATTGTCCTATGAGGCCAATATACTTATAAGAGTCATATGAAGGGTAGAGTAGAGTTAGAGATGGCCAAAGCTGTGATGATTTGAACAAGAAGTGGAGTGATGTAAGACTGGGGTCGGGAGCTAAGGACTACTGGTTTCTAGAATCTGGAAAAAGCTAGGGCAAGAGTCCAGTGGAAACTAGCTCTGTCAACACCTTGATTTTAGCCCGTTAGACCAAATTGGACTTCTGATCTTCAGAAGTATGTGATAATAAATTTGTATTGTTTTCAGCTTGCCATTGGTCATATGCTGCAGCAGTCATAGGAAACTAACACAGCACCCACATTTCATCCCCTTGCCCCTCACTCCTGTGCCTTGGGATCACATTCTCAAACTGGGTGTTCTTCCAGAAGCCTTTGCCACAGAATCAGCTTTTGGGGGTCCTCAGACAAAGACAGGCTTTTACTACCAGCTTCTTATTTGCATTTATCCTGTGCAGCAGACCTAGGACATGTGACTTTGGTTCATCATCTTAGATTCCATCTAAGATGGACATTGGCAAGGAAAGGAAACCTCAACTCAAAGATGCTCAAGTGTCTCCATGACCAGGGATGTAGGGAGAAGCTGAGCACTATAAGTTGTAAGCCAGAGAATTCTCCCAAGCCAGAGAATTGAAGGTCAGGTTCCCATTGGTAATGGAAAAGACAGCATGTGTTACTTTGTTTATGCAAGGTGACAGTGGGATGAAAACCAACAAGATGTGGAGAGGTAACCCAGAGATTGGCATGAGCAGGAAGCCACTACCTCCTTAGGCTGAAGGGGCAAAGTGAGAGGGTATGCTACTGAGGCCTGTGGGCTGGGGCCCCTGGAAAGATCCTGGGATCAGAGTGGACTTTTCAGTAGGAACTGAGCTTCTGAGGAAGCACCATTGTTACTGGAGAGGGCCCCTGAGCCAAGATAAGATGGGAGAAGTGCCTTGGCTTCTCTCTTCCCTCTCACCTTCCATTCCATGCAGAGCCATTAACTGGCCAAACCCAGAAGAAGTCATGTCTGCTGTCATACAGAGTGGTAAAGAGTTAGGGACGTATCTGAGGGTAAACAGATATAGGGCTGGCAGAGAGTATGCTGCCAGAGCCCATAAAGAAATACCCATGAGGGAGAGAATACATTTGATCACTTGCCAATCTGTGGGAGCCATTTCCAGATTGCCAGCAGTTGAGCAAAGCTTTTATTCCTTTAACTGCTCTCCCTTTCCATGTTCCAAGGTCAGAAGGGCTAGAGACTGCAGCTAGTGAGCAGAGCATTTTCCTAGAGATGCTGACAGAATAAAGAAGGACAAATCTTCCTTTTCCATGCTTTTCTGCTGCTGGCTTCCCACACATGTGGGCTTGAGCTAGGGCAGGCAGAAGTTTTAACTGAGTGAAATGAGCCTTTTTGGTTATGACATTGAGCATGCATGAATTACCCAAAACAGCCTGTCTAGGCACTAACAGAACTGGAGGACATCCTATTATCTGAGAAAAGTCAGATAAACTGTGAAGACTGCCCTAGAAGTTATCTAAAGTAATTGGAATAAATAAATTTCTTTCCACTGTGAATGGTTATGCAAATAAATTTTTGAGAGAAGAACACAATTAGTTGAGCCGTTTTAATCCCATCTGTGCACAGAAGCTTTGTGACTCCTCTTGTTGAAGTTCTTCACAATTGACTACAAGTGACAAGAAAAATTTCACATCCTGCCCTTCATATCTGCTAGTGAGTAAGGGACTAAGGGTCATAGGATTTTTTAAAAAACTACTTTCATTGTAGGAACTGAAATGTGGAATGGTTGGCATTTGGCATTTATTATTTTGAGGTTTCAGTCACAACTCAGATGGAAGCAGTCTATTTTAACATTCTTTAACACTGGCACATGGAACGATTATGTTATTACCATGAATAGAAAAAAAGGTGTAAGAGATATGTTGAGTTATGAAGATGTAAACAAAGTTCTACTTTTGCACACCCATCTTTTATGATTACCAAAAATCCTACCTCTTACACATGCACATTTGTTTGGAATTTTGTATAAGACAGAGATAAGAACTGGAATGAGTCACTTTGCAATCAGAGTTGGGACCCTCTGAGAAAAATAATGTGCAGCAAGGAAGATGATTTTCAGAGATCCCTTCTGATGCAGACTGTCATAAACCCATGGCTGAAAGCATATCATAGAGAGGGATGAGCATCGCAAGATCCCAAATTCAGACACCAAGGTGTTGAGAGCAGTGAATATTCTCCTGAAGAGGAAGGAGGTTTGGGCTTAGGAAGGGATTTTTTGCTTTGAAGGCAGGGTTTGGCCCTCATAATTAGCAAGAAAAATATCTTTTTAAGGCTAGGAATTGGTACCTTAAAGCAGGTTTTGGAGATCTACATAGAACAGAGATAGGCCAGAAAATCAAGTCACACACCACTCTGCAAACTAGGAGACCACATTATAGAAGCTGTGAAGGAGAAGGAATGGCAGGAGACTGGGTTGGTGTTTCACTCAATAATTCTCTCTGTCTCACTTTGTTGAGCAGGTACCACCTGAAACATTTAAACCATCCAAGGAAGTCATGCTGATATTTGAAACTGAGCAATTTGGGTTGGGTGGTCATGGGTAAGGTTAGTGATATGGGGAAAGGGAGAGCCTTCTGAGAAAATATGGAGTGATTCTCTACTGGAAAGCTGTGACCACTTCACTAGGATTTGGGACCAACCTCCACACTCTTGGGTAGTCTAAAATTCTGAAGAAATAAATTCCAGGTTAACTTTGTTCCCACCTTCTGGGAAGAGCAGTGTGTGGAGCACACTAAGACATTAACAAATGTCATTTGTAGGGATGCAAAGATTTACTGGGGATGATGTGAAGCAGGGCCACACATGCCCACCCCATCTCCAACTATGGGAAGAAAATAGATGAAGAGCCTTGGAAGACAAGATTAGGATGGTCAGCATTGTGGGGTGGTGCTGCAAGGGTATGCATGGATTGTGACGTGAGAGGAAGTCAGGAGGCCACATGATGAGTGGACTAGGTTTGGAGGGAACACATGGAGAAGAGCAGCAGAGCCTTGAGCATCTGCCTGACTTCTGTCATGGGGGAAATGGAGACCTAGTTAATGCCTGCCCACCCCCACCACATGGCCTGTGCCAGCAACTTGTACAGGGGAGCCTCAGCAGCTGTCCTTCCAGTAGATATCTGTCTGAATTCCTAGTATGTCTCACTCCCTTTCAAGGACACAGACATCTATAGGTCCAATGTCACTCCCAATCCCAACTAGAGAATACAGACAAAAACAGACCTTTGACAATCAGTTGGATATGGGGCCTGGGAGAGCCAGTCCTTATCTTTTACTTGGTGTACCTGAAGAGGAAACAACTGGAGACCTTTTTCCTCAGAGTTCAGATGTGTGGAAATACAAATATGTGTACCGTCTTTGTTATATGAGCCAAAAGTGACACTTTCTGAAGTCATCACTCCATTCCATAACTCCCATTGCCACTTTCATAAAGCCCAATTAGTATTCTACTTCAACTTTGATTATTAAAAAGGACCCAAAATAGGGAGGTAACCAAAATTTTGTCATTTGCATTTCTCTTCAACATTATAATCTATAGTACCTCCATAATCTCAGTATTAGTGAAAGTTATCAAGTAGTTTATAGGTGTTACTGGCATTATTCATAATAACTAAGAAAGGGAAACAACCTAAGTGTCTATTAATTGATAATGGGGTAAAGAAAATGTGGTACCTTTGGCACCAAAATAGACAGGTAGATCAGTGGTACAGAATAGAGGTCACAGAGACAAACCCACATAAATAGAGTTTTCTCATACTAGACAAAGGTGCCAAAAACCTACAATGGAGAAAAGATAGCCTCTTCAACAAATGGTGCTGGGAAAACTGGAAATCCATATGCAACAGAATGAATCTAAACCCCTATCTCTCACACTGCACAAAAAATAACTCAAAATGGATCAAGGTCCTAGGAATGAGACCAGAGACCCTGCACATAATAGAAGAAAAAGTAGGTCCAAATCTTCATCATGTCACCTTAGGACCAAACTTCCTTAACATGACTCCCAAAGCACAAGAAATAAAAGCAGGAATCAATAATTGGGATAGAGTCAAAATAAAAAACTTTTTCCCAGCAAAGGAAACAATCAACAATGTACAATCTCTCTGTAAAGAGTCTACAGAGTGGGAGAAAATCTTTGCCACACACACTTCAGATAGAGCAATCATTTCCAGAATCTATAAAGAACTCAAAAAACTCTACACCAAGAAAACGAATAACCCAATCAATAAATGGGCTGAGGAAATGAGCAGACACTTCACAGAAAATCTACAAGCCATCAACAAATATATGAAAAAATGTTCAACACCTCTAGTAATAAGAGAAATGCAAATCAAAACTACTCTAAGATTCCATCTCATCCCAATTAGAATATCAATTATTAAGAATACAAGCAACAATAGGTGTTGGTGAGAATGTGGGGAAAAAGGTATACTCATACATTGCTGGTGGGGTGGCAAATTAGTGCAACCACTCTGGAAAGTGGTGTGGAGATTCCTTAGAACACTTGGAATGGAACCACCATTTGACCCAGCTATCCCACTCCTTGGCCTATATCTGAAGGACTTAAAATCAGCATACTACAGTGATGCAGTCACATCAATATTCATAGCTGTTCAATTCACAATAACTAGATTGTGGAACCAACCTAGATGCCCTTCAATTGATGAATGGATAAAGAAACTGTGGTATGTATGCACAATGGAATGTTACTCAACCATAAAGAAGAATAAGATTATGGCATTTGCAGGTAAATGGATGGAGATGGAGAATATCATGCTAAGTGAAATAAGCCAATTCCCAAAAACCAAAGGCCAAATGTTTTGTCTGATAAGTGGATGATGATACATAACATGGGATGGGAGGGAGGCAAGAATGGAAGAAGGATGGATTGTATAGAGGAAAAAGAGGGGGTGAAGTGGTGGGGAGAAGGAAGAATAACAGAGACAAATATCATTACCCTATGTACATGTATGATTATGCAAATGGTGCTTGCTACTCTACTTCATATACAACCAGAGAAAAATCAGTTGTACCCCTTTTGTGTACAATGAATCAAAATAAAAAATTAAAAAAAAAAGAAAATGTGGTAGCTATACATAATAAAATACTATTCACTCATTTAAAAGAATGAAATCTTATCATTTACAACTACAAGGATGGAATTGGAGATCATTATGTTAAGGGAAATAAGTTAGTTACAGAAAAGACAAATACTGCATGATTTTGTTCATGTGGAATATAAAAGAAAATTGATCTTATGGAAGTTGAGAGTAGATAATGGTAACCATAGGCCAGGAACATTAAGGGGGAGAAATTGGGAAAAGTACATTTATGAATACTAAGTTACAGTTAATATGAGAGAGAAGTTCTTTTGCACAGTATAGTGTTCATTGGTAACAATTATGTACTGTACATTAAAAAAAAAAACTAGAAGTAAAAGAAAGGATTTTAAAAGTTTCACCACAAAGAAATGATAAATGTTTGAGGAGATTAGGCATGTTTAACCAGATTTAAACATTACTCAAGTAAACAGTATTCCACAGTAATACTCCATTAATAAATATGATTTTTATGTTTTTGAGTATTAGTTGAAACTAAAAACAATAGAAATAAATTAATAAATATAGATATGACTAAAAGCATATACTTTCCCTTCCACACCCAGTTGAAGTATGGTTGGTAAGTATTCTGAGAGATCAGATAGGCTACTTCTTGACAGAGCTTGTCCTAATATGAATGATTCAAGAAGAACAGGTGAAAAAGTCAAAGGTTATTGTGTTATTATTAGCAATTTGTGAATATTTAACAATATCATATTAAACATAGATTTACTTTGCTGTTTTAAAAGTTCTTTTATCTACAAGTGTAGAAATTTTGCCCAGCTCCGGAGAGTTTATACTGAGGACAGAGCAGATAGCTCTGCAGTAGATAGAACGTAATTTCCACCTTGGGCAATAAAGGGAGAAGGCTCAGGCCTTTCAGCATGATCCAGTATGGAAAGGCAAGTAGGACCTTTCCAGAGTGAGACCACAGAGGACTCCTTCCCTGTGCATAGTTGAATGTCCTATGGTAACTTCTTAGGCTGATAGTGAAAACACTGGGGAAATGCTGAGCTTGGAAAATGCCAGAAATTCTCTGTATCTTCTTGTTTTTGTTGTTTAAGTAGATAAAGCAATTAGACTGCTGTTGGGGTAACTGGCTTGTCAGTTTTGATTTTTCAAAATTAATCTCTTTTGAGTTATATGGACACAGACAAACACAAATCTGCCAAAACTATTTTTAATTAATTTAAAAGTTAACTAATTTTTAACTAAAAGTGTCCCCCAAATGAATGTAAACTTTCAAATTAGGTCTTACAGAGAGAAAATATTCAGTGAGGCATCAAACCACAAGACAATTTCTTAACCCCTGAATTCATTTGACCTTAATAAGCATTTGAAAAAAAAATAATTTCCTTTTGGGAATTTCCATTTGGGACACTATTATCCTCATATTGTATCTTGCTTGATTTTTAGGCGTGATATGACAAATCTGGTGAAGTTTAAAAGGAACTAAATGTTTTAAATTTTTGTATGTAAGGTTTTTTGTGTGTGGGGGAGGAGAAAGGGAGAGTATTTTTACTTTTAAGACTGTATTTTGATTTTCTTCAAAATGGGAAAAGAACATGACTGGAAAATCAGAAGTGAGACCGTGTGAAGTTGGTAGTGGGCTTCCTTCTGTTTCCATGATAGGGCTTATTGGTTGCTACCAACAGAGACCAGTTCTTTCTAGTTTAAGCATATGAGGATTTAACTGAAGTGTATGAGGATAGCTAACAGATACCAAGGAATTGCTGAACTATCCTGCTTCTGGAAGGACATTGTCTTCTTTGGGCAGTACCCTTGAAAACACTCAGCTCCAATAACTTCCATATATCTTTCATCCTGCCATCTCCCAGGAAAGAAAGCCCAATTGGTCTGGTGCGGGTTACTTGTGTTTCCTTCAGAGCCCTTGATACTCATGGACCTACAGGAACAGAAAGGGGTATGGTCCTCCAAATGAAGAGCTGAGGCTGTTACCAGGAGACAGGGGAAGGGATCCTGGGCCAGCATCCACTGTACTGTGGCAAAGCAGAACCATCAGATAGAGTTACCTCCTGCTGCACCTTGAGCCATCACCAAACACAAGATCATCACAGATACAGTTAGAAAGGCAACAATCAGATTAAGAATCTGCTTCACTGACATTTTTGTTTTTAATTTGTGTGGATTCTCATTGGAATATTCTGGAAGGAAAGGCACTGAGCTGGCAAAGAGGTGTAGAGTAAGGAAAGTTTGATCTATGGACAAAGCATACTATGGTCCTTCTTTCTCAGACACAGTCCCTTATTGTCAGAAAAATTAAACAACCAAATGAACCCAATTCACTTTGTCTATTTTCTCCCATGATTATAATAAAAGTAATGTGTTCTATAATTCATGCAGATTCTTGGCAAGTTTTAATAAAGAGTAACTGGAAACAAGTGCAATCAGCATTCTATATATATTTACCTCAACACTGGGAATTACCATTTATTTAAATGTAATGACATAAATTGCTCCTATCTGATTATAGTAACATAATGAGATGGTTTCTATATCAGACATGCATTTAATTAAAAGAGTGTCAATGATGGGCACATAGGAAATGATTTGGATAATAAATGATAAACTTTGACTTTATAAACAATCTTATTTTTATATACTCCCATCACCTCTCCACTTTATCAGAGTTCTGAGGTTCTTATCTTAATGCGATGAATAGTCTTGCACAATATTAAAATTTCTTTTAGGAAACATCCCCACAATTTGACTGATTGATAGACAGAAGTGGATTTACTTTGAAATGAGTGGAGCTTTAATTTCAGTACACCTCACTTGTAGTGCTCTTCCCAACCCTTGTAGCTAACTTCATATTTTTTGTGGAATTTTTCTTAAAGATAACCCATCAAGTTGTGTCATCTTTAGGTCCGACAAAACCTGGATCTGCCCAGGTTTGTATATGTATCTAAACCGATGTCAGCATCCGCACTGTGACTGTTCAGTCTACATCAACCCAGATTGGGAACATTTTCCATTCAATGGTTTTGTTAAGAAATCCAAAGAGCAGCAAGGATGTGTGTGTGTGTGTGTGTGTGTGTGTGTGTGTGTGTGTGTGTGTGTATTTTTTTTTTTTTTGGTAGTGTTTCAGGAATGGAGTATGGGATGGGAATTGTGTAGGAATGAAGCCATACATTAAAAGAAATATAGTATGTATTTATGTTCACTGGACTTCTTTCATGACCTTGACTGTACCAAGATGATTCCCTTCCTCCTCCCCTCTCCCCTTCCTGTTATTTCCCCTATTCTCCCCTTTCTTTCCCTCCTCCTCCTCCTCCTCTCCCTTTCTTCTTCTATACTCTCCTTCTTTTTCTCATCTTCCTTGCCCCTCCTTCTCTGGATCCTCTTTCTTCCTTCTGAATTTCCCCACAGGTCTTCCGACTCCTTCACCCTCTGCAGTGTGATACAGCTCTCTCACGACCCCTGCCCCAGCTTAGTTGCTCAGCTAACATAGGACCTACAAAGGATGGAATATGTAAAATGACAAAGAATAGATTTCATGATTAAGGAAAGAGCTAACAAGTCTTTCTGTTTCTGTCAAATATTCTGAATCCAACTGAATATTATCCTATGGGGAGCAGCAATTTTCAAAATAGCAACTGAAGAAACAAAGTATTTTTAGATCTCTGACATGGCCTCTACTTTCTAGAATTCTTTGGATGTACCAAATCATAACTTGTATTTTTCTTTAATTAGCACCAGTTCTCTTCTCAGACACAAATTTTCTGATTGTACCAAGGCAATCTTATGAAATCCTCTGCCATTGTTGTATCATC
This sequence comes from Sciurus vulgaris, assembly GCF_902686455.1. Classification (NCBI taxonomy): domain Eukaryota; kingdom Metazoa; phylum Chordata; class Mammalia; order Rodentia; family Sciuridae; genus Sciurus; species Sciurus vulgaris. Next base: position 115,534,995 of record NC_136464.1, read on the forward strand.
CTGAGTTCACTAGGACCAACTCTCTGACTCAGATAAGAACACACCAGTCAGTGCAAAGCTTCCAGCTGATGTGCTCTGGATTTCTTTCAGGCATTTCTTAGATTAGAGTTTGTCATAAAGTCCCTGCATTGGGATAAAAGTGATATTCTCACACTGTTGGATGGCAGGGAGTATCTCATTGTTCTTTGAAAGGCTGGATTATGGGTCTGCTCAGTAGTTTACTGGAGTTTTCTATCAATTGTTTCCTTAAATAAGTTTACAAGACAAATGAAATCTACCCTTAGAGACCAATATCTTTATCTTTAAAGACACAACTTTAACATTAGAATTTTCCACAGTAAGTCATGACTTGGGAACTATTTTGGCTCAGCATATTTTAGAAGTCATGAGATTCAATAAAATAAAGTAGAGATTAAAAGAAAAAAAACCACTATTTTTTCCTTTACAGGTTCCCATGACACTATTTATTGTAACTTCTTCCCCCATTCCGCCTTGAGAAATTTAGTCATCATACTTTTTCTTAGCACTAGACAAGAGCTGAAAATCTGAACCTAAAATATTTTTAGGGACAGATTGACAGGAACTGGATTTAGTATTAGGAGACATTGTTAGTTTGGGACAAGATGTTCTTTTAAAAAGTACACTTGGGCCAGGATTTCTGTAAGAATTCATTTTGTAAAGTAAATAAAGGAAACATAAGGAAATTTTCTGTCTAGCTTTCCCCCTCACTTGTTATTAGAGTATTTTTTAAAAAATGACAACTGCTTCCATTTATTGCTTAACCTATTGATGTAATCATAGCAGTATCATTGATTTCCAATCTTCAGACAATCTTTCCTTGCTGCTGGAAGTCCAAGCCTATTTATATATTATTGTGTGTACTCAGGGGAGGGAGATGAACCCATTGATCCAGCGGCACACCAGCTGGTAAATATTTAATGCTTATTCCCATCACTGAAATTATTTCAGATTTGGATATTGACAGTCATTCACATACTCAGGTTGGTGTGGACTGACATTAACAACATTCTCCCTAGCAGGCTACAGTTCATTTCATCTTTGCAGATTAGCTTACTTGTGTGTTATGTTATTCTCCAATGACTATTCTACATTCTAGTTTTGGATTTCAATTGATCCAGATGCCTTTTGGTGGAAGAAGGAAGACGCTTGATTCCTACTCTTGTCCAGCAATTGAACATCAGTGGAGCTAAAATCCTTGAATGAACTTAAGAATTGTCATCCTTTATAATTATATAACATCTGTGTTTTCTCATGTTATTTATTACTCCATGTCTTTTGTGGCACCAAGATTCTGTTTTCAGATTTTCAGAACGACAACAAATGCTTTACATCATGCCATGATAGCTGTTCACATTTAGGTGTTCAAATCTTGGCTTTTATTTTGAGATTACTGGAAGTCTGTCTGTCTGTCTTTGAAGCCATTGTCATCTTCCTAGCTATTAAATAGCTGCTGGCCCATAGAGAGGAATATCCAGAAGAATTTGAGACAGCTCTTTGGGGAGCTCATATCCAGCTGGGCTGGTTCTGATCAACTAGGATTTTGACTTCAATATCACTTGGTTTTTTGTTCTTTGTGTTGATTCTTGCCTTGAATTTGACACATAGCTTCTGTCCCTGGAGTCTTTGAATTTCATTTTTCCCTAGTGGTTTTTGGTCTGCCTGTCCTGACTTTGAGGGTTTATAACCACTGCTGTTCCCATTCAAGCCTGCAATCTGATCCTGATCCCACCAAGAATTTTGCTTAGCACCCCAGTTGAGTGAGGCCAGCACCTTTTTCAAGGGAAAAAAAAAATCACAGATGGCTTGATATTTTCTATGTGCTTTACAACAAAACTGGTAAAAGACTCCTGTTTTCTGGTTAGGGGCTGCAGACGATAGGTGGTATTATAGGAGTGTCCATGCTTCCATTTTAAGATTTTGCATTAGTATTAACTACAGCTAACTCGTTAAAAATTACACATTGTGCTGACTTATTTGCAAAACCAACTCTATTATATTTTATCTTTTGGAGAAGCTCAAGAGAGCCTGAGAGAAGTAGGATCTCCAAACAAATTTTAGGTTAGTCATAGTCATGAAAGGACAGAAGATGGAAAAGCAATAAATATTTTATTCATATGTTTAATTCAGCAAGGCATTCTTAAAGAAAAGTATCTTTCAGTATAGTTCTAATAAGGGATTATTTAAATATGCCGCAAGATTATGTTTTGCTGAAAAAAATATTACAGACCCTGGAGGAGCAGAAGAGGAGGCCCTTATCAGAATGTGTGCATGCTAGTACCCTCATTTCAGACTCCCAGTTTCCAGAACTGTGAGAAAGAAATTTCTGCAGTTGATAAGTTACCAAATTCATGGTACTTAGTTACAGCAACCCTGAGTGACTAGGACACTATTTCATCTTCAGCTTTCTCTTAAGCAAGAACACTTTTGTCTTCTTACTTTCCTTTGGTCTGTCACAAGCCCAAGACTGAACCAGTCAGCAACATGGGAAGAGAGATTCCCTTTGGACTCACCAGCTGCACCTCTGGATCTGAAGTGGGCTTGGCCCTTTCTAAGAGGAGAGGTAGATTTTCTAAGATCATACAAGTGATTTCAAAAGTGCAAAAACTTCTTCAGGGTCTAGTTTTAAGAGTAATAAAGAGTTGTAAGAATGATGCATCTTATTGACATTGCTGAGGAGAAAATACCAAGAAATAACTTTTCCTTGTTAACCTGTTAGGATGATTTAAAAAACCCTAATTTCTTTAGAAAAAAGATGTTCAATTTGGAATTTTTGGCACGCGTCACATTTATTATTTTATTTATTTTTAATCTGATACATAAAATGGTTTTCACATTTAAAATAGGAGAGCTAATAAAATATTGATTCATTGCCGTCAATCTTTAAATTAAATAATTATAAATACTTAATTTGTCTGAGAACTTTACATTCTTTTGACTTGAGCCGGGCAAATATAAATGACTTAACTTCACAGATGTAACCAGGGGTAGGAAGGCAAAACAATTGTACTCAATGTCCTCTGACACTGACCACAGGCCTTCTTATGATATTAGGTACTATGTGTCTATATAGTTTTCCTTGGTGTTCTGTCAACTAAAGGTTATGCTCTGTAAGATGAGAGATGTATCTTCTATGTATCCTAGGCTTTAGTATTTTGGGATTCAGAAAATGTTTGCTGATTATAAGTGATCTGCTGAACTCTCAGAAGATGAAAAATCTTGAGTTTAAATCTTTCCTTGGCAGTGATAGACTTCTGGACAAAGCAATTAATCTCCTGCCTGGATCAGTCTGAGAGGGCATTTATTTATATGCATGCAAACACTCTCTCCTGGTTTCTAACTTCTTCTCTTTGCCTTTTTCTGGCTATTTCATAGAATTTCTCAGAAGTTAGACAATCTTTTAAAGACACAAAGCCATTAATATACCAGAAAAGTTGAAGACTATAAAATAAGTTAAAGGTCAATGTAAACAAAGCCAATGAAACCCACCAAAAAACAACAAAAAAGAGAAACAGAAACCATTTTCACTGAAGCAAACAGACTTACATACCAGCTTCCAAAAACTTCTTGGGCTTGAGAAGAGAAAAACACAATTGATTGGAAATGGATCAAGCTAATACATGCAGTTCAGAATTAAATAAGCGTCAACAAAACCCACCATAATTAAGTAGTTTAGGATATGACAGAACTGACCCTTACTAGCATACGCAAATTCTATTAAATTATGTTATTTTAATCTATGACAACTTTCTTAATGAATGAAATTTAATAGTGGTGAGTGTTCTTATGGCCTCTGCTGTAGGATGATTGTTTCCCAAAGTCCATTGTAAAGACTTAGTCCCTAAGATGGTGATATTGGTAGGTGCTATAGACTTTTAAGACCTGCGGTCTAGTGGGAGGTCCTTCAGTGACTGGAGGTTTACTCTTAAAGGAGATTGTGAGATTGCAGCCCCATCCTTTTTCTCTGTTTTCTATCTCAATATATGACCATTTTCACAATTGCCTTCATCATGGTCACCAGATGCTTGGAGCCATGGGGCTGCCCAAACTTAGATGTGAGTTTACAAAACTGTGAACTGAATAAACCTTTTATTTATAAATGGCCTTTCTCAAGTATTTTGTTCTAGTAATGCAAAACTGACTATTATAGCCTCCATTTTTTCCTTGGAACTCCCTTAATTCTACTGGAAGTAACTACATGGGTGATTTTCCATTCTTGGGCTTAGGTGGGAGAGCTCCTCCATGAATAGCTCAGGAAAATGAGCCAAAGGCTAGAATTTAAACCCATATAGACAAAGAGGTGGAATTGTACCAGTGTTTATCTGAGTTATTTGAAAGGTAGGATAATTATTTTTTTTTCTATTTTTCACCTTGATGTACTCTTTATTTGCAAAATTGTTGTGGTTTTTATCAGTGTTTTAATGCAAAGTTAACAGGGTCCTCTGAATGAGCAGTTGCTATAAAGGCTTTTGTAAGCAATAAATATATTTTGGGGCATAGAGTCTACACAAATCCATAGGAAGAAAAATACTGACATAAAAATGTATATAAGCATTTAATCAGAATACGACACTTCCCAGTAATGTGTGAATAAACAAATAAAATAATAAAAATGTTTTTTCCAACTACTAACTGAAATAGGTCATTATTTACAGTGGTACAATACATATTTTTATGAATGCTATTTATATACAAAAAACAAATTCATATCTGATGAATGAAAGAGAAAAGTTTGGGAGCTAAGCAAGGTGTACTGTTTTTGATATGCTGCTTACTCTGAGATTTAAGAAAGAGGCTATTTCTTTTATGGTAAATATTACATCATTCAGTAGGTATGCATTAAGATCATAGATTATCTGGTTTCTTCATTTTCTTTTCTTTTTAAAACCTGCCTACATTTGAATCAATTTATCTGAAAAAATATATATTAGAGATTAAAAAAGAATGAGCTGTGATGGCAAAATGAAATAATATTTGTTTGAAAGACATTTTAGGCACTTATCCTGTTTTTTTTTCTCCTCATTATTTAAGGCCCCTTCCAACCCTAAGAGTCACTGAGTTCTAATGATGTGTTGAATCACTTGTTAGCTTTGTAGCTGTTCTGGTTTAGTAAAGCATGGCAGAACTTTTTTAATTGACAGTGACTCTACTCCAATTAACTGCAAATGACTCTTGACAACTTATTTTTCAGCCAGCACATTGCCATGAAATATTTCTTCACTCTAAGAGAAAACAACTTTGAAATCATAAAAGAAAAAGGTATTTTAAAAGCCTTGGTATAGTTGCTAATTCCTTGTTGGAAACATATTAACTAAATTATAAGAATATTTCTTAAGAAAATTGATTAATTCTTTAAATCTGACAAATTCTATTGATTTCAGATGGGAGGCACAGCTTGCACACTAAGGCATTTGTCAGGTACATAGATCCTCAGCAAATGTGCCCCAAGTGACAGCTGGCAGGTATTGCTGATGGAGGCAGTGGGCTCTTCTTATATGAGACAGGGTGTGAAAAAATTTTGTTTTTTTATGATAATTTGAATAGGTCCAGGCTGCAGTCTGGGGAATAGGATAAATGACTTCACTGATTTCTGCAAGACCAAAGAAAATAACTTTTGTTGGTAAATAACTCTAACTTACTGCATTCAATATTAGCAGTTTCAATCTCTGTATTCAGATGTAGATATGCTCTTTCATATGTAACTTAGATGATTTATGAAGTCTTTCATGCTCCTGATATCTAATAATTGTTTTCAAGATCCTTACCAAGTCCATTGTTTTGAGAGTCCAAAGCTTGACCCATGATTTAGGTTAAGAAGCTTTCACTCACAAAGTCCTCTGTTTTTCACCTCTCTCTCTCTCTCTCTCTCTCTCTCTCTCTCTCTCTCTCTCTCTCTCTCTCTCTCTTTTGTTTTTCCCATATCAATGGCAGAGTTCAAAATTATTGTCCTACTATTTCCAAAGTAGGTCTGGAAGGTCACTCCTCCCAGTTTGCATACCTAAACTCATAAAATTACTCAGAAAAACAAAGGGGCTTTATCTCCTTAAACAGCAGTGATACAAAACAGAAAAATACATAAATGTAGAGAAGTAGGAGAGAATGGATGGTCATTGGGCTACCAATGTTTCTGTTTGTACATTTTTTAAATCAAAAAAATCATTTAGGTGATGACAGTTGGTCAAATGTTTTTCTAGTCTAATTCAGAGATATTGACCTTCTAGAATGATCACTTTAGACCCACAGCAATCTGTTAAACATGTCAAGTTTGACTGTTAGCTCTTCTTTCTCAAATAGAGTTGCAAAGTAACCTCTTCCTCTTTTCTTCTATAGCCTTTCTCCCATCAAAATTATCTTAAGAACCCCCCCCCAAAGTGCAAGAAATAAAACCAAAAATCAATAATTTCAATGCCATCAAATCAAAAAGCTTATGCATAGCAAAGGAAACAATTAGGAGCATGAAGAGGGAGACTACAGAATGGAAGAAAATCTTGACCAGATACTCCTCTGATAATGGATTAATAGCTACAATATACAAAGAACTCAAAAACTGAATAACAAAATCAATAAATGGACAAAATAACTAAGCAAAAACTTCTCAAAAGAAGAAACACAAATGGCCACAAATATGTGAAAAAATGTTCAACATCTCTAGCAGTCAGGGAAATGCAAATTGAAAGTACACTAAGATTTCATTTTACTCTAGTCAGAATGGCAATAATCAAAAATACAAAATACAAAGAACCCAATTAATAAATGGACCAAGGAACTGAACAGACACTTTACAAAGGAAGACATACAGGCAATTAATAAATATATGAAAAAATGTTCAACATCTGTAGTAATTAGAGAAATACAAATTAAAACAACTCTAAGAGTCCATCTTACTTTAATTAGAATGGCTATTATCAAGAACACAAACAATAATAGATGTCGGCATGGATGTGGGGAAAAAGGCACACTTTTACATTGCTGGTAGAGTTGCAAATTGGTGCAGCCACTCTGGAAAGCAGTGTGGAGAATCCTCAGAAAGCTTGGAATGGACCCACCTTTTGACCCAGTTATCCCACTCCTTAATTTATACCCAAAGGACTAAAAATGAGCATACTATAGTAACGCAGTCACATCAATGTTTATAGCAGTTCAATTCACAATAGCTAGATTGTGGAACCAACCTACATGCCCTTCAACAGATGAATGGATAAAGAAACTGTGGTGTATATATACACAATGGAATATTATTCAGCCATAAAGAAGAATAATATTATGGCATTTGCAGATAAATGGAAGGAGTTGGAGAATATCAGGGTAAGTGAAATAAGCCAATCCCCCAAAAAACCAAAGACTGAATGTTTTCCCTGGTAAGTGGTTAATGATATATAATGGGGGTGGGGGGTTGGGGAGTGAGAGAAGAATGGAGGAACTTTAGATTATGTAGATGGAAATGGGGATTATGAAATGAGATAGACATCATTACTCTATGTACATGTGTGATTACATGAATGGTGTGAATCTACACTGTGCACAACCATAGCAATGAAATGATGTACCCCATTTGTGTACAATGAATCAAAATGCAGTCTGTAAAAAATAAAAAAATAAAATGAAGAATACAAACAATAGTAAATGCTGGAGAGGCTCTGAGGGAAAAGTACACTTGTACATAGTTGATAGGACTACACACAAGTACAACCACTCTGGAAAGCAGTATGGAGAATCCTCAAAAAACTAGGGATAGAACCCATATGACCTAGCTATCCCACTCCTTGATATTTTCCTCAAAGATCTAAAATCAGAATAGTACAGTGATACAGCCACCTCAATGTTTATTTCAGCACAATTCACAATAGCTAAATTATGGAATCAGTCCAGGTGGCCATCAACAGAGGAATGGATTGAGAAATTGTTCAGCCAGAAAAAAGAATGCAATTATGGCATTTCTGGTCAACGGATGGAAATGTAGAATATCATGCTAAGGGAAATAAGACAAACTCAGAAACTAAAAAAGTCAATTATTTCTCTCTCATATACAGAAACTAGAGTAAAATAAAGGAAAGGGCAGGGAAGGATTGGGTAACATAAATAAAAAGGGAAGATCAATAATGTAGAAGAAGGAGATCCAGAGAAAAAGTGGAGGGATGGGTAAGGGGAGGCAATGCAGAACAAGTTCTTTAAAAAGTCATGTTATATACATATATAAATATACCACAGGAGACTTCACCTTTGTGCTTAGGTAGAAAGAACCAACCAAATGTAAATAAATAGATGAGTGAAAGGAAGGTAGTGGAGTAGATGAAGTATGAGATAGGGAAGGGAGGAAGGAAAGGAAAAGAGGGAGGGATAAGAGGAGGGGATCATGAACTGAAATCAATTTCCATGCACGTATGAGTTTGTTGGGATGAACCCAACTGCTGTGTATAATTATAAAGCTCTCATAAAAAAATATCTTAAAAATTCCACTCCATGGCACGACCCTTCTGGAAGCCTGTTTATCAGTAGTCATTGTTGGGTGTAATCTCTATAACTTCTCCTCTTACATTAGGATATAGTCCAGGAAAGTGGGACAAAGGTAAAATTCTAACATGGTGCCATCCAGTTGGTGCTACTTTAGCCTGGTTGAAGGAATAAAGATGCTGCTTTAGCTAAAAGGTAGTTTTTTGAGACAAAGTAGAAAGTCAGGTATGCAGAATGAAGATACTCATTTTCCCCCTGTACTTAATAATCAAGTCCTTATTAAGTCAATGGGACCACCTGGTACTATTCCTCTGAGTAATAAATTCAGTTCAGATAATGCATCCAGCTGGACATACTTAGGAAAATTCAAATGAATGTGCTTTTTAAAAATAAGTTTTTAATAAAAATAGGTTTTAATACTCAAATGAAGAACTGCACAAGATTTCCATATAATTGGATGCTGACCTAAATTAGAATGAACCATCACTGAATATTTTCTTAAAACTTGAGAAATGCTATTGAATGTCTTTTGCTTGTTTTCCTAGGCACAGCTGAGTGTAGCAATTTTTTTCTGAACATATTTGAGAGTTTGCAAAACTTTGTTTACAATAGAGACTTAAGCAATTATATGTTTGAATATAGTTAGTAGGACTCTTTAGTAATTATATATTTAAATTTACAGAATGAGGCTCTGGTATTTATTTAATCGCATGCTTCAGCCATATGACAAATCTATAATTTTATCTCTCTTTGTATTAAGCTTGCATTTACTTGTATAAAATGCTCTTTTTTCCTTGAAAGGTATCTATTTTCATTGTATCCAGAGATGGGTTTCATCTTCTTTTAATATTTTTCATTTAATCCAAGGATTAACTTTATTATCTCTCCTCTTCTTTTTCTTCTCTAAGAGCTGCAGCATTTCCATGATGTTCTAAATCTTCCAGCACTGAATAGAATATAAATGGAATTCTAAACAAGCAAATGAATAATCCATCACCTCTTTCTGGGGCGACCAGATATCAAAGGAAGTTTATTCTTTGCTTTCAGGGTTTTTACATACACATATTATTTTCACTGAGCTATTTAAAATACTTTATCAAGTTTTAGCATTTTCTGAGCATCTTCTATTTCTATATAAACTGATATGTTGAGTAAGCAGAATATTTCTCTCTTCTTATAGATCTGCTGTTGGGCTATTCCAAAGAAATATGTTACTTTCTCAGGCAAAGCCATATAAGTGTGCTTGATTTGGTGCTCCAGGACCAGCGGTGAATTATTCTACACTAGAATTTCAAATATAGGACTGATTCTTCTAAGAGAGGAGGTAACACTCGTGGAAGAAAAGTGACACCTAAGTTAAAAATAGAGCTTAGTGTTCTTCCAGGTGTTGGTTGTCATTTAGGAATCTTTCTACATTTATTTATGCTGCATGCTAAGACTCTGTAGGCAATGATATATTTCTCCTTAATCTTTATGATTTTGCAGACTTTAGAGTACATATTCAGTAAAAAGCACATTAGTAGTACTGATTAAACAAATTTTAAGAAATATTGGACCTAAGAAAACCAAACAAATGGTCATACTAATTCATCTCAATGAAGGACACTAACATAAAAAATAATAACATTTGTTATACCAGAAGTAATGATTCCAGATCGTTTGATACATCTTTCCTATGCATTTCCAGAAAGAAGTCACGATGTAAACATCAAAGATCATAAGCTTTTATTTCAGAAATGCCAAGGTTCAAATCTCATCTCTATTATTTTCTGGTTGTTACTCTTAGCCAAGTTACTTGGAAGTTGGGGGAATAAATATAGAGATAGAAATATGTAATATTAAGTATGTGCTCTGGTTTGGACACATGCAGACTACTATCAGAGTATAGAGAAGGCTGGGAGACATTGGAGAAGTCATTCCTTTACAATTGGTTGTTAATATTCAGACCTGTGGTATAATCTGAGGGGTGCAGAAAAGGTGTTTTGTTGCAATAATATGTCCCTCTCAGTAAATACTGCTAGGATGGCTAAACTTGTTACTGTTATAACAACTTCTTGAGGAATGATTTCTCTAGAGGACCTCAGTAAAATAGAAATATATCCAGAGGGTAAGGTAACATATTCAGAACATACATGCTTGTTCTGTCTTCTCTCCCTTGTTGCCTGATTGACAGAACAGGGATTTGGTGAAATGAACAGGAGAAAAGAGTTACACATATAATAGAATATTATCCAGTCTTAACAAAGAAGGAAATCCTGCCATATTTGAAAACGTGGATAAGCTGTGAAGACATTAGGCTAAGTGAAATACTGCACAATTCCTCTTGCGTGGAGTATCTAAAATAGCCAAATACACAGATTCCAAAGGTTGAGATGAGGGAAATGAGAAACTGCTGTTCAATGGACACAGGGACAGTTATGCAAGATGATTACATTCTATAATCTGTTGTACGACATTGTGCCTATAGTAAGAAATACTGAATTGTACATTTAAAAGTTTATTAAGAAGGACGTGATGATTAATCTGAATAACCATCATGTAAACGTGATTGTTGCTTAAGATTAAAAGACTTCTGTGTGTCTCAATGAGGGTGTTTCTAGGAGTGATTGGCATGTGAGACAGCAAACTGAAAAGGACACACACCCTCAGTTGGGCTGCACAATCCAATAGGTTGGAGGCTTGAAAGGAAAAAAGTTAGAAGAACAGTCCAAAGTGGACTCTACCCAGTGATTCTCCAGGGAGTTTCTAGGCTTTTGGTCATAGACCTGGGGGGCATCATTGATCCTTCTCGTTCTGAAGCTCCAGCTTCTTGGACGGAGCAGTTACTGGTTCCTCTAGCTCTCCAGACTGCAGATGGTCATTGTAGAACTATATAGTTTGGAGTTGTGTAAATCAATTTAATAAATCCTTTTTTATAATCGTATGTATATGTGTATTGTGTGTGTGTGTGTGTGTGTGTGTGTGTGTGTGTGTGTATCTCCTGTTAGTTCTGTTCCTCTAGAGAGCCCTGACTAATACAAGGGAAGATTTCATGTTCTAGGTTTTGATTATAAGGGGGAAAAAGTTGCAAATAAGAGTCTGGAAGAAGTTTGGTGAGAAGGCTGAGCGCAGATGTCTGGAAGGGTGCTATACTGGGACAGGAAGGTTGAAAGTGGATGCTAAGGAAAAACTTTAAATATACACAGGTTTTCAGATATTTAAATAATACACGACAACAAGAGAAAGTAGATGATATAACTTTAAATTCTGTGGAATTGCTTAAGCTATTGGCACTCACATATGTATAAAAACTTAACTTTTATTCATTTTCTTATGGCTTGAGTCTTTCAAGAAAAATCTTTTCAGGTAATTTCACATTCGTGAGTAATAATTAAGAGCAGAACATGAACTCAACTACCTCAAGATTTTAAAAGGAGGGAAATCTTCAAAATTATGTACAACATCTATGCACATCACCTCTGATCCAGATATAATGAAGACTATCAAGAATGTGAACAAGAGATTATTAGATGTTGTTAGGCTGGTTAGCTGTGATGATGATCAAACATTCATACAGAAAATTGATAAGCTGCAAGTTTATGAATTTCTGAAGGAATGTTGATGTATGCTTTTGGCTCTTTGGCCTTCAGCAGGCCAGGGCTTAAACTGAAGCTGACTATCAGATTTTGGGGATTTATGTGACTGCAGTTGAACTTCTGTGCATCTCTACACTGGGTAGGAATAAAGGCTGCCTAAGACAGCACTATATTCCCAGAATTAATAAGGGTAAATGTTGTATGAAAAGGACATGCCTGCCACTCAGAGTGGCCTTGAACAATTCTGAAGCCTGGAAACTATGAGTGGATGTTTTGTCCAGGTCAAGTATGTCAACTAAAGACATATATAGCCTTATCAGGACCAGCCACAGAGAGGCTAAGACTCAAAACACTTTGGGGCAGGTGGTCTTCATTTACATTGATACTAAGAAGGAATTACCTATCTTTACTTCCACAATGTCATTTGCCTTATTTGTCAAATAAATATTTTCTACTTTTGCCAATTCTAATGGCTAGACTTGTGTGATCAAAATTTACCCAGTTGCCAGTGTCAGAAAGAAAGGAAGGGCTGAAATAGAGTCCTTTCTTAGGAGGGTGAGTGATCCATGACAAACTTTTTAAGACTGAAAGAGATAAGGTTCCCTAACCTGTTTACCTGCTTTCATTCATTTCTTTCATTAGGTCAAGAAGAAAATGATCACAAATCTCAGTTTTTAAGAAATCAGATGTTTCAAAAATCTAAGTATGTTGCAACCACATAATATTAAGCATCAGCAAAGAGCAAATATACTGGAGCTCTTGCTTCTATGATCTTATCAATTCAGTAGTATTAGCTGCAAAGATATATTCTAAATATGAGATTTCCTACTGTCATGGAATTCCAGTCAATATAATGGATAATGCAGGAAAAAAGGACAAAGTGGTAGTGATTGGACCATCCAGGCTATTTTCTGTAATACTATTGGTAAAGGAAATAATCAGATGAAATCAATTATTGATGGGCTTTTTTTTTTTGGTTAAGACTGATGCAATAATCCCAGCTGCACATCATAGTCCTTTTATCAGACATCTTACCTGCATGCATACAATGAAGTTTAGTACCACTTGGTTCCTTAAAATAGACCAAGAGCATTTGTGTGAGATATAACATCATTTGTGTATAACCTACTAAAGAGGCCACTGCCATACTTTTGTAAAATCTTGGTTGAAAATGTTGGAGACCATGAATTTTAAAATGCATTGTTCTTTCTTGAAGTGCCTGATAGGAGTTTCAGAGGAGCAGTTTTTGTTGCTGGCCTGTGTTGGAGAAATGGCTGGGAAACCTTGTATTGCAGGTCTTATCTTAAGGTCACGGTTTACGGAGCTAAGCCTGAGCCCGAAGAAAACATCCAGGACAGGAGCTGACCAACAACAAGACTATCCATTGGCATTTCTGTTCAAAATCAGTATCCAAAGAGGAAAATGCAGACATGAAGTCACAGAACAAAGATAAGGTAAAAAGAGTTTGATTCACTCAACAAATATTTATTGCGTCCTTCTGGGCTAGATACACAAAGGCACCGGTGTTTTACTCAGCTTTTTTGCTGCTGTGACTAAAAAGACATGACAAGAACAATTAAAGGAGGAAAAGTGTATTTTGGGGCTCAAGATTTCAGAGATCTCAGTCCATAGAGAGCCAGCTCCATTCCTTGGGGCTAAAGGTGAAGCAGAACATCATGATGGCAGAAGAATGTGGTGGAGAGAAGTGACTCAGGATGTGGCCAAGATGCAGAGACCCTAAGCTTAGCTCACCAAATATTTACCCCAAAGGCATGCCCCCAAAGCCCACCTCCTCCAGTCACACCTCACCAGCCTCCAGTTACCACTTAGTTAACGCCTAACAGGGGATTAATTCACTGATTAGGTCAAGGATCTCGTAATCCAGTCATTTCACCTTTAAACTCTTACACATGAGCTTTTGGGGGGCACCTCACATCTGAACCATAAAAACCAGGTATGTGTAAAGTGAACAAAATCTGGTAAAACCCATTCCTGGAGAATATAGCTGACTGGAAAGGAGTCTGAGCTGGAAAGTGAAGTGATTAAAGATTAACAAATAAATGTTATTGTGAATTAAAACTGTAAGGATTAAGGATAAAAATAAAATAAAAATTCTAAAAATTGTACTACAATACGGTTTAAAATCAAAACTGGGAAAATATAAAAGAAATTAAAAATATTAAAATGGGAAATCCACTTTTTAAAAACTTTTTTTATTTTTTAGTTGTTGATGGACCTTTATTTTATTCATTTATTTATATGTGGTGCTGAGACTCGAACCCAGTGCCTCACACATGCTAGGTAAGTGCTCTACCACTGAGCCACAACCCCAGCCCCTGGAAATCCACTTTTGTTTCAGCATTTTTTATTCCTATTACCCCTTCCTTTCTTCCTCCCACAAAGAACCAACTTTCAAAGAAATCCTATCTTCATAAAAAAGTGTTAAAAATGTGGAAAGATGTTCAATTTCACTCACAGATAAAGAAATTCAAATTTAAATTCCAATTATATATAGGTGCACATATGCATACACACATATACTTTTTATTCTGAAGTCCATACTTTATTCATTCTTTCTCAGTTTTTACACAGTGCCCGTTTTCTGTTCTAAGATTCCTTCCAAGATGATACATTACATTTAGTAGCCATGTAGCCTAAGGCTACTCTTGGTTATGATCATTTCTCTGACAGTCCTTGTTTTTGATGACCTTCAAAGTTTTGAGGAGTACTTTTCAGGTACTTTGTAAAATATTCCTTGACTGGAATTTGTTTGATGTTTTTATCGTGATTTAAGGTTATGCATTTCAGAAAGGAGTACCACTGAGGCAAACAGCCATTTTCGTTATATCGTACCAAAGACATAAACTATCAACATGGTTTATCTCTGTTGATATTAGTCTTGATCAAGGCTAATATGACTCAGGGTTGGAGATCACAGTGTTTGCAGGTCTTCTCCACTGTAAAGTTCTTTGCCTCTTGTTTTATGCTGTACTCTTTGTTAGGAAGTCACTGTGTGCTAGACACACAGGGGATTATAACCCACAGTCTCAAGAGTTATGTGACTGCATAAATCTGGAATTCTTTTGTATAGAAATTTGTTTTTTCCTCACCTTAAAAAGTGACGATAAATAGGACTTTCTTAGACAACCAAAAGGAAACCATCACTGCAGAATTGCCTTGCAAGGAGTGTTTTAATAAGTTCTTCAGGCAAAACAGAGGGGACGGGTAAAAATGGGTCTATATTAAGGAAGGGAGAGCAGGCTGGGTGTGTTGGTGCATGCCTGCAATCGTAGCAATCTAGGAGGAAGAGACACATGTTCGAGGCCAGCCTGGGTAACTTAGTGAGACCCTATCTCAAAAAAATAAATAAAATAAAATAAAAAGAGCTGGGAGTGGAGCTCAGAGGTAGAACACCCCAGGGTTGAATGCCTAGTACCACCCCCACAAAAACACTTTAATTTCAACAACATGGTAACATATGTTGGGTGATCGTAGCATAGTGAAATGAATAACAATATTCCAAGGGATAGGAGAGGAATTGGGAGTACTTTGTCTCAAGCCACCTGCAGTATTTGTGATGTGCTGTTGGCTTATTACATCCTTTTGAAGGATAATTTCGCTGTATTAGGAATTCTAGGCTGGTGAGGTTTTCGCACAGCTTTATGTATTGCATTCTATTCTCTTCTTATTTTCATGATTTCTGGCAGGAAGTCCACTGAAATTCTTACTATAGCTAAGATGTCCCGCTTCCTCCTCTTCATCCGGTCTTCTTTTAAGAACCTGTCTTTGGTTTTCTGCAGTTTGAATGTGATCAGCCTAGGTGGAGGTTTTTCTGCTTTGCTTCTTCTTTCGTCATGTATCTTGTTTGGTATTCTCTGAGCTTCCTGAATCTATGGTTTGATGTCTGGCACTAATTTTGGAAAGTCCTTGGCTGTTATGACTTCAAATATCTTTTTGTTCTTCTGGTACCCAGTTACATGGACTTACAGCTTTTTACATTGTCTCGGTACTTGTATGTTCTGCACTCTATTTTTAAAATTCTTTAAAAAAAAACTTAGTTTGCAAAGTTTCTACTGATATATCTTTAAGTTCACAGATTCTTTCCTTAGCTGTGTTCAGTGTAAGAAAGCTTGTCAAAGATTTTCTTCACTTCTATTAGGGTTTTTGACCTGCAGCCTTTCCTTCTGATTCCTTCTTAAAGTGTCCTTTTCTGTGCTTACTTTATCTACCTGTTCTTAGCTGTGACCTACTTTTTTTGTTTTGAGCCCTTGATGAGTTAGTTCTGGTTATATTTAGTTTTCTAATATGTTCAAAATCTGCATCATACTTGTGTTTGCTCCTGTTTATTGCTTTGTCTGGCACAAAGTGGATGGTACTTAGTTCTTAGAAATAAGACATGAATGGAAACTGCAGTGAAGAGAGCTTTATCACTGAGATTCAAAGATAGAGACACTTTGAACATACACACGTGTGTCCTTGGTAAAACAAGTTAAAAAATGGAAATCATGGTAGCAGACTATGATAGGTTGAATAATGGCTCCTAAGATAGCCAGTTCTGGAACCCTACAACCTGAAGAATGTTACATTAGATGGTAAAAGAGACTCTTCAGATGTAACTCAATTAAGGATTTGTGGGGTGGTGGTGGGTATTATCCTGAATCATCTGGGAGGCCCTGAAATGCAATTACAGGTATCCTTATAAGAAGGAAACAAAGGGAGTTTTAATACAGACAAAGAACTAGTGAATACTGAAGCAGATTCTATGCTGCTAGCTTTGAGGTTGGAAAATGGGGTGGTCTAGAATATTAAAAAAAAAAAAAGCAGTTCTAGAAATGTACAAAAATGGATTTTCCTGTAGACCATGGTCCTGTTTACCTTAGATTTTGACCTACTGAAACCATTTTTGACTTCTAGTATCCAGAATTGTGAAAGAATAAATATCTGGTGCTATAAGCTACTGCATTTGTGGTAAAGTACGACAACCTAAAATGGATAACATTAAAACAAACTAATAAATATGCTGAAATCCTTAAGAGAGATCTGAGTTGCTCTGGTATCCTAAGGAACTGAACACCTCCATCTGAGTGGAGTCTCTTCCTCGGGTGGAAACCCAAGTGTTGTGGTTTAGATATGAGGTGTCCCCCCAAAACTCGTGTATAAAACAATACAAGGAAGTTCAGAGGTGAAATGATTGGGTTATGAGAGCCTTAACTTAATTAGTGCATTAAAGCCCTGATAGGTATTAATTGGGTTGTAAGCATAGGCAGGTTGGGTATGGATGTAGGTGATAAGTCACAAGTGGGGTGCCTTTGGGGTATTTATTTTGTCGATGATGAATGGAGCTCTCTCTCTCTCTCTGCTTCCTGGTGTCCTGACCTGAGCTGCTTTCCTTCATCACACCTGTCTGCCATGTTTTTCCTGTCACATGGAGAGCAATGGAGTTGGCTATATGTGGACGAAGACCTCTGAAACTGTGAGTGCCAAATAAGCCTCTTCTCCTCTAAACTTGCTTTGTCAGACCTGTGGTCACAATGGCAAGTAAGTTGACTAAAATACTGAGTGAATGGAGAGACCAGAGCAGAATCCCATAGATGCCTCTTCTTCCTGACCTTTGGTCCATTATCTACCAGCTTGAGTTCCTTGTCAGAGAATTTATTTCAAATGCAGTTTACTCATCAATGAATTAGAGATTTAATAGATAAAAAAGAGTGATTCATGTCTCTTTGGCTGTATAGCTCCAGTTTCCAAGATTGAGCCTTTTGACTCAGTCACGGAACTAAACACTCAACAAACATTTAAAACAAAAGAAAAGTTGTCTTAGATAAATTGCCTCCCCCCCACCAGTTTTGCTCCAAAAATCTTAAATATGAGCAAAAAAGAAAAGATAGCTTTGAAATGAGCAAAAATAACAAGGAGGCCCAATATTTGCTGGCATTAATGGAATGCTATTAAATTGTTGAATTCTTTTTAGAAATAAGAAATTAAAACTTTGATATCACTCTGAAGAAATTGTAATTAACAGTCTACCAAGAGTAACCCTCCCTGCATATTAGAGTCACAGGAGAAATTTCAATAATACTACACTTAGTGGTGTGCTGCTAAATGTTTAACAACTGGTTCAATGAGGGTAAGGGTTGGGGACTGTATCTGGTTTGTAGCAATTGCTTATTATTCATACTAATAATGAAATTTCTCATAATGAATAATTTTGAGCTACCAGTGTGCTATTGTGAAATTGGTTGATTAAATTTCTGAAAATCTTACAATCGGTTCTCATGAGCCACTCTGAACTGCCTTTAGTACCAGCCCATTCCACTGGAAATTAATCAGAATGTCTAGAAATCAGTCCAAGATAAATTCTCACTCAGACCCCTTTGAGGCAACATTTGGCCCCTGAGATTGTAACCTGTCTCCATCTCTTAGTATCTATGTAAGCTTGTGAAACTAGGCCTCAATCTTTTCCAGCTATAATGTGGTGATATTAATCATTCCTTCTTTATAGGGCAATTATAAAGATTCAGTGAGCTTAGATAAGGCCCTTAAATCAATGTACAGCCTGTTAGCTATTATTAGTTCCTCAGAGTTCAGTTTTTTCATAACTGGGAGACTTGGAGAAGACCCTCCAAAATGCAATGGTAATTTTTGTGTGTATTGGATTGTCAAAAGAAGTTCAAGGATCTGTGTTTTGAAGAATTTAAGATAAGCCTAGGCTAAGTATCCTGATTGAGGACAACTAAGAATTTCAATTAAAATGACAACTAAAATTCACAGGGCACTGCACTTCATTCCCTGCCCTGGGCTGGGATGAGAAGTTAGAGAACATTTGATCAACTTTAAACGTTTCCTATGGACCTACTCTAATATTGTGAACCAGGTTTAAAAATGCATGCTGCGTTGGCAGTGCACATCACACAAAGACACATTCCTTAAAAGAACTCACCTCCACAGAGGAAGAACAGGCTTGGGCTTTGATGAATACTGAAAGCATAAATCAGTCCCTTGAAATGAATTTCTGAAGAAGAGCTTAAGGGTTCAGAGTCACTTCTCATATCATTAAAAAGCTTGCTCTCTTAAGAAAACCCCAGTTCACTTTAAATCATAGAAATTTAGAGTCAGAAGGCACCTGAGAGATCATTTCTTATTCACCTACAAGGGAAGAACTTGTTGTTACCAGGTCTGAGGTTTAGTAAGCAAGGTTTGAACAAGCCCCTGGCAAGTGTTCAGAGGCCCTTGGTTTTTGCCTCCCTCAACCGAACCTTCTGAATGTTTTTTTTTTTTTTTTTAATTTGCTGAAAGTTCCTGTTAACTACTATTTGCCAGTTGCTTTAAACAAAGAGAAAACTACTAAGCAAGAAAATGAAAAAAACAATAATAAGGGATGATTCCTGATTAATGGTATCAGATCCCCTTGGAAATAAGTCCTTTGCAATAACAAAGCATTTATTATAGAACATAGGACTCCACTCTGAAGCATCCATGGTCAGTGTTAAGTGATAATGAAAAGCTTGTCCTGGTAAATAATCCATATTCCCATAGCCCTTTGCATATGGAAAACTGTTTACAGTGGAAGAAGTAAGATACCGGTAAGATACAATTACTGTGTGGGATGCCCACCAGAGTAGCAATTATGTTCTGGGCTTTGGATATTTTCCTCTGTGACTCAGAAACTGGAATTTCATCTTCTTAAAAAGAGTTCCAGAATTCTACATGTGACTTGAAATATCAGAAAGGGAATGGAAGAGAGCCAGTAGCTTTTCAAGTTCTTATTTCATATAAGACATGCCAAATAGTGGTTCCCATAAATTTTCTAAAGAAGCTTCATGATAAATGTGGAAGTTAGGTTTCAGAAAGTGTTAAAACCAAGCATGAATACTTGGTCCAGTGTAAGAAAGCTTGTCAAAAGTTTTCTTCGCTTCTATTAGGGTTTTTGACTGCAGCCTTTCCTTCTGATTCCTTCTTAAAGTTTCCTTTTCTGTGCTTACTTTATCTACCTGTTCTTAGCTGTGACCTACTTTTTTTGTTTTGAGCCTTTGATGAGTTAGTTCTGGTTATCTTTAGTTTTCTAATATATTCAACATCTGTATCATATTTGTGTTTGCTTCTGTTTATTGCTTTGTCTGGCACAAAGTGGGCACTTTGTCTGGCACTTAGTTCTTAGAAATAAGACATGAATGGAAACTGCAGTGAATAAGAATGAAGAGAGCTTTATCACTGAGATTCAAAGGTAGAGCCACTTTGAACACACACATACATATGTGTCCTTGGTAAAACAAGTTAAAAAATGGAAATCATGGGTAACAGACTGTGATAGGTTGAATAATGGCTCCTAAGATAGCCAGTTCTGGAACCCTACAACCTGAAGAATGTTACATTAGATGGTAAAAGAGACTCTTCAGATGTGACTCAATTAAGGATTTGTGGGGTGGTGGTGGGTATTATCCTGAATCATCTGGGAGGCCCTGAAATGCAATTACAGGTATCCTTATAAGAAGGAAACAAAGGGAGTTTTAATACAGACAAAGAACTAGTGAATACTGAAGCAGATTCTACGCTGCTAGCTTTGAGGTTGGAAAATGGGGTGGTCTAGAATATTTAAAAAAAAAAAAAAACACAACTGGTTCTGACTTCAAATCTCTTGGTCAATTGTTAGAGCCATGCTGCTTCTGGAAGTAAGGTATGAATACAATATTCTAACAGGGCATTTGTCTGCTTAGGCATATACTTTGCTTATTCTTGTACAAGCTTCATTGAGAGCTGAAACAGTGTCTTATTCATCTTTATATTGAAATGTAAGGAAATTATCTTAGTTTGTATTAATTGGAAAGATTCCAACAATAATATGTGATTTTATAATCACAGACTCAATCAATTAATGATGGGACTTTCAAATGTCTTGTCAATAAGAAATTAAGTAAGACTTAACTTACTGCATCATTTGGGCACCTAGTAGTTGTTAAATGAATACTAATGTTCTTCTTCCTCTTTATGTGGTCCTGGAAGTGGGACAATAACATGTGTGAAGAGGAGGTATGTAGAAGTTGAATATATGCTTTTTCTGGGATTTTTTTAGTGTACATGGATGTTTTCTATAATGGAAATAGTACAGTGTTGGATTGAATGCCTTAGAAATCAAATGCACTAATAGGATTGGTACCCATGATTTAATTTATATTGTTGTGTCCACAAGGAAATTCACTAAATTCAAAATAACTTTCAAGAAACTTTTGAACCAATATTAGTCCTCAATTTCTATGAATTGTACAGGATTCGTGTAAGCATTTTCGGGTTTTATATATTGAAAGTATTCAAGAGGTTAAGGCTTTCTGAGTAAATCCTGAATAATCGCATCATTTTGTGTTTCATTATTTAGCACTCATATGGTACTATGTTCATGGAACCAGCTTCACTCAAGAAATATTGTCATGTTGAATAATTATTAAATAAGGCTTCATCTGGGAAGCATATTACAAGATAACAGTTTGGATGATGTTTGAAAATCCTACATATCCTGTGAGTCCCAAAATCTGGTGAACTTGCCTTTAAGTAATATATAATCTTAAGTCTTTGCTTAAAAAACACATAGAGAGTCTAATCCCAAATACATTTTTAAGAAAGGTAGGGGGTAACCAGATGGGAGCCTAAAAGGAATAAGGAAGATTTAGCTTCTTCCATAGTAAAAACCCAGGTTGTGTTTCCCAGGATTCAGGCTGAAATGGGAAGCCATAGATGGAGGTCCTATCCCAGAGTTTCAACCAGGGAGAGTCTAGATTCACAAAAAAGACAAAAATCCACTCAGGAAAGGTTCTCATCAACAACTTTGAAGCTGCATGGATTTCTTCAAAATATTGTGAAGCCTGAAACCTCTTTCCTTCAAGTGTCTGTTGGGTTGCTGAGATTGATTGCACACAGATGGGCCAGAGTCCCTGCCTTTTCCCTCTCCTTGGTTCTTCCAGACAGGATTTTTAGTGTTCTCAGTGTGTGGGTGGAAGAGGCTGAATGTGGCTTCTGGATGATGAGAAAACTACAGTTTTTCTTTCTAGTGACCAAGATGTGGGAAGAAGCTATCGGAGGCATTCAAAACAAAGTAAAATATAAACAAAATGAAACTCCAACAAACACTCCAAATCAGGAGAAAAGGATGCAATTAACCAGCTGACCTTGGGAGCCCATTCAGATTTGGTAGTCTATTGAAAATCTTGTTTTCGCCCTGTCTTGATAGACTTACCCTTTTCTTTTCTTTCTTTCTTTTATTTTATTTATTTATTTTTTTGTCTTGTTTTTTGCCATCTCTTTCGTCTCTATGTTTTTGTAGTTTTCACATCCCTGAATCTGTGATCTCTTTGCTGCTATCTTATTTTTGCTAATGTCCGTTATTGTTTAGGGATGTGTGGGAGGAGGTGCTCAGGATCCTCCAAAAGCAGTGATTAATTCTGGTTCCAAATTCTAACATGAATTCTGGCAACCAGTTGGAGAGGAAAGAGAGGAAGCACAATCTATAAGAACTGGAGAAACTCTGAGGTGGAGTAGCTGGGGAGAAAAAGTATAGACAAAGAAATTGGAGAAAAGATTATGTATATATTTCTGAAAGCAGTCCTAAGTGAGATGAACTGCCTGGCAGAAGTAGGTTAGCTTTTTGAAGGGAATCTAAACACCTTGGGATGTTCAAAGATGGACAACCTAGTTTAAGAACAGACTGGTGTTCAATGGCCGAAGGCAGCCACAGCCAGTGGCTTGTAATAAAAGTCTCCCTCTGTGTGTTATCTTCCTTCCTGGATTTGAATTTCTCACTTGAACATAGTTCATGTGTCTTACTTCATTTATTCTTTTTCTTTATAATGTTGGGGGCATGGTACCAGGGATTGAACTCAGAGGCACATAACCATTGAGATATATCCCCAGCCCTGTCTTGTATTTTATTTAGTCACAGGGTCTCACTGAGTTGCTTAATGCCTCACTTTTGCTGAGGCTAGGTTTGAATTCTCTATCTTCCTGCCTCAGCCTCCCAAGCTGCTGGGATTACAGGTGTGCCCAGCCCATATATTCATTTTAGGCAAAACTTAAAAGTTTCCATCATATGATATTGCACAGCAATATCTATCTATTAACCAGAACTAACCACCCTACCACATGGTAACTGGACAATCTCTCTGTTATGCTGGATTGTATGCTCCTAGGGGACAGGGCTATGTTCCATTTGCCTGTGATGTTTCAGTGCCTGCAGCATACTGGGCAGTGAAATAGTTGTTAAAGTAAAATGTTGCATTGATGTGAGGGTGTTGTTGAAATTGAGCTATAACCACTGAAAGGAAAACAAAGAACTTGGATAAAGATATGGAGGAAGGATATGTGCACATCTCTTCTCCAAAACATTACGTGATTTCATTCATCTTCCTTTATAAACTTTGAGCCTTCTCTCAGACCACTATTAAACATTCTTTTGTTCAAATAGGCACAATTGGAAATAAAACCACTGAAGATAGAAAGGTAGTTGGGAAAGGTTAACAAGGACTATAAAGGAAGGTCCCCAAGTATTTATACAGCAATTTATCAAACATGAACGCCAGCGGTTTAGAGACAGGTGGGGCCGGTGGCCAACAGAAAGAGTGTAGTCATTAAATTACAAACCTGGGATGGGGAAAATAGATCTATGGGTAGCAGACAAGCAAAAGGCAGATCAGAATGAATGGGATTTCCAGGGGGAGTTGAATTAGATTAAATATGCTGGATAATTTTGGACAATTTTGAGATTTCCTTATGGTTAAAAAATACTTGGGCATATAACATAGTGGAATAGAAATATTGTATACATTTTGCTATAATTACCTAATGATAGAGTTGATTGGGTCATTGCAATGATTTCTGTAACTCTATGGTAAGAGCATGAATTTTTCATTGTCATAGTTTAAGAATATAATATAAGCAATTTCCTTTTATCATAAAATATAATAGTATTTAAAAATCCAAACCTAACCTAATATTGAAAACAGAATGTTCATTATACATATTAAATGTTTATTATAAAGTGTCTTAAAAGTTCATTTGTTTCTTTTAATAGCAACTTTACCTTGTATTTTTTAAAAAAATATTTTTTAGTTGTAGATAGATACAATTACTTTATTTTACTCATTTGCTTTTTTATGTGGTGCCAAGGATCAAACCCAGTGCCTCATACATTCTAGGCAAGTGCGCAACTACTGGGCCACAAGCCCAGCCCCTACCTTGTGTTTTTAATGTAGCATTTCTTTTATAAAACTTTTAGAAAGATCTTAAAACATTTGCAGAAATGCAAAAAATATTTGTTTGCTGCTTATTTGAAGGGCTGATATTAATTAGGGAGATGGAATTATAAAGATCACTTAGTAGCTCTGATATTTTGAGCGTCTTATTTAATTGTTCTGCCCTGATCTAATAGGCAAAAGGAGGATGCCGAGAGATATTTCTAAGACAGTTTCCAGTTTTTCACTATCCAGGTCTATAATTCTGCTACATCTTGATAATACTTTTTTCTGAAAAATAAAATTTTCTCTATGCTGTTGTGCAAATACATTTCTATGTACTAGAAGAAGAGCCAAAGAGCAAGAGAGGATTATTTGCTGATGCTACTGCATTCTCCCCTTTCCTGGTTCCTGTCTCTGAGTCAGTCATGCTCTTTGGTGGGGTAACAAGTCTCTCAGGTTCTTTTGTCAGTGCAGTTGCAAACAGTGGTCATCTTTCAATGCCTCTTTTCACCCCAATTTAAACATCTTTGCTTCTCCTTAAAGGAAAACAATTGACCAACTTTGAAGAAAAACTACCCCAACTAAGTCCTGAAATAAATAAGCAGAACAAAATATTTTAATTTTTTTTTTTCTTTTGGTACCAAGAATTGAACTCAGGGGCACTCTATCACTGAGTCACATCCCCATCCCATTTTGTGTTTTATTTAGAGACAGGGGCTCACTGAGTTGCTTAGCCCCTTGCTTTCGCTGACTTTGAACTTGAGATCCTCCTGTCTCAGCCTCCTGAGCCTCTGGGATGACAGGTGTTCAACGCTGTGTCCAGTGAGAATAAAATATTTTATAATCAATCAATCAAACTAAAGAATGAAAAGCGTATGTCCTGACACAGCATGTCAGATTCTTTATTCTTATGTTCATCACCTCCACGTAAGTCTTGGAGGCCAGGGACTGCATTTCTCTCATAGAAAGAATACAACTGAAAATACCAAAAACTTAGAAAAGAATAAAGTAGCACAGTTTGATGTTTTTGTTTCCAACCTGAATTTGAATTCAAACATCATTCTTTTCATTGACTATTTTTACTAACTAGGTAATATCTTTACTTCTCTTTGCTTCCCAGAAGAGGCCATTTATCATAAGCACAGTTGTAGACTAGTAGGCAGTGTTGTGGTTGGGATCTAGCAATGTCCCCCATAAAGCTCATGTTTTGAAAACATGATCCTTTTTTTTCCTTCCCCCACCTCCTCCCACTCCATTGCCCCCTACGAAATCCGAAGTTCCTCCATTCTTCTCTTACCCATTGCCACTGCACCCCCCTCCACCCCATTATGTATCATCATCCACTTATCAGACAAGACATTTGGCCTTTGTTTTTTGGGGATTGGCTTATTTCACTTAGCATGATATTCTCCAACTCCATGCATTTACCTGCAAATGCCATAATCTTATTCTTCTTTATGACTCAGTAATATTCCATTGTGTATATATCACAATTTCTTTATTCATTCATCAATTGAAGGGCATCTAGGTTGATTCCACAATCTAGCTATTGTGAGTTGAGCAGCTATAAATCATTCATGTGGCTGCTCTACTGTAGTATGCTGATTTTAAGTCCTTTGGGTATAAACAGAGGAGTGGAATAGCTGGGTCAAATGGTGGATCCATTCCAAGTTGAAAACATGATCCTTAATGCAGGAATGTTCACAGGTGAAATGACTAGATTATGAGAGCTGTAACCTCATCAGTGAATTAATCCATTTGATGATTTAATAATTTGGGTAGTGACTATAAGCAGGTGGGTGTGGCTGAAGAAAGTCAGTTGCTGCGGGCATGCCCTTGGGGGTTATATCTGTACTGGGCTCTTCTATCTCTCTCCTTCCTGGCTGCCATGAGCTGAGCCACTTTCTTCTACTATACCCTTCTGCCATGATGTTCAGCCTCATCTCAGGCCCAGAGCAATGGAGTTGGCTGACCATGGATTGAAACCTCTGAAACCATGAGCTGAAATTAACTTTTTCTCCTCTAAATTATTCTTTTTTTTTCTTTTTTTTATTGTAAACAAATGGGATACATGTTGTTTCTCTGTTTGTACATGGCGTAAAGGCAAACCATTTGTGTAATCAAATTTACATAGGGTAATGTTGTTTGATTCATTCTGTTATTTTTCCCTTCCCCCCACCGCTCCCACCCCTCCCACGCCTCTTTTCCCTCTATACAGTCCTTCCTTCCTCCATTCTTGCCCCCCTCCCTAACCCTAACTCTAACCCTAACACTAACCCCTCCCTCCCCCCATTATGTGTCATCCTCCACTTATTAGCGATATCATTCGACCTTTGGTTTTTTGAGATTGGCTTATCTCACTAAGCATGATATTCTCCAATTTCATCCATTTGCCTGCAAATGCCATAATTTTATCATTCTTTATGGCTGAGTAATATTCCATTGTGTATATATATATATATATATATATATATATATATATATATATCACAGTTTCTTTATCCATTCATCAATTGAAGGACATCTAGGTTGGTTCCACAATCTGGCTATAGTGAATTGAGCAGCTATGAACATTGATGTGGCTGTATCTCTGTAGTATGCTGATTTTAAGTCCTTTGGGTATAGGCCAAGGAGTGGGACAGCTGGGTCAAATGGTGGTTCCATTCCAAGTTTTCTAAGGAATTTCCACACTGCTTTCCAGAGTGGCTGCACTAATTTGCAACCCCACCAGCAATGTATGAGTGTACCTTTTCCCCCACATCCTCGCCAACACCTGTTGTTGCTTGTATTCTTGATAATGGCCATTCTAATTGGGGTGAGATGGAATCTTAGGGTGGTTTTGATTTGCATTTCTCTTATTACTAGAGATGTTGAACATTTTTCCATATGTTTGTTGATTGCTTGTAGATCTTCTTCTGTGAAGTGTCTATTCATTTCCTTAGCCCATTTGTTGATTGGATTATTTGCATTCTTGGTGTAGAGTTTTTTGAGTTCTTTATAGATTCTGGAAATTAGTGCTCTATCTGAAGTATGAGTGGCAGAGATTTTCTCCCACTCTGTAGGCTCTTTCTTCACATTGATGATAGTTTCCTTTGCTGAGAGAAAGCTTTTTAGTTTGAATCTATCCCAGTTATTGATTCTTGCTTTTATTGCTTGTGCTATGGGAGTCCTGTTGAGGAAGTCTGGTCCTAAGCTGACGTGTTGAAGATCTGGACCTACTTTTTCTTCTATAATTTGCAGGGTCTCTGGTCTGATTCCGAGGTCCTTAATCCATTTTGAGTTTAGTTTCGTGCATGGTGAGAGATATGGGTTTAGTCTCATTCTATTGCATATGGATTTCAAATTCTCCCAGCACCATTTGTTGAAGAGGCTATCTTTTCTCCATTGCATATTTTTGGCGCATTTGTCTAGTATGAGAAAATTGTATTTATTTGGGTTTGTGTCCGTGTCCTCTATTCTGTACCATTGATCTACCTGTCTCTTTTGGTACCAATACCATGCTGTTTTTGTTACTATTGCTTTGTAGTAGAGTTGAAGATCTGGTATTGCGATACCCCCTGTTTCACTCTTCCTGCTAAGGATTGCTTTAGCTATTCTGGGTTTCTTATTCTTCCAGATGAATTTCATAATTGCTTGCTCTATTTCTGTAAGGTACGTCATTGAGATTTTAATTGGAATTGCATTGAATCTATATAGCACTTTAGGTAGTATGGCCATTTTGACAATATTAATTCTTCCTATCCAAGAACATGGGAGATCTTTCCATCTTCTAAGGTTTTCTTTAATTTCTTTCTTTAGTGTACTGTAGTTCTCATTGTAGAGGTCTTTCACCTCTTTTGTGAGATTGATTCCCAAGTATTTTATTTTTTTCGAGGCTATTGTGAATGGGTAGTTTTCCTGATTATTCTTTCCAAAGATTCATCACTTATGTATAAAAATGCATTAGATTTATGTGCATTGATCTTATATCCCGCTACTTTACTGAATTCACTTATGAGTTCTAAAAGTTTTCTGGTGGAATTTCCTGGTTCCTCTAAGTATATAATCATATCATCAGCAAATAGGGATAGTTTGAGTTCTTCTTTTCCTATTCATATCCCTTTAATTTCTTTAAATTATTCTTATTAAGTATTTTTGTCACAGCAGTGAAAAGTTGACTAACACAGGCAGCCATCTACAATTCATGAGGTTTATCAAAAAACTTAATATTGCCTGGAAAAAAAGAATTAATGAATGGCAACCTACAACCACTGTTTACAGTGTCTGAAAGGCTGACCCTCTGTTTACCTGGCAAAGTGAGTTTTCTTTCTCCTGAACTCTGCTCCAAAGGTTTAGCCCCAATGGACTAGTCATTTATTTATATTCAAAATATACTTTTGCATATTTATTTCTAAGAATGATTTGATGTGTATTATATTATGAAGATTATCATTCAATTTTAGAATTTGCATTTCCGAATCCGTTTTCTCCTATTTTTTTTTTCTGAATTTGTAGAGGAATTCAGTGCCATAAATAAATAAATAAGAGACCATGAGAACACAGGAGAGAAGGAATTAGGAGAGAAGGTTTAGTTCCAGAATGAGTGAGGAAAATAATGAGAGTGGGTCGGGGGAGAAGGATGGAAAGAGGGAAAAAAAAAAAAAAAAAAAACTCTCAGAAGAGTTACAGAGACATTGGGGAAGAGTTTATATTAGAATGTGTGGAGTCAATAGAGTCAAACATTCATTTTAATTTTCAGTCAACAAGTATTCCTGAAAAAATATTCCTTTACTACAAGTCTGTAATTACAAGATGTTTGCTTATTGTAATTAATCAAACAATGCAAAGGCATATTCAAAAGGTAATTTTTCCTCCTTCCTTCTATTCCCAGTTGTTCTAAATGAATATTGCATGCATGCTAAATGATAAATGTGTGGGATTTTCTTAGTGTTCATGCAAACATATACACATATATAGGATCTTGCTTAGCTCTCTTGCAAAAAAATTTTTTTTTTATCACACTGTGCACATTCACATGAAAGTTAGCAATATAACTTGGATATCCCTGGAGGTGAATAAATACTGATTCAAGTTTTCCCTCCCTCCCTCCCTCCCTCCCTCCCTTCCTTCCTTCCTTCCTTCCTTCCTTCCTTCCTTCCTTCCCTCTTTCCTTCCTTCCTTCCTTCCTTCCTTCCTTCCTTCCATCTTTCCTTCCTTCCTTTCTTTCCTCTCTTCCCCTCCTCTCTTCTTCCCTTCCCTTTCTTCTTTCCTTTTTTCGAAAGCTACACCTGTCAGGAGGCTGAGGCAGGAGGATTGCCAGTTCAAAGCCAGCCTCAGCATAAGCAAGGTGCGAAGCAACTCAGTGAGATCTTGTCTCTAAATAAAATACAAAATAGGAATGGGACTGTGGCTCAGTGGATAAGCACCCCTGAGTTCAATCCTCCATACCAAAAAAAAAAAAGAGCTATACCTGTAGAATGGATATTCCACAGTCTGTATCTATTTAACCATTTCTGTATCAATGGCATTCATTTCTTGGGAATTTTTCTTTTTCATTTTGTCGTCACAAAAATTATCTCAACAATCATCTCTATATATCATCCCTGTGCTCTGGTGCTTTGTTTCTTTAGGGTGGATTCTCCAAAGTAAAATTGCTTCGTCAAAGGCACGCATATTTTGAGAGTTAGTTGCAACTGTTTTAACTCTTTTTTTCATTAATTTTTTGTTTGTTCTAATTAGTTAGACATGATTGCAGAATGCACTTTAACAATAATACATAAATGGTATATAATTTCTCATTCTTCTGGTTATACATGATGTAGAATCACATGGGTCATGTAGTCATGTATGCACATAGGATAATATTGTCTGATTCATTCTACCATCCTTCCTACCTCCCTCCCCTCTCCCCTCCCTTCACTCCCCTCTGCCTAATCCAAAGTAACTCTTAATGTAAGCTTACTATGAGAATCTTGAGCAACTCATCACCTCAGCAATGAAATACAAGAGTGTCCAATTTCCCATGTCTTCCTCAGTTCCAAATGTACTAAATATTTAATTTTTGCTGATATGGGTTAAAAATGTGACTTTAGGTCCTACTTCTCCAGGCAGTTTTGAGGCTGGGTATCTTTTCATGTTTATTGGCCAGTTGTATTTCATCTTCTGGTGAATAGCTTTTTTATAGCCTTCGTCTATTTTTTTTCCTACACGTTTTCATATTAGAAGCAATCTTTTAGACTGTTAAATGTAGAAGCCGTATATCATATACAAATGTTTTCCTTGTCAGTCATTTTTGTTTTTACTTTGTTTATAAAGGGCTTGCTGTATACATTTTAATTTTATTAAGCCAAATATATCTCTTTAAATTTAAGGCTTCAGACAATTATGTTTTACATAAGGAACTATCTTCTGCCTCATGGTTGTGACAATCTTAATTTTATAATTTTTCAAAACTTCAAAAAATATTTTTGCATTCATTTTATCCATCTGGAATTCATTTTGGCATATGGTGAGAGGTAGATGATCTAGCTTGTTTTCTTCCAGACAGATAGCCAACAATGCCAGGATCATTTATTAATAAACCAATTATTTCCCACTGAACTAAAATGCTGCTTTTGTGAATTTATTTCTGGACTCTATTTTGTTCATAAATCCATTTGTCTATTTCTAAATCAGTGCCAGAGCATTTCAATTACTGTAGATTTAAGGTTAATTTAAATAATTGATACGATATACATGCCTCTTACTATTCTCTTTTTTGTTCACAATTTTCTTTTCTATGATGAATGCTTTTTAAAATCTTATAAACCTAAAATAATTTTATCTATTCTCCCTCAAAAACAAAAACAGAATCGTAAAAAAAAAAATATTAAATTATAGGTTTATATTGGTTAAGTTGAATTTTTGACAAAAGCTTCCACATTTTATAAACATTATTTGGGTAGTTGTGCTTCATGAGAATATTTCTGCTTCCCCCTCCTCCCCCCCCTTTTTTTTTTTTTTTTTTTGGTACCAGGGATTGAACCCAAGGATGCTCAACCACTGAGCCATATTCCTGGCCCTTCCTATTGTTTTATTTTAAGATAGTGTCTTGCTAGGTTGCTTACGGCCTTGCTACATTGCTGAGGCTGGTTTTGTTTTTTTTTTTTTTTTTTAATTGTAAACAAATGGGATACATGTTGTTTCTCTGTTTGTACATGGCGTAAAGGCATACCATTTGTGTAATCATAAATTTACATAGAGCAATGTTGTTTGATTCATTCTGTTATTTTTTCCCTTCCCCCCACCCCTCCCACCCCTCTTTACCCTCTATACAGTAGTTCCTTCCTCCATACTTGCCCCCCTCCCTAACCCTAACTCTAACCCTTCCCTCCCCCCCATTATGTGTCATCCTCCACTTATCAGCGATATCATTCGTCCTTTGGCTTTTTGAGATTGGCCTATCTCACTTAGCATGATATTCTCCAATTTCATCCATTTACCTGCAAATGTCATAATTTTATCATTCTTTATGGCTGAGTAATATTCCATTGTATATATATACCACAGTTTCTTTATCCACTCATCAATTGAAGGGCATCTAGGTTGGTTCCACAATCTGGCTATGGTGAATTGAGCAGCTATGAACATTGATGTGGCTGTATCTCTGTAGTATGCAGATTTTAAGTCCTTTGGGTATAGGCCAAGGAGTGGGATAGCTGGGTCAAATGGTGGTTCCATTCCAAGTTTTCTAAGGAATCTCCACACTGCTTTCCATAGTGGCTGCACTAATTTGCAGCCCCACCAGCAGTGTATGAGTGTACCTTTCTCCCCACATCCTCGCCAACACCTGTTGTTGCTCGTATTCTTGATAATCGCCATTCTAATTGGGGTGAGATGGAATCTTAGGGTGGTTTTGATTTGCATTTCTCTTATTACTAGAGATGTTGAACATTTTTCCATATGTTTGTTGATTGCTTGTAGATCTTCTTCTGTGAAGTGTCTATTCATTTCCTTAGCCCATTTGTTGACTGGATTATTTGAATTCTTGGAGTAGAGTTTTTTGAGTTCTTTATAGATTCTGGAGATTAGTGCTCTATCTGAAGTATGATTGGCAAAGATATTCTCCCACTCTGTAGGCTCTTTCTTCACATTGCTGATAGTTTCCTTTGCTGAGAGAAAGCTTTTTAGTTTGAATCTATCCCAGTGGTTGATTCTAGCTTTTATTTCTTGTGCTATGGGAGTCCTGTTAAGGAAGTCTGGTCCTAGACCAACAAGGTGAAGATTTGGACCTACTTTTTCTTCTATAATCTGCAGGGTCTCTGGTCTGATTCCGAGGTCCTTAATCCATTTTGAGTTTAGTTTCGTGCATGGTGAGAGATATGGGTTTAGTTTCATTCTGTTGCATATGGATTTCCAATTCTCCCAGCACCATTTGTTGAAGAGGCTATCTTTTCTCCATTGCATATTTTTGGCCCCTTTGTCTAGTATGAGAAAATTGTATTTATTTGGGTTTGTGTCCGTGTCCTCTATTCTGTACCATTGATCTACCTTTCTATTTTGGTACCAATACCATGCCGTTTTTGTTACTATTGCTTTGTAGTAGAGTTGAAGATCTGGTATTGCAATACCCCCTGTTTCACTCTTCCTGCTAAGGATTGCTTTAGCTATTCTGGGTTTCTTATTCTTCCAGATGAATTTCATAATTGCTTGCTCTATTTCTGTAAGGTACACAATTGAGATTTTAATTGGAATTGCATTGAATTTGTATAGCACTTTAGGTAGTATGGCCATTTTGACAATATTGATTCTTCCTATCCAAGAACATGGAAGATCTTTCCATCTTCTAAGGTGTTCTTTAATTTCTTTCTTTAGTGTTGTATAGTTCTCATTGTAGAGGTCTTTCACCTCTTTTGTGAGATTGATTCCCAAGTATTTTATTTTTTTCGATGCTATTGTGAATGGGGTAGTTTTCCTAATTTCTCTTTCTGAAGATTCATCACTTATGTATAAAAATGCGTTGGATTTATGGGCATTGATCTTGTAACCTGCTACTTTACTGAAATCACTTATGAGTTCTAAGAGTTTTCTGGTGGAATTTCCAGGTTCCTCTAAATATATAATCATGTCATCAGCGAACAGGGATAGTTTGAGTTCTTCTTTTCCAATTCGTATCCCTTTAATTTCTTTGGTTTGTCTAATTGCTCTGGCCAGAGTCTCAAGAACGATGTTGAATAGAAGTGGTGAAAGAGGGCATCCCTGCCTTGTTCCAGTTTTTAGGGGGAATGCTTTCAGTTTTTCACCATTTAGAATGATATTAGCCATGGGCTTAGCATAAATGGCCTTTACAATGTTAAGGAATGTTCCCACTATCCCTATTTTTTCTAGTGTTTTGAGCATGAAGGGGTGCTGTATTTTATCAAATGCTTTTTCTGCATCTATTGAAATAATCATGTGATTCTTGACTTTAAGTCTATTAATATGGTGAATTACGGTTATTGATTTCCTGATGTTGAACCAACCTTGCATCCCTGGGATGAAACCCACTTGATCATGGTGCACTATCTTTTTAATATGTTTTTGTATGCGATTTGCTAAAATTTTGTTGAGAATTTTTGCATCGATGTTCATTAAGGATATTGGTCTGAAATTTTCTTTCCTTGATGAGTCTCTGTCTGGTTTAGGTATCAGTGTGATATTGGCTTCATAGAATGAGTTTGGGAGGGTTCCCTCCTCTTCTATTTTATGGAATACTTTGAGAAGTATTGGAATGAGCTCTTCCTTAAAGGTTTTGTAGAACTCGGCTGAGAACCCATCTGGTCCCGGACTTTTCTTTGTTGGTAGGCTTTTGATGACTTCTTCTATTTCGGTACTTGAAATTGGTCTATTTAAATTGTTTATGTCCTCCTCATTCAGTTTAGGCAATTCATATGTCTCTAGAAACCTGTTGATGTCTTCGAAATTTTCTATTTTGTTGGAGTATAGATTTTCAAAATAGCTTCTAATTATGTTTTGTATTTCCATCCTGTCTGTTGTGATATTTCCTTGTTCATTCCGAATTTTAGTGATTTGGGTTTTCTCTCGTCTTCTCTTTGTTAGTGTGGCTAAAGGTTTATCAATTTTGTTTATTTTTCGAAGAACCAACTATTTATTTTGTCAATTTTTTGTATTGTTTCTTTTGTTTCAATTTCATTGATTTCAGCTCTGAGTTTAACTATTTCCTGTCTTCTACTACTTTTGGTGCTGTTCTGTTCTTCTTTTTCTAAGGCTTTGAGCTGTAGTGTTAGGTTGTTTATTTGTTGAGTTTTACTTCTTTTATTAAATGCGCTCCATGAAATAAATTTCCCTCTAAGTACTGCTTTCATAGTGTCCCAGAGATTTTGATATGATGTTTCTTTGTTCTCATTTACCTCTAAGAATTTTTTAATTTCCTTCCTAATATCTTCTGTTATCCATTCATCATATAATAGCATATTGTTTAATCTCCAGATGTTGGAATAGTTTCTGTGTTTTACTCTTTCATTTATTTCTAACTTCAATCCATTATGATCTGATAGAATACATGCTAGTGTCTCTATCTTCTTGTATTTGCTAACATTAGCTTTGTGGCATAATATATGGTCTATTTTAGAGAAGGATCCATGTGCTGCTGAGAAGAAAGTGTATTCACTCTTGGTTGGATGGAATATTCTATAAATGTCCGTTAAGTCTAAATTATTGATTGTGTTGTTGAGATCTATGGTTTCTTTGCTCAATTTTTGTCTGGAAGATCTGTCCAGTGGTGAGAGCGGCGTGTTAAAATCACCTAGTATTATTGTGTTGTGGTCTATTTGGTTTCTGAAATTGAGAAGGATTTGTTTGACATACATAGATGAGCCACTGTTTGGGGCATAGATGTTTATGATTGTTATATCTTGCTGATTTATGCTTCCCTTAAGCAGTATGAAATGACCTTCTTTATCCCTTCTGACTAACTTTGGCTTGAAGTCCACATTATCGGAAATGAGGATGGATACTCCAGCTTTTTTGCTGAGTCCATGTGCATGGTATGTTTTTCCCCATCCTTTCACCTTTAATCTATGGGTATCTTTTTCTATGAGGTGAGTCTCTTGCAGGCAACATATTGTTGGATCTTTCTTTTTAATCCAGTCTGCCAGTCTATGTCTTTTGATTGATGAATTCAGGCCATTAACATTCAGGGTTATTATAGAGAAATGATTTGGTTTCCCGGTCATTTGGTTCATTTTTAAAATTTTGTTTATTTATTTGTTTGACACAACTTGTTTCCTCCTTTATTTGACAATTCCTTTAGGATAATTCCTCCCTTTGCTGATTTGCTTCTTTGTTTTTCATCTCTTCCTCATGGAATATTTTGTTGAGAATGTTCTGTAATGCTGGCTTTCTTTTTGTAAATTCTTTTAGCTTTTGTTTATCATGGAAGGATTTTATTTCATCGTCAAATTTGAAGGTAAGTTTTGCTGGGTATAAGATTCTTGGTTGGCATCCATTTTCTTTCAGGGCTTGAAAAATGTTGTTCCAGGCCCTTCTAGCTTTTAGGGTCTGGATTGAAAAATCTGCTGATATCCGTATTGGTTTCCCCCTGAATGTAATTTGGTTCTTTTCTCTCACAGCCTTTAAAATTCTGTCTTTATTTTGTATGTTAGGTATTTTCATTATAATGTGCCTTGGTGTGGGTCTGTTGTAATTTTGTGTATTTGGAGTCCTATAAGCCTCTTGAACTTGATTTTCCATTTCATTCTTCAGATTTGGGAAATTTTCTGATATTATTTCATTGAATAGGTTGTTCATTCCTTTGGCTTGTTTCTCTAGACCTTCCTCAATCCCAATAATTCTTAAATTTGGCCTTTTCATGATATCCCATAGTTCTTGTAGATTCTGTTCATGATTTCTTACCATCTTCTCTGTTTGTTCAACTTTGTTTTCAAGGTTAAATATTTTGTCTTCAATGTCTGAGGTTCTGTCTTCCAGGTGTTCTATCCTATTGGATATGCTTTCTATGGAGTTCTTAATTTGGTTTATTGTTTCCTTCATGTCAAGGATTTCTGTTTGGTTTTTTTTCAATATCTCTAACTCTTTATTGAAATGATCTTTTGCTTCCTGTATTTGCTCTTTTAACTGTCGATTGGTGCGATCATTCAATGCTTGCATTTGCTCTTTCATCTCATCGTTTGCTTCTCTGATCATTTTAATTATGTACATTCTGAACTCCTTTTCTGTCATTTCTTCTGCCATGCTGTCATTGGGTTTTATTGATGTAACATCTAGATTTGTTTGCAGCATTTTCTTTCCTTGTTTTCTCATATGGTTCAGGTATCAGTGGACTGCTGAGATATTGCAGATTTCCTCTGTTGATTTACAATGTCCCTGAAGATTTCTATATATATCCCCTCTTAGCCTTCAGTAGGCTGAAGTCTTGGAGGAAGTTGATAATGCGGTGCTCCACAAGGAAGCTGCCTCTCTAGGAGTGGTGGCCTTCAGGTGGGGTATATTCCCTGCTAGTGGGCAGAGGTGCCTCCACTTGTTGACCAATGGTCATCCAAAGGGGACCTAGGCTGTGGGCTGAGGCAAGGCCTGTTTGGGCCTGTGTCTCTGGTTTTACCGTCCTTGTGGGGAAACCTCACCAGGCAGGGAAGACTCACCCAGTGGGGAGGTCTCGCTGGTCAGTTTCCTCCTAGAGGTTCCCCTCAATTTACAGCTACTGCCTGGGCTGGGCTGCCTTCCTCTGCAAAGTTTCCAGGGGCCCGGCCCTACCTCCTGGGCCTGGGAGCCTCACCCTTCGCAGATGAATCTCCTTAGCCTGCCCCTCCTCAGAGAATTTGCCCACAGGCCTGGAACCTTCGCTCAGCCCTCAGCCTGTCTCTGTGCGGCTCTTCCACCCAGACGCCTCCTAGATCCTGGGACCCTGCTCTGCACCTAATCGCCTGTCTGCGTGGCCCCTCCTCTGAGCAGCCACCTGTGGCCCCGAACAATCGCTCTGAGTCCCAGAGACCCGCCACAGGCCTCTTCCTCCAGACAGCCGCCCAGTATGCCAGTGCGGTCACTAGGAGTCCAAGAAACTCACTTCGTGACTCCTCCTCCCACCAACCACCCGTAGCCCGGGGCAATCAATCACTCCGAGTTGAAGTGACCCTCCCCGTTCCTCCTCCTTCTCCAGATAACCCCCCGGGTGTTCAGGAGCAGTCCCTCTGAGTGGCTCTGAATCCACGTGACCCGCTGCACGGGTCCTCTGGGCACCGCCCGGAGCTCAGGTGCGGCCACTCAAGACCAAGCGTCCCACCACGCTTCTCCTCCAGGCAGCCCCCCTGTGCTCAGGAGCTGTCACTTTAAGACCAAACAACTCACCACTCGCCTTCTCCTCTGAGCAGCCGCCTGGAGCGCTAATGCAGTCACTGCGAGTCCAAAGGACCCGCCGCGCTCCTCCTCCTCCTCCTCCTACTCCTCCGGGCAGGCCCCGGGGTTCAGAAGTGGTCAGAGTCCAAACAGCTCGCCACGCAGCCCCTTCTCTGGCAACCGCCTGTAGCTCCCGTGTAGTCACCCGAATCCAAGCGGCCGCGCTCCTCCTCCTCGTCCTCAGGGCAGGCCCCGGTGATCAGAAGCGTCGTTCTGATTCCAAACAGCTCGCCGCGCGGCTTCTCCTCTGGCAACCGCCTGCAGCTCTGGTGCAGTCTCTCCGAATCCAAGTGGCCACGCTCCTCTCCTCCTCCTCAGGGCAGGCCCCGGTGTCCTGAGTCCACACAGTTCTCCTCGCCACTCTTCCCCTGGGCAGCCGCCGGAGCCCCAGTGGTTGCTCCGAGTCCCAGCGCTGTCCTGAGGCTGGTTTTGAACTTGCAATCCTCCTGCTTCAGCCTCCTGAGCTGCTGGGACTACATAGTGGTTTGCACCAGTATGTCTGGCTTCTGTTTGCTTTCTTAAGTGATTTTCTAATATTGGTTTCTCCCCTTTATGATTTATTTTTAAATTTGGTTTTGATTTTTATTATGAAGGACATTATATATTCAAGTCATAAATACACAGGTTAGTGAATTATCATGATGGTATTGTCAATCATTTTAGTTTTTATAATTCTGGTGGATTTAGAGTTATACCTATTTGTGATCTTAGGTTGTCATTTTCTTTATGTACTATTGAAGTTGAACAATTTTTATAATTTTATTAGCCATTTGGTTATCTTTTTTCTGTACAATGAATGTTCAAGTCTGTAAGATTGTCCCTTTAATATTGATTTGCAGTAGCTCTTTAGTCTGTACATGCATTTTTTTTGTTGTTGATGTCGGTATTGCAAATATTTTCTCCAATTCTGTAACTTTTTTACTTTTTTTCTTAGATTGAGAATTTTTCAATAGTTTCTTAATTTTGCTGTAACTTAATTTACCACTCTTTTAAAACATTTTTTAGTTATAGATGGACTTAATACCTTTATTTTATTTGTTTGTTTATTTATTTTTATGTGATAGTGAGGATAGAACCAAATGGCTCACAAGTGCTAGGCAAGAGCTCCACAACCAAGCTACAACCCCAGCCCGATTTATCACTCTTTTTCATTAAAATTTTTAAGATTCAGTTGAAACTTCTTTAAGGTTCTGAAGATATATACAAAGATTTTCATCTAGGAACTTTGGCATTTCACATTTAAATATTTATTATTCAAATATTAAATCATGCAAGACCACGTAAGGCTCTAGTTTCATTATTTTCCTCACTTAAACATCCAGTTAGCCTAAAACTATTTATTGATACTTTCCTTTCT
Organism: Sciurus vulgaris; assembly: GCF_902686455.1. Taxonomy (NCBI): domain Eukaryota; kingdom Metazoa; phylum Chordata; class Mammalia; order Rodentia; family Sciuridae; genus Sciurus; species Sciurus vulgaris. The sequence goes on from NC_136464.1 coordinate 115,573,982, forward strand.
TGTAGCACTCTGCAAGGTCCACTTTATCTTAAATTATCTTTTATATTTGGTCTTCTTTGCCTGATTTTTATTTGGTTGTTTTGGTCTATGTCTCTGTCCTTGAGACAATAGCAAATCGCCTTATATGCTACAGTTGTCTATCTAGTTGAGTAAGTACTCCCACTTTGTTGTTCATCTGGTTATTCTTGGTCTTTACATTTTAATATGGTATTTAGATAGCTAGTTTCTGAGAGAGAGAGAGAGAGAGAGAGAGAGAGAGTGAGGAGCTGTGGAAATTTTAATCCATAGGCAAATTTTGAAGAATGGACACCTTTACGACATTGAGTTACAAATTCATTAAAGTGATTATACACCTTGATTTTTTTAGGTCTTGTTTAATTTCTCTCAATAAGTTTTAGAACCAATTTGCTTCTAGGCGTTTGATACTTTGATGTTATAAATGCTACTTTAGAAACAGAATGTATTTTATAATTACATATATATTATTTAGAAACAAAATTTATTTTTAGATATTAATTTTTTAATCCAGAAATCTTGATAATGTTACATTAATTCCAATAATTTCTGTTGGTTTACACATTTTCTATGTATACAATCATATCACTGTAAATGGGATATGTATGATTACTTTAGATAAGGGACCCAGGGAAGACTTCTTTGTGGAGGGAACATTTAGAAGAAAAATTGCTTCAACTTTTCAGTCTCTTCCCAAAGAGAAGCCAGAATATCCTCCGATGAATGAGAACCAATCATGTACCTAACTTTACACATTATCTGATATTGTCGGCTTTTCTTTTTAGCCAATTATCAATATGAGTGTTCTTTTATATTTTGAAGTTTTGAAACATGAAGATATAAAACACTTTCAGCATCCCTGAAAGTTTACTTGGACTCCTTTGCAGTTAAGCTCCTGACCCCTGGCCCTAGGCAACCACCAATTTGATTTCTGTCACTAAGGATTAGTTTTGCATATTATAAGGTTTTATTTAAATACAATCCTTCAGTATGTCTTCTTTGGTTCTGATGTATTTGCTTAGTGTAATGATTTTGAGATTTGGCTGTCTCTCTGTAGCTCAGCAGTCATTCTTTTCATTGTAGAGTAATGTCCCATCATACTGATATATCAGTTTGCTTATTCTTTCATTGTTTTGGGGTGAACGTTTGGATTGTTCCATCTCTTGGCTATTATGCATAGAGCTTCTAGGAATATTTATGGCAAGGTTTTGTAAAAATACATGTTTTCTTTTTTCTCTGATAATTACCTAAGAGGGTAACTTTGGGGTCAAGCTATCCTCCAATGTGTACTTAAACGCTACCATTAATAATGTATGAATGTTCTAGTGGCTCCACAGCCACACCAACAGTTGCTACTGTCAGTCTTTTAAATGTTAACAATTACAGTGGCCTTGAAGCATTACACACACTTTTGTTTTAATTAACATTTCCTAATGACTAATAATATTGAGCGCTTTCCAAGTACTCATAAGCCATATACGTGTTTTCTTTCGTAAATATTTGTTCTAATCCTTTACCCACATTGTTTTTTAATTCCATTATTTTCCTATTGATTGCTAGAAGTCCTTTATTTATTCTCAAGGTAAGTTATTTTTCAGATATACATATTACAAAAAACTTTCCTAGTGTTTGGTTTGGCTTTTCCATTTTATCAGTGGTGTTTCTGAGGACAAAAGCTTTACATTTTTCTAAAATCCAAATAATTACTTCTTTAAAATGATTCTTTTTTTGGATGTCATGTTTAAGAACTCTTTACATGCCTCAGGGTTATGGAAGGTTACATTTTCTTTTAGAAGTTCTATATTTTTAAAGTTTATATTCAGGTCGTGTTCTATTTGGAGGTGACTTTTATATATGAGGTGAATTGAAAGTCGAAATTATTTTTTTCCACTTAGATATTCAGTTGTTCAGTACCATTTGTTGAAAAATGTATTTTTCCCCCTCATTGAATTACTTCAGTGCTTTGGTCAACAAACAAATGAATAAAACAAGCAAACCAATAAACTCCCAATCTCAGTACATATATGCAGCTTTACATTTTGATTCTCTATTTATATGTCTGCTTATATGCAACCTCCACATTGTGTTAACATCCACAGATTTATATTTAACTCTTGAAATCAGGTTTTATAGGTTGTGACAATGAAATTAAAATTCATAGAGATAGATCATGGCAGTACTGAAGTAGTTTTGTTGGCTTTTGGGGAATATATGTGGTTTACCCCAACATTAGTGTAGCCACAGACATTATTATTATTAGAACTTGTGGGTGGGCTTGTTTGGTTGGGAGCATTTAGTGTCGAGTTTCATTTCTTTTATTGCATTCACAATTCCATTGGATTTTTTAAAAATTGGAAGTAGAATTCATATGTTAAAATGTTTCTTAATATTTAAATGAATTAAAATTATTATTGTGGCAAATGCATTGACTTTGCAGCTGTATCCTTCAATAGCACCCTCTTGAAGGATGGCAATATTAGGCATGATTTTGTCCATGAGTCTTGCATAAACATACAGGTTCTCAACAATGAAAGATAATCTCACTGAAAATTGCTTTATGCACAATTTCTTTTGATTTGCACAAAATAGAATACAAAAATTGGATTTTGAGGTTTAATTTTTTCTGTTTGTAGAACACCTAGTTATCAAAATCACTTCTGATGCATAAGTTTTCTCGAGTTAATATGGTTACCTATTTGTATTTTCTTTTCGTTCCCCTTTTGCTTCTTGACATTCATGGTTTTATTCCAGAATCTGTAAGACCTGACCTGGAAGAGGCGAGACATCTATATATATATCTCTTATACCATATCAAATGCCCCTGTGAGTCAATAAAAAGAAAATGGGGGAAAATAATTATTATATATTAACTGTTTGTTTTCTAATTTTTGCCTGTCATCATTAATCTGGGTTCTTAATTTTCATTAAGCTCATTCTGATTTCATTAAAATTCTGATTATTTGCTTACTGAATTGCCTTATAATTCATATGAAGATGTTCTTCTGTGAGTCTGTTGTTTTTAAGAATGGTCTATCTGCTTTAAGTGGATTGCCATTCCCCTGTTCTGAGCACCATCTGTGGAGTCAGGAGGTCTGGGTTTTTGTCCCTGTTGTGCTTCTAACTAGTTAAGTCACTTTGTATACCACACTTATCCTCTCTGGGGTTTAGATTCCTCGTTTGTTATATTAGGAGATTGACTTAGGTGATCCTTGAGATCCTTTATAGCTTCAATATATTAGGATTAAAAATTGATTAAAGTTCTTCATTGAAATTTCAGTCTTCAGATGGATTTCTGTAATAGAAGATTATGTGTGGTTCTCTGGTTTCTATAGCAATTATTTTCTGCATGGCTATATTATACAAATAATGTCAAATCGGTTACTTCAAAGAGTATGAGGTCCGTTCATTTATAACAACCAGCTTGATAGATGACAAATGATACATGTGTTTTTTTAGTAAAGGAGAAAGATATTCATATAGTTATATTAAATCTCTGCCACTGTATTATTGCCTACCTGAAAAAGCCAAAAAAAATATTTTATAATATTACTTTTTCTCAGAGGGGAATGTTTTGCAATGTGCTTTTTACAACTACAGAAGGGGAAATTATTTTTATGCTTTCTAATAACTTCCATAGTCTTCTGGTTCAAGAAGTCATTTCCAAGTCAGGCATGGGGGCATTTGCCTGTTATTTCAGCTACTAGTTGCTCAGGAGGAAGAAGTAGAAGAATCAGGAGCTTAAGGCCATGGTGAAACCCTGTATGGTTTCACCATGTGAGGTATCCCCAAAAAGTCACGTGTGAGACAATGCAAGAAGGTTCAGAGAAGAAATGATTGGGTTGTGAAAGTCTTGACCCTATCAGTGAATTAATCCCTTAATAGGAATTAACTGAGTGGTAACTGAAGTGTTAGCGTGTGGCTGGAGGAGGTGGGAATTGGGAGCATAGCTTTGGGGTATATATTTGTATCTGGCAAGAGGAGACCTCTCTCTCTGCTTCTTGATCATCAGTCAGGTGATTCCCTCTGCCACACTCTTTCTCTATGATGTCCTGCCTCATCTTGGGCCCAAGGAATACAGCTGTCCTTCTTTGGACTAAGACCTCTGAAACTGTGACCCCTCAAATGAACTTTTCTGCCATAAAATTGTTCTGGTCAAATCTTTGATCACAGCAGCTAAAAAGCTGACTAAAACAAACCCTGTCTTAAAAAAAGAAAAAAGAAGAAAGAAATCATTTCTTCAGAACCAAGAACTCTCACCTCTCCCATCCACTAGAAATCTTAATCTTGTACTTTAGAACTCTTTTGGAATACATTTGATGTAGGCTGAGTTACTAAGTTATTGTTGGTGTTGCCGTTTTAGCAAGCAGAACTGTTTCTGATAGTGAAGAAAGTGTTTACCATTTCCCAGCTTCTTACTTTTAAACAAACAAGAATCTTCAAATGAAATGTTTCCATGTACCTTCTTGGAGTTTGGATTCCTTATTTTTTTAAATTAGTGCATGATAGTTATACCTGATATTGGGTTCATTTTGACATAATCATACAAGCATGGAATATAATTTGCTTCACTTCAGTCTCCAGTATTTCCCATTTGCCTCTTTTCTTCCCTCTCCCAGGTCTCCCTCCTCTACTCTACTGCTCTTCCTTATAGTTATTTTTAAAATTAGTGCTTTATAGATACATATGAAAGTGAAATTCCCCAGTGTGTATTCACACAGGTACAGTATAGTTTGGTCAGTTTCATTCCACCATTCCTCTTTCTTCCCATCTCTCCTCCCTCCCCAATTCTCTTCCTTTACTCCACTAGTATCCCTTCCATTTTCATGGGATCCCCCACTTTTCCTCCCTTATTTTGGTCTAGCTTCTGCATATGAGAGAAAACATCCAACACTTGATTTTCTGAGTCTGGTTTATTTCACTGAACATGACATTCTCCAGTTTTATCCATTTACCAGCAAATGTCATAAAGTCATTCTTCTTTAAGACTGAGTAAAGCTCCACTGTATTAAAAAAAAATATATATATATATATATGATATATATATATATATATATCACATTTCCTTTAGTTCATCTGTTTGTTGATGGGTTCCATAACTTGGCTGTTATGAGTTGTGCTGCTATCAACATTGACTGTATCATAGTATGCTAACACAATGTCACAACCAAGAGCAGTTCAAACTCTACTTTCTTTGGTAAGGACAATACATATTTTCAACCTTATTCACATAACCCCTTGACTATTTTTGTATGGTTCATTTTCTGTGTTCTACATTAATAAAATAGAGAGCACTTTAGCAGTCAGGGTCACTTTCTGATAATAGTTGGCATCTGTTCATCCCTCATGAGTTCCAAGTATTATACTGTGACTCGACAACCAACATCATTAAATCCCTTACATCAATGATAAGATATTGGCTTCTGCAGAACAAGAAAATCTCTGCAAGTTTAAGTAGTTTGTTGGAGGCTACAAAGTGCTGAAGGATAATTCAGCCCTGGGACCTCAAAACCTTTGCTGTCTCACTGAGTCTTGGGTGTTGTATACAACAGGGCAGAAGAGGGCACAGTGACTAATTAAATATGTCCAGTCTGATGATGGAAGTTGTCCATTATGCCTACGGCATCAGGTTGGTTATACATTAAGCACTGAGACAATGGCTTCATCTCTCAAATAAAATAAATCTTCCCTTTTCCTAGTCATTTGCATTTTTCCACTAATATTATCTTCTATTAGTTATTTACATTTTGCTTTTACATCCTTCCATCAGTTCCACCACAAATAAGACCACACTACTGTTACCAATGGCACTGATACACAGGATATGACTTTTAAATGAGCTTATTTTTATTCTAAGCTGTGGATGCTTTTATTAAAAGTATGCTTTTTATCCTTGGCCAGAAGAACAGAATAATAAAATAGGAAGAAACTTTTGATGTTATATGAGAGTAAGCTTGAACTTCAAAGAAGTTCAAGTTGAATATTGCCCACACTTATGCAGTTGGAAAAATGTTTCAGATGCTTAAATTGCTGAAAGAAAAGAAGACTTTCATTGTTATGATTAGGTCTACCCAATTGAGAACAATACTGTATATAACTCAAGTAGTAATTGAGGGTTTTTAGAGGGTAAAATGAAAGTTGGAATGTTGTTGAAGTACTATATATGAAGAAATGTTGTAGCTTAATATAAAAGAAGATTAAACACTTGGGTCAAGTTCACTATGCTGTGTCCGTATGTTGAGCCATGAGTGTACTCTCAGGTTCTTCAAAACTGAGTGGAAAGGGGTTAAGGGGAGTGACTAGGTATCATTTGACTGAAACTTTCACTTCCAGTAATGGTAATAAGATAATTCAGTGCAACTTTACCATGGAGAGTAATTAGAAAAGTTAGGAAAACATGAAAATATCTGCTTGATAACACTAGTGAACTAACAAGATGGTAAAGAATTATGGGATTCTGGAAGAGGACTAAAGGGATAAGCTCAGCACCTAGATCAGTTTTCCTTCTAAAGCTTATCTGCTGATTATGAAAGAAGTAGCAGAGAGGCTGAGAAGCATGACAGCACTTTCACAGCTCCATGGGACCAAGGGACAAAACTAGAATCAAAGTTAAGTGTGAACAAGAAGTAGACTGAACCTGCATTTGTATCTAGAATATATAAAGAACTCCTACAATCAATAAGTTAAAAACAGACAATGAAATAGAAAGCAAAAGACCTGAACAGTTACTTTGCAAAATAAAATATCCAAAATGAGTAACATCATAGAGTTCCCAGAAGGTTTATATTCAAGAAGACTGGGAATACCAGATGTTGGTGAGAATGTGGAGGGAACCACATGGTGGTGGGACTATAAATAGTTACAATAAACTCCAAACTACAATTTGGCATTATCTTTTAAAGTCAAAGTTCCACAACTCCAACAGATATGCATGTACCCGTGAACCAAGAGACAAACACAAGAATGTTTATGATTGTATTATTTGTCACTTCAACTATTTTATCTGTTCTTTCCTTTCTTCTTTTTTCTAGAATTCCAGTTATGTATATGTCATACCTTTTCGAATTGCCTCATAGCTTCTGAATAGTCTGTTCTTGTGGTGGTTTTTAAATTCTATTGACAGATCTTGAAGTTCACTGATTCTTTTATTGCTATTTCCAGTGATTCATGAGACCATTGAAATCATCCTTCATTTCTGTTACAGTGTTTTGGACTTTATTTCCTTTTGATTCTTAGAGTTTCTGTACCTCTGCTTATAATATCCATTTGTTCTTGCTTACGTGATGTCTACTTTTTCTATTAGAGCCCTTAACCTGTAGTTATTTTAAATTCCCTCTCTGATAATTTCCCACCTGTGTCTTATGTAAATCTAGTTTTGATGATTACTTTGTCTCTTCAGATTGTTTTTTCTTGATTTCCTCCTATGCTGAGAGCCCCGCTGAGTACCTCAGACTTTTGTCTATGTATAATGAATGATCTTGTATTGAATGACTAAGGTTGTGGCAATTTTTAAATATAGTAAAAGGAAACTGATAGAGAAAAGAATTGAGTGCTATAAGGTCTTCTCTAGAGTTGATACTAAGAATTTAGAGGTATTCTTAAATGGCATTTGGATTTTCTACCCTACAAGAGCTCTGACACAATCAGAGTTTGGGGACAGACTATGACTGACAGTGGAAACAGATTCTGGCAGCTGCTGAGAGTTAAGGGACAATTCAAGAATTTGCTGTGCACCTGAAGCCACCCTTGAGCCTTGCTCAGGGCTCCTTCATGATAGTACCAGAATAAACATATTGACAGCAGCTGTCACTGGAAGCAATGGATATAGGTTGAAGAGACCTTTTTAATTGGAAATTTCTAGGATTTCATATCACTACTCCTAGAAATAGAGGGCTACCACTGATTAGGTAAGTGTGGCTCCTGATAAGCAAGCTGGAGTTTAGGGCAAAATTCAGGAGTCCTCGTGGGGATGTAAGTGCCAGTTTGGGCAAGAGAAGAAGCCCAATCACAAGAACTAGGTACACACAGTAGAGCTAAACATAGTGTAGCTTGGAGCCAAAGAGGTACTCAAGGGTCCACCTGGATAAACTGGACAACATCCATGGTACATCCAGACTAAAGGTGGAGCTAAAGCTCATACACATGGCAGAGCTTGCTTATCACTTGCAGGACTGGCTAGGCATAAGCAAGCAGCGTGGAAAATTTCCAAACTTTTCCTTGGGTGGAGTGTGGATGTGTGAAAGTTAGTCTGTTGTGTTTAGAGACCCAGAAATCCTTGATGAAATCTCAATTAGTGCAGAACCTTGAACTGAATTTAATATTCCATTCATATTCTCAGCTTTTCAGGGGAGTATTTGGGCCTGGAAAAGATACTGTTTCCTTAGATCCTTCATTGAATATCTAAATCAGTATTTTCCTGAATGTTATGTATTTTTGTCAGTTACCTAGTAAGAAGATTCCAGTGTAATTGTTTAATAGAAAGTGAAGGTTTTACACTCTATTGTGAAATGGAATTTTTAAAAATTTACACTCAGTTTAAAATTACGTAGCATTAACTCATTCATGATATGATGGAAATACCCCATTAGTAGCAGATGGAGCTCAGCTTCTATAATTCTCCTTTCCCTTTGGCTGGGGTCACTTGTTCCCTCCCTCAGCATGAGTCTGGGCAGAGACTGACCATCACCAGGTTAGGTTTAAGGGCTGCTGGCAGATCATCAAGTCACTTTGCTTCTCAGCTGGACTGTCCTTAGCTCTCAGAATCTGTTGCTATCCTACCTTGCAGGCAGGTTGAAACCCCAAGTCTCACCCATCCAGCTGCCATCATTCAGGCTGTATGCCCTTCTGGAAGTCTTCTCCAGCCAGACCCTGGTAACTGATTTTTCCTTTGAACTTTCTTAATACTTAATATCTGTAGCTATTCAAAACTTAGCATGAGTTATCTGATTTAGATACTTAAGTTTTATCTATAAACACTGACATTTTAGAGCTCTAAACGCTCTAAGCAAGCTTATAATCCAATATTTTCACTTGTAGAATATGAATCTGTCCTGAAGAAATTAAATATTGTGCTAAAATCATGCTGAGGAAAAAAAAAAAAAAAAAACACAAAGATTAGAATTATAGCAAACCCACCTCCTGGTCTTCTGTTATTTCTGTTGTTCAGTGATGCCATATTTATTTTTGTATTCTTACTGGAGTATCAGTTCCCTGAAGGTCAAGGACTTATCTTTGTTTCCTCTAAGGATACATGTCCCAACAGTAGATAACATGTATTAGTATCATTGATGAGAAATCTCCTCTGATGGGCAACTTAATTATGAAAGATCATAGTAATTATGTCTACCACCCTTTATATATGAATATTGACATCAGTTATATAAGTTATCATTAGCTTTACTGCTTTGTAAATATTGTTGGAAGTTTCAGATACTCTAAAGTAAAACAGGAACCAATCCTATAGTAGTTCTTATAGATAATGAGTTTGACAGAGTAACAACATTAGCCAAAATACATTTCTTTACAAATGACAGGGACACCTAAAATATTACATTATCAATTTTCTTCTTTTCATTTTTTTGAGAACAGAGGCATACTTGAACTGTAAAGGCTAATTAATATAAACACTGAAGATATGGTAATGGGATATAATTTTTATATATTGACTAGAAGGCATTTTGACTCTACACTTACTGTTGAATAAAGTACCCAACAACAATGTACATACAAAAAGGTTTATTGACATGTCAGTAATGTAAAACCTATTGTTCTTTTCTATAGTCTGACAGTTGAGACCTATCAGTAAGTTTAGTCAGAAATCTAGGTTTGCCATATTTTAGAATGTCAGTGTTCCTTGATTAGAAAGGTTATTTCCTGGTTACCATTGTTCAAGATAAAAAAAAAAAAAGCAATAAGGTTAACATGCGCTCTTATTTAAAGGAATCTGAGTTATGTGGGCAGGAGTTGAAATATTTTCTGGTTAGTCATTAGCATGTGTTCTGCATCAAAGAACAGAATTTCAATCAACAGCCCCCTTTTTTCCTCTGACCTTTATAAAATGACTACTGTTGTACCATAGCTCACTGTTGGAAGCATATTAAATAGTTGTTCAATGTACTTGACAGAATTTGACAACATACATTCAAGTGTTAAAGCATTTGTGAGATTTCTACTGACTCATCAGTTGGGTCATAAAAGGAAAAGCTGAAAAGAAAATTCAATAACCAGTAATCAAAAAGTAACAGCATGGACATACCAGGTATTTGAAGGAGAGTGTCCTTCCAGGCCCTTGCTGTGTCTAGCTGAACATGACTAGGTTATAGTTACGTCAAAGTTGCAGACAACCAGGAGCAATCATGAGAAGGAGGGATAAGGGCTCCAACCATAAACCTCATCACTTGGGAAGTTTGGCAGTGATGCTGGCAGGAGATTTCTTTGTACTTCTGTTCAATTTGATCTAAACCAATGCTATTTAAAAAACACCTGGATTGGCATAATCAGCTATGTTTTCTTTTTTTTTTTTTTTTTAATTGATGAACTTCTATACAACAGAGGAAGAAAGTAAGGCAGTGGTATCTATTGTGCTTACATTTGATTTGAAAACTTCTAGAGGATTCACCAGAAATGAAGAAGATATATGGGGACAGGGTGAGAGAAAGGCATTCCTCTATGTAATTTCCATGTAGTCTGATTTTTGAATCATGTAGATATTTACCTACACAGAAATAGAATGATAATTTAGAAAAAGTTTTAATTTTAACAAGTGTATGATTTATTGGGGGAAGAATGACTATTGAATTATGCCCATCCTCAGTCACTTAGTCCAGTATCCTTCTTTTCTCCTCTTTCAGAGCTCTCCAATCCTGGGCAGAGGGTGTGGACAGAGAGACCATATGACCAGATAAAACTCTCTCCTAACGGCCATGTTATTTTAAAGTTAACTTATCAGTAGAATTAGACATCCTGCAGCAAGCTTCCACAGTGTCTTAGAAGGCAGATTAACTTTCAGGTCTGTGGCCAGTATCCACAGCCAGGGTCAGGTCTGCTTCCTGGACAAAGTTGGCACAGAACCTACAGTGACCCCTGGCTAGGGAGACTGGGGGTGCAGCATTTCCTTGGGGCTTGTTATTATGTTCAGCATCAAGTCAGAGCAATAAGCCTGAAGCATAAACATTTTTGGAAAATAGTCTGTAAATGTGCATAACGAACTATAAAAGAACATGAATTTCTTTCTAAGGAGGACAAACGTTTCAAAGTTTGCTTTTTTTAGTCCTGTAATTAGGTTGCCCATATGAGAAATTTCTCATTTAATTTATAAATTTAGCAGAGTTGTAAAATGACATAAAATGTCAAGTTATAAATTCAATTCTACTGTTCTCGAAGGAAAGAGAAACCTATGGAGTGAAAGTGGTCTATCTAAAGGATGTCATATGCTTGAGCTAGTTCCTGGGGATCCTCCCAGGCTCCTGGTTTTGCTCTCCCTTGGCAGCAATTGCTGGGATTTTTCTCTCTTGTTTTCCTATCACAGGAAGCCATCCTTCTCATCCTAGATTCCTTTCTGGTAAGGTGACTGTTCATTTGTGCTCCTCACGGTTGACCTCCTTCTTTTTCCACTCTGATTGCATTTATGGACGGTTTCCCACTGCTTAGTACTTTGCTGATATCTAATTATTCCACATTTATTAGTTTTGCCTCCCAAGTTAAACACTTGTCCTTGAAAACAATGGTTTGAATCATACATAATTTTTATTTCTTTTACAACATATTCATTTACTACTTAATTTACTTAAGTCCTTAAATGTATGCACGGATATTTAGAAATCCAGAAATCCTCAAATGTCCTTTACAAGGGGAGCACTCAGAGGCACTGAGACTCTTTAACAGCATGATGGAGCATGGCATAGATTAACTGGTAAACCCCGACTTTATAGTGCCTACCACATGGAGCGGGCACGTGCTGGAATGAGGTGGTTGGTAACTTGCTTGTGAAAATACTGATTGTTTCACTTTGCAAAAGTAACTCATGAATTGGCTGGCAAAAAAAAAAAAAAAAAAAAAAAAATCTTTTGATGTTATCTCAGTTCCTCTTGCTTTAAAATGAAAAGAAAAAAAAAAGGGAAAGAAAGAAAAAGAAACAAAAAAAATCTAGACAAACCTTACTTGAAAGGCTTTATAGAGCTGGCCAAAATATTCTGTGATGCTAAATAAAATAATGGATAACAGGTGGCTAGCTAAGCTCCACCAGCTGTAATCAGAAAGACAAAGAGAACTTTCATGGTCAAGGGTAGGGTCTTGACCATACTTTTGATGTGAATGGGAGCTTTGTAAGGCCTTGGAACAAGAATACAATGGAATACTATATCAGTAGAATTATATCAAATGCTGGGAAACTGAAAACCATAGTCATTTTTTGAGTTAAAAAGTACCTTACATTTCTTATATCTTTACTTTTTTCCACTTTTTGTTCACAGTTGGGAGGATTTGCATAATTAAAGAGGAGAACCATTTTCTTCCCTAATTATGGAATGACCGATGGTTACTGTTAAAGCAAAATTATTTGGGAAAGCATAATTTGTTTTGAAGTTAAGTAATGACATGAGTGGTTTCGATTATTCTGTACTATTCCTTCAGAAAGAGTGAATTACTTTATTTATAAATTTAACACATTACTTCTTAAAGCCATATTACACAATGAGGTTAAACACACACACACACACCCCTTCATCACCAAAGATAGGTGTTGGTTTCTTGTTTCAAAATACAGTAGGTACATCAGCTTAGAGAGAAGAATAGAACCACTAGTATATGCAATTACAAGAGCAGATTTATTTGATTGGTTTTCATGTTTGGAAGTCACAGAGCAAGAGGGACAAATGATGCAGCCCCAGTCTGAGTCTGAAGGACTGGAAGTTCCCTGGAGAGTCACAGGTGTAAGCCCATGTTCAAAGGCTGAAGAATATGAAGTCTGGTGTCCCAGGAGATAGATGCAGCAGAAAAAACACATCCACTCAAGAAGAAAGGACTTGAGAGTACCTGCAAACATGCTTGTTTTCCACTTATTGCTCCATCCAAGCCACCAGGCGATTGAACTGTGCTGTCCATGTTCAGGACACTCTCCCTTTTCACTTCATAGACCCACAAGCCGGACATCTCTGGAAACACCCTCATAGACACAGAGTGTGCTGCACTGATTTTCTAGGTGTCTCTCAACTCTGTCAAGTGGACCACGTTCTGTGGAAGGACTTTGGTGAAGTCTTCTACCACAAAACTGTGGTTTCTATGTGACTAATATTTTATTTGTAGTTATCCATGAATTTGAAATATATATAAAATATATATATATATAGACACCAAGGTGATCCACTCTATGGAACTGAACTGAGAGAAACCTACACCAATACTAAAGTTAGGAGAAATATATATATATATATATACACACATACACACACACACATATATATGTGTGTGTATATATATATATACATTTATTTGTGTGTGTATATATATATATATATACACATATAAATGCATGGGCAAAGGAAGAAAGATTAAATGAGGTTGAAGGGTAGGAGAAATATATATTTATATATATATACACACAAATTTCTCTTACCCTTATATATACATATTTTTATAAGTATGGACATATCTATGTGTGTGTATATACACACACTTATATATGTATATAATCTATGTATATATGTATATAATACATTTATTTCTCCTACCCACCCTTAGTATTGGTGTAAGGGAAAATTACCTTCACTCATCTTTCTAGTAATATAGTACTCTCTTACTCCCCTTCAAGTTTTGCCACTCTTTTTCAAAGATTTATATATCATCCCATATATGCGTTGCTTTCTGGTTCCTTGAGATAGTATTAGAGCAGCAAACATTCACCTGCAGCTCGAGGTCAGGAAGTGGCCTCAGCACATTGAATACGTTACCTCACATGATCTTCTACAGTAGACATTTATCTTCATTTTACACATGTGGCACTGAGACAGAAAAGTAAATAATCTGCCCACAGTGACCCAGTTAGCAAGGATGTGCCAGTATGTAAACCTGGGCAGTCCCGCTGCACAGTAAATCACCCTGCCTCCCACTCAACTTTCCTTGATCTCTTAATTACCACATTTAATGATTTTTTTTTCCCCAGTTCTATTGCTTAGCATCTTGATAATCCTCCTTCTTTGTTTCTCCCTTGGTTTCTGTGACTGTGAAGTCTCCTGGTCTTTCTACTTGTATGCTTCCTTGCTTTTATTGTGGATTTTGTTATACTACTTACATTTCCTTGTGCCTTATTCTCAGGTATTTACCAAGCCTTTGTTCCCATTCTTCTTGTTTATTCTTTTACTATAATTCCTTTGGAAGTGTCTTTACCTATCACTGCATTATTTAATGGTTCTCATTTATCCATCACTATCCCTTACCTCTGCCTTACTTATCTGCTACATCTCTCTCTTTGTCTGAGATGTTTCGTAAGCGCTTTAGAGACAACAGACTCTCAAATTCAGTACTCTGTTGTGCCATGGTCCCCTCCCAAATCTGACCCTTCCTCTGAGTCTGTATCTCAGTTCACTTCACAGCACCCAAACTGCCCTCAAAACTTCTCACCTTACTTCTTGGATATAGTCAGTCATAAGTAATTCTAGAAAGAAAAAAACAGGGTAAAGGAAGAAAGATTAAATGAGGTTGATTGAGTAGTTTATTGACCCTTGAAGGCAAGCGTTCTGTGATGCTCAGGTGTGTCATTGACTCCCTGGTTCTTCATTAGTAGGCTTCTCATCTTGCAGGTACTCTGATCTTAGTAAATGTATTGAGGAGGTACATTCTTAATCTCCACTCATACAGCCCCTGGACTTCAGCAGAATCAGTATTTCTGGAGACCAAGAAACTCTCAGAGATGCTTTGACACAAATCAGAACATCATCAGCTAGTCATGGAAACAACAGGCAGAGATTAAGGCTGAGGGAGAGGTGTATATCTTTGCAGGGTTTATGCCTCCTGTTGGAACACTTTCCTAGCACCAAGTCACTTGGAAAGCCAATACAGTCATCAGAGTACTTTGTGAGCTTGGATAGTAAGGATGAAAAGCAGTCTAGAAATGAGGAACTATTCATCCACCCTCAAGCTGAAGATTTACCCCCTTCTCCCAACCCAGTTTAGGGATCACACCTGCCGAAGGTGTGCTTTCGTGACTTCTGCCCCATGTCTTCATTCTGGTCATCTCTCACGCACACATCCTTAGGTAGGTTAGTACTACTGATAAACTAGAGGTGAGAAGGCAATTCCTTATGATATGGAAAAAAGCTTCATCTCTGTTGTAAGATCGAGTCTTTTCTCTCTTTAAGGAAGTGAGATTGAAACAAATAAATGAAATTTTATTGAGTCAGAATAAGAAGAACTTTATCCTACACAGAGAATCTATGTTCCTCAATTGAGGGAGTGCTCTGGCCTTGGCAGGGGCTTCCAGATGAGGATACTGGGTGGACTGTTCTGGGGTCAAACCTATTAGAGGGCAGGCTGAAGAGAGCTGTAAGAATCTGGGTAGCTGGAGGAGGGGAAGGAGCTTTCTGTTTCCTATTTTATTCATTAAACAAGAGGACAAAAGTATAAACTAGCCATGAAGCTAAAGATTTTCTTTTCCCCCTACTTGACTGAGATGAAGGAGAGAGGCATGGCCTAGCAGGGGATGCCCCTGTGAAATGCTACTTGGATCCTGGGGCAGAGACTCCTGGGGGTTTTCTACTTTAAGATGGCATTACATTATTTTGATAAAACCAGAGTTAGAAAATGTGTTTTCTAAATATGCTCCATAACCTATCAGTTCCTTTGCAATGTTTTTAGGAGGCTGACTTGTTGGAAAATTGAACAAGTCTCTCCTCCAGCCTCTCACCAAACACACATTAAACAGAACATTGCAGTTCGGTCACCTCTGAGTGGATCTTACTCCCCCTGGGTGTTTTAGGGGATGAGGTCATAAAGGGTGGAAGCAGATCATATCTCTGTGCAGAAACCATTTTGATGTCATTTCTCTTTGCTTTATTTTCTCTTTGTTTTGGGTTCCTCACTATGGTTACTTTACACATAGTCTGCTTTATAAATTAAGTCTTGGCAACTTGTCAGTGAAATAAACCCATAAACTGGTAAAGAAAGGGAGAGGGGAGGTAATAGAATTATAAAACATTGAAATCTGAACATATGGTGACGATACTTCCTAAGTGAAAAAGCAGTACATATAGTCTGTCCCATGGGTGTCTCTCTGGGGACATGACACCAAATATTTTACAGTAGTATTTCTGGCCACTTGATCCGGGTAGATTCTAGTCCCTTACAGTTTGTGGGATAAGGAGTCTACTCATGCACCTCCATTGCCAGTTGCAGAGGGCATCACAGGATCTTTGAGAGGATTAAATTCTTCAGCTCTGCTCTCAGGGGATATTAGCAGAGAAGGGATATTTGTCCTCCCATTTCCTATGATAGCATCAGCAGGCTTTGAAGAGCAAAATCTCAACCAGAGTTCAGAATGTTTGCAAGGACTGGGTTTTTCTAATGTAAAAACTTCAGGAAAGCATTTATAAGGTCACCAAAGGCTTATAAATTGCAGATCCTATTTCACATTAACCTTACTATGCATTGATCCTTACTGCATCACTGTATTCATTCTACTGGAAGGGATTCATGAAAAGCTTTGTGCTTGCCAACAGAACAGGCTGAGCACAGAGGATTTTCAGGGCAGTGAAAGTCCTCCATGCTTTCAAACTCTATATGATACTATAATGGTGGAGATACATCTGTATACACTTGTCCAAACCGAGAGTGAATCCAAGTGTGAACCATGGACTCTGGATAATAATGACGTGTCAGTGTAGGTTCAATGATTGTGACAAATGGACCAGAGGGGCTGTTGATAGTGGGGGAGGCAAGAATGTGTGGGGGCCGGGAGGAGCTAGATGGGAAAGCTTTGTTCCTTTCTTTAGATTTTTCTGTGAGTCTAAAACTTCTCTAAAAAAATTAGTCTTTGTGATAAAAAAGAGAAAGAAATGTGTGTTTTTGTACAAACAGATTTCTTTTTAACTATAGGTTCTCAGATCCTTTCATGCTTTTATATGTCTGTGTACTTTTTGTGTTCTAGTGGTTCAGAACATTTTTGTGACAATAAAAAGCATTTCCATAAAGAGTACCTTTGTAAAAATGTTTTTTCTCTATTTAAATTTGAGTGATAACTTACCCTGTCCATGTTGGAAAAGACAAGAGTGATACTGAATGGTTCAAAGTTGTATTGTAGACTTCTTTTCTCTCTCTCCATGGATTCTGTGTGCTCATATTTTTACTCTTTTTATTTGAAGCCATTACAAGCTGTTCAACACATAAATACATAGAACATCATGGAGATGTTCTTTGGTATGTCTTCTTTGAAAATGGCATCGGAAGTTTATTCCTGGGGACTAATTTCCTTTGGTGTTTTAAGGGGTCTGTTAGTCATTCTGCAGGGGTAAGTTTCTCTGCTCATTTTTCTGACTCTGTGCCCTCCTCCTAATCAGAACATTGGATGAAAATTAATAGTCAACATTGGTCCAGCAGGAGGAAAAGGGCCTCTTGCTCTTTCATCTCTGTCTGCCATTCCTCAATCTTCCTCAACAGGGGACCTGACATCCTACCTCTGCCAGTTCAAGCCATTAAAAGGCAAAGAGGAACATTAGCAATAAGACTTTAAAGTTATCCCATGCTAACACCAAAAAGTCTGGATCTCCATGGTGAGGAATTCATTTTTCTTTTAACTCAAGCAAGCTTCTAAAAATTAAAATAATAGGGATAAAAGGATTTAGTTCCAAAACTATAAAATGTTCCCCAGATGCCCCTGTGTTTAGCCAAGAAATTTTGCATGCTTCCTGCTTCTCTGTCCTACTACCAACATCCCCAAATTCCTGCATCATGGGAATTCCTACCCAGGTATGTATGGTCTTCCAACTGCTATTCACGAGCTACACTTCTTGCCAGAAAGTAGATGGGTAGTTTGTAGTATTTCTGATCCATATATTACCAAGTAAATGGATTTAGGAGTCCTATTTTGTTAAGTAGCAATGTCTGGCCTTGTCTCAGTAAAGCACTCTTTAGTACACTCCAACAGCTGTGCTCAAAAGCATGCAATTGTTCCTTCCTTATAAAGATCTTCCAGAATGCTTCACCTGAGTGCCAGCACGTATTGTACTCTCTTCAGACATGCTACATAAAAGTATTAGGACACAGAAGTCCTCAGGCTCATTTCTCCTTTACTGTCCTTTGTGTTGTACCTTTGGGAAGTCCCCTATGTGAAAAAGGAAACCTTCTCATAGACCCAGAGGATGTCCTATACAAAGAACTTTGAGAATCTTGGCTAGATGTCACACTAGGAAGTTCAAACCAGTGATTAACTCAGAACTGGATGAGCCTGTGCAGGACAAAGTCTAAGAGGGGGCTGCCTGAGTGTGAATCTGGACATGGCCACACACAAGTTCCCCACGCATCTTGGGGAAACTGCTTAATATCTCTTTGTTTCACATTCCTTAGATAAACACTTTTCCCCTGACTTTGTATTTGTATTTGTAACAGGGAATAAGGACTTCATTCAAAGGGGCAGACTCTGAGATAGGTTATATATCCACTGGTGATTAATGCCAGAATATTTCTGACATCTTGCAAGTATAAATAGGTCATGGTTAACACCACCTGATCAATGGTCTAGTCCATTAGCTTCTTTACCCACTTAAAAATTTTTATCATCATCGTTATCTGATATCTGAGCACCTTAGTTAGCAAAGTAGGTATTGCTACTCTCCTTTCTCAGGTAAGAGAACCAAAGGTCAGAGAAATTAAGCAACTTACACAAAGCACATGGGTGGTAAATATTTGAGATTTGAGACTGAATTATGAACCAGGTTCATCAGCCTCTGAAGGCAAAGCTGTAATCACCGAACTCAGCACTACAGAAATATGATGGACAGCTGTCTATTTTGTGCCATTACTTCTCTTAGTGCCAGTCACAGGGCAGCAGAAACAGTGTCTGCTTCTTCCTTTCATCACTCTCAGTTCTAGCACTCAGTTTGCTTGTGGCAGGGTCCCACCACATGTCTGTGGCAGGAATGAATGGATACATGGATGGATAACTCATCTCTACCTTTCTCAAGGAATGAATTGTGACCAATGACTCCTGGTTGGATTTGCTGGTTGTCATAATGGCTTCAGAAGTCTTAGGGGAGTAAACCATTCCATCCATTATTCACAAGCCATCTTAGCAACAATGGTTAGTAAAGGAGGGGAAAAAAGCACATTCATTTGCTCTGTACGCAGACAGAACCACCTACAATCACAAACAATATCTGATGATTAAATGATTAATTTGACCAATAAGAACAGTAGTTATTCTACCCATCTCAGGACTTAAATGGCCTCACTTAGATGGTCCCTGTGATGGACTGACAGAACTGGCTCCATGAGAATGTTATAGGCCAGACTCTAAGGGAAATGACTAAACAGACTCCATTTTGCTCTGAGACTCCATGTTATGTAGGAAATAAGTTCTCACATGGGAACACCCTGCCTCTGTGCCCATCATCAGTTACTTAGTGTGACATGTTTAATAATATACAATGGCAACTCCTATATAGTAACCAATGTATCATGTAAATGGTAATTGTGTGGATGTTAGCAACCATTCTTTAGTCTGTACCTAGGTAAGGGTCAGTTTGACCCACTTCCCCCTCTGTTGATAATCTCGTGATGTTAGTTTGTAATTTTGAATCATAGCAACAGACACTTATGATTGATGTGATTTTTGGTATAAAAACCCCTACAACCCTGTGGTCAGGGCTGTTCTCCCAATAGCCATTTTTTGGGGCATTGTGTGAGACAGTCAGCTGGCCAGCTTAATAAAGACTCTCAAATTTGGACTTCTCAGTGGTGATAGGTCTGTTCTTAAGTTGCACCCCATAACAGTCCCTATTATTTTCATTATTCTTCAGGGATCTGGTTCAGAGGGAAGTAAAATACAGAACACCAAATTAACTGATCTCTGTCAGATCCTCAGTGCGCTTTTTGCTTTGTTCGCTCAACGGTAGATGGTATAGCCAACCTATTTTAGTGTACTGTTCTGAGTGCAGTCCTACTGGCATCAGTTCCAGGATGGTGGGTGGAAATGCACTTCTCATTGTGTGGTAAGGCTATTGCAAGCTGCATGGTGAAACCCTATAACTGCTGTGCTGAAAGTAGGTCTCATGGTGTCCTATGTTTTACTGCCCTATGAACCAAATTACTGAGGAATAATGAAAATAACAACCAACCACATGGATGGGTTCAATGTAACTACAAATTCCTGCTCCACAGGTTAGTTTCCATTTTTAAACAAAGGGGTGGTGCATAACTAAGAAATTCTCTTTCGATATTTTGGAATTTCTATTTTAAGTCAAAAACATACTATAATGTCGATGGTTTTATAATATGGTACATAGCTGAGATATTTGAAAGAGATTGCTGCTGTATCTCTCTTGACTTCAAAACAACAACAAAACCCCATGGACTAAAACTTGAGGGTAAAGAACAAAGATTTTTATACCCTGGCATAATTTTTAAAAAGAATGCACTTATTTGGAATTCAAATAAGTTGCAAAAGTAAGACAGCAAGCTAATGTTTTCTTAAATCTATTTAGAATTCAAAAATAGTTTTGTTGCTGTGCATTAAAATTGCACAAGGAGCAACTGATAATATGTGCAATTGCTTGGGGACATGCAGAAACACCCAACCAAATTAAAAAACATTAATTACATTGTTAAGAATTTGTATGGTATTTGGCTTCTTAGTTTTCTCTCCCTCTCCCCCACCCCAGGAACTTGGTTGTATTCCCAATGAAATAATTTTAATGCTTTCTTAGTAAGTTAGCCCAATGCATATACATGTAACAAATTAAAATTGCTCCAAAAAATGTGATTAACATCAAATAGACCTCCAATCAGTAAGTAAAGGTTGACACACTTAAACTGTATTTTTTTTTGCTGAGAGATTGGGCGAGAAAAATTCTGTAACTTATTTTTTACTCCTTTTAGTAAAAAAAAAAAAAAATGCTTACTTTACTAGTCTCTGTTTTTGTGCTCTGCTGATTGTGCTGATACACAGATTACTTTCCATCTATTGATTTTCTGTTGGAATGAGAATCTGCAAGGTGCTCCAAAATTGATGGGCAGGGTCTTGATGTCTGTAAAGTTGTGACTGGGTTTGATTGAGTTTTCAAGCTGCAAATGCAACAGGAGAGGAAGTGGATCTGCACACACTGGGTGTTGATGGTGCTCAGTCGAGGTGTTTGTGAGCACCATGGTCGGTGGCTGCTAACCGGGGCAACCCTGAGGTAAGGGATCACTCACTATCCACGAGCTATGCAACCCTCATCAATGCGACCATTCAGGTCATCTAGATGCTAAGTTTGGTTCATTTGTAAACATAGTTGCAAAGTCTCCACCAATCAAGGAATATGATGTTCATCAGCAAACTCAAAGCTAGGACCTTTTGGGTGAAGTCCTGGAAAACTAATCTCCAAAGGCAAGAGCCAGCATCAAGTGCCCTAATTTTTCTCTTAGAGTCCTTTCAATTTAATTTGTTACCATAGGGATGCGTTGGATTCCTTGAAACAGCCTGATTTTCTAATAGAACAGTAGAGATATGCTAGAGCTTTCAAAAAGTAATTTTTAAGTACTAAAGGTAAGGACAAGTATCACATACTGAAGTTATAGGCAGAAAGTTATAAACTGCATATACAGGATTAGGGTTTTCCTGCTACACTAACATGACCTTCACTCCTAAAAGAGTACTTTAGAAAGTTTCCTCATTTCCCTGTTTCCCAATTGCACTTCAATTCTTAATTGCCAAAAGGAAAAAACAAAACAAAAAAAACAAAAAAAACAAAACAAAACTTCATTCAATTGATTCTTTTGCTGCCAGATCAAGAAAGGGTGTTCTAATTCTCCTCTCCTGAGGTATTTCAATTTTTAGTTTTTATAGTTTTTAATCTGAGGGACATGATTTTACCTCAGAATATCAGAACTGAACACACATTCAGGTGAAATTTGACTCTCTCTTGGTCTCCAGGCCACAAAATATAATACCCCCTTAATCCAGCATCATGGCCATATGTAATGATTAGGTTGCTATTGGATTGCTGATTTAACTGGCTAAAATATTGAGGAATCATTTAGGGTTCTATAGTGGAAGCAGGTTAGGCTTTAGGATTGGTCAATCCAGCAGCTCAAGGATGTCTTAAAGGATCTCGGTTCTTCTAAACTCCCTGATATTCATAGTGTAGGCTTCCACCTAACACTGAATTCTGACTGAAGCTTCCTGCTTTTGCAACCATTTAGCACAAGAGAAAGAGAAAATATTTCTTTCCATGACTTTCTCTTACTGCTGAGAAAGCTCTGAAAATTGTCCCCTCATGTCTCATGGACCCAATTTGACTCACATGCCCATACCTGCATTCATAGATGGTTGTTTCCTGGGAAGTGCCAGGAGCCGTTGGCCTAACCTGCTTCCTTGATGCTTATGTGGGTGAAGAGATTTAGCATCCACCCTGGAATGGAGTCAATCTCCATTGATGATACACAGTGAAGAGTAGTGGAATCAACCCAGTCAATCAAATGTGTATCTTCTCATAAAAAAAATATTTATTCACTAAGGCTGTTCTATCTTTTCAAATACAATCCTCTTGACTTCTTTCTCATGGCCTCAATAAGTATTATAAATAATTGCCAAGATGGTGTGCTAATGTCTTTAGTCTAATGATTATCTTGGAACTCTGGAATCTTTAAGAATATTTACAGAGGAATGGGAATTCTATGCTTTTTTTTCTCATTCTTTTTACATACATATTTACTATATGGGAGCTCTCATCTAGTTACAGATATGGGGCTTTCTGTTGCACCCCTACCACTTCACCAGGTATCTAGCTTCCCCTACCTATATAGCTCTGGAGCTTATAGGTTTTGGGGACAAGGGAATTTAATTTTATATAGAAGTGAGGCTGAGAGACTGAGCAGAACCTGGGGGCTACAATGTGTGTCGCTCACGTTAGCTGTTAGTTGCCAATGATCTATGTTGGCTACACTTAAGGGAGGCCTTCACAGAATACTAGTAGCAAGAACAGCCAGTATTGCTTCTTGGTGTGGGCATTTCTCAAGTGAGTGGATACAGGGTGGTTCGTGAACTCTAAGTCTGCACACACAGTTCCCCTGGTGTTAACAGTGGGCTTCTGGGTGGAGACTGGACTCTTATCTGCATCTTGTCTGGGCTTCAGTCTGTAGTCTCTTCACAACGGAGCCTCTTTGTCCCAAGTTCCACAAATCTCCACATTTATTTTTGCCTCCTGAACACAACACAGTTGAATGTTTTTTAGACTCCCGCTCATCACATGTCCCTCCAAATCAAGTGTTTATTCCTTAAGCTGTTTCTTTCCTTGAAAGTTTTGTGCCTTAAGCTCAAAGGAGAGATTACTACTTCCAACTTTTTGTTTATATGTGCATTTTGACTGAACTACTTATTTCACCCTCTTTCATAAAGTCTAGTCATTTTCTGTGCCTTTAATTTCAAATTAATCTCACTATTCTTTTTGAAAATTACACGCCCTCAGAGCTTTGAGGACTGGAATACATTTTTAAAGATGAAATAGTAAATCAATATGGTACCATGGGTCATTTATTTTACATTAATGGCTTTGAGTCAACTAGATGGTAGATTATATGGGTCTCAGAGAATCTTTTTAACTTTCCTGAGATAAATATTATGTTTAAAATTGCTTTGAATTTTAGATATTCTTTAGAAATGAAAAACATTCTGTACCTAAGTTAAAGAGGTGGCCTGATATGATTGGTTCATTTCTTATATCATTCTCCTCATTTCTAAAGTATTATTGATACACTTTAAATTAACAGAATAGTATTTTAAATATATAATGACAATAATGGTCCACGTTTGTATGTTTTTCTTATTTTTATCTCATTTTCCTTTAATTTTAAATTAAATTTAAATTTTAATGGTAGTTGTAATCATCATGTCTATCTTACAGAAAGTTTAAACAAAAAACAGAAGGTCATATCATGTGGTAGAGTTCCTGCTGGGACAAAGATAATCTAACTTCAAAACTCATACTCTTTCCAGGACTGATATTTACCAGTGGGAAAGTCCCACTACTAAAATCTAAAATTTCCCTTAGCCTCCAAGAATATTTGGCCTTTTTGCCTTGGAAAAAATCTATAGGCACTAAAAAACATTTAGATACATTTAAATAAATTGGAAAAGTAATTTTGCAATCTTGATGCCAAGGAAGAATGCTAAAAGGAAATTTTTTTGGAAGGACACCTACTGTTTCATAATCTATAGCCTGTCGACTCAGGGAGAGATCTATCTTATTTTTGTTGAAGGGTAACATTGCTCTCTTAAAATTATAGGCTAATTAGTTTCTTTGACACTCCATCTGAAAGGTAACTCGATGCCAATTACCTAATTGATATATTGCAAACTTCATTTTCCCAGGCCTATATTTTATGAGAGGAGAAAGAGAGGTTTAAATTGAGAAAGAGAAAAGCCAGCCCCTTCCAGGCAGATGGTAGCCGCCTTGGCACTACCAGCCAGGCTTTGGTGTTGCTAGGAGCTGATACGAACTTCATGATCAGACTTTGGTGTCTTCCTGTAGAAAAACCCACAGGGCACCAGAAGCTGGCTAGGCTACTCTGTGATGATGATGATATTAAGCACAAAGGACCACCTTGTAATCTTGTATACACACAAACATAAAAAGAGGTCATCTGGCAAACAGAAAAATACCAACATTCCCTGAAGTTGGCTAATATGATGACTGCTACTTTATTAATAATAGCTTTGGTCTTATTCTATACTTCTCTCTTTCATTATAAGATACAATTCTAGCATTAAAGGATTATTCCAGCTCCCTGACAGCATCCAGTCTAAACCTGTTTTGCTTCCTGAGATTTCCCTTATATTACCCATTCAAGCCTATTGATTACAATCAGTTCTTCCTGACATCTTCTTACTGAGATGTCCTTTGTTTCCCATGGCATGTTCTCCCTATTGTAAGAGCAATAAATCTATCCCGTCCATCTATAGATTTGGTTTCGGTTAATTTTGACTGGAAGAGATTGACAAAATATAGTTATTCAACTACAGAAGAAATGATTTCAGTACAGTTTATTCCACTATTAACATGTCTTAGTTATACTTTTATTACCTAGAAAAAAATCTTTCAGGAATAATAATACAAGGTTATTTGTGGATTTGGTGATAGGAAAAATATATGACTTAACTGTATGATCTCTATAGAGCGACCAACTCTACCCAGTTATTGATGCTTATTTAGAACTTGCACTTTAACTTAAGGTAAAAGTAAAGATTCTGAATTACCTTCCATCTGTTTTTAGTGGGTAATCTAGAGCTATGCCTGGGATCTCGTTTTAAAATCCAGAGTTTAAATCCAAAATCTCCTGTTCCTATTTTGATAGCGTTGGGAAAGATGATTATTTGTAAAATGAGAATGATAATAGTTTTTAATTTATAGGACTGTCGGGAGGATTGAATGAGATGATCCATTATCTTAAGTGCTCAATATATTTAATCATAATAATTTTTATTATTGTCATGACCTATGAATGGCTTTATCTTTTATTCATGGAAACACTACTTGTTACCTTTTTCAAAACTCAAATTATCATTCTTGATGGGCTGTTCCCAATATTGGTGGGCTTATGATTAATCATTTGATGCAGTAAGTTGATACATGGCTCAAGATGATACTTTCTATAGGTTCTTTCTGGAGATTTCTATGACCTGTACCTCTTTTCCCATTGGTGCCTCTTCCAACCTCTCTGCACTGAGGCAGAGTGGGCTTCTATTAAAACTGAAGCACTTTGATCAGACTTTTGCAAGAAAACAGCAATTCCAACTGGGCTGA
This sequence comes from Sciurus vulgaris, assembly GCF_902686455.1. Taxonomy (NCBI): domain Eukaryota; kingdom Metazoa; phylum Chordata; class Mammalia; order Rodentia; family Sciuridae; genus Sciurus; species Sciurus vulgaris. The sequence continues at coordinate 115,599,979 of NC_136464.1, forward strand.
CTCAGCAAGCAAATGACTGGATTTAACTGGAACTACAGAATACTGCTCTCCAGGTACTTAGTGAAGGGTATTATCTCACAGTCTCTGCCAAGTCTTATGTATTAAAGCCTGAGCTTAGAGAACTAATTTTTTTGTACTGGCTGTCCACTTTCCCTACATTTTCTGAAAATCCTTTCTAGATTCAAGGCAGAACAGAAGATAGCTGAATTCCTGAATTATATTATTTCAGTTCATGCTGCGTTGCTTTTCAAGTTGTGTTTTGTAATTGTGCCCTTAGCCTGCACTGAAGATGTTTCAAACCAAGGTCTTCAAACGCTTATTGCAAAGCCCTGTGATCCACAGTGTCAAGAACAATAGTAAGTGCTCAGTAAGCATTTGTTAAGTGGATGAGTACATGAATGGATGAGTACAGTGTACAAATGATTCGGTGAGGTCACTGTTGGGAAATTGTTCATGTCCTTTGCTGCTCATTACTGTTTCATTCATATATTATAATAATTTGGATGATGGGACAAACTTTTCACAGGATTCAGTACTAAGCTTAGAGCCACTTCATGTATTTTTAAAATTTTATTTAAAAAATTGACATACAGTAAATTTTACTTTTTTGGTATATAGTTAGTAGAATGTGCAGTAAGTGTACAGTAGAATTTTACACATGTCTGCATTCAGGTGACTACAACCACATCAGGATACAGAGTAGTCTGTCACCCCCCCACCCCCTCGTGCTCCCACTTTGTATATCATAGCCTCCCCCCCCCACTCATTCCTCAATCAGAGATTTGTTCTGTCTTTATAGTTTTGTCTTTTTAAGAATGTCATATAAGTCGAATCAGACAGTTTGTGACCTTTGGCGAGTAGTTTTCTTCATTCAGTATAATGTCTTTGAAATTATTGAAATTGTATCATTACTTTATTCCTTTTTATTTCTCAGTCATGTTCCATTTATGGATATAAGTGTTTATCTCCTCATTCATTGCAGGACATCTCAGTTGTTTCCAGGTTTCAGCTCTTATGAATAAAGCTCCACAGACATTCATGTATTATTATTATCATTATTTATTTTTTAGTACTGGGGTTGAACTCAGGTGTACTTGACCACTGAGCAACATCCCAGCCCTATTTTGTATTTTATTTAGCGACAGGGTCTCACTGAGTTGCTTAGCGCCTTGCTTTTGCTGAGGCTGGCTTTGAACTTGCAATCCTCCTGCCTCAGCCTCCTGAGCTGCTGGGATCACAGGCGTGCAACACTGAGTCGGGCTCTTCTTGATTTTGTGTGGACCTAAACTTTTGTTTCTCGAAGGTAAATTGCTAGGAGTCAGAATGTGGGACCATATAATAAGTACAAGTTTAACTGGTAAGAAATTGCCAATCTACCTTCCAGTGTGACTGTACTGTTTTACATCCCCCAAAATTTCAGTGCTCTGAATGCTTGTCAATCATAAGTGTTGCCAGTGATTTTTATTTTAGACATTCTAATAGGTGCTTTACTGTAGCTCATCATAGCTTTAATTTGCATTTCCCTAATAGCTAATGATGTTGAATATTTTTTTCAGATGCTTAATTGCCCTTTTCATGTCCTTCTTTATGAAATCTTTTTCCAGTTTAAAAAAATGGACTTTTTTTCTTACTGCTGAGTTTGGAGAATTCTATTTTGGATAAAAGTTGTTTGTTAGATATGTGATGTGCTAGTGTTTCCTCCTACTCTGTAGTTTATCTTTCCTTTTCTTCACAGTATCTTTCTCAGGGCAAACATTCTGAATTTTGCTTTAGTCCAGCTTATTAATTATTTTTCTATCAAATCTAAGAAACTTTTGTCTGTTTAATCTTTGCCACAGAAGATTTTATAGATCGTTTCCTGCTTTTGTCTGACAGTTTTACAGGTTTACAATCTATATTTAGATCTAGGATCAATTTTGAGTTAATTTTTGCATGAGGATTGGAGTTCAGGTCAAGGTTCCTTTTTAAGCCTACAGGTGACCAATTGCTTTAGTCGTCTTTGTTGAAGGACTGTCAGTGCGCCATTGAATAGCCTGGCACCTTTGTAAAAAATAAATTGGCATATTTGTTGAGACTATTTCTGCTCTCTATTCTGTTTTATTGATTTATGTGTCTCTCTTTTTTCTAATATTACACATCTTCAAAATAGTTTTACAATAAGACTCAAAATTGAGAGGTATGATTACTCCAACTTTCTTCTTTTATTTCAAAATTGCATGGATTATTCTAGTTTCTTTGCCTTTTCATATAAATTTTAGAATGAGTTTGTCTGTGTCTACCTGAAATCCCTCAAGGATTTTGATTAAAATTGAATTAAATCAGTTTAGGGGAGAATTGACATCTTAATATCGTATCTGCAAATCCACAAACTCTGTGATGTTTCTCCATTTATCAAGGACTTCTTGATATATTTTATTGGTGTTTGTAATCTTCAGCACAAAAATTCTGTATGTTTGGTTCTAGCTGTAATTAAACAAGTAATGATTATTATAAAAATGGTAGCTAATTGAATATAACTAATATTAACTAAGTTTTTCATCTTTTGGGAAGTTACAATTTTTTTAAGATTCAGTTTTTAATTGTTCTCTATAAATATAAACATGATTGTTTTTTGTGTGTGGACTTTGTATACTAAATCCTTGCCAATGCAACTTTTTGTTGTAGAGGATTTATTGGAGATTCCTGAAGACTTTGTATGCAGACAATGGTGCCATCTATGAAAGATTTTTATTTCTTCCTTTCCAATTTGTATGCTATTTTTAGTTCTCCCTCTTGCCTTTTTGTTCTGGCTGAGAAATCCAGTGCAATTTCAACTAGGAGTGGTAAGATGGACATTTTGTGTTACTCCTCATCTGTAGGCCAAAGTAGGCAGTTTTTCATCATCAAGTGTGATAGTAGTTGTGCGTGTCTGATCAGGTTGAGGAGGCAGGTGCTGTTCAGTCCCTAGGTTGCTTAGAATTTTCATCTTTGATGGATACTGAATATTGTCAAGTGTATTTTCTTCACCCATTGTTACAATTATCTGGATTTCTTTTTCAGAATGTTAATACGATAGATACCCTGACTGATTTTCAGATCTTGAACAGGTTTTGCGCTCATGGTGATTTGTCATCCTTTCTATGTACTGTTGGTATTTTATGTATTTGCTGATAGTGTGTTAACGGGGTTTGTACATATAGTTTGATCTGTAGTTGTCATTTTTGTTCAGTCTTTGGTTTTGATAATGCTGGTTTGATAGGTTTGATAAAATGACTTAGATATGGCACCTTCTGTTTTATTATGGGTAAAAGACTATAAAATTGATGTTATTTCTTTTATTGCTTTTAAAAAAAATGTTAACTAGGGATTGAACCCAGGGTACTTCATCACTGAGCTACATCCCCAGCCCATATTGTTTGTTATTTTAAGACAGGGTCTCACTAAGTTGCTTAGGGCCTCCAAGTAGCTGAGGCTGGCCTTGAACATGTGATCCTCCTGCTTCACCCTCTCAAGTCACGGGGATTATAGGTGTGTAATAAATGTTTGCCAGAATTCACCATTGCAATCAAACTTGTTGGCATCTTTTCTTTTTTTGGTACCAGGGATTGAACTCAGGGGCACTCAACCACTAAGCCACATCCCCAGCCATATTTTGCATTTTATTTAGAGACAGGGTTGCTTAGTGCCTCACCATCACTGAGGCTGGCTTAGAACTCACAATTCTCCTGTGTCAGCCTCCTGAACTGCTGGGATTACAAGTGTGCACCACTGTGCCCAGCTCTGTTGGCATCTTGATCTTAGACTTCCCAGCCTCCACCACTGTGAAAAATAAATTTCTTTTGTTTATAAGTTATCTGGTTTATGTTTTGTGTTGTTGTTGTTCTAGCACTACAAAAGAACTATGACAGGGATTATTTGTTATGTATCTTATGCTGGGTAAGTTTTGGTAGTTTATTGTTTGAGAAAACAGTCTATTTCATCTAAATTGTCCAATTTATGCATATAGTTTTCAGTATTATTCCCACTATCTTTTTTGGAGGGGGGAGGGTACTGAGCATTCAACCCAGAGGTGCTTTACCACTGAGCTACATCTCCAACCCTTTTTATTATTTTATTTTATTTTATTTTATTTTGAGACAGAGTCTCACTAAATAACTGAGGCTGGTCACCAACATGTGATCTTCCAGCCTTAGTCTTCTGAGTCTCTGGAATTATAGGCACGTGCCACCTCACCCAGCATCCCATTACCTTTTTAATGTCTTAAGAGTCTGGAATAATTTCTTCTCATTCCTGATATTGTTCACTTATGTCTTCTTTGCTGTTGTTTTAGTTCCTTATGATAAGATATGATAGACTTTCATCAATTTCATTGATCTTTTTGGTGAGTTTTGGCGTCATTTAATTTCTTTATTGTTTCGCTGTTTCCTTTTCATTCATGTATGCTCTTCTCTTTATTATTTTCTTCTTCCTGGGCTTACATTGATTTTCTATTTTTTTAAGAGTACGTCAGCTAATTCATTTGAGAACTTTCTCTCTTTTTAATGTAAACATCTCACGTGCTAAATTTCCCTCTGAGTGCTGCTTCAGCTGCACTGCACAAATTTTGATGTGTTTCATTTTCATTTTCATCCAACCTAAAGTGTATTTTAAATTTTTTATACTTCCTTTAGATCCTATCAATCATTTACAAATATATGACTTGCTTTTTAAGCATTTGTATATTTTACTGCAATCATTTTGTTAGAAATGAGATTATTATGTCTGATTTCTACTTTGGTTCTATTGTGGTAAAACAATCTGGACAGTTATTATTTCAATTTAAAAACCATTTTTGAGGAACTTTCAGTGACACAACATATGGTTTCTCTTGATCTATCCATGGGAATAAGAAAATTATGTATTCTGCTATTGTTAGATGGAGTATTCTACCAATGTTGATTAGATCTTGTTGGCTGATGATCTATTGAACTTTTCTATCCTTGCTATTTTTCTGTCTAGTTGTTTGATTAATTGTTGAGAGAGTGATTGAAATCTTCAGCTTTGTTGATTTTTCAATCTCTCAGATTTGTTAGTTTATCTTCATGTATTTTGAATCTCTGGTATTAGAGTTAAGCCTTTTAGGATTATTTCATCTTGTTGGTGAGTAAGTCCTTTGATCGATGTCCATCTTCAACCCAACCAGCGTTGGGTCCTTTTAAATCTGAAGTCTACTTTGTTTGATGTTAGCCATAATCACTCTGGGACATATCTTTTCCATTCTTTTCTTTTTAATCAACCTGTATCATTATAGTCAAAGTGAGTTTTCTATAGATAGCATCTGGTTAGTTCTCTTTAAAAAAAAAATCTGTGCTTTCTCACCTTTCTCCCTACCCTTCCTAGACCTCTGCCCACAACTCTTAACCCTCAACCCACAGGATTGCTTGCCCCAGTCCCAGCAAGCACTAACAGTGAGTTGCCATTCTTGCTGCCTGTTACTACTTCTGCTCAGAAAGAACATAAAAAGATGGTGATTTTGTCTTCTCATGTGCTTCTGATGACAAGTGCAGTCAGTCCCTCAGCATTCAGAGTCCTAGAGTTGTCCATAAAAACTCACAGAACCATTCAACTGAAATAGAGTTTACCCAGTTCAATCAATTTAGAGATGCGGCATCAAAACCCAGATATTTAGACTTACTCAGCCCAGTCCTCCAGCTGACTAGCAGTAGATTCAAGCCTGGGGAATCTGAGGGAAAATAGCATAGTAAAAGGCAAGAGGTCCCCAAATTATAGCAGATGAGAAGCAGAAAATATATCTGAGAGTTTTCTCCTCTCTCCAATTCTTAGCCTTCTTTACTCTGAAATGTGTAATTTCTGTCAGCCCACTTGTCCACAGTCCAGATTTAAAAGCAGAGAATTGGCTTTTGAACAGCATCAATTAAAACACCAGTAAGGGACAGCAGCTCAGGAGGCTGAGACCAGAGAATCAGGAGTTCAAAGACAGCCTCAGCAAAAGCAAGACACTAAGCAACTCAGTGAGATACTGTCTCTAAATAAAATGCAAAATAGGGCTGGAGATGTGGCTTAATAGTCTACTGCCCCTGTGTTCAATCCTTGGTACCCCCCCCCCAACAACAACAACAACAACAAAAGTACACCAGGAAGAAAAAAATAGAAAAGCCCAGTAGGCTACTGGGTTTTATGGGGATCATAAGGAAACTGACAAACCATCCAAGCCCTAAACCTGTGAAGTATTTTGGAATAGTCACAATAAATAGTCTAACTGGACAAAGTAATTAAGAAGATCAATCACGGAAGAGAAAAGTATAAATCGGTGTTCTATGAATTGTCTTTTATGTTAGTTCTTATCATTCCTATTGCAGATACAGGATATGAGCTGAAAAGACAGTAAGAGTGGGAGAAAAGAGACCAATAACTTAGACTTTTCTTGGTATCTCTTATTTAATGCATTGCCTCTTTTCGTATTTATATCAACCCCTTTGAAGAAGGAAAGGGAATGAGGCCTGGAGAGGGTAAGTTTCTCAAAACCACAGAGGACTTTGACTTGAATGCAAACCTAACTCTAAAATGTGTACATTTGAGATAGGTTGGTTTCTTCTTTTGCTCTGTGCATGCATCCTCAATGTAAGTGTGACAAGGTTTGTGGTGAGATGGTCACAACTAGGTATACCAGAATGCCTAGCTCTCTTTGCACATTTATTGATGGTTCATTGCTTGCTTGACAGCTATTCTTGAGGTTCTGTGAGCTGAAGAGATGAACCTGACACAGTCCCCATCCTCAAGGACCTTAGACTCTTATAAGAGGAAGCAAACATAAATAAAAATAAAAATCCTGCAGTAAAGTATTGCAAGTCTTCAAATAGATGTATATAAAGCAGTGGCAGGTCTAAAATTTCTAAATAGAAGGTAGAATTTTATGTTGTCAGTCAGCTTCAAACATCCATTTCTAACCTTTTTCTTTGTTCTGTCTTCTGCCTCTTTCTATATTCTGACTTGAGCTGCAAAAACAGCTAGGGGGAAAAATCTGGTTTCCTGACTCCCTTGCAGTAAATGTGTTCAGTATAAAATATGCTCCACCAAATAGATGCATTTACGTGAAATCTATTTGTATGAGACTTGGAAAGCAAAAGAGAGAGGCAGAGGCCATGTTCCAGATCCAACTGGAAAGAGAGCTGTGGATGTAGAAAAGCAGTTATAGCAGCCGAAATCTACCTATTGTCTATATGGTCAAAACCCAAAACAGTTGTGTGACTGGAACAGATGAGTTGATGGCAGAGTACTCATAATTCTTATAGAAGAGAATCTAATAGCTCTCAAGACAACTCCCGGCTCCCTCTCCTCCAGCTCTTCCAGCAATTTTATAAGCATTTAGTGTGTGTAAACAATCCCTTCCTCATTTATATATGTGTAGATGAGCATCCTTTCCCTGCCCGTATGCCTGACACGTATAAAGGGGTTTAGGGAGAGGAATTGATCGGAAGGAGATGGAGTAAGGAATCTATCTCAAGAAATCATTTGCATGGTAAGTATCTGGTGTTTCTTAAGCTGTTTAGCAATTTTGGTTGGTTTCAGTTGGAGAGACAGTATAAAAGTCACCCAATCAATTCCTTACCTTGCTTTGTTAATCTTTATAATTTAGGGAGAATGAGAGAAGTACTGATAAGGGGGTGACTGATCTACAAGATGTGGGTGTGGAGATAGGGACGTTAGTTAGAGAACACTCCCTGAAGGAAGTTGAGTCTGATGACTCTTTACCTGGTACATATGGGGAAGGACAGGGTGTTCCAGGTAGAGGAGAGACACCAAGTATTTGAGGTCTGAATATAAAAGAAGACTTTGGAAACCTGCAGAACTGAGTTGATCAGTGTTGATAGAGCAGATGGTTGGCACAGGAAAACCTAAGAAAATCTTCTCTGGTTCAGACTTGCAGGTGCATCTCACCATGAAATGTACAGTTCATCCTCCAAGTAATGGGGGAGTTTTTCTAGGTTTTAAGACAGGAAGTGACATGATTGGTTTGAGTTTTCAGGAGGGCAATATGGCTGCAGCATTAGGATGGAGAATAAGACGAGAGGCAGGAGGATGCTTGGGAAATTGAGAGGTGAGTTGAGATGTTCAGGAGCTTGCTTTCTATGCACTGAGAAGTGAAAGGTGGGAGTATTTTACCAGGAGTGCACTGTTCCCCTAGAAGCTTTATTGTGGAACAAATCAGGATGGATTGGCAGTAACTAAAGAGAGCTGCAGGGTTAAGACAGCTTCCCATTTATTCTTTCTATCTATCTACCTATCCATCCATCCACATGTGAGACTTCTATAAGCTTAACATTAAAGAAACAAAGAAAGAAAGGCAGTAGAAATTTGAGGAATAGGTGAGGCAATTTTATTAATCTTTTATGATTAATAAAAGATCTTTAAGCAAGTTTTATGGTGTTTAAGTAAATTAACTACCATATTGAAATAACGTCCAGATTTTTTATAATTTTAAAAATAAAAAATTACAAAAGAGAAGAAAATGTGAATATAGATGTTGAACATCTTTGGGTTGAGAAATATGGTAGGAGAATATTGGCCCCTCAAAGATGTCTACATTCTACTTGTCAAAGCTGTTGATGTGCTAACTTACATCACCAAAGGGACTTTGTGAAAGCACCCAGAAAAACCACTCAGGACGTGGGAATCACTCAAGAGATTTCATTAAGTGGACAGGCAGAGTGCCCACAGGGTGAGAGACAGAGAGAGAAAAAATGAGAGAGAGAGAGAGAGAGAGAGAGAGAGAGAGAGAGGAGGAGAGTGAGAGAATGTTGGTGGAGCTATTCTTAAGTAGTAGAATTTTGCGAGCTAATAACAACAGACCAGTGACTGACTAGGAAGTTCACGGGCTAACAATCTGGGTTGTAAAATGGTATGTGGGGGTGCAGAATACTGGCGGCAGCAAAATAGCATATCCAATGCCCATATTCCTCCCTTTTTGTTTTTATAGATACTGGGGATGGGACGATGGTCTTTCTTCTTTAGCTTCTTCCTGATGGTTAGGGGTGAAGAGTCTCATTCCTGTAAAAAAAAAAAAAAAAAAAAGAATTAGGGAAGGTTTTAGGTGGGAGCAGAGTTTTTGGAGCCAGAGGTGTCAATAGTGAATCTCAGGTCTTGGCTTTGGGTGTCAGGGGCTGGTAGTCTTGAAGTAGAAGCAGTTGATTGGCCAATTGTTTGGTGAACTTGTGTGTATCTGCCAGCTCTGGAACTTGTATATCTGATCTTGTAGGAACTTCTGTAGGCAATTTAGCAGGCATGGTCCTGTTTAGGAAGCTCTGTAGACTTTAAAATGACCAAAACCTTACTTATTCTTGGGGCTAACACAAGTGTAGGTCTAAAGTTCCAATAAAGGAACCATTGTCTTTCCTTTTAAACCCAATTATTGCAGTATTTTTTTTATAACTGTTTTTGCTAGGTATTCAAGACCAAGCTGGTCAAATTGACCTTGTTCCTATCTGCTGTTAAGGGTCAACTGAATTCCCACAGGGGTTACTCATGGAGAACTTGAGAGCAGCTTCTTAGCTCCTTTAGTGCCATGTTAGGTAGGGTCTCCTTGATGAGAGATGTCTCCCTTTTTCACTGACCCTCCTCTTTGCAGCAGGTGCACTGATGGGCTTTTCATCTTCTAGTGGTCTCATAAATCTCCCTTATCAGTAGGTCATGTGGCTCAGAGTTGCAAAGCTCCTTGGAGAAGCTCTCCCATTCCCTGGGTTCAGGTTGACTCAAAGGACAAGAGCCAAATACTGGTGTTCTTGGCCCTTTTGTGTTTTAATCTCAATCTCTAAATTTGATTTTAAATATCCAGCAAGTCAGTCCCACCAGTCATAAAGTAAGAGTACTGGGCTTTAACTTTAATGTTTATGACTTTACAGTTATTTACCCCATTTTATTTAATTGGGGGTCTATATTATTTTATCTGTCCTATAGGTGATGGCTTATTATCTCAAGTTAATTTAGGTCATCTGTTCTTGAAGCAATACTTCCACAAAACATTAACCAGTTAACAGTTTTATAGTTTATAAGGAAAATACAAAATGGAATTAACAATAGTAAAACACTTAGTTTGTGTAATAACTATCTTGAATTTTGACTGAGCTACATTATATCCCCTGTTTGATAGCACAGTAATTTTACAACAAAAACTCCAATCTTTTGAATATAACTTTAAATAAGCTGAAGTCTGGCTTATTTTGGAACCATTCTGACATGCATCTGGGTGGGAGGCAGAATCTTATCTCAGGTAAGGCTGGGCTCTTCACAAATCTTAGGTAAAGTGTTCTAGTTCTGAAGTTTATCTTTGTCTCCTCTTTAAACATCATTTTACAAAGTTTACCTGTATTATTTCCTAAGTCTATGTGAATGTTAGTTAACACAATGACATTACATTCAAAACATAAATCAAGGAAAGGTTGAGAGAGCTTTTAACTTTCCTTTTGGGTGGCAAAATGGCAAAATGCTTTCATGTTTCAGGATATTAACCTTTAAACAAATCAGGCTCTAACAGGTCCTGTTATAGAACATTAAATGATATAAATAAATCCCCAATACTATTCTTATTGACACAAAGAGGGGCGAGAAGTTTTGAACATAGGGAATCTCTACCTGCTAGCTATTGCGGTGACAGAAGTTGTATATGTCCCATTCTCCAGCCAAGAGGAGTCATTATCTAACTTATATTGGGGTCAGACTATGTGGCAATAGAAAATTAACCTGCGAGATTTGAGTTCTGGAGTCAAATGGAGATGCCAAATGTTTTTGAGGACACAGCCAATGGGGTGGGGGTTGCAGAGAATTTTAGATTGGCAGAATCCATTGCTAAGAGTTCTCAGGAGCCCAGAGAAGGGAAACAGGAGAGGAAAGGGTGTCCCCACAAACTCTCTGATTTCCCACGTAGGAGCAGACCATCAGTGAGGATCATCACCATTCCTGACAGGTCTGCGGCCAAAGCCAAGGGAGACCCTGATCCATTGCTGCGGTTTTCAGAGAGAAAGAGAGAAAGAGAGAGATAAAAAGAGTTCAGGGTCACCATAGAAGAACTCTGAGGACTCACTGCCAGTAGAGGGAAGGCTGTCCGGAGTCGAATTCTGTGGTGGTGAGAAACTAGGCAACGGCAAGAGGCAGACACACCCTATGTTGGATATTGGGGAAGAGGGGGCACCGTCAAGGTGGCTCAGATCTCCATGAGGGGAGAGCCAGCAAGCGATGACCATGGATCCCATTCCGGGTTTCATCACAGAAAGACTTTCCCACCCAGAAACATTTTCTTTTCCCTTCTACTAAACATATTTTTGTACCTAGAACTTTTTAATTAGGTGAAGTATTTTGTTAACAATTAGGATTTTCTCTAAAAAACACATTTAAAAACCAAGATATCAAATAAGTGTATTGAATAGTATCTGTTGTCTCTTTCCTGTGGAAGAAAAGTCCTAGAAACAATTAATATTAGACATTTTATATGCATCAACATTTTATGAATTTGACCACCTAGAGACTTGTGAGGTAAGTAATTTCAAAGACATTTTACTTTCATTTGTTTACCTGATTTAAATTGAACCTTTTTAGAACATGTGAATTAAAGGTATCTGGGTCCATTTTTAAAATTTTAATCTTATGAGCGCTCATTATTTATGTCAATTTTGTTATCATGTACATACACAGACAACATGACATTAGACAACACAATATACGCATAACACAAAATCAAAGGCCTTGTAACCTTTTATAGGTGAAGCTCCATTGCAATGTAACAGATGTTCAAAAATAACTCTAGAGTTGAATAAAATAGAATTGATCAAAAAGCCATTAACCTAGGTATGTAGAATCATAATTGTGAGCTCGAAAAATATAGCCTTTAAGAAAAACAAAACAAGAGTCCTAGAAGAAAAAATAATGGCCATTAATTATAGCATGAGAGAGTGAGAAAGAGAAAGACAGAGAGAGGGGATGAGAAGAGAGAGAGAGAGAGAGAGGGAAAGTTCAGGTCGCAAGAAGAGCAAAGATTGCAAGACAGAACTTGAAGGTAGGGAAATCTCTTTTCATTTCCCTGAGCACTCTCAGAAATTAGTTGGGATCCCCCATGTCATTTGGTTTCAGGTCCAGAGTGAGGCAGAGGACTCTTAAATTAGCTAAGAGCAACCCAGGGGGATAGGGGTGGTAATTGAGAGTGAACTGCAAGAAAGGAATTGATGAATATAGAGGGAATCACTCAAGTGAAGGACAAGTTTCCAGGGAGTCATCACTACCACTAGATAGGCATTGAGGCTAAGCCTATAGGGGACCTGGGTACCCCATGCAAGGACTTTTGTAGAGACAGAAATGACGTAGAGAGAACCCAGGACCAGAGTAGGTCTCACAAGAGGCAAATATCTTAGGAAAGAATCCCTTGTTAGTCCTCTCAGGAAGGGTGCCCCATCAGCCTGGAGCTCTCCCCAACAGCTGTAGTTGCAAGGACCATGGCTGGGGGTTCCCCTGACCTATGGAGAGCCTCAGGGGTACTGGATGCTCAACAGTCACTTCCCAGGTAACCAAAAGCTGGGGGAGAATCCACTTACGAAATGAGGCTGTTGTCTGGAAGTGGAGGAGAGCATCTGGGAGAATGGAAGGTGAGACCACCATCTGGGGGGGCATCTGGGGCAACAGATGGGATTCCACTCGCCTAAGTGGTGGTAGAAGAGCCCATCTGATTCACGGCACCCATGAAAGCACCCAGAAAAATCACTTCAAATGCAGGAACTCATGCACAAGATTGTATTAAGCTGACAGGCAGAGAGTCTGCCAACAGGATGTGAGAGAGAGAAAATAAAAGAGAGAGTGAGAGAGAGAGAGAGAGAGGAGGAGGAGGAGGAGAGAGAGAGAAAGTGAGGAGCAGAGCGAAAGAGAGAAAGTGAGGAGGAGGAGGAGAAGAGAGAGAGAATGGCGGTGGAGCTATTCTCAAGTAGTGGAATTTTGGGGGTTAATAACAACAGACCAATGACTAACTAGGGAGTTCACGGGCTAACAATTTGGACCAAAGACTGGTTAGAAAGTTCACGGGCTAACAGTCTGGGTTGTAAAGTCGTGTTGGGGGACAGAATACTGGTGGCAGTAAAATGGCAGATTTGATGCCAATACTTTGAAGATAGGATTAAGATTGAGGATGTTGAGATGGGGAGATTGTTTTTGAATTGTCTGGGTGAGTACAATATGATCACAAGAGTCTTTATAATAGGGAAGCAGAAGCATGGAGTCAAAGAGGGAGAGATGTGACAATGGAAGCAAAAGTTAGGAGGCAGAGGCAGAGAGGAGAGAGAATGAGGATTCTTCACTCCTGGATTCAAAGTTAGAGTAAAGGTCTATGGGCCAAAGAATGCAAGGGGCCTCTGGAAGTAGAAAGATCAAGGAAAGGGATTCTCCCCTGCATCCTGCAGAAAGCATGCAGTCCCGCCATTGCCTCTTAAGATTTCTGACCTTTCAAACTATAGGATTAAAAATTTGTGTTGCTTAAAATCCCAAATTTATGGTAAATTTTATAGCAGCATAAAAGATGAATGCAAAAATATATGACATGAAAACCAGAAAACCTAAAGGGAAAAATTGATACATTTTATTACATAGAAATTTTAATGTTTCGGTATGGTTTCTGAATCACAAACCTGCTGAAAGACAACTGAAAACTACGAAAGGTCATGTGAAATACAGTACTGTGCAGACAAAAAAAAGAGTTAACACTGATGATATATAAAGGACACTGAAATCAATATAAAACTGAATCCAATAGAAAATGAGCAAAAAATTGGCAGTGTCAAAAGAAATCCAAATGAACATACATGAATCTGTCTTGCCAAGAAATACAAATTAAAATATAGAAATAATTTTTTTTTCATGTGGCCAGGTATCAATGATTTATTAGACACCCAGTGCTGACTAGGGTATGGGAGACAACCATTGCCATGAAGTCTAGGTGGAGTTATAATTTGGTAAAAGCTTTCTGAAAAGCAGTTTGACAGTTATTACTTAAATTGCAACTGTACTTACCCTTTGATTTAGCAATTCAATTTCTAGAGTTTCATTCTTTAGAGAAACTGACTCCTGTGCACAGAGGTATACATGTAAGAGCATTCATAGTAGCATTGTTTGTATAGAAAAAAATGAAAATACACAAAAAGAATTAACAGGAGGCTGTCTGAATAGTATTTGCAATAGCCAAATAATGGGCTAATATGATGACTTTTTAAATGTTGAGGTATATAAGAACAAATGTTTTTAATACACTGGTAAGCAACCAAAGCAAGTTGCAGAATAATATGTACATTTTGATTCTATTATTAAAATATATGTGTGTCTTATGTGCATGCATATGTTTGGAATTACATGCACGCATAGTTTGTCTTAGAATATGCATAGGAAAAATCTGGTAGAATTTTCAATCAAACTATTCATAGAAGAAAAAATGGAACTGCAGGAAACTTTAATATTCTGCTTTGTTTATTTCATACTTGGAATTTTTTACAATGTATGATTTTAAATTCAGGAATAAAAGTCCATAAATTGTGAAAATGAACTTCTGGTAGATGCTCAAATACATAAAAGTGACTCTTAGTTGAGCGTGATGGAGAATATTCTTCTTGGGATAACAAATGACCAACCCTATGGAATAATATAGCAAATCGTTATTTTTGCAGAATAGACAAAAATTAACTACTTGTCTTGGGTAAATAAAGGGTGAAATGGACATGAATTTATGTGCCTTCATAGTTAACAAGAAGAAGGGCTCTCTCTATCTCGTATGGGGTCTAACCATCATTCCTTTGATACCATCTGAGGAAAGAATTGCTCAAACACCTCCATCCATTTATTTTCCCCTTCAAACAGTTCCTCGAAGTATCCTCAGTGCTTTGACATTGATGTGGATTCTTTACAGAATACGAGCTATAAACATGACCTATGAGGGAACTCAAGCAGTGTTTCATATTGATTAGGAATGAATTATTTCAAGAAGAAATTTTCAGAGGAAATTGTCTCTGGAGTCCAATATTCTCAATTATAGCAAACAAGTAGCAGCAACTAAATCAAGTGAGCTCTTGGAAGACACTTAAAGACCTATCATGTTAAATGCAATTATGCTTAAGTGTACAGAACTCCTTAAGCAAATAATATCTACCTTGACAGTTTTTAAAAATATTTTTGCCTTTATATCATAAAGGTTAATTAATGAGCTTGAACGTTCATGTAACCCATTTCGAGTGGGCAAATGGAGTACAGGGATTGAAGTTTGCTTTATATCTGAAGCGAGTACAACAAGGTTAGGCTTACACTTGATGTTTTGGAACTGTTATCTCTTCACATGCTCTGAGGGGTTTTTATTTTTTTCCCACAGTTGTTTGCATAAGACCTAGACATTTTGTCTGTTCTGTTTTTCTGTTCTTGGAAATTGGAATTTGGAATTGGACTCAGAGTGGTCAGCTGCTCTCTATATATGAAAGGTGATGGGTCCATACGCCTGTATGTGGATGGATGGTAAAGAAAGCCTATGAGGCAGGGGGAAAGAGAACAAGAAAAGGGGGAGTGGGGAGAGATTGAAAGGAGGAAAAAAAGGATAGGAAATGTGGACAAAACCAGACATGCAGGGAGAAGCAGGGACAAAATACAGCTAGTAGAGACCACTGCCCAATTCCTAAGGAATTCACAGTTCCTGTTCCTCCCTAGTAATATGTATTCCTATAACTATTCCTCCCTTTCTTCAAGCTACCTGGGTGTGATTTCCAGTATGTGTGAGGAGAGAGTCCTAACTGGCTCTAGAGAGAAGTAGAAGTGTCTTTCTCTAGTTTTGTTTCTAATAAGTCTTGGACGAACCCTGTCTAGCGGGCCAGAGCCCACCTATACCTACTGTGGTCTCAGTCTCATTTCTGACCTCTGGAGCTGAATGACAGGGGATTCTGTGGCCTCAGCCTCAGAACATTTCAAATGTTTCATTCTACTCTGCCCCCTCCTTTCTTTACTTCAGACAACAAACGCACACATCACAGAGGATGGGAGATAGAAGGCACCTTGGAAATCATCCGGTGTAGCCCCCTCACTTTTCACTTAAGAAAACAGGTTCTAAGGGATGAAGAGGCTTATTCAGGGTTATATAATAAATTAGTAGCAAACCCAGGACCAGATTCTTCCAACATTAGGTTCTTCCCTGTGTACTGCCAGCCAAAGTGAACATCTGTGTTGGGCCTCGGCCAAGAAAAAAATAAAGTGGTGCTTTGGGGAAAATGGTAAACTTCATGAAAAACAGCAATTTTTATCAACTTCCATCTTCTTGGGAGGTGGCCTAGAGTTCTTACTCCTTCTTGCAGTGTTTCAGCCCTGAAAGTCATTCAGCCTCCTGGCCCTCATATCCAGAGCCAGTGGAGTAAATAAGATGAAAGCCCCGAGCTTAATTGGAACGCCTTTTGTAAAACAGAATGGAAGGGTCACTGAAATGTCAAAACATTTTCCAGGGATCTGGGCAACTTACCTTTTCCTAAAGCAATTGCCAAATTTTTACAGCATGACATTTGCATTGTGGAAGGGCTTGCGAGGATTAGAAAATTAGACCAAGCCAGGTTTTCACCCTCTGCAATGATGGAAGTAGGGAATTGCCACTGAGGTTTTGCACATATTTTGTCTTCATTTATTTTAATCATTTTTGACTTTAAACATGGCTTCCAAGCTATTTCATGAACTATACTTTTCCTCTGTCAATCTTGCTGTCATTAAATCACCTAGAATCCAAATCTTGACATACCACTGAGACAAATTTATTAGTTTTAAAGAAAATTAAATATGCATTCTGTATAAAATTGATAATGAAACTGACAGAAAAGCCATATTCAGGGAGATGTCTTAATGGGTGATAATTCATATAAACTATTCATTCTGTCATTTTCAATTAATGGTAAGTAGGACGTACTTCTAATTAATCATTTCTTATGTAGTGAAAGCACAATGAGTTAGGTTAACTTTATTATTTTGATAATTCAAGGTTGTGTTATTTTGAGGCTTAAAATTTAGTTTGCTTCATAGATTTTTTAATGATTAAAGTGTATTTATAATATTTACAAGGTGTCAGGAGAAACAGTTATGATGCCAACTTAACATTAATTGAATGTGCTGGATGTTTTACATGTATTCTTATGACTTTGTCAGAACAATCCTGTAAGGTGGTATTATTGCTCCTTTACAATTGATTCCCCCAGATTTCAAAGAGGTTAAGCTGGAAAGTAAGCCCACGTGTTTCTAACTCTTTAGCTTGTTCCTTTTTCCCTGCCAAGAGACATCCAGCAACCATTCAGCAGTAGTTTACTTATTCATTAATTAACTTATTCATCAAACATTTATCAAGCCCCCACAATGATGTGCCAGACAGACTCTGGCCATACAAAGATGAATAAGACCCAGATCCTACACTGGGGTGGGAGGTAGAAAAAGATGATTACCAAACAATGCAACCACAGTTGTCACAAAGCTATGTACACAAAGCTAACCATTATAAAAAACACTTTACTTTCTGGTAATAATTTTTACTCAATTCCCCATTAAAGCCATTTTGTTGGCATTCTTTGAGTTGCTTCACATAATCCAAAATAGGAGAATTAACTCTTCCTTTAATAACTCTCAGTACTTCTGATGATAATAATTCAGACTGGTGATCTGCCTAAATTACTTGTTGGGCTTTACCTTGTTGATTATGGGACTAGGAACAGTATAAAAGATAAAGCATCTCTCTGAAGGATGATTTAGGCCTGGAGCTTGGGTTAAGAGATCTTTGGTCTCTTCCAGGAAGCCAAGGAAAGCAGCACCTTTGCTAAATGAGTATTAATCATATGTATTATTCTTACAAACATTGTTCTTTGAAGTCCCCTAAGTAAGATATAACTTTGAAAGTGAACATTTTCTTCAGGTTTGTATTTTTTCCAGAAACATCTGTTGATCTGCTTTAAGATATTCAACAAAGTCCTCCTTGTCTAGCTTTCAGGTACTGCTAGAAGCATTGGTATATACGAAAGATGAGTCACTTGGAGGAAGCCTGGTTCATCTCAATCATTTCACCAGCTATAAATTGGAGATAAGAGATGCTCTGCATACTTCACAGAGCTGTAAAAGAGCAGATGAGATCATATCTGCAAAATATTTTGCGAACTCTATCAGAAAAAATATTGCAGTTCTCATAAAAATATACTTGTGTGCTCCAAAGTATATAGCTCACAAATTGCGAAGTATACGGTTTGGGTTTTGATGGACTGAAGGATCTCATTTGTGAACCAAATTCTATCTTCTAGATATCTTCACAATGTGAACGACTTTCCCTAGCATACTTGCTTTGTAAGTTCAGATGTTGAACTTACAGAAGGACACACTTGCCCTGCCTTTTTAAAACTTGTGTGTTTCAATGAACTAATGTTTTACATAATGTTTCTGATTTGGTGCAACTAGACCCCAGTGTTTGGTTGTTATAGAATCCCAAGTGTATCCCAGGAAATAACAACAAAAACAAGTGAATGCTTTCACACTGCCTGATTAAAAGTCTAAAAGCTTTTTAAACCAAGTCTAAAGTTCTGCAAAGCTAGACCTCTGGCTGTGAGAATGACACTGTTCAACAGTGTTGTCACAGTCCAAAATCTGTCATACTGTACTTAAACACTGTTACAGTTTGGCATAAAAAAAAAAAAAAAAGTGAATTAGAATCAACTGATTAAATCTGAGCTTTGGCTGCTGTGAAAACTTTGAACAACCACATAAAAGGAGACAGGCCTGTACTGCCAGCACCTACAACTGCAGCATAAAGTGAAGGGGCGGGTAATTGATAATCCTGGGTGGATCAGAATTTTGAGCAGAGAGTGGTTTATGGTGGGTCTGGGGCTGTGTCTTCTGATGAAGATGGTTGGCGTTAGCAAAAGTTTCTGCTAGAGCTGTGTATTACCTCTGGGAGCACATCAATACTTCTTCCTAATCTAAGTTACTATTTCCAAGGCTATAAAAGGGGAGTCAATTTTGTGTGTGCCTCCTGGAGAAAGAAAGGAAAACAGTCAGTGTGAAATTGGTATTATAAAAATATCACATAGTCTGTGTTTGAGAATGATGGGAAAATAGAGGGCAGAGGAAACCTATTCTTCTATTCCCAGATAAATGGCAGAGCTTGGCAATAAAGTTTCATTGTTCATGAAGTTAGAGTGCTTTGATATAACAGTTCTGAGAGAGGCAGAGCATGCCACAGATGAATTCTTCAAGCTGTAGATGAATTCTTCAAACCACAGTCAACATCCATGAAAATATATTGGGGGCAGGCATTGAAGGAAGGCAGGGCGGTTGATTCTGGTCTTGAATTCAAAAGTTGGGTTTAAGGATCAGCACTACCACTCACACAGCAAAAGTTACTTTGCTTCCAAACTTTTCCTTGGGATTTTCATTTTGCTATCACATTATTTTTAAATTTCAAAGTTCTCTTTTTTTTCCCCACTCACTTTCTTATGTTTATAGTCTTCTGTTTTCATTTTATGGATTGGACGTATTAACTCACCTCTCCAACAGCTGCAAAAAATATCAATTCAAGGTTTCTTGAATCAAACAATGTTTGTCTCTCTGGAGTTATTTTTCACTTTTTCGATCTCTTAGATTCCCAATTTCACTTTGGAGAGTTTCCTTAAATGACTTGGGCTTCTTAGATTCTATTCATTTTTAAGAATGAGGCATCAAAAGGCTGGTCAGTTACTGCATACAAATGCAGAAGGTTCATCAATGAACAGCTTGTGTCTGATTGACTCCTTTCTTGCCAGTATATCTTTTCCCTTGGTTTGGTCACTTTTCTGTCTGAAAGGTGTAAGGTTTTATACAGGCGTTCGGGAGGAAATGAGCAGGAATTTCACCATTTACTCAATGCCTGTATTTTCAGTATATATGTCAAATCCTCAGTTCTGCCTACTGTACTAAGTCAGAATCTGTCTGATTCAATCTTTTTGGAGAGTAAAGTTGTGTCTTCTGTTGGGGTTCTAAATGCATTTTGTACAGACTTTCAATTGATCTCTTTGTTTTTCTAGTCTACATGTTCCCCCACTCTCATATACCCCCCTTTGTTGATTTTTTCTCTGGATCAGCCTGGCTACCCGCTGCTGCTGGTAGCAAAGTCATCTTTCTCAGATCCACTTCATCTGTTACTCTTATACACCAGCTTCTTAGCTTCTAAGCTGTTTTCTATTATCTATTTTCCTGTTCTTTTTGTCTCAGGTTTGTGGCTTTAAAAAAGAATCCCTCTACTGTCATCTAATGAAGTTTGAGAAAGGAGCTAATAAACATATGTGTTCAATCTACCATGTGTAACTGGTCTCAGTGTTTTATTCTTTAACATGGCTTTTGAAAAATCTGGTTGCAAAAGTAATGTTTGTTGTGCAAATTTGTTAATTAAATTATAAATTTAAAAAAAAAATAATCCAGATGCTCACTTTCTCCGAGCAATTAACGTTTTGGTTATTTTCTTAGAGTCATATTTTTTCCAGAATTACTTTTTACATAATTAAGACCAGATTGTCCTTATAACTTTGTATCCTTTTTTTTGTTGTTCAATTTTATAAGGATTTTCTAAGTTATTAAAACAATTTGTAAACATTATTTTTATAAGCTCATTATATTGATTTCAATATACTGCTTTTTATTTAGCTATGTGTCTATTATTGGGCATTTGGGATGTTTCTCTTTTTACCTTCTTGAAGGAAAAAACAATCTGGGAATGAAAATCTGTATATAAAGACATTTCTGCATTTTGAGATATTTTCAAAGATTAAATTCTAGGAAATAAAATTGAGTCAAATAGTGTGAATATTTAGATGATTAGTGTGTATTAAAGGAGTTATTATATATTTTTAGCATTTATTAGAAATTAAATCGGCAGACTAGTTACTACCATGTCATAGAGAAGCCAATGGCAGTTCACACCATGTCTGGATTTGTTTCCTTCCCTGTCTGTATGGCTGTTTATCTTCACACTTGCTCCACAGAGCCATAGGTTAAAGGATGAATGGAGTCTCCCGATGCAGACTCCCACCTTCTCTTCCCACATCCACCTCTGGCCTAGAGTATATAGATGTAAATGTTCCAGTTTCTTCATCTGAGTGAATCCACATGTCAAAAAGTCTATTAGGTGTTATAGTTAGCTTTTTTGCCACTGTGATAAAAAAAATCCCACAGAAACAATTTTAAAGAAAGAAAAGTTTATTTGAGTCTCATGGTTTCAGAGGTCTTAGTCCAGATGGCTGACTCTGTTCCTTTGGGTCTAAGGTGAGGCAGACTATCAGAACATCATGGTGGAAAGGAGTTGTTATGGTTTAGATATGAGGTGTTCCCCAAAAACTCACATGTGAGACAATGCAAGAAAGTTCAGGGGAGAAATGATTGGGTTGTAAGAATCTTAACCCCATCAGAAATTTAATCCCCTGATAGGGATTAACTGAGTGGTAACTGAAATGGTAGGTTGTGGCTGGAGGAGATTGGAATTGAAGTATGGCTTTGGAGTACATATTTTGTATCTGGATAGTGGATACTCTCTCTCTGTTTCCTAATGATGCAAGCAGCTTCTCTCTGCCACACTATGGACTAAGACCTTTGAAACCATAAGCCCTTAAATAAACTCCTCCTCATCTATAATTGTGCTAATTGGGTCCTTTAGTCACAGCAGCAAAATAGCTGACAAAAACAGAAATTGGTATGGAGAAGTGGGGTCATTGCTGTGACAACCTGACCACGTGGCTCAAAAGCTTTTTGAGTTTTTTTTAATTGGTGGGAAGAATTTTGAGGTGCAATCTGGAAATGCTTTAGATTGTTGTAAGCAGAGATTAATGGCTGATTCTGGTGGGAGCTCACAAGACCAGAGTGGCGATGGGACCGTGATCAGTAAAGACAGAGCTGAAGAGGATTCACAAAAGGAGGACTCCATGGGAATTTTGGTGTAGAGGCATTCATGTTGTGTTCTGGCTCAGAAGTTGTCTGAATTTTGTCCATGTTCTTAGACTTTCAGTGAGGCTGATATTAGAAGTGATGGAATTCTTCATCTGGCAGAAGAAATGTCTAGTCAGCATAGCATTCAGGCAGTGGTATGGATATTATTGGTGACTTTTAGCCAAATTTATTGTGATAATCAGAAGCAGAAGGCAAAGCAGAAAGAATTTAAAACTGTGGATTTGAAAGGCAGGAGTAAAACTAGAGCTAAGGAAGTTGCAGTGGCTAAAGACATTACCACCACTAAAAGAAAGACTATGCCTAGAGACGATGAGAAAGATGGCTTGAGGGCATCTCAGGAGCTGGCGAGACCACACCCATCTCAAGCTCAAGGGAGTAAAGGGAAAATTCTCTTGAGAAGAGACCAGTGGGGCAACTTTCTTGCACAAGGGGGTCTAGGAAGTTTTTTCAACATACTCGGTCACTGAGATCCTCAGAGGCTGCTGCAGCAAGGGTCCCTGGAGGCTTGACAACTGTTTGAGATGGTGGCAGACTTTGGTGTGAACCACATAGTGTTTGTTCTGCAGGAATGGAGGATGCTGGAGTTAGGGGGTCATGGAGGCTTCCACCAAGATTTCAAAGGATGGCCTGGGAAGGCCAGGCAAAGTGCAGCAGGGACAGAGTCCCTGTGGGCACCCCCTGAAAAGTCAAAGTGTGAAGATGTGAGGAGGAAGCCAAAGCTTCAATGGAGACTCACAAGATTAAGGAATGCCAGTAACATGGAACATCGTCTTAGGAAAGTTGCAGGAATAATGCAGAGAGAAACCAATAGGAAGGCCCCTTGAGTTGCAAATAACAAGGCTCACAGGGCAGAGCTATATAAGCCCTTCAGAGAGAATATCACAATGCCATGTAGCCCAAATGCTGGACATGGACCTGTTTGTCCAGCTGATTTGGGTCTTGCTATGGTCCCATCCCTTATTTCTATGTCCTTATTTTTGTAAATGCAATGTTTATTCAGTACCTTTATATGTTGGATATTTGTAAATTGCTCTTTTTTTTTACATATCAAAGAAGTTTTGATACTTTTTTGGTTTAGAAAATGGTTTAGAACAAAATGGTTTAGAACACCATTTTGATGAATTACTTTTAGGTTTATAGGAGCTCACAATGTGAGATTGCCTTGAACCTCAGAAAAGATTTTGGACTTGAACTTTGAGCAATCTTGAAACTGTTGACTATGGGGATGCTTGAAAATGGACTAAATGTATTTTGCATTGTCAGATGAGTATGAACTTTTGGGGGCCAGGGGCAGAATGTTACGGTTTAGATATAAGGTATCCCCCAAAAGCTCAGGTGTAAGACAAGGCAAGAAGGTTCAGAGGAGAAATGATTGGGTTGTAAAAGTCTTAGCCCTATCAGTGATTTAATCTCCTGATAGGGATTAACTGAGTGGTAACTGAAGTGGTAGGGTACGGCTGGAGGAGGTGGGAATTGACTTTAGAGTACGTATTTTGTATCTGAAGGGAGGAGACTCTCTCTCTCTCTCTGTTTGCTTTCTGATCAGCATGTGAGCTGTTTCCCTCTGCCACACTCTTCCAACATGATGTTCAGCCTCACCTCAAACTCCGAGGAATGGAGCTGACCTTCTATGGACTAAGACCTCCAAAACTGTGAGCCCTCAAATAAACTCCTCTATAATTGTTCTGGTCAGATCATTTAATCACAGCAACAAAAAAGCTGACCAAGACAGTAGCGAAGAAGGAAATCAGCTCAGAGCATGGCACGAGGAAGCAGGGAACAATCTCTCCTCAGCATGGGACAAAACATAAAACCCAAAGTCACATCTTCAGTGACTCATCTCCTCCTGCCTACCTTCCTATTCACCTACAGTAACCACCCAGTTAATCCCTATCAGGGGATTAATACATCAATTAAATTAAGACTTTTATAACCAATCACTTCACCTCTAAACTTTCTTGCATTGTCTCACACACGAGATTTTGGAGGGGACCTAATATCTAACCCACAACAATATGCATCTTTCAGGGCTGAGGGTATTCATACTGGCAATGTTGTCCACCTGCAGGAGAGAAGCCTTGAAGATTCTTTGGTCAGGCAATTTCAAGATTGTAAGCCCTCAGAATGTAGTCTAGAATGCAAGGGAGAAGGCATAAGCTACAGGTATGTACTGCTTGTCCCATGGAATCTCCCTTGCGGGGGGTGGGGGGGGCAGTAGTGAGGAGGGGTCTCCAAAGTGCAGAATCCATGGTGTGTACCTTTGTATTTTGGGTCTAAGAATGGCATTACTTACAGTCTATGGCTGACTCATGCTCTAGAAATAGCAAAGCAGGCCTAGTCAACCATGCAAAGAAAGAAGTATCTGCCATCCTTCCATGTATGGCTCATCTTAAGATGAGAGGAAGGGAGGTGGCATGGAGAATATTAGGGAATGGATATGAGGAAGAATGTTCATTTTTTCCCAAGGAAACAAAGATAGATTGATAATTTAACTTCTACTACATGTTCTCCTACATGAAGTGAAAAACAGACTCCACCTAAATATAGTACTGCAGTAGGCTGGATAATAGCCACGCAGTTTCTAAAATTTGTAAATGTTACTTGATGTAGACAAAAAGTCTTGGCAGAGGCAATTAAGTTAAGGACTTTGGGACAAGGTGATTACCCTGAAGTACCTGCACGGTCCCTCAGTGCTCTCAGAAGCATCCTTAAAGGAGAGAGACAAAGTAAGGTATTACAGACACACAGAGGAAAGCAGGTTAATATGGAACAGAGCAGGGGGAGACCTAGCCACAAGCTCAGGCAGATTGACAGCTGCCAGGAGTTGGAGAAAAACAAAGAACAGACAATGAATCTATGGATAAGGGATGAGGTGGCCACTGGATTTTTTTCTACACACACAACACAGGGAAGCAGGGGCCCAAAAGGAGTACAGTTATCAAAACAGTGGAAAAAATAGGATTAATCATCTTATAGTATTATTGCATTCTGGAAGTGTTCACATTTAGAATAATGTTTATTTCCCTTTCTGTAGGAGAAAAACCTATTGAAAACTGTGAGGCATAAAGCCATTCGGATTATAGATCTTAAAAAGTAAAGATGTGGTGAACACTAAAATTTCCATGAAGTGCAGCAGACCATTCCCCAATTTTTCAAGCTAGATTCAGGCCAACATTCACAGCTGTTCTTCCCTCTTGACTTTGCAGAAGCAGTTTGTCTGAGAAATCAGTATCACCCTGTATTTCTTAGGAGCCATGTGCTCCTTTTGAATTGGTCTGGAATTAAAATAGTTATCACTAGATATTTTCAAATTCTCAATTGTAAACTCACTCTGTCTTCAAAAAACTTTTTCTTCTGTTTGAAGGATCTGTTAGAAGGTGGGGTTGGGTTGCAAAAGGTTCATCATGACAATGATGAGTGATAAGAAATGGACTCTTTGATGTGTGGACCAGATGTGTTGTTGCTGGGAGCTGATTTCCTTTAATTCTTGGTTA
The DNA here is from genome assembly GCF_902686455.1 of Sciurus vulgaris. Lineage (NCBI taxonomy): Eukaryota > Metazoa > Chordata > Mammalia > Rodentia > Sciuridae > Sciurus > Sciurus vulgaris. Next base: position 115,625,433 of record NC_136464.1, read on the forward strand.
TTCTGTGGTGGGAGAGGATGATAAACAGGAGATTGAGAAATGGAAGGCATTGAGAAACTGGAACATGGTGATCAAGTGCTGGACCGTTATAAAAGGCAGAATATCTTTTTTTAAAAAAGCAATTATTAGCTGGTAAAATTTTAAAGGAATTTTGACTGGTGCAGTATGGGTGGAAGAGAGTCAGAGGTGTTCTGATAAATGTTTAGCAGCCAGCACTCTCTACAAAGAGTTTTTCCTGATATTTGTGCAGTAAATACTCCCAGGATGGCTGGTTTTAAGCTACTTGTGTGATGTCAAGTAGCTCACAAAATTGCAGAAGATTTAACATTTGGCAAGCTGGTACAAGCTGGATCCAGTACACTACTAGCAGGGTAGAAGCCAATGTGTGCTTTGGGGTTTTTTTCTTTCTTTTTTCTTTTTTATGTTGTAACTCTCCACCAAAAGTGGAAATGGTTTAGTGGAATAGAAAGTTTATTGGCACAGGGACTTGAAGATATTTGCATGTAGAAAACTGTGTGGCAGCATTTCTGGTCTTTCTTGGACCTCATATATGAATTGTTCCAGGTAGTGGCATTCTGAGCAGGGGTTGTTGAGAAAAAGGTCACTGTGAATTCTGTGGGCCATCAGAACAGCTCTGAGAACTGTAGGAGAGGACAGCATCATGAGGCTTTTGTCTGTTGGGAAGTGATGGGGCCTTTAGGACATGGAGCCTGCTTGGAAGAAGTTATGTCCTGGGTGCATGTCCTTGCAGGGGCTATGTGATCCCTTCTTCTCTTTTTGTTTCCCTGCCACTGTAAGGTAACTTTGTTCCACTATGAGATCCCTAGCTACAGGCTCAAAATCAATGGAGCCAACTGAACTTGGACTGAGATCTCTAAAGCTGTGAGCCAAAGTAATCCTTTCTTCCTTTTAAGTTGTTTACCTCAGGTATTTTTGTTAGCGATAGAAAGATGAATACACCAATTTTGCAATCCTCTTGAACTCTGGATTCATAGAATTAACTGCCTACTTGATATTTTTTATTTGGATGATTCAAAGTCAACTTATTTAAATCAAAATTGGTGCTCTATTTGCCAAATCTAGAGGTTCTTTCCACTCAACATTTCTGTAGAATGGGGTACCAGGTTCTTTTTTGCCTGTCGGGATCCCAGTAAATACATATTTATCCAATTATGATTGAGAAACATGAGGCCTTTAGTTTTTTGGGATTGGCTTATTTTGCTTAGTATATTCTCCAGCTCCATCCATTTACCAGCAAATGCCATAATTTTATTCTCCTTTATGACTAATATTCCATTGTGTATATATACCACATTTTCTTTATCCATTTATCTGTTGAAAGACACCAGGATTGGTTCCATAGTTTAGCTATTGTGAGTTGAGCTGTAACCATTGATGTGGCTGTGTCACTGTAGTATGCTGATTTTAAATCCTTTGGGTATAAACTGAGGAATAGGTCAAATGGTGGTTCCATTCCCAGTTTTCTGAGGAATCTCCATACTGCTTAATGGTTGAACCAATTTGCTGGCCTTTGTTTTTTGAGCAGAGTTTTATTAGAGGCAGTTACTAGAAATGTTCTTGACAAGAGATTTGGGCATTGGCTACACACTCCTATAATTTCTAAAGGAAAAAAGTCTTCCCACAAAGTTATCTGAAGAGCAGAAGTGCCATATTTTCGAAGTATGACACTCTCTAAATGTTTGGATCAGGATTGGACAACTGACTAAAGTGGTTGTGTTGGTTTTCTAGGGCTTCTTTAATAAATTACCATGAACTGCCCAGCTTAAAACACCAGATATGTTTTCCTTCACAGTTTTGGAAGCTAGATGTCCAAAATTGAGTTGTTAGCAGGTAGGGTCCTTCCTTGCCTCTTCTAGCTTCTGATTGCCTCAAGCTTTTCTTGGCATTTGGAAGCCTAAACCCAATCTATGCCCATATATTTACATAGCCATTTTCTCTCAGAGTCTGGGTCTAAATGTTCTTTCAAGCAGTCCTACAGATTAAGGGCCCACCCTAATGACTTCATCTTAACTCAGTTACATCTGAAAACACCTCATTTCCAAATAAGGTCACATCCAGGTGTTAGGGGTTAGGATTTCAATATATCTTTTTGGAGGACACAATTAAAAAAATAGTCATGAGAGAAAGCACAAAAGAATTCATTGAGCCAAACTTGTTCCGTTTGGGGGCTCAAAATTGAAATCGAAAGCAAAATGAATTCATTGTGTGAATGAATGCCATAGACCAGCACTGTGGCAACAAAACCACGTACAAAAGGAAATTATAAAGGAGCACAAAAGATATAAAGAGGTGGAGATAGTCTGAGAGAAATGACATGCAGAGAGAAACAAAGATTAAGAGGGAGAGATGGAAAGAGAAAGAATAGTTCTTCCACTGAACATCTTATCTTCAACTCCCCCTGTCCCCCACAGACAATTACATAACTCGTATGGCTTTTTGTTGCTTAAAAACAAAAGAAAACCTAAAAACCTGTCTTGGTCAATAAGACTCATGGAGGTAGGTTTAATTAGGAAGGTGGGAAGAAGAAAAAGACACAGCAAAGAGCAGAACCTACTAACTCCTTTTTTCCTCTTCATTTCTCACTGCTAAGCTTTGCTCTCTGCCCTGAGTTCTCATAGGCAGCATTTCTTGGTAAAATCACACTGACCTTCAAATCCAGCTAAAGTGAAAAACAAGAAAAACTCTTATTGATATTACATTCTTTATTAAGCCATGCATCTCTTATTCTCTTGGGCTTAGCTAGACCAATAGAAAGGTAAGTAGAGTGAGCACGCACATGTGTGCTCACACACACACACATATATACAAGGGTGTGTGATGCATGTGTTCTCTCTCTCTCATCAAATTCACTTTCTAGTCCTAACTAAAATCTCCCTTTCAATTCATAGTTTGCACAATATGAATTGTTTGCTAGGTCAATAAAAGATGAGGTAATGGAACTATCAAATATCACACTTTTCCTAATATACCCTAATATACATGCCAGCACATTTTATATGAGAAGCAATATCTCAGGTGTGCCCTAGACTTGCTGTTCAGCTGCAGGCTCAGGGCACACTCTTCCACATCCCTGGAGACTGATGCCACCCTCTCTAAAGTGTCTGTGTATATTAGTTACTAAGTAAAATATTAATGTTTATATTTTCAACACTTGTGTACAAAATTCTATTGAGATAGCAAAATATGTTACGTGTAGTTGCAGCTTTTCTTCCCAATAAATACAAACAATCTTGTGGGTTTTTAGCTTCTAAGAAAGGTGACTTTTAATAGTCTCTTAAAATACAGTGTCCTTTGTCAATCTCCAGAAAATTTTAGAAATAATTTTAGTTTTTTAATGTGTTTGATTTTGGGCATTTTAAAACCAAGTTACAGGTAGGAAAAAAAATCTTTCTATCTGAAAAGATTTCAGAATGGAAATTTTTGTCCTTGTTTCTGGAAATAACATCTTTATTCTTGTTTGAGATATTCATTTTGAAGTAGCAGGGCTAAACTGAATCTTAAAGTATGTTTGCTACTTTGGACTTTGCCAAGCAATTTCTATCCATATACCTTTACCTCCCGATATATGACAATAGCTATTTCAGATGTAAGGGTGTTCTATTTCATTGAGAAACCTTTTACCAATTACCAATGCTTCTTTTAGATGAACTTTGACATACATTGCTAGCTCAGTTGTGAAATATTTGCAATCACATTATCTGTCAGGATCTGATAATGATGTATGAACCTTGTCAAGTAGGAAGATGTATCTTGGGGAAAAATCACATTATACTGTTGCCTGGCACATTTAAATCAGTGATATTTTAACTCAAAGAAAATGGATTTGTATTTATACAGGCAAATTATGTTATAAAACTTTCTTATAATACATTGTGAGAAGTGATATTTTTGGAATTTTTATTTAGACATTATTATACAAGAAAAAATCAGATCTATAGAGTCATCAGAAAGCATATGAATAAAATCAGTAGGAAAAATCAGGGTGCCAGGTTTGTCTTATATTTAGGGTATATAGTTTATTCTTTATAAATACAGACTTTCTCATCATTTTCTTTGACCATATGTTTACGGTAACTTTTTCCTTATGCTAAAGGTGAAGAAACTATGGCACAACGAAACCCACATTTTTGCTTTCACTAAATTTCATTTAGGGAAAGAGATGGAAATACATGCAAAGTAGGTTGTGCTAATTACCTCTAATGAAACCCTCTTTGTTGTTTATTTTTTGGACAGACTTGATGGTATCATATTAAGAGGGAAGGAGTAATTGCTGCACAATTAAATTTTCTGTCTCAGATGTCACAATCAATTTGCTTTGTCTTACATTTTTGAAAGTTACTAGAAAATATATGTGAGGTTGGCTTTTGAGAAACCAAACCTAGTCAATAAATCAAGTACTATGCCAAATTTTTCTTTACTTGCATAATTCATGAACTCTATAGTTTCATTGTTGTTGTTCTGTTTTCCTTTAGAGAGAAAACAAACCAACAAACCAGGGTCTATATTTAATGAGCGGAAAACCCAGATTCTGAAAGCAGACTGCCTGGTCTCACATCTCGACTCTACCACTATAGATCACAAAAGTGCATGATCTCTCTTAGCCTCAGTTTTCTTATGTGCAAAGTAAAACTAATGATGTTACTTTTCCTTATAGGACTAAAAGAATTACTGACAAAAGTTGGTATTATGTTAAGTCAAAGCTCTTAGTCTCATTTATACGATAAATGGACATCTGTTCTTCATGGCAAATATTTGATCATGCACACTTGAGTGGAGGACTGATTTGTTACCTTTTCTCTACGGGGCCACCATGTTGCACACCATGGAACACAATGTCAGTGAGCCCCCTGTGCTCTGCATAGGGTCCTGCAAGAACCACGTCTCCTGATGTTGTATCTATTTTGAGACCTTTGTCCTTCTGCTTCCTCTTCATACTTATCAAAGCAGATCATCAAGGACATGTAGAACTTCGAAGTCACATGTACAAATGTAGCTATACGACTGGTGGTATTCTACATCATGTATAGCCAGAAGAATGAGAAATTATACTCCATTATATATGGTGTATCAAAATGTATTCTACTGTCATGTATGACTAATTAAAACCAATTTTAAAAATTTTTAAAAGAGGCATTTCTTCTCGGGAACAAAACTTCTATTGTAGAAGAAAATAAATGAAACCAATATCATGTCTAAAGAGATGCAGAGAAGTTGGACCAAACAACGTGATCAGTTTGATATTCTATAAATCAAGGACTAACTTGGACTAAGAGATGTAATCAGTTTGATACCTGTAGCTCATCTAAAACAGAGAGGTTAGTCAAAGTATACAGCAAAGTTGTGATTGTGCTGCTCAGGTGATGTGTAACTGCTCTCAGAGAATGAATCTAACTAAACGTTTTGGCTCTATTATCATTGCATTATTTCCATTGGCTGTTCCCAGGATAGATGCTGCTTTCCTAAGTGTATCTTTTTTAGAGCAAAGCAGGGGAAGATATTTTGTTTCTTGTCCTATAATTCAGGACTTTGACTCTGCAATCCCGAGTGATGAAGTTAGTCACTGCATTTACATTTCAGAGCTCACCCATGGACATCAATGCTCAAGAGACACTGGTACTCAGCTGGACTAAATTCAGAGAAATACTTTGAACTTGAAGGTATAAGAGTCTGTGTTTATTTTTCTCTTTCAAAATGATAACCACCTGCTGCCTTGCCGGAGTTTTGTTTCTTCCAGTCAAAACAATGTAGCTCTTAAAAATTCATTTTCTCTACTGAGAAGCAGAACATTAGGAGAAAATGTTCTTTTCAATTTCTTTAGTTTTTGTTTGTTCCCCAAGTTGATCACCAAACCCTAGGGTGAAGGAATTTAATTCAATCATCATAAATATAGCATGAGGCACATTTAGGAATGTTCTAGTTGATAATCCAATCACATCATCCTTTCCTGGCCAAAAAGAGACTGTTGCCAGCAGCACAGAGAGACATCTGAAGTTTCCTTTTTATAATTTTACACCGATAACAATCAGTTGCAAAAATAGTGTGCGAAAGATGAAGTGCTTCTCCATATTTCCTCAAAGAAGAGTGAAATCACTGTGTGCAAATGTTTATAAAGGTTCTAATTAGCACTTTAGGATTTCACAGAGATCTGTAAATAAATGGTAGGTTGAGACTTGAAAATAATTTTTTTGAAACACTTCCTGTGCGCAATACTTTTAATTAAGACCCAACGCCTCATTCTGACTGTGTTATTTCGAGGAGCTTCTGTGACCCTGTGTCCTAGCTTCTGCTCTTCCTTTCTGCCTATAGTCTTCTCACTGTCAGTTTTCCAACGGCCTTCTGCTGCATCAGCTTGTCGTTTTATCGTGGACTATTCCTGACTTTCCCTTCCAGATTTTCATTTTTTCCCTATCTTTGACCATATTCATTTCAATAATACTTTTTCATCCCTATTGGCCTTGACACACCACACTATTTCCACAAATAATTAATTAATTTTGGTCTACAATCTTCATCTTGTACATTTTCTGCTCTTGAATTGTTGGAGAAAGTCATGCAGAGTAGGGGCGTCAAAGACCCCTGGGATAAAACCTTTGATGGACACTGCAAACTCTGCTGGTCGAATGCTGTGTTTATAGTTATATTTCTCATACGAGTCATTCCAATTTTTTCTCTCTCTCTCTCTCTAGACCTGGAAATCAATCAACAACCCCTTTCTTTCATCTTTTCCAGAATTAGTGACACTGTCTGAAGAAAAGTCTAACTCATTTCTCATCTTCCTGTGCAGTGGCCACCTTATATTTTCTCTGTATTTTCACCTATCATCTTATTCTTTATGCTTATAAATTCTCAATTCTTACAATGAAGAAAGAAGGTCCATTTTCCTTCTGTAGACTAATGATTTATCCTATGCTTACGATCCCGTTTCTATTGTAGGACTTTCTCCATTAATTATTCCCTTTATCTCACGTCTTCAAGAACTCTATTTCCAATTTCTTTCATTCTTTCTGCCAATTAACACACTTCCATCTTCCTTTTAAATTTTATGTGTTTCTTTTTTAGTTGTGCTTTCTATGTGTTTCTTTTTTAGTTGTGCTCAATGCTCAATAAGCTTTTTAAATTTCCTGCTGATTCTCTGATTGCTTATAATCTGATGTCTAGCATTCTGTTGGGAGAAATACCCTCTATAAAGCCATCATCTTTTAACTATAATGAATTATTTTAAAAACAAATCTTACATGTTTATGTGTTTATTATCTCCAACAAAATAATATAAACACCTTGAGGATAGAGACTATAATTGTCTGGTTCCTCACTGTGTTTTCCCTATACCCTGGCTCATGCAGAATTGGCAATACAAAAATCCCAATAATGATTTTGTTCATCAACATTAAAATAATTGAGGCCATAATTCCTTGGCCTCAATTCTTATCATTTCATTTCTACCCCCAATCCAGTCAGGCCCCAATTTCTTATTCTATAAACTCTCATATTGATTTCTTTCTTACTTCCTTTTCATTTCAGCATTCTTTGTGAAAAAATCCCATGCCATCTAATAGTCTCCTAACCTCCTCCCTTGGCTCTCGTCCTGTCCATCCTACATGGACAATACCAGCTTAATCTTCATCTGAAACAAAGAAATCCTCTTTCTGTAATCCCAGCCCCAGGTGATTACAGATCTTTCTGCAACAATAATTTTGCCTTTTCTAGAATTTATGTAAATAAAATCATAGCATTTATAGTTGTGCTTGACTGGTTTCACTTTACATAATGTTTCTGAGATTTTTTTTCATAGTGTTTCATGTTTTAATTTATTTTGTAAATCAATGTACCCTTTTATTGTTGAGTATGATATAGCACTATTTCTCTTAATAAGTTGATGGACATCTCATTTTTTCCATTTTTTGATTATTGCAAACAAAGCTGTTAAGAACATTTATGTTTTGTTTTGAACTTGTACTTTTCTTTTGGGCAAATACTTCAGAGTGTAATAGCTAAATCATATGATACATGTATATTTAGCCTTTTTAAGAAATCTTAGGAACATTTTAAGAAATTATGAAGTAGGTTTAGTGGAATATGGTGTCATGCCACAGATGTGCTGTTTGAAATGTCAGAAGTCACAAAGGAGGAGGAGGAGGGTGGGGATAGTCATTCTGGTTAAAAGTCACTATCCTTGCTCGGCTTCTAGACCAGAGCCAGTTTTCAGATCTGGAAAACACTGACTGGGAGGAGGCCTCATTTCTAGAAGGTAAGTCATAGCAACTCTAGCCATTGTATGTCACAGTGATTTTCCCAGTCATTTACTAAGAAGACTCTACTTTGAAGAGGGAGAGGCACCCAGAACTTTCAAGAACTATTGGGCAGAGGTAGAAATTGAATTTGATATTTAGGAAACCAAAGCATCAACATGGCTCCCTGCTAGCACTGTGGTTTATAAAATTTATGAAGTTCTGACTACAGTCTGGTTTCCAATGGGACTACTAAGTCCAAGGATCTGTTCACTGATTATCTCCTAAAAGTAAACATGAAATGGACATGCTTGGTGGTTGGAATAATCCTTTTACTGGGTCTTTGGACTTCCAGGGAAGAATTAATATGATGAGGAAGAACCAACAAATATTTGGTAAACGCTACCCATGCCCGTGAGTGCACTCTTTCCTAGGAAAGGGTGTGGTGAGGGTACGCAAGCAATTAGTGGGTCTTGTGCCTACCATTTCCTCATTTCATTTCCTGGCAATTTTCCAGTCTGGATCCTTCAGAGACTGAAAAAGAATCCTGAAGAATAACTGTGCATGGTGAGAGATATGGGTTTAGTTTCATTCTGTTGCATATGGATTTCCAATTCTCCCAGCACCATTTGTTGAAGAGGCTATCTTTTCTCCATTGCATACTTTTGGCCCCTTTGTCTAGTATGAGAAAATTGTATTTATTTGGGTTTGTGTCCGTGTCCTCTAACCCATATCTCTCACCATGCACGAAACTAAACTCAAAATGGATTAAGGACCTCGGAATCAGACCAGAGACCCTGCAGATTATAGAAGAAAAAGTAGGTCCAAATCTTCACCTTGTTGGTCTAGGACCAGACTTCCTTAACAGGACTCCCATAGCACAAGAAATAAAAGCTAGAATCAACCACTGGGATAGATTCAAACTAAAAAGCTTTCTCTCAGCAAAGGAAACTATCAGCAATGCGAAGAAAGAGCCTACAGAGTGGGAGAATATCTTTGCCAATCATACTTCAGATAGAGCACTAATCTCCAGAATCTATAAAGAACTCAAAAAACTCTACTCCAAGAATTCAAATAGTCCAGTCAACAAATGGGCTAAGGAAATGAATAGACACTTCACAGAAGAAGATCTACAAGCAATCAACAAACATATGGAAAAATGTTCAACATCTCTAGTAATAAGAGAAATGCAAATCAAAACCACCCTAAGATTCCATCTCACCCCAATTAGAATGGCGATTATCAAGAATACGAGCAACAACAGGTGTTGGCGAGGATGTGGGGAGAAAGGTACACTCATACACTGCTGGTGGGGCTGCAAATTAGTGCAGCCACTCTGGAAAGCAGTGTGGAGATTCCTTAGAAAACTTGGAATGGAACCACCATTTGACCCAGCTATCCCACTCCTTGGCCTATACCCAAAGGACTTAAAATCTGCATACTACAGAGATACAGCCACATCAATGTTCATAGCTGCTCAATTCACAATAGCCAGACTGTGGAACCAACCTAGATGCCCTTCAATTGATGAGTGGATAAAGAAACTGTGGTATATATATACAATGGAATATTACTCAGCCATAAAGAATGATAAAATTATGACATTTGCAGGCAAATGGATGAAATTGGAGAATATCATGCTAAGTGAGATAGGCCGATCTCAAAAAGCCAAAGGACGAATGATATCGCTGATAAGTGGAGGATGACACATAATGGGGGGGAGGGAAGGGTTAGAGTTAGGGTTAGGGAGGGGGGCAAGTATGGAGGAAGGAACTACTGTATAGAGGGTAAAGAGGGGTGGGAGGGGTGGGGGGAAGGGAAAAAATAACAGAATGAATCAAACAACATTGCTCTATGTAAATTCATGATTACACAAATGGTATGCCTTTACGCCATGTACAAACAGAGAAACAACATGTATCCCATTTGTTTACAATAAAAAAAAAAAAAAAAAGAATAACTGTGAATCACTGCAAGCTCAAACACATGGTAACCCCAATTACTGCTGTTGTTCCAGTTGTTTTACTGTTGCCAGAGAGAATGTATATAACCTCAGTTATGTGATACTGTTGCATGGTGAATGCATTTCTTAATAATTTATAAGAAAAGAGAGCCAGAAACAGTGTATTGTAATGTGGAACATTTAAATATTCACCAATAGGTTTTCTTTACCTAAGGCTAAGTTAACTCATCCTCTTCCCATCATGGGTATGAAGTGGTCTAGATGGTCAAGGTAGTTTAGGGAACTTCATATTGGTCTGTATGCAGTGACATCATGCAGACTGGACACAGTGAGCAAGACGTGGCTAATATGCTGAAAACCTGCATCTGGACTCACCCCATCCTCCTTCTCTTTTGGTTGTGATACAAGTGTTTCCCTATTCCCTTTAAGGCCACTTCATTTACCTGCCTAATTAGAATTCTCAAGTTATTGATTATACTTTCTGTCACGCATATTCAACATCATCATCTCAAATAGGTCTTTCTCAACAATTTTTGAAACACTCCATTAAAACAAAAGCCAGATATCTGCCCTCTATCCTAAATCTGCCCTGCACTGTTGGACTTTGCTTCTCTGCCTAGATCTTGGAAAGGAATGTCTGTATTTGTCTTCATGCCATCACCCTGCCCCATTTCATAGTCAGAGTTTTTCATTTCAGTTTAAGTCCCCATCATTTATTATTAAAAAAAAGCTACTTATGTCAACATTAACCTCCATGCTTCTAAATCTGGATCTTTTGCATCAATCTCAGTTGGCTTCTCAGCAGCATTTGATAATATATTCCACCTGTTATGGTTTGGATCTTGAATGTCCTCCACTGGCCTTGTGTTGAGGGCTTGGTCCCCAGCTAAAGGCACTTTTGGGAAGTGATGGGGCCTTTAGGACATGGAGCCTGCTTGGAAGAAGTTATGTCCTGGGTGCATGTCCTTGCAGGGGCTATGTGATCCCTTCTTCTCTTTTTGTTTCCCTGCCACTGTAAGGTAACTTTGTTCCACCATGAGATCCCTAGCTACAGGCTCAAAATCAATGGAGCCAACTGAACTTGGACTGAGATCTCTAAAGCTGTGAGCCAAAGTAATCCTTTCTTCCTTTTAAGTTGTTTACCTCAGGTATTTTTGTTAGCGATAGAAAGATGAATAACACACCCATTTTGCAATCCTCTTGAACTCTGGATTCATAGAATTAACTGCCTACTTGATATTTTTTATTTGGATGATTCAAAGTCAACTTACTTAAATCAAAATTGGTGCTCTATTTGCCAAATCTAGAGGTTCTTTCCACTCAACATTTCTGAAATTTGCCCTCTTCTCTCTTCTGCTGTCTTTGCTAAAACTACCTTTTCTGTCACCTAGATGATGATGAGGGTGATGATGATGTTGATGATTTTATTATTCTCATTTGTAATCTTCTCATCTGTTCTATACTCAGCACACAGTGATTTTGATTTTTTTTTTTTTTTTGAGTTACTCCACCCTAGAACACTTTAATAAAGTAAAACCCAAACATTTAATGTGGCCAAACATGTCATACATGTCCTCACTTTTCTTCATTTTCCTCTTTGGCCTGTGCTTTTCACATGTGTAGTGCTTGCCTTTCAACCATCTCTGATACAGGGAAGGCTTCTCTGACCAGCCCAGCCATATCTCCCTATTAAATGTTCGCAATACATACATATACAACATTGTTTGTTTATAACACATTTGACTTTTGGTTACTATGTGTCAAATATGATTAGCAGCTCTTTAAGTAACACAGTTAATAATCATAATAATCCTATGAAATAGGATTACCTTCAAAACTTCCATTGTACATATCAGCAAACTGAGTACAGAGAAGTTATTTAACTTGCACAGAGTCATACAGTTTGTATGTGGCAGTTGGGATCAATCCCAGGTATCTAACTCCAGAGTTAGATCATACTTCCAACTCATACTTTTAACCTCCTCTTTCATGCTGTCTCTTTCCCTTAGTGACATTTACCACAGTCACAATGTGCATTTATTTGTGCAATTGTTTATGAATGTCTATTTTCTTACTGCAAGAAAAGCTGTTTTGCTCATTACTATGGTAAACAATGAAAACAACTGAATCAATTAAATATCAAACTACTTATGAGCATGACCTGGTATTTTGGATGTTAAGTTCCCTTTCTGTGTGTGCTCTGCCTTGAAATTTTGTAAGGTCCTGTTAAATTATTTCAGAAAAAAATTTTAAATGAACACTAGGCAGACGAATTTGAAATAGGTAATGAATATTTTCATGGCCTCACAACTTAATAACTTGAGGGTCTGGAGTAGAAAGATCAGCATTTCAGAAATGTTATGGAAAGTATTCATTTTTCATTCAAGTTGAAAGTTTCAGGAACCAGAAGTCATTGTCCCATTTTCTGATTAATTATGAATCCACATGCCTTGTCAAACCCAAGCCAAGGGATAGTAACAGAAGGTAACATTTTCCTGATTATAAAATAATATATGTTCATTATCTGGAATTTTAGAAATGTCAAAGATTATTGAGAACAAATTAAGAATCATTCACTGCTAAGTACACCAGGAAAATAAAAGCTAGAATTGATATTTTGTTGCACAAAAAGTTTGAAACATCAGCATACATATATATAAATAAATATTTATATGTACATATATGCCAAATATAGAGAAATGCATACACATATATATGTATGTATGTGTACACTTTTAAAATTAGCTTATTACTTGAGTGCTTGTTTCAGAAACAAATTTTACTGTTACTACATTTTTTTCAAAAATGTTATATTTAATGATGGAATATATTTATCTTTTGGATATGCCATCATTTATTTTATCATTTTATCTTGGTAAATAGTGTTTTATTTTAAATAATAATTCAGTATTCTTCTTTGTATAAATTACTGTCTATAACTCTGAAATTTTTCTCATATTTAGAGTCCCTGAAACAGAAACACACAGTGGGTGTTTCAATTAAAGAACTAATTCTACTAATTCTAAGTTAATTTTATTCTGTTTTATATATTTGAAAACAAATATATTTTATTCTGCATTATATATTTGAAATAGGGCATTTCGTGCTGTATTCAAACAACTCTACAATAATGTCCAACAGCTATGACTATTGAAATCAGGTTCTTTGATTTTTATGAAAATCTCTTTAGTGATATACCATGCTGACTTAAGTTATAGTGATCATGTTGAAAAAGATTGTTCTATTCTTAGTCTTCTTTTAAAAATTTGTACTATATCGAATATTGTAAAATGTTTTTCTGGAATTTATTGAAATTATATTTTAAAATGATCATATATATATAATCAAATAAATACTAAATCAACATTACACTTCTGTTGAAAACAATTCTTATTTATGTAAGTAAATAATTTAATAAAGTTCTCATGCAACTTTTAAGAAAAGTACGCAAAATAATGTCTGCACAAACAAGAATTTAGTGATTCCTTCAGTATTCACATAATGTTCAGGAATTACTTACCAATACAGAAATTTTGATCTCTGCTTTCACTTCAAAGTTAAGAAAAATTCTTACAGAGAATATGAATTCAAAACTCTGTACATGGTGGAAACTTGGAAGGAGAATGATGAAGCAAAATTTCCAGCAGCATCTTAGGCTTATCAAAAGACAGGGCTGATGGGTTCCTTGCTTCCAGAAGTCCAGCATTATGGTAGAGAGAGCACAGATCCTGAGGTTGGGGACAGCTGGCTGAGACCACACTTTCCAGCCATTATTAACTATTAGCTAATAACCTTTTTGAGCTTATCACTATCTTATTTAACATGTTTGTACTTATTGCATTAGTAAAACTGGCTTTAAAGCTTTATCTTTCTTTCATGCTTTCAAAATTTTATACCAAATGTTTACTAGTACATTTCTCTGTTTCTTGACTATTTGAATTGCTACTATTTCACTTTGGAGTCTTACCTGCATATAAATCTTTGATGATATTTTGAAATCCTTTGTTGATTATTAGTTTATTCATTTGTTAAACTTTCTTTTAATTTTGATAATTTTTGTTACACAACTGTAATTTGGTTGTTTATATTAGACCAGTGATATTCAAAGTGTAGTTCGATATACTTTTTAAGGGACTACCAGGACAAAATAATTTTTATAATAAAACCAGTGTTAGTTTTCTTTTTCATTCTCGTTTTCATCCAAGAACATGAAATTTTCCCCAATAAAAAGATAAAATGATTTTCATTTTATTAAATCTTCAGTTATTTTCACATCTCTTTCTACCTTCATTTATATAATATAAAGCTGCTCCCCCACCCTTTAAGCTGCAGTCATTTCCCAACTTACAACCTAGCTTGTCAGTCTGTGAACATCCTAGCTAGCTATTGGTTCTTTAGTCAGCTTGCAAGTATCCTTCTCCGTTATTGGTCCCCTGTTAGCCCACGGAATTTGACTGCTTAAGAATAGCTCCCCTGCCATTTTCACTGCTCTCTCCTCCTTGCTTTCATGCTCTCTCCTCCTGGCTTTCATTCTCTCTCTCTCTCTTCCTCTCATTTTTCTCTCTTACCCTGCAGGGAGACACTCCCCCAGTTTGCTTAATAAACTCTCTTGTGTGAGTTCCTGCATCCGGAGTGGTTTCTGGGTTCTTACCACTTAAAAAAAAAAAAAAAATTGAAAGAATTATGATAGTGGTAAATGTCCCTGATAAATTGAATCATTGTCCCCAATTCTTCCTCCCTTTGCATGAAATTTGAAGTCTCTCTCTGTCACAATGGGGAGTGTCTTCCAGCCCTTGTCTTTCTGATTTGCTTTCCAGATTTCTATCAGTCACATGTAGCAGTGTTAAGCCACATGCACATATAACAGTCTCATAGCCTTGAAGGTCAGTTCTTCCTCTGCGTTCTCTTCATCCTCCAGCTCACTTTCTCAGGGAAGCCATCTCTGAGAATTGGACAAATTTTGCTTTTTTAGCAGCCTTTTATCACTATTTAGTCTTAAGAAAATTGATGAGACAAGATTTTCTTGTTTAACTGTCCTTGGAAAATAATTGATTCGACAAACTTTTTTTGTGCATCTACTAAGTAATATCCTTAGGGTGCTCTTAATCCAACAAATATGCTCTATCTCCAAAATGAGCCCCTGTTGACTGCAGTGGTAGGACCTGCTCAGACTAATTGGCAAGTGTAGACTGAATCTGTCTTATTCACATGTATATATACTTACACATATTTGGAGTTTTGGAGCCCATTCCTACATACTCATACTCTTCTTTGAGTATGGTGCTGTAGCTCATAGCAATGACTCCAGAGTTCAATTTAACCATTTCCTCTATACACTGCTTTCATTTTAATATATTCCTCCATCTTCCCAATACACACACACACACACACACACACACACAAATATATATATAAAACATATAATATGTAAATATTTAATGTACGGATTAAATATATGCAAATATGCACATATATGTATTTGGTCAAGGTTAATTTACTATTTAGTTTAGATTTTGTACTTTTAGGACTGCCAAGTCTGTGCTTGGGTAGATGTTCTTGACAGGAGACAGGGCTTGTTAGCAATATGGACCACTTAGACCATCTTATGGCATCTGACACAAATAAAACAAGATCCTTTCTCTACAATTTGTATAGAATTTTGCCTTCCGAGAATCCATTTGCAGCTGAAAACCCCTCCAGGAACACTTAGCAGTTTACCAGAACTGACTGATGGGCCCACGAGCCAGTGCTCATTGGAGAAAGCGGAATATGTTGTTCTGCACCTCATTTCCCAGGCTGCCAGGCAGAAGGCGATGGCCTGGATGACAGCTGACACCGTGAGATGGCCCTGAGATTTCATTCACTTGTAAAACGAGGCCACAGAATTGCCTGGTTTAGCTGTGAGAGGCAGTTTGTCTAACTATCCTATGGAAAAGAAAAGGCCCTTCAAACTGTTGCGGATTTTTTCAGACTCCTCAGTTCTAATTATACGATCCTCTGTGACCTTGAGCTCAGCAGTGAGTCTTTTCTTCAACTGACACTAAGGATATTGTGTGTCCATCCATAGTCCACCCTTCTTTCCCATTTCACTGGAGAGGATAGTCAAAGCAGTTTTTCTTTTTCTTTTTTTCTTTACCCCTTGTTCATTAGGGCTTATCTCTCCCCCCTTATCTCTAAGTGGTTTGAGACTCATGCTTGTATGACTATTTGATGGCTTATTTTTCTAGGAATCTTCTTTGTGACATTTGACCAGTAACCTCTTACCTAGCCTTTGCCTTGGTTCTGTTGATCATATGCTGTAGAGAGCTGGAGAATTTTTGTGCCTAAAACTAGCAGCTTTCTTTTCCTCCAGATGTGCTATAGCAGTAGTGTTCCTTATAGAAAGTGATTCAACATAGAATCTCCATGAGGACAGGCACTGTCTATATTGCTCATTGTTGTATCCTTAGCAGAACATAAACTCCTTTGACCATGGTAAATTTTTGATCACAAATGAGTGAATAATCCCCATGGCAACCCTCTGCAAAGACTTCTCAGTTCTCACTGCTGCTCTCTGCCTACCTTTCTCAATGTTCTCTCAATGAAGTGAAAATGGAAAGAATAGGTTACATGCAAGTAATGAGCAGGTCCTCTCATCTCTCTTGAGCTACCCTGAAAGCCCTCTGGCCTGTTTTAGTCAGCTTTTTCCCTGCTGAGGCTCAAGGATCTGACCAGAACAATTTTAGGGGAGAAAAGTTTATTTGAAATTTTCTTTCCTCCATGTGTCTCTGTCTGGTTTAGGTATCAGGGTAATATTGGCTTCATAGTATGAGTTTGGGAGGGTTCCCTCCTCTTCTATTTTATGGAATACTTTGAGGAGTATTGGAATGAGCTCTTCTTTAAAGGTTTTGTAGAACTCGGCTGAGAACCCATCTGGTCCTGGACTTTTCTTTGTTGGTTTCAGAGGTCTCACTACATAGAAGGCTGGTTCCATTCCTTGCAGCTCAAGGTGAAGCTAAACATCATGGAAGAGTGTGGCAGAGAGAAGCAGCTTACATGATGATCAGGAAGTAGAGAGAGAAAGACTCCATTCTGCAGATAAAAAAATATATACCCTGAAGCTATGCCCCCAAGTCCCACCTCCTCCAGCCATACCCTACCACTTCAGTTACCATTCAGTTAATCTCTATCAGGGAGTTAATTCACTGATTGGGTTAAGACTCTCGTAACCCAATCATTTCTCCTCTGAACCTTCTTGCATTGTCTCAAACATAAGCTTTTGTTTGAGACATTCAAACTATAACATGACCCTACTTAATTTGACATTGGGACTTCTTCTTTTTACCCCTCTGTTGCTCTATGAAATTGTAACTTAAACAATAAATTTAGATTTTGGATATAAAAATTACACTTTAAATTTAATTAAACAAAATTGTGTGGATTTGTAGACTCATGTAACTAAGGAGCACAGCTGGACCCAGGGACACCTGGAACCAGAATTCAAATGCTACTGAGATAGTCTTTATGTGCCTGTGCGTCTTCTGTTTCTTCATCTTCTGTTTCTTCTCAGAGCGTTCCATTTGGCAGTTTCTGCAAGTGTAGTAAGAAGATAGGGACTTTCTATTAAGATTTTTAAAATTTTTCAGTTGATTCACATACTTATGGGGTAATATGTGATATTTCAATATATGTATATTTTGTCTAATGTTGGAATCAAGGTAAGCATATCTATCTCCTGAAATATTTATCATTTCTTTGATATTTATCATTTCTTTGTGGTGAAAACTTTCCAAAACTTTCCAAATTTTCTTCTAACTTTTTTGAAACATATGGTACATTATTATTACCTATAGTCACCCTACTGTGCAAGAGAACATCAGAACTTAATTCTTAGCATATGTATGCAGGCCGAGTTTGTGTTATATGACTATATCATTTAAAACATTATCATATTTGCTCATTTACATCCTTATCTAGTAGTTCTAACATTTAGTTCATCTTGGAGTCACTCTGTGTTGGTTATATTTCCTCTTGAGAATGAATTACATTTTCCTATTTTTAAAAAAATTTTTAGTTGTCAATGGACACAATATCTTTATTTATTCATTTATTTTTTTAATGTGGTGCTGAGGATAAAATCTAGTGCCTCATACATGCAAGGCAAGTGCTCTACCACTGAGCCACAGACCCAGTTTTTCCTATTTTTTTATGTTTAGTAATTGTGGACTAAATCCTGGACAAAGTGAACTTTAGGTTACAGAGTCTCTGAATTCTGTTGTGTCCTTTTGAAGAGCATTGATTTTATTGTTTCAGCAAGCAATTAAATGAATGAACTAAACCTGTGAACTTTGCATCTTGGACAGCAACTCTAAAATTGCTTGAATTCTTAGATCCTTTGTTTGACTGTCTTATGCATATATGCTTCAGAGATCAGCCAGGGATTTGAACAGAGTTTATCAACAGAATTTAGTATTCTCCTTGTCTAGCTCTCTTTCCAGGATTTTGTCTTAGGTTCTTTAGATCAGAAAGTCCATGACTTTTCGACAGAATTTTTATATGTGTTTCATCAACTGGAATCCATAACAGCTTATATTTAAATCAAAGCGTGAATCAGATTAATTGATCATGAAATTGAATGTGTTCTATTTGCAATTGTAAAAAGAAGCATCTTTTTCCAGAGAGCTGTGGAAAAAGGAGAGATAACAGCTTGGACCTGCAGCCAACAGCTGGGTGTTGGTTGGGATGCCTTGGGGAAGGCATCTAATCTGTTTGAGGTATTATTTCCTCCTTTGGAAAATAAGATATTTGTTTCCAAGATCTTTCACACCCATGTTGCTGCCAGTTCTATAGTTCAGTGATTTTCATGATGGGATGACTTTGAGAAAAATGAAGAGCCCCTGCTGCCCATTCTTTTTTGAACAATTTATACTGAGGTATAATTAGCATACACCTAACAGTGTAGACAAATGTGTAGTTTGATGGGTTTTGATGTACATATATTCCTGTGAAATCATCACTACAACCAAGATGGTGAACATACCCATTGCCTTCCAAATTAACTTGGGTCCCTTAGTGATCCCTCATTCCACTTTCTTCCTTCCCCTCCTTGTGCCCAGCCAGACAACCACTGACCTGCTTTAGGTTACTACAGATTACTATATGGTGGTATATCATCAGGCGTTTGATATGCATCCCCCTAATGTTTAATGATACTGTCTTTTAATATACTTATTTGCTGTTCATATATGTTCTTTGGTAAAATATCTTTCAAATATTTTGCACATTTTCTCTTTCTTTCTTTCTTTCTTTCTTTCTTTCTTTCTTTCTTTCTTTCTTTCTTTCTTTCTTTCTTTCTTTCTTTCTTTCTTTCTTTCTTTCACCCAGGGCCTTACACATGCCAGTCAATGCTCTACATCTGAGCTACACCCCAGCCCGTGCACATATTTTTATTGGATTGTTCGTTTTCTTATTATCCAATTTTGAGAGGATTTTAATACCTTAGATATACATCCTTTATCAGATATATGCTTTACAAATATTTCCTCCCAGTTTATATATTTTTCTTTTCACAACAGTGTGTCTTTTGAAAAGACAGAAGTTATATGGAATCTGAATTTCTGACCCACAAATTGTCAGATACCATAAAATGGTCACTAAGTTCTAGCATACCTTATAACACAACACTGGATTTTTCAACATTTATCATGCAGTCTTTAGGTAAGGAATGAAAAAACTAAGAGTGCATTTGGGTAGCAGTTGCAATGAGTAAACCTGTTGCTTGTCCCACTCAGTGACTGTTGTCACTCCTTTGGGAAGTCAGGTTGCTCCCTGAATTCTATAGTTTCAGTTCCTACAGAAAGAAAAAGGAAGCTCAGCTTGTTCTCTGCATAAATAAATCTCTCTTTCTTCTGGTTATGAATTTTGCAAAGAATCTTGGTAACCCGGAAGGCAGATCCCTTATTCTCCTCTGAAACTCGCAGGTCTACAGCAGGGAACAGTGGGGTGCCATGTTCTGTGGCCAAAAGTTTGAGGTGAACTGGGATTTCCTCTGGTGCTCCTGGACGTCCAGCCTCTCATGGAGTCTTCTCCCTTTTCTGCCCAGGGCCTTGTTCAATCTCTATCCTTTCATCTGAAAAAACTTATTCTTTAGAAAACGTCTGATATCAGGCATTAATCTGTTCAGGTGGGCTTATTTTTGCTGTTTTATTCTACTTTTTACTTTCTGCCTATCTTTTTTTTTTTTTTTTTTTTTGGCACCAGGGATTGAATTCAGGGGCACTTGACCCCTGAGCCACACCCCCAGCCCTATTTTGTATTTTATTTAGAGATAGGATCTCACTGAGTTGCTTAGCACCTCACTGTTGCTGAGTCTGTCTTTGAACTGTGATCCCCCTGTCTCAGCCTCCCAAGTCACCAGGTCTACTAGACTTTGAGAGGATTAATCCACTGATATATATTAATTGGGTGGTAATTGTAGGCAGGTAGGGTGTGGCTGAAGGAAGTAGGTCATTGGGAGTGTGCTTTTGGGGTTTATGTATTGTCCCTGGTGAGCAGAGCTCTCTTGTGCTTCCTGGTTGCCATATTATGATCTCTTTCCTCCTTTCAGCCATGATATTCTGCTTCACCTGGAGTCCATAGCTATGGAATTGACCAACCATGGACTGAACCTTTGAAACCATAAGCCAAAATAAACTTTTAAGCTTTTCCTCCTCTAAATTGTTCTTGTCAGGCCTTTTGGTCACAGCAATGCAAAAACTGACTAAAACATCCACTTAACCTTACAAGTATAATCAACTGCTTCTCTCTGCCTGAGGCTGAATGTAATAAGCAACAAGTTGTAGTGTCTGTTCTCAGGGAGCGTTTAGAGTCCTGTCATGGCCTCTTTGGTCAGCTGTTGTAAGTATTAGAGTGGATTCCAGAGTTGTTCTTCCTGGGATATCTTTTACCTATTTGCCCAGGTCCCCCTGTAAAATATTTTCAATGAACATATGCCACTTTCATGAAGAACATATGGGCCTGAGGACTGGAGAGGCGCTTCAGTTTAGAGGCAGATGCGAAGGGCAATCCTCCTAGGAAATTACACCTTGAACTTCCAGAGGAAGTGGGGGAGGGAAAAGACTCCAGACTGCAGTTGTTAGCAGTTGTTTTTCTCATAGAAATGCCTCTGGCACCCCGAGATAATAGGTTTGGGAATCCCAAAATATCTTCCTCCTTTTCTGACTGTGAAATTTTAAAGTGAATATTTTGATGTGAATTCCTGTTGAAACGGTACCTGAACATTCACAGACACAATGTAATTAGTGTTGGTCAGCACTCATAGGGAATGAATTGTCAAGAACGAGCACAAGTCAAAGCAGAAAAACACCATACAAAACGAAATGGTTATTGAAGTTCCCTTTGTTTCTTAATGCAGAATGGAATATGAGTTTGAAAAAATCAAGGTCTCTAAGCAGAACAAAAATCTAAGAGGCTTCTTTCTGCTCTGATGTTGCAATGCTAACAAGATGGCAAGAGCAGCTCTCACAACCCAGACACTGTGGAAGGTCAGATTCTTCATCTTTTAAGCTGAAAGCAACCCATTCTAACACTTAGTGTGCTTGTTTACAGTTGTTTTAAAAAATAACTTGGGGTCCAATAAAGGTAATGCAATAAGATAGCAAGTGAATTCTTTGCAGAGCTTGAAATTTCTTAAACTATATCAGCATGCAGTTAAAATTACTTGGAGCACTTATTATTACAAAAGTAATACATACTTATTGTTTTAAATCTTGGAAATACAGGTAAAGATTATATCACTGAAATCTTAGCTATTAGTATTTTTCATACAGCTTTTTAGTCCTTTAATTCACTTTTATGCTTTGTCTTAATTAGAGGATAGAAAATTATATGCAAATTATAAAAAAACCAGAAATATATAGAACAAGTGAAATTGCTTCTTCCCTCAGATAACCACTATAAAGAGTTTGTTGTCAAGCATTACTTTTTTGTTCTATAGTATTACATTTACCAAATCAAATATAATTTTATAAAATAATCACATCATTTCACATTTTTAAAAGAATAGACTTACAGATTTAATTACTCAATTCCTTGTAAATAGATATTTAAGTTAATTACAATGTTATGATCAAACTTACAGATATTGGAATATATCCATAGTTAATCCTCAGATAAATTTCCAGAAGGAAAATTGAAAACAAATTTTTATGAACTTTTAAGGTTTCTCTTAAGATTAAAAAAAAAAAATCCACTGGAAGAGTTTTATAAATTTAGGTTTTTAACAGCAAATTATAAAAATGTCTTTTTTCCTCAGAGTTGTAAATGCTGGATATTATATTTCAAATCTTGTCTAATGTATCTCTAAGAATGGTACGTTATAAATATAATTAGTATTCCTTGGGTTACTAGCAGGACATGAGCATGCAACTTTATGTAGTAGTGTAGAAAGCAATGAAGTGAAATGATTGCTTTTCAGTAAGGTTCTCGGGGTTTATCTGGGAAATATATTTCAGTAATCCAAAGTGGGAAAGTGAGGTGTGTGGCAATAACCAACTCAGATCTCAGGACAAAAGACTGAATCCATGCTTATTTCCCTGAAGAAGTACCAGCAGAGTGAAATGTGCAGTGAACAGGCTGAAGCAATGAAACCATGTTATATTTGCATCTGGGAAAGTTACTTGGCCTTGCATTTTCGGCTGTCCCTATCTTTGACTTTCCATCTGATTAGAAATTGGAAAATCTTCTTGCATGCATTTCTTCTCTCTCTAGGAAAATGGCCCTAACCCATTATGGAGTACAGGTCTGCTAAGGTACAGAGTTTGAATGCCCCAATACTGATAAGTTGAAGTCCTGGTTTTTCTTATAGCCATGTTCAGAGGTGGGGGTTTGGGGAAGTGATTAGATCATGAGGGCTCTGACCTCATGAGGGGATTAATCCACTGATAGCAGAATAGACTACTGGGAAGTGGTGGAAACTGTAGGTAGGCAGGCGGGGCATGACTGGAGGATGTAGGTCACTGGGGGTGTGGCCTTGGAGACTATCTTGTCCTGGTTCTTCTCTCACACACAAATCTCCTCTCTTTTTCTCTCTCTCCCCTACCCCCCACTTCCTGTCTGCCATGAACTGAGCAGCTTTCCTCCACCATGCCCTACAGTCATGCTGACCATGGACTGAGACCTCTGAAACTGAACCAAATAAAATCTTTCCTCCTTTAAGTTGTTTGTGTCAGGAATTTTGGTCACAGTGACAAAGAGCTGACTAACATAGGGTCTATGAACTTGGACTTCAATTTGAATAAGTACCCTTTCTCTTCTGTAACTCAGTATTTCTCAATCCCAGACCCACCTGTGAAGTTTTTATCCACTTATACTGCATGCTTTTCCCTCTCTCTTTAGGCCAGTTACCTGAGACTCTCTGGCTTGTGGGACCTGTGTATAGTGCTATTTTATTAAAAGCTCCACATACAACTCCAGTGTGCATCCAGGCTGAAGAAACACTGGGTTAATTAATTTCCACTCTTGAATTGTTAGAGGAACCATGTCTCTTCACACTTTCTCACTCCCTGTAGACAGCGTTTCTTTTCTCTAGCAAGTTCTAGGTTGGATAATATTGAGAAGAATCAAAACAACAACATGGGTGGATAATATATGTTTACCACATAGCCACACGTAAACCTAATTGTGAGTAAGCATCACAAAAAATGCCTTCTTAGTTAATTAGCAATCTTTCCTGTAAGGGACAGATCAGCTTGTTCTGTGCATGTAATCAATTTCACATATATCTTAGCTCAGCAAATAAATCATTCCCTTAGCTGCAAGGATGTGAGTTTGGAGGGTCAGCCAGAGGACTAGGAATGGATATTGGTATTCGGAAGCTGCCTTAGAGCCTGGAAAATCTGTCCTGTGAGGATCCCCATCTTCACCTTTGGCAACAAGTCCACAGTCCTAGGTCTTACTCCTTTGTTTTCTTGCTGACACCCAGGCTATAAAAATCAACAATCACACTGGCTTTCTTGACCCTTGGCTCCCACTGTGGTCTTTCTCCGATCTGTCTCTCTTCAGGTTGGCTGTGATGTAGGATTCTGCAGTTTCCCCTTAGTCTCTTAATACTGGTCAAAAATGTTTGTCTTTTCTCCCCAAGTTTCTGAGTTGGAAAGGGTATCTCCAAACAAAAAAGGAAACCTGATTCCCTGGTAACAATAGTCTCCTTTCTCTGTGTTCTTCTCCAGTTTCCTCTTTGGAATGCTTCCCCATTCTCTAGCACAGTGGTCAAAAGACAAAAGACTATATTTGAAATGCAAAGCCTTAGCTTCGTATTCAAATAGTGCTAACCCAGCAGAAAAGTTCTTCTCAGCACTTTTAAATTCATTAACTCTTTTCTATGTCAATACTCCTGGCCTGGCTCCCCCTTGCTGCTGGAGAAATGGGAAAGCAGCGTAAAGAAAATGAAATAGTGGCCAAAGACCTGCGGATGCTTAGGAAACTTCAGCACCTCACATCTCTCTGAGCTTTAATATCCTCATTTGTAAAGTGCCAGTCCTACTGTTGCAATTGAGATGGTAGATGGGGACACGATTTAAAAACAATGACGTGATCAATACGTGTGCATAATAAAATGCAAGATCTCAGTTGAACGCATTTTGACAAACAGGTACAACTGTGTAACCAATACCAAGAGAGATTCAGAAGCTTACTATCACAGTGGGATTTTCCTTCTTGCCCTTTCCAGTTAATGTACACTATACCCCCACCACCCAGCCACCATTTTGATTTCTATAACTATTGGTTCATTTTTCCTGTCCTTGAATTTCAAGGGATTGTGCAGCATGTATGATTTGCATTTGGCTCCTTTCTCTTGTGGTAGAAATACCAAACTTGATTATAAAATGAAACTATAAGAACAGTATGAGGAAGAACCAATGCCTGGGAAAAAGAGTTAATGTCCCTCTTTCTCCTGTCAGCCTCTCTTCAGGGAACCTAATTAACCATGGGTCCCTATCCATTGGATTGTAAATAGCTGTCTCTAGGAGCCGGAAATGCAAACATCTCTGTGACAGGCTTCCAAGGCCAGAGATTCAACAGAGGCCTGTAACTTTGTGTACTTTGTAACTTTCTGAACTCTGTAGAAATGTAGCTACATTGCTTAATTGCTTGACCAATTAACTGCTGTCTAAACTATAACATCGTATGTAGGTTTAGTTCTTAGAAATACAGCTCTTAGGGAAGTAAACTCAAGTTATCTTGAGTTACTGCTGCCTGTGGTGAAGGCCACACTGTAAAGTGTTTTTCTGTCTTTGTTCTGTACCTGTGAACTGCAGATCATAAATTCCCTGTGCATGCTCTTTGGTCACATAGGCCAAGTATTCAAAACCATCAGTGTTGTAATGGTTAAGGAATGATGTCTAATCTCCTATAAAAGCCGCATGTAACCTCAGCTCAGGGCCCAGAATTCAGAGCCCTAGCTCATCTGGGTCAGATTGCATAAATAAGTCTCAGTTCTCCAGCCCTCCTGGTCTCTTGCTGAGCGCAATTTCCATAACACTCTAATAATTGGTGAGACACATCTATGTTTTGTGTATCAATCCTTTTCATTGCTGTGGAATATTTCATGATATGAATACATCAGGTTTTGTATATTCATATTCCTGAATATTTGGACTATTCATATTCCAGTTTTAGTTTTTATGAATAAAGCTAATATGACCATTCTTGTACATGTTTTTGTTGTCGTTGTGGCTTAAATATATACTTTTATATATTTGGGGCATATACTCAAAGTGGAACTGTTAGGTCATAATGTTTCAGTTGACCTTTATAAAAAACTGCTAAACTGCTGTCTAAGGTAGTTGTATGAGAACTCCAAGTTGCTCCAACATCCTTTTCAATGTTCTTAGCGTCTTCAATTTCAGTTCTAGTGATTTCAGTGCATTGCTAATAATGAATAATACTGATTATCTTCTCTATATATGCTATTGGGCACAATGTTCTTTGGTGAAGCATCAGTTTTTGCTTATTTTTTTAAAATTTATTTTTATTGTAAACAAATGGGATACATGTTGTTTCTCTGTACATGGAATAAAGGCATACCATTTGTGTAATCATACATTTACATAGGGCAATGTTATAATTTTTGCTTATTTTAAAAATTAGTTTATTGCAAGATTCATAGGAGATCTTCATATGATTTAAAATATAATTCCTGTGTCAGATGTATACATTGTGAATATTTCTCAGACTGTGGTTTGCCTTTTTAATTTCTTATTGTCTTTTAAGTAGGAAGCATTTTAGATTTTGATGAAGTCTAATTTGTTTTTTTTTTTTCTTTATGGTTTGTGATTTTTATGTCCTATATAAGAAATCTTTGCCAAACTCAAAGCCACAAAAAATATTTTCCCAGGCTTTCTATTTTATTGTTGCTCAAAAGTTGATATATGATGTGATTTGGTGCAGTTTTCTTCATATTTCCTCTTCTTGAGGTTCATGGAGACTCTTCTGTCTGGAAGTTTACACTTTTCATCAAATTTGACATATTCAGCTGTGTTTCTTCAGACAAGTTTTCTGTCTTCCCTTCTCTGGGACAATGGCACATATGCTCTTCATTTGTAAAGAGTATTCTTTGAGGGATATATTCTTCTAGACTTAGATCTTTTTTTTTTTTTTTTTTTTTTTTTTTTTTTTTTTTTTACTTTAACAATTCATTTCACTGTCTTCTTGCTTCTACAATTGCTGATAAGTTAGTTGCCTTTCACAGAAACTTGCTATAAAATTGCAGTTTTTTCCCACCCTTCAATTGCTGTTTCAATTTCTTCTTTATCTTTTGTTAACAAACATTTGATTAGGTTGTAAAATAGGTGTGATTTTCTTTGACTTCATCTGGCTTGGGTTTTGCTGATCTTACGTCCGTAGTGGGTTGATCTTTTCCTTTTTCTCCACCAAAAAAAAAAAAAAAAAAAAAAATTAGTGAAAAATTAATATTTATTTCCTCAAATATTTTTTCTATCATGTTCTAGTTTTTCTCTTCTGAGTCTGTGTTGACCTTTCATACTCTTCCAAAGATTGACTTCAATTGGGTGTAAACCAAAGATTAAATGTGATTAAATTCTCCTTTAGTGAGCACAACCCACAACTCCCATGTTTCTTGATAGGGAGATACTGAGGGATCGGGATCTGTCTCTCAATTTTGTCAGTGATTAACCCATAAAATCCCAAGTGTTCAGTTTTTCAAATATTTCAATGAAATTGATACATGTATATTAAAACAGGTTGGAAGTAATAATCTATAGTGTATATCTATTATTATATTAATTAACCTTAATTATATCATAACCATTTGGTAATATAATTGTCTTTGTTATATGAGTAAATAATTATATATCATATAATTCTATGTTATATGTTATATTTAAGTTTGTGCAGGTATTCAACATCCTGGGCAATGGGACAAAATGGATTACAGTGAGGAGGAATTGGGTCACTGTATGAAAAGTCTCTCTTACCAACTCCATTTTCCATTCCCTGTTTTTTTGGCAAATTTTGGAGGGGATAGAAGGAGTTGTCAGGATAAAAAAATTTATTTTTGCATCTGTTTGCTTTTTCATATTCTAATATGTTTCATCTATCTGTTGTTTCCTTTTGTGTTTTGGGGTATATAGCACTTTATTGGTGATTTATAGGTACAACATTGTGCAGCAAATGCTTTTCCATCTTTTTTAACAAAAACTTTATGCTGACTGATTAGTATAACTCCTCTTTTTTCCCTCCACCCAAGTCCTGGAGACCACCATTCTATTCTTGATTCAACTAATTTAACTATTTTAGATACCCCACTTAAGCAGAATCATGCAATATTTGTCTTTCTGTGACTGACTTATTCCATTTTGCATAATGTCCTCAAGGTGTCATGGCAAAAATCCATAGTGTCATTGTATTGCAGAATCTACTTTTGGGTATATATACCACATTTTCTTCATCCATTTATCTATCAATGGTCATATAAGTTATTTTCACATCTTGGTTATTGTAAATAGTGCTGCAGAAAACATAGGAGTGCTACTATTTTTTTGAGATACTAATTTCAATTATTTTGGACACATATCCAGAAATAGAGTTGCTTGGTCATCTGAGTGTTATATTTTTAATTTTTTGAGAAATGTATACACTGGTTGCATCATTTTGTATTCCTATCAACTGTGTTTAAGAGTTCCAGTGTTTCCACATCTTTGTTTTTTGTTTGTTTGGTTTTGATTTTTTGATGCTGAGGATTGAATCAAGGGCCTTGTTCATGAAAGGCAAGCCCTCTGCCAACTGAGCTATATCCCCAGTCCCCAGTTTTTCCACATCTTTGCTGACAGTTGTCTTTTTTTTTTTTTTTTAAT
Source organism: Sciurus vulgaris (assembly GCF_902686455.1). Lineage (NCBI taxonomy): Eukaryota > Metazoa > Chordata > Mammalia > Rodentia > Sciuridae > Sciurus > Sciurus vulgaris. Next base: position 115,653,998 of record NC_136464.1, read on the forward strand.
AACCATTCTGATAGGTGTGAGATGCTATTTAATTAAAGTTTTGATTTTTATTTCCTCGAAATCTATTCATGTTTAACATTTTACATCCTGTTGACTTCTTTGGAAAAATGCCCAATCAAGTCTTTAGCCCATTTTTAAACTGTATACTAGTAGTTTTACTAATCAAGTTGTAAGTTTTCCTTATCAGGTTTTACGAATGTCTCATGAATTGGGGGGATTAAGCCCTTATCAAATATATAATTTCCAAAATGTTTTATTCCACTCTGTAATAGAAGAAAATTAATCACTCTTTTGATTGTTTCCTTTGCTGTGCCAAAACCTTTTCGTTTGATGTGATTCTGCCTGTTAATTTTCATTTTTGTTGCCTTTGTTATTGTTGTTTTTTTATCTCCATGAAATCATTGCCAAGACCAATAACATGGAGTAGTTCCCCTGTTTTCTTCTAAAAGAGCCCTATGATTTTAGATTTTAGATTTTACATTTAAATCTTTAATTCATTGAATTGATTTCTGTGTGCAATATAAGGTAACAATAGAATATCTTTCTTTTGCATATCAGTAGAGTTTTCCCAGCACCATATACCTTTCCCTACAGTATATTCTCAGCACCTTGACTTACATTATGTTCAAAACTCCCTGTATTTTAGATCCGGATGATATCTCCTGTTTGATGGCTGTCCCACTTCTTTACTCTTCTCAACCCTAGTGCTTCTTTCCAAATATGGATTCTAATATGATTCTCTGCTCAATTATTAAAGCCTTCTACTTTTTGAAATTTAGTTTATTGTGTCTTCTTTGTACCTCCCTTACTTAATAATTCACAGAGAAGTAAAAATTTTGATTTAGTCATTTTTTTCATTGTAGTTTTTTAGCGTGGTAGTAAATTCATTCACATAATTTTGTGTTATAACAAGAAAAATAAGTCTATGAAATACATTTAAGTTACTCATATTTTGTCCAAGAATCCATCCAACTTTGACTCTCTATCATTGACAGAATTCAAAATGGACTGTATAAGAAAATTCTGTGTGCCTAATCTTTACCCTAAGAGGATATCTGTCAACTTTTCCCAGTAAAGTTTAAACTTTCATGACCAAATGAACCAAGAATTTTGATTTCTCAGTTTAAGATTATTTTCTTAATGCCTAAAAAGAGAAAAACTATTTTTTCTAGTCAAAATTATTTGGTGAAGCACCAAAGTGTCCATAAATAGCCTCAGGGATACAAAAAATAATTTGAAAATCTAGTGAAAAGTAATTTTAAAAGAAGCACTATTTGTAATAGCCAACATGTGTATTTGGTCAAGGTGTCCATCTGTGAATAAATGGATAAAAATTGTGGTATGGGACTGGGGATATAGCTCAGATGGTAGAGTGCTTGCCTCACAAGCACAAAGCCCTGTGTTCAATCCCCAGCACCCCAAAAAGAAAAAAAATTGTGGTACAGATCACACATTGCAGGTAGGACTGCAAATTGGTGCAACCACTCTGGAAAGTAGTATACAGATTTCTCAGAAAACTTGGAATGGAACTACCATTTGACCCAGCTATCCCACTCCTCGGTGTATAGCCAGAGGACTTAAAATCAGCATACTACAGTAACATGGCCACATCAATGTTCATAGCAGCTCAATTCACAATAGCTAAGCTATGGGACAAACCTAGGTGCCCTTTGACAGATGAATAGATAAACAAAATATGTTATACATACACAATGGAATATTCCTCAGCCTTAAAGAGGAATGAAATTATGGTATTTGCCAGTAAATGGATGGAACTGGAGACTACCATGCTAAGTAAAACAAGCCCATCCCAAAAACCAAAGTCCAAATGTTCTCTCTGATATGTGGATGCTAACACACGATAAGGGGAGACAAAAGGGAAGAATAAAAGTTCATTGGATTAGACAACAGGGAATGAAGGGAAGGGTGGAGGGATAAGAATAAAAAAGTGGACTGAATCAGAAATACCTTCCCTACATTCATATATGAATATACAACCAGTGTAACTCCACATCATGTACGACCACAAGAATGGGAAGTTATACTCTATGTATGTATAATATGTCAAAATACCTCTTACTGTCTGTATTACTAAAAAGAACAAATAAAAAATTAAAAAAAAAATTGTGGTGCCCTTACACAATGAAATATCATTCAGCCATAAAAACAAAGGACATCCTATCATCTGTAGCAATATGGTTGGAACTGTGAGGACATGATGTTATGTGAAATAACAGAAAGATAAATGTTACATGTTCCCACACATATGTGGGAGATAAAAAAATTGGCTTCATAGAAAAGTGATAGTGTAATGGTCCCTAAAGACTAGGAAGGGAGGAGGAATAGGACCAGAAAGTAATTGGATGATAGGTACCAAAATACAGTTAGATAGGAGGAACTAGTTGTTGATACTCCACAGCACAGTAGGGTACCATTATCTAGTCTACGATAATTATGAATGTATTTCAAAATAACTAGAAGGAAGAGTTCAAAGGTTCCCAACACAGAAATGATAAATATTTGAGGAGATGGAAATGTTAACTATCTTAATTTGATCATTATGCATTGTATATATGTATTGGATTTTCATACTCTACCCCATAAGTATGTATGAATATTACATGAATGAAAATAAAATTAAATATAAAATTAAAAATTAAAACTAAAAATCCACTTAAACTCTTTTCGTAGACATATGGAGATAAAAAATTAAAAATCTGTACAAATATTTCATACAAAAGTTATACTCCTGTGCTATTTGGCCTTAATTTGCTTTCAAATGAGACTTTAAGTTCATTTCTGTGTTTTGCTTTCAGCTCACTGTAGTATTTACTGGGGTTTTTTTATTAGATTCTCGTGTTCTTAAGACCACTAATTTTGATATTCATAGAAACAATCTATTGCATCTCACATTATTTCCTTTCTAGCATTGTGAGGACAATTTCAAAAGTTAAATTGAACTCTATTCAATTGTCTAAGATGCTAAGCCATTCCTCTTCTTTTAAAGCTAATATTCAGAGAGATGAAAAGTTCTGATGGAGAACTGTTTCATACTTAATTCAGTTATTAAGTCCTAGGAAGGAAGATGGTAATTTTGGTTTTACTGGTTATTATTGTTCCTGTTCTCTGGCTTTCTTCATCCAGTTGATGAACCCTGAGCATTTTCTTGACTCCTGCTCCTGTTAAAAGTAAAGACTCAATGAAGAGAAAGACAGCTGTTGCCTTCAAGGTATCCGCCATCCACTAGGGCAGAATGGCAAGAAGTCAAGCAATTACAAGACAGAATGCCAAATGCAACATCTTTTCTTAAAAGATTGATAAATAAGACAGGCAGCTATGAGAGACACTTCTGATAAAGAAGTTGGGACCTGTCTAAGGTACATGGAGATTTCATGCCAAAGAGAAAAGCAGTTAACTGCCCAAGAGTCACATGCTCATTGTTTTAACACATTGAGTCAGAATTGTCTCACTCTGTGACCCATCTGATAATTCTATCAGACTTCATTTGAACCCTTCTATTTGGATAGAAGTTTAGTCTGCCTAAACTTGCTTGTAGAAACCTCATTAGGATCTGGAAAAAAAGTGGGAATTTAGATCCTAGTTTGGGGGCTTAATAACTTTAATTCATGAACTTCTTTAGCTTTCACTAAACCTTTAGCACAGGGTTATTGTGAGAAGTGAACTTAAAAATACAAGGGAGGGAACACAATGAGTTTCTGAGTAGGGTCCCTGTCCATTTCTGTTTGCATAGCATCTGGGCTTGGGAACTAACCCAGTCACTTCACCTAGATTTTTGCAAAACTTTACCAAAACACAAGGTAAATTGATTAAAGGAAGCCTTGATGCTCAACAAATAAAACATTTTGTTGCTTTATTACTCTGGATAGATGAACACTGTTTTTTTCCATTCTTGGAGTTAGAAATTCTTTCAGTTATATTGGAGTGTTTTCTTAGAAAACACAATTAACAGCAGAATATTAAATCTAATGGTGAATATTCAAACCTTAATTTTATTATAAGGGACCTGACTATTTTGTTAAAAGTACATTGCCATAGTTTGGGGTATGATCCAAGATTCTGAATTTTAACAAGGTCCTGTGAAGTGTTGATTCTGCTAGTCCAGTTACCACCTTTGCAAAGTATTAAATGCTTCTTTAATGATGGATCCCCAGCAATGCTAAAAAGTGATTTTATGTGGATATATCTAAAATATCCTTGATCACTGTTCTTGTGGGTTCATGTGCTTAGAATGCCAAGGTGAAATGTCTTGAGAAATAAGGTGAAAAATTGTAGATTCTGGTATGTTGAGGTCACTAAGGGACACAACTCTTCAACCCTCAGGTAGTCAAATACTTCCTGTGACCTTCCATATATAATTCTTTTTCAGCCATGTGATTTGTTTATTTAATGAGATATCATCAGAGATGATGTAGCAGAAGCTTGAAGAGTGTGCACTAGGGTTCATGCTGGCTATTTCTCTCTGTTCATTAGTTCAGCCTCCCGAAGAACGAGAAAAGCGTGGGGCTTCATTTTCATCACAGCAGGGGCAGAGAGCAGGGGCTGCTGTAGTCAATAGCCAAATGACTATCAACCATGTGAGTGAAACCTGTCAATGCAGAACAGTTCAGCCCAAACCCAACTTACTCAAACTGTTGACTCATGATCTTACAAAGTAGGTGAACACCTATTGTTTTAAACCCATTAGTTTTCAGAAGAGATTTGTTAGACAGAATTACTGGGACAATAGATAGGAGAATCATTTATTTTAATGGAGGAAGGAGTTGCCTAAGGTGAGGTGTAAGGATACCAAAGAAAATCCTCATCCAATACTAGAGTCCTAGTTTCCCTTTCCAGGTACTGATTTAGTCTTCCTAGGCTCAAGTGCCAAAACTTCATTAGAATTGGGGGTGGAGGGTAGGAGATCGAGATCCTAGTTTTGGGACTTAATAATTTTGGTTCATTGAACCTCTCTAGCTTTCAGTGAACTCAGTAGTACTACCTATAACATGGGGTTATTGTGAAAAAATAACTCAAGGAGCTTGGCTAACAAGGTAACTCCATCAATAGCAAATGTACAATAAGTGGTATGCACTAAGGAAAAATCAAATCTTTACAATTAGAATTTGACAGGGGTAAGTGCTAATTATACTTCCCTAGTAAATGTTTACTAATTTATAATTTAGAAGGCAAAACACTGTATTTATTAAATACTATTAGGAAGTAGGTTTTTCCTAGCTATCAAGGAAAAAGGAAAAGAAAGGATGTTGAATGAGTATATAACTGAACAGGTCTATTTTACTTTTCTGAGACTTGAGGCAAAAATAGAGACAGGTTATTATCATTCAGGACAATTAAAAAATAACTAAGCCATAAACATAGGAACAACAACTTACTATCAATTTCATGCCAATTTTTGCTTAATCTGGCTTGGCCTCTGATATTTAATTGTCTAGCAGTTTATCTCAGTTTGTGTTAAATCTTCTTTATGAAAAGAAATCACATTTATTGTTACAGGGTGGATCTGGACTGTCCCCTAGAATTTTCTGTGTTGAGGCTTTTATTTCTCAACTGGTGACACTATTGGGAGGTGGTAGAAGTCTTAGGAAATGGGTCCTGGTTGAAGGAAGTAGATCACCGGGGGTGTGTTTTTATGCCTTTGAAGGCTATATCTTTGCCTCCTTCTCTTTTACCTCACCCTCCTCCTCCTCCTCCTTTCTCTCTCTCTCCTTCCTTGCCAACATGAGGTACGCAGATTTATTCTGCTACACATTCCCTGCCTCGATGTTCTGTCTTACCACAGGTCCAGAATCAACGGAAGTAAGTGATCATGGACTGAAATCTTGAGCTGAAATGAGCCTTTCTTCCTTAAGTTGATTTTCTCATGTGTTTAATCACAGTGGCAGAAAGTTGACTTGTACAATAATTTCAATTTTTACCTGGATTTCTTTTTATTTCAGTACCAGGGATTGAACCCAGTGGTGCTTAACATCCACATCCCCACCGCTTTTTATTATTTCATTTAGTGAAAAGTCTCACTTAAGTTGCTTAGGACCTTGCTAAGTTGCTGATACTGGCTTTGAACCTGCAATCCTCCTGCCTCAGTCTCCCAAGCGGTTGGGAGTACAGGAGTGTGCCACCATTCCTGGGCTTTACCTGGATTTTATGTCATGATCATTTTTCTTAATAAACAGAGTAAAGAAAGACATCACCCTTCATGATTATGTTTGAAAAGCTTAGTTTCTACTAGATTCTCTTCCAGGCAGGGTACGCTATACAGATAGTTGTATAACATTTTTTTTTTTTGAGGGACCAAAATATTTTAATATTTTGAGTAATAATTTTATTTATAATATGGATTCTTTAAATTAACTACCTAAGCCTGTATTGATAAATAAGTCTTTTAAGAATTTTTAATCTTTTTCTAAATGTTAATTTTATTGGTGACATCCCACTGCTAGCAGATATATCAATTTGATCGTGATTTTCTTAAGTGAAACTGTAGTTTATTTAAGCTAAAAAGATACAGCAGCAATTCTTTATTCAAATGCTATTTGGGAGACTTTTCAACTTGGTAAGTAAGATAGACTTCCAGTGCTTTTGGTTAGGAGCTGAGTCAAGCAGAATGATTAATGTGACAAACCCCCCCATCCTCACTTAAGTTACTGAAATCAATTTTCTTGTGTGCCTCTTCTACCCTGTGACCTTTATTTCTGTTTCCTTATTTTTCACACTGTTGGACAATGTACACTTCATGATTTGGAAAAGACAATTACTTCTCTGTGATTCCCTCAATAATAAACAAAAGAAACTTAGAGGGGTACTTTTAGAAACAGGAAAAGAGAGAAAGTGCTTTTTATGGTTAAAATGATGGAGAAAAGCTCTGTGTTTTGAATTTGATTCTGTTGATATATATTGGGAATGTCCAGAACAATAAAGATTAGTATGAGCCAAGAGAGCTGGAAAGCAGTTTGTCTGATGTTTCATTTATTATTTTCTCTCCAGGGCAACTCATTCAGACACCAGGATCCTGGGGAGATCAGAACGGAAGTTTATGTATAAATTGACATGAAGGACATGTACCTAAACTTGTCAAGCTCAGAAGTTGGATTCTTAGTTCACTAGTAACACAGAGTGGGTATCATTTTAATCATTCTGCTGGTCATGCCAGAGTTATCTGCAATATGGAAAATGAGTCTTCTCTTGGGATTTAGATTTGGGTAGACAAAGGGGAAAAGGTAATGAGTTTGGACTATAGATATTTCTCACAGCAGTACATAAAGAACAAGTTCTGGAAAGGCAAGCAACAATAATAAATAATGGATTATAAAATGCAAATCTGGAGAGAGGAGTTTTCTGCCAGACTTTAATCTTGAAGAGTTCTTAAAGCTTTTAAAAGTATGTAGTTTTCTGTGGTCTTGAGCAGGAATGACAAATAGTCTAATTGTCAGTTTACTGTATGCAGAGGGAAGATGGGACATGAGAGATAAATAGATACAATTCAGTAAGAAATAAGATGGAAACAAAACAGAATAAAACTTAGAGTAGAAAAAGAAGCTGCAGAGTAGAAAATGCTATTTTCTTGACTTGAGCTAAAACTAAATCAAAAAGCTATTAATAATTGATTTTTGTAAAATAGATATAAGCCTTTCATTTGGCTCACTTTAAATTAAGGTGCTCTTTATTAGAGAGATAGCAAAGCACTGGCAATCATTAGCCTTCATAAAATAAAAGAAAAAGGCATTATCCAGCAAAGTTTTTCTTAACCTTCCCTCTTGGCTTTTTATATTTATTTTTTGAAATACTATGAGAGTACACAAATATTAGAGAAGTATTTCTTCTATTCTTTTTTCAAACATCTAGCTATGCTATTATTATTATTATTATAAACTATTATGTTTGACTCATTGAGTAATCTTTTGGCAAATATTAGAATCCAGATTTCTTAAGAATCAGTCTAATTTAGCATATAAGATAGAAGGCATGAAGAAGTAAATAATATAGCTTCTGGCTGTTGCAATTCTAAGTGCCTCAGCATCCTTGCTCTGCCCCAAGAAAGATTCTTCGTACATAAAACCTAATACAGAATTTATTTTTTATGCTCTAAAAGGCAAGAATTAAAACAAGATAAAACAAGAAAACACTTCTCATGTCATAGTGTAACCTGCTACGTGATGTGGAACAAAGTATTCAGAAACAAAATTCCAAGCCTGAGGAGAGAGGAAACATTCTTAAAAAATCAAGGTTAATGGTTGTGGCATTTTTGTGAAATACTGGAGGATGCAATCTCCTCCGTAGACTTGCTTTTTGAAATCTGAACTTCTACCAATATGAGAGAGACACGGAATCTCTTTATTTGGTGATAAGGAAAGAGAAATAGAGATGGAATTGTTTCAGTGCAAAGTAGGTCCTGGACAAGGAAGAGCAAGCTGGACTCTACAGGAAGATCATCAAATCAGAAAGATATGTGATCTCCAAGAAAAGCTGAATCTCTGAGTCTCAAATAACTACATGATCCAAAATTCAAAATGGAGTCCGGTAACCATTTATTGACTTGGGATGTCAGGCAATACTGTGTTTCCAGAAAGATTGTAAGCTAAAATTTACAGCCCCTCGTAGGGCACATTTTTTCCCCAACTGTCAAGATAAATAGCTCAATGGAAAGTCTCATTTTGCTGCTCAGACCTAACCAGTGAACCTACAGTCATGTGTAAATGTCAGTCAATCATCTGTGGGCATGGTTGCATCCTTCATTTACATACAACTGACCAACCAAGATGAGTATATGCAGCCTTGTTTGCACAAGTAGACCAAAGTGGGAATCAGGGCAGGAACTTTCTTGGTATAAGCCAGCCCCTCCTTTTGTCCTTTTGGAGAGTGCTTTCCCTTTTCACCAAAGGTTGTTTGTCCCTGGTTTGCAGATTGTTTATTTCCTTCTGAATTTTTGCTAGATGGAAATATGAGAAAACACAAAACACCAAAATATTGCCTAGCCCCACTAATTCTTTAGAGAGCAAGGGTAGGAAGAAGTAGTGATGGGTGATTAGTTTAGATTGCTTATAATTCATTGTATTCACCTGAATTTCTGACAAATGTATAATAAGGTGTCTACAGTTTTGATTTTTGGAATATAAGCTTAGTCATTTTAGTTAGTTCTTGTTGTCTTTTTTATAGTCATGCATTAAAGAACTTCATGTTTTGTTGTGGATCTATTACTGAACTGGTTGGGTCCCAATGGCAAGATTCTGGTAGCACAGAACAAATAAATAATGTCCCTGTAAAGTTTCACATACGAAGACTAACTTCCTCTCTAGAAGTGGTTGTATGTTATACACAAATAACATTTTGACCTCATAAATGAAAGTTAATGTTATGTTGCTGGTGATAAGATATTTAGCTTTGTAATTTCACAAAAAAAATTAAAGTAGCTTGCCTGTTTATGAAGCTTTATAAGCTTATAAGCATTTTAATTTTCAGTCTCTCATTTTATTCTTCCTTGTGGAGTAGATACAAAACTTTATAGATAAGAAATCAGAAAGGCTAGAAGAAAGCTACATTTTTCGTCACACACACATATGATATATGTTTAATGAAATACATATGCTTACTCTGATTTGAGTATGCATGTACGGAAATATCACACAGCATCCCACAAATATGTATGATTTTTATTTGTTAATAGGAAAAAAAAGAAGAAAAAAATCAGTCAGATCGAAGTGACTTAAGTAACTAACTCAAGTCATACTTCTAGTCAAAAGATCTATAACTAAGAGTTTCTTCCTTAAATTCTATATTCCTGTCACTTTGTCACACTCCAATGTAAACTACTAGAGAATAGAAGCTTCTGTTATAATTAAATCCTTCCTAAAAAGGTTCTTTTAATAGACAATTTACCTGAACTTTTCTTTCTCATTGCAATGTTTAAACCATACTCCTATCTTTCACATTAATCATCTTTTATTTTTAATAAAAATCCCTTTTATAAACATAATTTATACTTTCTGTTGTTTAATTTAAAAGCAATCAACAAGTATACTATTCTCTTAGAAAAATGCAAATGTGTCTATTCTATGATGTTAAAAAGCAGTTCAAAATTCACAGTTGTCAGCTTCTAATCTGAAAGTGGCAAAACAGGGTTATTCGTTTTATGATAAAGGGAATACAAAGCCCTTAATAAAGCAAATGATGTTTCATAAACAGAAGGCTCTGCAATTGCAAGGTGAATGAGCTTGAATAAACTATGTTTTTCTACTGATAAGAATGAAAGAGTTGACACATTTGATCTCTTTCATACTTCACAAAGGTTCATTAAGTATAATCTAACAAGCATTCCAAGGTGATTTTGAATAAGAACAGAAGGCTATGTTGCTTCAGGGATTAAAGGCAACTATTTCAGTTTGGTTTTAATTTTTTTAATAACATTTTTTTGTTTAGTAAACGTTATGGAGAAGCAAAATTTAAGATAAATAAGGGTTTTCTTTTCAAATCTACAGTAAGTAACCCCACACTATATGCTTGTGTTAAAATGACTGTTGTAGGTGAAAGGGATCATTGACCAGTTGGTGAAATTATGGAACTGATGGAGAACAGGAAACAGCATATCATCCAATCTGTCCTTTATTTTATTGATTGTCCCCTTACTGTTTACTTTCTTTTGAGACCCTAAATCATAACCCAGCATGAATTTCTTTCTGCTAGTCTGAGACTTTCAGTTTGCTGGTTGCATAAGAATATTATACACTTTCTATTTCTATTGTTTAATTATAAAAGCATGAGAGTTTGACATTCTTTTAAGAAAATGCAAATGTATATTTTACCATAGGAAATGCCTGTTTGTCCAAAGATGCACTATCCTGTTCAGAAATTGCACAAGTTTCTATTGCTTTAGCTGAGCATAATATATAATTCTTCTCATGACTATACACTGCAAGTGGGCATAACCATTTGTTTCATGGATGGAAAAAAGGGAGAAATTCTAGGTTATTTGTGTGGAGACAATGGTCTTTTCAGCCAGATTTCCCTTGTCAGAATTACAGCATGATCACAGCATGTGTCAGATTTCCCATCAGAACTGGACAGGAAAGACACATAAGTGTGGAAAGTTCAGATAGCAGCCTGACACATCTGTACTCATGAAGTGTCAAGTTAAGAACTCATGGAAAAAATAAAAATGCTGGTTGTCTCTACAAAACAACCAAAGGGCAAAGAGGACAAGTGAAATAGAAAGTATATCCAAATACTCTTCCCCAATCCAATGAGGTCTAAAGAGGATAGGAAACCAGGCCCAGCCCTAACCGTTCTGCCTTAGGAGTGATCTGAGAAATTCAGGAACCAGTGTAAGATAGCAAATACAGATAATGAAAAGTTTTCTCCCTTCAGTATAAAGTAAGTGCCTACTTGAACCAGTTATCTGCAACCATGGCTGAAAATGGGCAATTTAGATATGTCAAAGTTGTGACATGGCTGTTTTTCCTCTGCACCTATGCAATTCTTGATTTTTCTGAGAGCAGGGGTCTCTTAATGGCCCATTCAGAGGTCAGTGACCCTAAGATGCATATATATTATAGAATAACGTCTGGCAGAGAAAGCCCAACAGTGGAAGAGGTGGAGCAAATTTCTAGTCAGGAATAATAATGGTGGATGTAACTGTTCTGTAACCCCAGGTGTGTGTATGTGTGTGTGTGTGCACACCCAAGAGCTTCAACTAAGTGAGGCACTCAGTTCCTAATACCTGTGCCCTTGTCTCCAAAGACACATGCTGGTTGGAATTGTTAACTCAAGGGAGACTGCTGTCCTTTGGAACAGTGGCAGACAGAAGCCCCGGGTTCCCTTTCACCAGGATTTTCCACTCTAAATGTTCTTTATTTCCTCAAGCAATGACAGGCAGTGGTGGTACTTCACCCCTCAGAGTCAGCCCCTATAGAGAATGCTCCATCAGAAATGAACCAGCGAATAAAAACTTTGAGGTGAGGGACTCTCTTCGGCTTTGTATCTTTAGAATACAAAAGGGTACAGAAGGTATAGAAGGTATTTTCTGGATGACTTAAAAATAGCTTAATTTTGCCAGATTGAATCCTCTTACAGGTAGCTTTTAGAGCTCACATCTCCAGTAGTTTTTTTTCAAATTTCAATAAAATAATGACTGCTAAAGCAACTAGAGATTTGTGTCTCCATTGGAGCTGATAAATCAATAAACTGATTGACAGCTGCAGATCTTTGTTTACCTGACTTTGAAGACAACATGAAACGAATGTCTGCCATTTTTCAGTGTGGGTTTGCTGAGTCTTTGGGAAGGTGTTCTGAACAGATAGGATTCTTCCTGCTGTTTCATGAGGTTAGTCATCCCTCTACCTAGAGAGCTAGAAAGAGATGCTAGGGATTGTACAGGATACCAGCCAAATAACTTTCAAAGCCTTTAAAATATTTTCAGGCCTCTTCTGTGCACAAGACCCTAAGAAGATGAGAAGTGAGGTCAAAGAAATTTAATAGGTGTCTCTGCTCTCCAGGGACATAAATTTTAGCTGAAGAGCAGAGACACGTATCCATCTGCATGCTTCACTTCTTTTCACACAGGTCTCCCTCACTGTCTTGGAGACCCTCTTCTCCAGCACCTCTCTAGAGCACCACACCTGCCCTTACCATCTCCCTCAGTTCTTTCACCCCACTTTTTCCCTAGCAGTGCTTATCACTGACATAATTTTTTTGTTTGTTCATTGTGCCTCATCTCCCACCAGAACAAAAACTCATGCATAAGAAAAAGCCTTGCTTATTATCTTCATTGCTCTGTGTCTGGTGCCCTGGGCGATGGCCTCTTAATAAATATTTTTGAATGAACAATCAATATCAAGTAGCATATAATTTCCTCACTTGCTTGAGAAGATGTAATCTCTGAGTCTTTCAGGGCTAACATTTTGTGGTTTTCTGGGGCCAAGGACAAATGTCCAGTCAATATGTAAGATTAAAGCATTAACCTGTTCTTCTCCCTTATAGACAATAAATGTAGGATCCAGTGGATTTCACCTCTTTTTTTCAAACATTTATTCAGACTTCTTATTTTCATCAAGGCTCTGTGTGTGTGTATGTGTGTGTGTGTGTGTGTGTGTGTGTGTGTGTGTGTGTGTGTGCGTGTGTGTAGATCTTATAATTCCTGCTACTTCTCTTGCTGACATGGACAATAGTAACAGATGGACCTGCAGAAGCTCTGCTGGTATTCTGCTGTATACAAAATCTTCTACTTACAGAAAAAAATCTTTTTATGGATGTTACAGTCTTTTGGGAAATGAAGGCCATAGGAACTTAATTGATTACTTGAGGGGGGAAAAAAGAAATCAATACATAACTGCTTAATGTCTCCCAGACTCTGAATTACAGGAAATTTTTTGTTGAAACACAATGAAGTTATACTGTGCAATTCAATCACAGACTAAATAATTCAGGGCTGTTTTTGTCCTCAAAACCATCAATAATAGCAATAATGTTCAGTTGCACATGCAGTTTTGAAGACTGATGTGAACTGTTTACTTAAATAGACATAACAACAACCAATTAAATTTTCTCACAATAATTTTCACTGTTTTTATAGACATGGTATCTTGCATAACACCTGATAATGATAACTAGAACACAGTAATTCTGCAACCTTAGTTTGAATTTTTCTATGCCTTGGGGAATGAATAAGCATGTAAATTAGACATGAATCATTGTAGTTACTTGTCAATCCGCAAATATGTGAGCAAGTTGGGCCCAAAATGACTGACAGGAGCATTGGAGAATATATTGAAATATATTGCTTTCTTTAGGCATATGGCACTCTTTTGTTGGATTAGGTTAGCTTTTAATGATTGGCACATATACCAAACTAAGGAATTGATGAGCAAGAGGTGATGGACAGAGGGTACCACTAAAATTAAGGAAAGATCAGAAGTTCACTGAAGATTGGACTAGATGGCTTTAAGTTACCTTCTAACCAGAAACTTTAGGGATTTTAAGAAATTGTATCCTACCACTCTGTGGTTCCATTCCAATAATATCTTGCAAAGTAACAGTAGGGAGCTGAAATATCTGTGACACAGTTGGAGAGATAATTAACAGATTTCTCCACCTGGATTCTCAAATAGCTCAGCTGATATTGTCCAAACTTGTTGAGTACTAAGAGTCAAGAGATGAGACTGTTAAAATGTCAAGTCAGGATCCTCTCTGTCCCTGAGCTGAAGATTCTGATGGAGTGCACACAGTTTGAAAAAGGAAAAACCCTTCCTTTACGTAATTCTACTAGGAATTATACGAATGTAGCTGAATCACTTTGCATTAACTAAATTAAAAGACCCACCCTATATATGACCATTTCTAATTATGGACATTTGTTTGATCTAGGGTATTATGAATTCAGATTTTATATTATGCAAAAGTATGACCACATTCAAATTTGACTTATATGTTTCTTATATATGTATATCAAGTATATATACATACATATTTTTAAAATTATGTCATATACTATATCATGTTATGCATATAAATTATTATATGTAAAATTTTGTGTATAATTTTTGTGAAACTATTGAAAGGAAAAGTGGTTGATGTTTTTCTTCCTCATTTGTATTAAAATCTGAATTCTTAGGAAGAAAGGACATAACGAAGTTTTAAAACAATGTGCAGTTGCCAATGAGATTATTTAGATTACATTCTTAACACTATTCATCATGGAGGAAATGAATTTAAAAGAATGGGTCCACTGATATATGAAGAACATTGTTTAAAAATAAAAACGTTCTGTGGCCTCCTGTGTATGAACTAAATGCTATTTAATTATAAACTCAAATAAACGACTTTCTCAGGATAATTTCTGGCACTGTTGTACGTGATTACTTTGGAAACAATATATTTATTTTTGATAACTTAGAAATTTCCTCTGTATGAAAGGTTAAAAAAAAAAGTCCAGGTAGTTAGTATGATAAAATCATTAATTAAAATATGTAACTTCCTGCTTATATTCTATAATGGAGTTGTCACCAGGAAAACAGGATGACTATTTTTTCCCATAATAAGATTTTGCATTTATAATTCAGCACACTTTTTGAAGGCAGAAATGAAGACATTTGTACTCGTGCAGCTGTGCAGGCAAATGGATACAAACTGCCTCACCATAAATTGTTCTCTGGGTTCATGGGTGAAGAAATCAATGGTGATATGTTGGAAGTAATGAGAGTGGGGCTTCCTTTTAGGCATTAAAAACATTAAAATATTTTCAAAACTCATAGGGAAAATTTGGGGGCATTATTATCTACTTGCCACTCTTCTGAGCATGTTACATGTGTAAACTCATTGACTCGTTGGAACCTCAGAAAAAAAACATTACAGATCTCCCAGGGAGAAAGCTGAAGCATAGAGGAATGTGCTCAAATATGTGTAGCTCAAGATGAGATTGAGACTAAGAGGGCGGGTTTCATCCAAGTTCTGGGCACCTGTCTCTGTGCTTCGGCTTCCTCACTGCTTTCTCTAAGGTTACAAAGGTTCAATGATTTCACACAGCTAAAGTACTCAGGAGAGAATATCAATGTTCAATAATAACTATTACCATCATAGATTCTTCAGTACAAAGTGGTCTCAAGGAGTCACCGAGTCCAGGCAGCCCTTCTCAGCATTATTATTAATTATCATCATCATCATCATCATCATCATCAACATTGGTGGTGGCAGTGCTGGGAATCAAATTCATGACCTTGATCATACTAGGCAAATGCTTTAGCACTGAGCAATCCCTCCAGCCTCTCCAACGGTATCATTGTTTTAGTTCTAAAGATAAGGTAATGTGGACTTACAAAGAGAAGGTCTGGAATCTACCTCATAAGCCACCTTTTCTTATATGCATTCACTGAAATGTTGACCTATCTCTTCCTTTTTCAGAAAATTATTTTACAACATTTTCTGTTGCAGGTAGGTGCTTCATGAAGGTTGAGTAGGAAATGAGTGTATGACTTATTTTTTCCAAAGGTTTATGTTGATATAATTGACACATAAAAATATATTTAAGGCATAGAACTTGTTATTTTGATATGTGTACACTTTGTGAAATGGTCACCACAATCAAGCTAATCAACATACCATCACCTCACATGGGTATTCCCTCCTTCCCCTGTCCTTCCTCCTCCTCACCTTCTCCTCTTTCATTTTTCCTCTCTCCTTCTCTTTCTTCTTCTCTTTCTTCTCTGGAAAGAACACTTTGCATCTACTCTCTTAACACTTTTAACAAATTTCACATGCATAGCAGTGTTGTTAACTACAGTCAACCTGCTGTATTTTAGGTCTCCAAAAATGTATTTGTCCTACATAATTGAAACTTCTTACCCTTTGACCAATTTCACCCTGTTTCCCACAAACCCAGGCCCTGGCAACTACTCTTCTGCTCCCTGCTTCTAAATTTGACTGCTGTATATTCTACATATAAATGAAATTACATAGTAAGTATCTGTACCTGGTTTATTTCATTTAGTTTAATGTTCTTCAGGTTCATCTTTGTTGTTACAAATGGCAAGATTTCCTTCCTTATTAAGGTTGAATAATATTTAATTTTTACACATTTGAAGTACAAAATGGATTTCTTGAAGTGTTCCCATGGAATGGTGTTCTGTTCTGCCTCCACTGGCATCTAGGGTCTTTGAACCTTTGATCTCCTCAACCAACTGGAGAAGCTTCCTCTTTAATTTCAGGGCAGCCCTGTTTCCCTCAGTTTTGAATATCATCAGTGGGCCTAGGCTGGGAGTGAAAGCCAAGACATCAGTGCCTCATGACACCCCTCAGTTAGCACAGAGCCTACTATTTCTACAAAGTGGGAGGTTGGAAAGAAGAGCTGACCAAGAAACAATTCTGTGAGTTATTTTTGCAGAATACTCTCGTTTCATGCTGACTTATTGTCCTAATTTTCCTACATTTATTCATTTACTGACAAGTAAATACTGTTTATATTTATGGTGTACAGCATGATATTTTGAAATATGTATACATTGTGGAATGGGATAAATCAAACTATTTAGCACATGTATTACTTCACATACCTTTTTGGTGCTAAGAATTAGAAATTTTCAAGTATTCAATATATTGGTGCTAGCTGCAGTCGTCAGAGTGTGCACTCAACATCTTGAACTATGTAACTGAAATTTGGTGTCCTTTGAACAACATTACCCCAATTCTCTCATTCCTCAGCTTCTGGTAGCCATCGTTCTATATTCTGCTTCCATGTGTGTGAATTTTTAACATTCCACATATGTAAGAGTATTTGTCTTTCTATGCCTGGCTTATTACTCTTAGCATAATGTCCTCAAGGTTCATCCATTTTGCAAATGACAGAATTTCTTATTTTCTGTTACAGATTTTAACCATATGTCTCAACTTTCCACACTGTAAGTTTTATGAAAGCAAGAGCTGCTTTTACCTTCACCAATGTGTACCTAGTAATTAGTATATTTCCTAGTATAAAATAGAATATTAAAAAATGTGTTCAATACATGAATAAACAACAGGCAGTAAATAAATAGATTGAATTCCCAGGTTAGGTACATTACTTTATGTACTGTAAATGTTTAACAAATATTGAATGAATATGCATTTAAAAAGTTGACAATACAGTACAGAATTCAAACATTGGGGACCACTTCACACAGTATTGAGTCAATTGAGTCTGCAAGATTCATGTGGGTATGTTGAATGTGTCAAATCAACCCTTGCCTAATCAGAGCACTGAGGACAAATAAGAATCTATCAAATAAGGCTTTTAGTCTCCATTTTATGTCCTTATTTCTTCTGTTTCAAGTAGACTGTGCTATGTCCCTATCAAGACATTTGCTTTGAAGCTATGGAACTAACCTAGATGTCCTTCAACAGATGAATGGATAAAGAAAATGCCATAAAAAAAGAATGAAATTATGGCATTTGCCAGTAAATGGATGGAACTGAAGACTATCAAGCTAAGTGAAATAAGCCAGTCCCAAAAAACCAAAGGCCAAATGTTGTCTCTGATATGTTAACACACAATAAGAGTGGGGTTGGGGAAAGGAGTATAGAAGTTTGTTGGAATAGACAAAGGGTAATGAAGGGAAGGGAGGGGGAATAGGAATGGGAATAGGAAAGGTAAATGAATCAAACACAACTTTCCTATGTTCATATATGAATACATGACCTGTGAAACTCCACATGATGTCTAACTACAAGAATGGGACCGAATTAGAATAAGTTATAGCCTATGTATGTATAATATGTTAAAATATACTCTACTATCATATATCTCTAAAAAGAACAAATAAAAAATTAGAAACTTAAAAAAATAGTCAAAAGCTAAATTAAGATTAAAAAAAGACATTTGCTTTGTTTTTGTGCCAGTGGTTCTGGGCTTATATAAAATTCTCCTTTAAGATAGTGATTGAGGAAGAAGGATATAGAATGAACATTTTTAAAAGAGTGAAGTTAATTGACCCAATTTACTGAATGCTCCAAGTAATGGTAAATACTCAAACAACAAGGGGTATCATATCTATTCTTTTAAAGAAGAAATAGTGGGCTGGGGATATAGCTCAGTTGCTAGAGTGTTTGCCTCACAAGCATAGGCCCTGGGTTCAATCCCCAGTACTACAAAAAAAAAAAAAAAAAAAAAAAAAAAAAAATAGAACCATCACATACAAGAGAGTTATTTTGCATTAAACATTCAATATTAGAGAAACTTGCTTTGTTGTTAAACAAATTCATGACCTAAAAAGTTCATTCTTTTTATTCAGCACTGATTTCTGTAACTGAAAATAAAATTAATTATCTCATGGTTATTTATGAAAAGAATGAATATAAAATCAGTTCCTCTTACTACATAGCCTCCTGACATATGCTCTGTACATACTTCTATGACAATGTACCACATTATTAAGTGATTGTTTATTCATACAAATGTGAGATATGGTTTATTATTAATTAGCATTCTACCCACAAGGCCAAACATAATGCCCCTAGCTTTTTTGAAACCACATAGTTTTCTTTTGAGCTTAAATAACTTAGCAAACATGCAGGTCTTGTTACAATTAACCCTTCCTATTTACCTTTCCTGGTTCTCTTCATTTGTTCATATGGATTTGTGTGCACTATAGTTTGGATTCTGAAATGTTTCCCCAAGGCCCATAGGATAAAGCTTTGGTCCCCAGCCCATGGCAATATTCGAAGATAGTGGCAACTTTAAGAGGTAGGGCCTAGTGGGATTTCTTCAGGTCATTGGAGATGTCCCTGAAGAAGATAGTGAGACCCCATTCTCTTCCTCTCTTTTTTACCTCCTGGCCCAGAGGTGAGCAGGCTCATTCCACCACCTACCTAACATGATATGCTGCCTCCCCAACAGGCACAAAAGCAAAGGGGTCCATAGGTTATGGACTATAACCTCCAAAACTGTGAGCTGAAATAAACCATTTCTCTTTATAAGTTGATTACCTCAGTTATTATAGTAATAGGAGGTTGGTGAGTACAATATGGCATCATTTCCTTATTTCAACACAGTTTTGCTCCCACTCTTGTCTTTGTGCTATTCTGAAATACATTTATTTCCATATTTATTTCCAAAAATACAATTATAGATATGTTGTTTTATAGTTGCTTTTAAATAAAGAGAAGAAAGGAGAAGAAATATATAATTAGACTGTCTTTTATAATTGCCTTTACCAGCATCCTTTGTTTTTGTAAGTGAATTTGAATTGTGAATCTGGGCTCACTAGTATTCAGCCCAAAGAGCTCCTTTCTTAGAAGGAATATCTAGTAGCAACAAATTCTCTGTTTTTGTTTCTATGAAAATATCTTTATTTCACTTCACTTTTAAAAGTTAATCTTGCTGTGTAAGACTTTTGGCTAACATCTTTTTTCTTTTAGCATTTTGAATATGTTATTCCACAGGCTTCTGGCCTCTAATGTTCGTAATGAGAAGTTACCTTTTTCTGTTATTGGCTTCTCTCTTGCTTCTTTCTCCTGCTTTCCTTTGACTTATAACATTTTTACTGTTTTTGCTATGTTTTGGGGTATGGATTGCTTTGGATTTATCCTTCATGAAATTTGTTAAGGTCTCAGATATTTTTCATCAAATTTGGGAAGTGTGAAGCTATTATTTCATCTAATACCTTTTCTGCTTTATCTTTTTCTCCTCCATCTGGTACTTTTATATAGGTTGGTGACAATTTATCTAATCCATTGATATTTTTCCCACTGGTTCAGATCTACTTTTGATCTTCTCTAGTAAATTTTTCATATTTTTTCTTGTATTTCTCAACTTTTGAATTGTTACTTTGTTCTTTTTTTTAAATAATTTCTGGTAATTGATGTTATTGGTGATATTGTCCATATGATCCATTGTCATTATTTCTTTCTTTAATTCTTTAAGCATCATTTCTTTTATTTTTATATACAATTGATTTGATGTCTTTGCTAATTCTAACATCTGGGTCATCTCACATAGGATTTCTGTTGCCTGCTCTTTTTCATTGTAAATGAGTCACACTTTCTACTTTTTATTTTTTTTTTGTCTTGTACCTTTTGTTGTGAAACACTAGACATTTTAGATAATACATTTTAGCAACTCTGAATCATAATGCCATCATCCACCTATTCTCAGACTTTTGTTGTTGTTGTTTATATGTTTAATAACCAAGTCCAACTACTTGAATAAAGTCTATTCTCCTAGCAGTGTGCAAGCTCTTCATGTCATTCTTCACTGGGCACAGACTTGGGTATATTAACAGTCATCATGGGATAGCAGTAATTTTAGAAGGGGCTGTCTTTATCTTTCTTTTTTCTGATCTCTCTGTGAATTGTCTACCTCTATTATCACATTCAGCTATTAGCCTGTGGTAATACCCATTGGTTACTCTATTAATTTTTGACAATATCTTGGGGCATGTATTATTCCACAGTTTGATCTCATTAAAAATAGACCCCCTTTGCAGGGATAGGCTTTGAATCTAATGTTTGAGATTTGATATGATCCCAAGAGGACTCTTATCTGTTTCTTTCCCTGATTTTCTCCATTAAAATGCAAGCTATTCCAGTTTAGTTTGTTGCTTTCAAGGAGCTACCAGCCTTCTCTTAATTGCTTACCATCAGAATCCCCTTTGTTTCTGACAGTGCCCTTTGGCATAAAGTTCCCCACTCTCTGTTACAAATAAAATCAGTGCCCTTGAGGAGAGCTATGGAGTTTTCTGTTCTTACAGATGGCCTCTCTCTTTGGAAAATCTTCTATGCCACTTGTCTGTAGTTAGTGGCAGGGACACTGGCCTACTTCTCTTGCAGTGGCACCATGACATTTACAGTCTGAGTGAGGAGGAGAGGTATATTTTACTCTTCTCAGTTTGCTTCTCCCAGTGTGAAACTCTGATCTAGGAGGTGAAAGAAGTGAAAGTGATTTGGTCCAGTATTTTTGGCCCATTATGCTTGGGTAAGTTGCCATCCCTTGAGTTGGGACTCCATATAGGAATGGAGTCCCAGACCACTCAACTGGGTTGCCAGTATAGAGTGTCTGAAACATGGGTCTGGGAGTGTAAAAATCCTAATGAGCTATCCTTCCCACAAAAAAACTGTAATCCTATTCTGGGAGCAAAAACTGGGGTGCAGGAAGGAGTCCTCTGTTCATGGCTGTACCTACCACAAGTTGAGTTCCCATCGTGCTGATTAGGAGTGGGGTGGGAATCAGGTCATGGCTACACTGCACACACTCACCGTTCTTCCTAATTATGGTAATTAAATAATTGTTTGTCTGCTGAATGACCTGAGGTCAATTTCCAGAGACTTTGCATGTTTAATTAAATATAAACAAATAAATACTCAAATAAATAAATTTTTGCAGTTTTCACCAATCATATTTGTCTCCTGGGGAAAGGCCCACAGAATTCCTCACAATGCCATTCTGGAAGTCACTTTTCAATACTTAGCAGTTTAAAATTTTTATTTTTATTTGAAAAATAATGATTATATTTGTAGAGCATAATGTGAGTTTTGACATATGTTTACAATGTGGAATTGTTAAATCAATCTAATGAACACATCATCACTTCACACACAATGTTTTTTGGTGGTGAAAACTTTTAAAGTCTATTTTTAGCAATTTTGAAATATATAATGCATTGTTATTTATTATGGTCAGATGGTATTGTTCACTAAAGTTTATTCCTCCTAACTGAAATTTTGTACCCTTTGACCAACATTTCTCCTTTCCCAATTCATCCTCCATCCCAGCTCTTAGTAATCATCAACCTACTCTTTAAGTTTATGAGTTCAACTTTTTAAGATTTCACATACACTTGAGATCATGCATCATCTGTTGGTGTGTACCTGGCTTATTTTTACTTAGCATAATGTCCTTCAGGTTTATCCATGAAGTCACAAATGATTGAATTTCCTCCTTTTCAAGACTGAATAGCATCCCTTTAGGTATGCATACTATATTTTTTTTATCCAGTCATTCGATGTTGCACACCTATTTTGCTTCCCATATCTTAGCTATTTTAAATAAATTGCAATAAACAATAAAGTGCAGATGTCTCTTAACCATAATAATTTTAATTCCTTTGAATATATGCTCAGAAGTGGAATTACTGAATCGTGTTAATTTCAAAGAAGTGCCATACTATTTTCCATAAAGGCTATACTAATTTATGTTCCTATCAATAGTGCCTAGGGTTCCCTTTTCTACACACTGCCCTCACCAACACTTGTTATCTTTTGTCTTTTGGATGATAGTCTTTTCTAAAAGGCATGAGATGATTGCTCATTGTGGTTTTAATTTGCATTTGCACAATGATAAGTGATGATGAGCATGTTTACTTTGCATTTTAAAGAGCTTCCCAAGCTATCAAAACAGGTTACTGTTTACTGGATTAAATGTCCCCTTGATACTCATTAGGATAAAAAAACAAAACAAAGCACTCTCTTCTGACTTTCAGAAAATGTACTGCCACCTGCCAGAAAATTGTCATAATAAATATACAATCTAGAAAGACAAATAGTATAAAAGATAGCTCTTGATGTTCTTATGCACTTAATAATCTGCACCTAATGTCCCTTTATGGACCTCTAAGAATGATGTTTTATTAGTAGGACGATCAAATAAGGCAGCAACAGGGCATTTCTAGAATCTTTAAACTCTTCCATTGGACAGATATCTACTCTCATTAAGAGGCCATCTTGATTATTGTGCACATTTAATATATTGGGGGACCTAGATTTACTACAACTAGGGCAATAGTTTATTGTGCTTGTGACCCCATATTTGCCTCACATATTCCATGGGTGCCATAATTCATTGCTATTTTTCATAGTTAGATAGAAAACACATCTCACATAAAACATATTTACATAAGGCAGAATGAATAAATAAATATGTGTTTTTTTAACAGCATAAGAACCACATTTAGTCTTGTCAGTCATACTTCCTGCGTTTCATTGGTCCTGAATCAAACACCCACATCCACATGTGATTCTGTTTTTATTTTTTTTACATGATGAGCTTGTAGATGGTTTGCTAACATTTAGCGTTTGGTAAAGAAACACAAGTCCCTTGAGTTTAACATTACCATAAAATGTGGCTAATTTTTATGACTTTTAGATGCTTTCTTACCAACTTTTCTCAGTAACCACGACTCCTCTTCCCCTGCCTGGGAATGAATTGACAAATCATTTATGAATATATGACAGAAGAAGATACAAGAGTACACTACAGAAAGAAGCATGATCCACAGCCTTACATTTAAAGTGTCACAGGCTAACCCAACACCTTCGCTCTCACCTTTTATTTTACTTTTGATCATGTCTCATTTCCTTCTTGTCCTCCTTCATCATTATCCAGAACCATTATCTCACAGTCCTGCAGCTTTTTGGCTGCTGTCAGTTCGCTGCTTTTTCTCCTGAGAGAAATTAGCAGTCCATATGATTGATGATGCTAGAATGTGCCTTGGAGTGAGAAAAGAGTTAAGTATATGCTATTAATTTTTCCTTGGGGACAGTTAGTGGGAATCTGGAATACCACCAGGGGAGAGGTAGATCAGTGAGGATGTGAAATCTTGACTCAAAGACTATCTATTTCTTGATTGTCATGTAGATAACTATTCAGGTAAAGTTGGCATTATACATCAACTTAAAATGGTTGAGACAATGTCTAGTGCAAATCATGTGGGCCACTTCTATTTGATTTTAAGCCCAGTTTATTGAAATTAATTTGATTACAGTAAAATTTACCCTTTTTTCTTTAGGTGTAGAGTTTGTTAATTTTACAGTGCATACAATTATGAAATCACCCTAATAATCATGATATAGGATATTTCCATCACCACCAAAAGTTTATAGTGCCTCCTTTAGGTCAATACCTTTTGCTTATTCCCCTGACCTCAGGTAACAACTTATCAGATTTTTATCTCTAGTTTTGCCTTTTTCTGAAGTTTTCCTTATAAATGAATTATGCACTATGTAATCTTTTGTGTCTAACTTTTTGCACTTAGCTTAGTTCCTTTGAGATTAATTTATGTTGTTGCTCATGTTAGGTAGTTACTATTGTTGGGTAAGTGTTCCAGTGTAATATAGACCAAAATGTCTTTATATATTCCAATTTTTTGGAATTATGAATAAAGATGATATAAACTTCAATTTATAGGACTTTGTGGATGTATTTTTTTTAATCTTATAGAAATATTTAGGAGTGGCATTCCTGAGTTATACTGTGAGTAGGTGAAGATATACTTAATGTCATAAGAGCCTGTCACAGTGTTTTCCAAGTAACTATGCCATTTGTATTCCTAACAGTACTACATGAGAGTTGCAGTTGCCCATATCCTTGTCAGCACTGGCTAATGCCAGTTTCTTCTTTTTAATTTTGCCATTGCAGTAGTTGTGTAGTGAGATCTCATGATTTTAGTTTGCATTTCTTTGATGACAAATCATTTGGACTATCTTTTCATATGCTTATTTGCCATTTTATCTCAACTTTGTTGGAGTATTTTTTCCAACTTCAGTCTTTTTTCTAAACTTTTAAAAAATCAAAATTGAAAATCTGTAGTAGCTTTTCACCTGACAGAGAACTTATACGTAGAATATATAAAGAACTCAATAAACTTAACACCAATAAACCAAACAACCCAATTAGGAAATGGACAAATGAATTAAACATACTTCTCAAAAGAAGAAATAAAAATGGGCAACAAAATTATGACTAAAGGTCCAACATCAGTAGCAATTAGGAAAATGCAAATCAAAATTGCACTGAGATTTCATCTTATGCCAGACAGAATGGCAGTCATCAAGAATACCAACAACAACAAAAAAATGCTGGAGAGGATGTAGAGAAAAAAGAACACTTTTACACTGTTGGTGACATTGTAAATCAGCACGACCAGTATGGAAATCAGTGTGGAGATTCCTTAAAAGACTAGGCATGGAACTACCATATGACCCAGCTATACCACTTTTTTAAGTATTTATCTTAAAGAATCAAGGTCAGCATATAATAGTGATACATGCATACCCATGTACACAATTCACAACAACCAAACTATGTAATCAACCTAGGTCTCCATCAGCAGATGAATAAAGAAAATGTGGTGTATATACGCAATGGAGTTTTACTTAGCCATAAATAAAAATAAAATTATGTCATTTTCAGGAAAATGGATGGAATTTAAGACCATTGTGTTAAGTGAAATAAGCCAAACTCAGAAGGTCAAGGGTTCTATGTTTTTTGTCACATGTGGAAGCCAGAAAGGAAAGAAATGATCCGGGGATATGATGAAAATCAAAGGGCGATCAGTAGAAGAAAGGGATCAGAGGATGGGAGGATGGGGGAAGTGTTGAGGAGTCATATGTGCCAAATTATACTGTTATATTATGTGCATGTATAAAAATCTAACAACAAATCTCATGATTATTTACTACTATAATGCACCAATTAAAAGTATGCAAAGAAAAAAAAACAAAAAAATGTGGGAAAAACAAATAAACAAACAAGAAAAGAAAACGTCATACAAAGATGTGATACTTTGTAGTATTCTAATTTTTCCAGGTAAGGAGTACTTCCCTCAGACTGGAAGGAAATCCTAAACTGGATTGTTTGATTAAATCTTCTTGACAACTTAAGGGCTAAGAAACTAAAATTCCCCATAGGAGTCATGTCTTTGATCACTTCCTCTCATGTTTTAGAGAAACTGGTTCTAGTTTGTGTGGTGACTTAAGGAAACATTTATTTTAATGGAGAGAAATAATTATCTCATACCCATTACCCACATCTATTAAAGGATATTTGTGAATACCTTGCCTCAGAGGTCTGTGTATATTCTGCTTGCATTCCTCCCAAAGAAATGTGAAAATTATAAAATTTGGTGTTCTAAAAATACAGTTAAAGGTTTATATTCTTAAAAAATCATAATGGACAACTCTGAGTTGAGAACCATAATTATATTATAAAATTCATAATTAGAATTATATAGTAATACATATATTTTAAATTGAATTACTATAATCATCTATAATAGAATTTAAAATGTTATTGAGGTTTAAGAGTGCTTTAAATATATATATTTTGGATAAAATGTTTTATCACATATCTGTTTTGAAAATATTTTCTGCCAGTCTGTGACATATTCGTTCATTTTTGTAATAGTATTCTTCTTTCCCCATACATGCTTTTATTTTTTATTTTTTATTTTTTTATTTTTACAGACTGCATTTTGATTTATTGTACACAAATGGGGTACATCCTTTTGTTTCTATGGTTGTGCACAATGTAGATTCATACCATTCGTGTAATCATTCATGTACATAGGGTAATGATGTCTGTCTCATTCCACCATTTTTCATACCCCCTCCCTCTCATTTCCCTCTATGTAGTCTAAAGTTATAAGTGTTCCTTAAAGATCAGAGAAGTTTAATATTAAGTGTTTGTCAAGTTTTTTCTTCAGTGACACTTTTTTTTTATTCTAAGAAGTTTTCTCTAACCCAATATCATAATTTATGTCTTATGTTTTCTTACTAAAGATGTATAATTTCACATTTAGGTCTATGATTCATTTTGAATTGATTTGTGCTTATGGTGTTTTGTGTGGGCTGAACATTTTAAGAAACATTTGTATGTGGATGTTTGTATACAAAAGAACCATTTGTTGAAAACTGTTCTTTTCCCATTAATTTACTGTGACATGTTTGTTGAAAACCAGTTTACCACATGTATACATAAGCACATCTGGATAAGTTTCTGGACTCTATTTATCATACTTTACATAAATATTACCTTTATCATTACAGCTTTACTGTTTAAAGTCATGAATTTCAAATTTTCTACCCTACTTTTTCTTTTCAAAATTGTTTTTACCATATTAACTTAGAGTGATCTTATCAATTTCTACCAAGAAAAAGAGATTATTTTAGAATTTTGAAAATGTGTTGAATCTATTTATCAGTTTAGGGAGAATTAATATCTTTTAAAAAAATTTGTCTAACACTAGTTATTTTTATTAATATCAGATGTTGAGAACGGAGATTCTTTTTTTGTTTGTTCTTTTTAGTTACACATGACAGTAGAATCAACTTTGACATATTTATACAAACATGGAATGTACATCTTATTCTACATAGGATTCAGATTCATTCCACTACCTTTCCTATTCCTATGCTCCCTCCCTTCACATCATTTCCTTTGGTCTAATCCACATATATTCTTCCTGTTATGGTTTGGATTTGAGGTGTCTCCCAAAAGCTCATGTGTGAGACTATGCAAGAAGATTTGGAGGAAAAATGATTGGGTTTTACCCTTAACCTAATCAGCAAATTAATTCCCTTATGGGAATTTTATGACTGCTTTTTCTATTTCTATGAAGAACATCATTGGCACCTTAAATCTGTGCAAATGCTTTTGGTAGTATTTTCATTTTGACAATATTAATTCTGCCTATCTATGAACGTGGTAGATCTTTCCATCTTCTAAGTTCCTTTCAATTTCTTTCTTTGGTGTTTTATAGTCTTCATGGTAGAGGTCTTTCACCTCTTTTGTTAGATTGATTTCCAAGTTTTTTTATTTATTTATTTATTTTTTAGGCTGTTGCAAATGGGATAGTTTTCCTAATTCCTTGTTCAGCTAATTCATCATTGATGTATAGGAACACAATTGATTTATGGGTGTTAATTTTATATCCTGCTATTTGCTGAATTTGTTTATGAGGTCTAACGGTTTTCTGGTGAAGATTTTTAGGTCTTCTGAATTTAGAATCATGTCATTGGCAAATAGGTATAGTTTAAGCTCTTTTTTCCCCTATTCATATCCCTTCAAATTTCTTTCTTCTAATTGCTCTGGGTAGAGTTTCAAGGACTATGGTGAATAGAAGTGGTAAAAGAGGGCATCCCTGTCTTGTTCCAGTTTTTAGAGGGAATGTTTTCAGTTTCTCTCCATTTAGAGTGATGTTGGCCTTGGGTTTAATGTGTATAGCTTTTACATTGTTGAGGTATATTCCTACTATCCTTAGTTTTTCTAGTGTTTTGAACAAGAATGGATGCTGTATTTTGCCAAATGTTTCTATGTACATAACATAACTCCCATTTAGGTTTTATTAATTTCTCCCATCAATCTTTGTAGTTTTAAACATATAGAACTTAAGATTATTTTGTTAGATAATACCTATGAATTTTGGGTTTCATTGTCTTATTGTAAAAGACATTGTTTTTAAATTTCTAATTGCATATTAGAAGTATCTGGAAAACATTTTATTTTTGCATATTGATCATCACAATGTCTTGCTAAACCCACTTATTAGCTTTTTTGTAGATTATTTAGAATTTTCTATTTAGATTATCTTGTCTTCTGTGGCTAAAATCTGTTTTATTTTTTCTTTTCCAATTTTTAGGATATTTTTCTTGAATTACTGCAGTGGATATGCTCTCCAGTACAATGCTGAGTAGAAGTGGTAAAAGTAAAGATTCTTGGCTCTTTTTCTTTTTAAAATGAATTTATTCAAATAAAAGTATAAAAAACATAATAAAAATACTAGACTGGAATCAGAAATCTTAAGTTCTAGTTCTATATCTACTATTAACTGTGCTTAACACATTTTTTCCCTTTTATTTTATTGCCGTGATTATTCCAAAGCATGCAATGTTTAATACTAAATGAGAATGTCATATTTATAGTATGAAATAAATAGGGTATCAGATTTCACCATAGTAATTTACATTATGTAAAGAAATAGAAAAGGCCTGAGACCTAGTTAAGCTTATAACACACACACAAGCGTGTTATATATAATTAATATATATTATATATACTATATATATAATACATACTATATAAATATATATACGTGCTATATACTATATTAATATATACTATATAATTATATTATATATACTTTATATATTATATATATGTATATATACAGTTTTATACTTCCTTGAATTCGATCATTTAAAAAATCTTTCCAAGCATAGATATTTATCATCTCAAGAGGATATGGATTATAATAATTCAGAGGATAGAAATAGTCAATTTCAACTTTTGACTGCCAAAATAGGATTTTGTAGACATAGTTAGGCTGCATTTCTGACAGTAGTGCTATGTTTAAAAGGTTTTTTTGTTGTTGTTGTTTTTCCTAAAACTTAAATGTTTTAAAAAAGTAAAAGAAGCCCCCGCTGGAGCAGTGAACTCGGATAGCTGGGAGCGCCGTAGAGGAGGCCGCTCGGCACAGCGCTGGGACTCGGAGCAGCCACTGGGGCTCCGGCGGCTGCCCGGGGGAGGAGTGGCGGGGAGAACTGTGTGGACTCAGGACACCGGGGCCTGCCCTGAGGAGGAGGAGAGGAGCGTGGCCACTTGGATTCGGAGAGACTGCACCAGAGCTGCAGGCGGTTGCCAGAGGAGAAGCTGCGCGGCGAGCTGTTTGGAATCAGAACGACGCTTCTGAACACCGGGGCCTGCCCTGAGGACGAGGAGGAAGAGGAGCGGCCGCTTGGATTCGGGTGACTACACGGGAACTACAGGCGGTTGCCAGAGAAGGGGCTGCGTGGCGAGCTGTTTGGACTCTGACCACTTCTGAACCCTGGGGCCTGCCCGGAGGAGTAGGAGAAGGAGGAGAAGGAGCGCGGCGGGTCCTTTGGACTCGCAGTGACTGCATTAGCGCTCCAGGCGGCTGCTCAGAGGAGAAGGCGAGTGGTGAGTTGTTTGGTCTTAAAGTGACAGCTCCTGAACACAGGGGGGCTGCCTGGAGGAGAAGCGTGGTGGGACGCTTGGTCTTGAGTGGCCGCACCAGAGCTCCGGGCGGTGCCCAGAGGACCCGTGCAGCGGGTCACGTGGATTCAGAGCCACTCAGAGGGACTGCTCCTGAACACCCGGGGGGTTATCTGGAGAAGGAGGAGGAACGGGGAGGGTCACTTCGACTCGGAGTGATTGATTGCCCCGGGCTACGGGTGGTTGGTGGGAGGAGGAGGCACGAAGTGAGTTTCTTGGACTCCTAGTGACCGCACCGGCATACTGGGCGGCTGTCTGGAGGAAGAGGCCTGTGGCGGGTCTCTGGGACTCAGAGCGATTGTTCGGGGCCACAGGTGGCTGCTCAGAGGAGGGGCCACGCAGCCAGGCGATTAGGTGCAGAACAGGGTCCCAGGATCTAGGAGGCTTCTGGGTGGAAGAGCCACACAGAGACAGGCTTAGGGCGGAGCGAAAGTTCCAGGCCTATGGGCAAATTCTCTGAGGAGGGGCAGCCTAAGGAGATTCATCTGCGAAGGGTGAGGCTCCCAGGCCCAGGAGGTAGGGCCGGGCCCCTGGAAACTTTGCAGAGGAAGGCAGCCCAGCCCAGGCAGTAGCTGTAAATTGAGGGGAACCTCTAGGAGGAAACTGACCAGCGAGACCTCCCCACTGGGTGAGTCTTCCCTGCCTGGTGAGGTTTCCCCACAAGGACGGTAAAACCAGAGACACAGGCCCAAACAGGCCTTGCCTCAGCCCACAGCCTAGGTCCCCTTTGGATGACCATTGGTCAACAAGTGGAGGCACCTCTGCCCACTAGCAGGGAATATACCCCACCTGAAGGCCACCACTCCTAGAGAGGCAGCTTCCTTGTGGAGCACCGCATTATCAACTTCCTCCAAGACTTCAGCCTACTGAAGGCTAGGAGGGGATATATATAGAAATCTTCAGGGACATTGTAAATCAACAGAGGAAATCTGCAATATCTCAGCGGTCCACTGATATCTGAACAATATGAGAAAACAAGGAAAGAAAATGCTGCAAACAAATCTAGATGTTACATCAATAAAACCCAATGACAGCATGGCAGAAGAAATGACAGAAAAGGAGTTCAGAATGTACATAATTAAAATGATCAGAGAAGCAAACGATGAGATGAAAGAGCAAATGCAAGCATTGAATGATGAGATGAAAGAGCAAATGCAAGCATTGATTGATCGCACCAATCGACAGTTAAAAGAGCAAATACAGGAAGCAAAAGATCATTTCAATAAAGAGTTAGAGATATTGAAAAAAAACCAAACAGAAATCCTTGACATGAAGGAAACAATAAACCAAATTAAGAACTCCATAGAAAGCATATCCAATAGGATAGAACACCTGGAAGACAGAACCTCAGACATTGAAGACAAAATATTTAACCTTGAAAACAAAGTTGAACAAACAGAGAAGATGGTAAGAAATCATGAACAGAATCTACAAGAACTATGGGATATCATGAAAAGGCCAAATTTAAGAATTATTGGGATTGAGGAAGGCCTAGAGAAACAAGCCAAAGGAATGAACAACCTATTCAATG
Source organism: Sciurus vulgaris (assembly GCF_902686455.1). Lineage (NCBI taxonomy): Eukaryota > Metazoa > Chordata > Mammalia > Rodentia > Sciuridae > Sciurus > Sciurus vulgaris. Next base: position 115,685,785 of record NC_136464.1, read on the forward strand.
AAATAATATCAGAAAATTTCCCAAATCTGAAGAATGAAATGGAAAATCAAGTTCAAGAGGCTTACAGGACTCCAAATACACAAAATTACAACAGACCCACACCAAGGCACATTATAATGAAAATACCTAACATACAAAATAAAGACAGAATTTTAAAGGCTGTGAGAGAAAAGAACCAAATTACATTCAGGGGGAAACCAATACGCATATCAGCAGATTTTTCAATCCAGACCCTAAAAGCTAGAAGGTCCTGGAACAACATTTTTCAAGCCCTGAAAGAAAATGGATGCCAACCAAGAATCTTATACCCAGCAAAACTTACCTTCAAATTTGACGATGAAATAAAATCCTTCCATGATAAACAAAAGCTAAAAGAATTTACAAAAAGAAAGCCAGCATTACAGAACATTCTCAACAAAATATTCCATGAGGAAGAGATGAAAAACAAAGAAGCAAATCAGCAAAGGGAGGAATTATCCTAAAGGAATTGTCAAATAAAGGAGGAAACAAGTTGTGTCAAACAAATAAATAAACAAAATTTTAAAAATGAACCAAATGACCGGGAAACCAAATCATTTCTCTATAATAACCCTGAATGTTAATGGCCTGAATTCATCAATCAAAAGACATAGACTGGCAGACTGGATTAAAAAGAAAGATCCAACAATATGTTGCCTGCAAGAAAAACATAATTAGAAGCTATTTTGAAAATCTATACTCCAACAAAATAGAAAATTTCGAAGACATCAACAGGTTTCTAGAGACATATGAATTGCCTAAACTGAATGAGGAGGACATAAACAATTTAAATAGACCAATTTCAAGTACTGAAATAGAAGAAGTCATCAAAAGCTTACCAACAAAGAAAAGTCCGGGACCAGATGGGTTCTCAGCCGAGTTCTACAAAACCTTTAAGGAAGAGCTCATTCCAATACTTCTCAAAGTATTCCATAAAATAGAAGAGGAGGGAACCCTCCCAAACTCATTCTATGAAGCCAATATCACACTGATACCTAAACCAGACAGAGACTCATCAAGGAAAGAAAATTTCAGACCAATATCCTTAATGAACATCGACGCAAAAATTCTCAACAAAATTTTAGCAAATCGCATACAAAAACATATTAAAAAGATAGTGCACCATGATCAAGTGGGTTTCATCTCAGGGATGCAAGGTTGGTTCAACATCAGGAAATCAATAAACGTAATTCACCATATTAATAGACTTAAAGTCAAGAATCACATGATTATTTCAATAGATGCAGAAAAAGCATTTGATAAAATACAGCACCCCTTCATGCTCAAAACACTAGAAAAAATAGGGATAGTGGGAACATTCCTTAATATTGTAAAGGCCATTTATGCTAAGCCCATGGCTAATATCATTCTAAATGGTGAAAAACTGAAAGCATTCCCCCTAAAAACTGGAACAAGGCAGGGATGCCCTCTTTCACCACTTCTATTCAACATCGTTCTTGAGACTCTGGCCAGAGCAATTAGAAAAACCAAAGAAATTAAAGGGATACGAATTGGAAAAGAAGAACTCAAACTATCCCTGTTCGCTGATGACATGATTATATATTTAGAGGAACCTGGAAATTCCACCAGAAAACTCTTAGAACTCATAAGTGATTTCAGTAAAGTAGCAGGTTACAAGATCAATGCCCATAAATCCAACGCATTTTTATACATAAGTGATGAATCTTCAGAAAGAGAAATCAGGAAAACTACCCCATTCACAGTAGCCTCGAAAAAAATAAAATACTTGGGAATCAATCTCACAAAAGAGGTGAAAGACCTCTACAATGAGAACTATACAACACTAAAGAAAGAAATTAAAGAACACCTTAGAAGATGGAAAGATCTTCCATGTTCTTGGATAGGAAGAATTAATATTGTCAAAATGGCCATACTACCTAAAGTGCTATACAAATTCAATGCAATTCCAATTAAAATCCCAATGACGTAACTTACAGAAATAGAGCAAGTAATTATGAAATTCATCTGGAAGAATAAGAAACCCAGAATAGCTAAAGCAATCCTTAGCAGGAAGAGTGAAACAGGGGGTATTGCAATACCAGATCTTCAACTCTACTACAAAGCAATAGTAACAAAAACGGCATGGTATTGGTACCAAAATAGAAAGGTAGATCAATGGTACAGAATAGAGGACACAGACACAAACCCAAATAAATACAATTTTCTCATACTAGACAAAGGTGCCAAAAATATGCAATGGAGAAAAGATAGCCTCTTCAACAAATGGTGCTGGGAGAATTGGAAATCCATATGCAACAGAATGAAACTAAACCCATATCTCTCACCATGCACGAAACTAAACTCAAAATGGATTAAGGACCTCGGAATCAGACCAGAGACCCTGCAGATTATAGAAGAAAAAGTAGGTCCAAATCTTCACCTTGTTGGTCTAGGACCAGACTTCCTTAACAGGACTCCCATAGCACAAGAAATAAAAGCTAGAATCAACCACTGGGATAGATTCAAACTAAAAAGCTTTCTCTCAGCAAAGGAAACTATCAGCAATGCAAAGAAAGAGCCTACAGAGTGGGAGAATATCTTTGCCAATCATACTTCAGATAGAGCACTAATCTCCAGAATCTATAAAGAACTCAAAAAACTCTACTCCAAGAATTCAAATAGTCCAGTCAACAAATGGGCTAAGGAAATGAATAGACACTTCACAGAAGAAGATCTACAAGCAATCAACAAACATATGGAAAAATGTTCAACATCTCTAGTAATAAGAGAAATGCAAATCAAAACCACCCTAAGATTCCATCTCACCCCAATTAGAATGGCGATTATCAAGAATACGAGCAACAACAGGTGTTGGCGAGGATGTGGGGAGAAAGGTACACTCATACACTGCTGGTGGGGCTGCAAATTAGTGCAGCCACTATGGAAAGCAGTGTGGAGATTCCTTAGAAAACTTGGAATGGAACCACCATTTGACCCAGCTATCCCACTCCTTGGCCTATACCCAAAGGACTTAAAATCTGCATACTACAGAAATACAGCCACATCAATGTTCATAGCTGCTCAATTCACAATAGCCAGACTGTGGAACCAACCTAGATGCCCTTCAATTGATGAGTGGATAAAGAAACTGTGGTATATATATACTATGGAATATTACTCAGCCATAAAGAATGATAAAATTATGACATTTGCAGGCAAATGGATGAAATTGGAGAATATCATGCTAAGTGAGATAAGCCAATCTCAAAAAGCCAAAGGACGAATGATATCGCTAATAAGTGGAGGATGACACATAATGGGGGGGGAGGGAAGGGTTAGAGTTAGGGTTAGGGAGGGGGGCAAGTATGGAGGAAGGAAGTACTGTATAGAGGGAAAAGAGGGGTGGGAGGGGTGGGGGGAAGGGAAAAAATAACAGAATGAATCAAACAACATTGCTCTATGTAAATTTATGATTACACAAATGGTATGCCTTTACGCCATGTACAAACAGAGAAACAACATGTATCCCATTTGTTTACAATAAAAAAAAAAAAAAAAAAAAGTAAAAGAAAAGGAGAATGAGATTTCTTTTTTCCTGGTCCCTCAGGAAAGTGGCAGCCATCACTGCTGGCTTTCCCTGGGCCTTGCTTTGGGTATGAAGAGTGAAAAAATTGGAGCTTTAAGTGGGAATTTCTGAAACCTAGGAGATTAGCACCCAGGGAGTCTCTACTCCAACCCCTGGTACAGAGAAACTGCAGATTAAGGAAAATGTGTCCTAGTAGGTTTAGACAAAAGTGGATCTGAGATAGTGTCCCTGAGAAAATCTCAGCTCTCACATGTAATACATGTTCCCCAAATTCCTGTTTAGGTTACAGAAGATCAGTGAGAATAGAACTAGAATTAGGCTAAAGGCTGCAGAATGGATCCACAGAGCTAAGTTGAGGCTACATGTCAGGAAAAGTGCATCGTCTTGGAGAGAAAGGGCAAATCGGTCTGATACCCTTGGAGGCAATTGTCCTGCTTTGCTCAGGCTGAGGAAGCAATTTGTGACTTTTATTAATGGTGGACATTCAGCATTAACGTCTATTAGCAGGTACCCAGAAGGAAATAGGACATGACCTTCATTCAATGGACAGCATTTGAAGCTATGCTCAGCCAAACCCATGAGAACGTCAACTTTTCTTTGTTCCCAGAAACTATCTTGGAGAAGGCAGGGATGGAGATACCTTAAGAAGGAAGAGTTCGATCCCCAGCACCGCAAAAAAAAAAAAAAAAAAAAAAAAGAAGGAAGAGGTATCCTGGGAGGAACATTAGATTTTTAGCCCAGCTCATATTTATCCAAGGTAAATTTGCTTTGTGCACATGTTTGTGTGGCTGCTGACCCTCTCAGTGACATCACTAAGCTGAATTCTTGACTTCTTTAAAATATGAATCCTTTGCCCTACCTCTTACCTCAATCCTGTCAAATCTGATGTCAGAGACCCTTGGAAACATGACTCCAATGAAAACCTATTTTGTGTCTATGGTAAAGAATCACCTACAGTCTACATTTTTGAATAACATTTTTTTAAAATAAAAAAGTAATCCATATGTTATTGAGGACATATTCTAAAAGTAGTTACACAATGGGATTTGTATGGTTTTAGGTTGTGTAATTACCTGAGATGATCTACTTGTGCAGGCCGACGTCAGTTAAAAAAATATACTCTCTTTTTGTGGATAATGTTCTTGAATGAGTGTATTGTGAGTTCAGAATAATGCAGGGTTGTTTTATCTTGATGGCAAAAAGTTTCTTGCTTTCTTGGATGTTCAACATCCATGCGACATGAGTGGGTCTGTATTAAGAATTTTGTACATTGGGACTGAGAGTTATCATCTGAGTTTCATGACTTCCTCAATTTTAGTTTCAATATTTCACGAGAAATTCATGTGCACGCAGGCAAGAATAACCCAATTTTTTTTTTCTTCTTAGACTTAAAGTTAATATATAAGTAAGATAGATTTAGAATTAAGGGAGAATTTTTTGGCTTTTGCCAATCATCCACTTATAGCAATAATTCTCAAATTGTCATTTCTAGACCAGTTTCATCTGGGAATGTCTTATGAGAACTTATTAAAAATTTAAATTCTGGAGCACTACTCTAGACCTACTAAATCAAAAACTCTGGGGGCAGGGCTTGAATTTAAACTACAGTTACTTTATGTATGTCCAAAGGTTTTTGAATTTCTCAAAATGATACCCTTAGAGGTAGATTCAGCTTGGTCATTGTTTTCAATTTAGATATATGTGATTTATGAAGAGATTAAAGAAGTAAATATATGTAAAATATTTATAAGAGTGCTTAGACCTGTGCCTGGTGCTTAAATGATATAAAAAGAGACAACTCTTAATAAGTACCTACTTTGTATAGGCAATAAGGTAGCCACTTTTATAGTTTGTGTAAATATCTAATCTTCATAACATGTAATTTCCCAAATGTCACCTAATTAACAAGGGATGAGTCAGTTATAAATTCGATGTTCAACTACAGTTATATCTCCATGAATTCATTTATTTAAGTGACACTCTAGATAGGAGGTTCATTAATGACAGTGATAGGATCTTATTTTGAAATACTGGTCTCTTAGTTAGTGTCCAGATACCAGAATGTGTTTGATTAATATGGTGATACACTTTGTAATAAAGCCATTGTGGAAGCGGACCATCAGCAGCAGCATTTATACTTATGAGGTGCTTAAATATCTCTTCCATAACCTATCTTTGATATTAAATCTTCTTCATAATGTAAGCACTTTTGTGCTATTATTACCTTTCCCATGACTCTATTATATATCATCTACTCAAATAACTGTCCTCATAACTAGACTAAGAAAGGAGTGTTCAGTAAAAATGGCACTTTAGTCGGTAATTTGCTGAATCAAAATTTTATTACATTATTACAAAAAGGATCTTTCCTTTGAAAACTGAAACTGTACTACGTTATTGCTATCTCAAACATTTTTTAGAAAGAGAGAGTGATGATAAAATAAATTTTAAAAATACTTATCATTCTATATAATGTTAATTGGTATTGCAGAGCTGTGTGAGTTCAGATTTATCTCCACTTGCCCATAACATTTAGGTGTTATTAGCAATATCTTGAGGGCTGATGTTATAGAAAGAAGCAGAAATTTGGATAGTTGAGTTCAATAAACAGACACATGATTTTAGTTCGAGACCACTTTATTTAATCAAACAATCAAGGGATAATAGATTTCTGGGTCACATAAGATGTTTTCTGCCTCCTGAAATGTACTAAATATAGAATCTTCTTTTTAAAATCATAAAGAGATAAGGATGAATGTTATGCATCCCTCCAAAAAGACGTGTTGAAGTCCTAAGCCCCAGTACTTCAGAATGTGACCTTATTTAGAAAGTTATTATAGATGCAAATATTTAAGATGAGGTCATACTGCAGAAGGATGGCCCCTTGAGCCTTCCTTACCAGAAGATGGAGACACGGAAGATGGCTTATGAAGACACAGGCACATAGGGAGAAGCCTGTGTGAAGGGGAGGCAGACAATGGCGTGCTGCACCTGAGTCAAGGAATGCCTGAAACTACCAGATGCTGGAAGAGCAAGGAAGGATCCTCCTTGAGAGGTTTTGGAGGGAGCCTGGATCTGCTAACAACTTGATCTCAGATCTCTAGCTTCTAGACGGTGAGAGAACAAATTTCTAATTTATCTAGAATTCTATATAATAAAGTAATGGGGAGGGGAAAGGACTAAAAGTTTATGTGAAGCTAAAGCCCTTCAAAAGCATGAATTGGTTCAGTAATACCGAAAAGATGGCTCCTAAGTTTACTTATGAGGTCAAAGAAAAAACCTGATTTACATTGCCTAATCCTCCCCAAATTCAGAAAGTGGTAAGACAAACTACCTATGGGAGCAGAGAGAGGGAGAATAGGGAGCGAAGAATGAATGGGGAGGGACAGAAGATCAAGTAAGAGGCAGTGGTATGGAAACAAGGATAACTGGCCCAGCCCTGGGGTTTCCCAGATAGAAAGAGATGAGGACCTTGGAAAACATTTTTAGTTCTTGGAAGACAGCAGTAGATATTATATTAGCAACTCAAGAAATCTAAGCCAGGAGTGGGAGGGGGATATAGTACTGAGCTGGCATGGACAGATCTCTCTTGATATTGTGAATGTTTAATGGTATGACTTAACAATCTAAAGACAGGGTGCGGTGGGAAGGGAGGTCAGTTTGTCAACAATGGTAAAACATACAAATTATGGCATCTTGGTGACTACAAGCAGGGAATTGACAGTTCATTTTAAGACCATAGGGAAAGAATCAATACACTGTACTCAAATTGGGGTAAATAAAAAAACCTTTGAAAACTAATTTTAAGTATGAAAATCAGTAATTTGTTTAGATTTGGTTTCTCTGGTTTCTTAAAATTTTCTAAATGTCTTGTTGTTTCACTTAGATACATAGGATGCTTATAGAAATCCACTGTGTCCTGAATTCTTTCCTTATATTTAATGGGGTAATTTTAATTTTTAAAAAATTTGTCCAAATTTGTTGTACATGATAGTAGAATGCATTTATACATGTTGATAGATCATACATAAATGGAGTGTAATCTCTCATTTTTTTGAGCATACATGTTGTAGGATCACATTTATCATGCAGTCATACATATACATAAAGTAATAATATCTGCTTCACTCTACTATCCTTCCTACCCTCTTACCCCTTTCCCTCCCTTCACTCCCCTCTACCTAATATAAAGTAACTCTATTCTTCCCTATCCCCAGCCCCCATTGTGAATTAGCATTTGTGTATCAGAGAAAACATTCAGCATTTGATTTTTTTGGGTTTGGCTTATACCACTTGGCATGATATTCTCTAACTCCATCCATTTACCAAAAAATGCCAGAATTTCATTCTTCTTTAAAGCTGAGTAATATTCTATCATATATATACATTATATATATATATGTATATATACATTTTCTTTATCCATTTGTCTGTTGAAGGGCATCTAGGTAGGTTGATTCCATATATTAGCTATGGTGAATTGAGCTAGTATAAACATTGGTGTGGCTGCATCACTGTAGTATGTTGATTTTAAGTCCTTTGGATATAAACCAAAGAGTGGGATAACTAATTTTTAAAATATGTAATAACATATTGTCTTTCTGAGCTATTTTCCCAGCTCAGAGTTGAAAACAATAATTTTAACAGTGGCTGCAAAAAGAATGAACCCAAATTTCCTTCAGGATGTTACTGGCAAAGTCACAAATCTGATTAAATAAATTAAGTATAACCCCTAATTTAAAATATCTTCACTAAAATTAAACATTTTTTGCTTTTATAAAATATATTTCTGTTCAATGGAAATATATGTATTATTGTATAACATTGATTAGATAGAGAGATGATAGATGATTGATAGATTAATCTTAGATAGCTGGATTGAATAAAGAGTGCCTGTATATTTTAAATTTGACTTACATTTCCCAGAATGAGTGCAGTTCATTTTAGCCAGTAAATGCAGTATTAAATAAACACTTGAAATTCTGAAATATTGGTACACATGAAAAAATATTACTATTTTTGGTGTTTTAATTTTTCTGCAGAAAACAAATCTAATGCTAACTCTTTTGTTCACAATGTCCCATTTTCAATCTGTGTAGTTTAAAGAAATGAATTTAGGTCAAGGGCTATTTTGAAAATCAAATAGGGTCACTATTTCCCCCACAGAATTATAACTAGTTGTGCGGTGAACTAGTTTTCATAAATGTTGACTGGATGACATATATTGCTTTAATTCATATTATAACTTAATGCTTTTTCCAGTTGTGAATCACTTCAAAAGGATAGAATCACTTCACTTTCCAATTGGATTTTTTTTTTTCACCCCTGAATTTCCTTTTAATTATAAATAACTTGTGTTAAAAAAGTCTCCTAAAGTAGAAATTTGAGCTCAAATTTCCATCACAAACTGTTCAGCTTATTGAAAAATTAAATCTAAAACATTTTTGTTGCAAAAATCTATGCTATGTTAAAAGATCCATGATCTACTGGACTCTACAAAGGTGAAATGAATATGCAATAATTTGCATATGATATATGCAAAACAATTGAGTTTTACAAAATATCAACTTTTTACCATCAGATTTAAAAGTTCCAATTTTTATAAAAATATTGCCTATTTCCAAAACTTTTAATTGTAATATTGTATCTTCTGCAAATATGAATATAAGTTGTGCTATTTTCCCAAATAATGTAATGCTTTAACCCACCATCACTAAATAGGTTATTTGATTATTTTGGAAGTGGAGATGGATTTATTCTGATCAATTTTCACATTCTTCTTGAGTGTGTCCTTACAATCAATGTGTCCCTGGTGCAATAGTTGGAATTAAGCAGAAGCATACAGATGCAGACTTAGGAAAGTTGGTCTTTATATCATGCTTGCTTGTCATTGTGACAATTAATCCTCACAACAACCTGCAAGATGGATACTAATATTATTCCCATTTAGCCCATTGAGATTAGGTAACTTGTCCAAGGTTATGTAGCTGTTAAGTAGCAAGTCGCGGTTTAAGCCCAGGTTGTCCAATCCAGAACCTATGCACGAGGTCAGAATGCTTCAGTCCAAGATTTTAAAATAATAGTTCTATGGACAGCAGTTGTGAAGACTAGTTCATTGCACAATAGTTGATTCACAAACAGACCATTATAATTATTGGTTTTGCTAAATTGGGATAAGAAGAGAAAGGGGAGACAGATTTTGCTTTGATATACCATGCAAATAAGAAAATCTATTAAATTCATGATCTTGTATTTGTAGAATTCATTCAATGACTTATTTAAGGGATCTTAGCCTTCTAGGGATATTGACCATAGTAAAAGAGAAAAACCAGAAGGAACTAGAAAGAGTCTCTCAAGGCCCATAGTTCATACCATCAAAGGGGGTAAATGTTTTAAATCAAAAGAGAAGGAAAGAGCCTTTGAGCCTATTTTAATCTTGGTCACAAGCATTGAAGTAAATCACTGTGTCATATCTAATAGTTCCAGCAATTCAACTGTTTTCAGATCTCTCAAATCAATTAAAAAGAAACATTATGGGTGCGGGCTAATCAATAAATATGTCATCTTGTGGCTGATCACATCCAAGCCTCTGAAGAACTGAAACCGGCGCTGTCCTTTCTGCTTGTGCACACCACAGGGCAGAAATAGCGCTCAGGTTTCATAGCTCTGCAGCTTCAGCAGCTCACTGGGGCAGCCCAGGTGCCAGGGGCTGCTCTGTAGAGGGTTCCCAGACTGCATCTGAAGATCAAAGGAAAGCAGCTGCCACCAGGTAGCAGCTAACAGGGAGTTTGTCACCCTCATTAGAGGGTAAAATGTCTTAATTCCAACAATTATAAAGAGTCTTCCACTTAAATATGTATCACTAGTCTAATTCTCTACTTAATTCAGAGGTGGTAATCATTTATTTATTACAATCCTGCCTCTATAGGTTGTCAGGACACAGTTTGTTCATAATTTATATTCTTTTAAATGAAGGTATTATGGGGATATAAAACATTTTAACTCACTAGTTCAAGGTAGCACCATTGACTCAGAAGAATAAACAATTGAGGAAATATGTCTCAAAAACATCATTGATTTTTAGTTGCTAGTTTGAAGACATTTTAGCTCTAGGAAAAAAATATTTTATTTCTTCAGAGAAGCCAAGCTCATAATATGAATTCTCAAAGCACAAGTACTTGAAAAATAATCACCTGTTTGCAATAAAGGACCAAGTCAATAGTTATGGTGATGAAAATGTTAACTTAGTTACCTCTGCTGCAATTAGTGAGAAAACAACCATCTCATGAGTAGGTTTTGCTTTACAAACGTCTTCAAAAGTATTGGTATTAGGATAACATTAGTAATGAGTTAACTGTTAAAAATTATTCAGCATCTGGTCCTCAGGGGTAGCCAAGAACCAGTGTGTTCTTAGTTGTTGGCTGAAGTTCTGCAGCAGCTGAAGCAGGGCTAGGAAGAAGAGTTGAAGTCAGTGTTAACATCAGATAAGAAATGTGCAAAAATGACTAATGAGATGAGGTTACGTGCGGTACCTTTAACTCAGCAGCATCTCTTTCAAGGTGGCAATTAAAAAACAATGTGTGGGGAGCCCCAGTAAGATTTGAAGTCTGATCTTTAAAGGTGCAACTGGAGACACTTTATGCGAGAAATTCTGAACTTCCCATGTCTCAATGGATGTGATTTCCTGAGTATGTTGGCATTGTGCATTTATTGATTGTCCAGTTTGAGCATAAAGTGCAGTCTTGAATTTTGCCAGTCTTTATGGGAAAGCACAGCATGCTCAAATTGTTAGTTCTTCAACAGGCACTGTTTGCACCAAGGGCTGCTAGTGACTATTTTGATATGAATTGAGAACCATAGCTCCCAGTATACTCCCTGGAGGGGACTTTGGAGTGCTGGTCATTGTAGGGTTCATTCCTGGGCATCATTTTATTAATAAGGGACTCTTGGAAATTATCACCCTCATCCTGTCTCCTGGTTTAAATTCACACTCTGAAGTTTCTGGGACATTATATATGAAATTTCCTCAATTAAAAACACATATCTGGGGATCGGGTTGTGGCTCAGAGGTAGAGCGCTTGCCTAGCATCTGTGAGATACTGGGTTTGATTCTCAGTTCCACATACAAATAAAATAAAGTCCATTGACAACTAAAAAATCAAAACAAAACAAATTTCTTCTTTTTCTTTTCAATAAAATTTCCATTAGTGAATCAAAACTAAAGACAACTATTTAAAGGCCAACTGAAGTAGAGACTTTACTCTTAAGTCTGTCAACTGCCTTACGCTTCAAGTCCCTCGAGGTGGGACCCTCTCCTACTGACACTAAACTATATGTATATTAATTGTATTTTCTTAAATGGGGCTCTGGTGCTTGGAAATGGATTTGCTTGAAGGAGAAATACAATTAAAAAATAAATAAAATAGAATATTTAAAAGCTTATATTCTAGATATAAACTCACCATTTGCATGAAGCTTCTCCTTTGCAAATGTGGTTACTTGTGCTTACTACCATCGTCATGAGGTAATCTAAAGTGATATTTCAAGTTTGAAATCTATTTTCAAATTCAGTTGTTGCAGCAGGCAGGAATACTTCCTTGTTGACAAAAGGGACAAAGCACATTGCAATATGCTTCTCTACAGTAAGACTATAGCTCTTTTCCTATTAAACCAGTTTTAAAATATAGGTCAAGAATTCTGCTTTACATTGTAAGGCATAGCACACCTTTGTTAAATATGCCCTTGCCTTGATGTCCTAAGAGCACTATTTTGGAAAATTACTTTTACTGCATATTTTCTCCCTCACAGCACCTTTGAGAACACAGCCACATGGAAATAGGAAAGTAATGCCATCCTCTTTCTAAAATTCTTAGGGAGTGGTTTTACAGAGATAGATTTAATTAAAAACAACTTGTACACATGGAACCATTTATTTATTTTTGGTACCCAGGATTTTTGTACCAGTGGCAATTGACCACTGAGCTACATCCCCAGTCCTTTTTATTTTTTATTTTGAGTTGCTTATGGCCTCACTAAATTGCTGAGGCTGGCTTTGAACTTTCGATCCTCCTACCTCAGCCTCCTAAGCTGCTGGGATTATAGGCACGTGCCAACATGCCTGGCAGAACTGTTTTTTTTAGAAAGAGTAACCATGCGTTGTCAGTGGTCTTATTTTCCTACCACATGTGACTTTGAGGGGGCTGCAGATTTACTGTTCTACGAGTAATGTCACCCAGTTCCTGGTGGTCCACAGTACACTTCTGGGGGTTCTTCATCTTCAGACTGTTAACATCTCAGTGATTTGCTTTTAAGTCACATGGGAGTACAAAAAAAGCAGCTTTGTCTCTTCCTGGGCAAAGCAGTCTTCTCTCTTCTGAATTCTTTTTCTGACCTCTTTTCTCTTTTAAGTCCAGGAATATCATATCAGAAGAAATAATGTTTGTTCTTTTATATATCACTTCACTCTTTGCACTGCACATCCATATTCAGTTCTCACAACATTTGAAATGGGTGTCATTACTAGGTACCAATCCATCTGGCCACGGATCTCACACTGGTTCTTCCAGTGGCTATGTCTTTGTTGAGTCCATCCCTCCTATTGCAGAACCATTCATTCGTTCCATTCCTAACTCCTATTCCAAATGATCCATTACTTCTTCATGACTCTGACACTTTGGTTTACCAATTAATGGTTAATGGTTGGTCATGTGCATTGATTCACTTCAAACCCTTCCTTTAAGTTTTATTTTAAATATCCAGTGTGTGCGTGGTGGACAGGTCAATAAGTGAATATGAAGTAAGTTTGAACTACCCAGAGCCATGTCCCAACAGTGTGGCACAAGTTTCTTTCAGAGAGTGTAATCTGCGTGTAGAGAGAGATTGAGATCAACTATGGAGAAAGGAAAACCTCACCTGCAGATTGGTTACAGGAGACATTTTGTTACCCACTATGTGCTCAAGCCATCAACTATAACTGAAGCAAGTTGATCTGATGCTTCTTCCCCGTTTACACTTAGTATGTTTTTTTTTCCAAGATTCCACTAACAGTTTTTTGAAACTACTAATCACACTTTCAACTACCGATAAGGAAGTCTGTAAGTGAAGTCTCTTTTCTTCGATGGGTAATAGTATATCTTTGAGCGACATGCATTGAGATTCTTAGATAATCCACCATGTTTTACTTTTTGAATAAGAAACACATAAATGGTCACTATTGAGATAAGAAATGAATTTGGCCCCTGATAGTGTCCTGCTAATTGTTAGAAATGGTTCCTAGAAGAAGCACTGAAGTTGAAAGTAAGCAGCCATCCCATAACTAGGACTCAGGATTTTTTTTTGTTTTTTCTTGAGTGAGTCAGCACCAGGAGAATCTGTGTTTTGGATCTCCACCCATCTCCCAACACATCGGACTATCAGATTTCCACTTTCTTAACCCATCCAGAGACCATATAAACCACTAGCTAGGATGATAGAAGAGTTTACACCTTGGGATGCTTAAGCACCTGAAGAAGAACTTCATTGATTCTGTTCATTTTTTTTCCTACTTCATAGAATATTTTTAATTGGCACATAATAATTGTACACACTTATGGGATTAGTGTGATAGCTCAGTAGAATGCATATTGGAACTATTCCTTTTTTTCCATTTGTTTCCACTGATGGCTGTCCCACCTAAATATGTGGGGCTCAGTGATCACTAGTTGACCCCTGGTCCACTTAGTTGCCATGTCTGAGGAAGGATACATGGTACAGTTGCACTGTGTGGACAGTAGGTCCTAAGAGCAGATTGCTCACATGTCCCAGTGTGAGCATGGCACTTATCCTGGAGATTGTCTAGTTCATTACAGAGGTATGTTTCATTTATTTGCCTTCTTTCTTCCTTTAAAGTATTAAATCTTTGTAATATTTTACTTTTTATGAGTTTATCTATATACTTTATGTTTCAGTATATTCTCATTTCTTAAATATTCTGTAATTATCATTTTAATTTCCTCTTTGGCCCACTAGTTTGTAGATCTTTGAATGTTTTAAAATTATACATTTACTATAAGTTCCTGGGTATTTTTGTACTTGGGTTATAACACAGTTTGAAAAAAGGTACATTTTAGAAATCCTTGAGGTTCATTTATGATTTAAACAGAGTTAAGTGTTGTGTCGGGGTCTTAACCAAACCCAAGAAAAAAAAAAGAAAAAAAAAGAGCAAAAAGCCCCTCCCCCCCTTACTCTTCTCGACCAGCGACAAGGGAAGGGGACACTCCCCAACAAGGTCAGACGGGGATAGGTAGGGCCAACTGACTGCACGCTCCCAGCCCTCCGGGTGGAGGACAATCAGACGCGTCAGGGAGACCCGTCACAGCAGGAACTCCTTTATTGAGGAAGTCACACAGCTTTTATGTAGGGTGGGGGCTAGGCGGGAACCAATCAGCTTAAAGGTCAACAAGGCAGGGGGGTTCACGCAGGCAAGAGTCCCATAAGACTATATGGCAAGCAGGAGCTGATCATGTTCCTGGAACTATTGTTAACCAATCCCTGACGGTGGTCCGATGTATGGTCATTAACTTTTGAAACTGCCTTTGAGGCCTTGATCTTGCTCACTCACCTGGAAGTAAGGAGTCAGCCTGAGTTAGCTAACGTGTCATTAGTCCCAACAGTGTTGGATAAATACTTTGCAATCTTTTATTTCTTGAGGGTGCTATATTGAACCTGCATGCCTGTATTGAATGCTCATTCATTTCTTTATAATTCTTTCAGTTTTCATTCTATATATCTTAATGCAATGCTCTTTGTTGCATCTAAGTTTGCACTTCATTTACTACATAAGTTTTTCTATGATGTGATTATTTTTCTAATTTTTTTATTTATTCCTTTTTTTTTTTTTGAAACTTACCATATTTTTACTGTGATAAAAAGAATGTGACTTTGAATAGGAATAAATATATGGACCAATGAAACAAATGAGAATTAAGAAACAGATTTAAAAATGAAAAGCCAACTGAATTTTGAGACAGATACAAAAACAATTTCTTTCAAAACTGATGTTGGCACAATTACACATGCAACATCAAAGTTATCATTGTTGACACAATCCTCCATCTTTTTCATAAATGATCTCAAAACAAATTATTGATATTAATTTAAAATAGAAAATTATAAAATATTTAGGAGAAAAGAGAAAAAAAACCCACTCTGGTTACACAGCATTTCATGGGCTGATGAAAGCAAAAAAACAAATTGAACTTCCTCAGAATTAGAAACATTTGCTTTACAAAAGATACTATTGAGCAAGCTCAAAAGATACTATTTTTTTAAAATTTTTTTAAAATTTTAATTAAAAATCATAAATTTACATAAGGCAATGTTGTTTGATTCATTTTGTTATTTTTTTTCCCTTCCCCTCTCCCCTCCTACCCTTCTTTTCCCTCTATACATTCCTTTCTTCCTCATTCTTACCACCCTCCTTATCCCTAACCCTAAACCTAACCCTAACCCTAACACTAACCCCTCCTACTCCCCCCCATGTCCTCATCCGCTTATCAGCGAGATCATTCGTCATTTAGTTTTTTGAGATTGGCTTATTTCACTTAGCATGATATCCTCCAATTTTATCCATTTGCCTGCAAATGCCATAATTTTGTCATTCCTCATGGCGGAGTAATATTCCATTGTATATATATGCCACAGTTTCTTTATCTATTCATCAACTGAAGGGCATCTGGGTTGGTTCCACAATCTGGCTATAGCGAATTGAGCAGCTATGAACATTGATGTGGCTGTATCTCTGTAGTATGCTGATTTTAAGTCCTTTGGGTATAGGCCAAGGAGTGGGATAGCTGGGTCAAATGGTGGTTCCATTCCAAGCTTTCTGAGGAATCTCCATACTGCTTTCCAGAGTGGCTGCACTAGTTTGCAACCCCACCAGCAATGTATGAGTGTACCTTTTTCCCCACATCCTCGCCAACACCTATTGTTGCTTATGTTCTTGATAATCGCCATTCTAATTGGAGTGAGATGAAATCTTAGGGTAGTTTTGATTTGCATTTCTCTTATTACTAGAGATGTTGAACATTTTTTCATATATCTGTTGATTGCTTGTACATCTTCTTCTGTGAAGTGTCTGTTCATTTCCTTAGCCCATTTGTTGATTGCATTATTTGTATTCTTGGTGTAGAGTTTTTTGAGTTCTTTATAGATTCGGGATATTAGCGCTCTATCTGAAGTATGATTGGCAAAGATATTCTTTTAGATATACATGAGTAGAGTGCATTTTGTCATATTATACATACATGGAGTATAATTTCCCATTCTTGTGGTTGCACGTGATGTGGAATTTCACTGGTCCTGTATTCTTATATGAACATAGGAAACTTATGTCCAATTCATCTATTGTCTTTCCTTTTCCTATCCTTCCTCCCTTCCCTTCATTCCCCTTTGTTTAATCCACTGAACTACTATTCCTCCTCCTCCGCCTTACTGTGTGTTAGCATCCACCTATCAGAGAGAACATTCAGCTTTTGGTTTTATGGAATTGACTTTTTTTACTGAGCATGATAGTATCTAGTTCCACTCATTTACCATAAATGGCATATATAATTATTTTTTATTATTAATTTTTTATTTGTTCTAATAAATGGCATATATTATTACATGAGTTTTTCTTAACATGAAGTTGTTCTTTGTCCTACTCATGCATTTTGCATCAAATTCTACTTTATCTATACTGTTAACTGTTTTTAAACCTATCTTCATTATTTCTTTTATCTTTAACTTCTGAGAATTTTTTAAGTGGTTTTTAAAATTGGATTATGGTTGGAAGATATAGAAACCTGATCCTGGTATGATTTTCATAATAAATTTTAAAAACTTATTTTCATAAATGAAGAAAATACTAATGATCTTTATACGCAGTCCTTCGCTAATGAGAAAAATGATGAAAATAATTACACAAGAAAAAGGTAATATGTTAAAATAACATTAATAAATATGTGTTGCAAAAAAAATCGCAAACTCCTAGGATATACAGATGCCACTGGAAACTGTAGCTTGAATTAATCCAAACCAAACAAATTATAAAGTATTAGGAAAAAGAAAAAAATATATAACGAGAAATGCAAAGAAGAGTAAAAAGAATGAAATATACACAGATAACTTTATGGCAATAAATTTGAAAACATAGGTGGAATGGAGAGATAAAGAATTTTCTGAGTAATAAAATGGCAATACTTCTTCAAAGTAATCTATAATTTTAATATAATTCTTATTTTATACAATTGTGAATTATTTTAAAATTTCCAATAGTAAAATAAATTAATAAAAACCATCGTGAACCTTTTCAAAAAATATTAATCTTCCTCTTTCCTCATTAGTGCATTTGCTGTGCCAAGGACAATTTCAACATAAAGTGAGATGCAATGATTATTAGTTACATGAATGCAAGAATGAATAAGTTACTTTCTTTGTCTGATCTTAAAACTGTCAAAAAGCACAGTAACTAAAACAATATGGTGTTAATCTTAATGGTGCCTCCAAATTGTAGGTACAGATGTTCAAATAGAAGATGGGATAAATTCATTTAAATAGAATTGGTATTTTAATTGAGGACAACTCTTTATATAATACCATGGAAAAAGGCCTACGAATTACTGAGAGGTGATACAGCTGTTGACGAACATTACTGCATAGTAAGGACTAATATTTACACAGTACTTACTGTGTATTTTTCACTTTCTTGAGTGTTTTTCTAAATTGATAATAAAAACCACCTTATGAAATAGGTATTATTATTTTTTCAAATTGTAATAGGAAAAAAGAAGCTCAGAGAAGTTACATTTAATGGACTGCAAGAAATCTATAGGTAATAATATTGTAGGTGAAAATCTGCTAAGAGAGTAGATGCATTTCAGATGCTTTTACACCAAGACAGAGGTAACTGTAGAAGGTCATGGATACATTAATTTGCTTCCATGCAATGATCATTTCAATCACATGCTTTTGCAAATGTACATCATACTGTACATTTTAAACATATACAATTTTTAAAAAGCTGAGTGTGGTGGCATTCACCTGCGGCAACTCAGAAGGCTGAGGCAGGAGGATCCCAAGTTTGAGGCCAAGTGCAATAACTTAGTGAGTCCCTAAGTAACTTAGACCCTAGCACAAAATTTTTAAATATAAAATAAAAAGGGCTGGGGATGTAGTCCCGTGTGTTCAATCCCTGGTACTAAAACAAAACAAACAACAACAAAGAAGAACATCAGCTCAAGGCCAGGCAATGAGGAGTCAGGGTTTGGGTAAAAGTCAGCTCCAAAGAGTCAGGTGAAATATATCTAACCAATCCAGAAGACAGGTGGTTTAGGAATAATCACAGAACATGATGTATCTATGTAACTATGTACAGTCACACTCCTCAGCAGATGTTTTTCTTAAGTGTACTAAATCTTAAATCAGCTTACAAGGCTTAATTTTGTCTTTTTTTTTTTTTTTCATTCAGTCTTGTGTCCTCCACAGGAAATCTATCAATTCTACCACCTAGTTAGTGGCAAGGGAACTAGTTACTTCATTTCTTCAAGTTATCTTTTTTTTTTTTTTCAATTTCTTTTAACAGATCCAAAAACTCTTACTTAAAATTAATATGTCAGCGACTCTATTTGATTAAAATGGTCTTTTTCCATTAATTTTTTTCTTCTTTCTTTTCTTCATTTCCCCACAGGTTGTCAACATGAGATGTCTGTTCATACATTTGAAAGGAATCTGCACTCAGGCAGAAGGGATGCTTCTCTCCATAGGAGAAGCAGCTCTGCACTGCTGGGAAGTGGACCATCTCAGGACAGTAATTGTGCACTCCACTAGTGGTATAGAAAGTCAGAAAAACATCTGGACATCTATATATAACTCTTTATTTTTTGAATCTGTTCTCCCCAGAAACTCTCCCCACTATTAATAGATATTTGTTGGCATTTGTATGAAGTTATGAATTGGAGCTAATAGATGTAGTTACTGTTGATTAGATGTGGGAAAAGCACAGCCCTTATTTTCCTGTGGAAAAGAAACAGCATTTGGAGCATAAAGCACCTTGAGAACTGATATGACGTTGACTCACAATGGAAGACTACCAAGGATGACTGCTTCAGTTCTTAAAAGCAGTTAAATCATAGAGAAGGACTACAGGGAGAAGCACTTGAATAGAATTTTCAGAATAACAACTCACAAGACAAATAAAGAGGGCACATCTGGAGGGCCACTCCATGAATAGAAATCATACAACCACTGGCATGGTTCGATTTCTGCAAACCAACCAGAGTCCTGGTAACCACAAACTTGTTCAGCTGTTCTGTGTGATTCTTTGAGGTGATGGGTAAGAACAAAGGTATGCTTAAAAATTTAGCATATATATGTTTTTATAATATCACCTGAAAACTAAACAAATTCGATAGATTGACAGGCACGGTCTAGATAATTAAATTTCATGAGTTAAGAAACCCCCACTAGTGATGATGAACATTTCCCTCCCAGTTCACTATGTCTGGAAATTGATTTATGAGAGCATAACACTAGTGCTTAAAAAAATGAAAACTTCTGGGGAGAGGTAACTCATTGGTCTGAGGAATACATGTCTGATACCAACATTTTCTATTACTGGAGGATCAAAATGTGGAGGAAAGAAAAGAACAAAGAGCACTTAGCAATAAATAGTAAGTTCAGGGAAGAAAACTTCATCTTTTTCAAGATTTTGTAAAAACCTGAGCATGCATATTTCTAACTTATTTCAGCTGGAAGGGAGGATGTTTTTAAGAATGAAGACAGATTTTCTTTACCTTTTGTTTTTCTTCTATTCTTCATTTGAAAATCTAGCAAAGCTATAATTCTTACAGCTAGGAAAAAAGTACATATGCACATTCATTCAAAATTCGGGGGACATTTTCAGGAATTCAAAGACTCTCTGAAATCCATCCAAGATGGCAGGTTAAGAAAACCGATCAAAGGGTTTGTTGACATCATTAGAATAATGGAGTGCTTGTCTGAAGTCCTCAATGTGACAAGTGCTTTCAAGTCACTTGAGAGAGAAAGGCATGAGAAAAGGTCTGGAAATAAAATTGCTGAGTGTTATATAGAGAGAAGAGTAGGTTTTGGGAAGTTAAATGTGGAAATGGATGAAACAGAAGGCAAAATTAAAATAAAAAGAAACAATAACTAACCATTACCCTGAATTAGGGCAATTTGTAGGATGCAATTCACAGAGCAAATGTATTTCCTCCTTTTACTGGTCTTTTAGGTTGTTCAGCGAGCTAGATTTCCCCCTGCCCATGCATAAATGAAGGCAGTTACAGGACTTTGTGGGATGCAAGTCACAGGCTGAAGATCACTTTAAGTCATAAAATAGTCTCATTTCAGTACTTAAAATATCCAGTCTCAAATGTAGACATTGTTAAGGTTTGTGGATTAGGTTTCCTATAAAACTTCGGATAATATAGAAATGTTCAGATTTATGTTGATTAGATTATGAGAGCTGTAACTAATCAGTGAATAAATTTATTTGATAGATTAATAATTTGAACGGATTGACTGGATGGTAACTATAGGCAGGTAGGGCGTAACTGGAGGAAATTAGGTCACTGAGGTTTAATCTGGAAAGGTTTGTATTCCTGAGGCCCCCACATTTCTCCCTGTTTGCTGACCACCATATGCTGAATAGCTTTCCTCCACTGCAACCCTTTGACCATGATGCTCTCTGTCTGCCCTCAGGCCCAGAGTGATGGAACCAGCCAACCATGGACTGAACTTCGGAAACCATTAGTCAAAATAAACTTTTCCTACTCTAAGTTGTTCATGTCAGGTATTTTAGTCACAGCAACAAATAACTAACACAGAAGTTTGAATTGGGAAGTGGGGTTGTTGCTGTGACTAACATGACTGTTGTTTCTGAAAACTTTGGAACTGGTTTTGGAGAGGAATTTAGAAAAGATTGGAGATAAGGGCTGAAAAAGCCTTAGAATGTTGTAAACAGAGTTTAATGAAAGAGTCTGCTGGGAGCTCAGAAGACCAGTGCGCTGTTAGGAATGTGGACAGTGAAGACTGTACTTATGAGATTTCAGAGGGAAATGAGAACTCTATATGGAATTTGAATAGAGATGATTCATGTTATATTTTGGCAAAGAAAACTTGGCTACATTTTTCCCATGTCATGAGACTTTCTGAGAGGCCAAATTGAAAGGTGAAGGATTAATTAATCTGGCTAAGGAAACTTCAAGGCAGTATGGCTTTCGGGTAATGGCATGGTTATTTCTGGCAGTGTTTAGCCAGGTTTACTGAGAGAATTGGTAGCAGAAAGCAGAGAAGAGGATTTTTCCAGTGACTTGGTAGGCTGAGACAGAAACATAGCTATTTCAAGATCAACCTCAGTAACTTTTTGAGAACCTCAGCAACATAGTGAGATTCTGTCTCAAAATAAAGAGATCTGGGGATGTAGCTCCAAGGTAAAGCACCTCTGGGTTCAATCCTCAGTACCATGCTTCAAAAACATTCTTTCAGTTTGGACAGAAAAGTGTGTGTAAAACTGGGGACAAGAAAATTGTGGTTGTTGAAGAAATTACAACCACTAAATGAGATGTAAAGTACTTGGCACAGAAGCAATAGGAAAGATGCCTTAAGTATGTCTTAGGAATTGGAAAAACCGCACACATCATGGGCTCAAGCATGTAAGAGTAATTCCTATAAGAAGAGACAATGGGGGCTCTGTACTCACAAAGGAGGTCCTAGGAAATTGTTTTCCTATGTTCAGCCATGGAAGCACTCAGAGGACACTGAAGCCATGGGGTACAGCTACTGCTCAAGCTGGTGGCAGACATTGGTATCATCCATGAGGTGTTGGCCTTGCAAGAACATAGGATACTGGATTTAGGGGATCAAGGAAACTTCCACCAAGATTTCAAAGGAAGGCCTGAGAGTCCAGGCAAAGTGTGGCAGGGTTGGAATCCCTGTAGGCCTCCTCTGAGAAGGTGAAACTTCAAGGGTGAAGCTGAAGCTGGAATGGAGACCCTAGGAATCAAGGGATGCTAGTAATGTGGACTTTCTGCTGAGGAAAACTGCTGGCTTTGAAGAGACCCAGGCTAAGAGAGAGGTCATGAGTGTTGCGACCAGCAAGAGTGGGACCGTCAAAGCCCTTTGGAGATCACATCTCACCACCATGTTCCCCAGATGCTGGACTTGGAGCTACAGGACTTGTTTTCCCAGTATGATTTCAGTCTTGTTTTGTTTCCAGTCCTCTTTCAGTGCCATTACTCCTCCCTTTTGAAATAGGACTATTTATCCTATGCCATTGTTTATTGAATATTGAATATATGTAACCTTTTTTTTTTTTTTTTTTTGGTACCAGGGGTTGAACCCAGAGGTTCTTAATCAATAAGCCACATTCCCAGCTCCCTTTATTTTTATTTTGAAACAGGGTCTTACTAAGAGGCTGAAGCTGGTTTTGAACTCATGATCCTCCTACCTCAGCCACCTGAGTTGCTGGGATTTGGGGCATGTACCACTCTGCCCAGCTGCAACTTGCTTTTGATCATTACAGGGTTCATGGCCAAGATTTGCCTTGAGTTTCAGAGGAGACTTTGGATTTGGACTTTGGGGCAATGCTTGAACTGCTAAGATAATGTAGTCTTGGAAATAGACTAAATGCATTTTGCATTGTGATAGGGACATGAAATATTGTTATGGTTTGGATATGAGAAGTCCCCCAAATCTCCTGATATTGCAGGAATGTTCAGAGCTATAATGATTAGATTATGAGAGCCCTAACCTAATCAGTGAATTAATCCTAAATAGATTAATCCATTCGATGGATTAATACTTTGAATGACTAACTGGGTGGTAACTGTAGGTAGGTGGGTCCCTAGGAGCATGCTCTGGAAGGATTCATCTTCCCTGCTGCCCCTTCCTCTCTCTCTATTCCTGGTCCCCATTAGTTGAGTCGCTTTCTTCTTCTGCAGCCACCCTTCAGCCAAGATGCTCTACCTCACCTCAGAGCAGTGAAACCAGCCCAAAGTGAACTAAGCCTCTGAGACTATAAGCCTAAAATATCCTTTTTCTCTAAGTTGTTCTTTTTGAGTACTTTGGTCACAGTGATGAAAAACTGACTAATACAGACATTCCTACTTCCAGCTTCTACTGAGGTAGGGAGGGAAGTGTGGGTTCCCTTCTGCTTTGATTTTTTTCTCCAAGTTCACTAACCCTGATGTTTGATGGTTGTGAAGATGGAAGCGAGGGGGTGGAGGGAATGGGAAGATCCATGCTGTCATAAGCCTTTTTCGCTCTAGAACTGAGTCAAGTAGGTTCAAGCCCACTTTTTCACTTATAGATCAATTCCTGTCTCCTCATTACTGGAGATTTTTTTTTTTTTTTTTTTTTTTTTTTTTTTCTGGCAGTTCTGTTGATATTTGAGAGGAACTCTCCTCTGGTTCCTCATTTTCTCTGCTTCTATAGTCATGAACTTTGAACTTCCCTCTTTAGCTTCTCAGAACATAAAACCATTTATGTATAGTTTTTCAGAAATAAAAACAGAAAATTTAAACCAGTATGGATAATTTTAAATGAAGTCAGTGTGAATAATAGAGAACACTCGCCTGTAACTAACTTAACAGATGCTATTGTCATTTCCTGAACACTTCACAAACTTACCTATTGCACATAACAAACAATTTTATGATGCAGGCACTGTTAGTGACATCTCCATCTTGAGATGAGTAAACTGAAGCCCAGTCAAGCAACTTTTCTGACGTCACCCAGCTGGTGACATAGCTAGAATTCAAGCCTAAGCAGTCTGCCTTTAGTATGTTTGACCCTAGTCATTATACATACTTCTTCTCAAGTCACAGGAATTCTAAAAGGGGAAAGTCTTTTTCTTATCAATCTGCATTATCTAGTCAGTAGTTTCAACCACCCTCTTGCCACCACTCTCAAATTTTTCTCTTCCCAGTAGCCTTATTCTTCTCTCAACTGACAAATCAGATCATGTTCATTTCTTGCTTAAAATCTTTTCATGTATTTAAATTGCCTATCCAAACCACATTTCTTAGCGAAGCATGGAAAGTCTTTCATGATGTAATTTCTTTTCACCTCCCAGATTTCATTCTGTCATTTCACCACAGACATTCTTCTCTGTCACACAAGCCAACATGCCCAGACTCTGAACATTCAAGTGCTATTTAAATTCTCTGTACTTTGCTAATCGGTTGGAAATATATATCTCAGTTATATACTTATAATATTCAACCTACAAATGGATTGATTTTCTGCAAAACCATTCTTGATCCTTTCGTCCATCTTTCATCTTTCTTCTCTCCAAGCCTGTTCACCAAATGATATAGGCCTTAGCGTCCCAGGTGTTATGGTGACCAAGCACCATACACAAGAATACAAGTCTGCATTCCTTCTGTGGCATTCTTTGATACATTTTATTCTTGTCACACCTGTTTGTAACAGTTTGTGAACATGTCTCTTCTCCACTGTGATCTGAGATCCTCCAGGGTCCCAGGTTTCAAACAACACTGCCTCCATTTCTCCAGGCTAGTCAAATTCTTCATATATAGTTGATGGATTATTGAATCAATTAAAAATTCATACATTAATAAGAGGTGGATGAATCAATGAATGTAGTTAGAAGCTGATATTAGCAAAACACATAAGGTAGATATTTCTGAAGTCTAGATCCAAGGATTTAGAGTCTGGACTAGTTTTCTAACAGCTAAGGAAATAAGTGTGGTAGTGTCAGAAAACAGAAAAGACTTAGCCTTGATTGGGAAAGGATAAATGTGATGTTTTCTTAAGGCAAGAGGAGAAAAGGAGTGTGGACTCTCAATTTTCAGACTTGCTCTGTCATCCAGAAAACATGAATTGATCAAAGTGGAAGTTTATAGAAAAAACAACAACAACAACAAGAAAAAACAGAAAAACCAGCAAAAAGAAATTTCAAAGGTGTTCAAAAACATCATTTTATTTATTTTTTATTTTAAAAGCTACATATTCTGTTTCTGTTTTAAGGGATTCCAATAACAGGTTCTAATTTCTAGAGGCAAAATAAGTAGAGAAACCTAATATGCCAAGCTACCCAGTTTTCTTGTGAACAAAGAACTGAATCTTCAAATAAATGAAATACAATTATTTGAGAAGTTCCTATTCTTAGTTAATGTGGGTCTGTGTTGACATGAATCAAGTATTGGATTGATTTTCAACATATTTTCTGAAATCCATCATCTATAGTCCCAGAGAATTATTAACAACTCAAAGAAGAAACATGTATTTTTTGTTAGTTTTTTATGCTTATCTAGTAAAATAAATAAAAAATGGCTTCTTTGATGTGACTGTATCAAGGATTGAGTGTCGTCCAAAGGAAATTATTCATATCCCTTATACAACATGGTGAAAGTGGTGAGCCACCTACCATTGACCTTCGGATGTTTATGTGTACTTATCTAGACCACACATCTGCTCTTTATTTTCCAATAAAGGGACCATATGCCCCTTGACTCACATATAAGAGCATAATGTTCTAAAACAAACACAGTAAAGTTAATTTAGGGGATAAAATGAACTTTGAAAAGGATTCACATTTAATGCTTTAGCTGTGGGAAAAATGGCAATATTTATTTCTAAATATAAGAGTGACATTTCATCTCTTCTTCCCTAATACTTTGGTGAACAAAGCAGTTTAGTAATATAATTTTTAAAAGAAAAGCTAAATAGCATCCCTCCTAGACAAGTTTTTAATGAAAAATTACATAAAAATTATGGCAATTTTTGACCAGTACGTAGTAAATACCTCAGAGTTTAGAACAAATCTTGAATTTTTTTCCCTCAAACTTAAGATTTAATCTTTTTGTCAGTCGTTTGCAGTCTTAGAAAACCATAAGCCACCAGTCTGAAACTTACAAGTCAACAACAATGAAAAAAACATTTCATATCTGGAAAAACTCTACTTTTTGAAAACCTACTTTTATATTACTGATTTCATTTGCTTCATGTAATAATCTACTAAGGCCAAACAGATTGTTACTATCTTGACTCTAAAAATAAGGCAAATAAAACTCAAAAAAATTTTTAAAATAACTTAAAATCACCATGATGATGGAGAAGGCAGAATTTGAACACAGGTTTTCTGCCCAATATGGTGCTGAATTACAGTGATGGTTTATAACACTGAAATGTAATGATTTAGGTCATATGAAGATGACTTTTCTCAACAAGCACATGGTATAATACCTGATGTACATATCTATCCCTATTATTTATCTATCACTCTATTATTTTCTTAGAAATTCAGGCAGAATTCAACCAAGTCACAGCTGAAGTAGATTTTAATATACAGTTATGTGTCACTTAACGATGAGGACATGGTCCAAGAAAGTACATCATAGACAATGTTGAGATTGTTTGAACATCGTAGAGCATGCTTATACACACCTGGATGATCACAGACTAAGGCATCTGGGCCATATGGTACATACATGATCTCATCTATTGCTATAAGGCCCATGTTGAACAAAGCCACACGAAATTATATTAAGTACAAGAGAACGTGATACAATCAAAAGACACGTGAGAAAGAACTGCGTGAGGCTAGTGCAGGCATAGCACTGTACATTGTTTTAGGGTAATTTTTATAAGTAGAAAGAGTACACTCTAAAAAAATAATAATAAATTCGTGAATGTAATAAATATGTAAGACAGTTAACACAGTCATTTATTATCACGATCAAGTAGTATGTATCTATGCAGTTGAACTTTTATGTGCCTGTAGTGCAGTGGGGTTTTTGTTTTATTTTGTTTGTTTTGTTTTGTTTTTGTGCCGCAGTTTGAACTCAGGACACTTAACCATCTAGCCTCATCACATTCCCAGCTCATCACATTCCCAGAATCTCACTGAGTTTCTCAGGGCCTCACTAAGTTGCTGAGGCTGGCTGTGAATCCATGATCCTCCTGCCTCAGCCTCCCGAGTCACTGGGATTTCAGGCGTGGGCTATCATACCTGGTCAGTACAGTAGCTTTGTTTACACCAGAACCTTCACAAACATGTGAGCAATGTATGGTGCTGCCACATTTTGACAGCTATCAAGTCACTAAGTGATAGGAAGTTTTTCGCTCCATTACAATCTTACAGGACATCATTGTGTATGTGGTTCATTCCTGAACAAAAGAGCATTATAAGATGAGTAGCTGCATCTTCTTAGAATTTAGTGGTTGAAGCTACCAAAGATGAAAAATTGCTGATGAATTTTAATATAGATATATTTTACTCTAAAACCATGAAAAATATATATTATTTTCAATTATCATGGAAAATACACAAAAATAAACCATATAGCAAATAACCAGACTAGATAACTAGATAAATTCTGTAGTAAGAAAATCCTACATAATATACTGAAGAGTGCTACAAGCACAACCATTTGAAAATATAAAATTAATAACAAACCATTCTCTAAAATAATTGTTTACATAGAAACAAAGTTAAAATGGGAGACATTTTGAAAATAATGTCAATGAAATGCTACATCTAAAAACTTATAGAGCTATACCATATCTTTAACCCCCGGGGAAATATTATGATTTAAAATGTTGTATTAATTAATAAAAATATATGAAACAATTGAACTAGAATTTAGATCCATCAATTAAAAAAACATTTGAAAGAATAAATGAATAAAAAGAAAAATTAAAAGTTAGTGAACAACTACAAGGACCACCACCACAACAGGAAAAAAATCCACACAGTGTTGGTTATTTAGAACAAATAAGAGAGATAAGTCATTTGATTATGAATGAGAGGAGAAAAACATAAATATGCAACATCAATAATGAGGAAAGCACTATAAAATATATAATCACAAAACAGTATTTTTCCATAATAATAATAAGAGAACTAATAATGTAAGTTAGACACAGCTAGAGGACATATTCAAGCTAAGTTCATCCCTTGTTTAATAAAAATTTATTTTGCATATTTGAGGAGTAGGAAGAATGTCTTAGTATAACATATACTCCTTTTGAATGAGGAAGAAAATAATCTTCATGGAATCATTTCTTTCTTGCTTCATATGCTCAAAACATATCTTCCACATGGAAAAACTCAGTTCAACAATAGTATTTATGCTAAGAAATGCTCCAAGAGAGTACAGGGAATCATTTCAAAGCATCAGTTTTCATAGTGTAGGACTACATACTTTAATAATGACCATTTCCCCATTATAATTTCCCCAAAATGCTTTGCAATCCATTTAATTTTCTTTATTCGTATATTTAAAGAAGAACAAGTTACAAAAATAACATGAGGAGAAAATCTTGTATGAAACCAGGGAGGATGCTTTTCCAAATTTTTTTTCAGTGATTGAATTTGAGAAGTGTAGGAAGTTACCTTCTACTTTATATAATGGTATAATATTTGAACTTATATCATTGTAACATCATAGCAGTGAATAATTGTATTTTGCCTAAATATTCAGCAATATAGACCAGTTACCTGCATTATGCCACAGGAAGACAATGGGAACTCACTGACATGCTGTTTCTCTGACTTTCAGCTTTCTTTTCTCCAACTTTCAGAGTCTCGTGTTTGTTTTATATATCTACCTTATCCAGGATTTTTAGGTCTACTTAGCACGAGGAATAGGAAAAAGTACGTGACTCCATCTTTGAGATAGAAGTAGAATGGAATTTGGTTTTGAAAAGTTTGATAAATTGTTTTATGTTAAAAGCAGTAACTCCTGTTAATAAAAAGAGAATATTAGGAAAGTAACAGGACAAACCAAAGTTTTAAAAAGAAATGCACAATGCATATAAAAAAGATAATAGAATCATATGTATATATGTATACATATATACATACCCATGCATATATAATATTTGTACTCAGTTAATATTTGTTTGTAGATAGATAGACAGATAGATAGGGGTTTTTTTTTTTTCTGATAATGATAAAGACCAACAACTCCCATAAAAATGGTCATAATTATGAAGAGGAACTCTCCTGTTTGATGTCTAATAAATCAACATGAATATTCTTAGCCACATTAGTAATTAGTGAAAGAGAATAAGACACCATTTTACTCATACCTTATTGGTAAAAATTAAGTTTGAAACTAATAATAGTAGCAAAAACATACTATCTTACACTCACTTCAAACCACTTTTGAGCACCATTTGCTATCATCTAGAAATCAATTCATTTGTACTACAGGGTTATATTCTATTATATAATAGTACCACAATATTTTCATTCAATCTCCCATCAATAGATAAATTTCTTGTATGATACTTATTTTCCTTTTCAATCAAGATTATTATGAGCTTTCTTTTGCAAATCTTTTGCAAATTTTTTGTATATGCAAAAAATTCATATTTACCACATGTTCATGAGTGGAATTATGATACCCCATGCTAGGCATATTTTCAACTTTAATAGAATGGATTTTTAAAATGCAGTGAGGACCCCAGTTTGCAGGGTGGTAGAGGTAAGATATTAAAAGGGAGCAAATCTTTAGGGAACTCTATGGATTCCTCCTCCAGGTGACTTCCAGGGACCATCTTGGAAGATAAGGACTTGAAGAGAGTGACTATTAAGTTTTACCTCTGTAAGTTTAACAGACCCATGAAGAAATAGGATGAATGAAAAAGTATCTCTTTTTCAAAGAAGCAAAATACCTAAATGTGAGAGAACAGATAAAGGGAAAGCCATATTTATCAAGAAGAGGTGATTGTATTACAGAAGTAATACTACAAAGATGTATTAGTAGTTAAAAATTAAGTTTTGGTATATTTATTCACGTGATAGAGAGGCCATTAATGCCAGAATCCTGAGATGAAAGAAATTTTATCTGTGGGAAGACAATGTGAGTTTCAAAGAGCTGCCGAAAATGACAATAAAAAGAATATGAAAGAAATAATAAAAAAAGTAAGCCTCATATATGAGATCCTTCAAAATAGTTTTCCTTCTTTTTAACTTTATTCGCCTGGAAATGTCATCACAGTAATTACATAGAACTACTGAAGGAGTATTGGTAAACTTTCACATGGATTTTTATGTTCGATTTTGCTCATTAATTTAATGAAAGATGTGTTCTGGAGGGCAGAACTCTGAGAAAAATCATGACAATGAAGAGATCTTCTGAACATACAAGCTGATAGCTAAATCATTCAAAAATGTGAATAGCAGAGGAAGAAAAAAAATAAACCTTGAAAAGACAAGTTGGAGAAATCCCAGCTGTATGCAAATGGAACAGCCAACTCTTTCTGAGCACTAAGTCCCCAGTCTGATCAATTAAAAATAAGTTCTAGATAGCCAAAAGAATTGAGGGGCAGATTTTTAAATGTGCAATAGTTATGACTAATGTTATGATGAAGTCTCTTTGATATTATGCCATCCAGAACAGTCTTATGAATAATCACTCATTTATTAAGCAAGTAAATTATTAAAATTATCTTCAATGAAGTTTTAGTGCTAAAAGTATTTTATCAGGTCCTTATTCATTCATCCAAGCACTTATACTGAGCTGTACTATACTCTATGAAATAAAATAAATTGGACACTAACCCTTTCCACAAGTTGTTAGGCAGTAACTTAGAGACCTTGAATTATATTTTAAAATAAATGTGCAGTAACTAAATCAATTGAGTTACTCTATATCCAAGTATGACATTTTACAAAGTGAGCTCTACTAGCATGTAGAAAAATATAATGATGAATTCATCTATGAATTGGGCATTTCATTCTAGGAATCAGTGACATGATTATAACAAAAAATGTCTAGGCAGGGGTCAACATGTAGTGGAGATAACATGGTAGCAGGATTAAAATACAGGCTCAAGCTAATTGGTCTTGTGCAGATTATTTAATTTCTTTAAACTTAGGTCATTAGCTAAATTTTGAAACTTTTCATCCTGATTGAATCAGTAATATTAAAAAATATATGCATTTGAGAACCAGAATAATCTATATCTACACAGTTTAGGAAAATTTTACTGTTCAACTGTCTGTATTAATACTATTTTAATAATACTACATTATTTCAGGAAACTCTTCTCATGAAGATAAAAGTTGCACATAACTTTATTTTTGCTTTCAGGAAAACTTCCTACCATGCACAACAAGACATCTAAATGAATAATAAACATTCAACTTTCCAACAACTAGCATCAAACTACTCTTCTCATTGCTCTTTGAAACCTTTAAATCTCCACCTGTGTTATGTTCACCAAATTTAAACTATTATAGTATAATCCTTACCCAATACTAATCAAGTTCCCATAGTGAAAGATTGACCTTACACCATACTTCTGAACTTCATAATAATCCAATTTTACCCTTCACCCTCTGAGATGTTACTAAGATTCTGTCAAGATAATGCTTTCTCTTATCTTTGGAGGTGATAACATCAGTTTTGCCCTGTTAGTAGTTTGGTTTAGTGATATGTTCCAGCTTTTTATAAGTTCCTAATAGCTTATAGGAAAATTATAAACTTCCCAAATAGAAAATATGAAGGGAGGTTTTTAAAAATTGTTATTATTGAGATAAGGAAAGCAAAAGACCAATTTTACAGTATTTCACATTTAACCAAATGACTATGTATGGTAACTATTACTGATAGCACCGTTTACTGGTGATGAGTTCTGCTCCTTCTAATGTTGAAGATTGAACACTAGAGAAGCACGTCAAGGCAAGCATATTAAGCAGGTTTTATTTAAAGGTAATAATACAGACTTCTCCAGGCAGGAAGAAGGGGGCCATGGCTGATGTTCTAAAGTCCCAAGAAGTGAGCACGCCCTACATCTTTTATAGGTTAAATT
Organism: Sciurus vulgaris; assembly: GCF_902686455.1. Taxonomy (NCBI): domain Eukaryota; kingdom Metazoa; phylum Chordata; class Mammalia; order Rodentia; family Sciuridae; genus Sciurus; species Sciurus vulgaris. Next base: position 115,718,177 of record NC_136464.1, read on the forward strand.
CTCTTTTGTTCTCCAGTTCTCTCCCCCCTTATCTCTCCTTCCTGCCTAGTGACTAGGCCTGGTTTTGCATTACGTGAGAAGCCATACGCAGGGGGAGGGCCAAGGTGATTCAGGCAGGCAAGGGCCCAGGGGGCATTAATTAGCAGCTCCATGCTTGCAGTCCTTGATAAAGGCAGGTAAATTTGGTAATCAATAGGCTCTGGAGCTCCTTGACATTCCATTCTTCCAGGAACAATCTCCAACTTCTAGAGGCAGATGGCTTCATGACTTCATTTCCTGGAATTGACCGATTCCCTATTTCTACACTATCTGTCCTTAATTCTGGCTTCATTACTGTAAAGAAGAGAAGGAAATGAAATTGCACCACACTATGGAGACCATAGATTTTGTTACAAAACCCCTACCTAGCTTTTATTTTTCTTTTCTCTTTTTAACCTTGGTGGCAATATAGAATTGGAAAGTATTTAATTGAAACTGACCTTAATCATTCTGGATGGATGAAATATTCTTAGTTTTTAGGATTGAATAAGCCTTTCATATTCTTCCTGTTTAAGGTAAGATTAAAAAAGTGTCCCTCAATTTAAGCATCCCTCAATCACAAGGATGCCTGGATTATTACCCCAACAAGAGGCAGGATGAAAGACATAAGAGGTGAGTTCTGGACCTGGAGCACTTCTAGAAAAACACTTGTTTGCCTCTTGCAACATGAGTTAATTTTTATGAACCCAAGTTATCAATCAGCCACTGCTTTCCCTGGTGATGAGACTGAATTACAGCTGGAGCCCCCACCAGTGCTTACTCAGGAGCATAGAGCTAATGCTCACCCTCCCTAAGAGGAAGCGATGGTACAGGAACTGTGCACCTAGGACTACACCTCTCAAATGCCTCTTTTTGGGATGTAAATCAATGCCACCTCCCCCTATATCATGACTTCAATTAAAGGACTTTAAGTCTTCTCATAATGTTTTTGTTGTTGTTGTTGTTGTTGTTGTTTGTGTTTGGTTTGAGATTAGGTGTGATTGCTAGAGAGGGCAAATTTGAAAGGTAGTCATTTAACAGATCTACCCATTTAACTGAGGGATTATTATTTGCAAGATGCTATGCTTTGGGTGGTAAATAAATTGGTGAGCACATTAAACATGGTTCCCACCCTCATAAAGCAGAGTAACAGAGAACATGAACATCAGTAAAGGATTTGCACAAGAAAAAGTGTGAACTTACATACTAGATGAGGGTAGCCACTGTGCCCTTCAGCACTATGATTATGCACATCACAATCTGGGAAGTTGGAGATGGTTCCCTTCAAATTATGATTGAGCTGGGACCTAAGGGAAGAGAAGAAGTTATTTTGGCAAAGTGGTGGGGAAGACTATTTCAGACAGAGGAAGAGTCTGGATGAAGAAAGACAACATGGAAGAAGCATGAGGTAGGCCAATGTAGAGTAAGGTCCTGGGCACGGTTAAGGGGTAATAAGCACAGAACCTACAAGGTCCATTTAGTTTCAGACTTTATCCAGAGAGCAGAGGGAAAAGAATGGGACTGTAACTTGAAGAGTGGTTTCTAAAAGTTTGGAAGAGTCAGGGATTCTGGACTTCAAGAGTGGAAAAGCACAGTGCCCACTCATGCATGGCATCTACAGCCAATGCACAGATAAAGGCTATTGGTTCTGTCTTTGGATAATTCTAAATCATGCCTCTCATACCATCCCTTGCCTATACCATGGCAGTGGGCTCCTACTTGGTCTCCCTGTCAATTCTTTTTTCCATGTACTATCATACACACTGGAATCCAAGAAACTCACATGAAGGCAAAAATCACATGATGTTATTTTCTTCATCCTCTGAATTTCTGGTTTCCAATCTGTGGTAGGCAGAATTCCACCCCTTGAGTCCATGACTTGTATAAACCTTTCCTTGAGTCTGAGAAGACCTGGTGTTTATAATGGACTTTTCAGATATAGTTAAGGTTTCAAATCAATTAACTCTGAATTAATCAAAAGGGATAATATCTTGGTTCTGACCTCATCAGATGAATTCTTTAAAGAAGAATAGAGAAACTAGAGAGGTTCTCTGAAGCTAGAGAAGTTCTCTGGTGAACTAGGAGAGGCAAATTGCCATATTGTTGAGGGTGCCACATGGCAAGGTCTGTGAGTGACCTCTGGGAGTCAAGAGTGGTCTTCTAAGCCAGCAAAAAAACAGGGAACTCCATCATACATTTGCAAGAAACGGTGTTCTGCAAACAACTTGAAGGAGCTTAGGATGGATTTCCCCAGGGAGCACCTAGGTGATACCCTGATTTTAGCTTTGTGAGACTGAGCAAGTCTAGCTAAAATATGTAGGACTTCTGACTCATGGGAATTGTGAGATAATAAATTTGTGTTTGTTCAAGCCACTGAATTTGTGATTAATTTTTACAAAGAAATAGAAAATGAATATACAATCACATTTCTAATAAAATAAGAATTGTACTCCCTGACCTGAGATGTTCTCAAAGATCCTGTCTCTGATCCCATCACAGTGACAGAGCAGTCACTGTCCCTGTTACTCCTATAGCCACAGTTAATGGCATTTGGTATTCTTCAAGCGAAGTGCCGTTCTTCTTCCCAGAGGTCTTTTGTATGGGATTGCTTTAAGCCTCATTTTTTAAATTTATTCACACTTCTACACGAGTATTCTGTTCTTGACGGATCTTTATCCCACATCTTCACTCTTTCTCCTTACCCTGCTTTAGTGTGCTTTTATCAGTTAACACAATGTATCATAGTGTTATATTTTCATTGTACCTTCTTATTATCTGGATTGGTTTTAGTTTTTGCTGGGCACGGTGGTGCACGCCTGTAATCCCAACAGCTTTTCAGGCTGAGGCAGAAGGATTGCAAGTTCAAAGCCAGCCTCAGCAGGCTTAGGCATTTGTGCTTAGGCTTAGGCACTTGTGCTCAGTGAGGCATTAAGCAACTCATAGAGACCCTGTCTCTAAATAAAATATAAAAAAGGGCTGAGAATGTGGCTCAGTGGTTAAGCACTCCTGGGTTCAATCCCTGGTGCCACAAAAAAAAAAAAAAAAGTAGGGTTTTTTAAAATTTCCTGATATATATTTTTACAGCAGTGCCTAGGATGGATTGAGCATTTGATAAACATTTGTTGAGACAATTTTCAGTACTGCAAAAATAAATAAATAAATAGATTTGTCAAGAGAAGAAGCAGATTGAAGATGGCAGGACACAGTAGGTAGATGACAATTGTACCTGGGGAGACAGTTCACTCAGCACGCTAGACTTGGGGAAAGTAAGTTCTCAAGGTCAGTGTGGAGCGGAGCACCCTGGCCTAGCAGCGTGGCAGGTGGTAGAAGACGGACACTGAACACTGACACTGTGAACCTGGATGCATGAGAGTGATGTCAGCTCCCCCAGAGACTGGAGGTGGGAGATTTTCCTGGCTCACATTGTCACGGGAGCGCTGGTAGTGCCCAAAAGAGGGAGGACACCATGACCAATGTTGGGCTCCTGACTGGCCATGGCAAGTGGGTCCTTACAGCTGGACTTGATGTGGAGAAATAAACAAACATGGTATGCATTGCACCTTACTGTCATGTGAAATTCAGACTCCATTCACGACCTAAAAGTCTCTCTACCCAACGTTTGATTTTTATTCAAAAGAGAATCCTTATTGATGAAAAAGAAAAAAAATGAGAAGACAACCATCAGGGGGAGTCTTAATGACTTTAATTTCTGCTTTCTACACTCTGGGAGATGCCATTTGGATTTGACATGGCGATGGCAAGCAGTAGTGACCTGTACAGGTTAAGAGCTTGTTCTCTGTCTTCAGATAGCTTGTGTTTGCACCCAGGTGCTACTGCCACTTATAGGATGTGGGATACTCATCTCCTGGAGGCTCACTGACGCTCTCAAGGCCACAGCACTTAGTGTCCCCCTCCACACAACACATGCATCCATCCCTCTTCTCTGCCTTAGCTTACCTTTCTATAAAACAGATGTGTGATAGCATCTACTTCAAAAGCTTGCAAAGTTAATTAAATTAGGCAGTCTATGAAATTCTTGGCATTCGTTGGCTAATAAAAATTGGGTGTAGTTATTAATGGCATAGGTTAGTTAGCTAATTAGAATTTACCAAGTCTATATATATCTACATAGATCTCCTTCAAGAAGTTTTAGGTACAAAACCAGTTATTTCGTATTATTCAGTTATAAAGAAGAATAAGATTATGGCATTTGCAGGTAAATGGATGGAGTTGGAGAATATCATGCTAAGTGAAATAAGCCAATCCCAAAAAACCAAAGGTCAAATGTTTTCTGAAAAGCGGATGATGATACATAACGGCAGGGGTGGGGGACGTGGGGTAAGAGAAGAATGGAGACACTTTGGATTATATAGAGGGATATGGGGCTGGGGGGTGGGGGAGGAAACATAGTGAACAGACAGACATCATTACCCTATGTACACGTATGATCACATGAATGGTGTGATCATTGTGTACAACCATAGAAATGAAAAGTTGTACCCCATTTATGTGCGATGAATCAAAATGCAGTCTGTAAAAATAAATAGAAAAAAACCCCTTACTATTTCAGATAGCTGGGTTTCAAAATTATAGACTATTTCTTCTTTGCTTTAATCTTATTCTATTCTTATTTTTAATACCTTTTTAGTTGTTGAGGGACCATTATTTTATTTGTTAATTGATTTGTTTGTTTATTTATTTATATGTGATGCTGAGAATCGAACCTAGTGCCTCACACATGCCAGGCAAGTGTTATACCACTGAGCCACAACCCAGCCCTAATCTTGCTCTATTCTTAACTGTATTTCAAGACCATCAAGGTGACAAGTGCACGCTGTTGATAGTTATGTTTCAGTGTACTCATACACAGAATCTGAATTTAAATAGACATTCCCTGAGCATACAATAGCCCCTCTGTATTTAACAACATCACCTCCTTTCTAGGATGATGTTATAAAAGACTCAACCTTCGTTCTCATGCCAGCTGAATTTACCATTTCTGATATCATAGCAAAGTTTCTGATACAAGATACTTTTATTTATCTTGTATGTAGGGGGCTCAAATGTGCAATTTCCAGGATATAGTACCCCAGAAATGAGTTGGAAATGAAGAACTGTTTATTTTGTACATTTTTTTTTTTTTTTTTTTTTTTGTAAACTAATGTATCTCGATCATCTCTTTGCCAAAACTCAACATGATGGAAGAAGTACAACAGACTGAAAAAGGACCAGGTTGCAAGCACTATTTTGCATATATTCCTAAGACTACAGAATCATCTTAGTCTAAAAGGTATATATTCTGTGTGCTCAGAGACCAGCCCTGAACAATGTAGATCAAAATACCTAAGAGAGCTGCCCCAAATGACTTTAGGAGGTCACAGGCATTTATCCAAGTTTCTTTCAGGGATCAGGTTTGCTTTGCAAGAGGCCAGTACTCACATAAGATGATTAGAGGCAAAAATAAGTGTTCCCAAAGTATAGAATTTTCAAAAGAGGAGGGACATTCTTGCCCATGTGAGTAGCCAGTGGACTACTCACATTTACATGTGACCAGCCAGTGGACTACTCACATTTCCATGTGACTATTAAACCAGTATTTCACACCAAAGAAAACATTTTAAACAGATGATTCTCCGTATTGCCCTCGGGTGGAAATGTAACACTTAGGTCTTCCAAGACCCATTAATTTCAATCAAACCAGAGAATTCCACACAGTGCTTTGATGCCCTAGAAGGAGTGGGGCACTGAATGAGCATTTACTGAATGATGAAATACTTTATCAAAACTAGTGCACTGATGTGTGAAGGAATGAGTTGGAAATACTGTCACTATTTTTAAGCATCAACTATTTGTCAGTCGACGTGCAAGCACTTTCACAAATGTGGTCTTAAATGCTTTCGTAAAGAGAGTGCTCTTATTTTTATTCTGTACACAAGGGTATTAATGCTCACAATGTTATCTAAAATGTGATGTTGGCACGTATGCTTAGCCAGGATTTGAATTCAAGTCTCTATTTCAAAGACCAGTATTATGTAAACCATCTCTTAGTCTATTCGGGCTGCTATGGCAAAATACCATGAACTAGGTCACCTATAAACAACAGAAATTGATTTATTACTGCTCCAAAGACTAAGAAGTCCAAAATCAAGGCTCCAACAGATACAGTTCCGGGTGAGGGTCCACTTTCTCATGGCGCCATCTTGCTGGGCCCTCTTGGAAGGGGCAAGCCAGCTGAGATCTCTTTTATAAGGGCACTGATCCCACTTTTGTGACTCTACCCTTGGATTTGCAGGGTTCTCTAGAGGGACAGAACCATCAAGTTGACAATCCAGATTAACCATCACACTCCTCATGGCCTCCTTCCCTCCCCCAAATTCCTGCCTCCTAATATCAACTTAGGGCTGAAGATTCAGCATATGAGTTTGAGAATGGAGAGGACACAAATGTTCTGGCTACAGCAAATCACTTTGGGAACCACAGCATCATTGAAAGAGAACATATCTAAGAAACCAATTTTGAAGGCGGAGAAGAATGTGATATATTTTATTTCAGAAATCTCTGTCCTTGTCAAGTATGAGGGGGAAAGTGGAAATATTCCATGTGGATATTTTCCCACTGGAATGATATGGAACTTGTTTTGTGCTCAGTTAAGTCTTCTTTGTATTGTGTGTCCCTCTTTGAGTGTATTTTTCCTCACCGTCAGCGTAGATGAATTTTAATTGTTAGAAACAGCTTTTCAGTTTGGGGCAAACTTTACATAGACTTTCCAGACACAAGAAAAAGAAAAAGTGAAGTACAATTGAAAAGTTGTTGCCATCAGCCTCAGCCTCAGCCTCTGAGAAGCGTGGGTGGCTGGAGCAGTCAGCCTCCATGACAGGACTGGCTCAGCTGCTGTGCTGATGTGGCAAAAACAAACGCGACTCTTTCTGACTGGTAATTTCTCCTCTTTGTTTGAGTCCTCATCTGCATAGAGTCTCCCTTTCACTGGAGTCTTTTGAATCTGATGAAGAATGACATGAGAAAAGAGTGCATTTCAGGTTACGAAGTTGGATTTTTCTAGTCTACTGATTTGTGGTGCCATGTAGATTTGATATTGGCTGAAAGAAACCATCAATCAATAGTCAGGGTGAATCTTGAGGTCCCTGCTTTCAGTGCCAAGCCATGCTCTTTTAGAGTTGTTTCTCAACATCTCTTTACTTTTGGCTTTTAACGCTAGTAATATAAGAATGTGCAAAGTCTGCACCAGAAAGTTCACATAGATTAAGGAAGAATTAAACGATCTGTTTGCTTAATTATATTTTTAGAGTAATTTTACCCTACGGGTTTAGGAACATGGATTAGAGGCAAGGTAACAGGATTTTTGTCCTGCCGCTATCACTTTTTAGCTCTCTTAACTTGACACTTAAATTCTCTGTACTTCAGTTTCTGTACCTATGAAATACATATAATAAAACCTACTTCTTGTAGTTACTCAAATATTTAGGTTCCGTAAAGGAAGAGCATTAACCATCACTGATTCACAATACACTTTAGTTCCTATTCCTATTTTAGTATGTTTGATTATCTTGATATGCACTTTAGTGTGGAATGAAAGCATCTGAATTCAAGAACATAATAACTTTATTGATATTTTCATATAAAACATAAAACTAATTTCTCCTCTGTCAAACTTTGGTTTTATTAGCACCATATTTTGTCAAAAGTTATAACCAGGGTTTTAGAATCCAGGCCTGAGCTCTTCCTTTTAATTTGGATACTGAGAGATCTTACATTTCAAACTGTGTCTGCATTTCTGAGTCTTTCATCCAGTGCTTTGCCAGCTGTGAGTAGGAGTCCGAGAAAATTACTACTAAGTGTTTGAAATGGTCTTCAGGAAGGACTTTGCTAGGAAGGAAAAGTTGGCATCATTGCGGTGGTACCAGGTTTGAATTATAAGTGACCCTGGCTTATACAAACCCAGAGATGGAGGAATTACAGAACATATGAGTTCTTTGCTCTGATGAAAAGTGTTTGTTATAAATAATCCAGATGAAATTAGGGAGTGGTTTAAATACCAGGTAAATTCCACAAGATGCTTTTTAGAATTTGTCCTAATCAGTTATACAGGATAGTAGAATGCATTTTGACACATCATACATAAATGCAGTGTAACTTCTCATTCTTCTGGTGGTACATGATGTAGGGTCACATCAGTTATGTAGTCATATATGTACACAGTATATTAATGTCTGATTCATCCTACTATCCTTCCTACTTCCATGTTCCTTCCCTTCCCTTCACTCCCCTTTGCCTAAGTACCTCTATTCCTCCCTAGCCTGCCCCTGACTTATTGTGAATTAACATCCACATATCAGAGAAAACATTCAGCCTCTGGTTTTGGGGGATTGGCTTCTTTTGCTTAGCTTGATACTTTCCAGCCCTATCCATTTACTTGCAAATGCCATCATTTTATTCTTCTTTAAGACTGAGTAGTACTCCATTGTGTATATCTACCATATTTTCTTTATCCATTCAACAAGATGCTTTTTGTATGGCCAAAGAGTGTATTAGCATTATCCTTCAGACATCTTTGGAGATGCAACTGCAAATTAATCTCTCAAAGATGAAAATTCAGACATATGATTATCAGATCGATGATAACAACCAAATTGAAAGTTATTGTTGATTTGGTTTAGCAATTAGTGAATGCATCCTAGGAGATATTTATATCAGCAGTATGCACATCAGTCCAACTTATTATGTATTCCACAGCAGGAGCTAAGTATGATTGTATCCAAAAGCTGTCATAGGCAAGCAAAATTAAAAGACCTAAAGGTAGAGATAGACCACAGTAAAATAATAGTTGGGGACATTAACACCCATTTTCAGTAATGGGCAGATCAACCATACAGAAAATCAACAAAGAAGTAGTAGAGTTAATTTACACACTAAATCAAAAGACCTAATAGACATTCACAGAACATATCATCCACCAGCTAAAGAAACCACACTTTTTTCATCAGCAAATGGAAATTTTCCAGTCTAGATTATATGATAGGTCACAAAACAAGTCTCAACACATTTTAAAAATTATAATTTTATATGGCATATATGTTCTGACCACAGTGCAATAAAACTAGAAATTAAATACACACACACACACACATACACACACACACACAAAACCTTGGAAACTACACAAAAACATGAAAATTAACTGTTTTTAAACCACCAATGTATCCAGGAAGAAATCAAGAAAGAATTTTAAAAATGTCTTGAAACAAATGAAGAAAAAACATACCCAACCCTATGGGATATAGCAAAAGCAAAATGAAGAGGAAAATTTATAGCAATGAACACCTGTATCAAAAAATAAAAAGAGCTCTTATAAACATCTGATCACTGCATGTCAAGGGACCAGAAAACCAAGAACAAATCAAGCCCAAAAATAGTAGAAGAAAGAAATAATAAAGACCAGAGCAGAAGTAAATGAAATTGAGACTAACTTAAACAAATAAAACAGATTCATAAAATAACGAGCTGGATATTCAAAAACAAGCAAAATGGACAAGCTAGACTAAAAAAGTGAAAAGAAGACTCAAACAAAATCAGAGATGAAAAGGCACCATTGCAACAGACAGCTCAGAAATACGAAGGGTTATTAGAGGCTATTATACACAACTATAAGTCAACAAATCCGATAACCTAGAATAAATGGACAAATGCCTGAACACATTTACCAAGAGCAAATCATGAGGAAATAGAAAACCTGAAGAGATTAATACCAGGTCACAAGATTAAATCAATAATAAAATGTCTCCCGACAAAGAAAAGCCCAGGACTAGAGAGTTCCACTGTTGAGTTTTATCAAACATTCAAACAACTAATACTAATTCTCCTTTAGTCATCTTCCCCTCAAAAAAAAAAAAAAAAAAGGAAGAAGAAGGAATTCTTCCAAGAATATTAATATTATTATTCAAGACCAGTATTACCATTGATAAGGACACAGCAAAAGATAGAAAATCACTGACCAATATCCTCCAATATCCTTCCTGGACACAGAGAGAAACATCTTCAAAAAAGAATCAACAACTGGGATAGATTCAAACTAAAAAGCTTTCTCTCCGCAAAGGAAACTATCAGTAATGTGAAGAGAGAGCCTACAGAGTGGGAGAAAATCTTTGCCACTCATACTACAGATAGAGCACTAATTTCCAGAATCTATAAAGAACTCAAAAAACTTTACTCCAAGAATACAAATAATCCAATCAACAAATGGGCTAAGGAAATGAACAGACACTTCACAGAAGAAGATGTACAAGCAATCAACAGATATATGAAAAAATGTTCAACATCTCTAGTAATAAGAGAAATGCAAATCAAAACTACCCTAAGATTTCATCTCACCCCAATTAGAATGGCGATTATCAAGAACACAAGCAACAACAGGTGTTGGCGAGGATGTGGGGAAAAAAATACACTCATACATTGCTGGTGGGGTTGCAAACTAGTGCAGCCACTCTGGAAAGCAGTATGGAGATTCCTCAGAAACCTTGGGATGGAACCACCATTTGACCCAGCTATCCCATTCTTTGGCCTATACCCAAAGGACTTAAAATCAGCATACTACAGAGATACAGCCACATCAATGTTCATTGCTGCTCAATTCACCATAGCCAGATTGTGGAACCAACCTATATGTCCTTCAATTGATGAATGGATAAAGAAACAGTGGCATATATATACAATGGAATATTACTCCGCCATAAAGAATGATAAAATTATGGCATTTGCAGGCAAATGGATGAAATTGGAGAATATCATGCTAAGTGAGCTAAGCCAATCTCAAAAAAACCAAAGGACGAATGATCTCGCTGATAAGCGGATGATGACATATAATGGGGGGTGGGAGGGGTTAGCCTTAGGGTTAGGGTTAGGTTTAGGGTTAGGGTTAGGGAGCGGGACAAGAATGGAGGAAGGAAGGACTGTATAGAGGGAAAAGAGGGGTAGGGGGGGAAGAGGGAAAAATGGCAGAATGAATCAAACAACATTGCCCTGTGTAAATTTATAATTACACTAATGGTATGCCTGTACTCCATGTACAGAGAATCAAAATGTATCCCATTTGTTTACAAAAAAAAAAAAAAAAATGCAATGAAAACTAAATCCAATGGTGCATTAAAAAGATTATTCACCATATTCCAAATAAATTTTCACCCTGGGAGGGAGAGTCATAAGGGGAGGAGAAGTCCAGGAAGCCAAGAGAAGAAACTATTGTAAGGATCATTCAATGCATGCAGTAGCCCTTAGTGCTGGAGTTCCTAGTCCAAGTTCAGGCTTCGCAATTTCTTTGGGACCCTGGCGAGGGCAGCATGTCATGGCAGGTATGTGTGGAAGTCCACAGTGCCTCTCCAACAGCCCCACTTTGGGGACCAACCCTTTAAAAGATGGACTTCAAATCATTACCCATATTTGACCATAGCATTTTTTAAAAATGCTGATTCACAGACACATTTGGGCTTTGAAAGAAGGGTAGAAGCAAACATAAGGGAGAATTAGAAGGTGGAAAGTATTTTAAAAGGAAGGAACTACTGGGATTGTGGCTCAGTGGGAGAATGCTTGCTGAGCATGTGTGAGGCACTGGGTTCCATTCTCAGCACCACACAAAAAAAGAAGTAAATGTGTAAAAGGAGGGAACTGATGTCTGGCCTAAACATTTGCAATGTTACAATTCTTATCTTGGTCTTGCATGGAAGGCTTCATTGTTTACTTAACAAACAGTTATACCAGTTACACAGCGTTTACTTTGTGCAAAGTTGTGTTGCTGCTGTGTTACAGAACAGAGCCATGATCCAAATTCTGGTTCTACATGTTGCCATACTCATTAGGCAAAATACTACCCCTCTAGGAAATCTTGCAGTTTGCAAGAATGAGTAGTTTAAACCGTGAGATGAAGCTATTATCAAGTATAAACTTCTAGAAATATCTGACTTCAAAAAACCCCTGCTTTTTCATTTATTTTTCATTAACTCCTTCAATATTTAATGAGAACCATCTGTATGTTAGGAGCGGTGTTACCACTGGGCAGTACTGCCAGAACATCAGACTCTCTAGGACTAGCCCTGACCTTTCTTTCCCTCCTGACATTTCCTACCATGTGTCTCTCCCTATTTTAGAAAGATCTCTTGACAGCTACCTAAATCAATTTGCAATAAAAACACATTCAATGTATTCCAAATTCCTTACCTTGTATGCAATACAACTTATTATGTGTATGTGGGGCCCAGAATATTTCTTTTAAGAGTTGAATTCTACCCTCCTTTCACACATACCCCATCTTCCAGTCATCTGAAAGTCCCACAGCAGCATCTCTTCCTCCGTCTTCTCCTTCCACTGTCCCTGTCTTTGCATTAGTTGTTTATTTGCAAAGCCCTTTCCTTTTGGTATTACTCTAGAAACTCTACTTTCCTTTTTTTTTTTTTCCAGAACACACGTACTTCATTCAGTTTCACTGTAGGCAGATCTAAAACTGTGTTTAAACAGCGTTTAAACAGCTGTGTAAAGAAATGGGTTCAAAGAAGAGAGCCAGCAGACCAGCATGTAGATGGGTGGAAGCCAAAGGCAGCTACTAGTAGCATACGAGATCTTCATTATTTATGAAATTGTTTGAAAGTTCATTACTGAGCCAGTGACCACAAAAATGGTCCAACGCCAAAAGACCGGGGCACAGATGTTGAGGCACTTGGCATCAGTCATATAGGTCCACTCATTCTTAAAGGTCAAACGTTGCATTTGAGAAGGACACCTACTCTGCAGAGTTGGACACTATCTTGTCTGAGCTCCCATGGTATTTTGTGCCTGTTTGTTTTCTCAATGATACTATATTTCACATGTTTACAGGTTCTTAATTAGAATCTGAGCTTCTAAAGTTCACAAATTGTATCATCTCCATTTTTCTTTTAGCAGCACTTTGAGAAGAAAATAACACCAAAAAAAAAAAAAAAAAAGAGAGAGATAAAATACATAAGAATTAACTCAATAAAATATGTTCAGGTACTAAGGACATGAAATAAATCCTAAACAAGTAGGAAGCCATACCCTTTTCAGGGGTAAGAAAACAGAATTCCTATTGGAAAATTTATCCAAATTAAATAACAAAATTATTTACACCTCATTTAAGAAGATAACTGATTATGTAAAAATTGAGAAAAATCAGATTAAAAAATATGTAAGAATATCTTGGAATATTCAGATAAAAGAAAATAACTAACTGAATTATTTTATGAAGTTAAAAACTCATGAAGCTACAATAAAATAATGTGATACTAATGCATAAGTAGATTAAGGAAACTGAAAGAAATTCAGAAATAAACTCGTAATAAAAAATTCGTAAAGAGTATATCTAAAGTGATTAAGGAATTGAGAGACCATACAGAGAATTCAGTTGTATTACTTGGCTACTTCTTTTGCAAAAAAAAAAAAAAAAAAGTAAAACCAGATCCCTATTTGATGCTTTATTTAAAAATAAATAGCAGAAATACAAATATTTAAATAACAAGCAGTATTCTAAAAGCACCCAAAAACTCAATTTTTAAATTTTATTTTACTTTTGATTGATAGAAAGAACAACTTCTGGTGTTCTATTGCACAGCAGGGTTATTATAGTTAACAATAATGTATTGTATATTTTATTTTTAAAAAACCTTTGCATTGTAAAAATCTTTTAAGTCAAAAGTCATAAATTGGACCATAAAAAGAAATAAAAATTTTCTTTGCAAAAAATTTTTACAATGTTAAAAGAAAGTGACAACTGAAGAAAATATTTGCAAAATATATGCCAGACAAATGCCATATTTTCTTAAGACACAAAGAAGTTTCATAATAGCTAAGCTATGAAAATAAAACAAGATGCCCTTTGACAGATGAACGGATAAAAAAAATGTGGTATATATACACAATGGAATATTACTCAGTCATTTTTGCTGGTAAATGGATGGATCTGAAGACTATTATGCTAAGTGAAATAAGCCAATCCTGCAAAATCCAAAGGCTGAATGTTCTCTCTGATATGTGGATGCTAACTCACATTGAAACACTTAAACTTTTCACAGAAAAAAAAATATATAGTGAGAAGCCAGCCATGTAAGATGCTAAAAGTCACTAATTAAATATACAAATTTAAATAACAATGAGACATCATTTTTTTCTAATATATGAGAAACATAAAAATATTTTATCGCAGCCAGGGCTGGCTAGAATAAAGTAGTTTCAAAATGTATTGAAAATATAATCATTTCTGTAAGCCAGAAAATCTACTTTCCATTCTCAGAAATTTATCAATTTTATTCTCATTGACATCAAAGATACATGTGCAAATGTGTTCATCAATGCCCACATATAGAAACAACATAAACGTTCATCGTTAGGAAAAGCCATATGTTGTGCTATTGTGTAACTATGATTAGCTACTTAAATGGAAGAAAGTAGAGCCCAATAAGAAAATTGTAAACACAGCTATTTGTGTAAATAAAAGTTACATATATGATGTACATGTATATTTTTCCCAGAAATTAGACATGAAACTGTTCCTTTGGTTAAGCCTGGACAATGACAGCCAAGTGGGAAAAGAGACAGTAAGGAGGTGACATCATCTAGCCAACTCTGCATGGTTTGAATCATTTTTCATAAACTTAACCAATGATTCTTAATAGAGTTTAATCTTATCCCTTAAAATGGCAACTCTTCTAACCTCTGTATTTTATTCTTATTTGTCATTTTTAGTTATACATGACAGTAGAATCTATTTTGATATATTTATGGAAACATGGAGTACATCATATTCTAATTAGGATTCCAGTCTTGTGGATGTACACAATGTTGAGATTCACTGGTGCATTCATATATGAACATAGGAAAGCTATGTCAGATTCATTCCACTGTCTGTCTTTTCTATTCCTATCCCCCCTCCTTTCATTTCATTTCCCTTTGTCAATCCACTGAACCTTCCCCTGCCCTTGCTGTGGGTTAGCATCCACATATCAGAGAGAACATTCAACTTTTGGTTTTTTGGAATTGACTTATTTCACTTAGCACGATAGTTTTTAGATGCATCCATTTACCAGTAAATGTCATAAAGTTATTATTCTTTATGGCTGAGTAATATTCCATTGTGTACATATACCACATTTTCTTTATTCTTTCATCTGTCGAAGGGCCCCTAATTTGTTTCCAAAGCTTAGCTATTGTGAATTGCGCTGATGTAAACATTGGTGTGGCTGCATTACTGTAGCATGCTGATTTTAAGTCCTTTGGGTGTATACAGGGAAGTGGTATAACTGGGTCAAATGGTAATTCCAGTCCTAGTTTTTTCGATAACTTCTGTATTTTGGATTGAGATATTACCCAGGAATAATTTGTTTGTCCTAATACATCATGTGTCTTCCTATAAATGGTGGATTCAGAAACTGACATATTCATACTCACTGATATGACAAAACCTTTGGGGGTTCATTTTGACATTTACAGTTTGCTCCGATGGTAATATTGAAATCTGCATGTGCATGTTACCATGAGAACTTCTGGTGCAACCAAGGACTGAGGTGGCTGGAGTAAGGGACAGATGCCTCCACCAGGAGCGGCAGCAAGCACACAGGGAACAATCGGCTTGTTTTGGCAAGGTGTGCATCATACTGTTTTCCGAGTCTTTGATTTCTATACTTTCCTCTAGGTTGAGCAGAAAACCAGATTTCACAGCATTATCATTCTCTCTGTAGCTCCCTGGTTAAATATGAAGGGGGAAGTTATCTTTCATCGTAGTCTAATTGCATAACATGGAAACTTGGCTCTAAGCAGTGTAATTACAGGTGCAACTAATTAGGTGAGTGACTTGTGATTATTATGTTTATTCAGAACTTTGGAAGGTGTGAGGGTAACAAGCATAAATAAAAATAGGAAAAGAAAAACTCAGGGAGGGTGTTCTTTCTATTGTCTTTTTATTTTCTAGGAACACTTGTTTTCAGGATTTCAGTCAACTCCACTTATTTAAGTAAAAAAAAATAGAGCTCATCATCCAACCTCCTCAGGGAGAATAATAGGGTAAATACAGATAATTTCCAGCTCTGTCTTCTACTTTGAGTTCCACATCATTAACAAGATAATAATTTTTCCAAAGTAGTGGCAATTTTTTAAAGTAATGATAATTTCTCAAAGCTGAAGTTAGCAATAACACTAGAACAAAGAAACTTGTGTGAAGTGAAAGCTTAAATTTTTTTGTGGAATGCTACACTTTTGCTTATTGCTGAAATAACAATAGGGTGTAGAGAATATAACATTGCAACTTATAATATCCAATGTTTCCAATCAAATTAGAAAAACAAAAAATGTAGTGGAAAGTGAAAACTCGACTATTTAAAAACAAAAATAGAAAAATATTTAATTATTTCCCCAAACACAGAACACAGTGATTCAGCACAGTCCATGGGCACTGTCAGAATTCAACTCAGTGAATTTAATAGAAAATCTTCCTTTTTTCTCGAAAGGGATATATCATCCCCACCCCACCCCCAACACACACAAAATTTGCAGCTAACATTTTATGGAGAATGCCACAAGATCATCTTTTTGTAACTTCAACATAATACCATTAAGGGGTATCTTAGATATCCCCCCCCCCCCAAAAAAAAAAAAAGAAAAAAGAAGGAATTTTATTATAAGAGCAGGAGAAATCTGTTGCTTTCTCTTTTCAAAATGGAATTTAGGTAATTTTGTGGAGTTGAATTTTAATTTCATTTAAAAATAGATCATAGAATGGGGGCGGGGGGGGGTGCAGTTCAGTGGTAAAATGTTTGTCTAGCATGCATGAGGCCCTGGATTTAATTCCCAGCACTAGGGGTAAAAAGCAGGCTCACTGAAAATACTTCAAATAATATAAAAAGTTATGAGGTAAAGTGAGAAACTTCTTTTACTACCTTCTGTTGTACTTTCCAGAGTTTAGCTTTGTTACTATATTCTTAACTATCTTTTCAGAGATTGTTTTTCTTTAAGTTTTTCTGTATTTTCATTGATTTCAAGAGCATTTTCAGTTTTTTGTTAGAGCATTTTTATGAAGGTCGGTTTCAAATCCTTGTCAGATAACTCCAGTAGTAGATTCATTTTGGTGTTGATATTGATTGTCTTTTCTTGGCATGATGGGTTACTTCTAATTGTATCATGGACATTTTGAAAATTAGATTGGGAGATTCTGAGTTATATTTATTTTAAAAAGCAGTCACCTTAGCTGGGCATGGTGGCTTGGGTGGCTGAGGCAGGAGGATCATGGGTACAAAGTCAGCTTCAGCAACTTATATAAAGACCCTAAACAACTCAGAAAGACACTACTTCAAAATAAAACATTTTTTTTTTTTTTTTAAACTTAAAAAGAGGTCTGCCTTAGTGGTTAAGCACCCTGAGTTCAATCCTCAGTACACACACACGCACACAAATTAGGCAGTCACTTGCTTAGGTTTAGCACACATCTCTAGGTTTGTTGTGTGGGCTATGGTTCTAGTAACAATTCAGTTTTTTAAAAATGCACATCTTAATAGTTTTTATTATGAGTACTGTTTTATCTAGTCATTCTCATTGTCAGATTCAGCACACTTGACACAAATGACAAATACAACCCCTGTACCCTTTGGATATCACCTCCCTGTCTCCTCATCATGCAGCCCTGAGCAACCATTAATCTACTTTCAATGTCTTTCACAAATGGATTCTTTTGCAACTGGCTTCTTTCACATCCAGGAGTGGAATTTCTGGGCTTTGTAGTAGTTCCATGTTTAATTTTGTTAGAACCACCAAACTGATTTTCATATTGGCTTCACCATTTTACATTCCTAATAGCACATTCAGGGGCTCCAATTTTGCCACATCTTCACCAATACTTGTCATTTTCCATTTCTTGTCTGTTTTTAAACAATTAAAACTTTCTAGGTTTTATGATGCTGTTTTTGTCTTTGGCTTATCTGGGGCCATTGGGGATCTCATTGACCCTACTGGTGCTTCCTGAGAGGAAGTCTTTCTAGACTGGGCTACCTGGTGGCTCTAAGTGGGGAAGGAGGACTTTCTCTCCCCTATGAAAAACAAGTACTTCAGAAGGAGATTCTCATGATAGTGAAATCTCCTTTGCCATTGCTGGCCACTCACTTGGTCTCTTGTTGAGAAATGAAAGATATGTAGGGACAAAGAGGCTTCCTGATCCAGCCTGCCTAACCGTGCTCTCCATTGCTAGTGCAGCCTGACTGGCCACTGTCTTTACGTGGGGAGCAGAGGCTTGGGTCATTTTCAGTCTGGGTCATGATGGTACACCCTTATGTGTGTTGCCTTGCTTGTCTGGTATTGCCAAACAGGACTCCTCTTTGACCCAGGGGAGGAATAAGCCTACTGGGGCTGCCTTCCATTGCTAGATTGGGGATTTGGCATGCGGGGGCTGGGTAGCCTTCTTCTGCCATGTGAGAGTTCTAGGACTCCCTGCCACTGTGTTTTTCCTCTTATCCCAGAATGACTAGCCCGTTTACTTTTCTCATTCCACATTTCAGAGTTCCTCTTCTGTGGCCTCTTACATTGTTTCCATGGTTTATAGTTGTACTCAACAAGGGATAGCTGGGAGAAATGAATCTGTACCCTCTTTCCAGACTGGAAATCTAATTATCTTAATGTGTACGTCTCCTCCACCAAATTCTGGGTGCTTAAGCATAGGCATCACATTTTATTTGGTGTCTTCAGTGGCTAATTCCATTTATGATTCATAGAAGGCACTTACTAAATAATTGTTAATGAATTAATACACAAAATTTGCTCTAAATGTTTTACCACAATGAACAGGAGAATTCTGTGCTGTTACTTAACAGTAAAAATAAAGCCAGATTAAGACTGCTCAATGATGTAAAAATGTTTGACTTGTGTGTGTGTGTGTGTGTGTGTGTGTGTGTGTGTGTGTGTGCTGATAACTGCCCTCACATCTGTCCCGTGATGTTTTCTGCATTGCATGTAACTAAAAAGTGTCAGGGAAGGATATCGGCAATTCTTTATGCTGCCATGTCATAGGTATCAGTGAACATCTGAATGCACACACAATTTTCTCTAAGGATTTTATAAAATGGTCTATCTATGGCTATGCTGCTTGAGGTTTCTTTTTAGAAGACCAAGCAAGAAATTTTGCTTCTGTCATAATAGGTGAGTCTATGAAACAATAGGCAAACAGGCATTCAGGATTTGTTAAAGGTTTATATTCTCTATTCTCTCTCTCGCTCTCTCTATTTCCATGGCTTAATGGAATTCAGGGACAAAAATAAATCAATCTAGCTTAAGTTTGTTTAGTAGTAGTGATGATGCCTCCCTGTTAAGAGTATCTCTTATGTAAAGACCTGAGCTAGCCGCATTAATTTTTTTTTAATCAATAAACTTCACAAGTCTCCATTTGTAGATACAGAAATTTCAAATTAGAGAAATTTCTCCACTTGCAATTAAAGGAGTAAGGATGCCATGTTAGGACTGTCTGACTCCAAAGCCAGCACTTTGTTGGTAATAGGCCTCTTGTAAGACACAATTTCAAAAGGAAAACATGAAAATGTAAACCATGACAAAACAGGATTTTATTCAAATAGTTTTCTTTATATCCAAAAGTATCAGAGCAACAGCTTAGTTAATATTACAGGATGCTTTGCTTTGTGCTGGTAGTAATGCCTTTTAATAAAATAATGCATTGCTATTAGCTCATTGAACTATAATGAAGAACATTGTTTCCAAAGGCAATGCTGTCTTCTGTGACAGTGACTTCTACCCTGCCCCCTACTGTGTTATTTTTCTTTCCTCCAAGCTAACACAAGCATTCAACAAAATGAGGAAATAGTGGAGGGCACAGCTGAATCAAATTTTGAAACAAACAACCAAAGATAAGTGTGTCACATGAGAACAGCTCTTAATTGTTCTGTGATAATTCACTCAAAATATAATGATGTTGTTAGAAAGAATGAACTAGTTTCTTGCGGATTAAGAGAAAATCATTTGTAGAAGATGAAAGGGCATCTAGCATTTGAATAGACAGAGAAAAGAACTGCAAGAACATGAAATTACTTTTTTGCCTGATAAGACATTTATCTGTGTTTCTCTATCCTCATGCTAAATGAGGTCTAGAAGATAGAGTCCTTTGAAAGCAGAAATGGTATTAGGTTGGAATTCTGTTCCAGCCACTCAGAAGACAGACATAAATAAGCACTGCAGTGATGCTGATTACTAATGAAGTGACTTCTTTTGCAAAAATTATCTTAACTAGCCTTTTTATTTTCCCCCCAAACTGCCCAGGGCTTCATACCAAAAGCCAAGGCTGCATTCTACATATACAAGAAAATAAGATATGCAAGTAGTCTCCATTCACTAGGACAATTTGAAACCTGGAATGCATTAGCTCAAATCTTGCTTCTAGTGTTCACACAGATTTCAGAGCAGATGGTCATGGCAATTTGCCTTTGAAGATGTCTAAAATCTTACCAATTCACTCACTTTTTGGAATAATTCACCCTCCTGTTAGAGGGAGTCTAACACTGTAAAATACATTCTGCATTAAACTTATCGTGCTACTTCCTCAGTCTGTGGCTGGCAGCACCATTGGGTTGTAGTCTTCACTGCATTTCTGTGGTTATCCCTCCAGTCCTGTCTTTCTCTCTAAGCTGGATAGTCCATTGCTGATGTGTTTGGTGGGAATGGGAAGAAACTGAGGTCTTTGCATGAAAAAGCACAAGTGGGCTTTTAAGTATTTAATTACTTTAGTAATTAAAGTTCTTGGAGTTTTTTTGTAGTAAGGGAGGAGTAGATTACATTTCAACAGGGTTTTCCTTAGAAATATAGATTCATCTGCTATTAAAAAACATAAAGAAACACAGGATGGAAGACGGAAAGCAGAGGAGTTAGACTCCGTAAGCAGTATGATAAATAACTGAATCCAAAGGAACCACCTTTTGGACACAACCAAATCATTCATAACTAAGACAAAGTGTATATATATATATATATATATATATATATATATATATATATGTATATACATATATATATACACACACACACACATATATGTGTATATATAAGACAAAGTATATATATATGTGTGTGTGTGTGTGTGTGTGTGTATATATATATATATATATGAAGAGAGAGAGAGGTGTGTGTGTGTGTGATAAACACAGTCTTGGTCTCTTGAGAAAGTGAGAAACAAGAATAGCAAAGTGAAGAGTGAGAGGAAAAAACATACTTAAAAGCTGAAGTTACTTTGGAGTCCAATGACTGAATCAACAATGGAATCCGGAAATTTGATATTGAGACCAATGTCAGGGAGTGAAGGTAATTCTGACATCCCTGATATAAACAAGATATCCTCAAAAGGGACTCAAAGAACATTGGGGAGGAATAAGTGTACATTCTTTTTGAAAGAAAGCATTGTGATTTTAATCTTTCAGGAATCCATGGAATAAATTCAACTAAATATAAATGAAGTTTAATAATCATGTAAAATTCAAAACCAATTAGTCCTACAATACCTCAGATATTGGTATTATGAAATTAAAATTATAGTGTAACTATGTCTGAAATGTTTAAGAAGTAAAATACATATGCAAATGCTCAAGGAAAAAGAAAAAAAGAACTATTAAAGTAATCTTTAGCTTAGCTTTGTTTCTAGTAATTCCTAGGTGATTTGGGTTGACGATCCTGGAGAAAAAGGAACAAAGCAAAGCTGCAGGTGTGTGTGTGTGTGTGTGTTTGCCTATGTGTGTGGAAAGTGTGGGGTTTGTGGTGTGGCAAGTGTGTTTTTGTGTATGAGCTTGTAGAATGAGTGAAATAAAAAAGCAGGACCTGGGCCAAGATCAAAATGAAACCTGAAGTCACCAAAAGTGGAAAAATGTATACCCAGCAACTACAAACATGATACAAAGCAATCAGGTACTGCTCTCAGAAAGCATTACTAGAAGTAAAGGAAAACACTCAGAATGCTAAAAATTCAATTCTCTAGTGTTGGGGTCTAAATGTGTCCCAAAATTCATGTGCTGAGACTTAATCCTGATAGTGGTGGTGTTAAGAAGAGGGGCCTTTGGGGCAGTGACTAAGTCATGAGGGCTCCACACTCTTGAACAGATTAGTGCCTTATAAAAAAGCTAAAGGGAGCTAGCATAGACCTTTTCCCTTCACCCTCTTCTGCTATGAGAGAACACAGCATACGTTTCCTCAGGAGGATGTAGTAGGAAGCTGCCATGTTGGATGCAGAGATGAGACCTTCGCCAGACACCATACTTGCTGGTTCCTTAATTTCGGACTTCTAGTATCTAGAAGAGATAAAAATTTCTGTTCTTCATAAATTACCCAGTCGCAGGAATTGTGTTATATCAAATGGACAAAGAAAACTAGGAAGATAAACAATAAACAATTTGCATGAACCTAATATTGTGACCTCAACCAAACATTGATAGAACCGAAATGAGAAATAAACAAATTTAAAGTGATATTGGAATATTTTAACACCATTCTTTCAGTAATTATTAGACTAGAGAAAAACTAAATGAAAAATAAAAAGTTAAATTACTGATTAATAGACTTGACCTCTACCCACACCCACGTAATACCCCCAAACCAAATAACTGTAGGATATATTTTTTCAAGGATAAATAGGACAGTTAAAAAAATTAATCATATGCTACTTCACAAAGCATATCCCAATAAAGGTCAAAGAATTGAGTTGATTAAGTTTGTATTTTCTAATCACAATATAATTCACCAACAAATCTGAAAACGAAAGAATTTCTTTGGAAAATTCCATATATTTAAAGTGAAGAAATACATTTCTAAGTTACCTATGGTCATAGAAAAAAATCATAATGGTAATTAGAAAATAGTTTTATTGAATTAGAGATAATAGGCCACTTTCCAAAAACTTGCATATTTCTGTTAAAATATGCTTAGAAAGAAACATGCATCCTTAAACATGTATATGTTAGTTTAAAAAAAGGCTAAAAAATCAATCATTCATCCATCTCAAGAATTTATAAAGATAATGGTAAATCAAACCAAGTGAAAATAGAAGAAAAGAAATATTATAGGGTCATAAGTACAGAAATACTAAAAAATTAATATAATTTATGAATCTTTGATGAGATCAAATAAGAAAGAAAAAAAGCCACAATCAATATCAGGAATTAAAAAGGAAATATTAAATAGGCTGGAAAAGCCTAATGAGAAGTTGGTACAATAACAATCCAAGGCATTTAATAAAAGATGTATGCTTAGAATGATACAATTTATCAATATTTGCATGAGTATAGAAAATCTTTATAATTCTATACTTTCAAGATTTAAAAGTTTCCCAAATGAAAGTGATTGACTATTTCAGATGCCTCTACCAATTACTCATATTAAACCGTGAAGTATGAAATGACAATATTGCTTTTTCCTGAAAACAAAAGACATAGGACAAACATCTCCCAATGACACTCATGTGTGAAACAGCTAGCTATAATTTTTATAAAGAAATATTGAGGGGGATTCAAGATGGCGGACTAGAGGGTGGCTGCGTTTCGTGTTGCTCCAGGACTCAGGACTCAAGAAGAGGAGATATAGAGAGCCTTGGGACCAACTCAAAGCAGCCGGGCGAGAGTCTCCCAGTGGGCAGGCGTCCCGGATGGGGCAGGCGTCCCGGACGGGGCGGTAGCCCCGAAAGCAGGGATCTTTGCAAAGTAGAGTTGCCGGCCAGACGCCCCTCCCCCTGCCGGAGCAGTGATCGCAGACAGCTGGGAGCATTGGAGAGGTGGCTGTTCACCACAGCGCTTGGACTCGGCGCAACCCACCCGGGCTCTGGGAGGCTGCCCAAAGGAGAAGGTGCTCGGTGAGCTGTTTGGACTGAAAGCGACCACCCCTGAACACAGGGGGCTGCCCAGAGGAGAAGGAGAAATACGGACTCGGCACGTCGCTTGGACTTGGAGCAGCTGCGCCAGGGCTCCGGGCCGCTATCCGGAGGAGCAGCGTGGACTCAGGACTCAAGAAAAGGAAATATTGAGAGACTTGGGACCAACTCAAAGCAGCCGGGTGAGTGTTTCCCACTGGGCAGGCGTCCCAGACGGGGCAGGCGTACCGGAAGGGGCGGTAGCCCCGAAAGCAGGGAACTTTTGTGAAGTAAAGCTGCCGGCGAGATGCCCCTCCCCCCGCCGGAGCAGTGATCACAGACAACTGGGAGTATTGGAGAGGTGGCTGTTCATCATAGCGCTTGGACTTGGCGCAACCGACCCGGGCTCTGGGAGGCTGCCCAAAGGAGAAGGTGCTTGGTGAGCTGTTTGGACTGAAAGTGACCACCCCTGACACAGGGGGCTGCCCAGAGGAGAAGGAGAAATACGGGCTCGGCACGTCGCTTGGAATTGGAGCAGCTGCGCCAGGGCTCTGGGCGGCTATCCGGTGGAACAGCGTGGTGAGTGGTTTGGTCCCAGAGCATCCGCTCCTGAACACAGGGGGGTTGTCTGGAGAAGGAGGAGGAGCGCGGCGGGGTGCTTGGGCTCGAAGTGACTGCACCAGGGCTACAGGAGGCAGTTGGGACAAGAAGGTGCACAGTGAGTTCTTGGGACTCGTGATGCACCAGATCTCTGGGTGACTGCCTGGTGGAGAAAGAGGTGCGTGGTGGGTCACTTGGTCTTAGAGCGATTGCACGGAACAACAGGTGGCTGCTGGAGGAAAAGGCGTGTGGCGGGTCACTGGGACTCGGAGCGATTGTAAGGGGCTCCAGGTGGCTGCTCAGAGGAGGGGCCGCATAGCCAGGCGAAAAGTGCAGAGCAGGGTCCTAGACGGCTTCTTGGTGGAAGGGCCCTACAGACAAACTGAGGGGCGGAGCGAAGGCTCCAGGACTGCAGGCAGCTTCTCTGAGGAGAGGCAGCCTAAGGAGATTCGTTTGCGAAGGGTGAGGCTTCCAGGCCCAGGAGGTAGGTCCGGGTCCCTGGGAACATTGCAGAAGAAGGCTGCCCAGCCCAGGCGGTAGTTGTGAATTGAACGGAACCTCTGGGAGGAAAACCGACCAGCAAGACCTCCCCACCGGGTGACTCCTCCCTGTTGGGTGAGGTTCTCCCAAAAGGACTGTAAAATCAGAGACACAGGCCCAAAATGGTCTTGCATCAGCCCACATCCTACTTCCCTTCTGGATGACCATTCATCAGCAAGTGAAGGTACCTCTGCCCACTAGCAGGGAATATACCCCACCGGAAGGCCACCACCCCTAGGGAGTCAGCTCCCTTGTGGAGCACTGCATTATCAACTTCCTCCAAGATTTCAGGCTACTGAAGACTAAGAGGGGATATAATAGAAATCTTCAGGGATATTATAAGACAATAGAGGAAATCTGCAATATCACAGCGGTCAACTGATACCTGAACAATGTGAGAAAACAAGGAAAGAAAATGCTGCAAACAAATCTAGATGTTACATCAATGAAACCCAACGACAGCATGGCAGAAGAAATGACAGAAAGGGAGTTCAGAATGTACATAATTAAAATGCTCAGAGAAGCAAATGACGAGATGCAAGAGCGAATGCAGGCACTGAATGATCGCACCAATCGACAGTTAAAAGAGCAAATACAGGAAGCAAAAGATCACTTCAATAAAGAGTTAGAGATATTGAAAAAAAACCAAACAGAAATTCTTGAAATGAAGGAAACAATAAACCAAATTAATAACTCCATAGAAAGCATAACCAATAGAATAGAGCACCTGGGAGACAGAACATCAGACATGGAAGATAAAATATTTAACCTTGAAAACAAAGATGAACAAACAGAGAAGATGGTAAGAAATCATGAACAGAATCTCCAAGAACTATGGGATATCATGAAGAGGCCAAATTTAAGAATTATTGGAATTGAGGAAGGCTTAGAGAAACAGACCAAAGGAATGAACAATCTATTCATTGAAATACTATCAGAAAATTTCCCAAATCTGAAGAATGAAATGGAAGATCAAGTACAAGAGGCTTATAGGACTCCAAATATACAAAATTACAACAGACCCACACCAAGGCACATTATAATGAAAATGCCCAACATACAAAATAAAGACAGAATTTTAAAGGCCGCAAGAGAGAGAAATCAAATTACATTCAGGGGGAAACCAATACGGATATCAGCAGATTTTTCAATCCAGACTCTAAAAGCTAGAAGGGCCTGGAACAACATTTTTCAAGCCCTGAAAGAAAATGGATGCCAACCAAGAATCTTATACCCAGCAAAACTTACCTTCAAATTTGATGATGAAATAAAATCCTTCCATGATAAACAAAAGCTAAAAGAATTTACAAAAAGAAAGCCAGCATTACAGAACATTCTCAGCAAAATATTCCACGAGGAAGAGATGAAAAACAAAGAAACAAATCAGCAATGGGAGGAACTATCCTAAAGGAATTGTCAAATAAAGGAAGAACCAAGTCGTCTCAAAATAAATAAATAAATAAATAAAATGAACCAAATGACCGGGAATACTAATCATAACTCAATAATAACCCTGAATATTAATGGCCTGAACTCATCAATCAAAAGACATAGACTGGCAGATTGGATCAAAAAGAAAGATCCAACAATATGTTGCCTGCAAGAGACTCACCTCGTAGAAAGAGATACCCACAGACTAAAGGTGAAAGGATGGGGGAAAACATATCATGCACATGGACTCAGCAAAAAAGCTGGGGTATCCAACCTCATTTCAGATAATGTGGACTTCAAGTCAAAACTAGTCAGAAGGGATAAAGAAGGACATTACATACTGCTTAAGGGAACCATAAATCAGCAAGATATAACAATCATAAACATCTATGCCCCAAACAGTGGCTCATCCATGTATGTCAAACAAATCCTTCTCAATTTCAGAAACCAAATAGCCCATAACACAATAATACTAGGTGATTTTAACACGCCTCTCTCACCACTGGACAGATCTTCCAAACAAAAATTGAACAAAGAAACCATAGATCTCAATAACACAATCAATAATTTAGACTTAACGGACTTTTATAGAATATACCATCCAACCAAGAGTGAATACACTTTCTTCTCAGCAGCACATGGATCCTTCTCTAAAATAGACCATATATTATGCCACAAAGCTAATGTAAGCAAATACAAGAAGATAGAGACACTACCTTGTATTCTATCAGATCATAATGGATTGAAGTTAGAAATAAATGAAAGAGTAAAAAACAGAAGCTACTCCAACACCTGGAGATTAAACAATATGCTATTACATGATGAATGGATAACAGAAGATATTAGGAAGGAAATTAAAAAATTCTTAGAGGTAAATGAGAACAAAGAAACATCATATCAAAATCTTTGGGACACTATGAAAGCAGTACTTAGAGGAAAATTTATTTCATGGAGCGCATTCAATAAAAGAAGTAAAAATCAACAAATAAACAACCTAACACTTCAGCTCAAAGCCCTAGAAAAAGAAGAACAGACCAACACCAAAAGTAGTAGAAGACAGGAAATAGTTAAACTCAGAGCTGAAATCAACGAAATTGAAACAAAAGAAACTATACAAAAAATTGACAAAATAAGTAGTTGGTTCTTTGAAAAAATAAACAAAATTGATAAACCCTTAGCCACTCTAACAAAGAGAAGACGAGAGAAAACCCAAATCACCAAAATTCAGAATGAACAAGGAAATATCACAACAGACACGATTGAAATACAAAACATAATTAGAAGCTATTTTGAAAATCTATATTCTAACCAAATAGAAAATTTCGAAGACATCAACAGGTTTCTAGAGACATATGAATTGCCTAAATTGAACGAGGAGGACATACACAATTTAAATAGATCAATTTCAAGTAATGAAGTAGAAGAGGTCATCAAAAGCCTACCAACAAAGAAAAGTCCAGGACCAGATGGGTTCTCAGCCGAGTTCTACAAAATCTTTAAAGAAGAGCTCATTCCAATACTTCTCAAAGTATTCCATGAAATAGAAGAGGAGGGTACCCTCCCAAACTCATTCTATGAAACCAATATTACCCTGATACCCAAGCCAGACAGAGATAAATCGAGGAAAGAAAATTTCAGACCGATATCATTAATGAACATTGACGCAAAAATTCTCAATAAAATTTTAGCAAATCGCATACAAAAATATATTAAAAAGATAGTGCACCACGATCAAGTGGGTTTTATGCCAGGGATGCAAGGTTGGTTCAACATCCGGAAATCAATAAATGTAATTCACCATATCAATAGACTTAAAGTCAAGAATCACATAATTATTTCAATAGATGCAGAAAAAGCATTTGATAAAATACAACACCCTTTCATGCTCAAAACACTGGAAAAAATAGGGATAGTAGGAACATTCCTTAACATTGTAAAGGCCATCTATGCTAAGCCCATGGCTAACATCATTCTAAACGGTGAAAAACTGAAAGCATTCCCCCTAAAAACTGGAACAAGACAGGGATGCCCTCTTTCACCACTCCTATTCAATATCATTCTTGAGACTCTAGCCAGAGCAATTAGACAAACCAAGGAAATTAAAGGGATACGAATTGGAAAAGAAGAACTCAAACTATCCCTATTTGCGGATGATATGATTATATACTTAGAGGAACCAGGAAATTCCACCAGAAAACTGTTAGAACTCATAAGTGAATTCAGTAAAGTGGCAGGTTACAAGATCAATGCTCATAAATCCAATGCATTTTTATACATAAGTGAGGAATCCTCAGAAAGAGAAATTATGAAAACTACCCCATTCACCATAGCATCAAAAAAAATAAAATACTTGGGAATCAATCTCACAAAAGAGGTAAAAGACCTCTACAATGAGAACTACAGAACACTAAAGAAAGAAATCGAAGAAAACCTTAGAAGATGGAAAGATCTCCCATGTTCTTGGATAGGCCGAATTAATATTGTCAAAATGGCCATACTACCAAAAGTGCTATACAGATTCAATGCAATCCCAATTAAAATCCCAATGACGTACCTTACAGAAATAGAGCAAGCAATCATGAAATTCATCTGGAAGAATAAGAAACCCAGAATAGCTAAAGCAATCCTTCGCAGGAAAAATGAAGCAGGGGGTATCGCAATACCTGAACTTCAACTTTATTACAAAGCAATAGTAACAAAGACGGCATGGTACTGGTACCAAAATAGACAGGTAGATCAATGGTACAGAATAGAGGACACAGACACAAACCCAAATAAATACAACTTTCTAATACTAGACAAAGGCGCCAAAAATATGCAATGGAGAAAAGATAGCCTCTTCAACAAATGGTGCTGGGAGAATTGGAAATCCATATGCAACAGAATGAAACTAAACCCATATCTCTCACCCTGCACAAAACTCAACTCAAAATGGATTAAGGACCTTGGAATCAGACCAGAGACTCTGCAGATTATAGAAGAAAAAGTAGGTCCCGATCTTCAACATGTCGGCCTAGGACCAGACTTCCTCAACAGGACTCCCATAGCACAAGAAATAAAAGCAAGAATCAATAACTGGGATAGATTCAAACTAAAAAGCTTTCTCTCAGCAAAGGAAACTATCAGTAATGTGAAGAAAGAGCCTACAGAGTGGGAGAATATCTTTGCCAATCATACTTCAGATAGAGCACTAATCTCCAGAATCTATAAAGAACTCAAAAAACTCTACACCAACAATACAAATAATCCAATCGACAAATGGGCTAAGGAAATGAACAGACACTTCACAGAAGAAGATGTACAAGCAATCAATAAACATATGAAAAAATGTTCAACATCTCTAGTAATAAGAGAAATGCAAATCAAAACCACCCTAAGATTCCATCTCACCCCAATTAGAATGGCGATTATCAAAAATACAAGCAACAGGTGTTGGCGAGGATGTGGGGAGAAAGGTACACTCATACATTGCTGGTGGGGCTGCAAATTAGTGCAGCCACTCTGGAAAGCAGTGTGGAGATTCCTTAGAAAACTTGGAATGGACCCTCCATTTGATCCAGCTATCCCAGTCCTTGGCCTATACCCAAAGGACTTAAAATCAGCATACTACAGAGATACAGCCACATCAATGTTCATAGCTGCTCAATTCACAATAGCCAGACTGTGGAACCAACCTAGATGCCCTTCAATTGATGAGTGGATAAAGAAACTGTGGTATATATACACAATGGAATATTACTCAGCCATAAAGAATGATAAAATTATGGCATTTGCAGGCAAATGGATGAAATTGGAGAATATCATGCTAAGTGAGATAAGCCAATCTCAAAAAGCCAAGGGACGAATGATATCACTAATAAGTGGAGGATGACACATAAAGGGGGGGAGGGAAGGGTTAATGTTAGGGTTAGAGTTAGGGTTAGGGAGGGGGGCAAGTATGGAGGAAGGAAGTACTGTATAGAGGGTAAAGAGGGGTGGGAGGGGTGGGGGGAAGGGAAAAAATAACAGAATGAATCAAACAACATTACTGTATGTGGATTTATGATTACACAGATGGTATGCCTTTGCGCCATGTACAAACAGAGAGGCAACATTATCCCATTTGTTTACAATAAAAAAAAAAAGAAATATTGATAATCAAAATAAAATTTTAATGTGTAGGTTAGTCAATACATGAAACATAATTGAAGAAAGAATTAATAAAATGGAATATATATATGAAGAAATTACCTAGGTTGCAATACAGAAAACTGAAAAAAACAGAAAATCTGAAAGTGGTAACCAGAGGCCCAGAGGACAGCTTAACAATCCTATTACTGACCCATAAGGAAAAAATAAAATGAAGAAGGACAATGTCTCAAGCAATAATGGCTGGTAATTTTCTAGAGTAAATAAAAGGTTCAGATTCAACTACACAGAGAGCACCACATATTCAAAATAGGACAGTTAAAAATGAAATATAGACTTAGTAAATCCATGGAAAACCTGGAGGAAAAACAATGTATCCAGAGGGAAATACAAACTTCTTACAAAGAGCATCACTTTTATTGTCAGCACTTTTTAAACAAATACTTGGAAGTTAAATGAACAGAATAAAACTTTCAGAGTTTTATTTTCTTACAACTGGGTTGAAATAAATGTGGTTTGAGATAAAGAAGATTTGAGATTGACCCCTAACCAACTTCATTAAGAAATGTCTAAAATTTTTCCTCGAGAAGAAGGAAAATAACCCTGTGGGAAAGATGTAACAAAGAATTGTGAAAAAAATTGGTAAATGTGCAAATTAGGTATATAATGTTGAGTATCACATCAACTCAAAACTTAATGACTTTAAATGATGGCCGTTATCTACCTCTACTAGTTTCTATGAATCAGGGATTTAGGAGCAGCTTGGGTAGGTGGTTCTGGCTTGGAGTCTCCCATGAAGTTGTAGTCATGTGTGAGCTAGGGTTATATTCATATAAACATGTAAATATTGGCAAAGAATCTACTTCTAAGGTGGCACCCTCACATGGCTGGAAGCTGATGCTGGTTGTGACTTACTAAGAGTGTTTGGTGTCCTCATACTATGGTGACCAGATTCTCACAGAATGAGTGATATAAGATATCAAGATAGAAGTTCAAATGCTGTTATAACTTGCTCTTGGTGGTCACACCTTAGGGCTTAATTCTATATGTAAATTTTGGAAAAATACAAAGCTAACACATTTTTTTAAAATATGTGTAACTCTATTGATATCAAAATACAGTGTAGCCAAGATTTAAGTTTAAATGTAAAAGAAACCTTCCTAGTTTTCTTTGAAAATGTTCATTCAATGCAAGAATGTTATTCCCATTAGAGAAGGTTTAATAGATGGAAAAATATTCTGTTTGCAGAAAGGAAAATCATGAAGATGTTCGTTATCTATAAACTGTTTCTATTGGCTCAGATAAATTGCAATAAAAATCACAATGAATTTTATTTTGAATCCAGTCAAGCAGATTCTAACATTCATTTGACATGACAAAAGTCAAAAACTATTTCAGAATTTTCCTAATGAAGGAAAAGAATAAATGAGCATCCCCTTGTACATTCAAAGACCCGTTCCAAGCCCATGGTATTGCCTCAGGAAGAAAAATTCTGTCCAATTAACTCTAATAGAGAGGCCAGAAGCAACCCATGAATATCTAGAAGTAATATATGACACATGGTATTGTAAACCAGGGAGGGAACAGACTATATGATAAATGGAGCCAGAACACTAGTTTATTCCTATAGGGCAAAAATTGTATTCCTACCTCCTACCAGGTACTAAAATAAATTAAGGTAGATTCAAGATTCAAATATAAAAGGCAAACCTTTAAAATGTTTGAATAAAATACTTCAGTGAATTTTTCTGTCTTTGTTTTTTGGTAGGCTGGGGGATATTACAGATTGGACTCAGGGGCACTCGACCACTGAGCCACATCCCCAGCTCTATTTTGTATTTTGTTTAGAGACAGGGTCTCACTGAGTTACTTAGTGCCTTACTGTTGCTGAAGTTGGTTTGAACTCTCCATCCTCCTGCCTCAGCCTCCCAAGCTGCTGGGATCACAGGTGTGCACCACTGCGCCCCGCTGGAGTAAGGGAGAATTTCATAATTACGATTTCAACAGCAAAGGCACAGGACTGGAAATAATGTAAGGAAGACACTGATAAATTATATTGTATGAAATATAATACCATTCATTAAAATGTCATGGAAGTGAAATACATAGCAAAATTGGAACATATTTGCACCATACATAACAGATTGATTGTGTCCATTTTCAGGATATAAAAAGATTTGTACTGATTGGGAAAAGTGGACCATGCACCATACCAAGCATTGGTGAAGATGCCAAGCAAGAATATTCCCGACAATCCGCCAGTTCATTTGAGGTACACATCTAAAAGAAATATTTCTCATGTATCCTTGGAGGAAAGTGTAAAAACATGAAAAATATCCAAAAATACTGGGGCATGAGCACAAAAGTGCGTGCTTACTGATATAGACTCATTTGTCCTCCCCAGAATTCATATTCCGAAGTCCAAACTTCAGGATGTGACTGTTGGGTAGGTCCTGGGAGGGTAAGGCCATTAAAGAAGAAATTCTTTTAAAATGGGGCCGGTAGTTTTTGTCCAGATTCAATCTGGCTATTGTCCTTTTAAGAAAAGGAGATTACAACACAGGAGAGACACCAGGGTGCCTGCACATGGAGGACGCCCAGTGTGAGGACACAATGAGAAGGTGGCAAGCTGCAGGGCAGGGAGAGAGGGCTCAGGAGAAATCACATGTGTCAACACCTCCATCTCGGACTTCCAGCTCCCTGAACCATGAAAAATTAATTTCCATTGTTTACGCCACCCAGTCTGTAATATTTTGTTAGGGCAATCTTGGCAAATTAATACGCTTCTCCTGTTTAAAATAAATAAAATGAAATAAATAAAAATTCAAATGTCCAACTACAGGAAAATAGAGGTTGAAATGTGGCCTGTTACTATAATTCAATTACACTGGGGTGAATTTAAATAAATTAGTTACACCCACTCATATGTGTGAATTTTTAAAAGATGACACCGAGAAAACAGAAAATTAGAAGTACATTTTAACTACAATGGCCTTAACGTTGCCTTTCAGATTGATTAAGCTTTAGAAAGATTTCTTCTCAAATATAGGCCCCTGACCTACTTTTACTTAGAATACTGACTTTGGAAAACTTGCAATTGGAAATTTTTTCTCAACCTGCTTGACATATGGATCTTCTCCCAGTCTCTTACCAGTTTTATAAGACTTTCTTAGGACATTTCATCCCTGTGAACTCTAATCATCAGGAAGGTCCAAGCCAGGATCAGTAAGTAGCTCACGCCTGTGATCCCAGTAGCTCTAGACGCTGAGGCAGGAGAATTGTGAGTTCAAAGCCAGCCTCAGCAAAAGCAAGGTGCTAAGCAACTCAGGGAGACCCTGTCTCTAAATAAAACACAAAATAGGACTGGGGAAGTGGTTCAGTGGTCGAGTGCTCCTGAGTTCAATCCCTGGTACCCACCCACCTCCTCAAAAAAAGATTATGTCTTTATTTTTCAGTCTGGTGGATGATAGGAACCTAACTTCCACCCCGCTTAGCTTACACCAATTCCCAAACACAAAAGACCTAACTGCATTTACTAACCTCCCTTCTAATAGCCCTCACAACTTTTCTCTTAGCTCACTCCAATGTTTAAAAACTCTCCTGCCTTTTGCTTCAACAGAGTTCACTCTGTCTTCCATATTGCGAGTCTTGACCTTATTGCAGTAGAATTGAATAAAATCTTATGTGATTGTTTAACTTGTCTGGTATAATTTTTCTTTGATAATGTAAATTATAATAGCATTTTTAAAAATTATATTTATTTTAATTTTTACAGACTCCATTTTGATTCATTGTACACAAATGGGGTACAACTTTTCATTTCTATGGTCATACACAATGTAGATTCACACCATTCGTGTATTCATACATGTTCATAGAGTAATGATGTCTGTCTCATTCCACCATCTTTTCTAACCCCGCCGCCTCCCCCCTCTCATTTCCTTCTCCATAATCCAAAGTTCCTCCATTCTTCTTTTACACCCCTGTTCCCCAGACCCCGGTTATGTATCATCATCCACTTATCAGGGAAAACATTCAGTCTTTGGTTTTTGGGATTGGCTTATTTCACTTAGCATGATATTCTCCAATTCCATCCATTTACCTACAAATGCCATAATTTTATTGTTCTTTATGGCTGAATAATATCCCATTGTGTATATATACCACAGTTTCTTTATCCATTTGTCTGTTGAAGGGCATCTAGGTTGGTTCCACAATCTACCTATTGTGAATTGAGCTGCCATAAACATGGATGTGGCTGCATCACTGTAATATGCTGATTTTAAGTCATT
Source organism: Sciurus vulgaris (assembly GCF_902686455.1). Taxonomy (NCBI): domain Eukaryota; kingdom Metazoa; phylum Chordata; class Mammalia; order Rodentia; family Sciuridae; genus Sciurus; species Sciurus vulgaris. The sequence goes on from NC_136464.1 coordinate 115,753,067, forward strand.
TGGGTATAAACCAAGGGATGGAATAGCTGGGTCAAATGGTGGGTCCATTCCAAGTTTTCTGAGGAATCTCCATACTGCTTTCCAGAGTGACTGCACCAATTTGCAACTCCATCAGAAATGTATGAGTATGCCTTTTCCCCCACATCCACACCAACACCTATTATTGTTTGTATTCTTGATAATCACCATTCTATTTGGAGTGAGATGAAATCTTAGGGTGGTTTTGATTTGCATTTCTCTAAGTACTAGAGATGATGAACATTTTTTCATATATTTGTTAATCACTTGAGTATCATCTTCTGTGAAGTGTCTGCCTAGTTCCTTAGCCCATTTATTGATTGGGTTCTTTGTATTTGTGGTGTAAAGTGTTTTAAGTTCTTCATAAATTTTGGAGGATAGTGGTCTGTCTGTAGGTCAAACAAAAGAAGTACTTGGGGATTCATATATAATGTGAATTGACATATTCATATTGTCAGATGTTTCATATTCACAGGTTTCAGAGATGAATCTTGATCCATCCAAGATCGGCTGTCTCCATTGCTTTGAGCCTGAGTTGAGGCAGAACATGATGGCTGAAGGGCCTTACTGAGGAAAGCTCATAGCAGCCAGGAAGCAGAGGGGTGGAAGAGGAAGGGACCATGGATAAGACATAGTCCCTAAGGCCAGTGACATACTTTCTGCAACTATATCCCACCTGTCTGAAGTTACCACCCAGCTGTCCATTCAAATGATTAATCCGTCAAATTAACCACCAATGAGGTTAGAGCCCTTATGATCCAACCATTTCCTGAAAGACCCACTGTTGAACCTTTCTGCATTGCCTTCTACACATGAGAGGGCATAGGGTAACATTCTCGATCCAAACCATAATGGTCAGAGAGTTTACATAGTACTGGTAAAATACTGGTTCTTAAATTATTTCAGAAGTTGCTTCACAATTTTATAGATGTCCCCATTTAATTAATATATGTATATATTTAAAATTATACATGATAAATACAAACAAACCAAAGAAGGGACTAACACTAAGAAGTCATATTTAAAAATAGAGAAAGGACTTAAACAAACAAACAAAAAAGCAAACAACCAACCAAATTAGGGAGAATTGGTTACACTGTCAGATTTTGAACCACATACCAGATCTGGGATGCAGCTCTAGTTGAAATAGTACTTTAGTTCTCTACAGATAAAATTACAGTCTAATGATAGTAATCCAATTACAGCATGAACTCACCATCACATAACTATGCTCACTAATTCTTACATGTCATCTTTCATTTAGTATCAAGCCTCTGAGCTTCATTCTAACTTGACTAAAAATGGAGAATTTTAAGTAGTAAAAGTGAGGCAGAGTAATTATCAGCAGTAATTATCTTTGGGGTACAGCTCATAATAAAACTGGGCAAGGGAATCTTAGTCCTTGTGTTTTTCTATTTTAGGTACCTCAAATCCAGGAGGAAGAATCTGATTCATTAGACACAGAAAAATTTTAGGTCCTGGTGTGGAATGGTGGCATCTCATGGGACACAGACTGTGACCATCAAACTTGAGTCAGCCATGTGAAGAAAGAAGTCACCCTAAGATCTACCAATGATGACATTGTGCTTACCACCATCACTAACATGGGTTGTAAATATTTTTCTTGTCATGGAAGCCAATGGCTCTCTGATAAGTATCCTGCGTTTCTTTTCTGTTCCCAATTATAATTTGCATTTTCTTTGCCTGATATTGGTTTAGGTCTCTTGAAATTCCAGGAGTGGGAAGGAAGATGAGAATTAGGATCTTGCATAGAGTGGTCAGATCTTTAAAACTGTGCTGTAGTAGAGTTTATTTCAAAGTACTTTATGTCCTTATTCCCTTTGATGAATGTGAGCCTCTGGGCAGATCAGTAGGACTTGAATGTTAGATTCAAATACTTTGTCTCACAGGAATCTTGGAGGGTACATAATATTACCGAATAGCCCATTGATTAAAAATGTATAAGATTTGGTACTGAGGAGTTATCTAACAAAACCAGGGGTGTAAGGCAAAATTTGTTGTAGATATGGTTCGAAGAACTATTTATCCAAGCTATTCTTTCCTATTACCTTAAATATCTAATAAATATTGAAATAAATATTTCAATGTTTACTTTGTATAACACATATTTAAGGAGGCAAATCTTAAAAATTAACTTTCGTAAAAATATATCTAAGTCTATTAATCAATTCTAAGCATGTTACAAATTTTAAAAACGAGAGACAGAAACATTGCTCAAGTCTATTTAATTTACTTTGTTATCAGAAGTTAACTTTGTGCATCGTCCATAGATAACAAAAATTGTTTTAGCTAGAGTTTGACAATAGAGGCAAATATTTGCACAAACAAAATTGTTCCCAGAATTAAACTTGCAAAAGCAAACAAGAGGCATCTTTCCTTATTTCAACAAAGCTCTGACTTCCTAGAAACAATCTTTAATTTTCTGTGTAGAGGAAATTGACACTGTCTTTATGGTGTGCTGTCTATACTCATTCAACCAACAATTTTTAGTATTGCTTATGTGTTAATGACTTTTCATGGTGCTTAGGATTTAAAAATTAAAGTCTGTGCTACTAAGTTGCTCATTAGATTAATTTGGATGATAGCAAAAATATGGCTACCGTATTCTCATCTAGTCAGGTCAAGTTAGCAAAAGTCAGTAACTGACCACTGGGCTCAGGTTAAATACCAACTCACAATTCACAGACCACATGTTTCCCAAATGAGTCTAGGAAATGACTAAGGGCTTATTAAGTACATGGCAGAACTCGGGATCCTGGTTGGATCAGGAGTGACAATAAGAGGGTAGGTCATTATAGGCAAAAGGACCTATAAAGACATTCATTAAGCAAAGAAAAATTCAGTCTTGAAAATCCACTACATTGATTTTCAGCAACCTACCCATGAAAATGGTCTTTTAAAGAAAAATGATCAAGGGTAAGGTAGGTTCACTTTAATTGGATTATTCTTCCACACTCCCAGAAATACAATGACCTTCTAAAACATAGTATTTGAATATCAATTTGAGTCACTAGAAATATAGCTTACATTGAATTCAACAGTTTTTATATACATTACACTTTAGCCTCGAAATGGAAACTCCCTGACTTGTGATTGTTGAGTTTGTTTAAATTTTTTTTAAAAATTTTGTTGTATATTATTGTTTAAAAATTTTAAAAAAAGTTTACAGCATGATAAAAAAAAAGAAAATAAAAATAACAGTTAAGCCATTTGGTGCCTGGGAGAACCTGACACTGATCTCAAACCAGAAACTTGGCTGCTTCTCGTCTGCTGTCAGTGCCAGTCTTATTTATTGGCTTCAACTCTAAGTAATTTATTCTTAGTGTTTCTATTGCACAAGTTCTAGACATTCTAATTCTTAATAGTCACAGATTCTAAGATTTCTAAAAAGTAAGAAGAGCAGTTTTTAAATTCCCTCAAACTTTTAGAACTTCCAAGAGTGGCAATAAAATAAATTGAATTTTCCATCTCCTAGAGACATTCATGTGTCAAAAAATACCCCCTAGTAGCCCAAGGTTATACATCATAACTCCTCAGATTTCACTACTGTTTATTATGGTGAAAAAAAAAAAAAAAAAAACCACCCACATGGCCCTGAGTGCATATTCGATTTATGAGCATCAAAGGAAGACAGATTTAGATACATTAAAATGTGGTTTCTGTGTTTATAATGATATGCAGCCACATAAAAAATAATGTACAGAACACCTTGTATTTCCAAACAGCTGTGGGGAAGTCTCTGAGTCAAAATTATCCCAGCTTGGGAACATAAGATTAGACATGAACATAAATTAAAAATATTATTAATTCATTTGGAAAAGTTGAACATTTAAGAAGGTTGTTTCTACCAGTGGAAACAAAGATGGGAGACTCAAATAGTTGAATTGCTCAGAATTCCGTCTGGCTTCCAGAAATCAAATTGGAAACAGATGTCTTCCCACAAAGTGAAAATGATCTTATTAGTCGATGTTTCTTTAAATGAAACACACAATTACAAGAATGATTTTTCAGTGGACTCTGAGTCAAAGGAAAAGAAATATTAGATAAATTGAAAAATATGTCATGGTCTCCAAATTTCCTAAGTACAGAGTACCAATTTAGGGACAATTTTCTGGGATGCTTGGGGAAAAAAAAACTTTGTAATTCAGTTATAATTCACTTTTTATGAACATTTTCATAAACAAGAAATTGTTAATGAAAAGATTAGACAACTGAAAGACGACCTAAATTTCATTCTCTTTACTTCAGTTTCAGATCTTAGTATGTTTATTTTTGGTTTAGGAGAGGTATCAAATCAAGACTCTTTTTAAGGAGTTTAGAGAATTATAAGTGTGCTGAGAAAAGGAAAAATTTCCCTTTCCCTGCATACCTTTTGTTTTAAACTTCTGATATTAGAGTAGGTTAGTTTTTGCTTACTATGCATTTCTAATTGAAATTTTAGTGGCCATTTCATAAGTAGTTACGTATTAGGAAATTCTGAAGGAGAGTGATTTTTTTCTTGAATGCTAAAATGTTAATAAAGGAATACATCATAAGACACTGTATCATAGCTCCCTATACAATACTTTTGACACAGTTGATTCTCAACAGGTATTTCCTCCTGAGGGGTAAGGTAAGTCTAGTAGATACCACCAGGGGGCAGCAGAGGCTGCAGGATCTCAAGACCAGGCCCTGGCTCTACCAGCTGAGATGGGTAGGCTTGTGCTCTTCCTGTAGTTCTATTGGGTAGTGGTTCAACCAGGGGTGATCATCAGAATGGTCCAGGGAGTTGTTTTGGGTACTTACTCCATTATCAAATCACAGTCTCTGGGGGTGTGGCCAGAGTATGTCTAATTTCTAACAACTGCTGGTTATACTCATGCATGAGAGCAGGTAAGAAGAAGATAGGAAGGGTTTTCTCTGCAGCAGGCAGAAGGGTTTTCTCTGCAGCAGGCAGAAGAAACTCTTGACTCTTAAGATGGTACCTACTTTTCCATGGATTGACCCTGGGGAACTGCAGAAATATGGACCATACAGTGTCTTCAGGAATTATCTGAAAATAGCTGGTCTTGTATTTTCTAGTCAAACGATAGGAAGAAAGGCAAAACAGCTTGAGTCTTTTCCTGAGGGCCCTTAACTGGTAGGGAACACACCGTGAGCTATAACTTTCTAAGTTGACCCAATAAGAGCTCTAATTATTTCCTTTTGTTTTGACTTTCTAATTGCAATTGCTCCCATGCCTCTAATTTAAGTCAAAGATTTCAGGATTCACTCAAATAGAGCGATGCTTCCTTCTTCCCTAAACTTCTAATATTCAAATCGAAAGCACGGATGACAGAGCACAACATCTTGATTCTACCTCAGATATAAAGTCTTTTAAGGGAGAATCTCTTGCAAATTACCACCTCCTCATTATATTAGGATCTGTAAGCTTTTTCTTTGCATCTTTCAATGTCAAGTACAAAACAATAAAAGGTCTTTTCATTTGAATAGAGCTGAATCTAAAAGGGTCAATCAAGAACTGGATAAAGTTGTAGAATAGCAAAGGGGAAATAAGCATAGAGGCTGTTACGATTTAGGAAAAATTATTTACTTTACTTTTAGGATAGATTTTACTTTCTAGCTTAAAAAGTTTCATTGTTTCCAAGTCAGCTTCCTCAAAAACAAAGGATATGAGTAAAATATTCTCCTCTTGAAATAATTAGTTCTTCTTATAACTCTTTCTAGAGTACTGCAACCAAGTCTCCCAATTAAGTAAAGGAATTTGAGTGGGTTAGGGCCTTTGGAAGCTTTTAACCAGGAAAGACAGGTTCAATTTATGTGTACCAGAAAGGAGTATTCAATGATGGACAGGTGGTAAGAGATAAGAAGAAAAGCAAGAATATCACTTAGAAAGCTAAATGATGATCTCACAGAAAGACAATGTTATTTAGACTAGGAAAGTAAAGAGAAGATGGAGAAAATATATTTAAAATATGCTTTTGTGTTTGCAGATGACTGGGTAAACTTTTGTATGGCAAGGTGTGGAGATAGGGTTTTGGAAGGTAATTGTTGGCAAATCTGTCCTTTTTTCTTTCTCTGCCCTTGCACAGGTCCATAGCAAAGCTTATAGCGCACTGGGCAAAGTAAAACATGAGTTTGTCCTTCTCTAGTCTCCCTTGCTTAATCTAGGGGGATTAAAATATTTTCTTTTATGCAAATATGTTTTCTGAAGAAATGACATATTATGAAGAAAAACAAAACAAAACACCTGTGATGTCACACTGTATGTCAGGAACAGGAAGAGTTCACCAGGCAGGATAGAGTGTGCTGTGAAGGAAGATGGGTAGGTTCTTGCTTGGCACACTCGTGGGACACAATGGGCCTGGCGATCTGGATTTTGTGTGAAATCTGCCTTTCTTGCCAAATATGTGGGCAAGTTATTTACTCTGCCTGGATAAGTGACTATAAATTAAGGAGAATGACTTGATTCCCAAATGTCCTCCAGCTCTGATAATCTCTGCCTCTTATCTTTGAGGTTCATATATCAGAACAACGTCAATTCTTGACACCATCAATGGGTTGCCAGATATTTTATTTACATGAAAGAAAGTCCCAGGAACTGTATCCAGGTCAGCAATCTCAGAGAAACACACACCTTTGACTTTCAAGGCAAAAAGAAACAATGGCTACGATCAGTTCATTTCCATTGGAAATATTTTAATTTCTTCTTGGGTTCATTGAATCCTCATTTTGTTGTTTCTTGTCAGCTTTTCATTTCTGTGGCCAAAATACTTGGCAATAACAACTTAGAGGAGGAAACATTTGTTTTGAACTCATGGTTTTAGAAGTTCAGTCCATGGTTGGTCAACTCCGTGGCTCTGAGCCCATTTGAGGTGGAACATCATGGCGGAAGGGTGTGGTGGAGGAGCACTGCTCTGCTCAGACTGGCCAGAAAGCACAGAGAGATAGAAGAAAGGGCTGCAGGGAAGAGGAACCCTTCCAGGGCACGCCCTCAATGACCCATCTCTCTTAGCCATGCCTCACCTCCCTACAGTTACAAATTAACAAGAACTGATTAGATTACAGCTCTCACAATCCAGTCGTTCAATCTCTGAACATTTCTGCTTCAACACAGGAATTTTGATGGACATCTCATATTCAAACCATAACACTTGGGATTTCAATGATCTTCTTTTAGCATTTTCTTTATTAAAAATTGTTTATTTCATTGTATGCTACCTGTCTGTTATTTCTTTGCTCTTTTTCTCTTGTAAAATACCTAAGGTTAATCAGAAAGAAGTGTCACATGCTGCTGAGTGTTCTCTGTGTTGCCTGGTGAGGCATACATTACAAAGCCCACTGATGATATTTCTTTGTCCAGTGTGTTTTACAAGGATGTTTTTGTGCATGGCACTGAGCTAACAGGAATTTTCTTCAGATTTCTACTTTCTCTGTGACCTAATATATAATTCAATGCCAAGGCAGATCAAGACGATTATATAGACAACAGGCTAGCAAGAAGAATTTCTCAATTGGGGTAGACAAATAAAGGCAAAGTTAGATATAGTGAGTGAGAAACATTGACTTAGAAGGTGACAAGACAGGGACGATGTGTAGTTTCCTTTGTGGGCCCGAAGAGTCAGACAGTGTTACTGTCTCTTCTTGTTGCAATGCTTTATTGGTCATAAAATGCAACACGAAACTTAATCTGAGGCACTGTGACAGCTCAGAAGAAGAGCAGCCAGCATGCACTCCAGGTCTATAAAGTAGAGGATGCTGGCTGGGTCACCTCTACCAGTGAATTAAAGCCCCAAGTCAAATACTAGGCTGTGAGCTCCATTCTCTTCTGTGTGAATAAACCTGAAGAGTTTCTAATATTGTGAAGAGGAAAGCTGGGATTCCCCCATGGCCTAACGTGTGACCAGACAAGACTGCCATCTTTGTGTGGTTGTCTTGCTACTATCTGATGAGATATGTGAACATTTAAGTCTCTCATCTGTTCCTGTTTCTTTTATTCAGCTGGTACCAAAGGTGATCATTTTCACATTATAAACTCCAGTCAGCAGTTGCCAGTTGCCAACTTTTATTGTTTTCATTTTAGGGGTTGTTTTCCTTCTGATCCCTTTGTCCCCAATACAAAGTTGATGGAGGTTAAATAAAGTCTTGTGTGTGAGGGGGTGACCCCACAGGGAGCATAGGCAATTAATGGGTATTTATTCTGAAAATGGTGTCTGTACAGCCTACAGTAATAGTTTGTACCATGCTCCTAAATTCTTGTCAGGCTTTTATTTCATTTTCCTTAAAGATCAGAGGCACATGCCTTGAGGTGAAACTTAGCCCAGAGTTATTTTCTGTCCATGAGAATTGATATTTGTTGGTACCCCCACCCACTTCTCCTCTCCTAGGACAAGCCCAAGCAGCTGCAAAAAGCATGTTTGATAATACGTGCACAGGAAGCCAGCAGAACAGGATCTGTGCTGTGGGAGACATAAATGGAAGCAATGAAACAACAGAAAACAGTCAACGATGACTCTTTCAGGCCTAAGCAACTGCAATGAACTTGACACTTTTCTTAATTAGTGTGTGAATTCTGACATAATGAAAAGGTATTTCCATTATAAGACGTTGAAAAAATAAAAAAGTGTAGCATCTTCCCTGACTTAGAGCCTGCAGAAGACACACTGGAGAAAGCAAAGAAAAATCAGGACAAGGAAAGTCCCGCCACAAGGAATTCATTGTCCTCACTTAGCAGATGTTAAAGTTAACATCAGAATCACACTCTCAATTTAAATCAAGCAAGTGGTGTGGGTTAATTCACCTTTCACTAGCCAAAAGTTTTATGATATCTAAAGTCCCAAAACACCATTTAAAGTGTTGCTGAAGGAAAGTGGGTGGATTCAACCAACAACTGAAATCAGATTTTCAGGCCCAGAACATGTTCCGTTGACACAGAGTGGTCCCTTGCTGAATAAAGAATTTTAGTGTTTGGTGCCTACCACAGCTAGCTTATGCACTCACAAAAGCCAAGTTTTGGGCAGACTTTATTTCCATTTTCCTTAGGAATACGTGAAGTATTGGAATAAAAATTCTGAGGTCTGGGTAAAGAACTCTGTAAATGTATGATTAAATTTTGACTTTAACTAGGCAAACCCAATTCTAATTAAAGTCAGGAGTGCTTTCAAAAGGGGAACCACAAGGATTTGGTCAGGAGAGTCTCAAAGGAAATTGGCAAAGCCAAGAGGTGTATTTTTAGGACAACAGAGGTGAAGGAGTCATGCAGGACAAGGCGAACTTGCAAGGAAGAACTTACTGTATTTCAACTTGTACTTTCTTTCATGATCCATGGTCTGTCTTCCATGTACTCCTTTAATGTGCAAGGGCAGAGTAGCAAGAAAATTGGGAGTACGGAATAAAGCTCTGTCACATAAATAATATGTGACATTATTGCATATATTGCATGTTCAAAACAAAGATTCTAGTAGAAATGTCAGATATTTTGCCACATGAAAATACTTAATTCATTAATAATTAACAGAATGTCTTTCCACTAATTTTCAACATGCCTCACCAAGGTGGGGATTATAATTTTAAAATGGCATGTATAAACATCTGACTAAGGAAATTATTTTCTAAAAATAATTGAAACTTAAAGTTTAATGTATTTACTGAGGAACACAGCTAGCAAAATCCAGACAGTTGGGGGGGAAATCTTCTAAAATAAATGATTCATTTTTCCATGTAGAAAGTATTAGGATGGAGAGAAGGTAGAAATCATAGATTAAATCAGACTTAAGAGATGCATCAGCCATTTTTGATACCTGGACTTTACTTCAAATAAATCAAATTGTAAACAAAGTTCTAGCACTTAGAATAAAACTTAGAAAATGTGAACATTAACAGAACAGATAATGTTGAAGAATTATTATTTTTATTCATATGTGATGATGTTTAAGGCATAGGATTCTAATTGTTTGGGAACCTGAAATTTACAATTTAACTCAGAATTTTGGTCTTGGAAATTAATCCAAAGGAAAACTGATTTTAAAACACAGGGTAGTTGATTCCTTAGACTTTATCTGATTTCAAGTATTAAAGGGTAAATTGCTGATGGGTTGAAAGGGAATACTGCCAAGAAAAGAATAAAAGAATAACGGATTAAAGGAAATCCCAGCAGAATACACAGATTTCATAGAGAAAACAAACGACAGCGAAAATCAGTGTAGAGGCTAGATAGTGTTAGATATACTTGGATATTGAGCGAGATAAAATACAGGCACAGGCATGTAGTTAGTAGCTTAACTTGAATATTTACACGGACAACAAAATAAAACAGACTTAGGGAACCGACAAAGAGATGGAAGTGGGAAGGGGAAATCAACTAAAAGTAGGGGACTTGATAGAGCTACCTAGAATATTCATCTTTGAATCAAAGTAGAAGGATGAAGGAAGAAGAAGGCAGGACTACAAGACTGATCGCCATCTTCATACATTCCATCTTTTTGTTATCAGTACAGTCTTTGTCCTTGTCTTTACAGTGTACCAGAAAGAGTGTTGAGTCCCTGGGAATCTGGTGGTAGAAACAGAAGTGACTACTTCCTTCATGGAACTTAGGTGTCATGTTCTTCATTACCCAGCAAACCCTCGGAGATTCCTGACTGATTTAAAACATACATAATCACCCCTGTTTGGTCTCTATTATACATGTTGTACCTCTTTTTAATTTTTTTAATCCAGAAACCACCCACGCTGCTCCAGGGCAGTAAGGTATGCATTAGTGTTGCATGTAGATGCACTTTGGAGTCATTCATTCCGTTAGTAAAGATAATTGACTATTCTGCAAGGCACAAGAACTACAGTGATGAACTATCAGACTGCAGGTGTTTATAATTCTCAACTTGTAGTTTGCATCTATTGTTTACTTTTGAATTCAAGAGTAACTTGAAACCCTATTGTAGGAATGCTGGAATGCTGGACATACCTCTGAAGATTAGATATGACTAGATGTGAAGGAAAATACCATACTGTTTCATAGTTGAAGGAAGCATCAGAAACAGGTGCTTCGCACAGTGAAGGACTGACAATCCTTTCTCTATGCATCCAGATATAACTTCTAGGATCATTCTGGCTTATCTTACCCTCAACACAGAAAGTGGGAAAACAATCATTTCTAAACCCAGATGGGGGAGTTGCAGGGAATGGATAGGAATGCTTTTCTTTTTCTCCTTTCATTTTATAACTCTTTTCTCTTTTTATTTTGTAAATGAACCTGGAGGAGCTTGGGTGGTTTCTGGATTCAAAAAAAAAAAAGAGACACAAAATGTAACACGGAAACTGAATGAGGCCAGGTATGTGTGTTTTAAATCAATCAGGATTGTCTGAAGGTGTGTAAGGTAATTAAGACCATGACACCTAAGTTCCATGAAGGAAGTGGTCACTTCTGTTTCTACCACCAGGTTCCCAGGGACCTAGCACATTTTCTGGTACATATTAATGACAATGGCAAAGCCCATACTGATGGCAAAGAAAATGAAGCATATGAAGAAGGTGATCAGTCTTATAGACCTTCCTTCCTTCCATTTATATCCTTTCCTGCTCTGTCTTAATGTCTGCTTCTCTATGGACTCATGCCTATTTGTGTTCTTATCAGATATGCTGAACTAGATAGATTCTTTTCATCCATGATATTATCTGAGACACTATTAGATATGTGTGTATGATGTCCATTAAATATTAGTATTTACTGTTCTATAAATACTTGGGATATTGAATTGAAAAGTTTTCTCTCTCCCCATTAGTAGTGATTCAAAAAATAAATCCAATAAGTATAATGTCATCTCTCATTAATTCATGATCTGGTTATCTCTTTGGATTACTATCAAGATTCTGTGATGCTTTTCCTTGAATTACTAGACAGAATCCCCTGGGATCAGTCTAAAGTAAAAAGTTGTCTAGTATATAGGCATGAAATACACTGGTGTCTATAATTCTATAAAAGGATGTAGGACAAGATGATAGGGAGACACAATGTAATGGGACTTGGGTGATCATTTTGAAGGTTATTCTCCATGTCTCAGAGACCAACAGCATCTCTCCTTAACTTTACATTTGCTTTTTCCCCTTCTTCCACTTCTCAGTGTGTGCCTTGGGAGGTAGTGATGGGTGGCAGAGTCAAATTCGTGAGTCAAATAATTGTGGCAGAACATGAGAACCAGTTTGAAATCAAATTGCATTTTCCTTACCCAGTATTTCACACTAGCCCTGAATAGAGGACTACTCAAATGAAAGTCCAGTCAGACATGCCCAGTGTACCCAAAGTGTCAGGATCAAAGTTGATGATCAAATGTGCTTCTATGAAGCATTTGACTTTGAGTGAGTTACTTAACCCAATTATAAGTTCATCTCCAACTGAGGGTAATGATGCCACATTTACATAAAAGTGAGAACTAAATTAGATCATGCATTTAAAATACTACAGTGCCCTGCTGTTTTAGGTAGCAACAGATTGCACCCTAAAATAGTAAAATATTCCTTCAATAGAAAAATAACTATTTGGTTATTATGAAATAACAAAATAATTCATTATAAATACTCTTTAGTTTTCTGACTTTTTTCTAACAATTAAGCTTGCTTTCATTGAAATCTTGCAACATATAGATGTAATGTTTTTTATGATTAACTTGGAAGATAGTCTCTTGAGAGAAAGGATTATCGTAAGTGCTTAAAATATTGAATTAAAGGAATTTTAGAAATGACCTATTCTGATTTGCTGATTCTTCAGGTAAGATTATGGTGAAGCCATGAGCCTGAGTGGCAACTGGTTTCAAGTATCAGTTAGTGGCGCTCTGGTGACTGCTCAAATCCATACTGCTATGTCCAGTTCACTTTCCAGAGAGACTGTTACCTGGTCAATGAAGTCTTACGGGACTATGAAGCAGATGGTTGATGCAAGATGTACTCGGAAGCTTCTCTTTTCTATCCAAATAGATGACTCAGAAATTATTGAGGTGGTCTTAGAGGTGGGGACAGATGCAACACTGTGCTGCCCAAGCACACAGATTAATAGAGAAAACCAGCCAACACAATGAACATTATGGAAGAACAGATCTGCTACCTCCCAATCAACTACTCATTTTTGATTTGGCTAGTTGGGGTGGGTTTCTGCTACTCATGACCAAAAGTACTTTGACAAGGACTAAATTAATAATCATTTTTGCATAGATCAAATAAGTATTTAACAGAGACTTTATACCTAATTAATATACATTAATTAATGCAGTTTAGAATTGGATTTCACAAATGTGTTGGCATTTTAGATGTACTCTTGTCTTTCATAAAATAGAGCCATCTGCTAATAGCTGATCAAAGCATAAAACATTACTCAAACTAACATAAGGGTTTTGAAATGAAAGTATGAAAAGAAAGATTCCTTGATTTTCTAATTGGTCTTCTTTGCTATTGAACTTAGCCGGCATTTTATCTTTAATGGGAATGATTATAAAGAGAAACATTTGCCAGCTAATTTAAAGGTTAGCCACTATGGCATGACTAATGTCTATGGGAAAAATAATGGGTAAATTGCTACATTGTTATAATGAGTATAATTTATTTTCCCAGTGAATTTCTGGCATATTTAACTCCTCACTTTCTTTGTGGGTCTTTAGCATTTCTGGAACAAAGAAGGAATTCAACTCAATAAATGTCAGTTTCTTCATTTTGTCAGTTAAGTATGTGTCTAGTAATAATGAAACTTCATCTTTCATTTAAAACATTTTGCTTTAAAGAAAGAAGGTTTTCCCTTAGATGGTCAGCTTTCATATCCCAGTAACTTTCTCACATTGGCAGGTAGGGTGAGAGAAGGATCCAGAAGCACAGGGACAAGTGATAACATTAGAAGTACCTGTCACCAGCACTGATATGTCCCTGGGAGCTGAGTCTGAGAGAACTTTTCACTTCCATTAATCAGTGGCCCTCAACTTGATCCTTGTTCTTACTCAGTTCTTTTTTCAAGTATATTATATATTGAAGGAATGGGAGAAGTCATTAAAAACAAATCAATCTTTTGTTTTGGAAACTTTGAAGAAATTAATACTACACTCTGGTGTAGCTTACGTTTCCTCAAATATGATGACCAACTTTTCAGGTTGAAAAATCGGTTCTCGAAAGCCTAGTCTGATTCTCATAGCTTGTAGTTTTCTTACCATGGCCACATAATACAAGAGCATCTGATGTGGATTCGGTGCTTTGCAAGCCAAAGCACACATCTGTGTCCCTGGGATGATGCAGATGCTGGACTTTTCCAGCCAAGTAGTGTGGTCTGCCACTGGGTGGAATGAAGCCCCTTGAGAAATAGTGGCATGAAAGCTGGCTGCATGTTCATCACCAATTAGCAGTAATCAGTTTGCTTTTACAAATTCCTTATTGAATTTTGTGCATGCTATTGCTCTTTGAAAAGGCAACCTTACTATATGAGGAAAGAGAATACTATTAGTTCATTATCTTATTGTGACAATTGTTTCCTGTTACAATATATAGCCATCTATGAAAAGTGCCCATAACTGGCTCTACTCAGACCACTAAATCAGAATCCTCTGACAATTTATTTACTAAATAAGTTCTCCAGGTGGTTCTTAAATATAGTGAAACTTGAGAATTATTGATTTAAAAGACTTCAGCATAAATTCTTCTCCAAATACAGCTGGTTTATTGAAACTTTGGATTTCCTTGAGAAATGGCTGCTGTGTAGGCCTGTGGCAAGTCTGCCTAGCTTTTGAGTGCAGAATGAAGATGTCCTTTGTGGTTATCCATATTCTCCAGTATGACTTCATCTTCATTTCCTTGGCTTCCTGCAGTCGGTACCAAGGTACCAACATGTGTTGGAGAAAGTAATATCATTTATTAGGCAACTCCAATCCCTCAAATGCAAATAAATACTATTGTTTTATCCTAGGAAAAGAAAAACTTATTCAGGTTATACTGAATCAATGTCCCTTATGACTATTTTTCTATCTAGCCTCTCTTTAATCAGTTACTGAACATCTGTAATGAGCAAAGTCCTCAGGACAGCATCTCTAGGAATCCTAAGATGCATCAGACACTTTCTCAAAGGTGGTTATAAACACTTGACTGCAATTCATTGAGGTGATTCTAAGATGAGTAGAGTGTGGCACTAGGAGGTATTCAGTTGCCAGTGCAGCAGAGGAGGGGTCGCACTTGAATCCTTATGCTGTCACATGCATCATTAAAGTTTGTTATCTGGAAACAAGTAAGTTAACATGAGAGAACGAATACTGCGTCTTGTTTATTTTTTTTTGTCAGGGATTTTGCTACCATTTGAGAGTAGCTTAGCCAATTTTACGGCAGTGGGAATCTTCTTCTCAGTCCTACCATCCTGTTTTGCTGCTTGGATGTGGATCTGAGTTAGCATTTCCAACAACAGAAAGTGAAATGGTAATGACAACAGTCAATAAAAAGAGCACCAGGCAGGCTTGCCAGCGATGTAGTTGAGCTCAGGTCAGTTTGGAAGTCCAAAGCAAGGAGTGATCCATGTGGGTGGAGCCTATCCCATTAGTATCCCTAAAGAGCCTGCCTCTCCCTCCTATTTTTAGACAGGTCACCAAACTCTCTAGACAGAAACCTCTCCATTTTTATCCCTAGATAGAACAGATAGCAAATATTCCATGAACATAGGCAGTACCTCTTGGTTATAAATTATTTTTTCAATTTTATTACAAAGCAATATGTACTTACTGGAAAGCAATAGGAAATGTGTCATAGAGGAAGAAAAGCAGATATCTCCCAGCCTGTCAAAAGCACTATGCAAACACCTTCATGCCACTTTTCACAAAAATGGGATCTTTTGAACATACTCTTAGTTATGTGCATTATTAAATTTAGCTCCATATTCCAAGCATCCTTTCCTGTCATTTACTATTCATCCTTATTATTTCAATGACTGGTCATGACCCATTGCATGTGAATATAACACGGTTGGCATAAATAGTTAACAGTTCTCAAATGCTGGATAATAGGTTATTTTTAAGTTTGGATACAATCACATAGATGAGTATGATCCCATATATTTTGAAGTGTTAAAATTTCCAGTTCAAAGATCAAAATGATCCTTTTGATACAGGCTGTCAGTCAACTGATGGACTTTAGGTTCTGGACCCTGTATGTTTCAAATCTTACTCAACTAGGCAGAGACTTAGAGAAGATAGTCCTAGGTTTTTAGCTGATCATAAAACTTGTCCTACTTTTTAAGGAGAGGGAATTATTCTAGTCTGCAAAGTGAACTAAGTAATTAAGAGACCAGGCAGATTGATGGTTTATAAGCAGAGAGGTTCAGGGGAGATTTCACTTTACCAAGATCAATGGCCTCCAAGCAGAAAATAATAACGTGCCTGGCCAGTGCTTTAAAGACTTTAAACAATGGCCTTTTACTTTCCTGTAAGTAGAACTTCCTGAATACACTTATTTTACAATTGTTGTATCAAATCATGTTATTTTTATTTTGGGATCTTTAAAAAACTATGAAAAGATACATTTAATAAAACCTCTTTAGAGAAATTGTAATCAGCATTTCTAACCAAAGAACAATTGAGGGAGGGAGGATTCTTTTCAGAAATACAAAGAACAATGCCAAGTTTCTGATTTTTCAAAGGAGTTGCTTAAATAAGACACAGAAATGAACTGAGAGGAAAAAAGAAGTTATGAAATTTTCTCATTTCTATCAAGTCAAAGAGTGTATTACAGAGTTTAATAGTGAAAATATTAGATGAGAATTTTTAAAATATGCATGTTGAAATCACATTTTATCTATATCGTGAACCTCAGTATTTAAAATATTTTATTTAAGTATGAGCTGCATGTTCCATTTTTAAAATAGTCTTACTTATGTAAGTCTTATGCCATGGATGCATCAATACAAACTCAATATTACAATTTAAGAAGTAAAAAATAAAGGACGTCCACTACTTTCTGATTCCTGAGTAGTTTGCCTTCCTCTCACTAGATAAAATTGTATAAATGTTTTTATTTCAAAATTATTGTAATAAATCATGGTATTTTTATTTTGGAATATTTTGAGAGTGATCAAAAGATACCTTTAATAACACCTCTTTAGATAAATCATAATTTGTATTTCTAACCTAGGAAAAATTTAATATATGGATTGTGTATGTTAAATAGAAATACTCTTATATACATTGTGGCTTCTCCAACAATTTGGAAATGGAGGGAATAGTTACCCTTTGTGAGCTATAGGGTGAAAACAAGCTTGACTGTATTTAATCTATAATAATAATAATAATGGTGCACTTAGAAGAAGAAAGTAAAACAGAGAGAGAGTGATTAATATACGAAGAATCAAATGGACATTCTTTGAAAGTGTATACCGACCTGTCTTCAGAGAGATGATGGGTCTACATGTAGGAATAAGCTCATTCCTGAGAGGGTCTGGGGAAGTGATACACTTCTAGGTGGGTATTATTCTTCTGGGCTCATCACTTAGAATAAGAAAGTCTAACAGCTTCATAAATAAGAAATGCTATAGCTTTTCACTCATTATTTCCTTATCTCTAAAACACATCCACCTTAGTGAATAACTCTTATTTTTCCTATCTTGGAGTGTTTTTCAACTTTTTCTCTGGTTGATATGTAGTCTCTACTTAATTCTCCTTATAACATGGTCACAAAGTGATATCTAAGAGGTAGAATATCTACTGGAGGTTGGGTCCTCAAGGAAAACCATGAAAATCACAAGGTTCCAAAAGTTCATGGGGACAGGATAGAAGGCAAAGGATGGATGTAGTTAGAAGCGGACATACCCTTCTAAGTGGGAAAATGTTCCTTGAGTATGAATGGTGGCTGCATTCTTCTGAAAGTGGTCTCCACATATGAGAAGAAACAGTAATACTGTGCTCCTAGAAGGGCCATCTGAGACCTGTCTTAGCCCAAAAATAGCTTTTTAGGAGCCAGGATTATCCTTGACTGGTTGAGCTCAAGGTGAGGCCAGTTTGATTTAAAAAAAAAAAAAAATTATTCGTTCTTTTTAGATATACATGACACTAGAGTATATTTTGACACATTAGACATACATGGAATATAACTTTTCTAATTTGGATGGCCAGTCTGATTTATATTTTTATCTTTCCACCTCCCTTCAGTACATTCCTAATCCAAGGCATCTGAAAGGTGGGATGTTAGAAGCAGTACCACCCTGGGTTAGCAAGCTCCATCAAAACTCAGGATAATTTATTTCTGTTCTCTCCTGCTGTTTCTCTCTTTGTTGTTTTATCCTATAATATGGGTTCTCTTATCTTCTCATTTGTCTTTCAAAATTTTAAAATTTTTACCTTTTAAATATAATTTCTCTATGTTTTAAACTATTTTTCAAAAACGATATCATGACTTTACTTCATGAATCTAATTTTTCTGAGGATAATAATTCTAGATTTTAAGTTTTTTTTCTGTTCCATGCATTCTCTCTTACTTTGAGTCACTACACAGGATGATGGTGTCTTGTGAGTTTGGGTCTTGCTATAGAGCTACAGGTTTTCCTTGATGTCTGCTGACTTCTGACTCAAAAGTGAGGCTGTAAAAAAGTTGTGTGTCTGTCTGACCAGCTGTAGTATTGAAGGATCTCCAAATCTTTCACTTTCTTTTTCTGCAGAGAAGATTCTCCATCCTTTTCTGCATGGAGCCAGTCTGAATGGGTGAAGGGAACTCCCTTTTTGGCATGAGTGATGGACTCAATCCCTCCCTCCGTGACTTTCCCTGAGCCAGGACCCCTCCGGTATAATTTCCACAGGGAATAGACTTCTTATCCATTCCAGGGGTAAAGGTGGGGCATCGAGTTGGTCGAGCAGGTTGGAATGTGGACCACTGTGAGTGCCAGCCTCCATTCATGCCTTACCCTACTTGAGACCATAACTTCTGCCCACAGCCTTTCCTTGGGTCTCTGGAGTAAGCTGCCTTGTTTCTTGTAGACATTAGATTTCAGCTTTCTGGATTCTGTTTTCCAAACTGCTTTTCAACTTCAACAATGTATCTTCATTCCTGTGGTTGTTATGTCATTCTTGCTCTCTTCCTTCTTGCATGTTTACCATTTTCCTTCCTTCAGTCTCATTCCAAGGTCACCTGTGGATGTTGAAGCTTCAGCTATGTTTGTATATACACCAATGCTGACTTTTAGTGCAGTGTCTTAAAAAAGAAAGGAGAGTTTAAAACAGACCTGGATGGGGTCTCCTGGGATGAAGCTGCTTCTGTCCATCTTATTCCTAACATGGTGAATTTTCCTTGATATGGAGGCAGTACTGAACCCAGTCTCAGAAAAAAATAAGGATCTCAGTTTTACCCCCCTTATCCTCATTTCCTGGAATAATTTTCACTCCACACAGGAAGATGTGACCTAGCTTTGTGGTTCCAAAATTATGCAATTGTCTGACTGTTTTCACCACATGTCCCAGATACTGAGTTATTTGGTATTAAGTTACACCACGTATGAGACATCAACAGCCCAGAAGTATGGGCTCCATTCAGTTTCTTTTCAGCCTCTCCTTGGCAGGGGTTTAAAAATCTTGTGGTCCAGGCAGAGCAGAGTCACCCTTGTCAAAGACCATCAAATGAGACAAAGGTTAGAAGCAAATACAACCATTCCAACTCTGGAGACTGGGAAAGTGGTCCACTCTCTTCATTTCTTGCTTGCTTGCTTCTACCACTTCCCCCTCCCCTTTTGCCTTCCCTTCCTCCTCCTCCTCCTCCTTCTTCTTCCTTTTTAAAAATATTTTCTTCTTTTGGATGACCGTGTAGCACAGCCTTCCCTTGGAGGATTTTGCTATGCTACAATTCTGAGAGCCAAGAAGATCTTCATTATGTCCAACCTCAATTGCCTATGACTTAATTTAATGCTATTTTATTTCATTCAATTCACCATGAAAAGAGAGAAAGTAATGTTTCCATTTCATAAAACCCTCCATGCACTTGAAGGTAGTGATTATATCACTCCAAGTTTTCCAACTCTAGCCTAAATAACCCTGAAAAAAAATGTTCTTCAAATTATTTTTAGATGCATTGGAGAAATGACATTTTTCTCAGTAAAACATGATCCAGGTGATGCTTTTAGAATTCTCTCCTTTTTGATACTTCTCTAGCTTTCTTTCTTTCTCTTTCTTTTGCTCTCTTCTTTCCTTTTTAAACTAGGTATGTATTGCAATCATACTTTGTAAACCTCACAATGTTTAAAACACTTTACATATCAAATTAGAGAGATTAAAAAAAAATACAACTTAACCAAGCTCAGTGGCACATGCCTGTAATCCCAGTGGCTCCAGAAGCTGAGGCAGGAGGATTGTGAGATCAAAGTCAGCCTCAGCAATTTAACAAGGACCTAAGCAACTTAGCGAGGCCCTGTCTCAAAATAAAATATAAAAATGGGTAGGGACGTGGCTCAGTGGTTGTGCCCTCCACCCACATTCAATCTCCAGTACCAAACAACAAACACAAAAACAACTGTACTAGAAATTAATACCATAGTGATTCAGATGTGATCACCTCCTGACTTCGGTCTTATAAAAACATAAACTTTTGTCGCAGGGGTTGAGTCCCCTCTCCTCTGGGTCATGGTGGGGATGACAGGCTGTGCAGAAAGGAATGTTTTTGCACAGACGCTGCTTGGAAGCAGTTAGTTCTAAGTGTGCCTGCATAGTTAATTCCAGCTGAACAAAGAAATGGTAAAAGTGTAGCTTAATCAAGTCCAGTCCATGGATTTGGGAAATGTGTCTGGGATAAGAGGAACTTTACTGCCAAGAAACTTTCCTCAAGTTTCCCAGAGTTTTTGTTTTCAGTAAGGGAATATCATGCCATAAAATGACTAATAGCTGCATGAGGTATTTCAAAATGATTGATCTTCACATTTAAGATATGCAATCCTAATAGAAACTCAATATCATATAAAAGGTATGTAGGGATTTTTTGGTAGCTGTTGATTCCTAAAAAAAGAAACAGCTATTTAATCATCTGTAAGGTATGATAGAGATTCCCTGTAACAGACATTGGCTATTTCTGTTTTCAGCATCCCTATAGAATGCCTATAGAATCCCTATAGAATAGAAGTATTTGGGTAAGAAAACACTTTTTATCATTCCATGGAATTTGGATTGAAAGACCTCTTCTCCTATTCCCATGCCCAACCAGCATAACAGGATGGACACAGGACAGGCCTTGCTCTCTGAAAACTACACCGTTGGCCTCAGTGACTGTTTCATGGACAGATGTGGCAAAACAGTGGTATTTTTAGGATTGTTTTAGCCAGCCATAGGAAAAAAAAAATGGACATCTGGTCTAGTAGAAGCACTCAGTATGCAGTAGAATAACTTTGTGTCAATAAAGTCTGCTTCCAAGCACCTTAAAAAAATTGGTCAGACCAGTTTCATTTGAATTTCTATTATATTTAAAAATCCCCATTAACATTATCTCCCAAGAAAACTCCATTTTGCGCTCAAGGAAAATGAAGCCTTGAAATGTCAAAGTAATTTGCTCAAGTCAACATGCAGCTGGTTAGTTGTGGCCTGTGCTGCTTGATGACCAGCTCTCTTAACCTTTTTTTTTTTTTTTTTTTGACTCCTTATTTCTAGGACACCTGCCAGTATCTGACTCTGGGGACACACTGGTAAGCTTCCCTTTATGCAACTCACAGTTTATTTCTCTTTAAATTTCCTTTTCAGTCTCAAAAAGTGTTTTGATGATGTTATGCATTTCTAAACAGTTCAGAAGTCTCTGAAAAAATATTTCTAGAAGCAAAAATTTGTCCTAATGAATTTAATTCCAAGGAAGACAATGAAAGATTTACTATTACATGTAAATCTTAAAACCTCTCATGTTACAGCTGAAATAAAATAAGAAGTAGGAAGATTAAGCCACTTTACCAAATTCATATTCCTTTTATTTTGTTTTTAAGAGTTTTTGTGTTTGTTTGTTGCTTGGTTCACTATGAAACTCTATATAAGAAATAATACCAAGGTCAAGTACTTTTTAATCTATAATCATATGATAGTATGCATGGTTTCTTTAGTGAACACATACTTATTAGATTATTATCTAAGCACTAATACTGTTAGTGGAATGATTACTATGACGATCTCTAACTGCCAGCTGTTTGCATTGTGGTGAGGATATGAGAGCACACTCAAGGTTCTTCCTGTTCCTTCATTTGCCTTAAAGTTGCAATGGTGCTTCACCTCAGTCTAGACATCTCAAATGCCCCCAATATAACCTCTAAAAACTTCCATCATGACAACAGAACTCAGAGTTCTAAAATGATTAGAATCAAAATGCCAAGTCTGAGGTATGCCTAACCTTTATATCTTTTAAATTTTAATGTTTCTTATTACATGCTAAATTATTAGGCAAGAGGTGAGGACAAATGGACAATATGAAGAAATTTAGTTATCGAGATAGATCAATTAATTTATTTTTAAAATAATTTGAAGCTTTTATTTATTTACTCTAAATATATACAGTTTATTGTATATTGATTATACTTAAATAAAGCAGCTTAAACATTTTTAAAAGGTATGAGATAGATCTACATGAACCAATTATTTACTCTCACAAGAAGGAATGTTCACAGTATATTGAGTGGAGAAAAATACATTAAATAATGGGCCTGATATCTTTTGTGAAATACATGTCTGTGGAAAATGATAACTTTGAAAGACTTCCAAGTACTTTCTCTTTAAATGTGATTACTACCATAGACTAGAGCCAGGCTCCAAGATGACCACCAATAATCCCCTCATCCTAAAATTCATGCCCTTGTTGAGTTCCTTCCCACATTTTTTCAGGGTTAATCTCTAAGACCACAGAATATGGCAGGAGAGGATGTGTGTTAAGATACAAGACTGTATCTTAAGAGAGACATCATGTCTTCCTTTATTCTCTTGCTTGGATTGTTTGTTCTGGAGGACACTAGGGAAGTTTTATGGCAAGGTCCCTATGGAAAGGAATTGAGACCTTCTGCCAACGGCTATACAAGTTAGCCATCTTGGAAGATAACACTCCTTCCACAACCCAGCTTTCAGATAGTGGCATCCTTATCTGACATTTTGAGCACAGTCTCACAAGAAACCCTGAGAGAGAACCATCTAATTATTCCATGGCCAGATTCCTAATTCTTAAGAACTCTGTATGGTAATGAATATTTGTTGTTTTAAGGCATTAATTTGGAGAATTTGTTCACAGTAATATATGAAACAACATATTCCTTTTACAAATATTTACATGTGTATGTATTTTTATACACATATATATTACAAATATATTTGCTATAGTAAGGTAAAACTGACATCCAATAAAATATATATTTAAAGTATAGAATTTGATAATTATATGCATATTATATATGGTTGATGTATGTATCAATAAACCATCATTAAAATCAAGGTACTAAGCATACCCACCATTCTCTCCAAGTTTCTCATGACCTTCTGTTTTCCTTCTCTCTTGACCTTTCATCTCTCTTATCTTAAAGCAACTACTGTCACTTTCTGTTCCAATAGATTGCTTTGCATTCTCTAGGATTATGTAAAAATGGAATCACACAGTACATGCTCATCTTCTTTGAATTTATTCACTTAGCATAATTATTTTGACATTCCTTCACATTGGTGCATATAAATAGTCCATTCCATTTTATAGACAGCATGAATATACTACAGTTTGTCTATTCATTCACCTGTTGATGGGCATTTGGGTTGTTTAAGGTTGAAGCTACTACAAATAAAGCCTCTATGAATATTTATGTAGAAATATTTAGTGGATATTTGCTTTCATTTCTCTTCAGTAAATGCCTAACAAGGGAAATGGCTGGGTCATATGATATGTGTATGTTTATTATGTGTTTGACATTTAAGAAACCATCAAACTGTTCTTCAAAGTGTTTGTGTCATTTTGCATTCCTAAAGAGTTCCAGGTTTTTCACCTGCTTTCCCTACTTGGTATGTTAAGATTTTTAAATTTCAGTCGTTCTAAGAGATGAGTAGCTGTATCCTATGACAATTTAAATTTTTATTTTCTTAATAATCATGTTGAACAACTTTTCATGTGCTTAATTGCTATTTTTTGATGAGGCATCTGTACAATATTTTGTCCATTTTTTGTGTTAGTTTTGAAAGTTGCTTATATCTTCTTTATGTTCTAAGATATATTGTTTGAAAATATTTTTGTGACTTGTCTTTTTATTCCTTTAACAGAATCTTCATTCAGTAGCATTTTATATTTTGATGAAATTCAACCTATAAATTTGTTGTTTTAACAAATCATACTTTTGATATTCTAACCAAGAAGTCTTTGCTTAACTCTAGGTCAGAGGTTTTTTTCCCAAAGTTGTCTTCAAGGAATCTTATAATTTTGGATTTAACCTATAAAATGTACTATGAGATGATTTTTATATACAGTGTGAAGCATTTATCAAAGTTAATTTCTTGCCCTATATCTACATAATTGTTACAACCTAATCTGTTTGAATGATGATCTTTTCCTCAGAAACCAAATATACCTTTGTCAAAGATTAGTTGTAATACATAAATGTAAAGGGAAGAGATTATTCTTCTGGGGAAAACCTCCAAATGAAAACAGGCTTTTTTTATTTGAAAATTAGTATGTCTAGTAATAAAAATTTTACAGAAAACGCAGAAAGCACACAATTTAAAACTAGATATATCATTGTCCAGAGGTAACCAATGGTTTTCTCAGCATAAGATTTATCCTTTTAAATTTTTAATAAAAATAGGATCAAAATAAGTCCTTTTGAAATCCACTTACCATATAACTATATTACAAATGATTTTTGATATTAATACCTTCTACAATGTAATATTTATGAAGCCATAATTGTATCCACACAATTCAGACACATGCAGAATGTATTCTTGCATATCAATCAAATTTCGAAAATTGTTATTCAATGAAATTTAAAAGACAATTGATGATTAAATTGGAAGTTTATTTCAAGTAAAATAACATTAACTTGTGACATTTTCTTCTAATTTTTATCAGCATTTCTAAGTTTTCTATGCTAGCAATTTGCCTAACTCTATAATTACTCTTTCCTAAATACTAAAGGGAAAAATAACACTGGAATTAAGGCTATTTTTTTATTAGAGTGGAGATTTTGATATTGACAAATATGTAGAATTCAAGACAAAGTCATTGGAGGCTAAAGCTGAAAATTAGGGGGCACAAATAAAAAGGTGCTGCCTGAAGTTCTCAGATCCTATGTCCTGCTGTCACTCAGAATGATGTAGCTGGAAACTTTCCAAGGTTATGCAAACTTCTAGGCTCATTAAAATGGAGACAGATAATATATTTTGAAAACTGCATGAAGTCCATCTACAAATAACCAAATTAAGCCTTTGAAGATGGAGAGAACTCTCTACAAAATTCAAATCAATTTCATGAATGATTCAATAAAACTGACAGAGTTTCAGTTATCCAAAACCACCTAGCCAGATTGAAAACACATTAATCTTCTTGTATAGAAATGTGACCCAAGAGAAAGGAGGCTGTATTAATTTGGTTTGTTGTTAGGGGACATGCTAGCCAAGTTTTCTAACCCATTTTCCCACTTTCATAGTAGAAGAAAATGAAAGTGGATTGGGTATAAGTCAGTACTGCTGGGTTCAGTTATGAAAAGAGTTTTAAAACCATTTTCTAAGAGTGTAATGCTGTCAGGGATGCCAGATGAAGAAAGATGAACTTGAAATTTTGTAATTAGGGAACTGGGACATTCCAATGAGTTTCAGAAGGGAACTGTTGACCAAACCTGAAGTAAGTATGTATATTCTGGGTCTCCAATAGAAAAGTACAATCTTAGAAATCATGCTAATGAACATTTGGGAGAGATATTTTCTGTTGATATGAAACATTCTCCCTGTCTCTCATCATCTGAAACCTGAATACCATGTTTCCCAGAATTCTTTGCTTTGGGGTTTAAGCTTAATTCTAACAAGGGGATTAGCCATGAAACAACTCAATGACAGAGATGAAGTCACTTTTTTTGTTCTGGCAGGAAGAGACATACTGTAGACATAAGGTTTGCAGGATCTTTGGGGTGAGCTCCTGCTAATTACCTGCTTCATGGGGGTAAGCAACTACATAACATCTTTCTTAATTTCCACATTTTCTGATTTCTGGAAAGCCAGAAGTGACATTATCTGATCATCATCCCCCCAGCCCTATAAATAGCTTTTTTAAATATACAACTCCCTCTATTAAATCCCTTCCTGCTAAAACAGAGTGGTTTTGGTTTCCTGCCAAAGTGTAATGGGATATAACCTTTAAATAAACAGATTACTCAATAGAATTCTTAATATCTGCATATACTTTTTAAAAGTTTCATATATAAAGCAAATATCTTCCATAACTTCATTTTTGGTATTGACGACTGATCAGAAGCATGAATAGTAGCACAGTTCTAGTTGTTCCATAATGTAATATTTTCATACTGGAAAAGCACATTTCATGTGAAAATAAAATATTATGATAAAAATTATCTGGAATAGTTGTCTGGATTATTTGATTATTTCAGATAATTATCTGGCACAATTATCTGGATTAGCTGGATTTTTTTGGCAGAGTTAAGAGACAAATTTACTGTAGGCCTTGCCCCTGTCAAGGTCATTTCAGAGAGATTTCCTATAGCAACAATCCAGAGGCCAGAAAAAGGTCCAATTAGGGGAAAAGTCCTGCTACAAAGTGAGGCCACAAATGTCCAGCTTCTGCTTCCAAATGAACATTTACCATAAATAATGATAGAGAACACAGAATTTTTTTAAAACACAGGATAAATTCAAAAGAAGAATGTTTAGGATTTCTGACATTGATAAGTGAACTGTTGCAGGGAACCAACTTAGAAAAAAATACATATTTTAGGTCATGTATTTTACACAAAATTTTAATAACTATTGAATCTCCTAGGGAGAAGAAAAGGTACATTCTCACAATTTAGATTTTTTGCATTATTGAAAGAATTATTAGAGATGAGGAAAACTGGTACCACATTCAAGTTATTAAAATGTTAATGACTGAAATGATTTGAGAAGTAGAAACACGAAGGCAGCTCTTTTGATCTTTTGTCTAGAAATTAGGTTTAGGCTGAATTGTAAAACTTCCCCTGACACATGCTAGCATCCATTTTTTCTTACTCATGACTGACATTTAAGATAAAAACTACAAAATGTTATGGGAGACATAACATCAATCAAACAAATAACCTGAGCATGAATGAATGTAAAAGCATGCTGTGCTCCTGGATGGAAAGATTATATTTTAACTTATTAATTCACTGTCAAATCCGTTTTCACCTTGACCACCATGCCTACTTAGGTGAGACATTTTTTCTTTGACCTTTCAAAAATTATTCTAAAATTTATGTATAGAAACAAAGATAAGATAAGCAAATCATTTTGAAAAATATGTGATTATCACAGATTAAATTCTACCAAAGACTGAAAGACTGTTGTGGAAATTGGCATGATTTGGGAAGCACACCTTAAAAAATCATACTGCATTCACAAAAGGGCAAACTCTGCAGCTACAAGAAAACATGAGGTATGTAATGCCCAGAAAAAATGTTGATGATATATTGCTAATGGAAAAAAAAAAAAAAAAAACTTGCAGATCAATGTTTCACATGATTGCATTTGTGTAAAAACTGCACATACATTTATATGTATATATGCAAATTTCTGCATTAGCCGAGAAAACCTGGCAACACACCAGACTGCGAAAGTGGTCATAGCTAAGGCACAGTGAGGGGTGAGGCAGACATTTGCTTCCTATTTTGTGTATGTGTTCATGTATACGTGTTCATGCACACATGCATAATATTTAAAAACGACCCTGTGGGTAACATTTAACTTTTTGCATTTTCAATATTATTCAAATTAAAATGCAAAGAAATGAAAACAGAAAGGAAGTTTTATAAAATGCAAGGAAATGTGTCACATACTACTGTTAATATAAACACACATACATATGCATTTATTTAAGAAAGAAATTTTGGTACTTATAAACATGAATGCTGTCTTTGAACAATGGATCGTTTTATAAAAATGACTTTTGTGCTGAGAAATTTTGGTCTTGTGTGAGCAACTTAGGGAGCAGGAGTCAGAGAAGCCTGAGTCACTTTGCATGATAAGGCAATGTTTGTGTTCATCATGTGGTTTTAGTTTGTCAGCAGCATGATTTCAAGATTCCAATGTCATCTCTGCCACCCCCACAATATATTGTTCACTTGGATTTGATCATCTTGCCAGATGCACCCAGAGTCAGAAGATAGTTCAAGGGCAGATGCACCACAGTGGAGTTTGAAGGCAAGACAGACGATGGAAAACATGATCCTGGGAATTTTCAGAAATCTACAAAAAATTTTATGTTTTTCCTAATTGTGGTATTTGGACAGTGTTTCAATGAAAACACCCAAGTTACTTTAGTTGCTTTATCCGGAGGCTGTGCAGCAAGAAGCTAAGTGTGAGACTTACAACCAATTAGTCTGAAGATTGAACAAAAATGATTAAATAGAAGGTCCAGGAAAGCTTCCTAGAAGGATGATAGGATCCCAAAATGAATGGCATTCCCTATGGAGTAGACCATGGGAAAAAGGGGACTACAGTAGCAGAGATGTGCTAAGTAGTCATCAAAAGGTTTCACCTGCATTAAAGTATCTGCTCTGAGAAAGCCTCAGCAACAAAGGAGTGGTCTGAAGAAAAACATAACATTCTCTAAGAAACAGAGCCAGTTTTAAACATCCAACAAGTCCAGAAGGTACCAAGGCCTAGTCAATGCTAGAGTAGAGTAAGGTATTTCTCTCTTCTTTTCCTACATTTCAACCTTGTACATGCCAGAGACAATCTATCTAGCCAGAAAGGGAGGAACAAGAATGCTAGTGTGGCTTAGAAAAGAATGTGAATGCAAGTTCCTAAATTCTAAAATAGGCCTAATAAATTTAGGAACATGCTCCCCTTTCCCAATACAGAAACACTTGAAAAAGAAAATGCAGAATAAATCAACACTTGGGATCCAGTGATTTGAAATGCATACTAATCAACTTAAAACTGATTTTGTTTTGTGTGTGTGTGTGTGTGTGTGTGTGTGTGTGTGTGTGTGTATCGAAAGATGTATATATACATGTATATAACAAAAGATATATATATACACACACACACACAAATATATATATATATATATAGTTAATGGAATGCTTTTTTATTCAACAATATTCCAACTTTTTTTTTTTTTTGCAGTGCTGGGGACTGAACCCAGAGCCTTGTGTTTGCAAGGCAAGCATCCTACCAACTAAGCTATACCCCAACCCCCAACAATATTTATTGAATGTTAACTTTGCACAGATCATACTTTTGGACACTAAGGAAATAGGGGAGAAAATGCCAAAGTCCTGGCCTTCTTCTAATAGAGGAAATCTAGAGTAAATGTAATATAATGTCACATAGCTGAAAAAATAATTCAGCTAAGATGCCAAAGCAACAAGTTTGTTAATTTATATAAAGACATCAGTTTTCTTTGTGAGTTTAACACTTAGACAAAGGAAAAGAAATGACGAAATAAGTCATTTGGCTATTTGGGGGAAGAACCATGTGGTTAGAGGAAACATGGCGGACAAAGGGCTGAAGTGGGAACAATCTCGTCATGGTGAAAATGCTCAAGAAGGTCCTCATAAGCCGATGTACCATGAGTGCTTACTTGACAAGAAATCACTTTCAGGTTAAGGAACCCAGAAGAAGCTGGGTAGGAGCTGGAAGTGGGACATGCTCGGAGGGCTGATCCTTGTCAGGAAGAGGGTCAGCTACAAACACATCTATGACTTTAGATCATGCTCCAACATTTGCTTGCACCCTGCACCCTGATGGATTACCAATATGCATTAACATGTGACTGAAACGGAGGTCCTGGAGCAGCCAAGCCTTCATATGGTGGTTTCACTAAAATCAATGCTGCATCCATCTGGAGAGGAATAGCAGATCATGAAGAATATTCTCCCCTATGACCAGGGTTGAAATGGGGTGAGGAGCTGCTTAATTTCTTTTTTCTCTTTGCGAGTGTCTCTCTGTCTCTCATCCTTTTCTACTCACTGGAGCCAATGAGTGCTTAATTCGGTTGTGCAAAATGAATTAACTGATTTAAAGTGAACTAGGTTGTCTAGAAATTAAATTATTCCTACACTACAACAAACACCTTCCTCATAAAGCTATTTTTATACATAGGCGTATGAAGCACTTGCTATAATGCTGGAACAGAGCATTCTCAAAAAGATGGCCGCTATTACATGGTAATGTAGTCTGACATTATTCCAGTTAGTGGGGAGTGAGTAATCAACACAAATGAACAAAATGTCTTTCAGTCATAAGACATGGCTGTACTTTCACCTACTTGTGAGGGTATGTTGCACTACCCATTCATGTCTACACCCATTTGGGCAGAGATATGCGCTGAAGTTGATGGCCTTAGAACAATAGAACTCTACTCTGCCACTTCTTTCCTCTTGTGCCTGGAGATAAAAAAATCCCTGAAGCATATGATTATTTGCATGTGAATTTCTGAGCTCAGAGTTCTTAGAAGCAGAAGGGGAGGAATGGCTACTAGATGGGCAACCAGCGGTGTCTGTTATAATCCTGAGCTTCCCACTTCTTTGTCTGCCACTTTCCAGCAAATCCCATAACCATATGGTTCTGAATTTAATACATATGTGATGAAGTGAGCATTAAGTTTCCATATGGAAGTGTTTTCTGTATACTCCATGCTTCTTTTGCTTTCAGACTTTCATAATGCCGCTACTTTTGCCTATCATTTCTTTATGCTCCTCACCTTATTTGGTCTTTAGGATTTAGACAAAGTGTCTTTTCATTCATTTATTTCTTAAATCTTTATCTGGCAAATATCTATCTTCTATCTATTGTATGTCAAACTTATAGGAATTACAGACACAACCTATTATGTAGGAGATAGAGACACAAATCAACAATTAAAATATGGTGTAGTAAGTGCTAATGTGGAGGTACGCAGCTGTGTCTTCCGAGTCGCCACCTCCACCTGAGACAGGATGGTAAACTTGTTGGAAGGACAGTGCATATCAAGAAGAAGGAGAAGTTACAAGGTAAGAGGGAAGAGGATCCTTTTATCATGTACATAGTTCTGAGACAGCATGTGCCATGGTTAATTTTACATGTTAAACTGACTGGTCTGAAGGATGCCCAGATAGCTGGTAAAATATTCTTTCTGGGCATGGATGTGAGAGTGTTTCTGGAACTGATTATCATTTCATCAGTAAACTGAGCAGAGAAGATCTGCCATCACCAATCTGTTGAGAATTAAAATAGAATAAAAAGGCAGAGGACAGGAGAATTCTCTCTCTCAGACATGGAAGCCACTGGTTCTTGGACTTTTAGACTCCAAGACTCTCACCATTGGTTCTCAGAACTCACACTCAGTTTTATTACCAACTTTCCAGATTCTCCAACTTTCAGATTGCATATTGTGAGACTTCTCTTTTTCCCTAATCAAAATTCCTTTTGAGCTTAGCTCATTCCCAAATCATCTTTGTTAAGTTCCAGTGCCTGAACTCAGGCAGGAAAACCTGCCCCTGGAAGTTTACACCCTGGGCTGTGTCTGAACTATGGTGCCTCTGGGGAGTACTGAACACCCAGAAGAGTGTACAGATGTAAATATTGTTGAGAATGCTGGTGGCAGAACTCTTACTATGAAATTGACTTAAATACTCTCTCATATTTCATATCATAAAAGTAAAAGTTAAATTCAGTATTCAATTGGAAGAGTTTTTTGGACAGTACATTTTTCTAGCTTTGTGCTTGGATTTTACTTCTTCCACTTGTATCACCTATTTTTCTATTTTAATAGTTATTTTTATATCTGTATTTTATTTTGAGGTGTGCTTCATCACTTTTGGAAGTATGAAAGGTCTTAAATTACAAATAATAAATATTAAATGATGTAAAATTAGCTTAATGTTTAAATTGACACGAGCCATTTAGAAGGGATTTTAAAAATTTATACGAAATGTCATATAGGGAACTCCAATTGCATGCCATTACCTAACATATTTAGCATGAATAGTTAATTATTAATTACTGAAATTATAATGATTTCAGTGGTGAATATAGAAAAGTTAGGGAAAACACAGTAGTTTAAATTATTTGATTACTCATCCTTAAAAAAGAGACAAAAACAGTATTTTCAAACTTGACATAAAAGGAAAAATTTTTAGCATGTTAATGAAGTATCATTTGTCATAATTCAAAGTATAAGATATAAATGAGAATTAAATGTTCAGAACTCTTCATGAAAAATGAATGGCATAACAGAATTGTTTCCACGAATATTGATTTTCATAAACTGACAAATAATAAGAGTGTTATTGTATACTAAAATCACTACACACAATCAAATAATAAAAAGCATGTGCTCTCTAAGGGGGTTGTTTGGATGTTAAGAATTACTCTGGTAGACATTTATCTAGAAGAAAATATTTCAATTTCTAATGTTTTCCTGTACACTATATTTTTCTGGATCTCAGAAATGCCTATTGAAAGATGATGGATAATGTTGCACCATTTACTAAAATCTCAGGAATTGAACCATTAATCTATTGATGGCAATTTAAAACTTGGCCAAGATCAAAGTCTATCCTTTGCTTTCCTTTGCAAGTTTGGATTTTATTCTTGGTAACAAGAGCTGACTGTGATGTAAGTCAATGTCCTGCTCCTCAGAGTCATGACATTGTCTTCTAGACATTTATAGAGTCTTCTCTGAACCAGTGACTTTATGAGGTGGCAGCCTGAGAATTCTAATGAGAGTCATTGTCTCAGTTGCCTTTGGGCTGACTTTAGGTGGCTATCACCTAATTGTGGGAAACTAAACTCTAGAGGAAAATGTGTCCAAAAATGTGTTTCACAACTTTCACAGGCTTTGAAAGCTTTAGTAGAAAAATTTTACTGCATAATGTCAGATCCAAGAGTTCCTCCGATTAGCAAAGAATTCTTTCAGGAGAATGAGGCTGAGGACAGTGGAAACCCCACACAAATATGTCATCAGGTTTTGGTTGGCAGTTCTCCATCTTTACATCTCTCCTCTCCTCGGCTCAGGCAGCCAAACCTCTTGAGTGTATTTTCTCATTTGTAATAGAAAGACTGAATAATTATTAATAACCTTGGGATCCAAACTTTCTATGATTCAATAAAGCAAAATGAGAATGAATAAACACCAGGTTTTGTTTCAGCTAGTATAGTCGTTAGCCAACAGCACATGCGCAGTCACATTTGAGGCCATATACATAACAGAAAAAATAGGAGGAAAACTGTAGGACAATTTCAAATTAAAGAAAGTTTATGAAGAAGCCTCATAGTAACACAAATATTCAAAAAATCTACATAAACAATCAAAACAAATAAAAACATAAACATGGTACACTGTGAACTGAACTTCAGTGGTATTTCTACTGAGGAAAGGGCTTATTCATTCCAGGTCTAAGGCCCTAACTGATTTCTCCAAACTAGCTTTTCAAGGAGGAATCCCATCTAAGTGTAATGGAAAGGTTTTCCCATTTTATCCACAGCAAACTCAGGAAACAGCTAGGAGATATAGTCATATTTCTTGAGCTTTAATTCAGTTCCTTTTGTACTTAGTGTTTTCTTGGAAAAAAGTACTCTTAAATCATTTCTCATTTTGAAAAATAAGAAAGGAAATAAAAGATCTCTAAGAAGTACCAATGGCTGATTGTTTGGAACTCTCAATTTGCATGTGATAGTCCTGATAAGTGTAAATAAAAATAGACTTTGTGTGCTCTTCAGTTTCTGACTGAAAAAACATCATGACATAATATTTGCTTTTCATATACCTCAGGTTCTTGAAATTAAAATCAATTTAATTGCTATCTTTGCTTAAATACTTAACTTTACTGCTTTGGTGAAATGGTTTAAACAATTTGAGTGTTTTCTATTAAGACATACATGAGAAATCTTTATGTTGTGAACATCAAAAACATATCGAAGAAAGAAAATAACTCTGTGACTAAAACTCAGAATACCTTTTGGTTCTAATATGGATTAAGCTAAAATTTTGAACAGAAGTTTTAACGTACTATAACCCAAAGGCATTGTCACATGAGACTTTTTTCCTGTTATCTCAATATATACACTCTGTCAAAAATGCCTCTAAGAATAAAATGTTTTCTGTCTTTTTTAGTTCATTAGCAAACATTTGTAACAATTTGAATCCTCTATCATGGATAGCAAGTAATAATTAAAATGCAATGGGTAATCAACCATCACACAGCTGGTTTCCATCTCAGAGAGTCAGTCAAGCAGCCGTTTCATTTACAATGTGACATGAATGGTCAAAAGTCAAACTGTTGACAATCAATTCCATTATCACATGCTGCGGGCTTAGATTTGACATGTCATTTTTAAGATTGTCCCCTGGGAAGATGTATGCAAAATAATTTCTGTTTAGAGTAAGAAAGAGTAAATTTTGTTCTCTGTATTTAACTTAAGAAAGTGTAGTAATTTATGTTCTAAAAAGGGAGATTATAGTAATAGTTTAAGCTATTCTTTGAAATACGTATACATGCTCATATATCATTTTGAGTTCTGCATGTAAGAAAGAAAATAACTTTCATAACACAATATAATATTATTATGTATGTATATTGTGTTATGAAAGTTATTTTCCTCCTTATGTAAGTATTCTATTTAGCACTAGTAATCTCCACTAAAGAAAATTCCACCTTACTAAAACGATGACATTTGAGATAATGTATGGGAAGATATTTGATAAAATGTTTAATTCATATAAACCTTCTTATCTTCATGACAAAATTTCCAAAAGTTCTCTTTTGCTCTTCTTCTTTTGGTAGAAGACATAGGTTGCTCTTTCTGGCAAGTACTTACAGTCTATCCTGCATACCTTATGAAGCAATGTGTCATCACCAAACTACAAAATCTTGAAACCTACTGCAGCAGCCTTTCAAATTATCGACTTGTTTCATGCAACTATAATAAGTAAAAGTGAGAAAACAAGTAGGCTGAGGTTGAGAACCAGGAAAATATAACCAAAATGGGAAAGAAGGAAATAATAATTCAGAGACAGGAGAAGAACAAAATGATTTTTAAGAGATATTCATAATGATTCCACATCATATCATTCCCTATAATGAGAAAGATCTTTAGAATTTCTGCCTTCTGAACTTTTTGCATTCTTTAAAGTATAGCTCAAGAGTCCTTTCTTCCTCATGGGGAAACCCACCCCATCAAGTATGATTTATATCCCAAGACCAAATTGTTAATTGGCAAGAATAATTTTAAAGTTTGAGTTATTTCATAGAACTTGTAAAATACATACCACATTGTAATAATGTCTTAGATTAATGTTGACAATTATTGAAAATTCAATTAAGGTGCATTCCTTATAGAAGTTGAGAAAATCATTATGAAAATTTTTCTGTAATTTTTTAGAAATATGTTGACTGCATTCATTTGGCTTGACTTTGAACTTATGAGATTCTGTAAAATGGGCCACAATTAAAGTCAGAATAAGGATTCGATTTATATTGCAACACATAATACTTTGTTAAATATAATAATATAAATATCCTGTGACTCTCCGAAATAGCAAAGGAAAGGAGACTGAATAATTACCACTTCTGAAAATGTTCAAGAATTTTGATATCATAATTTAAGAACATAATTGCCATTTGCATAATACGATGTCATTTAATGACTGTATTTAAAACAGAAAAGTTCAGATTGCTTTTTGAATTCATTTTGGTATCTGATTTGGCACTAATTAAGTTTTGATTACATGAGTCAGAAAAAATATTAGTTTTCCTTTCTACAATTCAAAGGTTACTTATTATTTGAATTTCTTCCAAGTCCCAAACAAGCAAACATAGAAATAGCTTCAGTTGTCCCTTGTTCTGAATACCATCCTGGTATTTTCTGATATTACCATTTCCATTGGATCTATAATTAGAATTTCTACTCTGGGCAGCTTTCCAAATGCAACTCCAAATTAAGGTTAGTTTATGGCTATTCTGAACAAATGCCAGCCAGTAAACCCAAGTGGAAGGTAGGAAGTCTGCCTCAGCTAATTGGCTTATACACTTGACTGCTGCTAATTTTCACTTTTTCTTGGTGTCAGATTTATTTGTGAGAATATTGATCATTTTGCAATGATATTGATCCAGCGACTGAAAATTGACCTTGGAAGATACTCATGACTCACATTAAAGGTAGCCAATAATGGAATATGTTGAGGCAGAAAGATATTTTGGAATAAACATCTTTTCATCTTTAAATCTTAAGGCAACTCGACAGGCAGGTTACAAAAGAAATGAAGGGAAAAGAAAGGAAGGAAAGGATAAAGGATAGGAAGGACAGAAAGAAACCTCCTATGGTAGTACCTAATTCTAATAAGTCATTTGGTTCTCAGTGGAACTCAAACAGAATTTTAGAGTTTTTCAGTCATAATTTAAGGATGAGAAGGAGAGAATATATGAGTAAAGTGAACAATGTAGGAAGAAAACACTTTTTTTTCTGACTTGTCATAATAATCAAATATTTTATAACAGCTCCTTGACAATGTATTTTACTAAACAGAGGAGACCAAACAAAAATCTCTACAAACATAAGACTGTGCAGAGTAAAATAGTTGAAAACAACATCCTTTATTGGGCTGTTATGTTTTATTGCATGTATTACCAGATTTCTACAGATGGAATAAAGCCGGCTTTATATTAAAGTCATAAGCCCTTCAACTTTTGATGGTTTCTATCAGCGTATTTCATCAAATGTCCCCTCAGACATTCATACATGCTTGGCATTTATTTCTTTCCTTTTAAAATCTAGGGCAGGATTGTCATTTAGATCTTATCATACAGTGAAAGTTACCAATTGCTTTATGAGACAAAGTGTAAAAGGGGAAAATTCCATTGCTCGATTTGCTATATGTTTAACTGTGGGTGTTGGTTAATACAAAATATGCTCATATATAAATCTACATAAATTGCAAATGTAGTCTATTTTAAAAATGCTTTATAATTAATAAGAGCATACCAAATTTGCTAAAAATAATTATAAATTCTTTGGCCTTCATTCTTTTCCATACTCATCTTCCTTTCACCAAACTTCCATCTTTCTGGACCATATTAGTCCTTTCTTAAAGCCTATCAAGTGTCTTACTCCTATCAAATATCAATAATTATTTTCTGACTTTTATTCTTTAGGTCTTCTCTGCATCTGCACAGTTGGTCTATCTCACCAACAGAATCTTCCCCCAGAGCTTACTAGTTAGCTCCAATATTTTGTATCTTTTTAAAAATGCAGACACAAAACTTTCCTTGAATTTGCTTCTTTTTCTAGCCCTACTTGATTTGCCTGTTCTCTGCATAACCAAGACTCTCACCACCTGCTTTATCACTGTATTGTGTCTACCTTGCATGTCTCTAATCTTACGTATCTTTCCTTCTTTAACTCACACCAGTTGGAATGCTCTCTTTATTTTTCCTAAGAAACAACTTTTACCAAAAGTCACAGAAGCCTAGTCGAATGCAATGCACCCTTAAGCTGTTAGCTGACTTAATCTCCCCTTTTCTGTCTTTGGGTTACTACACTTTCCTGTCCAGGGCTGTCTTCAGGACTCCAAAATGCTGCTCTGAGGTCTCCTAACAGGTGCTTGCAGTGCTGAGCGATTTCTTGATGTTGGAAGTCCACTCTCCCTTCCAACAGCCTTTACTTTTCATCCTAGACTTTCTCACTGGGTGAGTGTATCTATTTCCTTGGCATTTAATAACATTTATAAGGGGCTGGGGTTGTGGCTTGGTGGTAGAACGCTTGCCTAGCACATGTGAGGCACTGGGTTGGATTCTCAGTACCACATAAAAAAATAAAGATATCATGTCCATCCACAGCTAAAATATTTTTTAAAATAACATTTATAAGGCAGTGCTCCCAGCGATAACCATGTCAATCATCTCTATACTCTTTTTAGTCAATGTCTCATTGACAGAGTTATCAAACAGGCAACTTAATTTTCTTAATATAACCCAAACCAAATTCTCCATCTTCTAGTCAAACTTAACCTTACTCTGGTCCTTCTATTAAAAATAATTGGTATCCAACTACACAGTTACTAGGGTCAGAGAAGCGGACAAGATCTTCCAGATCTCCCTTTGTCACTTGCCATATCAGATAAAAAGTGGGTCCTGCCATGTTTCCTCAAAAATGTGTTTGGAATCTATATATACATTGCCCCACCTCAGTTGTCACCACTCTGTCCATTCTAAGTCACTTGCTTGTCTTGACTTCCTTGTCTTCTTTTTTTGTTCTTTACCACCTATTCTTCTTACAGCAATCAGGTAACATCCTACACTTATTTTACATACTACTGTTCTAGTTGTATTTAGGTTAAAATTCCAGTTTGTAAACATGACCTAACCATATCCCTATATTATGTTAATCCTTGTTCATTTAAGTTTCAGAGCAATCCATGACCTTTTTTTAGCCATATATTTTTAATACTTAACATGGTGATAGGCACAGGATCATTACTGAATGATCTGAATGATTTTTGGTTGTCTTGATAACCTAATTTTCCTCATCTTCAGTAATAGGATGATTAATACACTGACAGTTATTGTGGGGGCTGAAATAAAAGGGGGTGGAAAAACTGTATCTGAGAAATGCACCAAGTTTTTCATCTCCATCCATCTTCCCACTTTCAGTACTAGAATTAACACCTTCATTCATATCCAGCTACAAATCCTTTTGCAAATGAGCCCTTTTTGATTGCCTTCTTACCAGGTAATCATGTGAATTCAGATTTTTTAAAAAATTCCAGTTTATCTTATAACTGTATCCTGGTGTACCAGCAGAAATTTGAGTGGAAATAGGCAGTTATTTGAATTAATATAACTTCCTTTATTTGCTAATGGCTTTTGAGTCACTAAGACAAATACTCTTAAAATAACATTTGCAGATAGAGTTCACCTCAATTCAGGAAAGGCACATATAATTCATTTGCTGACAGAACTCATCTTCTTAAAGGAAAGTCACACATGCTTTTAAAACATTTACCCAGAAAAACATTTTGGAAAATAGAAATGGATTAAATAAGCTAAAGAAAGTTCACTCAGAAAGGAAGATCAATAGATAATTGAAAAGGAAAACATATATCTAATCCAGATAGGACCAGACTGAACCTGAAGAGTTCAGAGAAGGGAAATGGCAAAATGCTATCATCTATTTTAAAGCTTATAAATCCTTAGGGAAGAATGAGTATACATAGAAACAAGCTGGTGACTTATAATACTTTATTATGATGAAAAGCATACTGCTTTATTCAGTGTTTTTTTGCAAATTCTTTAAGTAGTGTGAGAATAAATCATATTTAATATATAATTTGTCTATTGTTATAACCTTCCTAGAATTGATTGGGAAATAAATAAAAAGGAGTTTAAATATGTTTGCTATGAGTTGGATTGTATCCTACTAAAATGCATGTGTTGAAGTCTTAATTTCCCATACCTCATAATGTGAACTTCAAAAAACAGGGTCATTACAGATGCAATCAATTATTTAAGATGAGGTCATACTACAGTTGGGTGGAGTCCTATACCAAGGTGATTAATGTTCTTATAAAGGTGAAATTTGAGCACAGACACTAATATAGTGAGGATACTGTGAAGATAAAGGCAGAGATCAGTCCATCAATGCCAGAGATCGGTAGCAAGCCACCAGAAGTTAGGAGTGAGACATGGAAGAGATTTTCCCTCATAGTCTTCAGAAAGAAAACCTGCTTGTACTTTGCTTTCAGGCCCCTAGCCTACACAACTGTGAGACAATATTTCTGATAAAGTCATGTGGTTTCTGACATCTTTTTAAGGTAGTCCTATAAAACTAGGATATCTAACCATTTTTTCAGTTATTCTGTTCTAGGAATACACCCCAATAAATCATTCCATGCCTAAAATTTTTTATAGTTTTTTTTAAATCCATGGTAGCATTATTCATAATAGTAAAATTAAAATATTATACCCACACAGTAAAATAATAGAAATCCACCTATAGTATATTTCGAGCAAGGTACATTGACGCAGACAAAAGTTTATTTTGTAAAACTTATGAAACACAAAAGACCTGAAATTGGCAATGATTTTGACAAAGAAGGGTGAAGTTGGAGGCTGAAAGTCCATGTCTTTGAGGCAAATCATGAACTGCAGCAAATAAAACAAAGAGGAAATGGTGTGAAAACAGAACAATAGACATATCACACAGAATGGGGAATTGAGAGACAGGTGTTCCTCTGCCAACAGACAAGGGCTTGAAGGTAGTTCCATGCAGGAAAAGGTCATCTTTCAATAAATGGTAGTAGAGTAATTGTATATCCATATATGAATAAGGGGGAGGATGAGGAGCAGCAGGAAGAAGAGGAGGAGAAGGAGAAGTTGTTCAATCCATATTTTATACCACATAATAAATTTAGCACCAAATGGATAATGGACCAAACAGCTAAACTTAAAAAAAAAAAAATTTAAAAGACATTATGGAGAAAAAAAAATTTGACCTTGGTTTAGGGAAAGATTTCTTTAGATACAACACAGAAAGCACGTTCTTTAAATGAAAATAATGGGTAAATTGGATTTCATAAAAATTTAGAACTTCTGTTCTTTTCAAGATTCTGTTCAAGGGATGAAAAGGTATGCTATATACTGGAAGAAAATATTTGTTAGTCACATGTCTGTGAAATGACATATCCAGAATATAAAATGAAATTTCAAAACTAAATAGTAAGAAAACAAACAACCCACTTCAAAAGTGGGCCAATGATGCATAGACACTTTACCCAGGAAGACATATCAGTGACAAAAAAGCATACATTCATTAGGTCTATTCAAATAAAAACCAGAGTTAGATATTACCATGTACTTATTGGAATGTGTGAGTAAAGGAAGCCAAAACCACTGCTCTTCTTTTATGTGAAAATGGGAAAATACATGATAAATGATAAGGACAGAAAGGAGAATCCATTGCCTTGGGATTGGGTGGTAGGAGAATCAGGGACAACAACAAAAAGTCACAAAGACTTTTATGGGACTGATGGATTATGTTCATTATTTTGATTGTGGTTATGGTTTGCAATTTTGTCAAAATATTTCAAATTGAACATCCTTGGCATATACAGATTATTATGTTTATTATACCCAAATGAAGCTGTTATAAAGGAAATAACAAAATGTAAGTCATTTTATTCTAAATATATAAAAATACAATTCAAAACTAACCAAGAAATTCATAAAAAGGATTAAAGCAAAAATTGCACTTGATTACAAGGGAAGTTTTTCATTACTTTAATATTCAAATCTTGCAAAGAACATATTTATCTTTAATGTTCAGAAAAAAGGAAATACTTTTTACAAGTTAAAAAAAATGGTAAAATTATAGCTATAACCTAACTTTTCTTTCAAGTTTAAAGTACAACTAACTTTTCTGTCAAGATAAACATATACCTTCTTTTCTTTCTCTTTCTGCCCTTGTTTTAAAATAATAAGTCAATAGTAATAGAGTTTTCCCAAGGACAGCATGCTGCAAAGTCAAACTCTTGTAGAGCGCTAAAACTAGATATGTTCTGTTAGGCATGGGAAATCAAAAACTCGATGTGAACAGAGATGACACAACAGCTCAATTGGCCTAAAATTATGCCTGATACTATATGATGGAAGAAAGAAGTTCTTCTGTTGGTCTTCAAGGGCTCTGTAAAATTAATATTCTCATTGTGAAGGCAGAATGACAAGGACAAAGTAAAGAAACGAGTCAGCAGAGACTAATTAACAAGATGGAAAATAGAAGAAAACATTAAAAAAAAAAACCTGAACAAAAGAGAAGAGGAAGTGATAAAGGAGGCATGGTACCTAAAAATTTGGACAACTGCAGAAAGAGATGGAGGACATGTAGCAGGCTTAGTGTCCAGTGAATGTCTCGTTCATCCTCCAGCCTTCTTCCTTGAGTGCCACAAAAGGAGAAATGGGAGTCATTTGGTGTGCCATTGCAGATTCAGCCTCATCTTAGCTCTGTGGTCAAATTATCTTTAGGGAAAGTTG
This sequence comes from Sciurus vulgaris, assembly GCF_902686455.1. Lineage (NCBI taxonomy): Eukaryota > Metazoa > Chordata > Mammalia > Rodentia > Sciuridae > Sciurus > Sciurus vulgaris. Next base: position 115,795,248 of record NC_136464.1, read on the forward strand.
AAGAGGCCTCAGTCCAGGACCTTCCTGGTCTTAACCCTTAAAGTATTAGCACTGCTGGTGCACCTGGGGTAAGATTGAAAACTTACACTTCTCCCACAATTCAATAATTAAGTCCTATTTGCATATTTATTTATTTTTTCCTTTTTTCACATCTTTGTACGTATTCGTTTCTACTCTGTATTTAGTTTCTCTAACAACAGGGAGTATGTCTTTTTCTTTGTTGTAATGTGTGCACACTGCTCCCAACTTTTCATGCATGAATGCTTATAAGAGTGCTTTTCAAATAGTTGGGGCTAATTAATAGATGCTCAGAGCATTCAATGTCAAGATACATTTTCTGTGCATTCTGTTTAAAGGACTACAATTGCCCAGGCTCACTGTGAAGAGGAGGGGAAGACACACTAAATACACTATTTAGTGTATTTTTATCGTTCAGGGCCATATAATCATCACAGTCTTAAAGTCCCAAGGATATTCCCCCATGTCTGCTTAATAAACAGTGAAGAATATGCTGCATTTTTAAAAATTAAACAAATAGTTGAAATTCATAAATGTAGGAAATTCTATGAGCTGTGAACCAGACTGTAGAAGAGGCCACAGCTACAAATATGAATAGTGAAGATAGCCACAGAATTGGAAGAAAATATGTGATTCAGATAATACTTAATAATTGAGGTGTCGTACACTTAAAAAACAGAGATCCAATTGTTACGATTTAATTGGAAGGATGTTCAGTTGCTTTAGTCCTTCAATGCTAGTGACTGTTAGCTAAGGGAAAGCTCACTGTTAGGATTCTTTGTCTTTGTGTTTTGGCTGCAAATTCTGAGAACTCTTTCATATGTGTGTCAGTGACACAGTCTGAGAAAACTGCAGTCTTCTACTTTATCAATGCAGACATTTAAAAAGAGGCTGTATGGTTCATGTCTCAACAGTTAAGCAAAATAGGGCATCTAATTTGGTCACAATCTACATCTTCACTGCACTGATGTCATTTTAGTTTAGCAATGTCTGTGTTTTAGGTAAAATAAAAGTCACTGTTAATGGGAGATAAATGCCCTCTCTAGTTAGACATTCGTGTGGTTAAAAGACATAAACAAGAATATGTCTCAGAAAACAAGAGCATACTCTTTGGAAAGTCATTTTTATCCCAGTCCAATTAAACTTTGAAACAGAAATACTGGACCATCTCTTGTTCTGAGATTTTTCTTTCAATTACAATGTGAAAATTACCCACAAAGTAGAATGATTCATTTTGATTCAGTGTAATATTAATATTGAAGAGATGTGGGGGAAAAACATTTTAATTTATTTGTTCAGCTAACATTTGAAGTACAAATGAATTGAGAGTCATTCAGATCATTATTGTGTGGTCCTACTTAAGGTGCTTCACTGTGACACTTAGTCAAGGACTCCTTATGACATTTAGTAGGTTTAAATACAAGATTAAGTTGCCAAGGGCAACAACATTTGAAACGATTGGAGGATAACTGTAATAAGTAGCTTCATACCATGAACTAACACAAACTTCTGGTGTTAGAGAAGATAAACTGAAGAAGTATAAGAAAGAAGCAAGAACAAATAGAAGTGATAAATAATAATTAAATTTCTGTAAAATGGAAAATATAGAGGAGTCAGAGCTGCTGCTGTAATAGTATAATAGAGAGCAGATTTTGCACAAATGAAAGACATAATACCAGAACCAAAAGTTAGTTTAATGAAAGGAAAGGCCTTAGTTTTGTTGAAATCCACCCACAGAAATTTTCCAAGAACCAAATATGTCATTTGAGTTATTTTTCCTAAACAATGAGCCACATTGTTACTTATAGCAATAAATGTTGGTAATATGAATGGAATAGAAAGACCAGGTTTGTTTTCTAAGGCATATAATGACATATTGTAAATTTGAATTTTAAAAGGAAAATACGAGGAAATGTACCTTCCTTACTTTTGCATGTGGTTAAGCAGGCAGATTATTGCATTCAAAGTATAACCTTTATCACAGTCCACATTATAATGCATACATTTGCCTCACTCAGTAAACTATAAGCTTTTATTTTTGTACTAGGATTGAACTCAGGAGCAGTCGAGCACTGAGTCATATTCCAGTCCGATTTTGTATTTTGTTTAAAGACAATGTCTCACTGAGCTACTTAGCACCTACTTTTGCTGAGGCTGACTTTGAGCTCACGATCCTCCTACCTCAGCCTACCAAGCTGCTGGGATTATAGGCATGCATCACTGGGCCCAGCAGGAAACTATAAGCTTTTAAACAACCTGGGGTGAGTTTGGGTCATTTCTGTGTCCCCCACAGCTTCTTGCATGTATGTAGGGCATTGAATAATATTTTGGGTGAAACATTGCTGCCTAGTTAAAGGACTGGATGAAGAAAGTTTCTCTGGGCCATTTGTCCTAAGCAATTGCAGTGTTGACAGGTAGGGATACACAACTCTTAGTATTTATAAACATATTGTATATAAAGTTGCTATAAACACTAAATTAGTGAATCTTGAACAACTACCTCAAGGGAAAATATAAGATTAGGGTCCTGTAAGCCCCTGGTCATATTTTCATCGACTGATTATTATGTAATCCTGCTATGTATGCATTTGTATTTGAGGATATCTCCTTTAATATATGTTGTTGATTCGTTAACATTGCCCACAAGCTATATAACTCATGCCTGATTGAAATTTACCTAACTTGTGCATTTTCTCCCTGAGGCACATCTCAGCCTTCCTGTGCTCAGGAACAGTGGGCAGCACCTCTGCACTATACTTAGGGGGTCACTGTGAAAAGCAAAATGACTCCTCCAAACAAAACCTTCAAAAATATGCAAAATGTGGCATTGAACAGACCAGGAAAGGTAAAAATTGTTGTAATCCACATTTGAAGTTGGTTTGGTTTCGCTCATTCCTGAAAACAATATGAAATCATTTACAAGCAAATCTGAAAGATTCATAATTGAGCTCTGAATGGTGGTTCATGCCTATGATTCCCAGTGACTCGGGGGCTGAGGCAGGAGGACCACATGCTCCAGGCAATTCAATGAGACCCTCAGCAACTTAGGCCCTGTCTCAAAATAAAAAATAAAAAAAGGATTTGGACTTTAGCTCAGTACTAACATGCCCCTGAGCCAGGTGTGATGGCACATATAATCCCAGTGACTCTGGAGGATGAGGCAAGAGGATGACAAATCTAAGACCAGCCTCATCAATTTAGCAAGGGCCTAAGCAACTTAGCAAGACCCTGTCTCAAAGCAAAAGAATATAAAGGTCTTGGGATGTGACTCAGTGGTCAAGTGCACCTGGGTTTAATTCCCAGTACCAAAATAAATACTTAAATAACAATGGTAATAATACAGTAAGAATAAAGTGGTCCTGGGCTCAATCCCAGTACCTAATAATAATACTTAAAAAAAAAAAAAAAAAAAAAAAGAACGAGTTAGCTTCATGGTTGTGCTCTCTAGAAAGGTATCTCTTTCTTGTAGGAGAAACACAGAGAACTGCTGTCCCAGAGGCTGTGATTCTGCCCATCAGCAAGAGCAGAGGACTTTTGAACAGGAATTCAAAGACCACATTCCACGTGTTCTCTGTTGAAGTTGTAATTCACTTACTAATTTTGGAAATAATCATTTCTGAGATCTTCTGGCACCATCCCCAAAATCTGGATTACTTTGTTCCAATGGTGGGTGTGTACAAGGACAGATAAATCTGCCTAAAATGGGGCAGAAAGATAATCCTGTTTCCCCAGATTAGGGAGAGGGAGAGATTAGGGAGAAGCAGGGAGAGAGGAAGAGAAAGAAACGTCTTTGTTTTAAAAATAAGTTGCAGTGGCAGAGCAGCAAGGGCTATAAGCATACGGTGGACCACTGTTACATTTCCCCACTGTCAATTTCTACATTCCATTTCTATGGAAAAATGGGCAACGGCGTCTCCAAACTGCTTCCTGATGAAAGAGGGCAAAGGTATAATCCAAAATCCTTGTTCTCTATCAGGTAGGGCGTGGATAGTTAAGGGTTTTCAGCATCAGAGCAATCCAAAGTTCCACAGTGATAGATGACAGGTGACTGGACAAGGCATACATAGGACAGGGATCATGCTAAGACAATACACAAGACAGGAAAGCATTGCTTTTTGTAAACAATTAACACAAGGGCAATTAGTATTTTCCAGTCTCTGAAAACGCTGAGGACAATAACTCATCATCATATCAGTGAAAGACAGATCAAGTTTATCAACATAGGAGGTTAGGAAGATTTGTAGTTCTGTGAGATCAGGCTCGAATCAACTCAGGACAGACTTGAAACTCTAGAATCCTTTGTGATCATTATTATTAGGCACTCCCAGACAAGAACTCTTCCTTTACAGCCTCCAACTTTACTTACTTTTGGTGAGCTTCATGACTTTTGACACTAACCCAGGGTTCATAATTCACGACTGCAAGTTTTTAGATGAGAAAGGAATCTGTTAAAAGTCTTAAAGAGAGATAGGCGTTTCGTTGTTTGTAAAACTCTGGGAAGATTCTAGTATTAGACATTTTTCCATACTGTCCCTCACATGTCATTACAAACATAACTATCTTTGGAGATAAAGAGAATCCCTGGTCACCATCTTCTAATGATATCAAATATGCTTGACGGTGTAATTTGGTGTTCTGTTTACAAGGTTAATAATCCTAGTTCCTTTACTCTCCCCTTCAGACTTTAAAAGACGAAAACACATAGATCTCTTCTTAAAACTTTAACCTGATTCTTTTTCCATATCTGTGCTTGTCTACAACTTTAACACTTCTATTGGCACTTGAAAGTGTAAAATTAAAATTTTCCTTTCCCCAGTTTTCTCTCTCTATTGTTTCCCTTGGATTTTGGGTTTTTTTCCCTTTAAATTAGTAGAACAGGTATTGTGTCAGGGAGAAGTTGAATGGGATATACTGCATGTGTGCCAATTCTTGGACCAAGTGATTTCCATTTTAATATATGTCAATCCTTGCATGGCTATTTTTTTTTTTATTCATTGTACACAAATGGGGTACAGCTGTTGTTTCTCTGGTTGTACACAAAGTAGAGTCGCACTATTTGTGTAATCATACATGTACATAGGGTAATGATGTTTGTCTCATTCTGTTAGTTTTCCTCCCCTGACCCCCTTCCCACCACTCTTTTTCCTCTATAGAATCCATCCTTCCTCCATTCTTGCCTCCCTTCCACCCCCCATTATGTATCATCATCCGCTTATCAGAGAGATCATTCAGCCTTTGGTTTTGGGGGATTGGTTTATCTCACTTAGCATGATATTCTCCAACTGCATCCATTTACCTGCAGATGCCATAATTTTATTATTCTTTATAGCTGAGTAATATTCCATTGTATATATATACCACAGCTTCTTTATCCACTCATCAATTGAAGGGCATCTAGGTTGGTTCCACAATCTGGCTATTGTGAATTGAGCTGCTCTGATCATTGATGTGGCTGCATCACTGTAGTATGCTGATTTTAAGTCCTTTGGGTATAGGCCAAGGGGTGGGATAGCTGGGTCAAATGGTGGCTCCATTCCAAGTTTTCTAAGGAATCTCCACACTGCTTTCCAGAGTGGCTGCACTAATTCGCAGCCCCACCAGCAATGTATGAGTGTACCTTTTTCCCCACATCCTCCCCAACACCTGTTGTTGCTTGTATTCTTCATAATAGCATGGCTGTTTCTTAAACATCACTGCAGTCTCTCCTCTAAAGCAACCTCTTCAGATAGGTTTTCAGTGATTCCTGTAACTAAATGTGTTAAGTTCCACTGTGCACCTATTACTCCTGTCTGCTAGAGTGTATTCTCTCTCTCTCTCTCTCTCTCTTTCTCATATAGCATTTTTTTTTCACCCTTGGAATTACCTTACTTATTTACCACTTCAAATCAAATGTTTATTTCTCACATTAGAAAGTTAGCTTTTCATACAGGATTTTGGTCTGGCTTTTCAACTACTGGATCTCTGGCTCCTAGGCAGAGATAGACACACAACATTTACCCAATGAATATTTCTTGAATAAGTGAAATTTAAACAAGTGAAAGAACAAGGAATTCTGTATAAGTAGAGACCAGGATCTCAAAAAACCAAAAATGTCTATGCTATGAAAGGAAAATTCTGATCATGAAAAGAAAGACTGGCAAGAAAAACTTGGGAAAGAGTGGTGAAACTATCTTTTCTTACCTTCCTCTTGGGTAGTGTACAGTGGATTGTAAAGTTAAAATAAATAGGCCTTTAAGCAAACTGTCTGACCTATATTTCCTATAGGGTGACTTCTGCTATTTTCACTCTTTTCAATAGATAACATTTTCATTACTAATCTGATAGTGAGTTTTTTCTGTTGAGATTCACTTACTGATCAAAGCTGGTCACATGTTCATTGATGATTGTGAATATCCCCAGGCAAAGTAAGGTTCATTGCTACCTCATCAACTATGATAAGCATGATTTATCCAATGAACATTTGTTTGCTCAAGGTGTACTGACTTAGGTCTACTCTATCGATCCAGGATGTGGATATCTATGCAGACAGTATGTAGTAATTGTGACTTTTGTTCATCATGTTAAATGTTGCTGAAGGATCTGCTCATCTAAGCATATTGTATTCCATATGACTCCAGAGTGAAATTTTGAGTTTTCAATATTTATTTTGTAAAATATATGAGGCATTTTCATTATTCAGTTGTGCTAGCTTAAAACATAAGAATGCCTGCTTTATGAAAGGCACTTTCTTGATTTCAATTATTGCTCTATCTGATGTGAGCCATGGCATAGGAATTATTGTATTTTCAATATCTAAATAATAAATTCAAGACCCACGACTAAAAACAATGCATCTATTTTGTTTGATAATCATAATATAGCCAAACATTTTAAGAGACCTATAAAATATGAAATATCTATAGGATTTTTCATGCACTTAGCTCTAAAATCAGTCATTACTATATTTTGTAAGATTTGTGTTAGAAATTCCCTGTCCAGTCAGATTTGTATGAGAAATTCCTTGTTCAACTAGATTATTTAAACAAAGTACCCTATTGAAAACAGTTTGAAAATCTTTATGAAATAATTTTTAAAATACTGAAGAACTGACAGTAGAATACAGAATCATCGAAACAAAATCTGACAGTGAAAACAGTCAGGTAAGCAGGATTCTGAGCCTGTTGTTGAGGGGATGTCATGTGCCCAAAGTTCGGGAGTTTGAACAGAGGTTTTGGTGCCTTATGAGCATGCAGAAAGATTCTTTGGCCTTGATAAGAACTGATCAGCATGCAGTGTAAGAACATCATCAATGAGAGGTTTTAATCACCATTTACAGCCCACATTTACCTCTCTTGGTTTGTCAACAAAACAAAACAAAAAAAACTTTTGAACTATGAATGTCTGAGGAAGAAAAGCACCATGCGTGAGAAGCATTGGAAACAACAAAATTGAAACAGACAAAAAAAAGATGAAACAAATATTCTCACCACATTAAAAAATTAAATACAAATTTAAAAATACTAGCAATAAGCATGTATCAAAAGAAAAGGTTATAGAGGATCTATTTAAAAACAAATGCCAGAAATTAAAAAAAATATATCTACTATTAACTCCAGGATGGCTAAGTATATCAGTCATTTTGAAATACCTACAAGAAAAATGCATGTGTTGGAAAGTAACCAGAAGAAATTACCAGAAGGCCATCCAAGGAGGCAAAGTGATAAAAGTATTTTTTAATTAAAAGGTATAGGGTTTAATATACAGAATCAGAGCTTCAGAGGAATGAACAGTGGCCATCCAAAGACTGCAGAAGCCTAGTGAATTTCTGCTGAAGAAAAATTATTTCAGGTGAAACAGCTGAGATCCTGGAAAGAAAAAAGCTCAAAAAGAGCAGGGAAAATTACTTTCATCTAGATGAAATTAGGTGTATAAAAATATTAATATCTCATGGCATTTAAAAGAGAGAAATAAAATACACAAAAACAGCACAGAATAAACAAGGAAGTGAGAGTGGGTTGTGTTAGTTTGGGCAGGGGAGGTGGGGAGAACCTTCAGACCACAGTGTAGTTCTGACAAAAAGAGAAGAGGAAGAAGGCGTATTAGGTAACAGAGTGTCAGACTGCAGCACAGGAAGCATCTGAGATTGTTTGAACCTGACCTCAGTCGTGTTCTCAGGCAAAAGTCGCCCATCAGGGATCCTGAATGGGACGGAGGGATGCTACAGCGGTCCCTGAGATCAGCCTGGGGAAGGAAGTGTGGCCTTGGTGTGAGATTGCAGGAGGGTCTAGAAAGGTTTTGACCCAGGCCGACAGTCATCTGTAACACCCCCGCCCCACCCAGCAGAGGCAGATCTAAAGAGCCTATTTCTATGACTGTCACACGAAGTTAAATCTTCTAATGTCTTTGTATGTTGAAGATGATAACATTGATCAGCTTGGAGCACATTAGTAAATGAAGTATGCACATTGTAATTTTTTGAGTAACCACTAACAATTATATTACTAACAAAGCAACAACGCAGAAACAAGGGAATAATAAAAGAGGATTTCAGAGAAAGGAAAGAATAGGAAAGGGGGAAAACAAAATGAAACAGGATAAGTAGAAACAACTAAACAGTATGGCAGAGCCAGGTGTGGCAATGTGTGCCATAGTGCCTGAGCTCAGGAGGCTGAGGCAGGAGGGTTCCTTGAGCCTAAGAGTTCAATACCATTCTGGGCAACATAGTGAGACTCCAGCTCAAATTAAGAATAACATGGCAGGTATAAACAAACTATTTACTATTTATCTTCATTTCAAAGGACTCAGTGCTGCAATTTAAAATCATGATCTTCTGACTGTATTTAAAAAACCAACCGTACGCTCTATAAGAGACACATTTAATCTCTACACTAAATGCATTTTTTTTTTCAAAATTCCTATTTCAGATTTTTTATTTCCTTGTCCTGAGAGTGAACACAGAAATACCTAAATTCTATATGAAAAATTCAACTTCAAATCTGAAATGTAAGATTCTTTTTCAGTAAATTTGAGTGGGTGAATTCCCTGATTTTTCATGACCAAATAATGAAAGCTGTTTACATTTCTGAAAAAATAAAAAAACAACTGAGATATCTTACAGTTGTAGACATATTTAATTAGACCATTAAAGTTAAAAAAGGATTTAAAATTTTTATTTGATAACAATGGTAAGGTAAAGTGAAATCATTGTTATGTCTTTATTGGGATTAATAGTAACTTGAACACAACAATAAAGGGAAATGTAAAGGATTGTATAGACTTTTCACTTTCCTGTAAAAGGATCCATAACCTTTCTTTAGGAGTGAAAGACTTTGAAAAGAACTTTTTCTTGCACGGATAACAAATACTTATTCAAGGAATAGTAATAATCGAATGCAGTGTGTCACAGTTATTTATTAGAAGATGAAGAAATAATTATAATCCATTTTTTTTGGAATTGGCCAAGGGGCTCTTTAAGATGCAGTGAAGCAAAAGCTAATGTATGTTTTGATTAGCCTGATTCTATTTTCATGTCATAGAAAGGAAGTTTTAATGAACTCCACAAGCATGCTTTGCTACTCTACAAGCACACCTTCATTTTTAATTATGATCTGTGTTCACAGTTCCCAAATGTTTGAAACTCAGCTTCAAGCCAAGATTTATGGTCTCTGACTTTCCCTAGGATGGCTCTCCCTGCTGCTGTGGACAACCATTAAAAATCCTGGCAGGCAGGAGCCCACACCGATTTCTGCATTATGAGCTGTGTCAGGCACCCTTCCCTACCCTTCTCATGGATAAGCCTAAGACCCTGAGGAGTTAATAGATATTTATACATCATATTAGCAAGAAGCAGTTTTCAAAACCTTCCCTCTGGGTGAAGCACGAAGAAGATATTCTGTTCTATTAAGCAATGTTGTATATAGAAATGTTATAGACACAAATTTTTATGATGCAGCATTTTTGAGTCTCATTTTCTTTCCTATTATTTGTGTGTCATGGAGAAATCTGTTGGCCAGGAACTGCCAGGTGATACTTCCTATTCCCTGTGTTATTGCCGCCCAGGAGGAAGCCAGACAACATTACTCTTTCTCTTCCTCCTTCCCCTCCGCAGCTCTTCCTCTTCTACTCTCTGCCCCTCCTGGTGGTCCTCCTCTTGCTTCTCCTGCTTCAACAACTCCCCTTTCCCTTTACCCACTTCCTCCTTCTCTCTCCTTGTCCTGATATTCCATCTACAGGTCTCAGGAAGACAAAGAAAGCAAAACATTAAAGAGTCCTGAAATTGTTTTGTTTTTTTTTTAAACAAAGTGAAAGAAATTCTGAATCTTTCATGATTAAAAATGTAAGAAAAAGCAATTTCATTAAATGCTTTGTAACGATGCTATTTTCCAACCTCATTCTTCTTAACAGGAGAAATGACTCCCAAATGACATTTGGTGATATTCTGACAGCTAGTGAAAGAGGAGGTGTCAGCATGATTTCTAAGGGTTTTCCATGTCACTGAGGCTGTGTAGGATTTTGATTGTGAGTTTATAAGGTTTCCTTTTGTTGAAAGTATTCAGCTTGCTTTTTTTTATGATGTAAAAACACATAAGTCATCCAAAGAGATATTTGGGAGTTGTCCAATCTATTCTTCTACATGAGTCATAAGATCTTTTCAGAGAATATTCAGTAGTATGCCATCTGACCAGAAGTCAAACATTCATCATGGTGGAACTTAAAAGAATAAGAGTTATTTAATTAAGTAAAGTTGTTTAGGACAGGACTTATTATTTTAATTTAAATTAAAATAAAATATTACACATGGCTAATATTGTTTGTTCATGGGGTAGCAAATGTTTATTATTTAACCTTCTGTGTTGAAACTGTATTTGTCTCCCATGGCTGGATGATGAAGGGGTGTACCTCACTTTTCTATCTACTCTGCCATGTATATTTTTTAAGGTTGTTGAGTGCTGTTGTTCCAGATACTTTTCCCATCTGGGACCTCCAAGACACCTTGGGCAATGCCTTGATTAGTCTTCAACCAACCCCTTTGTTTCTTGTGTTGGGGCAAGACTCAAGGACAAGGCAACCCTTCATGGAACCAAAGAACCGTTTGTGCCTTTGTGCATGTCTGCATGATTAATCCCCAGGGGCTGTGGAGGTGCCTTTGTCATTTTGACAAAGTAATATAAAAAAACTTATTTTACCTTAGAATTACAAATATCAATTATGAAAAATAGACTTGAATTGTGCAAATAAGTAAACAATAAAAATCATAATGATTGTTTCACATTTCACATATGTAGTTCTTTTTATTAATTTCATGCTGTTTTCATAATCTGTATTAATTAACTTGCAATGGAATTTTAACTTGTTTTTAATGACTGAAGTTAAGCACATTACTTCCTTAAAAAATTTCTTAAATAATTCTGTTTTCAAGGTTCTAAAACATTGTTAATACTTTCCTTCTTGTCTAGGTTAACAATTTAGAGTACTGTACAATTACTTGCTTTCTGTCTCTGAATCAGTGAAGATTCCTGTGATGGTAAATGTGTGTGTATATAAATTATATATTACATATCAATATTAATATCAATAATTGATATATATCAATTCAGTTTCATCCATTGCCTTTGTAGGTTTTGTCGGAAGATAGTTCCGCTGGTGTGGATTACCACATTTGAGTTCGGTAATACTTTGTCTTCCTTATGTGATCAATTTCAGCAAAATTATTGCTGTTATAAACACAGTCTTGTCCTTATTTCATATGTTCAATGATTAATTATGAAAGAAACATGAAGAACTTTTCATATTTTCACATATCAACCTGATATTTTCTGTCTTTACTCTGGAGCTTCTGTTTTGCATCAAAAATATTCACAAAAAAATTGAGAACATTCTTAAGTTTAGAGAGTCATAGTCCTTTTCATTTTATCTTTCATTTAGTCTTACAACACCTATTTCCTACTCCTGCATTAAGTCAAGAAAACTGACAACCACTTGAGCCTTATTAGTAAAGGTGTATCCTCTAATTTTATACCACCATATGTGCAATCACCATGGCTACTTCATTTTTTTGTACTTCTGAAAGTCTAGTACAGTATCTCTCAAGTAATGTCAAATAAGTACTTCTTGGTGTCAGGGACTATTGTGTGTATTACAATAAACAAATACAATGGTCAGTTTATAGCACATACTTGACATGCAATTACCTTCAGAATGAGATCTGTGAGGGCAAGAACAGATTATTTCTTTTTTATTGGTTCATTACTATTATACAAACAGTGGGATTCACTGTGATATATTTATACATGTATAATACATAATTTGGTCTATTTCATTCCCAGCACCCCCACTTTCCTTCCCTCCCTCCTCCCCTTATCCCCTTCCTCTAATCTACTGGTATCTCTCCTATTTTTATAAGGTCCATTTTTTTTTTTTTTTTTTTTCATTTTTACTCTCCAGCTTCCACATATGAGAGATAACCTACAAACCTTGACTTTCTCAGTCTGGCTAATCTCACTTAGCATACATTCTCCAGATTCATGCATATTCTCGCAAATGACATAATTTTGCTCTTGTTTGTGATTCAGTAAAACTCTATTGAGTATATGTACCACATTTTCCTTAGTCATTAATCTGCTGATGAACAGCTAGGTTGGTTCCACAATTTGACTATTGTGAATTATGCTGCTCTAAGCAAGGGTATGCACATATCATTATTGTATTCTGACTTTAGCTCTTTTGGATAAATATTGAGGAGTGGCATATTTGGGTCATATGTTTTGTTACATTTCAATTCTTTTGAGGAACCTCAATACTGAACTAATTTACAATCCTATGAATGGTGTATACAATTCCTTTTCCCCTGTATTCTTGCCAGCATTTATTATTATTTGTATTCTTGATTATTGTCATTCTAACTGGAATAAAATCAAATCTCAGTATAGTTCTGATAAGTCTTTCACTGATTGCTAGGAATAATGAAGATTTTTTTCATGTATTTATTGTCCATTTGTATTATTTTTGGAGAAATGTCTGTTTAGTTCTTTTGCCCATTTATTGATTGGTGTGTGTGTGTGTGGGGGGGGTGTGCATGTAAGGTTCTTGCATTCTTTATATTCTTCTTGATATTAAACCCCTTTTGGAGGATTAGCTAGCAAAGATTTTCTCCCATTATGTAGGCTCTCTATTCACAACCCTAATTGATTCCATTGAGAAGCTCTTTAATTTGATTGTATCTCATTTATCACTTCTTGGTTTTATTTTCAGAGCTTTACAGGGTTTATTGAGAAAGTCAGTGACTGCACCAATATATTGGAGTGTTTCTCCTATTTTTCAGCAGTTGCAAAGTTTCTGATCTAATTCCTAGATCTTTGATCTCATTTGAGTTGACTTTTTGTGATACAGTCTCATTCTTCTACAAATGGATATCTAATTTTCCCAGCACCATTTGTTTAAAAGCTTGCCTCTTTTCCAACATGGTTTTGGCACCTTTATCAAGGATCAGATGCCTGTATCTGGGTGGGTTCATCTCTCTGTATTCTATCCTGTTTAATTGGTCTACATATCTGTTTTTATGCAGTCTTTGTTACCAAATTTCTGTAGTATAATTTGACGTTGAGAATAGTGATGCTTCCAATGCTGCAGATTCAATGCAATCCCCATCAAAATGCCAGTGACATGCTTCACAGAACTAGGAAAAAAATAGTCCTAAATTCATATGCAAGAATAAAAGACCTAGAATAACTAGATTTATTTTTAATCATCTGGTACCTGGTCACATATTAAGCATTCAGGGCATGTATATTAATAAATAATGAATGCTGTGGTTTAGTCTCAGATTTTTGTGACTTCAAATTCTCATTACTACTGTCTTGTGTTACTATAGTTGCATACCCATGACTGATTTTTGCCAAAAAGTATTATCATTTGGAATACTTGAAACTTTAAATTTGTTGCAAAATAAAGAATGGGAAAAAACAGTGGGATTCAATATGGTGGGTTAGAAGAAGGCTGCTTTCCTAGTTGTCCTGTACCTCAGGATTCAAGTAGAAGAAGTACTGCTTCTCAATGAGGTGATGAAAGAGAGATTTCACTAAAATTCAACACTGTACAGAAAGAGCACCGTAGAGACTCAGAAAGTTGGGTACATTGAGCAGCAGCAGCAGCAGCAGCAGCAGCAACAGTCATGGCACTAGTTCACCAGAGGGGAAGGTCACAAGGAGAAACCTAATGGAGAGATTTGGTACAGAAAAACCTGAGATCAGAAAAGCAGCCTGAACTTAGCTGATTCAAAAGCTGTACTATGAACTGATGTTTGAAACGTGCTCTCTTTCTTAACTGGCTGCAGAGAGAAAAGGCAGCACCCATCTTGAGACAGCCATGCTGTAGCTGCTGCTGTGGAGTCAGGAGATCATAGCCAATGATCCATGCTGTTTAAGAAAGCACCTGCCATGCAGCCTAGGGCACACCTAGCAAAATGTGAATGAAACAGGCAGAGAGAAGATTGCACCTGGGGGAATGCAAGTCAGAAAAACAAAGGGGAGCCCAACTGGCTTTCCTTTTTGGTTGGGAGGTCCTGTGACCAGCTGAAGCAAGTTGGGATTCTAAACAGGCAGTTGTGAATACACAAGGACTAAACCTGGGAAAGCTGTGTTAGTGGGTAGCAGAGTTAGGCAGGGATTGGTTCCCCTGCCCCATGAGTAGAATTCTTGGGAGGTTCCTGAGATCCAGACTTCTGACAGAGATCAGAAACTGCGAGGCCCTAGGGGTGTGTTGGTCTAATTTCTCTGGAACAGAAACCCCCCAACAAAACTACTAATGCCAGGTTAGACCTAAGCCCCAGCCTTTGGAACTCCTCCTACAGAACTCAGCACCAGGCCCATCTGGGGAGTGCATTGATCTGGTCTATGCAGACAGAGTATTGTCCAACTGACAGTACTTCACACTCCACCCTACCTTATACTGGTGAAAAGGGAAGTTGAGGCTTATTTCAGTCAGCTTCAGTCTTAGGCAGCTGGTGATGACACAAAAAGAGGAAGGGGTTAACTCCCCCAAACCCTTGTTTGCTCTCAGGTTCCTGTCCTCCACCTCTCTCAGAAGGACAGTTGGGCTTAGGCAATGACCATCCATTCTTCACTCTTTTGACCACCTCAGTGGAGACAATTTCTTCATTTTTATTTAAGTGTATTTTTTGTTTGTTTGTTTTTTGCTGTTCTTGCTTTGCTGATTGGTTCATGGACATATATATATATATATAAATATATTTGTTTCTTTTTACTTATTTTTACCATATTTTAAAATATAGTTATTTTTCCTTATCTTTTCAGGGTTAGGGTTTTTTATTTATTTTTGTTTTGATTTGTTTGTTTCTCTTATTTCTATTTTTTCTCCCACCCACAGCCAAATTCTCTTGTTCTTTCTTTCTCTCTCCCTTTGTATCTCCTGTTTTTCTCCTTCTTCCTTATAATCATCACCTGCTATATTTCTTTTGCATTCTCTCTATTCACTTTTTGAAATTGTAAACTCTCCTCTACCTTCCTATCATTTTCTTTTCTTCTAATGAACTATATTTTTACCATCTTTTAGAACTAATTGGTTTTCTGTAACTCTTGACCCCAACAATATTCATGCTGCTGCAATTATTACTGCTGTGGATGACAAAGTCACCACCTGTTGTTTGCTTTAATGCCAGATATAGTTCATGGTTACTTATTGTTTTTTGCCATTGGCAATGACTGATTCCACCATTTCTTTTTTCTTTTTTGTTGTAATTAACTTTCTAGATGTTATGTAGGAACCAGGCATTTTTTGATGCTGTATATTGTTTGCATCAGTCATTGCTATTGCTTGTTTCCCTTATTCTGTGTGGTGCTGGGAATCTACAGGGACAGTAAAAGTTCACAGGGTAGAGACTCTTACTGCAATAATCTCAACCAAAAGACAGTGAATCTTGCTCCATACACAAATTAATGAACTAAAACTCTAGGTATAATTTAATACAAAGAATAGAAAAGACAAAAATACAAACTAATGACCAGACCCCAAGTATAAATGGCTATAGATGAACCCTCAGGTCCCACTCATGGACATGTACTGCTAGAGCAAAAACAGAATTAACGCAAAAGTTCCAGATACCATACTTCTGAGGGGGTCTCAATCCAGATCACTCTAGGACACTTTGACAAGTGAAGGCTATGCCCTAAAAAAGCCCACCCATAAGGTTGGAAGAGTAATCTTTTCCAACAAATGCTTAAAACCCAACACAGGAATACAAGAGATATGAAAATACAAGGTAACATGACACCTCCTAAAGTTAATAATTCACCTGTAACTGATCCTCCAAATATTAAAATTGGTGAAATACCAGATAAAGAATTCAAAATAATAATTATAAAAATGATCAGTGAATTTCAAGAGAAAACAGAAAAAAACTAAAGGAATTAAAGAAGTTGATACAGGATATGAACAAGAAATTTGATATAAAAATAGACATATTGAAAAAAAACAAATAGAAATTTTGGAAATGAAAGACAGAATAAATCAAATAAAATGTTCAGTTGAAAGTTTCTCTAATAGTGTAGACCATGCTAAAGAATCTAAGAAATGGAAGACAAAGTGGCCAGCTTTGGACATTAGATAATATTAAAGAAAAAGAACAGTCAAGCATTCTGGGAAAATATTAAGAGGCCAAATTTAAGAATTACTGGAATTTAGGATTGTGAGAGGCAGGTTAATGGAATGGATAACCTCTTCAGAGAAATAATAGAAAAATTTCCAAACTTTGAGAATAAGATGAACATCCAGATAGAGGATGCATTCTGAACCTCAAATAGACAAGACCATAAAAGAACCTCTCCATAACACATTATAATTGAAATGCCTAACACACAGAATAAGGATAGAATTTCAAAAACCTCAAAAGAAAATTGTCAGTCACATTTAGAGGTAAGTCAGTCAGAATCACTTCAGATTTCTCAGCACAAACTCTAAACATCAGGAGGGCTTGGAATGATGTGCTCCAAGTCTTAAAAGAAAATTACTGCCAACCAAGATTGCTATATCCAGCAAACCTATCCTTCAAAATCAAAGAGGACATAAAAGCCTTCTAAGATAAGCAGAAACTAAAAGAATTCATGACTACTAAGCTGGCACTACAGAACTTACTTAAAAAAAATACTCTCCACAGAGTATTAAAGAAATAAAAAACAAACCCCAGAGCTCACAAATGAACAAATCTCATTTGAAGAGTAGCGAGGCAAATGAGAAACAGAACTGAAGGAAACATTATCAATAAATCGAAATGGCAGGAATCAATAAACATCTCTATGTAATAACATTGAATGTAAATTGTGCGGAGTGGTGATTTGAATCAAATCACGACCTCTGACTCTCTCCTGTTTACATTTGTGCTGGTAACTGCCTGTGTGAATGTGCAGGTCAAGATGCCTCAGTTGCTATGGTGATAACAGCCAGAGAAAACTCTGTGGAAAGGCCAGAGTTATCAGTCAAGGCCTTGGGTTCAGACACCTCCTCCCAGGGATAGAGGATTCTGAGCAAAACAAAATGACCCTAGTATCTCACCAGTCCTGCATCCTTCAGATTGCCTACTTTCCTGGAACTTTCCCACAAATAACTTTTTGATGAAATTTATATAATAAATATGATAAGCTAACACTGGTGTCAGTCTTACCCCATCAGGGGTTGGCAGAACCACCTGGCCCCACCTTTTATTCTCTGTGTGTGTCTGTTTGTCTTTTCTTCATCCCTCATTGCCTCTCATCTGATATCTCCTGAATTAATGACCCAGGCATTGTCTTTGGCAGTAAATAATCTCAACTCTCCAATTAAAAGACACAGGTTGGCAGAATGAATTTAAAAACCAAGACCCAGCTAGATGTTGTTTTGCAAGAGTCTCACCTTACACGCAAAGACAGCCACAGGTTGAAAGTGAAAGGATGGAAATTGATATGCCATGCAAATTGAGCCCCCCAAACAAGCAGGAGTATCTACTCTCATATCTGACAAAGCAGACTTCAAAAAAAAAATTAATTAGAAGAGACAAAGAAGGTCACTTTATACAGGTAAAGGGAACAATCCAACAAGAAGATATAGCAACAATAAGTATTTATGTCCCAAATATAGGTGCAACTAATTACACAAAATACACACTATTCAAATTAAAACTTCAGATAGACCCTAGTACAATAATTCTGGGTGATTTCAATACACCCCTCTTGTGGGGATTCTCTCTGCTATGTCCCACGTGGAGGAAAAAAGGGTTAACTGCCAGAGGAGGGTGTTGGCGGTTTTCCTATCTATTACGCAAAAAACTTATCTCTAAATGAACACACAAGAGCCAATACTCTTTTTATGTGAGAGGGGGCATGATGGGTCTGGCCATACCAGCTCTGGTCTCTTAGAAAAACAACTTGCCCAACTCTCCTTTATTTATAACATACCAGTAAACAGGGCAAGGACTTGGAGGAGCTTCTTCTGTTAAATACGGATGGCTTCCCACACTCTCTCATCATTAGAAAGATTATCCAAATATAAACTCAGTAGACTCTTTGGGCCCCAAAAATATTATAAATCCAATAGACTTAATAGACATCTGTAGTATATTTCATGCAACAATAGCTGAAAATGCTTTCTTTTCAATAGTTCATGGAAACTTCTCCAAAATAGACCATATCCTAGGCCATAATGCAACTCTTTGCAAACACAAAATTTGATATAATTCCTTGCATCTTATCACATTAAAATGAAATGAAATTAGAAATCAATGTGACGAAACTGTTTAGAAACTACAAAAGCACATGGAAATTGAACAATATACTTCTTAATGATGAATGGGTGATTTAAGAAATCTAGGGAGAAATTTTAAAATTCTTAGACTAAACTGAGGATAATGATACAAGTTTTCAATGAGGCAATCTTAGAGGAAAGTTTATAGCTACAAGTGCCTACATAAGAATATCAAAAAGATCCCAAATAAACAACCTAATGATGCATCTCAAGGCCCTTGAAAAAGAAGAACAAATCAATTACAAAACTAGTAGAAGGAAGGAAATAATTAAGATAGGAGCCAAAAATCAATGATATTGAAAGTAAAAAAGCAATACAAAGGATCGATTAAACAGAAACCTGGTTCTTTGAAAAGATAAGCCAGATGATAAACCCTTAGGCAAATAAACAGACAAAAAAAGAAGACTAAAATTAATAAAATTAGAGGTGACAAAGGAGAATTCACTACAGAAATTCATCACAGAAATTCATCAAATCATTAGGAACTATTTTGAAAATATATGCTCCAATAAATTGGAAAACCTAGAAGAAATTGATACATTTCTAGACACATACATCTGCTGAAATTGAATCAAGAAGACAGAAAGTCTAAACAAACCAATAACTTGTAAAAAGAATCGGTAATAAAAATAGAAAATGGGAAAAATTGAGAGCATTGTCTTTAAAATACAGAACAAGACAAGAATGTCCACTCTTACCACTCCTATTTAATATAGTGCTAGATATTCTAGTCAGAGCGATTGAGCAAGAGAAAGAACTAAAGGGAATAAAATAGAAAAGAAAGAAGTAAAATGATTGTTGTTTGCAGATAAAATAATCCTATATTTAGAAAATTAAAAAAAAATTCCAACAAAGCACTAGTAGAGTTCATAAACAAATTTGACTAATAAACAAAATCATCATATAAAAATAAAGGAATCTGCTGAGAATGACATCAAGAAAACAATTTCATTCACAATAGCCTCAAACAAACAAACAAACAAACAAACAAAAAACCCTAGGAATAAATCTAACCAAGGTAGTGAAAGACCTCTACAATGAAAACTACTGAAGAAATAAATTGAAGAATACCTCAGATGATGGGGAAAAAATACATGTTCATGGATAGACAGAATTAATATTGTTAAAATGGCCATACTACCAAAAGTAATATACAGATTGAATGCAATCCACACCAAAATACCCATGACATTCTTTGCAGAATTAGAAAAAAACAACCCTAAAATTAATTTGGCAGAATAAAAGAGACCCAGAATAGCCAAATACATACATACATACATACATAAATAACAACAACAACAAAAAAAAAATACTGGAGGCATCACAATACCCGACTTCAAATTATATTAGAGCTACAGTAACAAAAACGGCATAGTACTGGCATAGAAACAGACATAGACCAGTGGTACAGAATAGAAGACACAGAGACAAATCTAAACTTCTATAGTTAACTTTTCCTTGACAAAAATGCCAAAATCACATGGAAAAAAGACATCCTCTTTTGCATATGGTGCTGGGAAAACTGGTTATCCATATGTAGAAGAACAAAACTAGACCCTTATCTCTCACACTGCACAAAAATCAACTCAAAATGAATCAAAGACCTAGGAAGTATACGAGAAACTTTGCAACTCCTAGAAGAAAATGTAAGGTCAACACTCACTCCATCGTGTAGACACAGGCAAAGACTTTCTCAATTGAATCTCTAAAACTCAGGAAATAGTGCCAAATTAATAAATGAGAGGGCAACAAATTAAAAAGCTTCTGCACAACACAGGAAACAATTAGGAAAATGAAGAGTGAACCCACAGAATAGGGAGGAAATCTTTGCTACTAGACTTCTGTCATGAATAATACCTAGAATATATAAAGGACTCAAAAAACCTTACACCAAAAAAAAAAAAAAAAAAAAAAAAAAAAAATCAAATAACCCAATTAACAAATGGACAAATGAATAAAACAGTCATTTCTCAAAAGACAAAATAGAAATGGCCAACAAGTATATGAAGAAGTATTCACCATCATTAGCAATTAGGGAAATGCAAATCAAAGTCACACTGAGATTTCATCTCACGCTAGTCAGAATGGCAGTAATCAAGAATACAAATAATGATAAATGCCGGAGAGGATGTGGAGAAAATGGAACACTTTTACATTGTTGGTGGGATTGTAAATTAGTATAACCACTATGGAAATCAGTATGGTGGTTTCTCAAAAGACTAAGAATGGAGCCACCATATGACCCAGCTATGCCGCTTCTCATTGATTATCCTAAAGAATTAAAGTCATCTTACTACAGTGATACATGCATACCCATGTTTAAAGCAGCACAATTTACAAAATCCAAACTATGGAACCAGTTTAGGTGTTCATTAATAGAAGAATGTCTAAAGAAATGTGGTGTATTATATAATGGAGTTTTATTCAGTCATAAAGAAAAATGAAATTGTGTCATTTGCAGGAAAATGGATGGTTATGAGACCATTGTGTTAAGTGAAAAAAGTTAAGGTTTTATGTTCTTTCTCATATGTGGAAGCTAGAAGGGAAAATGGAAAAAAAGGGCCACAGGGGTCTCATGAAAATCAAAGGGAAATCAATAGAGGAAAGGGACCATCGGTAGGAGCTGGTGAGGGAGGGGAAGTGTTGAGGAGTGATATGGGCCAAATTATATTGCTATATTATGTGCATGTATGAATATGCAACAATAAATTCCCATTATTATGTAATACTAAAAGGAACCAGTAAAAATGTAGAAAGAGAAAAAAAATATAGTTGCATCTTTAAAAAGAAATAAATAAGGAAACAGATGTTTCAGAAATATTTTTGCCTCTATTGCTTAGTAGATAACCCCAACTTTATTTTCTACAAATTGTCCTCTGCATTCAAACTGAATTCCTTCTTCAGAGAAGGCAGAAGTCCCTGGTCTAGAACTTCCAGTGTCCTAAATAAATTCAAGCTAAATGGTTGATTTTATAACTAATCACAATCCCTAAAGATATTCTTGAGGTGTTTGTTTCTTCCCTGAAAAATAAGACTTATTATTTGGCAATTCGGAGAGCACAAAGGGAATTTAAAAAATTAGATAAGAAAGGAACTGATTCAATCCCATTGCCACCCTGGAAGGACGGGTTTGTTGTAAAACAAATATGTTTATGAAAGTTTCAGAGACTTTGAACTCAAGTGGTATACTGCTGGGAAAGAGAGTAAAATACCACTGTGTGTTCAGTGTTTAAGGAGTCCCCTTTGCCCCCTTCCTGCCAACACTCATGGCTATGGTAAGAAACAAGCTTCCCCATGAAGACATACACAGCTGGTAGTAAGACATCTTATTAATGGGCCAGAGTCAGCGAATACAAGTGAATTTGTTTTTAAACACGAATGTTCCATCACCTGTGGATATCCAAACAGTGCTCAGACAATTTTAAAGGTGGAGTCTAAATTCCTTAAGACATATTGGTTAAAAAAGATAAGTTGACTGAGAAATTTGAAGATATCATCAGTGTGCCATTTGCTGACCTGGTCTCCAAAGTAGCTGAGAAGGATAGTCTGATATTGCCAGGAAAAGAGAATGATATACTATTCATTTATTTACTATTAAAACAAAATATTTAGTACCTCTTCCAATAAGGAACTCTTGTCAGATGGTACATTGTAAAACATACAATGCAGACAGTGCAAACATACTTTTTAAAAAATTTCCCAGATGTAACAGAATATAAGAGAAGAAATGATTCAAAGTTAACTAAAAAAAAAAAAAAAAAAAAAAAAAAGACTAAAAGCAATTGAGTTCACCAAAGAAAGGAGTAGCCAATTCTCCCAGAGGAAAATTTATCTGGTATAAGAACCATACTAATTATGTATGTTCTAAATAAGTTAACCTGACTCAAAAGGACTAAAGAAATCTCAAGAGTTATATCACCTAGAGTTTGAAGTTTGGGGGCTTGACATGTATTTGTGCAAAACCAATCACATTTCTAACTTTGGAACAATAGGAAATCACCTTTGTAATGTTTGAATCAAGGATATTATCATTAATTTGAAAAAATATTTATTTAGTGCCTGCTACATGTATGATATTGTCTTATGCACTAAAGGGATAAAAAGAAAAACAGATAATACCTTGTCCATCTGAAGTTTGCATTCTAACAGGAAAACAGGACTAAAACACAAACCATAAAGCTAAAATAGATGTAAACTATAAACCTAAAAGATGACAAACATTGTGGAAAGGAAAAATTGAAGCAGAGTAAGGTAGATCAGCTTTACTATGTGTCCTCATTGAAGTATTTGAGCAGAAATTGGAGAGAGTTTGATGCTTTAAATCCTAAAAATCTTAAACCCCAAAGATAACTTACAGAATGCTCAAAGCAGTAGATCCTCCTATTCTAAACTGCAATTCTTATTGTGCTATTGTGGAAACAGCATAGATTAAAAAATAAAACATACTCTTTTCATCATCTATCTTTTTGAATCTTTTATGCAAAATGACTGCCAGACAGTATGCAAAGGAAAAAATTTCCTCATTTCTCCTGGAAAAATCCTGCTGCCCCCAAAGTGCCACCAACAAATACAAGCTACTACTGAACTTTTTCATATGGGTCTTAAAAATTAAAAAAAAAAAAAAAAAACAAAGAGTAATGATTGCTTAAACTAAAAGCATAGATAATAAAGGTATAATGTCCCATTATCAGGAAGTTAAAAGTAAATATTATCCTACCACTAAAAAAAAAAAAAAAAAAAAAGAAAGAAAAATAAGATTTCAGTGTGTCAGGTAATAACTGTGAATGCAAATTATACATGGATTTTGAATTGATCTGACTTCTGCTTACTTTGGTCTATGTCCTCTAATTTCAGAATTCACACCATTGATTTTCATGGTCATTGGAAAGTACTTGTTCCTTTTATGATGTATGACAAGGTGGTCATAAGATAGGAAAAAGATTTGGTGTCCAGATTACTCCAGATGAGGCCAGTTCTTTCCTTCCCACTCTCACTATCTGATCTTTAATGGTTCAGTAAAATTTCCTCTATTTCCTCTGTGGCAAGTGATCTGTATAGAACCTCTGTCTCCATTGTGGTTAGATTTGGTAGGGTGGACATTTATGAAGAGTGTTAATCCTTCAAAGTTTTCAAAGGATTTGCTTAGAGCTTTTTATTTATAAATAACTTATATAGTATAGTGATTGTTTGTTTGTTTGTTAGTGGTGCTGGGAATTGAATGCAAGACCTGTTGCATGCTAAGCAAGTGTTCTGCAGTGAGTTTTTTTTTTTTTTTTTTTTTTTAAGAACTAAATTTTAGGTTTATAAATTCTACTGTTTCTGTTTCCTAACACATTAGTTTCTCCCCGCCACTCCCAGTAGTTCCTGATGCGCACTTTCTTTTGATTTATTGCGTGTTTTTTTTCTAGGTTTTGGGGGTGGGAGTTTAATTTGTTCATTTTGGGATTTAG
The DNA here is from genome assembly GCF_902686455.1 of Sciurus vulgaris. Classification (NCBI taxonomy): domain Eukaryota; kingdom Metazoa; phylum Chordata; class Mammalia; order Rodentia; family Sciuridae; genus Sciurus; species Sciurus vulgaris. The sequence goes on from NC_136464.1 coordinate 115,819,484, forward strand.
CAATGTTCACATTATGCTTTCAGACATGATTCTTAGAAAGATCCTGTCAGGTCAAAGGCATAGCCTCATTTTACTGAGCACTTCATCATGGATAAGTTCACAACCCTGCCTGAGTAGAGGTAGCAATGTTCAGATGATTCCACAGTATGTGACAGTCAAATTAGAAGTCAAAACATTCACATGAAGACAATCTGCCATTACACAGCATTATATAGAGTGATAATTCATGTTCTATGTGAGCTGAGAAAGAGATTTTTGAAACATGTTTGTTTCCAATGTCAGTCATAGAAGAGTTAAAACTGATAGATGGTAGAATTATCCTTGAATGAGGTAAAAATCCATGCTTGTAAGGATGACCCCTTGCCATCATTCCCTACCCCAGCTGTCCTGAGGTTGGCTCATACTTCATTGTTTCTTGGTTGGCAGGGTCTATATTACCAAGACATTAAGTTTCCACTATGGGCCTAATAGGCTTAAGTTGAGCATGTAGTTTAAGCCTTGGGGACCCGATTCTTTCTGAAGAGTTCCCCTCCATCCCCAGGACCTGATTTAGTTTTGGAAGAGACCTCTAAATCCAAAAGTCTCTTAGAGAGATGCTTTAATCCCTGGACCATGACTCCAGTGATATCAAAAATATATTCTATGTTACTTATCTGTCTTTAGCACTTTAAACTTTCTAAAAACATCTTAAATTATATAAAATATTTAATATATTATTAATCAAACTTATTGTGTGTGTGTGTGTGTGCTTAATTCAGCTACTTTTTAAATCCAAAGTTCAAGAGAAAAAAGGAATAGGAAATAGCCACAGTTAGAAATTCTGAACCCCAAATATCCCCTTAAATACAGCACCTAGGTCAAGTAAGCATTCAATATGCAAAGCTATCATGTTTGTGATATGATAGTTTTTGATGAAGAAATAAAGAAAATACAGAGATTATAGGTATCTCTGTAGTAATCTCAGTGGGACAATGGGTTACCTTTTGAAGGAGTATGAATTAATATGTAAAAGGAGATCAAGTTACTTTACTATAATATACTGTGTTAGAACTAGTTATGCTTGTCTCATTCTTTTTCTGATGCTGCATAAAAATAATAGGATTTCAGAATTTAATTATTACTCATTTGAAATCTTATTATGCATAACTTTAAACATATACAACACTGAGAAAATTGTGATGAATCTCCAGGTATGCATTACATGATTCAATAACTACTAACTCACACCCAGCATCGCTTCATCTATATCTCCACCTACTCTTGCAGACATAAATATTTTAGAGTATCAGCATCATATAATTTCATCATAAATATTTCAGGACATATCTCATCCTGATATGGACTCTCTAAAATCATAAGCAAAATATTACGATGACACCTAAAAATCAACACTCAAAAAAGAAACTAGTAATTCCAGTTATGAAAACATTGGCAAGTCTGTTTCAACAAAACAGAACAAAAAGAGTAAAAAGCTGAACTAAATTGTCAATAGCAACAATTTCAGGTTTGGAAATCAATCATGTAGACAACAAATCGAAAAACATTATTTATTTAAAAAGTGCTAAGGATTTAGATAAAAACAGCTGTCTATGTTCTTGCCTGGAGCTTCTTCTGTCCTCTTCCCTGGAGGTGGGTCATAAAGAACTGTTGATTTCCAGCATGCCACCATTAAAGGCAGCATATCTGTTTTCAGGGAGAGGGGAGTCAGATTTGGAGTTCAAGCTTTGTCAACTAACTATAGTGAATTTTGGAAGAATCGAATGGGGGAAACCTGCAGCTTTGCTAGGCAAGGTTGTAGCTCAGGAGATCTGGAAAATGAGAAAGGCATGGGAAGACTGACATAAGCTCTTCACATATTCCTGGCAACCTGGAAACCACACACATATGTGCAGGAGTTCCCTGAGAACCCAGGGAAAAGTAAAAGCCAACGTAGGTCTGGAAAGCAAGGGAAAGTTTAATTTACAAGACTCCATGCTGATTGACCTCCAGAAGTTAAAAAGTTTAAGGTACAAAGACTACCCAAATCATTGGTTGACTATTTGACTCTACAGACAGAAGGGTGTATCACAGGAAGTCAGGCTAAAAATACATGGATAAGAATTTTTTTTTCTTAAATTGTGCAGACATCAAGGCAAATACTCCAAGGGAGATCAATCACAAAGACAAAGTTTCAGTCAGTGAAGGAATGGGGGAAGGGGGGGAGGGAGAAAAGAAGAAAGCAGGAAAGAAGAAAACTGAAAGAAAAAGGAAAAGGGAAAAAGAAATGTCGATTTTCATGAAAATAAAAATAGAACCTAAGATTGCTACAGTATATTATATAAATTGTGCAGTTTAAAACCAAACACTGTGAGATGCACAGAGAAATTGAAATGAAGCACCCCCAAAACTGAGACTGCATTTACCCAGAAGTAGAATTTAATAAAAACTCCAAAGCAATCACTACAAATATGTTCAGATAATTAAAGGAAACTAAGATGACAATGACTGAACAAATAGGAAACCTCAATAAAGACAAAGTGTAAAAAAGAATAAAAAATAGACATTTTAGAGCTGAAAAGCATAATGTCTGAAATTTTCAATACCTGGGCTCAGCAGCAGTTTTGAAATTTCAGGAGAAAAGAATCAGTAAACTGAAACTCCCAAAAGTTTCCCAATTCAAAAAAAAAACAGAGAAAAAAGATTAAGGAACAGAGTTTTCTAATTCTGTGGAAACATCATCAAACATACCAACATAAGGATAATGGGGGCCCCAGAAGGAGAAAAAAGAGAGTAAGGGGTAGGAAATAATGTCAAAAAGCTTCCCAATTTGGTGAAAAAGATTCATATTTACACCTAAAACTCCAGTTTACAACTAGGATAAGCAGAGATCTATACCTACACTCATCATAGTTGATCTGTTTAAACCCAATAACAAAAGGGAAATCTTAAAAGAAGAAAGGAAAAAGTGACTATGTACAATGGAGGGACTTCGTTCTTTAAAAAGTGGTTCACTCAAAAGATAACAGAGTTCTAATTAAATTGCTGTAGTTTGGATCTGGAACATTTCCCAAAAGCCCATGTGTTCAAGCTTTGTTCTAAGCATGGGGCTACTGGGAGATGGAGAAGACTTGAAGAGACGGGGCCTAGTAGTAGGTCTTCTGGTCATTAAAGGTTTACCTTTGAAGGAATTAGTGGAACCCAGATCCTTCCTCTGAGCAGCTTCACCACATGCTCCACCATGACAAACTGACTCACCAAAAGGCAACTTGGTCAGTCAGTCATAGACTCTGAAACCATGAGCCAAAATAAACCTTTTACCTCTATAAGTTGATTATCTCAGATATTATGTTAAAGTAACAGAAAGATCACAACACACTTCTTCAGTGGAAAAGCTTGATGGAAATGCAGACTAAAGCTTAAATAATCTTTCCCCCCAATTAGTACCAACTCAATTTTTTAAAATAGTTTTCAAAATAATGAGGCAGTGTGTTAGCATCCTGCAATGAGTATTTTTTTTTTTTTTCCTTTCCTTTTGGTCAACTCCTCTTTTGATTCTTTCAAGAGTAATTAATGTAGACTTTAATTATTTTAAAATTTTTGCCTAGATATTTTTTTAACTCTGGTAGACAGTTATTTGAGGACTGTCTCCTTTACTGTGCAGCTTTCTGCAATCCTTCAGTTTTTTTTCCCCCTAAAGAACATGTTCTAAATAAATTATATATACTCAAATATCTCTGTCTCAGGATCTGTTTTGAGGAAGTCTTTCTACTCAAATCTTGCATTCACCACATTTCTAGTTATGCTGTTCTTTCATTTATTATATCGTCTCCCCCATCCCTTTTTTCCTTCCTTCCTTCCTTCCTTTTTTTCCTTTCTCTCTTCTTACTTTCTGGACTTTCTTTAAGGATCTGTGAAGTGGTAAATAACTGTCTTCATCTACTTAGTGGGTAGTATTTCCAAATTGACTAATGGTCTGTGGAATGTCTATTCTGCTCCTTAGTGTATTTTTTCCCTAAAGTAACTCTGTATAAGATTCAGCATCAATATTTGACTTTGCCCATTTAAAGGTGAGATCATTTTTTTAAAATATAAGTTTAGGAAGAAAGGTAACTCAGAATTGCTTTTCTACCTCCATAGCTCTTAAGATTCTTCTGGTATGTTCATAAGGTAACAAAAATTCTGACTATAATTTCATAACTATGCCAGTGTCTTCTCTCCCCCTTTTAGGCCAAATTCCTTGGTTTCCCTTCTATTTCCCCTTCTACTTTTTGTATTTCTTCAAGTATGGATTATATTAGTAGCAGTTTCTATTCATGAAACTCTATCCTGAAAGGAAACTTTCAAAAAATTTTTTTCAGGGTTTAAGGGACCCAGATAATTCCAGGGCTGTTCAACCTTCTTGTGGATCTTCACAGTCATGAGTTGGTGAGTGGCAACTTCTAACTCCATTTCCATTACTCTTCTCTGACTGCCCCATGGTATGTAGTTGTTTACAAGGTTTGGGGACTTTTGCAATGGTTGTAACCATGTCCCTTTCTGCTCAGTTGCTGATTCTGTGGGGGTTTCGTTGCTGTCACAGGTTTTTCTCTATCTAGTCAAATTTTGGGATTAGTAGTGAGATATTTTTGCCTAATTTTGTTGTAGATATCTAGATTTGTTGATCCAACTGTTGCACACACACAAACATATTATAAAATACAATATGTGTGTATATGTATGTGTGTATAAATCCAGACATCTGGTAAACCTGAATTGACAATTTAGATTGCCAATTTGGATTTCATTGATTAGTTTTACAGGAGTATAATAAATTTTTGTGGAGCTGGGCTTATAAATTAAAAAGGATATTTCCAAATTATTTCATAAATTATGCTTAGCACTCTTAATTTCATGTAGACTTTTATTTATAAACTTCATGGCATGCCTAATTGATGTTTCAGGCTGGAATTGCAGGTGGGAGAGGGAAATGCATCTAACTCAAATTTCTTCTAATATAATCTAATTTCTCTGCCACCCCAAAGTTTTGGCATTCTCCCCCCATTTCTAACCCTGTTTATCTGGTAGGTTCCTAAGAAGCCTCTTGAAAATCTGTTTGTGATTGAACCCCTTCAAAGATGAGAAAGTGGGAGCATGTGTTAGCCTAGACAATGTACATTTTGTAATATTGTTATGTGACAACAATATTGTTTATTGCTACTGGTATTGTTATGATCCTCTCATCTTATAAATGAAGAAATAAGTATCATATTGTAATTGGGTTTGGCTACTCAATATTGCCCATTCTGAAGTTCAAATTTGAGTCTCAACAAGAGCTCAAATTGTTTTTAACTTCAAGTTTTTAATGAACCTCAGATACTCTACTGAGATAAAACCATTTATGTCAATAAAGATTAAAACTTTTTTCTATGGGTTGTGTGTTTAGAAGAAATAAACCTTGATCAGTAATAAAGGGTAGGCAAAGCCCTGGGTGCTCAGATGTGGTTGGTGGTATTCTATGGAAGTTGTTCCAGATGTTGCCCTAGCTCTTGTTATTATATTCACACTGTCTGAATGATACACAGAGAGTTAGTCCTATTCTTCTGCTATCTTCCCAGTCCCCATTTTACTCTAAAACAGGGATTGGCAAGTTTTTATGTTTAGGGCCATGTAACATGTTTTCGGCATTGTGGGCCAAAGTCTCTGTGTGAGAAAGCAGTCATACATAAGATAGAGTTGTGGTCCTATATTTTATTTTCAAAATAGGTACCAGGTCAAATATGGCTTTCACTGACCTTGATGGAAAGTCATAATGGAGGGTGAGGCCTCACCAAATTACTGAACACATGGAATATTTAATAAAAGCCCATTATTGACAATCTCCATTTTTCAGAGGGAATGCCTCAGCTCTTGGAAGCAAAAAGCATTTTTTTTTTTTTTTTGTCATTTTCTAGCACACAGGCAAACTTTGCATAGTTCCTTTCAGATAACAGGAGACTGTTTTGGGACCAAGCATTGGGGAATGGGATTGCAGGAATATCAAGGGGAGCAGGAATAAGTCAGGTATACACTTTGCTTCTTTATGTACTATACATTAAATAAGTGCTTTACCTTATTTATAGCCCTTTGTGTTCTGCAATGAAACTATACAAGCAGATTAGAGAGAAATGTAAAGTTTCCTCTGTCCAGCTAACAAGTATCCTCTGCAACAGCAATGACTTTCGAGGTAAATTACAAGAGAAATGACTATTTATTTGGCTATTCCATCAGAAATGAAACGTCTTTTTCGTAAGACTGGAAACATGGAAGAAAAAATTAAGATTATTTGTCCTCATCCAATTCCTTCACAATCCATAAAAAAATGAAAAAATGAAGATAAAAATTATCTAGACTACTAGGAATTAATTCCAACCAAATAGAATAATAGAACTAAAAAGGCCAAGATTGTTATTTTGAAACATGAGTATTTAAGTGTGTGACACAGAAACATATATTCTCCCAGGTGAAAATATCAAGAGAGGTTTATTGCAAGTATTCTTCATGATAAGAAACTAAGAAATAATAATATTTAGGACCATTTTTGGTTATTTTTATATGAGAAATCCAAGAGATTTTGTGAATTCGATCCATACATGAGGGAAAGTAGATATGGTAAGTAGATTTTGAATTCGAGGCACCTGGTTAAGGAAATGAGAAATGACTGAAAATCAATTTAAAAGCAACTACAAGTTGGGCACAATGGCACATGCCTGCAATTCCAGCAGCCCAGGAGGCTGAGACAGGAGGATCAGGAGTTCAAAACCAGCTTCAGCAAAAGTGAGGCACTGAACAACTCAGATCCCGTCTCTAAACAAAATACAAAATAGTGCTAGGGATGTAGCTCAGTGGTCAAGTGCCCCTGAGTTCAATCTCTGGTACCAAAAAATAAAAAAAGCAACTACAAAATTCCCAAATTGAGATCAGAATTTCTAATTATTAAGGTTATAAACATTCCATTTGCTTATTTTGTATCTTCCCTTTCACAATGGAGGATATGTATTATTATGAATAGGAATGAGTCCCTATACATACTTTACTTACTACATAAGTCAGATATATGGCAGCTAGAAGTCTAGTTAAAAGAAAATAGGGATGCACTCATTAGGACAGAAAACAGAACTTGAAAATTCCTTGTGATTTTAAAATTCCAATTCCTGGAACAAAGCTGAGTACTAATGAAATAATGATGGAGATTACAGTTATATAGATAGGTAATGAAATATTTGCCTGGAATTGACTTCTGGTAAGCAAATAGCTTTGCAGACAATGTGATGTTAACCTTTTTCAAATGCATTATTTTGACAATAACATAATATTTTCACAGGATAACATATTAATTCCAGTGTTTTCCCCAAAAAAGTCAGCATTGCACAAAACCAAAAGCAGAGTGGAAAGTTTTAAACTTACAATTAAAAGCTGGATATTTATAAGGGATAATATATCAAGTAAATGCACTGAAATTTTTTATGATTGAGTTTTGTCAAGTACTGTATTATCCTCAATCAAAATGTTATGAACAACTCCTCTAGGAATAGGGTGAGCCTTTGAGGCTAGATTAATGGTTTACCAGTTTCCATTTGGTAATCCTCTATTGTAAAATAGCAGAGTCCCTCCTCTGCCTTAGTAGAAGGGAATGACAGGTTTCAGGGACAAAAAGGGGAAAATAAGCATCTTTTGCTGATGCAGAGACTGGCCAAGACAAACACCCATGTGGCAGTTGTCAGAAGCAAAGAGCATTTTTGGTCTTGTTTTAGCACACAGTCAAACGTTGCATAGTTTAACAACCAAAGATGTGGGATTTTATTTGTATTAAAACTATAAAACTTTGATACACATTATATCATTGTGTAAATTACTTTCATTATATTCAAAACACCCTGAATCCTAAATGTAAGTTGTTTAGTGTTCTAATGGTACAGAAAAAAATGTAAAATTTTCTAGGAATATTTTCTCCCTTTGAAGTTCATTTTTTAAAAAATTATGGAGGTATAATTGATACAAAAAGCTATACATCTAATTTGATATACAACTTGATGAGTTTTGAGATAAGTGTATACCTGTGAAGCCATTATCATCATCTATGCCATAAATGTAGCCATCACCTTCAAAAGTTTCCTCCTTTCCTCTTTGTTATTATTATTATTATTCATTGTGATAAGAACACTACCTTAGTAAATTTTAAAATACAAAATATGATATTGTTAACTGAAGATGTAAAGTAGAGCCTTAGGACTTATTCATCTTGTATAACTGAAACTTTATAACCTTTGACCAACCTCTTCCCATTTCCACACCCCCAGCCCCTGACAACCTCCACTGGGCTCTTTGCATGAGGCTGACTATTTTAGATTCCTGATGTAAATGGGATCACATAGTATTTGGTTTTCCATGTCTACCACATTTCACTTGGCACAATGTACATATATCTTTGCAAGCCTATTGTAAACTCCACCTTATAGCAAATGGAAGCATTACTCTTTTAAAAAATCTAAATAATATTCCATGTATGTATATACTACCTTTTCTTCATCAAATTTCAAACTCTTCAGAAATGGGAATCTTCGAGGTGTAATTCCTCTTCTGTCAAGTTCTTTTAAAATAATTGCCATTTTTTTCTAAGATGATAAACTTTATGGAATTATTTCCATTTTAAGGAAAAAATATAGTTTTATTTTGAAGTTCCTCAGAAAGAATTTTCCTGATATTTGTACTTTTGGCAAAGGTTTATTATTATTATTATATTTTTTTAGTTAACTTTTAAATTTTTACAGACTGCATTTTGATTCATTGTACACAAATGGGGTACATCATTTCATTTCTATGGTTGTACACAATGTGGATTCTTGGTTTTTTTTTAAAGAAATAATAATTCTCTATTCAGAAATCAAATTTAGCAAACCATTTCATCTATAATTCACCTCTATCTAAAATATTAATTTTATATTACTGTAATTATTTCATTATTTTCTAAAATTTGTTAGGCAGAGTTCTCAGAGTCTATGCTAGCATGTAGATGCCCTGTGGTTTATGATCCACTAACTTTCACAACATTATTTATGTTATTTGTCTTGCTTGTGGCTTTATTAAAATATTGCCAATCTTTTTGCAGATACTTGAATGTTGTTGTATCATGAATTATCAATATTCACAATCCTCCATTTTTTGGCAAAACTTCATTCAAACTAACTCTAAATGGTGACCAAGAAAATGTATAAATAAAGGGTCTTTGCTTTGTCTTCCTACACTTGGAAGAAACTCTTAGAAGTTTCACCGATGTTATCAGAATTGTATTTCTGATTGCTCGATTATATTAAAATTAGCTGATTTGCTGCTGATAACTATTTTCATTCTGTTTCATTTGGGGACGTAGCTCAGTGTTACAGTGCTTGCCTAGCAGATACCAGCCACTGAGTTTAAACCTGAGTACTGAAAAAAAGAAATCTTTAAAGAAGATAGTCCTGATGCTTTATGAGAACATTTTACAGAATCTGACAGCCAGACCAGATTGTTCCCTGGTTATTGCATCACATCTTGTTGAATTAATGGAAACAATGCTGTCACACATTCTGCATCATTTCACATGATATTATCTATGTAGATTTATTTGTCTGTCTACCAAATTGTTCAATCTGTGAACTCATAGATGAGAACATCTCTTTTTATATTTTTGATTTCCCACAACTAAAAAATGCTCTGCATTACAAATAAAACAGACTAATCATACCCCTTTAACAATAAACCACTATTTCCCAACAAGTAAATATTGTCAACTATGAATTTCAGATTTCTTCCATTTCCTTCAATACTTGTTTGTGTGTGAGAGACAAGATCGTTTATTCATAACAGTTCATCACAAAATTCACCTCCACTCCAAAAGCAATGGTTTCCAGTGTGTAGGCCTCTATTGTGTGTTCTGATTTTGAGGAATTTTTTTTTTTCCTGTTAGACGTTTCTATTTTTATTTCCAAGTCATTACCACTGCCTGGAAAAATGCATCACAGCTACAAACAAAATAGACACTATTTCTAAATCTTAAAAGAACACAAGCAAGCAAAAAGTGTTTCTAAGATGTGCAATATTGACATGAATAAACAAGTTTATGTGGATGGGGTGATGCAATTAAAAACATCATTGATAGTTGTGTAATTGTTCATTTTTGTTTTTTTTATGATTTACTTTTATCATGATGAAAAAAAATTTTTATACAGTCACAGAATGAATATAATCATTGTTCAGTTTATTTGTTAGTTTATAAACATACTTTATCTTTGTAGAGAAACAGCAAATAATGTTAGTCTTGCAGGTGAAAACATTGTGATTTTGAATGGAATTTCACTGTTTGCTTAATGATGAGATATGGAGCCCATTGTTAAAACCCCTTGGACCTCTGAGGTGTACTTGAAGCTAGTCACCTTTATAAGTCTTCAGTCTCTCCCAGGACCTCATTAATGCTGTTTCCAAACAGTCAATAGCCAGATTTGTTTTATCACACCTGTCAAGTCCTCCACACTCCTTCTCCACCATCAATTGGAAACATACAGTACATAAAGGAAACAACCACAATCTTATCCAAATTGGAAGGGAAAATTCTTGTGCTCTCTACTCAGCTTTACAATATTATCCCTGTCATTTCTCTTGTTGTCCCAAAGGTTTAAAATAAAATAAAACAAAAATCATCAGCAAAACACTTACTTATTCTTCCATAGTTTAAGTCAAAGACCTTCTACATTAGAGACCTTTGCTTTCACTCTAGAGTAACAGGTTTACCTACCCACCTGAAGTAACCAAGTTACAAAAAAAAAAAAAAAGAAAAAGAAAAAGAAAAGAAACAATGATTTTGAAGATATTGAATATCATTGTAAATGAAGAATAAAAATTCCTTAGAGATGAGAAATAAACAAGGTGATCATATAATCTTGTCAGTTTGCCACCGGGAGAGAGCACCCAGGCCACCATGTAGGGAGGAGAAGTCCAGATAAAGACCAGAGAATACCCTGCATTAAATCAATAGATTTGGATATCCAAGAAGATCAAGGCAGATAGATTTTGCAGGACTGAGTACTCACAGGAATGGGTCACACAGAGAAATTCCTGAAGGTCTGCAGAAGGTCACCAGGATTCTCCAGTGGGTTATAATCAGTGCATACACATAAGAAAAAGTAAAGAAAGAACCACTCAGAAGGGTTAGAAATAACACTATAGCTCATGGGAATACACCTTGTTTTCCCAAACCATGTTGAACAGTGTCATGGTTTACAGGGCTGAGGTAGAGAACATAGAATGAGCTTGCTCTGATAATTATTCAAAGTCATAAAATTATAAGTCCATTTAAAGACTCATAATTGCACACACACAGAAGCTTCATTTGTAATAGTCCTAATAGTCTGAAAGCAATCTAAACATGATGAAAAGGTAAATGGATAATCAGATTTTGGTGCATCCATACAGTGAAATGCTACTCAGCTATAAAAAGTATGGACTACTGATACACGTAGGTTTGAATAGGCCTAGACAGAATTTGCACCAGATTTGTGAAATCTTTAAGATAAAAGGTGATTTCTAGCAAAATAAATATATTTCCCTGAGCAAACAGTCCTAAAAATAAAGCCTCAGTTTTGGGGCAGCTGCAAGAGTTCCATTATCATTAAGGTCCTAAGTGAGAACCTCAGGAGGCACTTTCATATATTTTGTGGAATAAAGGTTTTGGTATATGATGCAAGATATCTAGTGAGGGACAGCCCAAATGGAAGTAGAGGTTAGCAATATAGGGGATAGTTCTGGAGAAGTGTGGAAGAAATATCATTTCCTGACAAGCAGTAAAGCCACCAGATGGAATCAGGGTGAATCAAGGAGTGGAGAAAAAATGGAAGACAAGAATGGTACGGGGGAGGGGCAGAGCCCAAGCCAAGCAAATGGAATATTAAACACCCATCTTGCCTAAAAGTCTAAATCAGAATCTAGTCAAGAATCCATATCTTCAACAGGTTAATGAGGAAAATGAGTAAATAGAAGGGCAAGAGCAGTTTAAAGGGCACCATGAGGAAGCATCAGCTCAATTTAGAATATAGACCATTCTCTGTGACAAAATATTATAAGAAATGTCTCTAAAAACCAATGACATAAAATCAAAAAGAAGGAGGACTGTTGGAAATAAAAAAGGTATAAAACATAAATGCAACGTGTGGACCTTGTTGGAATCTCCCTTTAAACATGTCAACTGCATAGAGATAGTCTTGAGAACAGGAAAATTGGAATAGGAGTGAGAAATTATTTTTTTAGATATGCTGAATGGTGGTTATAGAATTTTTTTTAGAAGTTATGGCATATACTGAAGTATTTTTTTGTGAAATGAAATCATGTTTGGGAATATCTTTAAGGCAGCCAAAATGAAAAGGTATGGGGTGACACATGAAAATGATAGGGAAATTACCAAAAATTGTTGAAAATGAGTGCCAGGTATGTGTGGGTTCATTGTATTACTCTCCCTGCTTTAGTATTTGTTTGAAATTTTCCATAATGAAGATTTAAAAAAAAATATATGTTTGCTCAATCAATACCCATTAGTTACTTACTAAGGTCAGGCCTCAATAAAGCTTAGACATGAGGTCAGAACACTTGATCTTGAGTGCTTATGAATTTAAATCAGCCCTTTAGCCTCTTTTAAACTTGATTTCCCACCAAAATATTGAAATCAATGATGTTTACCTACCTCAAAAAATGTAGATTGATATGTTGTATGCGAAGATGGGCTGTAACCTAAGAAAACATTATTGAATATTATCTGTCATTCATTTAGTAACGATTCTGAAAATCTTTGTACTAGGCACTTTCACATTTGTATTTAAAGTTTTATCCTCACAATTATCTTCTGAAGTTAGTGTTTGATATGCAGTTTAGTAAGTGGAGAAATTAAAGTTTATTTGGGCAAATAGAATTCTGGGGTCCCTGGGTCCAGTGAGCCGCTGTGCAGAGCCTGAGACTGGCAGCCTTCCACACGCAGGCCCCCTCCACCCACTGGTACATGCCCAGTTATGTCAGTTTTAGATGAGTGGGGAGGTGTGGAAAATCCATTTCAGGCGATCTAAATGAGCGCCGTGATGAGGAATTTACAACCACAGCCTTTAAGAAAATGTCAGAAGTGGGAAAATCACTAAATTGTGTACAGTATTCTGTACAAAGATAATCCTAAAAATACATTCACCGGGCAACTGGGGAAAAAACTAATAAAAGCCAGATAGAAACTATATCTTGGGACAAAACAGTTTTCTTCCTCAATAATTGAGGATAAAGTAAAATTAATATCCTTACTGGCTTTGCGTGGCCTTGTTTCCCAAGAAGACTCAGCTCCAAGAACAGGAAGGACCCAATAATATCTTAAAGCCTTAATATTGTTAATGAGCTTCCCTGTGCATATAAATGATATCCTTAATGACACCACATTGTGACATGGAACCTAGGGCCAATATAGCTCTAGAAACTAGATTGCCATAAAATGGCTTTCTCTGGAGACTAGCAATTACTCAACTTGTCATTAATTCCCAGTGTAACAAGCTAATGCAAACTATGCTGGAAATTGCATCCAAGTTCTGTTAAAAAACAGGTCTTATGTAAATACAGCTAATGGTAAGAAGCAAACTGCAGGAAATAATGTTGGCATCAGCAGTGTCTTTGACTACAGAGAATAACTACACGACACCAAGCTCAATTTAAGCCTTCACTCCCACATCGGTTGTTCTGCATCATCAATGATCAAAGTCATCAACTTGACAAAGAATCTAATAATGATCGGGATTTGGGTGTAAGGGCTATATTTCTTTACTAAATCACTTTTATTACTCAAGTCTTGAATAAAGGTCTAGCAAATTGCTAAACTTTATCAGATGAAGTTTGGAGGACAGGAAAGAAGGATTCAGAATTTGAGAAGTGCTGAGTTGTGAACTAGAACTTGCCCTCACTATTTGCACAGATCCACATACATGTCCCATGCCAAATGGACTTCTGATAAATCTTAAGAGTTTCCTATTATGAACCTTGTGAAATAGTCTGCCTGCTGTTCTTACCTTGCTAATAAATATTCCTTAAGACCAGGGTTTCTTTTTCTATTTTATACATATATTATTTTGGTTTTCAATGACACATAATAATTGCAATTTGATATTTTGATTCATGTGTACAATTTGGAATGGTTTCTTTCTTTCCTTGATAAGAAAATATACATTCAAAGTATCCCGAAAAAAAGGTTTCCTTTAAAGTACCTGTGAAAGACGCATTGGGTTTCCACACCAGATTGGGGACCACAAGCAGGTTGAAAACCCTGTGAGAGCTTAGTTCTGTGATCTGCATGTTTGTGTTCATGTGTAGCCTATAAAATCAGAGAATCCAGGATTCAAACTAAGCACTCTTTAACATACGATATTCTTCTGATTCGACCTTGTATCTCTCTATAGACAGATAAGTTTGGCTTTCTCATTTTGTTGCCCTATGGTAGCCACTTTGTAGAAATCACCAATAGAATCCAGCAGAGACCACTGTGAGAGGACAATTGAAAATAAGATCTACCATGGGTGTGGTGGCCCATGCTGTAATCCCAGTGGTTCTGGAGGTAGAGACAGGAGGATTGCAAGTGCAAAGCCAGCCTCAGCAACAGCCAGGCCCTGAGCAACTCCATGAGACCCTGTCTCTAAATAAAATATGAAAAAGGTCTCAGGCTGTGACTCAGTGGTTAAGAGCCCTTGGGTTCAATCCCCAGCACAAAAAAAAAAAAAAAAAAAAAAAAAAAAAAAAACCGAAAAAAAAATTGCGCTGAAAACTGGGAGAAGAAAGTACATTTTTGCCTTATGGGTGACCTGGTTGTGTTTAAATACTTAAATTTCTGAATTTAATAATTTATTCATATGCATTTAGACCCTAGAATTAGAAAAAGTTTAAGAACTTAATGAGTGAACACCAGCTCTGTTGCTTACAAACTTTTGACTTTGTTCAAGGTATTAATCACACTGACCCTTTATTTCTTTACCTTTAAAATGGGTATATCCATTATAAAACAATGCAATGAAAGTTAATTAGCTAATCCACGTGAAGCATTTAGAATATTGCCTGACATATATCAAGTGTTCAATGAATACTAACTAGGACCAGTGAGACTTATAAAACATACTAGTATGTAATTTGCATATAGAAATATGCCACAATAAAACCCATTATTTGTGTAATTGAAATGCAACAGTCAAAAATTTCCCAAGTCTTAAGACTTTGAAATGAAGCCATTACTATTATTGTCCTTCAAGTATGTTCTTGGAGGTTTACACAATAGATTATTTTAAACTACCTCAACTATACATTTTCCCTTGTCTGGTAGTGTTCAATTTTATACACTAACAAATGTAAAGAAAGTACCTAAAAAATAAAACTAATCAATATTTATATTCATGTAATTAACTTAAAAATTATACGACTTCAATAGCTTGGTTTGTCAGTTTTAAGTGGTTGAAGTTTTCTATCCTTTAAATTCTTAATTTTCCCCCTTCACCTTAGTTGTATAGTTATTTGCTGTCTACACACACACACACACACACACACACATACACACACACACGCTCCCAAATTAAAGCAAGATAGGTTCAATCATTCTGGCACACAATTTGTTATATCTGATCAAAACTATAAAGCATTGATTTTTTTTCCTGAATCTTCTCACTTTATCTCTCCTGTCTCTCAGTTGTTTATGCAACACTACTAAACATCTAGAATTGAATCTTGGTCAAACTTGCACATCATGCAATATTTCAATAGAGATGTATTGCAGGTCCCTGAGAGTCGCCTTTGTGTCTACCAAGCAGTCCTATTCTAAATACAGTTTTTTACAGCTGCTTTCTGTCTATCCATGTACTAGCTCAGCTCCTGCCAAACAGGAAGTCACATTAAGCTCCAGACACTGTATTTCTATCCACAGGACTTCTCCATGATTTTGCTGCCTGGAGGAACTCAAATGAAACAATGGATGACAGATAGAACAAATGTTTTGGAGACAAGGGAAAAAAAGGCGACTTTCTGCAGATATTAACCAGATGTGTTAGAGTCCTTTGTTTATTCTCTCTTTTCCTCTTTTTGCAAAATAGTTTAAATCTAACAGATTCATTATATACAGCGAAGTGTTGTCATGTGAGCCCTTGAACCTTTTTCTTAAAAGTCAAGAGGTTAGGCAATTGTTTTGAATTCCATAAGGAAAAACAGATGTTGTTTGAAAGTCTCATGCTAATGGAATTTGGGCTGCATAAAGGATCTGGAAGCTTTGCCCTACTCCGATGCTACGACTCTTTTTTTTTTTTTTTTCACCAAACCACAGGATTAAGTCTAGATAATTCAGTAAGGTAGGTCAAAGCCTTTCTTTCTGCCTAAAAAGATGGCAGTGAATTTACAACAAATTCAATAGGTCAGGTTTTTTGTTTATTTGGTAAATTCTATTTTGGGACTGTGAGGTTAGAAAACTGAAAGCCTATACCAGTAATTATAAACAATAAACTTTTCATAAAGTGTCTTTGCTTTTATTCAGTGTACCAACTAGTTGAATCAATTTATTCAATAAATACTAAAGTTAAAAAATATCACTATAGAAACTGGAGTGGGTGGAAACAAATTCTACATAATACATCAGAATTATCTCATGTGATATGTCACCACCATGTTAACTTCATCTAACATTCCCAAACATGTCTGAATGCTTGTAATTTTGGATGTTTTGTAGAAACTTCAGCCCTCTGGAGCCTCCTCATATTATTGAAATCAAAATATCTAAAATATCCAGGGACAAGGTCTGGAATTTTGCACTTTTAAAAATCCTCAAGTGTTTCTCATATTCAAACCAATTTGAGAATCACTGGTCAACACAAGAGATTTGTCAACTACTCAGTTAATTACATAGAACTGTTAATAGATGATTAATAGCAAAAATTCAAGAGTTGATTCTAGAGTGCCCAGAATTTTGTCCTGTGAGAACACATTCAACTTAGGTCTAAAGAACTCACTGGGCTGGTTGTTGAGATGCAAAGTTAGAGTTGAAATTGTACAGAAAATTAGTTTAAGTATTTTCTACATGAGGATTCTGAGGCCCAGAGAGATGAGGGAGTCTTGAAATCAGCACATCTGGACTTGATCTCTAGAAAATGTTTGTGGTCTCCAGTGCTTCCTAGCTTTGATAGCTTCATAATTATAACTTGTGTTGGGAAACATCTGCCCACAGGCATATCAGCTGACCACATGGGTCTCAAGTTTCCTTTAGCTTGACCAAACTTTAGAGTAGCTTCTCCTTGCTCCTGGGACCCACCGACCTCCCTTTCCTTAAAGCATTGACATTAGAAACTTCTCATTGTAAATTATTTCTCTGCTCTTTGAGAAGCAAGTCTCGTTAGAAGTTCCTTCCCAGTTTCACAGGTGTGAACTGGCTTTTTCAAGGACCTGGGAGTCATCTCTTTGAGATGCAGTCATCAAAGATGGTAGTACCCCATCTCAGTCTCTTTGGAAAGATAGGAGCCTTGCTACAGAGGCCCCTTGCTCCAAGCTGTAGAATTGCCTCCTGTCATGAAGATCCTAGCAAGTATACTTTTCCTTTGTGTAAAGTTGATTATCAAACACAAGCAGGATGTAATGTCTCCTGCCTCAGTTCTTAAAAATGCTCCATTTCTTTGCAGAGCAGAGCTGAGCAGACTGAGTTCTGGTCTCTCAGAACTCTATTGCATCTGCTTTGAGTATGGTCTTCCTTCACTGTTTAACTTTGTCTTATACTATTTGTGCTTTGATGCAGGATACTGGGCCTTTTCCATGAAGGTCACTCAGACCCCTCTTGTGTTTTCACCTATTTTCTAATGATAGGACTCTTGTCTTTGTGTCTCTTTTTGAGGAGGCAGAAATCTCAACATGTATCATCTATCTAAAAGGAAAATGAGCATCCTAACTATAAATTACAGAAGGGCTGTTGAGGGTCCAGGGCTTCAGCTCCACTTGTCACTGCCAGACATTATGCCAAGTAACTGGATAGGGACGGCAAAGAAATGAAAAGGGCAGTAAAGTGGCAGTGACAGTCACAGCAGTGTGAGCTCTCCAGTCTGGCCAGGAGAGGCGTTACCCTGAGGCCTTGCTAAATTGATATTCACATCCGTATCTAGAGAGCTATGACACCAGTTTGAAATCCTTGGGAAAAGTAACTGAGGGGAGACAAGTTATTTTTTGTTTTCAGGATTTTTCCTCTTGAGACTTAGAAAGTCATAACAGTAGGTCTATTTAACTTGGAAAGAACAGAAAACCTTTCACTGATATTTTTTGATGCCCAGATTACTGGATATTCTGAACACAAAGCATAGTAATGATAGTAAAAGAAAGCTAAGTCTTTGAGGTGGGGACAAACATTCAAAGCCAAAGGATACTCTAGGACCTTTTCACTAAACCATAGTCAGGACAGCATGTGGTGCCATGTTCCGTCTACAGACATATTTTCTTTCTATACTGATTTTTTAGGGAGGCTCTGAAAAGTATAAACTGGGTAGACTTAAACCACAGAAATCTATTATCTCACAATTCTAGAGTCTAGAAGCCCATGATCAAGGTGTTGGCTAGAACGGATTCTCTGGTGCTATAAAACAGAATCTGTTCCATACTCCCCCCTAGTTTATGATGATTTGCTGAAAATCTTTGGCCTTCTTTGACTTGTAAAATTAAAACTCTTAATCTCTTCTTTTATCTTCACAGGGCATTCTCCTTATGTATGTCTATCCAAATATTCCCTTTTTATAAGGACATCAGCCTATTCAAGCATTAAACTGTGGTCTAGTTTAATGGGCATCAGAAGCTTGTGTTTAAAGAGAAATGTTGGAGTCAAAGAGAACTGGTCTGGAATCAGAATTACCCTTTCACTAACATGTGACCTTGACAAGGTATTCAATCCATCTAAGCCTCAGATTTTCACCTGTGAATAAGGGAATTGTATCTACTGTGTTAGTCAACTTTCCATAGTTGTAACAAACACCTGAAATAACTGAAAAGAAAAAAATGATAATTTTGACTCATGGTTTTGGAGGTTTTATTCTGTGGTCACGTAGTCTATTGGCTTTGGATCTGTGTTGAGGCAGTGCATCATGGTGGAAGTATGTGGCAGAGTGAGCTTCTCACCTCATGGCAGCCAGGAAGTAAAGACAAAGAGACAGGAAGAGGCTGGGGTCTCAGTATTCCATCCAAGGGTGTGTTCCCAGTGATGTAACTTCTGTCTACTAGGCCACACCTCCTAAATGCACCTCCCGATAGCAGCACGGCAGGTGACCAAGTCTTTACTTACATGGGCCTTTGGAGCTTCCAAATTATACCATTTACCACACAGGAATATTATAATAGGAACATTCTATATATATACTACGTACTAGGCACTAATTCCAGGTGGAATATATACATGTGTGTGTAATATATATATATATACAATATATTCAATTCAAAAATATATTCAATATATTTAATTCAAAAATATATATGTATATGTATTCCATCTGGAATTAATGCATAAAAAGAGTTAAATAAATTGTTTTCATAATTGATAACATGTAAGATTCCAAAGTGCTTTATGTTTTTGAAAATCAAGTGAATTACTGTACACATATTAATGTGACAAATTTTTCTGGAATTAATTAAACATTATAAAAATTAAAATATATATGTTTATTAGAGCTGAGATAAAATGAGCTTTGAAAAATTATGGCTTTAGTATAACAATGATATATGTGGAAACAGAAGTTGGGTAGTGGTTCTGTAAGAGAAAAATAAATGTTGGAATCCCTAATACATGTGACCAGAAAATGAATGGAAGTGAGGAAATAAAATTATAGGCAGCCAAAAATTAGAATTGTTAAATGTTCATATTTAAGTCAGTCTCTTGATGTTACAGCTGTGAAAATAGAGATTCAGAGGGTCAATGTGGGTAAAGGAGGAAGGGGAAGGGCTCCAGCACTTTCCTTGCTTTTAGTGCCAGGGATTGAACCCAGGGTCTCCTCGCATATGTTAGGCGCTGGCTGTACTACTGAGCTGTATCACCTGCCTGAGGATTTTCCTCCATCTCTAACCTAAGTACACATAAAGTACCATGCCAAGAAATCTTCCATTCTCTGTTGCCAACCACACTGTTGACACTCCGCCTTTATTAGGTAGGATTCCTGGAGACCCCGGTCAACCTCAGCCATGGTGTGGCTGAGGTGATCACTACAGAGCTGGGTCTAGCTATCAAGTGTTCTGACTATATGTACCTTCTATGCCATTTTATTCCCAGAAAAAAACATATGTAAAAAGGAGCTATAGATGTGCAACATGATGAAAACAGTAAAACATAAACTTTTGATGTCAATAAAAGGAAGCAAATAATATAAAGTTTTAAGTTTTGAACCAAACAACTCTAAAACATTTTAAAAATTATTTTTAAAATTATTTTTTTAAATATTAAGGAAGTAGGTGAATAGCTTAGCCTGTACAGCTCTTGCTGAGCATGTGCACGGGCCCAGGTTCGAATCCCCAGCACCTCAGAAGAAAGCAAAAAGTAAAATATTAAGCACTGAATGCATCACACTACTTCCGGAAGCATCTTTAACAAGATGTCAGATGACTCTGGGGAAAAGGCACTGAAGTCCAAAGATCTAGAGTTGCTAACCTTTGGGCTTATGGGGTATCTCAGATTGCTGAACTGCAATTTCTTTTTACTGAGAGAAATCATGCAGGCATAAGAGAGATGCAAAAGAGGCATCTGAAAACTCATTTTTAAAGGAGTATTATTTTTTTCTTTACTTTCATCCATGAGACCCTTCTTGCCTAAATGGCATAGAATCCTACTATTCAAAATCAAGCTCTCTGTCCTCTGGGAGATAATCAGTACCCATTTTAATTGTCATAACTGCAGTAAAAGTTGCTAAGTGAAGCAAAGGCCTTTGGTTCTAAATCTAAACTTTATTTCAATGAACGAATCCAGAGAAAATGAACTTTGCTTCCTCATACTTCCTGTATTATAAAATCTGAGTGACTATAATGAAAAATATACAGACTCTCTAAGGAATAAAAACCTGGGAGCCATCTCAGTGTCCCTGGGCTTCCTGCCAATAGTCTAACTTTTGATGGACAGTTCTTGTTAAAAGTAAGAAAATCAGCAAGCATATCAACTGGGAAGGCTTTTTACTTCAATTGACACAGTGTAGCTCTACCACCAGCTTAAATAGATAAGGCCTTTTATCCCCTTGAAATAAGATGTGGCAGCCTAGGTGTGGTGACATTGCTGGAGGATGTCATTCCCAGTACAGGCTCCTCTGTCCTTCCTGCTTCACTACCCTCAGTGGGTGGCTCCCATCCTAATGCTTGCAATACGCTTGCAGTACCTCTAGTCTTTGAATCAGCCTGTCCTGAAAAAAACAGGGACAAAGGAGAAGGATGAAGGAGAAAAAAATTGAAGAATATGATGCTTGAGTTATCACCCCATTAAAAAATTACTCAAAGTCCCCATCTTACTGCATATATCTCATAAACTAAAATTGTAACACATGGTCATCCTTAGCTGCAAGAGAGCCTGGATAAAATAATGTTTAGGCCTTCCTAGACTTTATAATTAAGAAAGAAATAATAAAGTAAAATCATGAATGGTTTTGGGGAAGCCAATCCACTCAGTCTTTCACAACAAGTAAACCCATTTAATTGATTTGATGAAATTGCAAATGATTTATTTTCTCAAGTCAAAAGTTACTTTATGGTCTTTCTTCTCAGATATCCATATTCTCTACTTTTATCTATATTGTCTTAAGAACTTCTTGGTGTTAATACACAAATTAAGGACAACGTATGTGGACTTGAGTCATAGTTTACTGGGGATGCTAAGTGTATCTGTGTCTCTAGGTGCACATGTGTGTAAATTCTGGAAGGGTTGCATAGATCAGTGATATAATATGTCTATTTGCTCTTACTGATACACTTTTCACTCCCTTTTAACCCTGTGTTCTACTCTGGATGGCTGAATATATTAGCAGGATTTCCATGTTCTGGGGTCTCCAATTGAGTTAACCAATGAGGAGTCTCAATTGGAGATCAGAGTGCAGGGGGACAATGAGGCTATTATCCACTTATACTCCAGGTTTCTTCCAGTGATTATTTGTACCTCCATCAAAAGTATTTGCTCCTTTCAAGAAACCCTGCTCTATAGCCAATAGCAATAAGCAGTATGTGTGTGTATTACAATCAGGAACATCCTGACTGATAATAATAATATAATTTATTATAATATAATTTATTATATTATTATTATTACAATAATTTTATCCAAATGATAGTGTGTAAATATGTTTTAAAATACAGCATATCTTTGAAATAGTTGTCTAGAAATAGGAATAAAATGATCTAAGATTCACTTCAAAATAACTTTAAGTGAAATAGGATGGTAATGGGTTAAAAAACAAAAACAAAAAACTTGATATTTGTTGAAGATACTTGATAGGTACAACACACACTTTCTCTAATTTTGCATATATTGGAAGTTTTTACAGTTAAAATTAGAAATAAAATAGGCATTGTCACCTGTTTCAGCAGTTAGCTATGTGTTTGCTTCAAGGGTCTGTGCAGAACTAAAACAGAATGAAACAATTCTGAGTTAAAAGCAAGTTCTCTTGCTAAGAATGAAGTCAGCAGGACTATAATCCTCACTCAGAGACACCAAAGAAGCTGAGAAAAGCTTGGCCCCTCTTCAGGTTGTTCAACTCAGCTAAACCTGCATATGTATATGCGTTTTGTCTCACTTCTCTTCCTCTTCTCCTTTACTTATTTTATTGTATTTGTATATATTTTGGTACTGGGGATTGAACCTAGGAGCACTTTAACACTGAGCTACATCTCCACTCCTTTTTATTTTTTCATTTTGAGACATAGTCTTGCTAAGTTCCTAAGGTTGGCCTCAAACTTGTGAGCCTCCTTCCTCAGCCTTCAGAGTCAACAGGATTAGATAGGTGCCACCATACCAGATGCCTCTTTAAAAACTCTCCCCACCTTCGGAAATTTTCAAAGATGGAATATATTTGAAGTAACATTTATCCTATCTTCCTTCAAATATGGCTTAGACTAAAACCTGTTTCCTACCATTTGAC
The DNA here is from genome assembly GCF_902686455.1 of Sciurus vulgaris. Classification (NCBI taxonomy): domain Eukaryota; kingdom Metazoa; phylum Chordata; class Mammalia; order Rodentia; family Sciuridae; genus Sciurus; species Sciurus vulgaris. The sequence continues at coordinate 115,842,619 of NC_136464.1, forward strand.
TCCAAATATTTCTAGAACAGTGAAAGCACTGTTGCTCGCCTCTTCTCCCAGGGTGGTACTAATGTCCCCGCTACCCCAACCTGGTAATGGAATGACAATTCCACATGAGCCCTTTTTCCTGAAGTGTTTCCTATGAGTCAGGAACTGGAATAGAGATTGAATCATTTTGTCATTTACCCTGTACCACAAACCCATGAGATGGGTCTTATTTGCCCGATTTCATGATAAGAAAGTTGAAGCTTAGAAAAGTTAGTTCAAGGTCACACAGCTTGAATCTCAATTCTGGTATTTGAACATAGGAAAACATGTGACTGTTTCCCCATCTCACACAGGGCTACATGTTAGATCTATATATTACACAGAGAAAATTGTGGATCTAGCAGTGGAGATTTTTAGATATTTGGTAGGAAGATATGTGAATTAAGCCAAGAAAATTTCCTGATCTGCATCCTTTTCCTCTGTGATAGTTAGATTCATGATTATTTGTCTGTTCCTTTAATTCTTCCCCAGGGATACTTACTGAATTCTTTTCATGTACTCAGCCCTGCTCTGTGGCTTTGAGATAAAACAGTGTACAAGACTGAGGAGGCTCCTACCTAGGTGAAGTTTGCTGTCAGCTCTAATAGGAGGGAGGAAGTTTGTAAAGGCAAATGATAACAAATTAACAGAGACTTTGAAGGAAATAATTAGGGGAATAGATCCAAAGGGCAGAAAAATTTACATTAGATTGTACTATCAAGTAAGGTATCTTTGGCTTAGCCGATGAGCAAGGGTTAACATAGTACGAGATTTGGTTTGTTTTGGTAAAGGGGCAGTAAGGAAGATGGAAAATTCCAGGTGGAAGGAATGGGTGGGTTTTGTAAACCAAAAAACATTGCTTTTCTCTTAGAGGCTGAGAGCATTATGGGTGTAGCTGTGAGAAAAAAGAAGTTGAGAGCAATAAAGTTGGAGATACAGGCAGGGAGCAAATTAGAACCTTGAAGATAAAGAAGCTTGAAGTTAGATTGTAACTGCAGCTCCCTTGGAAGCTGTCTTTAAAGGAATTACTTTCCCCTCCTCTTCCTAATCTTTCTCCTAACCTTTAAAGATCCATCCCTTTCACATGAGCTTCTAAATTCTAAAGAGAGGCCTCTATAATACCAACTCCTTTCTTTAGCTCATATAAACTGACTTAACCAAAAAGTAATGTGTCTGAAAGTGCAGATATGCTGGCTCTGAAGGTCACGGTCCCTTTAGTTGGTCTGGAGAGGAAACAGATAAAGAGATCAGTCAGGTGTTCTGTGAAGAGGAAGACCCCACCCAGAGTGTGGATTTCTTGCCCATTGTCCCATTGGACCTACAAAAGTCTAGTCCACCCCTGAACCCCATAAGACAGAGATTTGAGATAGATCTTCTCTGTCGTCTCCAAAGCCGCATTTGAATAAAACTGCTTCTTTTCACCAACTTCTGTCTCCCAAATTTTCACCTGAGTGATTAGCAACAAAGACATTTGATCTGTGCAACAATTTTGGCACTCCACATCCAGAGCAACAATGCTCACCTCCGGCATTTATTATTACCAAAGCAAAGGACTTATTGGTAAACTCTGTGTGACTCCCACCTACGTCCTACAATATAGGAGTCTACTTTGCTCCCCCTTCCTGGCTGCACAGTCCACATCCTTCCTGTTTCTTCACTATGGTAAACTCATCTTGTTTCTCCTGAGCCTGCTGACCTTGTCTTCTTGATATTAATGCAAACACCAGCACCCACCCAAGGCAGAAATTTACATTATTCACTCATATCTTAGAATGTTCTCCAACAAGCGACAAGCTCTACAGATTCTCTATCCCCAGCATCCCTTATAGCTGAATTTTCCTCTGCCTTTTTATTTCTACTGCCTCAGATCAGGTATTCATCATTTCTTGGAATGATTTCCTGGCAGTTTTACTTTCCCTCTAATCTCACATGGCTCCCTCTGCACCCTCCATTACTATTGCTAAACTGACCTTCTAAGCCTCAATATTACATCCTTTTCTGGTAAATCATCTACCATATACTTTACTCTGAATAAAGTTATAATTGTCAGTATGGCACCAAAGACCCTCTACCCTTGTCTACCTCAAGTCTAACCTTTTACTGCATCATTTGAGAGCCTTTTTCTTCTCCTCATGCAAAAGTGCTTGCCGTGCCCCTGACAAGCCAGCCTATTTCACACCTCTCTGCTTCTGCTCATTTTGCCCATAATGCAGGGATGGCTTTATTGAAAGAGGAGTGACTCCCCTTTGAAGATAAAGATTTATCATTATATGTTCTGGAATGCTTCCATTCCCAACTCAGCATTCCGCACATGACTCCAAACCTGCACCTCTGACAATTTGGCAACACATTAATTTCTCTCTTTTTCAAATTAATGTGCCAGACTTTTTTATTTTTATCTATTCCAGATTAAAATAAATTAGGATCAGAGATTTTCCTACCAGATAATTACTGCTACATAAAATTTACAGGTGGAACATTTTATACATTACAGTGTATATAGTTATTTAAGCTATTTCTAACAGTGTGAACAGTGACCATGATGTTAGTAGGATGTATGTTTTACTGAGAGCTGACATGCTTCTAATGGCACATACACTGCTGCAAATTCTTCAATACAGACAACAGGTGTGCAAGTGTGTGTGTGTGTGTGTGTGTGTTGTAATTTATGGCCAGTATGCATCCACATTTTTATTATTTAGCAATTTGTTCCTTTCATTTCATTACTTGAATGAAATTCCCTTTTTTGCAATAAGTCATTTAAATTATTCTTTATTTTTTACATTTCTTTCAAGTAGAACTTGGGATCATTATGTCACAGCAAGAAGATTCCAAAATTAACCTAAATGTTCGAAAATACATGAAATTGGATATGTCATTTTAGTTTGCTTTTGAAAGATGTATAAAGTAATTTCATGCTATATCATCTATTTATATTGTAAGAGAGTACGCTCTACCATTAACGAGTAAACTTTTGTATTTATTTCATAATTCTCTTCCAAATGATGTTGGTATTCCCTTGGGCATCTCACCTAATTAAGTATTATCTTACACCAACTGGATCCTTCAGCACTAAAGTATGCATACATTTTACCTTGTTTTCCACAATGGAATCAACTAGGAATAGGACAAAATGAACCTAATTTATCTTATATATTTGGGAGGAAATTATACATACAGATAAATCATTTTCCATGGTTCATTTCTTATATTCCCTTCTTAGGGCACATATTTGAGCCTCTCTAGAGGCTTCTTGTGTCTCCCTATGGAGGAAGGAAGGAGGGGAGTTTGGGGGGAAGAGAAGGGTGGGAAGGAAACAATATATTTAGAACATATTGAGACAGTCCTAGTTTATTTGTTAATTTTTTTGTTTTGTTTTGCTTTTAAAATTGTTGATTTTCCTAATGTCTTAGCAACATGTAAGGAAATTATTTTTAATCTAACATTATAAATATAGAGAACTGTATCAATAATATACTAGTACTAAAATAACCTCACATTTATTTCACAAACCACATGTGGTCACTGGTGTAACTTCTCTTTCAGTGAATCCATGTCTTTCAATAAGTTTCTAAATTCTGTTTGTTTTGATTTGAGGTTTTTCTAATAATTTTCTTTGGAGGGAGCTCTCTTAGGTTTTAATATCGCGTTTATGCTGGTTTCATTAAATGGTAATTAGAAAGTTTTTCTTCTTATATGCTCCTGAACAGTTTAGCCAGCATTAAATCAGAACAGTTTAAACACCATCAGTAACTAACTCCCTTTGGCTGCTATTTTGAGAGGAACGCTCTTTGGCAATCCTTTAGTTCTCACATAGTACTGTTCCTTTAGATTTTTATATCCTCTCTGGCCAGTTTGGAAGTTATAATTTCCTGGAAAATTATCTATTTCATGTATATTTTCATGCCTATTTTTGCAGAGTTGAACAAAGACATCTCACAGGAATATTTTAATGTTCTATCCATATGTGGTAATTTCTTCTTTCTCTTTTTTTTTATTATGGGTATCCTGTAACCATTTTTTTTCTGAGAACTTTTGCTACGTCTTTATTCATTTTATTGTGTTTTCTCTTAATATCCATCTCTTTGAATTTATTTAATAGATCTACCATTTTTCTGGTTGCTAATTTATATTTCTACTTGTTGCCTTTTGTTAATTTTCCTTCTATTTTATTATTTCTTAAATATTTGTCTGTGTTTTTTCTTAATTTTCCCAGTTTCACAATTAGTTGATTGACTTTCCTTTTTATTTTTTAATTTTTGGTTAATTAATGTGTATTTAGGATGGGATTTTTCTTTTTCTTCTAACATTAATTTTGATTGATCTCAAATCTTCTGATATAAAACATTTTTGTAATCACTACTTCCTAATTATTTTTTTTCTACAGTCAGTTTTGTGAGGAATTTTTTGTTTTGTGATCACAGAGTATTGAAATTTAAAAATGGCTACCTTTTTGCTGTATATATATATGATTTTTTTTATAAATGATCTATAGACACTTGAGAAAATATTTTTCTGTATTTAAGAGAGTTAAATATTTAATTGTCAGAAGATATCAGTTTTTATTTAGGCCTCTCATTCTTTTATGGATTGAAAGAGATGAATTAAAATGTACTAACACTTTTATATTGTAATCCTATAATTGTGACTGAATTCATTTTTATGTTAATATTGCTTAGACAAAAAACTTTTATAATCATTTTATAATAATTATATTTATATTTATAAAATAATTATAAAAGTATTATAAAATAATTATTGAATGTTGGACTGTATTTGATTTTCATTATGGACTGTACATGTTATCATTATAATATGATTTTGTCTATGTTTCTGATAAAAAATATAATTTTTGCTTTACCTGCATTTACATTTGCCTGGTTTATTTGTTTCTGTATTTTGTTTTTGTTTTAGGGTCCATGTTTTTTATCTGTAGCTTTTCTGAGCTTCTTTTGATTTGGGGGACTGGAGATGTAATGCCAACAGAAAAATATTTGATTTGGATTTGACTTTTCAAAAGGAGGTTTTAGCCCATTTGTATTCATAAACATACTATATTTCTTATGTTTTAGTTGATCTCCAAATACCATGGGAAATTTTCTGTTTTTAATGCTTCCTTTATTTATTTATTTTTTTAACATAGTATGGTTTCCTTTACCTGCTATATTTCAACTTATAATTTAGAATTTTTCTATATTGAACTTAGATTTTTTTTTTTTTTTTGGTTTCATGTATTTAAACTTTCATTTTTGTAACCAGTCTGAACATTGATAAAATAAGCACATTGCTTTTTCCTTCCCTCCCTTCTTCTACTATTTAGTGCCATTTTTAAATTACATTTTTTAAATCATTTTCATGGTATTTATTTGGTTTTCCTTTTACATATGAGCACATCTCAATTTTTGATTGACAACTTAAAATCCAGGCTTTTGTGGCCCTGGTTCTTTACAATGAAAAAGACACAGCACTTTTGGTAACTTCCACATCCTTTCCCTTTCTTTGGTCAATTTTAATTATAGGTAGTTTTTGCCTTTGCTACATCTCTCCTGACTAGAAGGATGAGAAGAAGACAGAGTTGAAAATAAAAATCACTGTAGGCAGCATTCAAACTTTTATTAGTGGTAGACGACTATTTCCTAGCCCAACTCAACTCCAAGATTTAGGAAAGCATGAAGAGGAGTCACATGATAAGGAGTGCTGGGAGGAAGGAGATTCTGCCACTCCCTTTCCTAGTTGAATATTTGCTCAGGCAGCAAGAGTGCTACCAATGCACCATTTCTACTAAAATAGGAATATGAGGATTGGAGGAAAATGGTGAAGTAAGAGGGATTTGTGGAAGAGCAACCCTCTCTCTCCACCTGATGTGCCACTGAGGCAAAGTACATGGTATGTCCAGGGCTCTCTGGGGTGTAGCTCAACTTGAATTGGAGCATCGTCCTCCAATACAGTCATCTTATGGATGAGGGGATCCCAGTTGTAAGTTGGTGTTAAATACATCATGGAGACTGGAGTAGAAATGGAACCAAAGCCAGATTTGAGCCTAGGGTAGACCCTCCTAGACCTTCATGTCTGGCTGGCTGAGCTAGCATTTAGATTCCTGTAACACCAAAGATATCTATTGCCACTCAAGATTGGCCAGAAAAGATTTGCAACAAAGAAATGAGGATCTTGTCAGGGAAGAGAGAAATAAAGAGGGAGTGGAAGAGTGTACTTCAGTTGCCTATCTTCTCATTTCAGGTGAAGTCTATGCTGAGAGGGAGTTTGGAAAAGCTTTAAATAGTGTCTGATTGAAATACTAATGGGCCACAGTATTAATAATTAAAAGTGATTGGAAATTAATGGAATTCACCAAGGTATCCTTTAGGAACTGGAAAAGGAATTTGACATAGCATGCCAAAAGGCACTAATTCAGAAAAAATAAAACCTTTTCAGGATTTCACATCTACAAGCTCCAAAAATGCTGGTTATTTTGTCCTTGTATGAATAATATTGTGGCTTCCTTTCTAAAAAGATTATTTTTCAGCTCTACTAAGGTCTAAGTGACACACAGGTTTTACAGCTATAATTTTGGTATGTAACTTGATGCATTGATGTATGTACACATTGGACATAATCACCACAATTGGCAGTTCTGTATGCATCCACACTGACATTTTAAAAAGTTTCAGGTCAATGCTTCTATAAAATGGTCCTTTGTAATAAAATATCCAAATCTACTTTTGAAGTTTTGCTGTGTTAGTCAAATGTCTATTACTGTAACAAAATACCTGAGTTAACTTAAAAATGAAGAAAGCTGAATACGGATTTCTAGGTTTGCCACCACCATTTGTTGAAAAGACTATCTTTTCTCCATTTTAGGTTTTTGGCACCTTTGTCTAGTATGAGATAACTGTATTTATGTGGGTTTGTCTCTTTGTCTTCTATCCTGTACCATTGGTCTACCTGTCTATTTGGTGCCAATACCATGCCATTTTTGTTACTATTGCTCTATAGTAGAGTTTAAGGTCTGGTATTGTGATACCTCCTGCATCACTCTTCCTGCCCAGGATTTCTTTGACTATTCTGGGTCTTTTGTTCTTCCAGATGAATTTCATGATTGCTTTCTCTTTTCCTATGAGAAATGTCATTGGAATTTTAGTTGGAATTGCATTAAATCTGTATAGTGCCTTTGGAAGTATGGCCATTTTGATAATATTAATTCTGCCTATCCAAGAACATGGGAAATCTTTTCATCTTCTAAGGTCTTCTTCAATTTCTTTCTTCAATGTTTTGTAGTTTTCATTGTAGAGATCTTTCAACTCTTTGGTTAGATTGATCCCCCAAGTATTTTCTTTTTTTTTTTTTGGGGGGGGGGGCGGGAGTGGTGCTGGGGATCGAACCCAGGGCCTTGTGCTTACAAAGGCAAGCACTCTACCGACTGAGCTATCTCCCCAGCCCCCCCCCTTTTTTTTGAGGCTATTGTGAACGGAGTTGTTTTCCCCATTTCCCTTTCAGATGTTTCATCACTTATGAATAAAAATGCTTTAGATTTATGCACATTGATTTTATATCCTGCTATTTTGTTGAATTCATTTATTAGGTCTAGAAGTTTTCTGGTGGAGTTTTTTGGATCCTCTAAATATAGAATCATGTCACCAACAAATAGTGACAGTTTGCGTTCTTTTCCTATTCATATCCTTTTAATTTCTTCAGTCTGTCTAATTGCTCTGACTAATATTTCAAGGACGATGTTAAATAAAGTGGTGAAGAGGGTATCTCTGTCTTGTTCCAGTTTTTAAAGGGAATGCTTTCAGTTTTTCTCCATTAAGAATGATGTTGGCCATGGGCTTAGTATAAATAGCCTTTAAAATGTTGAGATATGTTCCTACTGTCCCTAGTTTTTCTAGTGTTTTGAGAATGAAGGGGTGTTGTATTTTGTCAAATGCTTTCTCTGCATCTGTTGAAATAATCATATGATTCTTAATCTTAAGTCTAAAAACTCAACTTGAAATGGATCAAGGATCTAAGAATTAGACTTGAGACCCTTCACCAAAGAGAAGAAAAAGTAGGCCCAAATCTCCATCACATTGGCTTAGGACCACGCGTCCTTAATAAGACCCCCATAGTACAAGAAATAAAAGCAAGAATCAATAAATGGGATAGATTCAAACTAAAGAGATTTTCTCAGCAAAGGAACTAAACTATCAATAATGTGAAAAGAGAGCCTACAGAGTAGGAGAAAATCTTTTCCACACACACCTCAGACAGAGCACTCATCTCCAAAGTTTACAAAGAACTTGAAAAATTTTACACCAAAAATACAAAGAACCCAATCAATAAATGGGCTAAGGAACTGGGCAGATACTTCACAGAAGAAGACACACTGGTGATCAACAAATATATGAAAAAGTGCTCATCATTCCTAGTAATTAGAGAAATGCAAATTAAAACCACCCTAAGATTTCATCTCACTCTAATTAGAATGGCTATTATCAAGAACACAAGCAATAATAAGTATTGGCCGGGATGTGGGGAAAAAGTCACATTCATACATTGCTGGTGGAGTTGCAAATTGGTGCAGTCACTCTGGAAAACAGTATGGAGATTCCTCAGAAAACGTGAAAAGGACCCACGATTTGACCCAACTATCCCACTCCTCAGTTTATACTCAAAGGACTTAAAATCAGCATACTACAGTGATGTAGCCACATCAATGTTCATAGCAGCTCAATCCACAATAGCCAGATTGTGGAACTAACCTAGATGCTCTTCAGTTGAGGAATGGATAAAGAAACTGTGATTGATATATATATATATATATATATATATATATATATATATATATATATATATAATGGAATATTACTCAGCCATGAAGAAGAATAAAATTATGGCATTTGCTGGTAAATGAAATAGGCCAAGCCCAAAAAACCAAAGGCAGAATGTTTTCTCTGATAAGTAGATGAAGATACATAACAAGGGGGGTGGCCAGGGGGTGGAGAGAAGAATGAAGGAACTTTGGATATGTAGAAGAAAATGGGGTGGGAGGGGTTGGGGGAAGGAAAGAGAGTAGAATGAGACAGATTGTATTACCCTATGTATATGTATGATTACATGAATGGTGTGAATCTACACTGGGACCTATGGTGAAGCAGACATCATAGCAAGAGTGAGTACTGGACAGAGGAAGTCAGTTCACCTCATGGCCAAAAACAAAAGAGAGAAAGAGAAAGAGACCAATGTCACACAATCCCCTTCAAGGGTATACCCCGTTGACTTATAACCTCCCAGGGGGTCCTACCTCTTAAAGGTTTCCAACACCAGTAGCATAAAGTAGAGGACCAAGCATTTAACACATGAGTCCTGCAAGGGCATACCAGATCCAAACTATTGCCATTCCTGAGAGTTTAAGACTCTCTTTGCCTCTTTCCATCCTTCCCCGTATTTAGGCAAGCCCAGTATTCCCTTTTGGGGGACATTTGGAGATTCAAACCATACAGGTTCCTTCCTGTGCACCTAAAGTCATCTCCCATCACAGTAAAAGTCCCAAGTGATTTCCTGTTCTTTTCTCTCCAGCTATTTTTGGATATTCCTGGGAACCTTTCTGTTTTAGTCAGAGCCTTCTATGTGAGTAATAAACCTTCCCATACCCTCTTGGTGTGGATTTGTGGTATCATCATTCTCAATATTTGTACCAGTTTGGGGTGGGAGTCCATTTTGTTTCTGCTTGATATCCATGACACCTTTGATTTAGAGTGTCTCTGTTTCCATGATTCCTTCCAGACTGTGCTTCTTCACGGGAAAGGAATAACTCATGTTATGTCTTTCTCAAGAGGCCCATGATTCGGCTTTCCCATGATCCTGGACCATAATGTTGATTACTTAGTTAAATTCACACAACCTGCTTTGAAGAACTGTGTTCCATCCCATTGCTTAAAATTCCAGCTTCAGTCGTACTTTCTCAGCATTTTCCCTGTCTCTATTTGGCCTCCATTATATTTGGCAGCCTTTCTACATATAACACAGTTCCAATTTTATTGAAATGTGAGTTTATGCTTCTGTTTCTTGTTCTTTTTAAGTTAGAGAGCAGAAATGGACAGGGACACAAGGCTAACACTTTAAATCTAAAATTTTCTAATTCATTTTGTTATAAATAGTCTGTGCCAGGATCTAGGAAGTAATTGACATACACTTAAAATCAAATAAATTAATATCATTATATTAGTACACCTGGAATCATCAAAGTTACCTTTTGTGATTGTAAAGAGACTATGTAAGTTATCATAATTCCTAGGCTCCAGAAAAGAGAGAGCAAGGGAGGAGAGAGAGCATTGCTAAGAAAAGCAATTCAGGTGGTTGAACCTTATTAAAATTCCCAATTTAGAACTTGAAATGGAATGAATGTTTGATTAGCAACTCTCTGGATAACTCACAGCCTCACAGAATATTTTGATTATCTGGGAGAGGCTCCCATGATTCACAAAATGAATTTCTTCACCTTGATAAAGATGCCTTGATAAAATGCATGCCACTGGTTTCCGTCATGTGGCAGGGCTGCAGACTGATGCTTCCCTGGAGATATTTTTGCTCTCAAAGATGTGCTACTGATATGCATATTTTTTCTTCTACTAATTATAATATGATGGAAATTATTTATTACCAAAGACTAGCATATCCTTCGGCAAAAAACTGCAAAACATTTCGTTAAAGTTCTTATGCTAATCTTACCAACTCTGTCTTCATACAATACTATTTCTCTGGGTTTTGTTTTGTTTTGTTACAGTTTTTTTCTATGTGGAGCATGTACAGCAATGGGGGCCAAGTCTGAATGTGGGCTTCCTCAGTCCTGACCAGTCCTCCAAAAGAAAAGGGATCCTTTTAAAGAAACATGCACAGGTAGTTTAATTCTGAAGTCTCTGTTTTCCAACTTCCCAAGCCTTGGAAGACGTAAGAGACAGGTGAGAAAGAACTGAAGCTATTTTCCTCATGCTTTATATGTTTCCAGAGGGCATGGCTTAGAGAAACTGCTGCACTTTCATCTCTAGTCTTAAAATGACATGACATGAAACAAACAAGTAACAACAACCACAAAACACTAACATATCACCACTTTGTATTTTCATTTTAAAATCTAACAAAAAGCATACAATTAAAAGGAGAATCTCAGTTTGATCATTTTTTAAATGGTCTTGCCAACCATTAAATGGAGATAGCACAGAAGGTGAGAAAGTGTAATGGAAATCAGGGCACATTATGCCTGTTGCTCCATAGGAATCTGCAATGATGAAAAGGTCAGGATGTTTTCAACCAAGGTGGCTCCGCTGCCCTCACGGTGGGCCCTGGCCTTTGCTAATAGGAGCAAGCCTAATTTTAGCCACCAGGCTCTCCCTCACTATGGTTTTAACCTTTTCTGGGGATATATGTTTTTTCACATTTAGCCAGAAGTTTTAAATTCTAATCTCCTTATTTTAGCACAAAGTTACACAGATGGTCTGAGACCCAATCCTTCAAAGAGTGGACAGCTGATGTCGTCATTTTCAAAGTTCATTTCAGAGTCAGCAAAATGAATAAAGTACAGAGGGAAATAGCAATATTTCCCAAAGTCTGCTCAGTGGGCAGTCTGAAATATTCACTGTGGTTTTTATAACCACCTTCCCCCAATACCCCTAGCAAAATTTTTGCTTTATTAAGAAACTTGGGCCACCAGAATCATAATAAATCCTAAATTCTATTTATATGGAAACTGTCTCAGGATTGAGTTGCAAGCATGAAAATCACATTATCAATCATTCTCCCAATTCCATGTGCTGTGAAGGGGGTGCAGTTTCTTTTTTAACAGATGTAAGAAAGGAGAGGTTACAGCATTTGGTGATGTCATTTGATAAAATGGCCAAGGGCGTATCTTACCACATTGATAAGTTGCCCCCTGTTCATTCACTTCTTGACCCAACAATGTGTTCCCCTTTACATTTTCTCTGGTGTGAGGGACGTGTGTGGTTAGTACCTGAGGCAAAGCAGGGCAAATTTTGTTTAGTAACTGGGGCAAGGCAGGGTTCCACAATGGGCCTGAATTTCTACTGGGTATTCCCTACTGTCCGGCGAGCAGACCCCTTGTCTGTAGTTCACACACTCTGTAAGCCTGACATCCAGTCCTTTCTCAACAGCAGTGATTTTCAGATCTCCTAGTGAAATGGAGACCACAGTTGTGATTTTGGGTGGGAAATAGGACATGAAGGGAAGCATGAACAAGTGACAGACATGACAGAAATGGATATGACTCAGCTCGCTTGTTGGAAGGCCTTATTTTTCCTTCTACTATATATACACTGCAGAGAAACAATTCTGCTTGTTGTTTCTTAAGCTGTGGACCTTTGGAATCTCAAGGACAGATGATTATTTCCCACTCTGATTCTAGAATATTCCAAAGGAAGCACCAGAACCCTCCACCATCCCTCATAACCCACATACACAGCAACACACATTTCTTATTTTACTTTGCCACTTCAAAGTTCCTTGCCTTATTGTCTGGAAGTCAGAATCTTTCTGCCACTTAATATCCCTTGCTCTGATTTTTGATGATACCCATAGCTATTATATTTTATGTTTGCTTTCAAACGAAGAAAGCCAAATAAAAATTGCCCCTGACTCTAAAACAAGACACAAAGGGGATGCATTAGCCTTTGGATGCTATGCATCCTTTAGTTTCTGATCCCATTCAGAAACTGTCTCTGTTTAGAATGGAAACAAAGGATGGTGGCTCACTCCTGTAACCCCAGCTACTCAAGAGGCTGAAGCAACTCTAACAAGGGGCCAGCCTTGGCAACTTAGTGAGCTCTGTATCAACAAAAAAAAGAATAGAGTCAAAAAATTGTAGTTGAGTGGGAGAAAACTTTGACTTAAGACAAACATTCATTTTTTTTTCCTCACAAGTTTTCTTTCTTAAAGAATTGTGCAACATGATTTTATTAATAATTATTCATTGATTTTATTAGGTAATATTGAGACTCTTTGTTATGGAATTTCTACTAAAAATGACCATTCTCAAAGTTGTGAAAGAAACATGCCACCCCATTCACAATAGCCTCGAAAAAAATAAAATACTTGGGAATCAATCTCACAAAAGAGGTGAAAGACCTCTACAATGAGAACTACAGAACACTAAAGAAAGAAATTAAAGAAAACCTTAGAAGATGGAAAGATCTCCCATGTTCTTGGATAGGAAGAATTAATATTGTCAAAATGGCCATACTACCTAAAGTGCTATACAGATTCAATGCAATTCCAATTAAAATCCCAATGACGTACCTTACAGAAATAGAGCAAGCAATTATGAAATTCATCTGGAAGAATAAGAAACCCAGAATAGCTAAAGCAATCCTTAGCAGGAAGAGTGAAACAGGGGGTATCGCAATACCAGATCTTCAACTCTACTACAAAGCAATAGTAACAAAAACGGCATGGTATTGGTACCAAAATAGAAAGGTAGATCAATGATACAGAATAGAGGACACGGACACAAACCCAAATAAATACAATTTTCTCATACTAGACAAAGGGGCCAAAAATATGCAATGGAGAAAAGATAGCCTCTTCAACAAATGGTGCTGGGAGAATTGGAAATCCATATGCAACAGAATGAAACTAAACCCATATCTCTCACCATGCACGAAACTAAACTCAAAATGGATTAAGGACCTCGGAATCAGACCAGAGATCCTGCAGATTATAGAAGAAAAAGTAGGTCCAAATCTTCACCTTGTTGGTCTAGGATCAGACTTCCTTAACAGGACTCCCATAGCACAAGAAATAAAAGCTAGAATCAACCACTGGGATAGATTCAAACTAAAAAGCTTTCTCTCAGCAAAGGAAACTATCAGCAATGCGAAGAAAGAGCCTACAGAGTGGGAGAATATCTTTGCCAATCATACTTCAGATAGAGCACTAATCTCCAGAATCTATAAAGAACTCAAAAAACTCTACTCCAAGAATTCAAATAATCCAGTCGACAAATGGGCTAAGAAAATGAATAGACACTTCACAGAAGAAGATCTACAAGCAATCAACAAACATATGGAAAAATGTTCAACATCTCTAGTAATAAGAGAAATGCCAATCAAAACCACCCTAAGTTTCCATCTCACCCCAATTAGAATGGCGATTATCAAGAATACGAGCAACAACAGGTGTTGGCGAGGATGTGGGGAGAAAGGTACACTCATACATTGCTGGTGGGGCTGCAAATTAGTGCAGCCACTCTGGAAAGCAGTGTGGAGATTCCTTAGAAAACTTGGAATGGACCCTCCATTTGACCCAGCTATCCCACTCCTTGGCCTATACCCAAAGGACTTAAAATCAGCATACTACAGAGATACAGCCACATCAATGTTCATAGCTGCTCAATTCACAATAGCCAGACTGTGGAACCAACCTAGATGCCCTTCAATTGATGAGTGGATAAAGAAACTGTGGTATATATATATACAATGGAATATTACTCAGCCATAAAGAATGATAAAATTATGGCATTTGCAGGCAAATGGATGAAATTGGAGAATATCATGCTAAGTGAGATAAGCCAATCTCAAAAAGCCAAAGGACGAATGATATCGCTAATAAGTGGAGGATGACACATAATGGGGGGGAGGGAAGGTTTAGTGTTAGGGTTAGAGTTAGGGTTAGGGAGGGGGGCAAGTATGGAGGAAGGAAGTACTGTATAGAGGGTAAAGAGGGGTGGGAGGGGTGGGGGGAAGGGAAAAAATAACAGAATGAATCAAACAACATTACTCTATGTAAATTTATGATTACACAAATGGTATGCCTTTACGCCATGTACAGAGAAACAACATGTATCATGTATCCCACTTGTTTACAATAAAAAAAAAAAAAAAAGAAAGAAAGAAACATGCCAACTTCACTTTCTGGTAGAGAGGTTATAGTGAGGTAAATACGAAAACTTATAAACACTGAAATAGTTCACAGGGAATTTTGATTTATACACCACATATTTCCTATTTTTGTTTAGCGCATTTACCTTGATGGAAATGACACATGTTCATGAGTGCATTATTTTTATGATAATGTTTAACCAAATTTTTTAACCATTAACCCTTTATCCACTGATTTTAAAAACTGTTTAGCAAGATTTTGTATATATACTTTATAAATGGATTTTATGATCAAAAGTAAAATAAAAAGATATTTGGGGCTCTTAAGACTTTAAGAGAACTGGTAGTTTAAAAATGCATTAAATTTTTTACATGCCTAATTGGCAAATTTATTAGGTCAATTTATCTATTTAATGTTCTAAACATTTAGGACCCATTTCTTGATGGCAATTTTATTAATTATTTTCTTCAGATGAAAATGAAAACTTTAGACTTTAGGGTTTGACTGTTGGTGCAGTATAGCCTTTGGAATTGAAAGAAGTAGAAAACTTAGATCTATCTCCACTTTCTGATCTACCCCTTCATGTGTGCATGCACGCACACACATACATGCGCGCCTATGTATGCATACACATACAAGCATACATACATGTTTTTGCCCCATAAGGTTTGGTCACTTTGGAAGACTTTGTCAGGATAGTAACAATGGCAGATAGTGTTCATCTGGAAGAAAATGCTGCTGGAGACAACTGTGCCTGATGGGAGCTAGAGTTGATATAGACTTTGGTATAGACTGGCTGTCAGTTCTACGAAGAGTTGGGAAGATATGTTCAACATTATTGCTGAAATAGGATTATTATGGAGATTAAAGTGAATTTCAACATAAGAAGAACCAACTCTGATTGTGAGCAGGGATATCTCTTTCTCAAAGACATTAGAAAAGAGAATTAAGATGAATGAGATATTCATGCCCAATAATTTCCATTTTGTTTCCCTTGGAAAAATAAAGCAGTGTGACTGATAAAAGTGGATAGGGAAGAGGTGGAGTTGGAGGTGTGAAGGGAGTTGTGACGCTCTGAAAGCAGCCATAATAAAGAGTGGGAGAAGTTATTTAGCAAAGGCTAAGACGGAAGATAATAAATTTGTCATTGAATTCAGTCATACTGCTCTCAGATATTCTTCACCAGTAATCAAGAGATAGGAAAGGTACAGTAATAAGTCCAGAAACAGTAGATGCTAGTATGATATTAAACCACAGTAGAGATTCTGTAAAGCAGACTTAGGTCATGTAGCAGAAAGTAAGAAATTTAAGGTGGTGAGAACAGTGGTCCTTAAAGAATGGCCTGTGGAGTCTTCCTTTGATGGAGAAGGAAATGAGGTAGGATGGGGTTGAGGATGTGAAGTGAAAGGAAGGGCCTTGGATTAGGAGAAGCCTTGGAGAAGAAGGAGAGATAAGAAGTTAGACTTCATGGAGTCAATGACCCAGTAGAGTAATGATGGGGTAGTAATGAAATTGGAAAGGTAGTTCCAGATTTGGAAGTAAAGACGTTCCAAGTAATAATAAGCTCTAGGTTGCGATTAGTGCGAGTTCAAAAGTATAAAATTGAAAATATTAGGAAACTGGATTGATTGATCTGTACTTTAGTTGAAAACCTGAGTCCTCAAGGATGTAGACAAATGATGGAAAGATGACTATGAACCAGATGTCAAAGGTGTGATGATCTTAAAATCAGAAATGGAAAGGGAAGAAGGGGAATAGCTATGGAAATAGTAGGGAACCCCCATGAAAAAGCTGGGGGTAAAATTCATGAAGGAAGCAACCAGAGTGCAGAAAGCACACTGAGTTCCAGAAATCTTCTATAAGGAAGTCAAGGGATAAATTTAGTCTTAACAAACAATTCTTTCAGTATAAAGTTGACCATTTGGTTTACTTTCTAATGAAGTTCATATAAACATGTAGGTTTCATTTCCTGATCTTTTGAACCTACCAGGGCTTTATTTAATTACTTGTGAGATTCTACAACTGAATTCCATCAAAACAAGATATTTTCTTCTCAGTAACCCTGAACAACTAATTAATAAGTTACACCTTCAAAATTCTCTTCTGACTTTTCATCACCATCTCTGTTTTTAGTCCTCTTACTAATCTCAGCTGCCTGGACCTAAATATCAGCTCAATTAATTACCGACTGTACAAAAAATTACCTGCTACAAAGCTTCAGTTTCCTCACCTATTGAATAGGTACAATTTTAGAATTTACTTCACAGAAGACTGTGAAGATTGAATATGGTCATACATGTAAGTAAATGTCAAAGAACACAGAACTAAACTGGCATGTCTAATTAGTCAATGAGCATCAGCTGTTTGCGATAATTATGGTTGACAGCATTTCCTTCAGGAATTGTTTTACCTCATGACTAAATTTTACCATATATGAATTGACAGAGAACTAGTGTTTTGGACTGGCAGAGAAATAGCATTATGGGATTGAGTTAAATGTCATAAAAGTACTTATAACATTTGAGAAGAGTGTTATAAGACAGAATCATAACTAAACCAATATGATGCAAAAATTTGGGGCCCTAAAGATTCATTAAAGGAACATCTCACTTCAGGTACATAGTGTAGCAGTATTGAACCTGGAGTTGGAAGATCTGATTTCCAGTACTGATTACTCCTTCCACATCAGTCCATGAGAAAGTTACTTCCTGAAGTCTTAGATTCATCATCTACAAAGTGATAGTAATAGTAGAACCTACTCTATGGGTTGTTAAGAGGATCAAATGACATAGAAATTATTTAGCATAGAACCAAATTTAGGGTTGAGACTTGATATCTACTACTCCCTGGTACCTTCTTAAATATCAATAGGCTTGATCATTTGATTTTTCAACTCAGGTTATTTGAAACAGTAAAATAATATATGGGAGGTTGAGGAGAGAAGTTTTGCTCATTTTAATGAAAACTGACAATTGGTAAATTGATGTGAAAGGAAGCAATAGAAGAAAAAAACAGATGGAAGATATAAAGAAAATCAGAAGAAATCTGGAACATTTAATTTGATAACAAACGACTATGAACTTCAAAAGGGATAATGAATCACTGCTGTAACATAGTACAATAAATGATGTTTTTAACAGAAATCTCAAGCCATTGGATTTTGAGCTAATGAGAACAGGTGCTGCTCTTAAGAGTGATGAAAGTCAATGGGGACCAAAATGAGAAAGAAGTTCACCCTGTGCATGTACATTCACATAAGGTGTCTTAGTTGGTCTTCACAGCAGTCCTGTGAGGTTAAATATCTTCATTATACCTCATAGACAACTGAAATTCGGGGGGTGGGGGGGAAGGAAAAAAAAAAAAAGAGTAACATGCCCAAGCTCACACATCAAAGAGAGCATCTCTCTTTTGCAAATTTTTTAAATCATAAATGATTTTAAACATTGAAGAGTTTGAAGGAGCTTTAGTTTAATCTGAAAACGAATTAATGAATTAATGTGGGGCCACTTATTTTTGTAATTACTACAGAAAGGAAAGGATATGGGTCAATTTAGAGGCCAAAAACTTGTTAACAGACACAAGTTAACTCAAGGAAGGGAAAGAACAAAATTAGATGAGTGACAGCATTTCTCAATTTCAGAAAGCAATTGTACATCACACAAGGAAACATTTTACATGTATTAAGACCATCAAAGAACTGAAACCTATTGTGTTGAAAATCTCTGCCATATGCCCAGTTACCTGCTGAGTTTTATCTTCTTGAAATATATGTTGATGTCCCAACCCTCACAATATCATATTATTGTTAAGAAATAAGGTTTTTAAAGAGATGATTAAGTTAAAATGAGACTGGTAGAGTGGGTCCCTAATCAAATAGAATTGAGTTCTCATAAGAAAGGAGAAAACAGCAGCGATTTGTACACACACAGAGGAAAGGCCATGGAGGACACAGAGAGGAGGAAGACCTCATAGAAACCAAGGAGAGAGGTCTCAGGAGAAACCAAACCTCCCAACTCCATGATCTTGGACTTGCAATTTCTAGATGAGTGAGAAATAATCTCTTGTTTTAAGTCTTTTCTTCTGATTTTTTGTTATGTCAAACCTAGTAGGTGTGTTATGTTTTGTAGAGTTGAACAATTCTATTATAATCAAGTACAAAGTCTTTAAACTACAGCTTTTCAAATAACCAACATTAAAACAATAAGTGTGAATTATCCTCCATGTTGAAGTATTACAGGGAAAGATCAATGTCCAGCATCAACATACATCTGAGAATTACACTCTTTGTGTGATTTATGGATTTTATGATCAACACTAGAACAACATATATTACATTTATTAATTTTCAATATGTGATATTTTGGCTTTCAAGTGGAATTGTGGCTCATTATTCACCCATATCATATTATATAATAAGGTTCATAATTCTTATCTTTTCAAATAGAAACTTTGGCGTTTGCTTTTGTTAGAAGCATTCTAACATACCCCCTCCCTTCCCATACCTGGACTTCTAATGTTTTCAATATAATCTCTTTTTAGTTTGTACTGCTCTAATTTATTGTTTAAGCTGTTAAATGAATCTACTTTTTTATAAAGGCCCACTCTCTTGTTCAAAAGTGAAAACAGCTTTCTATACAATTCAAAAGGAACTTACAACCTGAGTCTTAAGACTTTTCCCTAATCTGCCCCCTACATTCTAGCTGTTTTAGTCAGCTTTTTTGCTTCTATGACCCAAAGACCTGACAAGAACAATTTTAGAGGAGGAAAAGATACATGGCTCATGGTTTCCGAGGGCTCAGTCCACAGACATTCAATGCCATTGCTCTGGGCCCCAGATGAGGCAGAACATCAGGACAGATGCATATGGAAGAGGAAAGAAGCTCAGGACATGACCACCAGGAAGCAGAGAGAGAACTCTGCTTAGGAGGGACAAAATATATACCCCAAAGGCACTCTCTCAGTGACCTACTTCTTCCAGCCACACCCTACCCCCTGGAGTTACCACCCAGTTAATCCCTAGCAGTAGATTAATGCATTGATTAGGGTAAAGCTTTCATAACTCAATCATTTCATCTCTGAACTTTCTTGCACTCTCTCACACATGATCTTTTGAGGGACAACTCATATTTAAACCATAATACTACCATACATACCCATACTACTTCTTGTTTAACCACATTGTTTACCAGTCTTTAATCATCACCCATGTTTCAAGTCTCTCAAACAGGACTTCTCACCATTTCTCAAATAAGCCATTTTTATCCTTTTGTCTTCATATTATTGCTTGAACTTTCCTGTCACCCTATCTAAATTTTCATCTTGTTAAGACCATTCCAAGTCTTAAAAATTATCCAAATTATTAAACCCATGTTAATTTTATTCTGTTCGGAACAATTAACCCCTTGAACACATCACAAATTGGAGTTTTATATCCCTAGCCAAGCAAGTTCTATTATGTCCCTGTCCCATTTCCCAATAGCTCACAGTATGGAGTTGGTTATTTAAAGGGACACAAATATCCATTTGCCAATCTGTGTATTCAATATACTCATAAACTCTTCCAATGTATTATATTTCTTCATATTTTAAAATTCCTTAATTTGTTTCTCTCATCCACACATAGGGGTTAATAACTATGTTTCTCCTGGTATTGGACTACAAGTTGGGCATAGATACAAGATAATGGACATGAAAGAAATGCAGTCATTGCCAGAAAGAGGTTGATCATCTGTAAGTAGAGACGGATACAATCAGAAAGATGCTGTGTGAATCCACAGAGGTAGGTGCTGTGTGCTCCCAAGTTATCAGCTTTGCTTTCTGCATGAAACAAGGGAGCACAGAAGGGAAAACTGTTGAGTTCAGCCTGGAAGGATGGGGAGGCATTCATCTGGCTAATAAGGAGAAGAGAATCTCAGAGTGCTAAGCAGTGATTCCTTTACAAATCACACACAAGAGGTATTTGATAGATGCTTGTCTAAGTTCAATATTGACTGACTTCCTTAATACAGAAAGGGATTTAAATGATGGAAATGAAATTAATTTTAAAAAGTTCCCCCATTATTCTCTCATTTCCCACCCCCCACCCCCATTATATATCATTCTCCACTTATAAGGGAAAACATTTGGCCTTGGGTTATTTGAGCTTGGGTTATTTCACTTAGTATATTATTCTCCAATTCCATCCATTTATTTGCAAATGCCATAATATTATTCTTCTTTATGGCTGAATAGTATTCCATCGTGTACATATACCTCAGTTTATCCATTCATCTGTTGAAGGGCAGCTAGGTTGGTTCTATAATTCTAGCTATTGTGAACTGAGCTGTTATAAACATTGATGTGGCTGTGTTACTGTAGTTTGCTGATTTTAGGTCCTTTGGGTATAAACCACAGGGGGAACTTTAGAATATGTAGAAGGAAATGAGAGGGAGGGGGGTATGAAAAATGGTGGAATGAGACAGACATCATTACCCTCATACATGTATGATTACACAAATGGTGTGAATCTACATTGTGTACAACCATAGAAATGAAATGATGTACCCCATTTGTGTACAATGAATCAAAATACAGTCTGTAAAAAATTAAAAGATAAATAAAAATAATAATAATAATAGTTTTAAAAACTGAGGGAAAGAGGACAATAGAGAAATCAAGTGGGGAAAAGAGGTGAAAGTTCATATGACAAAGAGAAAAAAAATGCAGCTATTACATTTGAACATAATATGTACCTTGAGTTTCCCAGGAGACATTGGGAAGAGAAAAACATAAAAAGTTACTCAAACCTTGTAGGATAAGAGGAAGGAAATTATGTTTCTCTGTGAAAACAAATTGTCTATCTCAAACTCAAAGAATCTCTCTCCTTGAGAATTAAAAGAGTTCAGGAAGATATAATGGACAATGTTCTCACAAACATTTTTTATGGTTAACAAGAGTGCATATATAGAAATATTTTCTTTACTTTTTACCTATCCCATGTAAATCTTTATCTATAAAGAAAATATTTTGAATTTCTGTAGAAAAATGCATTAATCATTCCTCATTAGAATGATTAGAAACATTAAAGACTTTCAGAATAGTTATTTCAGTAGGTGAGATTGTTTCCAGGTAGGTCTTTAGCACCAACAATGCTCTGTTAAATTCTCAAATGCCTGACATTACACCTCAGCCCAAACGACAAGAAATTTCCTAGTGCAAATATGGTCATAGTTTTACCTTCTTCTCACAAACATGAAAACTAGTCCCTTACTTTTTACTTTTTTAATAATTTAGTTGCTTAAGATGATTATGAGGAAGACATAAATTATATTTTCAAATGATATTCATAGAGCAATTCAGCAGTAAGCCTACTAAGATATTCATAAATGTGCAATTATTTATTCAGAGACTAATTTCACAGTTTTCTTCCTGCTATGGAAATTTTTCTCTGAAATTTAGGCAGAAAACTGTACCTTTTTGCTTTGCAAACTGTCACTCCCACAGGTCTACCCTAGCTTTCTTAGTAAACCCACAGCACTTGTTATGTATGAGTTACATTTTATATAAGTAGCACAGAGCAAAAGAACCAGCCAAGGCATTGTGGTTTGGTCTTTTATGGAGCTAACTGCTAGGTACTCTGAATGTCATTCCCTCATCTTTTATTTTTACTTAACAGATTGTATCTACTATCTTCCTTTACTGCTGCAATGTAAATAATCAAATCAAGAAGTAAACAAAAAAAAAAAAAAAAAAAAAAAGGATTTGAGGGGTTTCAGGATGGTGAAATAGGGCAGGTCACTTTCCTGGCTGCTCAGTGTGGTAAAACCAAGAAAGTAGGCAGGCAGCATCTCAGCAAGGTGAGTGAACAAAGAAAAAGTGTGTGAGGGGGGAATTTATTCCAATTTAATACTGGATGCTCAAAGCAGATCAGGGTCTCAGGAAGTCGGATATAATAAAATGAGGAAGAAATCTCCAGCAACACAGCTACTGCCACAGTGGCGGCACCAGCCAGAGAGATCCCTTGAAGAGTACAGTGGAGGGATAAGGAATTAAAGGAACCACATTTTTAGGAGGACTGAGGAATGTATGGGTACAGAGTTTAGAGATCAAAGACACTTCCTGACTAAACTGAAAGGTGGGCTGCACAACAGCCTTGTACAGGAAAGAAACCACTTCTCTCCACATCTCTCTGCATCCAGAGGACAGAGGAAGGAACCATTTTTGCGCCTGTGGTACAGGGTTTGGCAGCTGGGGAATCCTAGTTCTAGCAAACCTGAGCCTGGACCAAAATACAGGTCTGGCAAATACAAACTGCGCGACATAAAGTGTGCCGAAGTGACCAGGAGAAAATCAAAAGAGGAGACAGGTTTACACAGGGGACAACCAGTCACAGAAACCTACCTGACTCTCCCCCTCCCCCTCCAATCTGGCTGCTTGTAGGACTGGCTGGGAGAGATGTGCTTAGCCAGGAATTCAGAAAGTTTGGGATGGGAGAAATTGAGTTTGGAGACTGAACCTGAGACCAGGAAAAATGGGTTCTGCAAGTGAAATAGTGGACTAAGAATTGGCTCCTCCACCACAGGAGTAAAACCCAGGGGCGATCCGGGGGTGCAGCCTTCCAGTGTGGACTGGCAATTGCTGGGCCCGGAGGTGTGTTCGTTTAGAATCTCCAGACCAACTGGCATTCAGGGAAGAACTGGAGCCTATCTAAGCCTAAATCCCACCCGCCAGGAGTTCCATCTACAGGATTGCCTCTCTCACCCTAGCACCCTGAGGGTGGAGCAAGCATCATACTCCAGACAACCCCACCCAATTGCTGAGAAGGGAAGCCAAGAATCTTTAGAACACCAAAGAGACAATTTTAAAATTTTCATCTAGTTTTTTTTTTTTTTTTTTTCTTTTCTATACCTAATTGTGATCTTAATGGTTCCTGGACATTCATGCATATTCATATTTGTTTTTTTTTTCTTTTCTCATTTCTAGCATATTTGACACCAGTTATTTTTCATGCATTAGTATTCTGAGGACTAGGATGTTTGATTAGTGTATTTCAGTTTTGTTTTGTATTTTATTTTTAATTTTTAGAATTTTTACTTTATATATTTTTCTTTCACTTATGTTTCCCTTGAATCTCTTTCTCTCTTTTCTTCTAACATCCAATCTGTTGTTCTCTCTTTCACTCTTCCTTTAATTTTTAAAACCTATCATCTTTCCTCCTCCTTCATAATCATCACATCCTACATCACATCTGTTCTTTCCCTGTCCACCTTTCAAAATTGTGAACTATTTTGCAAACTTACTGTTTCAATTGTAGGCAATAATTGATCATATCATTTCTGTTAACTGTGACAATATTGTAGATGTCATAGCAGGAACTATTTGGTTTAATGGTGTATATTTTTTGCATTGGTTGTTTATATTATTTGTCTCTTTGTAAATGGTGCGGTATGGAAACTTTCAGGGACGCTATAAGTCTATAGGGTAGAAACTCTACTGCCTTACATTCATACTGTTAGATTGGTAGACACACAAACAACATGAAAAAGAAGGGGAACAAATCACCCCAAACAAGCCAAGATACTTCAGTAATAGAATCTATCACCAGCACAGTGGAAGAAACGTCAGAGAAGGTGTTTAGAATGTACATAGCTAAACAAATCTCTGAGGTAAAGGACAATGTAATGAGAGATATCGGAGAGAAAATACAGGAAGTGAAGGATCACTTGAATAAAGGGAGATTCTGAAAAAAAAAAAAAAAGCAGAAATACTCAAATGAAGGAATTAATAAATCAAATTAAAAATTTAATGGAAAGCATCACCAAGAGTCTAGACCACTTGGAAGACAGAGTTTCAGACAATGGAGACAACATATATAATCTTGAAAATAAAGTTGGAGAAAAGATGTTAAAAGAACATGAACAGAACTACCAAGAACTATGCTATAATCTGAAAAGATAAAATGTAAGATTTATTGGCACAGATGAAGGCTTAGAGATACAAATCAAAGAAATGCACAATCTTTTCAATGAAATCATATCAGAAAACTTCCCAAACCTGAAGAATGAAATGGAAAATCAGATACAAGAGGATTACAGGACGCCAAATATACAAAATTACAACCCACAACAAGGCATATTATGAAATGCCTAGCAAACAGAAGGATAGAATTTTAAAGGCTGCCTGAAGAAAATGATAACAGTTATAGGGAAACCAATCTGGACCTCAGCTGATCTCTCAACCCAGACCCTCACAGCTAGGAGGTCATGGAATAATATATATCAAGCTCTGAAAAAATTGGATGCCAGCCAAGAACACTATACCCAGCAAAATTAAGCTTCAGAATTAACAATGAAATAAAAACCTTCCACAACAAACAAAGGTTAAAAGAATTCACAACTAGAAATTCTACACTATAAAACATACTCAATAAAATATTTCATGAAGAAGAAATAAAAAATAAAAGTGAAAAATAGCAAAGGGGGTGACTACACTAAAAAAAAATAGCCAATCCAAAAAGCTAATTCAAATTAAAAACCAGACATAAATCAAAATGACAGGGAATAAAAATCATATTGCAATAATAGCATTGAATGTAAAGGGCCTAAACTCATCAATCAAAAGACACAGACTGGCAGAATGGATTAAAAAACCATATGCTATCTCCAAGAGACTCACCTCATAGGAAAAGGCATCCACAGACTAAAGGTGAAAGGATGGGAAAAAATATATCATTCACAAGGATCTCACATACAAGCAGGAGTTTCTATCCTCAGATAAAGTGGACTTCGAACCAAAGCTAATCATAAGGGACAAAGAATAACTTTTCATACGTAAGGGAATTATACATCAACAAGACAAAACAACCATAAATATTTATACCCCAAACAATGGAGCATCTACATATATCAAACAAACCATTCTCAACTTCAAAATCAAATAGACCACAACACATAAATACCGGGTGACTTTAACCCAGCTCTCTCATACTGCATAGATTTTCCAAACAAAACCTAAATAAAGAAGCTATAGAACTAAAAAATACAAGTAATAATTTAGACTTAACAGACATATATATAATATTTCATTCACCGAAGACTGAATACACTTTCTTCTCAGCAGCACACAAATCCTTCTCTAAAGTAGACCATATTTTAGTTCACAAAGCAACACTTAGCAGATATGAAAAAATAGATAATAACCTTACATTCTATCAGATCATAGTGGAATGAGATTAGAATGGTAAAATAAAATATAGAAGCTACTCTAATACCTGGAGACTAAATAATACACTATTGAATGAGCAATGTATAGCAGAAGAAATCAGGGACAAAATAAAATACTTGGCAGTAAATGAGAATAGTGATACCATGTACCAAAATTTCTGGGATATCATGAATGCAGTGCTTAGAGGAAAGTTCATTGCACTAAACTCATTTATTAAAAGAATAGAAGTTCAACAAATAAATAACCTACATTACATCTCAAAGTCCTAGAAATAGAAGAACAAACCAATGCCAAAAGCACTAGAAGAGAAGGAATAATTAAAATCAGAGCTGAAAGCAATGAATTGAAACAAAACAAACAATCCAAAAAAATGACAAAACAAGAAGTTTTTTTTCTTTGAAAAAATCCATAAAATTTATAAACCTTTATCCAAGTTAATGAAGAGAAAGAGAAAAATCAAATCATTAAAATTTGTAATGAAAAAGGAAATATCACAACAGACACCACTGAAATACAGATGATAATCAGAAATTATTTTGAAAAATTATACTCCAATAAAATATAACATCTTGAAGACATCAACAAATTTCTAGAGATATGACCTATCCAAATTGAATCAGGAGGACATAGAAAAACAGCTCAATTTCATGCAATGAAATTGAAGATGCCATCAAAAGCCTAACAAGAAAGAAACCCCCTGACTGGATGGATTCTCAGCTAAATTCTACCAGACCTTCAAAGAAGAACAGGAATCCTTCTCAAATTATTTCATGAAATAGAAAATGAGGAAACACTTCCAAATTTATTCTACAAAGCAAGTATCACCCTGATACTAAAACCAGACAAAGACACATCAAGTAAAGAAAACTTCAGCCCATATATCCCTGATGAACATGGATGCAAAAATTTACAATTAAATACTAGTAAATTGTATACAAAAACATATTAAAAAGTAGTACACCATGATCAAGTGGGCTTCATCCCAGGGATGCAAGGTTGGTTCAAAATACAAAAATCAATAAATTTAATTCATCACATCAGTAGACTTAAAGAATCACATGATTATCTCAATAATCTCAAAAACAGCATTTGACAAAAAACAGTGTATATTCATGTTCAAAATACCAGAAAAATAGGAATAGTAGGAACATACCTCAACATTGTAAAAGGTATATATGCTAAACCCAAAGACACATAATTCTAAATGGAGAAAAACTGAAAGTGTTCTCCCTAAAAACTGAAAAAAGAGATGCCCTCTCTGACCACTTCTATTTTACATCATCCTGGAAACTCTAGTGAGAGCAATTAGAAGAAAGAAATTGAAGGAATATGAACAGGAAAAGAAGAACTCAAACTTGTTCATCCAATTTGTTGAGACATGATTCTATATTTTGAAGATCCTAAAACATCAGTGATGAAGCCACTGAAAGAGAAATTAGGAAATCTATTCCATTCACAATAGCTTCAAGAAAAAAATAAAATATTTGTGAATAAATCTAACAGAAGAGGTGAAAGACTTCTACAATGAAAACTATAGAATGCTAAAGAAAGAAATTGAAGAGCTTAGAAGATGGAAAATCTCTGATGTTCTTGGACAGGCAGAATCAATATTATCAAAATGACCATACTACCAAAAGCATTATGCAGATTTAGTGCAATTCCTATTAAGGTTACAATGACATTCTTCATAGAAATAGAAAAGCAGTCCTAAAATTAATTTGGAAAATAAGAGATCCAGAATAGGCAAATCAATCCTCAGTGAGAAAAGTGAAACAGGAGACATCAAGATACCAGAACTTAAATTATACTACAGAGCTACAGTAAGAAAAATGGCATGGTATTTGTACCAAAATGTACATGAAACCAATCATACAGAATAGAAGACACCAAGACCAACCCACAGAAACACTGTTATCTCATACAAGACAAACGTGGCATAGACATACATTGGAGAAAAGATAACCTCTTCAGAAAAAGGTACTGGAGAAACTGGAAATCCATATGTAACAAAATAAAATTAGACCCCTATCTGGCACTCTAAGCAAAACTAAACTCAAAGTAGATCAAGGACCTAGGTATTAGACCAGAGACCCTGTGCCTACTAAAAGAAAAAGTAGGCCCAACTCTCCATCGCGTCTGCTTACAAACTGCATTCCTCAACAAGACTTCAAAAGTGCAAGAAGTAAAAATCAATAAATTAATAAATGGGAGCAAGAAAGCTTCTTCACAACTAAGGAAACAACCAAGAACTGTAAAGAAAGAGCCTACAGAATGGGAGAAAATCTTTGCCACCCACACCTCAGATAGAGCATTAATCTCCAGGAGATATAAAGAACTCAAAAACCTTAACACCAAATAAACGAATAGCCCAATCAATAAATGGGATAAGGAACTGACTGGGCACTTCACAGAAGAAAAAACACAGTCAACAAATATCTGAAAAAATGTTCAACATCACTAGCAATTACAGAAATGCAAAACTACACAGATTTCATCTCATTCCAGTCAAAATGGCAATTATCAAGAAAACAAGTAGGAACAAATGATGGCGAGGATGTAAGGGAAAAAGTTTCACTCATACATTGCTGGTGGAAATGCAAATTGGTGCAACCATGGTGGAAAGCAGTATGGAGATTTCTCAGAAATCTTGGATTGGACCCATCATTTGACCCTTGGTATACACCCAAAGGAGTTAAAAATCAGCATAGTACAGTGATATGGCCACACCAATGTTCATAGCAGCTCAACTCATGATAGCTAAGCTATGGAACCAACCTAGGTGCCCGTTGACAGATGAATGGATAAAGAAAATGTTGTACATATACACAATGGAATATAACTCAGTCATAAAGAGGAATGAAATTATGGTATTTGGATGGAACTGGTATATGGATGGAACTAGAGAATAACATGCTAAGTAAAGTAAATCAATCCCCAAAACCAAAAGACCTTATGTTCTCTCTGATATGTGGATGCTGACTTACAATAAACAGGGAGGGGAGGTTCACCAGAATGGACAAGGTGAAGTGGAGGGATAGCAGAAGGGTTGGGAATGGGAAAAAGAGTAGAACGAATCAGACATAACTTTCCTATGTTTGTATGTGAATACTCACCCAGTGTAACTCCAATCATGTGCAACCACAAAAATGGGAAGTTATGTGCCATGTATGTCAAAATGCATTCTACTGTCATATGTAACTAAAAAGAACAAATAAAAATTATAGAAACAGAACTTGGGCTGGTTTTACAAGGTTCCCAGATAAGAAAAGAAATTCTCTTGTTGTTTGTTTTTCCTGTCACTATTTTGGCAATTTTCAAGAGAGAAAATATCAAGTTATTTCTTCTATGTATTTTACTACATTTTCTATGCAAATTAGCTGTGTTGTTTTTGTTTCTTTCTTTAATCATGAGATATAGCATACTTGAGAAAGAAGTAATAAACTGAGTGTGAAGCTGCTGATTAGGAGAAGCTTGTTTGGGATCCTGGTGTGCAGGCCAGATATTAGACAGTAAGTCACTAAAACAGAAAGAATAAATGTTTTTAAATGATAGACACAAAGCATCCCTCATGCAAGAGCTATGGACTCTCTGAGGTCAAATTATTGCTAAGTACTTTTAACAGAATTTCCAAGGTTCTAGATAGAGACAAAGAAGCCTTAAATTTTGACTTGTAAATGATGAAAAAGAAACTTGTTTGTGAATTACAAAGATTACTGTGTTCTTTACAAAACTAAGTTCAGTTCATAAGATAATAGACTTTTATGGTGACTTAAGTTGTCTTATTTTAATTAGATTATCTTACAACTGTAGAACATAAATCAGCAAACTTTTTCTATAAAGGGCCAGAGATTGTTTTTAGCTTTGCAGACTAACAAGCCTTCCCTATAACTAATCAGCTTTGCTATTGTAGGATAAAAATAGCTATAGACAATATGAAAAAAAATGTAACTGTGTTCCAATAAAACTTTATTTACAAAAGTAGGTGGTGGGCAGAAGTTTAACCTCCAGGCTGAAGTTTCTCATCCTGCTCTGATTATAAAGGAGGGTGTGCTTGATTCAGTGATTGTAGTGGTTAATTTGAATTGTCAACTTGGTTGGGTTAAGACATGCTGATGATGAAGAGGATTCTGGGAGTGTCCATGAGGGCATGTCTAGGAATGCTTGGACTGTGGGATAGTGAACTGATGTGGAGACCCTCCCTAGGCGGGAGCACCACCCGATAGGATGGTGACTTGGATGGAATAAAAATTGGAAAAACAAGGAAGCAGATGCAGATGCAAGCTGGACTCTTCTTGAAGGTATTCTTGATTGCTGCTCTATCGTCTGAGGATATTGGACTCTTGCTTCTTCACTCTTCCAAAGCCGACTGCCAGTGATTGCCAGTGATTCTCCAGGTTGTTTCCAGAAGCCTTGATCATGTAAGCCAATCTAATAAATCCTCTTTTTATAATCACACTTCCTGTTGATTCTGTTCCTCTAGAGAACCCTGACTAATACAGTGATGCCTGTTGCAAAATCAAAAAAGGGCAATTCAAAGTTATTTAATACAGAAAAGAAAGCAGTAAATTATACCTTTCAAGAAATGTTTACAGGGTATTTGCTGTGTGTTAGGCAGAGCACTAAATGTTAGGAAATTGATAAGTAAAAGAACTTGCTACATTCCATGCCTCCCTTCCTGCTGCCTCAAGAAGCTTATGGAAAGAAATGAGATGAACACAGACCAAGTTACAGCATGGAATGTGATAAATTCTGTGATGTAAGAGTGGAGTGTCACAGAAGTACGCTGGAGGAAAAGCCATGATAGCCCTACGTAAAACTACATCCTGCCACAGCTTTTCAGCAGGTGATCATCATTTTATAAAATCCTTTCTAACTCACATAATTAGATTGTTATTCCCATATTTCCTTAATCTTTATTCTCACTCTTTTTTATTTCTTTTGTTATGTAGCAATAATTGTCAGTCCACTTTTATCCAATTTATAGGAGATGATTTCCTCTTAAAGTTATATAATAATGGCATGAACAGAGATCCTTACAAATCATCTAGTGGGGTTCTCCACACATTTCAGTTGACAAACAATGAGGATTGAAAAGGCGGATTGGTATGGTCAAGATCCCCTGGAAGAATGGAAATTAGAATGTAGGTTTTGGCCATGGGCCAGTTCTAACTCCTGTATAATATCTTAAATTCAGAACTACCTTGTAGCTACTAACAGGGAAACAGAAAAGCAATCTCCAAATGAAGGAAGTATGGTAATGATGTAAAGTCTGCCCCAAAATAATTTTTTCTCTTTTACAAGCTGCAAAAAAATCTCTAAATTTAGATTTTCTCAAAGTTCATTTTCTTTTTTCCAGGCAGGTATTCTTGTATTACTTTTCTAATTATAATTGTGTGGTATGTTATCATTTTCCCTCCAAAACCTTAATCTAAATTTAGGTAAAATGATTTCTAAGAAAAAGCACTCAACACACCATGAAGACAATTATAAATCCAAATCTGTCATTATAAAACTTCTCCTAGAGCAAGGGAAATGTATATTTCTTGAAACTTTTGATTTGGGTTTGGATAGTTCTACTTTTTGGAGCTACTAAGCTATCTTGCAGGGACTGAGGAGAGTAACTCCTGCTAGATGATCTAGAGATTGTATTTTAAGGAAAGAAAGGAAATACAAAAAGCAACAAATTAAAAACTTAAGATTGTGATTTTCTTTTTCATCACCAATTTTCCAAGTGTGGTCTTAGACTGTTTTGGAGATTACTGGGACACCTTCTTAATGGCTCCATGAATCCTATCTATTTCCATAATGAGACTACAATACTCACTTTGTAGGGTGTAAACATTTGTGCTCATTGAGCAAAGCAATGTTGAAAAACATCTGTACCTTCACACAACTCGAGGTGGTCCTTGACTCTGCGGGCCATTGCTGTATGCTTTGCAACCATCCACTCAAAGTTAAAGAAAAGAATGGAGAGAGGGCTGATTTCACTTAAGAGTGCCCTGAAATTCATAATGGCCTATGATATATTTTATGAATAGCCTCCAGAGAGGAGCTCAAAGGCTACAAACACAGTAAGATAGACATATAAATAACCTTGATTTGATGAGTGCACACTGCATGCATGTGCTGAAGTATCACTTGTACCCCATAAATGTGTGCAATCGTTATAGTTTAATCAAAAAATTTAAGAAAGGGTGTCTTCGAAGTATTAAACAGTATAAATTTCATTAGATATCATTGCTTATCTGCACACATTTTTAATGATTCATGTGATGAAATGAAAGGTATATAGAAAGTGGTTCTGCTGCAAATTCAACAATGATGGTTGGATTTGGGGAAAATCACTCATGCATTTGAGTTTTAAGTTGAATTTACCACATTTTTCACAATTATTTTTGTTTTTAAAAGCAATCGAGAAACTAGTTATTGACTTTAGTATCTGGCATATATCTCTCCAAAAATGAATAAAATAAAAAAAAAAGCACAGCTTGAAGAAGACACCTCACATAATTTGATGCCAATAAAAAAAAAAAAAATTTGCTGATTTAGGAAAAAAGAAGTTTGGAAAATTTTCATCATGCCACCATGAACTTGAAAGCTTCCTAATATATATGATTTTTTTGATGAGATTGGTGGTGATATTAACAGATGAGATTATTAGATATTGCAAAATGAGAACTGTGAACAAACCTCTGGAAATTACAAATGAATAATATCACAAAATCAGGGAAGAATAAAAGATCCATTCAAAGTGCAAAAGTGACCAATTAAATGAATGTAACAGAGTATGTAAAGTTCACTGAAATGATTTCAGATCCCACGTTGCAATTAACCTTTAAGATACTGCCATTTGTTAAGTTTTGTTGTGGAATTAAGGAGATACATCTATAATTTTTTGAAAAAGCTGTAAAACTATTCCTCCTTTTCCACCTACATATCTGAGTGAGATCCTTTTTCCTTCAAATACTGCCATACAACATACTGCAAGAAAATGATGTGGAGGAAATATATGAGAAGAATGTTAATTCTACTATGCTGGGAACCACAAATTTTTATTAATTGCAATACAGTGGCCTCCTTTCTTCTTACTAAATTTTATTTTTTGAGCAATATAGTTATTTTCCATCAAAAATATACTTAGGTTGATATTATTCTATTTTTAAATAAATTCACAAATAAACATTAAAGTGTTTTCATCCTTTATTTCCAATATGTTAGATATCAATACTATAGCTCACATAAATAAAGCTCCTTGGAATTCTCAGTAATATTTAAGAGTATAAAGGATTTCTGATATAAAATGTGTGAAAAGAACTAATTCTTATACATTCTTCATTTGTGCCAAAGGTTTATTCAAAAAAATTCTACGTTTTTTTCTAAAAGTGGATTTACCAGTTTACTTTCCCCTTGATTATTTTTATACAGCATCTAGTCTAAAATCCCACTATTATATTGTATTATTACCTGTTTTCTGATTTCAAATCCATATGCTTCACCAAATGATAATGATTCATGTTTTTGCTCATCAAAGTTATACTTTTTTCCTTGTATGAACTTCTTGAATTGTGGCTTGCTGAAGTCCATGGGTATGTGTCTGACATTCAAGTATTTCATTTTTCTTTTTTTTTCTGTGCCTCAATGAATTTGGAGTGGTGAATCAAGGAGTTTAAAAACACTGGAAACCCTCCATCCTGTTTCGGGCCTTGTGCTTGGAAGCAAGCACTCTACCAATTGAGCTATATCCCCAGCCAAGTTTCCACTCTTAAAAAAAATTAGAACCTAATTATCTGCTTCTCTTGCTATTATTTGCTTTCATTGGCTGGTTGATTGCTGAAATAATGTGAATTATCACTCAGCAAACATTCCCATCCTTTTCCTACCATTGTTGGTAGAGTATACCACTCTGGTCCTTTGAAGTTAGGCTTGGCTTTGTTGAATGGGCATCAACCAATGTTATGCAATCAGTGGCTTTAAAATGATCACATGATAAAGCCCAGATCTTGCATGCTGATGATGTGCTTTGAGAAAAGTAGACCACAGGTGGAACAAGTCACAGTCTGTAGCCAAGTCTAGCTAAATGGAGATGCACAGGTGAGCCCAGCCTTGACCCACAGAACCACAGTCTATGCATCGTAGATTTGTGAGAACTGACCAAAAGCGTGCCTAAACTTTATAGGGTTCTCTAAGCCTCTTGCTTCCCTTTTCTTGGTATATTTATTTAGAAAACTCTTTATTGTAAATTTTTTCTCTGACCCTTTGAGATGTACATCTCTTTTAAAAGCCTTTTGCCCATTCCACAGCTCTTTGTCAAGGGTCTGGTATCCATCTCTTTTAAAAGAAATCATAAAGCAAACTAGCAACCTGTCTCCCAGATTCTGGGGGAGAGTGGAATGCAACTTCAGCAGGCACATGCTGCGAGTTGTAAAACTCTCTCTATCTTGAAGAAGGTTTGGATAGGCCATTCAGCCAATTCACACAGCCTACTATAACCCCCCACCCAGTCCTTTGCTTCAGGGAGTTGAAGAAGTACTCATCCCTTTCCGCTCTTGCAATAGCCCGGAAAAGTCTTCCTTGCCAGCTTTATTTTACTTTGCTTTGCTTGTTAAGACCTTGAGTTGTGTGAAGGTTTGTATTACAGCATTATTGTTGTAATGACTGACTCCAAAATTTCATTGATTAGTTAATTTATTTATGCCTACATACTTCCTATATTATTTGAGATGATTTTAGAATTAAAAAAAAAACTAGGAAAGAATGATATGGAGAGAAAAATAAAGCCTGGGAATAAGGACAGAGAAAGAAACTTAATGCAAGAACAAGTCCAAGTTCAATGCAAGAATAACCCAAGAACAATTACTATAAGTGAGTATCAAATCTAGATCAGTATTAATCTTTTTTTTTTTTTTCTTATTCTCTTGAGAGAGCTGGATGTACATTGTATTCCGAAGAAAACTGACCTTATTTCCCTTTGTGACTGTGTCCCTGTGACCCACTTTCATGGTTCCTACTTATACCTATCTAGCCTATCTATAACAACAGTAAATCTCCTCTTCAAAAACAGAAGAATTAGTACCTAACTCATAACATTTCTGAAACTTACCTAGATTCATGCTATAGATTCATTGATTATTATTCATTCTTGTTCCCGGAAATAATTTGTTGCTTCTCTTTGCCTTACACTCAGAATCACCCTTTATTTTCCATAAAAACACCCTTATTTATAGCTGAGTAGTTTTTTCTAAACTTCTGATATTGTAGGTTAAGAGTTCAAAAGATTTTTAAATTTCTTTTTTTTTTTTATTTTATTTTATTGTAAACAAATGGGATACATGTTGCCTCTCTCTTTGTACATGGCACAAAGGCATACCATTTGTGTAATCATAAATCCACATACAATAATGTTGTTTGATTCATTCTGTTATTTTTTTCCCCTTCCCCCCACCCCTCCCATCCCTCTTTACCCTCTATACAGTACTTTCTTCCTCCATACTTGCCCCCCTCCCTAACCCTAACTCTAACCCTAACACTAACCCTTCCCTCCCCCCCATTATGTGTCATCCTCCACTTATTAGCGATATCATTCGTCCCTTGTCTTTTTGAGATTGGCTTATCTCACTTAGCATGATATTCTCCAATTTCATCCATTTGCCTGCAAATGCCATAATTTTGTCATTCTTTATGGCTGAGTAATATTCCATTGTGTATATATACCACAGTTTCTTTATCCACTCGTCAATTGAAGGGCATCTAGGTTGGTTCCATAGTCTGGCTATTGTGAATTGAGCAGCTATGAACATTGATGTGGCTGTATCTCTGTAGTATGCTGATTTTAGATCCTTTGGGTATAGGCCAAGGAGTGGGATAGCTGGGTCAAATGGAGGGTCCATTCCAAGTTTTCTAAGGAATCTCCACACTGCTTTCCAGAGTGGCTGCACTAATTTGCAGCCCCACCAGCAATGTATGAGTGTACCTTTCTCCCCACATCCTCACCAACACCTGTTGCTTGTATTTTTGATAATCGCCATTCTAATTGGGGTGAGATGGAATCTTAGGGTGGTTTTGATTTGCATTTCTCTTATTACTAGAGATGTTGAACATTTTTTCATATGTTTATTGATTGCTTGTACATCTTCTTCTGTGAAGTGTCTGTTCATTTCCTTAGCCCATTTGTCGATTGGATTATTTGTATTCTTGGTGTAGAGTTTTTTGAGTTCTTTATAGATTCTGGAGATTAGTGCTCTATCTGAAGTATGATTGGCAAAGATATTCTCCCACTCTGTAGGCTCTTTCTTCACATTACTGATAGTTTCCTTTGCTGAGAGAAAGCTTTTTAGTTTGAATCTATCCCAGTTATTGATTCTTGCTTTTATTTCTTGTGCTATGGGAGTCCTGTTGAGGAAGTCTGGTCCTAGGCCGACATGTTGAAGATCGGGACCTACTTTTTCTTCTATAATCTGCAGAGTCTCTGGTCTGATTCCAAGGTCCTTAATCCATTTTGAGTTGAGTTTTGTGCAGGGTGAGAGATATGGGTTTAGTTTCATTCTGTTGCATATGGATTTCCAATTCTCCCAGCACCATTTGTTGAAGAGGCTATCTTTTCTCCATTGCATATTTTTGGCACCTTTGTCTAGTATTAGAAAGTTGTATTTATTTGGGTTTGTGTCCGTGTCCTCTATTCTGTACCATTGATCTACCTGTCTATTTTGGTACCAGTACCATGCCGTCTTTGTTACTATTGCTTTGTAATAAAGTTGAAGTTCGGGTATTGCGATACCCCCTGCTTCATTTTTCCTGCGAAGGATTGCTTTAGCTATTCTGGGTTTCTTATTCTTCCAGATGAATTTCATGATTGCTTGCTCTATTTCTGTAAGGTACGTCATTGGGATTTTAATTGGGATTGCATTGAATCTGTATAGCACTTTTGGAAGTATGGCCATTTTGACAATATTAATTCGGCCTATCCAAGAACATGGGAGATCTTTCCATCTTCTAAGGTTTTCTTCGATTTCTTTCTTTAGTGTTCTGTAGTTCTCATTGTAGAGGTCTTTTACCTCTTTTGTGAGATTGATTCCCAAGTATTTTATTTTTTTCGATGCTATGGTGAATGGGGTGGTTTTCATAATTTCTCTTTCTGAGGATTCCTCACTTATGTATAAAAATGCATTGGATTTATGAGCATTGATCTTGTAACCTGCCACTTTACTGAATTCACTTATGAGTTCTAACAGTTTTCTGGTGGAATTTCCTGGTTCCTCTAAGTATATAATCATATCATCCGCAAATAGGGATAGTTTGAGTTCTTCTTTTCCTATTCGTATTCCTTTAATTTCCTTGGTCTGTCTAATTGCTCTGGCTAGAGTCCCAAGAACGATATTGAATAGGAGTGGTGAAAGAGGGCATCCCTGTCTTGTTCCAGTTTTTAGGGGGAATGCTTTCAGTTTTTCACCGTTTAGAATGATATTAGCCATGGGCTTAGCATAGATGGCCTTTACAATGTTAAGGAATGTTCCCACTATCCCTATTTTTTCTAGTGTTTTGAGCATGAAGGGGTGTTGTATTTTATCAAATGCTTTTTCTGCATCTATTGAAATAATCATGTGGTTCTTGACTTTAAGTCTATTGATATGGTGAATTACATTTATTGATTTCCGGATGTTGAACCAACCTTGCATCCCTGGGATAAAACCCACTTGATCGTGGTGCACTATCTTTTTAATATATTTTTGTATGCGATTTGCTAAAATTTTATTGAGAATTTTTGCGTCAATGTTCATTAATGATATCGGTCTGAAATTTTCTTTCCTCGATTTATCTCTGTCTGGCTTGGGTATCAAGGTAATATTGGTTTCATAGAATGAGTTTGGGAGGGCACCCTCCTCTTCTATTTCATGGAATACTTTGAGAAGTATTGGAATGAGCTCTTCTTTAAAGATTTTGTAGAACTCAGCTGAGAACCCGTCTGGTCCTGGACTTTTCTTTGTTGGTAGGCTTTTGATGACCTCTTCTACTTCATTACTTGAAATTGATCTATTTAAATTTTGTATGTCCTCCTCGCTCAATTTAGGCAATTCATATGTCTCTAGAAACCTGTTGATGTCTTCGAAATTTTCTATTTGGTTAGAATATAGATTTTCAAAATAGCTTCTAATTATGTTTTGTATTTCAATCGTGTCTGTTGTGATATTTCCTTGTATTAATCTTATTGGCAGTGAAGACTTACAAAAAAAATGGAGTCCAATAGCAATTGTTGGTTATCATTGAAAGAATACTCATATGATAGAAGAGAGATTTACTTTCTAGTATTCAACACCAATAGGTAAACCTTTAGATCAACAGACCATAGGGTCAACTATATTTGCAGCAATTTAGTAAAACTGCAAGAGTATATGCGGCTTTCTCTGAGTGCTTCTTAGTGAAAAATCAAGAGCATTATGTTATATGATGATTCTAAGAAGGTATTTTTGTAGAGATAGAAAACGATGAAGTTTAGGTACCTAATGTTCTGCTGCTTCTAATTAATTTCAAGAACAATAGGAGGAAATCCAGAAGCTACTCTTTCCCCTTGAGCAGTGGTTTCCCTTGTCTTCTATCACAACAGGACTCTGCTGCTCATTCTGTATGTGCCTGTCACTGATCAAGTGTAGCACAGCAGCTCACTCCAGAAACTGTCTTTAATGGAATTGCTTTCTCCTCCTCTTCTTCGTCTTTCCCCTAATGTTCGGAAAACCCATCCCTTTTACGTGATTTCTCAATTCTGAAGAAAAGTGTCTTAAGCACCATCTCCTTTCTTTAGTTTGTATGAACTGATTTGCCAAAAAGTAATGTGACTGAAAAGAAAAGCAGATGCCAGCCTCAGAGGCTCCAGGTCCCTTTCCTTGTTCGTGGAGGAAGAAAAGGAGACAGAAAAGTGGAGGCAGCCATGGAGAGGAAGGCCCCCACCCAGCACAGGGATTTCCATCTGGCCTGCTGCCCACCGTACCCTCTTTTCCTTCTGTAAAAGCCCTTTATGTCCATGTTCTCCCTAAAATTAGGGATTTGAGACAGAAAAATCTACTCTTTCTTCTTCAAAGCTGCCCTTGAATAAAACTATTTTCTTCCACCAACTTCTGTCTCCCTTAGGTTTTGGTTGAACAGTGAGCAGCACCAATATTCAATCCTGGTACAATGGCATTTATTATGCATCATCTCCGCTGCACTTGCGAGATAATTATTATAATCCCCACTTCAGCTACAAGGAATCTTAGAAGACTTAAGTTACTTGGTCAAGGTTTATCTGACCCTGAAGGCCATCTGTGTTCACTAAATTGAACTGCTTTTTGGAAATTCATCATTTCTAACAAAATTTTAAATCATAAAAATTGCAATAATCTCATTAGAAGTTATTATAAGACTACACCAGAGTTCCAGCATTGCTAAAATCTATTGCATGTGGTCTCTGGTTCCCTGTACCAGCCTGCACAAAACTTATTAGTAGTCTTATTAAAAATATATAGCGTAGCTTGAGAGTTTGACCCTCAAAGCTTGAAGGGCCAGGAATTCATATTTTCAACAACTCCACTGGCTTTATCTAAAATAGGTTCAGGTTTAAGAACTAGTGCATTGGACTCTGCCTTTTGAATAAAAATGGTTTCAGCTTTTCAGCTGGGATTTTAATCAGAGTAGAATAGTAAATCTTTTGCATATACATTGATAGCAAATACCTAAGGCTTAAGTATTTTGTTTAATGCATTTAAAGGAGAACCTTGTATCTCATAAACCAGGTAAATTGATGTCAAAGTTCACACTTTATTATTTACATGAAAAGTGTCCTGGGAGAAGACAGTGGTAGGTTATTAAAAAAT
The DNA here is from genome assembly GCF_902686455.1 of Sciurus vulgaris. Lineage (NCBI taxonomy): Eukaryota > Metazoa > Chordata > Mammalia > Rodentia > Sciuridae > Sciurus > Sciurus vulgaris. The sequence goes on from NC_136464.1 coordinate 115,882,545, forward strand.
ATCAACCAACAGAAAAACCAAAGCATTCTTCAGCAAACAAATTTAGATCCTCTCAAAAGTTTTATCATTTGGTTAAAGTTCTGAAATTCAATACTTTAGAGAAAGAAATGAATGGATGGTTGGGGTTTTCAAGTCTCCTCTTCATGGAAAGAGAACCCAATCTGAGTCTGTCTGGTACTGGATGCCTCTTAATGGGCCATGCATTCCTAGATTGACTTACTGACTAAAGTTGATGATTAAAGTTTTGTTCATCTAGATAATGAAGAGGCCCAGAAAATGACCATTACAGTCATCTTGAGGATGAGAATGGCTTCTTTTGTGTTATTATGTGCTCAACAGATTGAAGAACTATAGCAACCGGATAATAAGATCATTTGTGTGTGTGTGTGTGCATGTGCACACACATGCACAAAGATTAGCATCATATTGCCAAGTAGAAACAAAAATATTTGGCATACAAGGGGGTGTAAAATACATAAATATATGGATGGTTCCTAAAGTAGAAGTGTTACAGGGCACAGATCATGATAGTCCTTTCTCACCCCAATTCTTATGATCATGCCAGAAAGATTCCAAACATGTCACTCAGAGTAGCAGGCACAAATTTATTAGAAGGAGTAGGAAAAGGGAACACTCTCCAGAAAGAGAGTGGGTCCTGCCCTCCAGTTTTATTGGGGGTCCCAAGGAAGTTTCCAGAGAGCCCCACCCAAGTCCAGCTCTAGACCTTTGAATAACAATACAAGAACTACATATACTGCCTCCAAGAGAGGATGGTGTGTGGTGCTCATTGAGTTGGAGATTTTAAGGAAATTGAGATCCTCTTTTTTGCCTCAATTTACTGCCCTTTTAATGGATTTATTACCCTTACAATAACCCTCAGCAAACTTTCTGAGGCTCTTGATGTTTTGGTTGCCAGGGTGAGATTGGGAGTTGTAACATAGTTTTCAAGATAAGGGAGGGTCCAGCCACCTGGTATGGTGTGACATGATCTTGAAACAATAGTTTTTCTTAAGGGAGTGTAGTAATGACTGGGGAGGATTTGATATACCAAGACCCCACCTTCCAGGTGCTTGTCTGTCAGAAAAGTCTCCCTGGGGCTTTCGGTCTGCCCTCATTGTACCTTCCCTGTTCACCCACCCATGGCAACTAGCTACCTAACAGAGGTAAATCAAAACTAGGCTGGGCGAGATTTCCCTCCAGTTCAGGGAATGAACCTGCTGCTGCTTTAGAAGAATAGCAGAAAGAAGAACAACCTCAATCATGGATTCGACATTAGTACTTTATGAATATATGTTGTCTTAGACATCAACAAGCTACCCTTGAACTTTTTTTACTATATCTAAAAAATTATCTATCTTTCTATATCGTATCTAATCACATGATTTCTAAATTGGATGTTGAGCAGAAATGACTGTGATAACAACAGTAACAAAAAGTCAGATTATGGGCTATCATCTTTACCAGTCCAAAAAAATTGAAGTTGATAATTAGAATTCTAATTATGGCACAAAAGAGAAGGCATTAAAAAATAATAATTATATCAGCTCACTAGGCTCATCATAACTAAGTACTACCAACTGGCTGGCTTCAACAACATGAAATTCATTGTCACACACCTTTGGGCATTAGAATTTGAAATTGGCAGGAGGTTTCCTCCTGCGGACTGTGAGGGAGGGATCTGTTCCAGGCTTCTCTCCCTGGCTTGTAGATACCCAGCTTCTGCAGTGTCACTTCCCATCCTTTACACAATGTCTCTCTGTGTCCAAATTTCCCCTTTTTGTAAAGATACCAGTCATAGTGATTACTACCCCACCACCAATGATCTCATTTTCCTGTTAGATAAAGACCCTATTTCAAAATAAATCACTTTCTGAGGTTTTAGGGGATTCTAACATCTTTAGGAGGAGCTTATAGGGGAGATATAAATCAAACCATAACAATAATTAATAGAACTAATGATTTATGTTTAAATTTTGCCTCCAAATGAAAGATAGTACTAAGAGGTTATTCCCATACTCTTTCCAGTACCTACCGCACTCAGAGTGCAAAATATGTTAGATAATAACAGTAATTAAGGGCCTTCTATGTTTCATGTAGAAAAGATGCAATGTATTTGAGTATAAAGGTTTTTAATAGCTATAATAATAATAATGATAATAACAATGACAACTTTCTCCAAAATAAAGAAGATTTGTTAGAGTTAAACTCAAGTGAGAGCTTTTTTCATAATATAATCTATTGTTGACTTATTTGAAATGCAAAAATTACTTACCAGAGGCTGATAGTCTCCCTTACAGATTGCCTCAGAGCAAATGCAGAGGAAAAACAAAAACAAAAACAAAAACATCTCTAAAGAGCATGTGTGATCAAGAGAAAGGGTTATATCTAAAGCCCAGCAATCTGTGGGTCTTAGGCCTTGCACATCAGGACACACAGTAACTGATTGGCAGCACCCCAGTAGGGCTTCATTAGACCTCACATAGCTTCAGCATTGCTACAATTCCATTATTTTCACGAACCAGAGGCTCTGGGACCATCAGAGTTCACCCCAACTAAATAATTTTATAATTCAAAATAACATAACCCAGAGTGAGCCCTATTATAAACAATGGATGTTAGTTAATAATAATATACACCAATACTGACTTATTGACTATCAGAAATATATCATACAAAATGTTAATAACTCAAAATGTTGCTAATGGAGGATTGTATATGATAAAAAGTTTAGTGATTTAAAAAATAAAAAAGAATTATGCTCAACTTCAATTGCATAAAATATTTTAACAGTTCTGAAAATGATCTGAAAGCCAGAATCCAGTTTTATCTTTCACTACTCCCACCGTAGGGTTACAGATAAAAGCAAGAAAGAATTAGGATTGTGCTTGGAGCTTGTCTAAAGATTCATTTTTTTATATAAGTATCTGTTCACAGTATCATTCTAATAGTAAAATAATTCATTATAAAAAGGAAAGGAGAATAGTTAAAGATATTTCTTGAAGTAGTTGTTTGCAATCTAATTAGAAGTATGCTTAAAGTGATTATTTTAAATAACTGGAACTAAGCCAGGCAAATATTGAGGTTTTTATTGTTTCTTTTCTTCAAGCTCATAACTGTACAAAAATATGCAATATTACTAATCTCTGGGTCTTATGACAGTCCTTGGAAATCTGAACTTTCTTTTCTCTCCTTTTTGTTGCTCAGCACTTTCTCCTGCATGAACTAATGTTTAAAGAAGGCTTTCTGAAGAAGCTCCCAGCTATGGATTTCAACTTCATTTTTATGTTGGCTCAGATCAGAAAATGCAATGATTTAACTCACAGTTGTGGGTATGGTACTTCATAAAGAAATAGAATTCAAAATGCTGTAAATTTTCTGATTTCTTGAGTTTTTCTATTTTTTTTTTTTTTTTTTTTGGTTGCTCCTGAAAAGACCAAACCTAAACATCCTTTCAAATGCCACTAATAATAACACCAACATCAATAATAAAAACAAGAACATTTGTGTAACGCAAGCACTCATCTGGACTCATTTCATAAGACTTTGTTCGTACTTCACCTTTTTCATTTTTCATTACTTGGTGCTAAAAAGATTTCATGATAGATGATTCTGGAGTGCTTGACACAGCAATTTCATTTTATACCAACCTGGGTATCTGCATGATCAATTACAAAGTATTTCTTTACTTACAAATTTTATGAGAAGATATTTATTTGAAAAGGTAAGAACTTTGGAAATACATGAAGCTTCCAACATGAAACTTCTTTTCCAAATAAGCAAAATCAGAATTAATGTAGAAAACTGCCTTGAATCTAGGTAGTATCCTAACCACATATGTGAGCACATGCCCAAGGGGACAAGGGGATTCTATATACTCTGTATTTCACCACTCATTTGTAAATTTGTTCACACCTCTCTAGTCAGAGTCTACAAGGAAGATCACCAGATTCCCAAGGGAGCCACTTGGGCATTTGATGGAATATTTGATGTTGAATATTATCAGAGCTTAGGTTATTATTACATTGTTTTGGTCTAGCTGCTAGACACGCAAGTCATTCAATCTTTATAGAGGAATGAAATATTCTTCTGTAAATTTTCCCAGCATGCTCAGAAAATGACACTTGAAGGCTCTGGAAATGACTTCAGGATCCACAACCTTACAAACTTGTGGAGGGGATGGAGGCAACTGCTCTTAGGGGACAACACTCTGGTGGCAAGATGACAACTTCACGGAGGAAAATTGCTGCAAAGGGAAGTCTCACTTTTCTTTTCCCCTAGAACGTGATTACTATGCCTGGAGAATCGTTTATAAAACTCATATGTACAGAGTATATGGGTGATTTATGAATCTGTGGCCATTGAGTTGCACCCAGAGATTCATCATTCCTGGATTTGTGTTAACAAGAATGAATTCCAGTCAATGTTCAAAGTCAAAATGCAGCATCCTCCAAGTGGCAGGAGAGGCCTCTGGCCCTCTGGATGCTATCATCTCTTCACTTTTTATCATAGTCTGATCATACATTCTCTTTTTTCTTCCCTTCATACTGAAAAAAAAATGTACTCCATAGAATAATAAAATATATCTTAGCCTCCAGGTTATGCTTCTCCCTTTCTCTCCTTGCTCATATTTTCATTCCTCTTTCACATCCTCCTCATTTTTATATCTAGAATTTCCTTTTTTAATCACTACTGTCAATGATAAGGATGCGAACTGAGATAGGGATACTTTCTGAGAAATGTGTCATTTGGTGACTTTGCCTTTCTACAAATAACATAGAGGGTACTTGGATGAAGCTAGGTGCCATAGCCTATTACACACCTGGGCCACATAATGTAGCCTATTGCTCCCAAACTACAAACCTGTACAGCAAGCATGTCACTGTATTGAATACTGTAGGCAGTTATAACACAAAGGTATTTGTATATCCAAACACAGAAAAGATACAGTAAAAATGAGCCATAAAAGTCATGAACCTGCAAATAGAACTTAACTGAATGGAACCTGCAGGACTGGAGGTTGCTCTGGGTGAGTCCATGACTGAGTGGTGAGTGAAGGTGAAGGCCGAGGACATTCCTGCACACCCCTATAGACTTTGTAATCAGTGGACACTTAGGCTACACTAAACATTTTTTTTTAATTCTTTCTCCACTAGTCAGGTACAGTGGTACAGTGGTACATATCTGTAATCCCAGAAGGATTACAAATTTGAGGCCAGTCTGCACAATTTAGTGAGACCCTGTCTCAAAATAAAAAATAAAAAGGGCTGAGTACTTCTGGGTTCAATTCCTAGTACCCCCCCCAAAAAAATTTCTTTCCCAATAATAAAATAGACTTAGCTTACTATACCTTTTTGACTTCATAAATATACATTTTTAAACTTTCTCTTTTTTAAATATATAGAACTTAATACATAATAAACACATTGCATAGCTATAAAAATATATTCTTTCTTTGTATCTTCATTCTGTAAAGTTTTTTAAAAGTATGTTTTACTTTGTAAAAATTTGTCAAATCTAAGATACAAAACACATTATATTAAGCCCACACAGGGTCAGGACCATCAATGTCACCATCTTCCACCTCCATGTCTGTTCCATTGGAAGGAGGTCGACAGGACAGGAAAACACACGCAGCTTTCATCTATGACAACAATGCCTTCTTCTGGCACACCGCAGAAGGACCTGCCTGAGGCTGGTTTATAGTTAAGCTATTTTTATTTTTATAGGACAAGGAGTTCACTCCAAAATAATGATAAAGAGAATCACATAGTCAACATATGAGCCAGAAATGTAATCATTTATTATCATTACCAAGTATGACGTACACCACATAATTGTATGTCCTCTCCTTGGTATGGCTGATGAAGCAGAAGACTGACTTAACACTCACATGACCACAGCTGTGTGGATAGACATTGCACCATGATGTCATGATAGCCACACTGCCACTGATGGGAAATCTGCAGCTTCTGCAGAATCTTATGGGACAGTCATCATATGTGCTATCATGTAGTCCGTCATTGATCAGGGTGCTGTTGTATGGCATATGACCATATTTATTTCCTTAATTCTCTCTGTATCCTTCTATGCAGTCTTGTCTTCATTCCCTAAGAATTATGAATTTCCCCATTTTAAGTTTTCTCTTTCTCACCCTCCAAAGATTTATCTTTCTTTTATTTCCACCATTCTCCCATTTTCTCATTTACATTCTTTTCAAATATTTGCTCTTTGTCTTTTCCTCTGTTCTATTCCTTCCCGTGGTTTAATATTTCCAAAGACAATTCCAGTCTTTATAGCAATGAACTGCAATCCTAGAAAAGATTTTGAAAAGAATTCAGAATGTTCTTAAAATAATTCCTCCTGTTAGATACACTAAATGTGATATTCAACTCAGTCTTTTTAAAATTTTTTTTTGTTTGTTCTACTTTGTTGTACATGACAGTAGAGGGAATTGGAATGTATACTTTCTCAAATGAATTTACATATTGAATATAAGCAGTCTCAGTAAATTTATAATAATAAAAATATATATGAAATACATGAATTATGAGAAAACCATTATGCAGTATTTACTATTTAGCAAAAACGAGACTGAACTCTAATATGAAGAAGATTGTACCAGAATTCTAAATATTCACCTGATTCAGGAAAAGGAACAATTTTAAGTGAGGATGGCATAAAAAATCCTATTCTCTATCTCCTTTTTTCACTAGTGGACATCAGCAATGTGTGTGTGTGTGTGTGTGTGTGTGCGTGTGTGTGTGTGTGTGTGTGTGTGTTCAGGGATAGGATGGGGCACATGAGATGCCTGTTTCTCCTAGGACTGTTTCCTAAGACAAAACCTTGTTCCTTGAAATTGAAGTCAGCATTTTAACCCACAATTATGCACAAAAGAGCAGACTTCATATCTGTTGAGTATTTATTTAGAGCATTTATTGATAGGAAAATTGAATGCTCTGTGCAAAATTGAGGGAAGTTATATGCAAGAATTCTCTGGAAATACTCAACTACTCTTCTATTCACAATACATTACCTCTGGCAACAAATGTACTTAGCTCATTCAAAATTCAAAAGCCTTTCTCCTTGGAAAACAGTTTAGCCACCATGCAATCCACTGCCGAGTCACATTGCCAGCATCTTCCCAAACATAAGTTGATTTTCTAAGTCTCCTTTCAATCCACATTCAGGATTGCTGAGAGTTTTAGTAAATAACTTTTTTTTTTTTCTGTGACAGGCAGAAAAATGGTCCTCCTGAGATATCCATATCCTAATTTCTGGGTCATGAGAATATATTACCTTAAAAGGTAACAAAGATCTAGGTACTATGGCCCGTACCTGTCATCCCAGTGGTTCGGGAGGCTGAGGAAGGAGGATCGAGAGTTCGAAGCCAGCCTCAGCAATGGTGAGGTGCTAAACAACTCAATGAGACTCTGTCTCTAAATAAAATACAAAATAGGGCTGGGGATGTGGTTCAGTGGTCGAGTGCTCCTTAGTTCAATCCCTGGTACCAATAAAATAAAATAAAATAAAATAACAAAAGGCAACTGAGACTAATCAGTTGATCTTAAAATAGGGAAATTATCCTGCATTATTGATTACCTGTGTGAGTCCACTGGAATCCTTTAAAGTGAAAGAGGAAGATAAGAAGAGTAAATAAGGATGACGTAATGCAATATGATGTAATGCAAGTGAGAAGGACTTGAATGGCATTACTGACTACTATGGATTGTGTCCCTCAAAACAGACTTAACCCCCAGCCCTCAAAATATGACTTTATTTGGACATAGGGGTTTTTTTTAGAAGGGTAAAAGATTAAGATGAGGTCATTGGGGTAGATCCTAATCCAATATGACTGGCGTCCTTATAAAAAGAAGAAATTGTGGCACAGAAAGACGTACACAGAGGAAAGACTGTAAAGAGACACAGGGAGAACTCCTGTGAACATGGAGGATTTGAGCCATGTATATGTAAGCTAAGGAAGACCAAAGATTGCTGACAAACCATCAGAAGCCAGGAGAGCAGTACGAGCAGATTCTCCCTCAGAGCCCTCAGGAGGAACCAAACCCATCGACACCTTGATTTCTGGTTTGGGCCTCCAGGACTGTGAGACAATAAATTCCTGTAATTTTAAGCTACCCACTTTGTGGTACTTTGCTACAGTGGCTTTAGGTCTGCAGAAAGAACTGAAGCAGTGCCAACTCTTGATTTTAACCTAGTATTGTGGACAGAATGTTTGTGTGCCCCCACCCCACAAAATCATATGTTAAAGTCCTAAGTCCTAATGTGACTATCATTGCAGTTAGGGCCTATGTGGAGGTGATAGGGCTCTCTCTCTCTGGACCCTCAACTGTGTGAGGACATAGAACACGGCCATCTGCAAAACAGGAAGAAAGCCTTCACCAACAACTAAATTGTCCAGAACTTTGATTTTAGACTTTCTACCCTCCAGAATTGTGTTAAAATAAATTCCTATCATCTAAACCACACAGTCTATCATATTTTTATTATGGAAATCCAAGTAGACTAAGACACCTTCTGAGACATATTGGACTTCTGGACTCCATAACTGTAAGATAATGTATTTGTATTGTTTAGCATTAAATTTTTAGTAATTTGTCACAATACAAATGAGAAGTTAATGCATTCCCTATCATTAAATTTCAATTATATTTTAGCTAACAGGTAGATTGGCATTAATATGTTATTTGCTGGTTCATATTTTAATTATCTTTCCTATGAACATACTCTAGTTAGATTAGCTATGTAGACTTCAGAAATGTAGTAAAAGAAGTGATAGATGGCCAGTAATTACAAATGGTACCAATTAAAGGCTTGGTGCTACACAACCATTACTGCCCCCATTTTTTAGATTTGGGTGTTATTCATTTTGTTTAAAAAAAAAAAAAAAAAACTCTTAAAAGACAGAAATAATTTTCCTTACTAGAAGAATCTTTTGATATGGTAACTCTAGAATTCTATGAAAATGATGTTTCAAGAAGAAAAAAACATCAAATGATATGGTAAATTATTGCTATTTGTGGAACATTTCACACCTATAATTTTATCTGAAGGCTATAAATTTTTCCCTGCTGTCCATGAAACATGCATAAAGTACAGAATTAGCATTTGGAAAATCAAGGTGGAAAATATACCTTGACACAGACTTGGAAAAATTTAACACAAATAACCAAAGGCCTAAAATAATTTTAATGAAGTTACCATTTTACCATGAACCAATGACTATTTAGTAAAACCAAAGCTGAACAGTCCTGGGATCAAACAATCTGTAGACTTTAGAAGTTCGTAATTTCTATGTCCTCAGGCTTATTTCAGTTCTGTGAAATAACAGCTGAATAGTCCCGAGAAAAATCTCTTTTCTTTAAACATTAATGTCTTAACTTTCTATATCAAATAACTTAACTCTTCATTTTAATATTGTAACATCCTTTATGTTTTTTAGTTTACCTGCCTAAAACATTTTATACTGCGCTAATGTAAAATGAGCTCTTTATTTCTTGTTTACCTTTATTATAGCTCCAGTAAGTTGTATTATTTAGCTTTTGCTATATAATAAACCACCCCAAAATATACTGGTTTAAAATGATTTTTATTTATTTAGTTTAGCGTTCTGGCCTGCTGGGTGGTTGGTTTTTGTCCAAGCTAGCCCAGCTGATTCTGCTGGGCTTGTACCTGCTGTCAGCAGGAAGTTTAATGGGGCTGCATGACCTGCAATTGCTTTATTCTCCTTTCTGACAGGCTCTGGGCCAGGGAATGGGGATGATTGGACAACTAGATCATCATCCAGCAGGCTGGTGGGGTTTCATCATATGATAGTCAGTTGCAAGTTTCCCAGGAATAGCAAGAAAGTCAGTCTTGTTGTCCATGTGCTTTAGAAATCTCTGCTGTCATCATGCTTTATAATGTCCCATTGACCAAATCAATGCCAATGTGGGTGGGAATTGCTGAAGGGCATTGATGCAGCTGTAATTTGTGGTCATTTTTGCAATTAGTCACACAGAACTTTTTCTCCAGTTTGAGCTCCATATACATACTGTATTATTCACATCACAATGGACATGTCTCACAAGAACCTTAACTTGATGCATAATATTTAGGGTTAAACATGCTCTTTTCCAGATTTTTCTAATGTAGTCAGTAGAACTATTTTCCCAAGAGTTTCTCATGCCAGAATGCTACAAGTCATCTCTGACTATTCTCTTCCCATTCTCTAATATCCAGGTACTTACTCATTCATTTGGATTGTGTCTTATACAAACCTTTTTATTCCTTCACACTCTCTATCTCCATATCTACCACCCATGTCCATGTCACTATTACATCCTGCCTGGAGACAGAACTTGCCAACTGCAGTAGTTACTTAAGTTGCCTTTATGCGTCCGTTCTTCTATGCAATTTGCTCCTCACAGTGCAGATTCCTATTTTATTTTTATTTGGTTTAAGATTACGTCACATTACTGAATTAAAAACCTCAACTAGGCTAAGGGGTTTGAAAAACTGGAAGGTTGTGTGGAAAAAACAGGAAAAATAAAAATTTTCAACAAAATGGGTAGTCATAAAACTGGGCAAATGTGTGGGGGGGTATTTTTAAATGAGAAACTATGAGTGTTTTTTTGAGTAGAGATTCTCAGAAATTAGAGGCAGAAAGAACCAAAGGAATAAGGTCCAGGAGGAAACAGACAAAATGGCATCTAAAGCATAGGCAGGGAGTCTAGGGTCTGATGACACAAGCTGGTCAGTTTGTTTGGATTTTATTTAGTATACAATTAATAAACAGTGTCTGATATATAGTCTAAAATTAAACATTTGTTGAATAAGCAAAGGAATAAGCTAACAAAGTTTCTGGTGAGAAAAATGTCATAATCCCAACTGTTTTTCAAAAATAAACCTAGCTTAAGTAAGAAGATATTGGAAAAGTGATAGCATTGGATCAGAGAAACTATTTGGGCAGTAAGTGCGTTGATTTATGTGAGCAGTAACAAGGGTCTGGACTAGGCTGGAGAAGGGGAAAGAGATTCAGCTGTGGGGAATAATCACAGGGAATCATGCTCCTGTAATTACCCTGCCTGGAAAACACTCTGGTCTCTCATAGGCAATGAGGAGGCACCACCACAAGCTCCCAGCTCAGAAAGCACTCTTGTCTGATGGTCAGAATCCCTTTATCCATCAAAAGGGACATGACAACCTGGATTTATTAAGATCCTTCCAACCCCTCAGGTAGCATCAGCAGGGACTCTCATGGCATGAGACAAACCAGCCAGTCCAACATGGCACCACATAGTCCTGAAAATTAAACCATAATTGGAATAAAAAAGCAGTCCAAGATCTGTGTGCCAAGCCTAAATGGCATAACTTCTTGATAAAATAATTTAAATGGAATTTAGAATTTCTAATATAATATCCAAAATCATAGGTTACAACCAAAGGGAAAAAAATCACCATCATAGTAAGAACCAGGAAAATCACCACTTGAATGAGAAAATTCAATTGATGCTAACACTGAGATGAATAAGGTGCAGGATTTATCTCTCAAGGATTTTAAAGCAATCATCATAAACTGTTTTAACAAATAATTATGAATTCTCTTGAAATGAGAGAGAAACATAGTGTTTCTCAAGAAACAGAAATTAGAATTATAAAAAATCGTAATTATGGAGCTAAAATATACAATAAGCAGAATTTAAAAAACTAAGTGGGTGCATTCAATAATAAAGTGAAGATGAAACAGATAAACTCAAATTCTGAGGACAAAACAGTAGAATTCATTGAATCTGAATAATAGAAAATACAGGCTAAAAGAAAATGAACAAATCCTTAGGCACCTATGAGACAAGAACAAAAGAGCAAATATTCTCAACCTGTAAGTCCCTGAGAAACGATAAAGACAGAGGGGATGAAAACGCATTTGAAAATATAAAGACTGAAATTTCTCCAACTTTGCAAAAGACACAAACTGAGAGTTTCACAAAGTTGTGTAAATCCACACAAAAACAGATCATAATTAAAGTATGCAAAGTAAAAATTCTTGAAAGGAGTCAAAGAGAAATGACACATTATGACCACCATAAGGAAATGAAGTATTTTTCAAGTGCTAGAAGAAAAGGACTGTCAACTTCAAACTCTATATCCAGCAAAATTTTTCTCCAGAGGGAAAGGGTGATAAAGACATTCTCCAGCTAAAGGCAAACTAAAGGAATTTGTACTGACCGACTTACTTCAATGATTGGTGAACAGAATCAGTGCTGATACAAAATGCAGTTCGTATCAGTTTCTGTAATGCAACTTGCCTTCTATAATTTTGAATTCCATAGATGGAGACTGAATTCAGATATTTTCAGTAAAATAGAGAGAAATGAAATAATAGAGTCATTCACAGGGTACTACTGGGTTTGCAGAATGGACCGCCTTGGGCCCAGATGTTGGTATTGGAGGAGATGGTGTCCAACTGAAATAAGAACCAACTGCAGAGAGATGCTTGAAGGAAACTATGAGAAAGGAGAGCGCTGCGAAGTGGGGAGTGAGAAATAAGAACAAATAAAAGAGGAAAGACCCTTGGGAAGGCTGGGCAGGGACAGAGCACAGGTTAATATGGGAGTCCGGGTGCTTAGGGAAGAAGTGTGGAGAGAAATTTCTAAGATAGAAAGTCATAAAGGAAGGATTTCATTGTAGAGCCTCTGTGAAAATAGTGGAAATGCAAACTGGAGGGACTTATTTATGTATTTATGTATTTATTTATTTATTTATTTAATTTTCATTTTTACAGACCGCATTTTGATTCATTGTACACAAATGGGGTACATCTTTCATTTCTATGATTGTGCATGATGTAGATTCGTACCATTCATGTAATCATACAATAAAAAGAAACAACCCATTTGCCAAGTTCTTGTCCCTTGGACCCAAAAATTAAAAACCAAACAGTACCCTCCAGGTACCTAGTAGTTTTCTGCCATGACATAATTCTTCATTTTCTAAAACAGTCACAAGACCCTTCTTTTCAAGATTCAAATGACACATTTTGAAACTTAAAGAATGCTATGATTTAAATAGGAAGTGTCCTCCAAAAGCTTGAGATGATGCAAGCAAGTTCAGAGATGAAATGATTGGGTTAAGAGAGCCTTAAGCTAGTCAGTGCATTAATCTGCTGGTAGGGATTAATTGGTCAGTAACTGTAGGAAGGTAGGGTGTGACTGAGGACATAAGTTCCTCAGGGGACGTGCCTTCAGGGTTTATATTTTGTCCCTGGTGAGCAGAACGCTCCCTCTGCTTCCTGATTGCCAACTTCTGAACAGCTTTCTTCTGCCATATTTTTCTGCCATGATGTTCTGCTTCACCTTGTGCCCAGAGCTATAAAGTCAGCCATCTATGGACTGAGACCTCTGAAACCGTAAGCACCAAATAAACTTTTCCCACTTTAAAATTGCCCTTGCCAGGTCTTTGGGTCACAATAACAAAAAAAGCGGACTAAAACAAAGAAAATAAATAATTTGAATGAGTGGTTTACAATAAAGTTGTTTTTCATGACTTCAAATGGAAGATTTTTATTCTTTTTTCTTTATTTGAAAATAAAAAGAAGCACAAACATTAAAGTTTTATAGCAAAACTTTTTGCAATTTAACCAGCAGAAAAATTTTATATTTTATACTAAAAATGCAACACATTTTATAAACTTATCTTTTTATGCAGAAACAAGGGAATATGTATCTTACTGTGGTATATACAATAAAATATAATGAGAAATATGAGAGTTTATGAAATTGCTGGCATATAACTCATGGTCCTGGAATAGGCAACAATACCCACCAAGTGCTTTTTGAATCACAGTACAATAAAATGCTTCCCACGTATGCTCTAAGTAAACAGATCTAGTTCATTTTTCTTGAGGTCATGTATGTTTCCTTTGGGACAAAAATGTTTTTTAGCTCTCCTTTTGAAACATCTTTCATATCTACCCCTTCTTCATAGCTATTATAAAAATTGCTATCCATTCTCTGACAATCTCTCTGCTAGTCAGCTAGTTAGCAAATTTAGATCAACATTATCTCTTTTTTTTTTTTAAATTATCTGTTCTTTTTAGTTATACATGACAGTATAATGTACTTTTGACATATCATATATACATGGAGTATAATGTTCCATTTTTGTGGTTGTACATGATATGGAGTTACACTGGTTGTGTGTTCATATATGAACATAAGAAAGTTATGTCTGATTCACTCTGTCTTTCCTATTCCCATTCCCCATCTCTTCCCTTCATTCCTCTTTGTCTAATCTACTGAACTTCTATTCTTCCCTCACACCTCCCCTTATTGTGAGTTAACATCTGCATATCAGAGAGAATATTTAGTCTTTGGCTTTTGAGGATTGACTTATTTCACTTAGCATAATAGTCTCCAGTTCCATCCATTTATCAGCAAATGCTATAATTTCATTTCTTTATAGCCAAATAATATTTTATTGTGTTTATGTACCACATTTTCTTTATCTATTCATCTGTCAAAGGGCACCTAGGTTGGTTTCACAGCTTAGCTATTGTGAATTGAGCTGCTATGAACATTGCTGTGGCTGCCTCACTGTAGTATGATAAGTCCTTTGGGTATATGCTGAGGAGTGGGATAGCTAGGTCAAATGGTGATTCCATTTAAAGTTTTCTGAGAAATCTCCATACTGTTTTCCACAGTGATTGCACCAATTTGCAGTCCCACTAGCAAGGTATGGTGAACCGTTTTCCCCACATCCTCACCAACATTTATTATTATGTGTATTCTTGATAATTGCCATTCTGACTGAAGTGAGATGAAATCTCAGTGTAGTTTTAATTTGCATTTCTCCAATTGCTAGTGATGTTGAACATTTTTTCATATACTTGTTGACCAATTGTATTTCTTCTGTGAGGTGCCTGTTCAGTTCCTTAGCCCATTTATTGATTGGGTTGTTTGTTTATTTGGTGTTAAGTGTTTTCTGTTCTCTACATATCCTGGAAATTAATGCTCTATCAGAGGTGCAGGTGGCAAAGATTTTCTCCCATTCAGTAGACCCTCTCTTCACATTCTTGGTTGATACCAGACCTTAAAATGCACTACAGAGCCATAGGAACAAAAACAGCATGGTATTGGCACCAAAACAGACATAAAGACCAATGGTACAGAAAAGAAAACTGAGACCAACCCACATAAATACAATTATCTCATACCAAACAAAGTTGCCAAAAACATACATTGGAGAAAAGATAAACTCTTCAACAAATGGTCCTGGGGAAACTAGAAATCCATATGTAGCAAAATGAAGTTAGACCCCGATTTCTCACCCTGCAGAAAACCCAACTCAAAATGGATCAAGAACCTAGGCATTAGACCAGAGACCCTGTACCTATTAGAAGAAAAAGTAAGCCCAAATCTCCATCATGTCAGATTAGGAACCAAATTCCTCAACAAAACTCCTAAAGCACAAAAAGTAAAATCAAGAATCAACAAATGGGGTGGTATCAAACTAAGAAGCTTGTTCAACTTCATCTCTTGAATCTACTCTATATTGCTCTAGTTAAATGACTGTCAAAGAATATTCCTGAATGATCCCTGGATTTCTAGTTTTATCCTTCAAACAATCCTTCAGAGAAGTAAAAATGTAGGAAAGTGCTTTCTAAAATATTCATCTCATTATGTGTTCCCTTTTCCTGAAAGCTCTCAGTGGTACGCACTTGCTTTTAAGATGTCTGGATTCCATGGCATGAAACCAAAGGCTTTGAACATTTTCCTAAGGTTTC
This sequence comes from Sciurus vulgaris, assembly GCF_902686455.1. Classification (NCBI taxonomy): domain Eukaryota; kingdom Metazoa; phylum Chordata; class Mammalia; order Rodentia; family Sciuridae; genus Sciurus; species Sciurus vulgaris. Next base: position 115,898,326 of record NC_136464.1, read on the forward strand.
CCCCTGCTGGTGCTTCCCCCAAGTCCCATGTTCTGCCACACTGAGGTACTTGGAGTTCTATCACTAGGCCCTGCTCTCTCAAACCCCTCTGTCTTTACACAGGCTCTCTTTGACCTTGAATGCCTCCCCTGTGCTTCTTTCCTTTGTAGTATAGATGAATTCTTACTCATTGTATAAACACTTAGTGCATTCATTTGCTTTGGCTGCCATAACAAAGTACACACACTGAGTGACTTAAACAATGGAAAGAAGTCTGAGATCACAGTGTTGGCAGAGTTGGCTCCTTCTGAAAGCTATGAGGAAGAGTCTCCTCCATGCTGCTTTCCTGACTTGTGGTGGCTTGTGGAACTTTTTACCATTCCTTGGCATATGGCGATCACCCTGATCTCTGCCTTCATATTCACATGCCACATCTGTGAGTGGGTGTATGTTCTAATTTTGCTTTGTTATAGGGATACCAGTCATATTCCATGACAGCCCATCCTAAAGATCCTATTTTGACTTGATTAACTGTGTAAAGTACATACCTCCAAAGAAAGCCACATTCTGAAATACTGGGGTTTAGGACTTTAACATGTTAATCAGGGAGGGAAGATACAATTCAACCCATTACCCTCAGTTCAAAGGTAACCTCTATGAATTGTCCTGTAATCTTCCTCTCACATATAGGACTATCATCTCATTGTCTTCCTCCTGTATCTTTTTTTTTTTTTTTTTTTTTTCCTTTTTTCTGGTACTGAGAATTGAGCCCGGAGTGGGAAGGCAGGGAACATGATTACTGAACTTCAGTCCTTTTAATTTTTTATTTTGAGACATGGTCTTGTTGAGTGGCCAAGGCTGGCCTTGAACTTGAGATCCTCCTGCCTCAGCTTCCTGAGTTGCTGGGATTACAGGTGTGCACCACAATGACCCTTCTTTGTGTATCTTTTAAACACTTTTCATGTAACCGTACTATCAGTCATAACCACCGGCATACACATTATGCTTATTAATGCGTACTATTCTATAATACAACTGCTAGTTCCCCCTAGCATACTGGGAATATTTCCATAGCACCCAAAGCAATATGAAGATTCAATGCAATCTTTGGAACTTCCATGACATTTTTTAAATAAACACACACACACACACACACAAAATAAACACACACACACACACACACACTAAATTTTTTGTGGAACCACAACTATCCCTAAATAGACAAACCAATCTTGAGAAAGGAAAACAAAATTGGAGGTACCACTTTCCTGATCTCATGCTATAAAACAAAGCAATCGTAATCAAAGCAGTATGAGACACATGACTAATGGGACAGAGGAGCCCAGAAATAAACCCAAGCATACACACTCAACTAGCTTTTAACATGGCCAACCAAGAAGGCACAACAAGGAAAGGACAATCTCTTCAACAAATGGTGTTGGGAAACATGCAAAGAATGGGATTGAAACTTTATATAAATATACAAAAATCCCTATACACAACATGAGCTCAAAATGGATCAAAGACCTAAATGTAAGATCAACAACTGTAAAATTGCTAGAAAAAAATCATATGTGAGAACTACTTGATATATTGGCCTTGGCAAAGATTTCTTTGTATATCTCACAAAAACACATTTCACAAAAGTAAGAATAAGCACATGAGACTAAATCTAACTAAAAAGCATTTGCACAGCAAAGAAAACAATAAAATGAAAAGGCACTCACTCAATGGATTTGGAGAAAATATGTTTGAGCTATGTATCAGATAAGAGATTAATATACAAAATGTATGAGAAACTCGAAGGATCCAATAGCAAAGCAAATAATAAAATTCAATAACTTGCCGAGAACTCAAATAGATATTTCTCAAAACTGGACATAAAACAATGACCAACAGGTATGAAAAATGGTTCACAGTATCACTAATCATCAAGGAAATGTAAATCAAACCCATGGATACACATCACCTCACATGCATTCATATTAGTAAAGAGGTAAGTGTTGATGAGGGCGTGGAGAAAAGAAAACTCTCAGACACTGTCGGTGGACTAAGGATTGGTGCAGTCATTGAGGAGAACAATACAGATGTTTCCAATGAAATTAAAAATAGAACTTCCATTTGAACCGAACTCCCTCATATGGTTATATACCCAAAGGAAATTAAATTTTACCTCATAGAAATCTGTGGTTATTTTGTTCATTGAAGAGATATTCATAAGAACCAAGATATGGGGGGTTTTCAAGATGGCGGCCTAGAGGGTGGCTGCATTTCATGTTGCTCCAGGACTCAGGATTCAAAAGAGGAGATATTGAGACGCTTGGGACCAACTCAAAGCAGCCGGGTGACTCTCACCCCCTGGGGAGGCATCCCGGATGGGACGGTGGTCCCAGAACGCAGGAAACTTTGTGAAGTAGAGCTGCCGGCGAGACGCCCCTCCCCCCGCTGGAGCAGTGAACGCGGACAGCTGGGAGCGCCGAAAAGGAGGCCGCTCGGCACAGCGCTGGGACTCGGAGCAACCACTGGGGCTCAGGCGGCTGCCCAGGGGAAGAGTGGCGAGGAGAGCTGTGTGGACTCAGGACACCGGGGCTTGCCCTGAGGAGGAGGAGGAGGAGCGTGGCCACTTGGATTCGGAGTGACTGCACCAGAGCTACAGGCGGTTGCCAGAGGAGAAGCTGCGCGGCAAGCTGTTTGGACTCAGAACGACGCTTCTGAACCCCGGGGCCTGCCCTGAGGACGAGGAGGAGGAAGAGGAGCGCGGCCGCTTGGATTCGGGTGACTACACCAGAGCTACAGGCGGTTGCCAGAGAAGGGGCTGCGTGGCGAGCTGTTTGGACTCAGACCACTTCTGAACCCAGGGGCCTGCCCGGAGGAGTAGGAGGAGGAGGAGGAGGAGTGCGGCGGGTCCTTTGGACTGGCAGTGACTGCATTAGCGCTCCAGGCGGCTGCTCAGAGGAGAAGGCGAGTGGTGAGTTGTTTGGACTTAAAGTGACAGCTCCTGAACACAGGGGGGCTGCCTGGAGGAGAAGCGTGATGGGACACTTGGTCTTGAGTGGCCGCATCAGAGCTCCGGGCGGTTGCCCAGAGGACCCGTGCAGCGGGTCACGTGGACTCAGAGCCACTCAGAGCGACCGCTCCTGAACACCCCGGGGGTTATCTGGAGAAGGTGGAGGAACGGGGAGGGTCACTTCGACTCGGAGTGATTGATTGCCCAGGGCTACGGGTGGTTGGTGGAGGTGGAGGCACGCAGTGAGTTTCTTGGACTCCTAGTGACCGCACCGGAATACTGGGCGGCTGTCTGGAGGAAGAGGCGTGTGGCGGGTCTCTGGGATTCAGAGCGATTGTACAGGGCCCCAGGTGGCTGCTCAGAGGAGGGGCCACATAGCCAGGCGATTAGGTGCAGAGCAGGGTCCCAGGATCTAGGAGGCTTCTTGGTGGAAGAGCCGCACAGAGACAGGCTTAGGGCGGAGCGAAGGTTCCAGGCCTGCAGGCAGATTCTCTGAGGAAGGGCAGCCTAAGGAGAGTCATCTGCAAAGGGTGAGGCTCCCAGGCCCAGGAGGTAGGGCTGGGCCCCTGGGAACTTTGCAGAGGAAGGCAGCCCAGCCCAGGCGGTAGCTATAAATTGAGGGGAACCTCTAGGAGGGAACTGACCAGGGAGACCTCCCCAACAGGTGAGTCTTCCCTGCTGGGTGAGGTTTCCCCACAAGGACGGTAAAACCAGAGACTCAGGCCCAAACAGGCCTTGCCTCAGCCCACAGCCTAGGTCCCCTTTGGATGACCATTGGTCAACAAGTGGAGGCACCTCTGCCCACTAGCAGGGATTATACCCCACCTGAAGGCCACCACTCCTAGAGAGGCAGCTTCCTTGTGGAGCACCGCATTATCAACTTCCTCCAAGACTTCAGCCTACTGAAGGCTAAGGGGGGATATATATAGAAATCTTCAGGGACATTGTAAGTCAATAGAGGAAATCTGCAATATCTCAGCGGTCCTCCGATACCTGAACAATATGAGAAAACAAGGAAAGAAAATGCTGCAAACAAATCTAGATGTTACATCAATAAAACCCAGTGGCAGCATGGCAGAAGAAATGACAGAAAAGGAGTTCAGAATGTACATAATTAAAATGATCAGAGAAGCAAACGATGAGATGAAAGAGCAAATGCACGCACTGAATGATGAGATGAAAGAGCAAATGCAAGCATTGATTGATCGCACCAATCGACAGTTAAAAGAGCAAATACAGGAAGCAAAAGATCATTTCAATAAAGAGTTAGAGATATTGAAAAAAAAAACAAACAGAAATCCTTGACATGAAGGAAACAATAAACCAAATTAAGAACTCCATAGAAAGCATATCCAATAGGATAGAACACCTGGAAGACAGAACCTCAGACATTGAAGACAAAATATTTAACCTTGAAAACAAAGTTGAACAAACAGAGAAGATGGTAAGAAATCATGAACAGAATCTACAAGAACTATGGGATATCATGAAAAGGCCAAATTTAAGAATTATTGGGATTGAGGAAGGCCTAGAGAAACAAGCCAAAGGAATGAACAACCTATTCAATGAAATAATATCAGAAAATTTCCCAAATCTGAAGAATGAAATGGAAAATCAAGTTCAAGAGGCTTATAGGACTCCAAATACACAAAATTACAACAGACCCACACCAAGGCACATTATAAAGAAAATACCGAACATACAAAATAAAGACAGAATTTTAAAGGCTGTGAGAGAAAAGAACCAAATTAGATTCAGGGGGAAACCAATACGCATATCAGCAGATTTTTCAATCCAGACCCTAAAAGCTAGAAGGGCCTGGAACAACATTTTTCAAGCCCTGAAAGAAAATGGATGCCAACCAAGAAGCTTATACCCAGCAAAACTTACCTTCAAATTTGACGATGAAATAAAATCCTTCCATCATAAACAAAAGCTAAAAGAATTTACAAAAAGAAAGCCAGCATTACAGAACATTCTCAGCAAAATATTCCATGAGGAAGAGATGAAAAACAAAGAAGCAAATCAGCAAAGGGAGGAATTATCCTAAAGGAATTGTCAAATAAAGGAGGAAACAAGTTGTGTCAAACAAATAAATAAATAAAATTTAAAAAATGAAACAAATGACCGGAAAACCAAATCATATCTCTATAATAACCCTGAATGTTAATGGCCTGAATTCATCAATCAAAAGACATAGACTGGCAGATTGGATTAAAAAGAAAGATCCAACAATATGTTGCCTGCAAGAGACTCACCTCATAGAAAAAGATACCCAGAGACTAAAGGTGAAAGGATGGGGAAAAACATACCATGCACATGGACTCAGCAAAAAAGCTGGAGTATCCATCCTCATTTCCGATAATGTGGACTTCAAGCCAAAGTTAGTCAGAAGGGATAAAGAAGGTCATTTCATACTACTTAAGGGAAGCATAAATCAGCAAGATATAACAATCATAAACATCTATGCCCCAAACAGTGGCTCATCCATGTATGTCAAACAAATCCTTCTCAATTTCAGAAACCAAATAGACCATAACACAATAATACTAGGTGATTTTAACACGCCTCTCTCACCACTGGACAGATCTTCCAAACAAAAATTGAACAAAGAAACCATAGATCTCAATAACACAATCAATAATTTAGACTTAACGGACATTTATAGAATATACCATCCAACCAAGAGCGAATACACTTTCTTCTCAGCAGCACATGGATCCTTCTCTAAAATAGACCATATATTATGCCACAAAGCTAATGTTAGCAAATACAAGAAGATAGAGACACTACCATGTATTCTATCAGATCATAATGGATTGAAGTTAGAAATAAATGAAAGAGTAAAACACAGAAACTATTCCAACATCTGGAGATTAAACAATATGCTATTATATGATGAATGGATAACAGAAGATATTAGGAAGGAAATTAAAAAATTCTTAGAGGTAAATAAGAACAAAGAAACATCATATCAAAATCTCTGGGACACTCTGAAAGCAGTACTGAGAGGGAAATTTATTTCATGGAGCGCATTTAATAAAAGAAGTAAAACTCAACAAATAAATGACCTAACACTACAGCTCAAAGCCCTAGAAAAAGAAGAACAGAACAGCACCAAAAGTAGTAGAAGACAGGAAATAGTTAAACTCAGAGCTGAAATCAATGAAATTGAAACAAAAGAAACAATACAAAAAATTGACAAAATAAATAGTTGGTTCTTTGAAAAAATAAACAAAATTGATAAACCTTTAGCCACACTAACAAAGAGAAGACGAGAGAAAACCCAAATCACTAAAATTTGGAATGAACAAGGAAGTATCACAACAGACAGGATTGAAATACAAAACATAATTAGAAGCTATTTTGAAAATCTATACTCCAACAAAATAGAAAATTTTGAAGGCATCAACAGGTTTCTAGAGACATATGAATTGCCTAAACTGAACGAGGAGGACATAAACAATTTAAATAGACCAATTTCAAGTACTGAAATAGAAGAAGTCATCAAGAGCCTACCAACAAAGAAAAGTCCGGGACCAGATGGGTTCTCAGCCGAGTTCTACAAAACCTTTAAAGAAGAGCTCATTCCAATACTTCTCAAAGTATTCCATAAAATAGAAGAGGAGGGAACCCTCCCAAACTCATTCTATGAAGCCAATATCACCCTGATACCTAAACCAGACAGAGACTCATCAAGGAAAGAAAATTTCAGACCAATATCCTTAATGAACATCGATGCAAAAATTCTCAACAAAATTTTAGCAAATCGCATACAAAAACATATTAAAAAGATAGTGCACCATGATCAAGTTGGTTTCATCCCAGGGATGCAAGGTTGGTTCAACATCAGGAAATCAATAAACGTAATTCACCACATTAATAGACTTAAAGTCAAGAATCACATGATTATTTCAATAGATGCAGAAAAAGCATTTGATAAAATACAGCACCCCTTCATGCTCAAAACACTAGAAAAAACAGGGATAGTGGGAACATTCCTTAACATTGTAAAGGCCATTTATGCTAAGCCCATGGCTAATATCATTCTAAATGGTGAAAAACTGAAAGCATTCCCCCTAAAAACTGGAACAAGGCAGGGATGCCCTCTTTCACCACTTCTATTCAACATCGTTCTTGAGACTCTGGCCAGAGCAATTAGACAAACCAAAGAGATTAAAGGGATACGAATTGGAAAAGAAGAACTCAAACTATCCCTGTTCGCTGATGACATGATTATATATTTAGAGGAACCTGGAAATTCCACCAGAAAACTCTTAGAACTCATAAGTGAATTCAGTAAAGTAGCAGGTTACAAGATCAATGCCCATAAATCCAACGCATTTTTATACATAAGTGATGAATCTTCAGAAAGAGAAATTATGAAAACTACCCCATTCACAATAGCCTCGAAAAAAATAAAATACTTGGGAATCAATCTCACAAAAGAGGTGAAAGACCTCTACAATGAGAACTATACAACACTAAAGAAAGAAATTAAAGAACACCTTAGAAGATGGAAAGATCATCCATGTTCTTGGATAGGAAGAATTAATATTGTCAAAATGGCCATACTACCTAAAGTGCTATACAAATTCAATGCAATTCCAATTAAAATCCCAATGATGTACCTTACAGAAATAGAGCAAGCAATTATGAAATTCATCTGGAAGAATAAGAAACCCAGAATAGCTAAAGCAATCCTTAGCAGGAAGAGTGAAACAGGGGATATTGCAATACCAGATCTTCAACTCTACTACAAAGCAATAGTAACAAAAACGGCATGGTATTGGTACCAAAATAGAAAGGTAGATCAATGGTATAGAATAGAGGACATGGACACAAACCCAAATAAATACAATTTTCTCATACTAGACAAAGGTGCCAAAAATATGCAATGGAGAAAAGATAGCCTCTTCAACAAATGGTGCTGGGAGAATTGGGAATCCATATGCAACAGAATGAAACTAAACCCATATCTCTCACCATGCATGAAACTAAACTCAAAATGGATTAAGGACCTTGGAATCAGACCAGAGACCCTGCAGATTATAGAAGAAAAAGTTGGTCCAAATCTTCACCTTGTTGGTCTAGGATCAGACTTCCTTAACAGGACTCCCATAGCACAAGAAATAAAAGCTAGAATCAACCACTGGGATAGATTCAAACTAAAAAGCTTTCTCTCAGCAAAGGAAACTATCAGCAATGCAAAGAAAGAGCCTACAGAATGGGAGAATATCTTTGCCAATAATACTTCAGATAGAGCACTAATCTCCAGAATCTATAAAGAACTCAAAAAACTCTACTCCAAGAATTCAAATAATCCAGTGGACAAATGGGCTAAGAAAATGAATAGACACTTCACAGAAGAAGATCTACAAGCAATCAACAAACATATGGAAAAATGTTCAACATCTCTAGTAATAAGAGAAATGCAAATCAAAACCACCCTAAGATTCCATCTCACCCCAATTAGAATGGCGATTATCAAGAATACGAGCAACAACAGGTGTTGGCGAGGATGTGGGGAGAAAGGTACACTCATACACTGCTGGTGGGGCTGCAAATTAGTGCAGCCACTCTGGAAAGCAGTATGGAGATTCCTTAGAAAACTTGGAATAGACCCGCCATTTGACCCAGCTATCCCACTCCTTGGCCTATACCCAAAGGACTTAAAATCAGCATACTACAGAGACACAGCCACATCAATGTTCATAGCTGCTCAATTCACAATAGCCAGACTGTGGAACCAACCTAGATGCCCTTCAATTGATGAGTGGATAAAGAAACTGTGGTATATATATACAATGGAATATTACTCAGCCATAAAGAATGATAAAATTATGGCATTTGCAGGCAAATGGATGAAATTGGAGAATATCATGCTAAGTGAGATAAGCCAATCTCAAAAAGCCAAAGGACGAATGATATCGCTAATAAGTGGAGGATGACACATAATGGGGAGGAGGGAAGGGTTAGTGTTAGGGTTAGAGTTAGGGTTAGGGAGGGGGGCAAGTATGGAGGAAGGAAGTACTGTATAGAGGGTAAAGAGGGGTGGGAGGGGTGGGGGGAAGGGAAAAAATAACAGAATGAATCAAACAACATTACTCTATGTAAATTTATGATTACACAAATGGTATGCCTTTACGCCATGTACAAACAGAGAAACAACATGTATCCCATTTGTTTACAATAAAAAATAAATAAATAAAACCTTTAAAAAAAAAAAAAAAAAAAAAGAACCAAGATATGGAAATAACCAAATTGTTCACAGACAAACGGATAAAGAAATTGTGAAATATTCAGTCTTAAAGAAGGATACCCTGTCACTTGGAGCACTATGAATGAGCCCCAAGGACAGTCAAATAAGTCAGACACAGAAAGAAAACTGCTGCATAATTCACTTATATGTGGAATCCAAAAACTCCCCTGCAATTCATAGAAACAGAGACTAGAATGGTGGTTATTTACCAAGCATGAAGGGTGCTAAGGGAAATGAAGAAATGAAAATCAAAGAGTACTTGATGATTTTCTCAGTCATTGGATGTTAGAAACTTTTACCATGAAGTAGGCAACTATGTGAGATGATGGATGTGTTAATTTGTGTAACTATAGTGATCATTTCACTATGTACAAGTATATTGGAACACCACATTGAACACTTTAATACCTATAATTTTTATAGGGGAAAATGGCATCTTCATTTTTTGTTTTTATCCCCAGAAGTTATCATTGTACTAGGTATATATTATGTGGTCAATAAATGTATTTTAGATAAATTCATTGGTGAATAAATAAATTGGCAGAATCTACTGAAGTTCAGAGAACAATCTTAATTTCTAAAAAGAAAAAGTTTTAAAATAAATTTGTTTTACATAAAATTTGTCTCCTAAATCAAGTAGATTATTAAAATGTATTTATGAAATTAATAGACATTTAAAACTCTTTTTGATGACACACAATTGTGCATATTACAAGGTCCAATGTGATGTTTTCATTCATGTATACACTGAGTAATGACCACATCAGAGAAATCAGCATATCCATCACCTTTAACTTTTATCATTTCTTTATGGTGAGTATATTTTAAATCTTTTCTTTTTTCCTATTTTGAGATATTCAATGCATTATTGTTAACTATATGTACCCAACAGTGCTATAGAACATCAGAATTTTATTTTATTTATTTTTTTATTCTTCCTAACTAAAACATTGTTTCCATTGACCAACTTCTCCCTATATACAATATCCCCCATACTCCCCAGACTCTAGTCCAAACTGCTATTCTACTCCTAACTTTGACAAGATCTACTTTTCTAGATTCAACACATCAATAAGTTGATGCAGTAACTTTCTTTCTGTTTACTGTTTTCACTTAGCATATGTCCTCCTGGCTCAACAATATTGTTGTAAATGACTCAATTTCTTTGTTTATGAGTGCATAGCATTCATATGTGTAAAGAAAGAAAGTGATACATCAATATATCACTTTATATATAAAGATATATAAAAAGTGATTATAAAGTGAAATATATATACATATATATTTCATATGTATATATATTTTATCCCATTGTCTACTGATGGACATTTAGTTTGATCCTATATCCTGTGTAATGTATAAAGCCACCTGCCTCTCCCTTTACAGGAATTTCCGGCCTTCCCATCATCTGTCACTCTGCGCTCTGCCCGCCTCTTACATTACAGACATTTCCTGCTTTCCTTGTAGCCATTTTCCTGCTTCCCATGTTATGTCCTAACATGCTATTGGTTCATCAGTCAGCGTGCAAGAATTCTCCTCCGCTATTGGTTCCTTCCAGCCCGTGAGATTCCAATATCTGGGAGAAGCCACATGCCATCTTTCTCTTTTTCTTCCCTTCTTTTCCCCCTGAGCTGTCGTGTTAATTGTCTGCATAAATAAAGTTTCTTGTGTGAGACCTCGTGTCTGTGGAGCATTTTTTCTGGGAGCTATGGGCGAGCCACAACTGAGACAAGCGAGTGAGCAGCAGTTCAGCACAATCTGCGGCGGTTACCGCCAAGGATCCCAACCTGAGCTGCATTTTTCCCCTAACATCCTGGATATTGTGAGTAGTGCTATAATATACTTGAGAGTACAGATATCTCTTCAACCTAGTGATTTCATTTCCTTTGGGTATACACTCAATAATGAGATTGCTAGATTATAATGTAGTTCTAGTTTTACTTTAATCACTTTTATTCAACATAGTACTAGAAGTTCTAGCCAGAGCAATTAGTCAAGAGGAAGAAATAAAGGGCAACCAGATTGGTAAAGATGAAGTCAAAGCATCTTTGTTTTCAGACAACATGATCTCTTTTTAAAATATTTTTAGTTGTAGATGGATACAATACCTTTATTTTATTTTATTTTTTAATGAGGTGCTGAGGATCAAACCCAGTGCCTCTCACATGCTAGGCAAGTGCTCTACCACTGAGTCACAACCCTAACCCCAACGTGGTCCTATATGGAGAAAATCTTAAAACTTCACCAAAAAATGTTGAAAGTAATACAGAATTTGCAGGATACAAAATAAGCATACAAAATTTAATGACATTTTGATGTCAGGTGCAATGGCATATGCCTGTGATCTCAGAGGCTTAGGAGTCTGTAGCAGGAGCATTACAAGTTCAAAACCAGTCTCAGCAACTTAGCGAGGCCCTAAGCAATTTAGTAAGACCTTGTCTCAAAATAAAAAATAAAAAGGGTTGGGGATGTGGCTCAGTGGTTAAGCACCCCTGGTTTCAAGCCCTAGTAACAAAATAAATAATAATAATAATAATAATAATAATAATAATATTTCTATATGACAATAGTAAACTCTCTGAAAAATAAATTGAGAAAACAACCTCATTTACAATAACCACAAAAATAAATTTAACTAAAAGATAAAAAAATAATCTCTGCAATGAAAACTACAAAACATTGCTATAAGTAATTAGAGAAAACAAGTAAATGGAAAGATATCCCATGTTCAGTGATTGGAAGAATTAATATTGTTAAAATTGCCCATACTATCCAAAGCTATCTGTAGATTTAATGTGATCCCTGTCAAAATATTGTTATTATTCTTCACAGAATTAGAAAACAATCCTCAAATTTGTATTGATCACAAAAGACTCCAAATAGCCAAAGCAATGTTGACCAAAAGAAACAAAGCTGGAGACATCAAATTCGATGTCTTCAAAATTTACTACAAAGCTGTAGCAACTAAAACAGCATAGTAATGTCATAAGCACAATCGGGCCAATGTAACTGAATAGGGAACCCCAAAATGATGGCACATATTCTCAGTCAATTGATTTTTGATAATGAAGCCAAGAACACACAAAGGGAAAAGGACAGTCTTTTCAATAAATGGTACTGGGAAAATTGAAAATTATATGTAGAAGAATGAAACTAGACCACCATCTTTCACCAGGTACAAATGTCAGTTCAAAATGGATTAGAAACTTAAATGCAAAATGTGAAACTATAAAAGTACTAGGGAAAAAAAAAAAAACAAAAAAACACCCAGGGTATTTGGCCCAAAGTTTTTCAGATAGACCCCAAAAGCATAGGCAGCAAAAGAAAAAATTGACTAATAGAATTACATCAAATCAAAAGACTTCTGCACAACAAAGGAAATAATCAACAGGGTGAAGAGACAACCTACAGAATGGAAGAAAATATTTTCAAACTATACATCTGACAAGACACTAATATCCAGAATACATAAAGAACTCAAATAACAACTCAATAGAAAAACAAAATAATAATCCAGTTAATAAATGGACTAAAGACCTGAATAGGCACTTTTTAAAGGAACACATACAAACGGTCAACAGATACCAAAAAATGCTCAATATTACCAATCATAAGGGGAATGCAAATCAAAACCATAATAAGATATGAGTACACACCAGTGAGAATGGTTATTATTAAAAAAGACAAAGGTGCCAAAAACTTACAATGGAGAAAAGACAGCCTCTTCAACAAATGGTGCTGGCAAAACTGGAAATCCAAATGCAGTTAAATGAAATTCAACCCCTATATCTCACCCTATACAAAACTCAACTCAAAATGGTTCAAGGACCTAGGAATTAGACCTCAGACCCTTCACCAAATAGAAGAAAAAGTAGGCCCAAATCTCCCTCACTTTGACTTAGGAACACACTTTCTTAACAAGACCCCATAGTGCAAGAAATAAAAGCAAGAATCAATAAATGGGATAGATTCAAACTAAAGAACTTTTTCTCAACAAAGGAAACAATCAATAATGTGAAAAGAGAGCCTATAGAGTGGGAGAAAATCTTTGCCACACACACTTCAGACAGACCACTCATCTCCAAAGTTTATAAAGAACTTAAAAAACTTTACACCAAAAATACAAAGAACCCAATCAATAAATGGGCTAAGGAACTGGGCAGACACTTCACAGAAGAAGATATACTGGTGATCAACAAATATATGAAAAAGTGCACATCATCCCTAGTAATTAGAGAAATGCAAATTAAAGCCACCCTAAGATTTTATCTAACTCCAATTAGAATGGCAATTATCAAGAACACAAGCAAAAATAATTGTTAGCATGGATGTGGGGGAAAAGTCACTCATACATTGCTGGTGGAGTTGCAAATTGGTGTAGCCACTCTTGAAAGCAATGTGGAGATTCCTCAGAAAACGTGGAAAGGACCCACCATTTGACCCAGCTATCCCACTCCTCAGTTTATACCTGAAGGACTTAAAATCAGCATACTACAGTGATATAACCACATCAATGTTCATAGCAGTTCAATTCACAATACCCAGATTGTGGAACCAACCTAGATGCCCTTCATTTGAGGAATGGATAAAGAAACTGGTTTATATACACAATGGAATATTACTCAGCCATAAAGAAGAATAAATTTATGGCATTTGCTGGTAAATGAAATAGGCCAAGCCCAAAAAAACAAAGGTCAAATGTTTTCTCTGATAAGTGCATGACAATATATAAAGAGGGGAGGTGGCAGGGGGAAGAGAAAAATAGAGGAACTTTGGATGGTGTAGAGGAAAATGGGGTGGGAGGGGGTGGAGGACAGAAAGATAGTAGAATGAAACAGGCAATATTACCCTATGTATATGTACGATTACATGAATGATATGAATCTACATTGTGTACAACCATAGAAATGAAAATTTGTACCCCATTTGTGTACAATTAATCAAAATACAGTCTGTCAAAATAAAAAAAAAGATTTTAATAAAATAAATAAATAAATAAATAAAAATAAAGGTGAAGGGTATTTTCAGAATGTCCACCCTCAAAAAAAAATAAATAAATAAAAAAGACAAAAAATAACAACTGCTGGTAAGGATGTGGGTAAAAGGGGAATTCATTTTACACTGCTAAAAATGTAAATTAGTATAGCTGTTATGGAAAACAGTATGGAGTTGCTTTTTTTAAAATATCAGATGCAAAACTTATGAAAATGACATGTGAATTTTAACTAATAAAAATCTTCAGCTCACATAATGGTTTAAAATCCATTATTAAACTTGGACAGACAGGTGAGACCTGTCTGCAACAAATACACATGGCGTTTTATACTTTGCAATGTACTATTTTTTCTAAATGATAGTCTGTATGATTCTCAGGTCTTGTCTTACTGATAGTATTATCCCCATTATAAAGATAAGAACATGGATATTTTGAGATTTTTTGACTTAGTTCTAAGTATGTGAACTAAAGTCCAAGTTATGGTTCGGATCTGGAATGTCCTCCAAAACCTCACGTGTCGAAGGCTTAGTCCCCAATTGCTGCAGTATTCAGAGATGGGGTCTTCTGAAAAGTGATTAGATCATGGTATCTGACATCGCCAATGGATTAATGCATTGATGGACTCATAGCTGATGGCATTATAGGAAGGTGGTGGGAACTTTAGGAGGTGGGGCCTATTTGGATAAAGTAGATGATTAGAGGTGTGCTCTGAAAGGGTGGATCTTGTCCTTGGCCTTGCATGTTGCTTTCTCTCTCTCTCTCTCTCTCTCTCTTTTTCCCTCCCCTTCCCAACCACCCTTAAGTGAGCAACTTTTCTCCAGCATTCCCTCTGCATTTTGATTTACTGCTTCACCAAAGACCAGAAACAATGAAGCCAGTCAACCCCTGAAACCATGAATTGAAACCAGTGAAACCATGAGCTAAAATAAATCTTTCCTCTTCTAAGTTGATTTTCTCAGGTATTTTGTCGCAGTGGCAAAAAGCTAACACAGTTTGTATATATTTTTCACATCTTCTCTTCATATAAAAAAATAAGTTGCAAAAATGTATACTCATAATACCTCTTCTATCAATATTGAACTGTATCTTTTAAGAATTTCTAAAATAAAATGTTTATCAAGTAAAGATAAGGATACATAATCAACTATATTCACAAATTAACATTCTACAATATGAGGACAAAAAACTTACTTGCTTTCTCTCTGAAAACTATTTGCTTCATGGAACTTTGACCTTTTTACTTGTTGGAATATAGCTCTAGCAGTGTAGCAATAGACTGAATGATAATTCAGTGGTGTTTTCGTAAAAGGTGAGTGAAAGTGCTTTCATTAACAACCTGGTCTGGATCAGAAAGACTCTGACAGAAATATGAAAAGAACCAGATACAGCTTAGATAAGATTAAAATGATTTGACCAAGAATATATCTATTCATTCTTTTTTCTTATGAGCAGAGTCTTTATTACAGGAAGAAAAAATAAAAGAGAAATTAAAACAATGGGAATCTCTGTTATCTGTAAACCTTTAAGGTCCTGTTTGCCTAACTGGATTATAATGAAACATAAACAATGTGGGTCTGGCCATGACACTGGGCAGATGCAGTAATCAGCCAGGATCCAGCTGGTAGGAAAATCTCCAGCAGAAACTTCCCAAGTTCACTCATAAGATGATAATTCTCTCCCTAGGGCAATCAACACTTCTAAGGAGCAAATCAAGAAAATATGAATTGTATTTCAAGGTTATCTCTGCACAGCTCTCAGGTTTAAAACAGGGAAACGTGTTCTATATTTGGAGTGCAGGTCTGGATCTACCTTATTATTTTCAGTGCTCCCCTAATTTCATTTGCAATTAAGCAGCTGTTTAAATCACAAACCATTATGTCCATAAATTTTTTCAATTTATTCTATGATGCCTACCACAGCGTCAAGTGCACAGGAAGTGTTTGATGAATACATAATACACAAATGGATGGATATCTGTGTAGTGTGCTTCGTGTTTCACCATTTCTTGGATATGATAAAATGATCATAGTCCCCATAGCACTTTCAAATAATTCATCACATTTAAGCCTTGTAACACTGTAGTAAACTAAGTATTATTAATAAATCTTTAAAAAAAAAACACATAATGATATGTGATTCAATAGCCATCCTGAAGAAACAAAATGGGAGTCACTGTCCTCGAGGGAAGGCTAACCAGAGGGGAACATGAGGTTTGTATTTCATACACAAAGTTTTAGGGTTTTTTTAAAATCGTTTTTGTTTGTTTGTTTGTTTGTCAAAAGACCTGACAAGAAAACATATAGGAGGAGAAGTGTATTTTGGGCTCATGGTTTCAGAAGTTTAGTTTGTTGTCAGCCAACTCCACAGCTCTGGAATATCATGGTGGAATGACATGGTGGAGGAAAGCAGCTTAGAATATGACAACCCAGAAGCAGAGAGAGAGTGCTCTTCTCACCAGGAACAAAATATAAACCCCACAGGCACACCCCCAGTGATCTTCTTCAGTCTACACCCTATCTGCCTACACTTATTGCCGAGTTAATCCCCATCACTGGATTAATGCATTGATTATGTTTGGGCTCTCATAATCTAGTCATTCACCTCTGAACTTTCCTGGATTGTCTCAAGGCTTGGGGGACACCTCATATCTAAACCATAACATGCAGCAAGTCTAATTGCCTGTCAGGAGGGTTGGTGAATTAGAGGAGGAGTCGCTGGAGAAAAATATCCTAGTCCAGTTCTTTCTATACCTGTTTCTACAGTGCTACCTGTTCTACAAATTTTTGGATTAGCCACTTCCCTTCATTCATACCATTGTGCTTTGTACAATGATTCTAAGAGTGACTTTAAAAAAGCAGATTTTATCATTGCCCTGGTTTTGGAGTTAAAGGCTTTTCATTGCTCTTAGAATAAAAATCACAATTCTTGACTTGCAACGTCCTGCAGGTTTAAGACCCACCACACAATTCCTTCCCATCACTACATCCCACTTCCTCCAAGCTCTTTACACTTACCCACTACGGACTTTGTAAAAATTTCCTGGCCATGCTAAGCTTTCTCCTGCCTACTACTCACCCACATTCTGAAGCATTTTCCTGTGTCCTGTGTTCTGACCCTGTCAATCTGACTGGTCTCATCTCCATGTGGTTTCCTCCAGTCTTCCTGCTTCTCCCATTCTGGGTTAGGTTTCCAGATTAGCTGGAGGTGTCCTCTCTAGTAATGCTCATAATATTCAGATCGATGTGTTTCACATTTTTTCATCTGTATCCTTTATCCTTCTCAAGTATATCAATAAATTTCTAGTACCAATCTTGTGCTTGGTGCTCAGTAGATGAGTAATAAACATATGTGACTTCATTGAAGACTTTCTAATAGAAGCTGAAGCAATCATTGTAGAATGATTGTAGAAAAGTCTCCCATTCATGTGACCGAGTGGCTCTTTGACAACCTTTTCACAGACCTCAAGATAAAGCCCAGGTGCCTAAGCCTGGTATATTAGATCTTACTGTTTCCCACTCTAGTATGCACTCCTTATTTTTTCTTTCGTCCACAGTTCTTTCATAATGTTTCAGCTCCACTGAACCATCTTCAATAACTTTTCTCCTTTGCCTCAAATATTGGGGTATTCTGGACCTTTTTCTGCTGGTCCTTTCCCACCACCTGACCATATATATTCCTTACTTGGGATTCCACAAGAACTCAGTTTAAAAGAAGGTCCTTCCTGACACTTGATTCTTATGAAAAACAACTGAGATGTCTTGTCAATACATCATACCACTTCTATATGATTATACTATATAGTGGTGAAAATTACCTAAAATGAAAATATATTTGGAGCATTAAACTTACTGTTTTGCACAAAAGGATACTGTCAACATTAAGCTGATATAATGCCCTCCCTCAAAACTTTCAGAAGAGAGTAAGTGCAATTTGTAAAATCTTGGTCAACCCTCATAAATAACAGTTGCCTTTGAGATGATAGTGTATAGGGAACAGCATTAGATACCTGTGAATTTTTCTAGCCAATAATAATGTCTGATAGTCAATAATAATGTCTCACAAACTTTTTGTGACCTCTTGTGTACAGATATTACTAATATCTTTGTTCTATTAGGTTCATGAGCACTTAAGATTCTGTTTCCTTTAATCACATTCCCTACTAGTTGTACACTCTTCCTGGAAGCATGTATAAGACCAACTTTTTCATTGAGTGAATCTGTGTAAATGGTTTATATTTTGTAGCACTTTGATTTCACAATTTGATGATAATATAAAGCATTTAGTAGAAGCATTTGGGAAGCTAAACGTGTGCAGCGTAAGGACGAAATAGTTGGGAAATAGCAATAATAATAGCAATAAGAATGATTGTACTGTGAATGGTGGAACAGATGGAAAATCATTTGATATTAAAAAATGAAGTGTTTTCCAGATTGAAGAAATTATACATGCTCATTATACAGAAAAACCTAATGTAGAATTAAAACCTTTGATTATAAAAGTAATCAAATAGAACATTAGTAGTTTGATGTGTCTCATTATTTTCATGTATGTATTGCATACACATATATGTTTTAGAATTATATTTTGAAACCTATAACCCTTTTCTTCTTTGGTATCATTTTCTAGGTATTTTTCTTTTATCTTTTGTAAATATACACAAAATATATTTACTTTCTTTGAAAACAAGCAAGATTTTAATGGTTCCTTAGTATTACAATTATGATTAATTGATTAATTCTCTAATCATTGACTACTTAAAAGGTTTCTTATGTTTTAACATTATGAACAGCAAGCATCATTGCTCAAAAGTAGTTGTGTACATGCTTGATTATTTTATTCATCTTTTACCCTAGGAGTGTAGTTATTAGATCACAAATTAGGCACATTGTTAATGCTTTTGAGACTACTGCCAAATTGCTTTCCCTAATGGTGAGAGAACACTTTTTAATAATTTATTTGTAAGAATGTCATTTTTCAACTTATATTTACCAATACTGGATACTATTTCAACATATGCCACCTCCATAGTTTGAAAAGGTAAATCTTAGATTTAAAATAAAACAACAAAACAAGGGAGTACATGCCATTTACACATATTTGAAAAGGTTAGCTGAGAATGATTGCACTGTTTCTTCACATACACGATTTCCTTTTTAAAATCTCCTCCAAGAAAGTCACTCTATGCTGAAACAAATAGGAATTACCTCTACTTACAGATACATTCTATACCTGCATGTTCTGTTCCTGCTGCAGTTGTGTGAATTCAAATATATTGAGAACATCAACTATCAAAGAAGCTAAAATAACCTTTTTGCACCCTACTTTTCCACTCTAAGAACTGGTTACCACTTATTTGAGTAAGATTACGTTATCATTGGAGCAAAGCAGAAAATACAGAATTTTTAGTTTTTATGTGCCCACAGGGATAAAAACAAGTGAAGACATTCATGAACCATTTTATTTGCTCTACTACCTGATTGATAAAATAATAAAAGTTTTTCTTCTCCAAACATATCATCGAGGATAAATTTGAAAGTATTATAAGCTTTTGTTCTGGTTATTCTAATGATAGCAAATGAAACATTTTCATTAGCAAATATTTTTACCTGAGGGCAACTAAATATAAGCCTTTCCTTTTCTGATTTTGGTAGGAAATAGAATAATAAATACTAATGCTTCAGGATACATAGGCCAGTGAGAAAAAAAATCAAGCACTTCCATAAGGGAAAAACCAAGGGTTAGGTGCCTGTGTGTTTCCTGGCTGCTGCTCCTATAGGTAGCACAGGTTATGACAGGACATTCCACTTGATCCTGGACTCTGGGAGCCATCCAGAAGTTGTAAGGGACATCTTTGGTGAGTTTGGGTAAAGATAGGTAGTAGCCTCAAGGTCTGGACATAGCCTTAACATCAGTTCTACAACCTAAAATTCTTACACACTAAAATTTTCACTTTGAAAAGTTTGATATAATCCACAATAAAAATCATTTCCTTTGAGTTAGCCAAAGAATTTTTGAGCATTTAGTGTGTGCCACAAACACTGTTAAGACTTTAAGTGCACTCACTTTTATATGGTATCTTTACATTACATATGAAATAACTGGAACTTAGTTCAGTAACTAAGTTATAACTGACAAGTAGTAAACAGCCATCTCTCCAATTTTAATTAAAGTTTTATGAAATTTGTTTATGACTATGGTTGCTTAATTTAAACAAAATTTAGCTATAAGACTGGGAAAGTTTTAGATAACTATTTTTCTCTGCAGCACTCTTTGCCTATTTTTGTTTTAATGTTTAAATATATACTACTATTTCTGACTTATTGTAAGAATCTGTTTTAGCTTTCATACCAGGCATTTGGAGACTTCTGGTGATTCTTCCCTGTCCTATTTAGAAACTTTTCTTCTTAAAACCTTTATTTCTTATTCATTTCAAAACATCTGTGACACAGCCACATCAATGTTTATAGCAGCTCAATTCACAATAGCTAGATTGTGGAACCAACCTAGATGCCCTTCAACAGATAAATGGATAAAGAAACTCTGGTATATATACACAATGGAATACTATTCAGCCATAAAGAAGAATATTATGGCATTTGCAAATAAATGGATGGAACTGAAGAATATCATGCTAAGTGAAATAAGCCAAACCCAAAAAACCAAAGGCCGAATATTTTCCCTGATAAATGGAGAATGATATATAATGGGGGTGGGGGGGTGGGGAGTGAGAGAAGAATAGGGGAACTTTAGATTATGTAGATGGAAAAGAGAGGGAGAGGGGTATGACAAATGGTAGAATGAGACATATTATTACCCTATGTACATGTATGAATACACAAATGGTATGAATCTATATTGTGTACAACCATAGAAAAGAAATGATGTACCCCATTTGTGTACAATGAATCAAAATGCAGTCTGTAAAAAATTAAAAGATAAATAAAAAATATCTTGGACATATGTCTCACCTTTTATGATGATTCAGCTAGAAAAATAAACCTATAAAAAGGCATTGAGTTGTGGCATGTTTTCTTCCAATCAATACTGGCATAACTTCATCAATTAAACATCAATACTGAGATTTGAAGTTAGATAGTGAAGTCTACTCTGTTGATAATCATCACCAGGATCTTACATAATAAACCCCATTTCATAGAAATCAAAAAATAGTTTTGAGACTAATTATGAAGAAAGTTTTCATAAATGAACTTATTTGTGTATTATTTAACATATACCTAACATACAATTGTTGCCTATTACTGTTATTATTATGATTAGCCAATATATTACAACATATCTTGGAATGTTTTGCAGCCTAATGGAGAAAATGGAATAACTCCAGTAACACATAGTTGTTCACATACTTTCTCTTTTTCACTTCACTTTATAGAGGTATGATTGACAAATAAAAATTGTGTATATTTAAGGTATACAATGTGATGTTTTGTTCTGTATAGACATTGTGAAATGATTGCCACAATCAAGCTAATCGGCATTTCTATCACCTCACAGAGTTAACCATTGTATATATTGGGATTTAAGATCTACTCACTTAGCAAACTTCAAGTATGCAATATAATATTTAAACTATAGTTGCTATGCTGTACATTCAAGCTGCAAACCTCAGCTTGCATAATTGAAACTTTGAGCACTTTAGGCAGTATTTTACTATTACTCCCCATTCCAGTCCCTGGCACCACATTCTACTCTGTGCTTCTATGAGGCATTTTTAAGGGGTAGTTTTCAAGAAGTATTTTAAACTAAGCTTCCAGTTTTAAATTATTTAACACTAAAAAAATTCTCTTTAAGAAAAATAGGTTCTTCTTGTCATTTCTTGTTTTACAGAAAACATTAGATTTATTTAGCCTTTCATATAACAGTCATCTTTGTTCAAATGACTTCAATGTAAATACTGGCGTGATCATATTTATGGACCACAGAGAGTGATGGTCCAAATTTTCTTGCTTAAAATTTAGCAAAAATTTTCATAAAAAAGAGGTTCGCATCAGCCTGCTTCAGAAAAACCTGCATATTTTCAGTAGTACAGGATTCCCGGCCCCTTTTCCCACCAAATGCATCAGCAAGTCTGAGGCTGTGCTCTAGGAATTTCTATTTTAGATAAGTTAGGAATAGTTACCCACAGTAAAATCTGAAAGAAAGGCTTACTTTGTTGCTCTTAAACTCAGGTTTGATGGGCAGGAGTCACAGCATCACATGGGGAAGACGGTACTAGCCAGCACTAGTCCCTCTGCAGGGGCAAGGTTTTGCTAAGGTGATGCCAACCTGTCCAAGTGAGAAAGTTCTCAGGCTGGGGCCAGGTGGGTGCACGATGAGCCCAGACTCCCTTCCACCCTGTGTCCCTGAAGGCCCTGATCCGGAATAGAATGCATTAGTAGGGATCACTGAAGAGCAGCATCAGAACGATGCCCTGAGAACAGATGACTGCTTTACTCAATTAATGCTCTGGTGTCTCTCTAAATTACGAAGACTCGTGTTTCTGGAATGATTAGCAAACAAACAAACAAAAATTCTAACTGAATTAACTAATTAACTCAAGCTCAAACAGAAACCTTTCTACATTCTATTTTTGTCAATAACAGAGAAACCAAAAATCGTGCCTGACTCCAGCAGCATCATCAAACTGAATGCTAATGATCACCACTCAGTAGATGCATGGACATGATGACCACACTGCCCAGGTAGCCTGGGATGGTTCTGATAGAAGGCTGGTCTTCCAGTTACAGGATTAGTGACTGGCTGTAAACTGAATCACTAGTGGCACTTTCATTCATTCTCAGTAGCCCTGTTTTTGTTGTTGTTGTTGTTGTTTCTGTTGTTGTTGTTTGTGAATGTGGTCATGCAGTCTCAAGATTCATCTGTACAGAAGACTGAGCAGAGTGTGCCACATGCCTCATTGTCTGTGTAAAATCAAATGGGTGCTTTCTTGGTTTCATAAAAGCCAAATTGTCAGGGAAATATTTTTATAGTTACCTTAGGTTTCCAGTCATCTGAATTCAACTCTTTAAAATCTCCTTTGCCTTTTGTTTTAGACTTATAGAGTGAAGGTGATAATCAGGAGTCCATATGACTTAGGCCTTCTAGATACTGACCTATAAAAGTGGGGTCCCATTTACAATCCGAACTAAAATAGTTTTAATTGTAGTTAAATGTCTTTCAGAAGGAATTGAATTGAGAAGTAGATGGCTTAAGAATTCTGAAAGCCGGTGATAGAATACATTTCAGCAACAAAAGACAGATAAAAAGATAAGTAAAATGATTTTACTTTATAACAAGAAAGATGTGGAATTATTTAAAAGGCTCTTTGTGACCATTAATTAGTTAATTCAAACAACCTCCTGGTAGAATACATCAGTGCTATTATCACTTGCTGCAGCAAAACTTAAAATACTGTATGATTAAGGGGATTTAGCAGGAATTGAAAGCTAATGAATGGCACAGTAAGAATTAGAACTGAGTTTCTGTTGAGCAATTCTATTTGGAGTCCACCAGGTCAAAGTCTCTGCAGTGTAGCCAACGTACTGCTCTATGATTACTGAAGAGTGCACAAGGAAGGTCAAGTCTGATAAGAAAAGATCAGCTCAAAGCTACTTGGAAAACTAATGGAATTTGTAAGTTCATGAAAGCATGGCGATAGATGGTATCTTTGTCTCAGAGTTTCATGGAGAGAAAGACACGGTTCAGTTTCCCCTGAAAGGAGATTCATACTAAAGAAAATAAGCAATTGACCTTAGTAAGGGTCTCTAAGCAATTGACCTTTGTAAGTGTACTAAATTCTATCAATTTATAGCAGAGTAATAGAGAGGGCCCAAAGAAACAAAGGTTTTGTGTTTTGAACTACAGTTTTTTTTTCAGAATAATTATAGCTATGCTTTGAAACAAATAATTCACTGAGGTCATCAGAAGAAGAAAAAAAAAATCACTGCAATATCCTTAAACTCAGATAAAATCTGAGAAGGAATGGTTAACTTAAAGAAAGTTCAGTAGTAATTAGTGAACTATTTGCTCTTCTACCTTACAATAATCAGTAAATTTCCAGTTGATTTACCAAAAAAACACTATGACAAAATGCAGCTAAAGAGGTTGTAGGAAACAAGATTGGGTCAGAGAATTTTTCTAAAATTTTTAAAAAGTCTTAACATTTAGTAGTTCTTCACCTGACAGCTAACAAATTTTCCTACTTTATATTATTTTGACTTGGGGAGATCTCTAGAAGATAAGATGAACCAATCTAACTTACAATTATACCATAACAAATGCCAGATGTATTACAAATATAACTGACAAAAAGAAAAATACTAGAAGAAAATAAATGATTCTAAATAATTTTGAGCTGAAAAATATTTGTTTAAGCATATCACATAAATGGATGAATAGTTAAAAAGATTGATATGTTTTTCTATGCAAATATAAAAACAAAGTAAATAAAATTAAAACAGAACAATTTGGAGAATTTACAGCATAACATCAATATCATTAAGAGAATGATATTGTTGATACACAGGAACTCTTCAAAATCAATAAGAAAGGTAAAACTTCAATAGAAAGAAAATAAATAACAAAAGACGAAATAGAATTAGCTCTGAAAGAATTCTTAAATGCCTAATTTCAGTAGCAATCCAAGAAAATTAAATTTTAGACTATAGAACACAAACGTATAATGTAAAACTTAGGTCGACAAAGAGGAAAACAGTATTGATATCCAGTGCTTTGTACGGACGTGAATAAAAGGTACCCCCTAAAAATTGAGCTTTTAATTAGTAACCGGTATCTCAGGGGAAATATAACAGTATGTTATCAAAAGCTTTAAAAAGCATACATGCCTTTTGGCAAAGGTACATTATTAGAAGAAATTTAATTTGAAGAAAAAATTATCGAAGGAAGATTTAAGGACGAAGATGCTTAACAGAGCAACGTGCATAATATCTCAGATAATGGAAAAAAGTAAATTGAGTAAATTATTATACATGGTACAGTATAAGGAAGCACTATGTCACTATTAAAGAAGAAAAATAAGACAAGAGCAACAGAACACTAATTATACTGTTCTAAGTGGTGGCTAAGCCAATTCCCATGAAGCCATATTGGTTGGTGGACTCCCCGGGGCCTTGATAAGCATTTGTCATCTACACCAAGAGAAGTAAGTGGGATCATTTCAAGGCAAGATACGTTGGATAGAATTCCATCCTATATTTTGTGACATCCCATCCTTGCTTCTTTGTGCAAGGGTCAATGCAGGAAAATCCTGAAAATGGCCATCTAAAAAGTATGGTTGAGTTAATTTATCTCTAGGTACTGAGAATGTTCTTTATTGTAAGAACAATATGTGAAACTTTTATTCCATGGGTGCCAATGAATGTGTCTAAGCTCTTATAAAGTAAAACTTAGAGTTCTTTTCTAAAATAGTAAATTGTGTAGGCATAATTTCATTCTGTATTTTATATACACTTAAATCCTAAGCCTATTTTTTCAGACCAAGAAAAAGGCAAAAATTGCACCAACATATGTATTTACCAAGAGAGACATTAAATAGGACATTACAATTTACCACTGCCATGTAATGACATGACTCTATAGGATACCTAATCCCAGTTTTAGGCTTTCTTATCACTTTCTCTCTCACTGTTTTAAATACTTAAGATTAAAAATACTTCCATTATTAAACCGTATTATTGTTAGTATTACCTCTATTATTACTTCCAGTATTATTTCTGTTATTAAACAATATATTTCTATTCAACTAAATAGGAAGTTCTGGGGCATAGGTGGATGGGGCAGATGGGCAGAGTATTTTATATATAAACAATTGTGTGGATAGAGACTCAGGGAAGACACAAAATTTGCATAGGCAGTAACCCAGAAAGGTGGGAAGTAAAGTCCTTGGCAATCACTTTTTCAGGATAGACTTCTGTCACTATCACTTTTTTTGGCTGGGGATATAGCTCAGTTGGTTGCATGCACAAGGCCCTGAGTTCAATCCCTGTCACCAAAAAACACCAAAACAAAAAATATCACTTTTTTTTGCACTTTGTTTCTGGAATCAACCATTCAAATACTACTTCAAGCAGTCAATTTCATATTTGAAGCTTAGGAAGCTTCCAGAATTTCTATGTCTTTAACAATATTATAAATAGCCAGTTGCAGATTACTTTGCGAAGTACTGAGTTAGGCTAATAAGATCTCTACGGTTTCAAAGATTAGAGTTCTGTAGTGGCTCAGATGAACAATAATAACAACAGCAAAATGTTATGAAATATAAGAAGCAGAGCTCAAACACTGAGAGAAAAAATGCACAAGGGAAGGATTAGGCTTCTGTGTTGCTGCGGGAATGATCAAGGGGC
This sequence comes from Sciurus vulgaris, assembly GCF_902686455.1. Classification (NCBI taxonomy): domain Eukaryota; kingdom Metazoa; phylum Chordata; class Mammalia; order Rodentia; family Sciuridae; genus Sciurus; species Sciurus vulgaris. Next base: position 115,924,929 of record NC_136464.1, read on the forward strand.
TCATGTTACTCAGTAATGGACAAGACTGTGTGGGTTTCCTTTTTCTTCAGTCAATTATGTGTGTGGGCCCCATATGTGAGCCTGTGTGTGTGTGTGTGTGTGTGTGTGTGTGTAACTGGCCACAAGCACTTAGAACACAATTTTAATCTCTAAGCTGTCATAATCAATATACATTTCTGTTTGGATAAGAATTCTTAACACTACTGATTATTATCACTTTTTCTTTTTGTGACCACTGACATTAAATCAATAGCCTTGGGTTTTTATTAATTTATTCCTAAAACTTCCCAGTAAATTTCTCATTTCCATAACAACTTGGCTCAGTAGACATTTCCTAACAGCAGCTACTTGATGACACATTTTTCCTTTACCCATAAGATCAGACATGGCATTGTTTCACATGCCTGGAATGGATGGTCTTTGGTTCTGTTTCAGGGGTCATTTCTCTCATCATCCTTTAGCCCTCGATGTCTAATGTTGGAGGAAACACCTTTTCTTCCTCCTGACTTTCTAACAGGAAGATTTTGACACCCTTCTTGACTTCCTCTGACCCTTTATTCTCACTGCTGCTGCTTGAGTTATGCGGAGCGGTACTCCTTTTTGGAAGCATCTGGCTCCGTTCCATTCTGTGGTGTCCCCATCCCTCTGGGGAGCACAGTGCTTGCAGTAAGGGCATCCTTGCTGCTACTCCAGGAAGAAGCGGCTCTTCTTAGGGGAGCTTCCCCAGCGTGGTGCCGCCTTGACTAGGTGGGTATGTCTAAAGAATCCTGGAGCTCAGAATGAGCAAGCCCTTTCTGTTGACAGTCCCAAAGCCGTGCCTCTTGATCTCACTCCTACAAGTCATCAGAACATTTTTGCTTTATAGCTCGAGTAGGGAAAGAAGATGCTGTTTGTTGTAGCTACTGCAGACCCCAACACAGTGTGTAAATCTTGTTTTAATCACTTATCCTGTGAGACCTCATGGATTTTGTATTATTAAGTTAAATTCCTCTTTGACTTTTCCTTTCCCCTCCAAGAGTCATGGCTTCATGGTGTCTCTCGTTTGCTCCTTTCATTATATATGTATGAATGTGTCATATCTACAATTCGATGTGATGTAGGTATGTACATATTCCTGTTCTAGCACGCCTTGTATACTACTTCCCTTTCTTGCTTCTATGGATTCATTGCTCTTCTTTCTTCTCCTTACAGTGACATCTCCAAAACTAAGTCATTCCTCCTCAACTTTATTATTTGTTTATTTATTTATTGGGTACCAGACATTGAACTCAGGGGCACTCAACCACTGAGCCTCATTCCTAACCCTGTTTTGTATTTTATTTAAAGGCAGAGTCTCACTGAGTTGCTTAGTGCCTCACAGTTGCTGAGGCTGGCTTTGAACTCCTGCCTCAGCCTCCCCAGCTACTGGGGCTATAGGCATGCATTGCCACGCCTGGCCCTCCTCAACTTTGTTAAACTATGAGTTCCCTGTACTTACTTTTGCCTATGAAGAACCAGTGCTCAAGACCTAATACAAATTGAAGAGATTTAGTAAATAAGTGACAAGAAAGCAAATGATATTGAAAATTAATCAGGATGAGAGGCAGAATGTAGCTCAGTGGTAAACAGTTCGCCTTGTATGCACAAAGCTCTGAGTTTGATCCCCAGCTCCAAATAAAGAAAAGACAAAAAAAAAAAAAAAAAAAAAAAAAAAGAAAGAAAGAAAGAAAGAAAATCAGATAAATCAGGATGATAAAGATACTATTTCAAATTATTAATAAAATATATATTAGCCAATAAATGGATCAGGACACATGAGTAAACATTTGAAAAAAATAATTAATTTTATTGCCATATTTCTCATAAACAAATGCCAGGTATTAAACAAGTATAACAATAACATTAAATAATAGATATAGAAGTAAATGAATACAAATAATAAAGCATAAGAATTCTAGAAAGAAATGAGAAATTTATGATTTTGAATTAGAAAAATATTCTAAATAGGATACAAGCCTCAGAAGTCATAAAGGAAAAGATTTTGTAAATTTACTTGCACAAAAATTTAATTATGCATCCCTAAAGGTCTTAATTGATTATAATTGGCTAGTATTTTTCAAAATGTCAAATTCAGGTCCTCACCTTAACCCCAGCAATTCTGGTGCTAGAATACTTTCACAGACAGATGGACACATGTGAACAATTACACATTTAAAAAGACATTCATTTATCATAATTTATAAATATGAAACATTGGTGAATACAACTGTCCTTCAATGAAGGACCCATTAGTTTTTGGTATATAACTGGAGACAAATTCAGCTGTTTTAAAAAATAGGCAACTCATGTTTATTATCAGACTGATTCACAAGATAGCTTTTGAGTAATTTGTTATTTAGGGTGAAGTAAGGGGTCCCTACATCCTCTTATCTCTTCCTTCCAAATATACCAGATCTCACCTGCCTCACCATCCCTCTTCAGCCCTCCAGCCTGACCACCATCTATCTCAGCTGGACACTGCAGTGGCCTCCCTAGGATTCTCCCTCCTTCCATCTCAGGTCCACCTGCACTCCCTGCTCTTCACAGAACCCAGAGGGAGTTATCACAATGTAGACATGCATCACGGCATCTTGAGGTACCACATAAATAGGTATATTCTTTACGTTTTTATATATCAGTTAAAAATAAATTTTAATCTTAAAAAATGCAAGTTAGATTGTCTTATTGCTCCACTCAACCCTTCCAGGCACTCCCATCTCACTCAGAATGTAATCTAGGGACTTGATCATGGTCTATAAGGCCCATATGATCTAGATCCTTGGAACATGCTTTTCCTTTCCTCATCTCCATTTCACATTCACCTCTACAGTCACTCTAACTCTTTTGCTGTCTATTCAACAAACCAAGAAGACTCCTGTTTAAGAAACTTTGTATTTGCTGTTTTCTCTGCATAACTTACTCCCCCAAGTTCCTTCAGATCTCTGATCAAATACTGCCTCCCAGAAGGGCTTCTCCTGCTCATACCCTTTCAAGGCTTTCCCACAAATTTGGTCATAATTAATTATCATTTAACAAATGATAAATTTTATTTTTTTCTTGTTTGTCTCTCTTCAAGGTAATCTCCATCTTTTTTATTCACTGATATATTCCTATCATCTAGAAACTTGCTTGGCTAGGAGTGGAAACTCAGTGTTTCAATTAATAAATGCATATCTGATAACATAATACACGTTCAGTTAATATTATAGTATCATTCACCGTCTTATTGAAATAGACTGTTAGAAAAAATCTCAGATATACATCATGAGTAACAGGTGGATTGAACATATGAAAATTAATGACAGCACTAGATTTCTAGGTATTCAATAGATAATTATGAGTCATTACAATATTAGCCATGGTTTTCACAAATCTTTCCACTCTACCCTCTTATCCTCACAACTATACCAATAGGTATTATTGATACTCCTCTCTATAGAGTATTAATGTTACTGAGTCTTGCTCAAACAGAAATCATGAGGCAGCAAACAGAACGGAAGATGTTTTTATGCTTTCGAGATGTACCCAACTCTGCATAAGTTCTTTTCAGAAATCAAGTCAGTTAGTCCCACAAGAACCCTCTGTGGGGTTCCAAACCCATGTTGTGGATGGAAATGAAGACTTGGGTGATGTTGCAGAATTATCTAAATTAGGATTCAAAAGTGGAATCTGTGTGCTTGTCACTTGTGACTCTACTGCTGCCCATGGGCCTGGGGGCCCTCTGCTCTGCTCTGCCACCATGCCATCTCTTCTACAGATGCCTCCTGGGAGACTAAGCCGTGTTCTGTTGGGGATATTCAAAGGCACACTTGAGAAGGATATGGAGATACTCGACTCAACATGTTAGAGAAAATAAACAAAATATACTGCATTTTCAGAAGTTCCCAAGTGAAATACTAAAAATATTGTCATTCACCTTTTAACATTAATGCCCATAAATAGATTTTTTGAATATGTACAGAGCTCAAGGCTCCATGGAAACCACTATGTATTCAAACATTTGATGTGGCAGAATTATTGTTACCATGAATACGTTTGAACAAATCTCTTACCTTTCGCTCTCGTCATATTTTTTTCTTTCTTTTTCTTTTAGCATTTGGAAACTCAGCACTGAGAAATTTAGTCTTATTCGAAATTTAGTCTTATTCTGAACGATTGCATGACACGCTGAACAATTAATGTGGATCTATAAACTGAAGCACTCCCAAACTGTGCTGTAATAAATAATGCATGATTATAGTGAGATCATATCAATACTCTCATTTTGGGGGGCATGCATTCGTTCTTTTGCTGTGTTGAAAATGAGGGGGGAGGATTGAATTTTTGGTGCTATATTAATGAAATTTTCTGTACCACAATTACTCCCTTTCAGAGTTTTATTTTTATTTTTTTGTAGAGGTGATAAATTGCTAAACATATGCTCTGTGACTTATTTGGTAAAGAGGATATGTGATTGATGAGCCCAGGTGTCCCCTCGCAATCAAGACAGAAGTCCAAAATAGTTCAAATTTTAATTAGGTCTGTTAATAGAATACATGCTTGAAGAGGTAGATGTAAGATCCTTCTCAAAATCATTCATTCATTCGCCAACACTTATTATGTGTCTGTGTGTGCTGGTCCATGTATTATAAACCAGGGACTCAAAGATGAACAAAACAGTTCTGGCCCTTGAAGAACTTTTACTACACTATACTTGGGGCTTCTAAATATCAATGACATCTCCATAAATTCTACATCATTTTCCGACATCATTGGTAATTAACCAATTACCAAGACCATAGACAAAAATTAGAGTAAATAAATATAAAGAGATTCTGATTTCCTAAAGAAACATTATTCTCAAAACAAAGGAAATCTATTGTAGAGAAAGCATGATTAAGCTACAATATAATGTTAATTTTTATAAAATAGGAATTTGTTTGTTTCCCTGATTCTTAAAAATTGTCTTTCAGAGATTATAATTTGGTGTTAATTCTGAAGTCCAACTTGGAAGTCTCATGAAAATGAACACTTATTTTTAAAAATTACAATGCCATAAAGTGAATGGTATATCATATGTGGAGTCAAAACAGAATGTTTAAATTCATAATCCTACCTTACTGTTAAAATTCATCAGAAATTAATGCATTGATTTATATCTACACATATACTTTCCAAACTCACTCCCTTTATATTGAAGAAAATGCAAGAAGAAAGAAGAAAAGGAGAAAAATAGCTAATAAGAATTAAATGAGCTTTAGGTATCAGATTATACTAAATGCCTTTTAAGTAAGCATTATCTTAAGTAATCTTAATTTTCCCATCTTTCAAGTGATAAAAGAAGCACCATAAGAGATAAAGAAACTTTCCCAGGGTCACAGAGCTAACTAACTACTGAGACAGGGAGGTGGATCCAGGTGAGGGTGGCTCCAATCCTCGACACGTACTGTGTCTCCCACCCTGTTCTAGATTCCATGCCAACCTGCCTACAGGAAGCTTGAAGCAGGATTATCTCTGTGGTTTCTGAAAACTCTGTCTTTCTTTCTCCATGAGCTCTTTCCGTTCACTTGCAAGCACGTTCGTGCTTTAGGCAGAAGAGATAGGAGGAATGAAAGTCTGAGATGAAAATGGTGTGTATGTGGCAACCACACACATTTCAGTGGTGACATGTCTCATTTAATCATCTCTACAGAGAGTGATCCCAAATGATGATGCTCTTTCTCATGAGACTGAAAACCGAAAAGATTTTGCTAAGTCAGACTAGGTGGTCGTGTCAGGATTCCAACACAGAGCTCTCTCATTCCAACCCAAGCTCTTCTCATACATTAGACATTTACCTAAAATTTGTGGTACTGGAATATGTTTACTGGGATGTTGGGAATAATTATGAGAAAATTCTACACAATCATACATAGATCCCTGAGTACAGTGGGATTGACCCAGGATGTTGCCAATGAAAGTATTCACCATCATGCTCATTTATTTTTATTGATTATTATTTAAATTCTACAAACTTATGGAGCACATGGTGATAATTCGATACATGTATACAGGGTATAATGATCAAATCGGGGCAGTGAACATTTTCATAGCCTTAAATTTTTATTAACATGCAATAATTATGCATATTATTGGAGTATGGTGAGATATTTCAAGACAAAAAGTAGCAAATGCTGGCAAGTATGTGAGGAAAGGGGAATTCTCATACACTACTGGTAGATAGTAGAGCCACTATGGAGAACACTACAGAGGTTCTTCAAGGAACTAAAAATAGATCTACCATATCATCCAGCAATACTACTTTTGAGTATAAATCCTAAGGAATCAGCATGCCAAGGAGGTCCTTGCACACCCACATTTGTGGCAGCACTATTCCCATAGGTAAAATATGGAATCAACTAGGTTGCCAAAAAACTGATAAATAGACAAAAAAAAAAAAAATACTTATATATAATGGAATATTATTCAATCAAAAAAAATGAACCCTACAATTGCAACAAAATGGATGGTTCTAGAGAACACTTTGTTAAGATTTTTTCTTGATGGTCAGCAGCATCTGTCTCTTCCACTCTGTGTGTCCCCTGAAGGACCAAAAAATTCTTTCCTATGCTTTAGAGAGTTCAACATCCTAATGCTTGTTTACGAATATTATATATTTTTTATTGTGGATTTTTGGGTGTTTTTGGAACTTAATTCTCACCTTAAGTTCTGCTAATCTGTTTGCCTTTAAAACAACCAAATTACCATGTATTTAATTCTCAGTCAATAAAGAATAATTCATGTAGCTGATTAGCAATGGGCAATGTTCTGTTCCTGATTTTACAGTATGTGAAGTTCCATTCAAAAGCAAAATGGTAGAATCTTTTGCCACCAAGGTGATGGTGTTACTAGGTGAAAATACTACAAGAAGCTGAGCTGGGGATTTGGGGGTTGCAAATGCCAAATACTAGTTTTAAAAACTACTAATTTTAAAAATAAATTTCTAGTCTTAACAGGAGCAAAAATATTCCTCATATTCTTTCTCTGACGAAAATGAAACTACTCCCTTAGTCTGAAGAAAATTTTGAACTAGTTCTATCTTGGACAAATGGTTTGGTTTCCCCAATGCTTTGGATCTACTAAAAGCAGATTTGGATCTAATCACTTGTTTGTAAATGTCTAAAAATTTCAAACTTAATGATACCATGATATTGAGCAACAGACAAGACCTTTAGAGGTTCCCATTAAACTTTTATGTGAGACCTTAACAAGAACATGCATTCAAAAGGAGCCCTCTACAGTGTTTTCCCAAACACACATACTAATAAATGTTTATTATATTACTACTAAATCATAGTTACCAGATATTGCACATACTTGCAGTGTAACTCAGTAACTATTACACACAAAATGGACCAATTCCCTAGATTTTTAATCAGTTGGAGCATTTTCCTCCATCAGACATCTAATGGGGAGGTTACAATAGCAACACTAGAGTATGTTTTCCAACTGACAGCTTTAGGTATCAAAAAAAGAAAGCAAGAGAATTTCTTCTCACTGATATTGGGAATATTTAAAATTTAATATATTTTTGAATGTCATCATTCAGTTAGAAACATCCAGAGGACAGAAACAGGTCAGTGATACAATGGTGATATTTATATTCACTCAGAGGTTTAAGAAATTTCACCAGCTCATTAAAAAAGGGGAGGAAAGACAGACATCATATCCTATGTACATGTATGATTACACAAATGGTATGAATCTACATCATGTACAACTATAGAAACAAAATGAGGTACTCCATTTGTGTACAATGAATTAAAATGCAGTCTGTATAAAATTTTAAAAATAAATAATTTTTTAAAAAGGAGGGAGGAAGAAGAAGAAAGCTAAAGTAACTACATACTGTTCCGAATAATCTGGTAAGTATTATTTCAACCTCTTTTGTCCCATTTTGCCTTTATCTCTGGACCTCTTAGCAACCATCATTTTCGTACTTAGATACAAAGGTAAAATAGTCTCGGTATGAAGTATTTGGGCAGTTGTTAGTTTGTCTTTCTTGATAAGTCCAGATTTATTCTGGTTAGAATAATGGGGGGAAACAAGGTTATACAGTCTCCCTCCTGGGATGGTAATGAAAACAATCTTCAAACGTAATTGGAAACATGTCGGGGAAAGCATAATCTTCCAGATACAGAAGGAACACGGGGCTCCTGAGCCTCCCTAGACCTAATTACTGCCAAATTGGCAAAAGTAGCTGGAATTGCCTTGGATAGTGATTTTGATGTGCTGTGGATCAATGTAATTTTATTAGTTCTGGGTGTTTAGAGCTACATATATCCCAAGTTGTTTCTCAGAATCATAAATAATGTAATTTCAAAAACTGCCTTTATAAAAAAAGGAAAGAAGAGAGAAAGAAATCATGCTAAAGAAATCGTGCTAAAGAAAAAGCAGGAGATCGGCCACTAAGTGGCCTCTGAGATCAGACGAACCAGGCTCCTAACATTGGTCCTGACACTGACCAGCTACGTATCTTTGGATAAGTTCTTTAATGTCTGCTTTTTCTTCATAAAAAGTGAATAGTGGTAGGCAACTATACTTTCTGCAGCAACTGCTATTGTAATCCCCCCCAAACTCCCACGCTTACCTGAACAGTAGGACAGTCAGATTCCTGTGGAATCACCGTAATTATTTCCCATAGATTTTGCCCATCCTTTGTGACTCAGGTTGCCCCACATGTTACAAGTTCAGAATCAAATCCATGGCATTTTCTTTTCAACTCGTTCCTCCTTCCCTATTCCTCTTGAATCCCAATGTGTGTCTCTGCCATGCTCCCCAGCCTCTGACCTCTTCCAGCCTCCTTTCCGGTCCCTAATTCATCAAAGTCACCCCATCACCCAGTGTGCTTCCTCTTCTTCACTGTCTGTCCTCACTGTTCCTTTCCATGTTTTACAAATTGTTGTCTATGATGATGATTATCATTAAGTATCAAGGATCAGCCTGATTTCACAGACTGCGGCATTTTCTCCCTCAAATCTTTCACTGATACCAGATCATTCGTCCTGGAGGAAAGTTCTGACTGGACCACTTATCTTCTCAAAATCTGCCCAGGTCTCCCCATTGTCTGTCTAATGGCTCGGTGTACCACACAGCATGAGCCCTATTTTCTTTTCTGGTTTATTGTCCTCTATTTCCCTACAGAATACTTAAAATATGGCTGCTTTAAGTTAACATATTTTATTAGAAATGGAGTCTGAAGGTCTGTCTTTAATGTCTAGACTTCATGTCTTTACCTAGGGCTCTTCTTCCACCTATAATGTCCTTCCTCCCATACCCATCAAAAATAATTATAGACTTCATTATCATCTCTTTCATGAGTCCTCTGTTCTAAAATCTGTAGTTTTTATTTTGTTTTGTTTTCAGCTACCATACTACATGTTTATTATGACACTGTCAATAAGGACATTTACATCAGCACAGTTCTCTGGTATTTATAAGTTTTCCTTGCAAATTAATATATTATAAAATGATACACAATCTGTTCTTTAATTGCATATTTGCACAATAATTGACATTCCTCATACCATAGTTTGAATCTTGAATGTCCCTTGTTCAAGGGTGACATGTTAAAGGCTTGCTCCCCAGTTTGGTACTGTTGGGAGGGGATAGAACTTTTAGGAGGTGGAGCCTAACGGGAGGCCCTAAATCACTGGGTGTGTGTCTTGAAGGGGATTTGACACTCTGGTCTCTTCCACTTCCTTTTTGCTTCCTGCCCAGGTGATCAGTTTGTTCCATCATGTATCCCCACCATCGCCATCTGGCACATCTACCAGAGGCCTAAAATCAAAGAATTTACCCAATCTTGGATTGAAACCTCTAAAATTGTGAGTAAATATAAATCTTTTCTCTTTTGTAAATCAATTATCTCATGTATTCTGTTATAGCAATGGAAAGCTGACTAACATAACACACCTAGTGATATTTCTTTTATCTTAAAAAGCATATTTTTCTCCTTTCATTACTAAGGTTTTTTTTTTTTCTCTCCTTTTTTAAAGTAAAAAAGAGTCTCTCATACCCACTACTCAGATAATTGTAGATAAGGGAAAACAACAAAAACAAAGGACAGAGATTCTCATTATTCATACATATTCTATGACTTAGTCTGTGCTAAATGCTAGTTGGATGAGAATGGTGAGAAGGAAATTTTTTTCAAGTAATAATTTCTTTTAACTGCCAATTATGCAAATCATGAGACTGAATATAATGAAGAAGCCATAACAACAGCAGCCATGGAAGTGCAATTAGAAGAGCTAGAAATTGTTTTAGAAGAGAGAAGAAGGGAGTTAAGTGCTGAATTGAACAGAGAAATTTCCAAAGAGACATGTATTTATGAAATAAAATGTTTCAAAATGCCTGCAAAAACAAAGGCAGAGTCAGGAGCAATGGCACATACCTGTAATCCCAGCAGCTCAGGAGGCTGAGGGAGGAGGATTGAAGGTTCAAAGCCAACCTCAGCAACTTGTCAACACCCTGAGCAACTTAGCGAGACCCTGTCTCAAAATAAAGAATAAAAAAGGACTGGGGATGTGTTTAAGTGCCCCTGGGTTCAATCCCCGGCACCCCTGACATTTTAAAAAAAATAAAAAAAGGTGGATATGTGATGTGAGACAAAAAAAAGAGTTAAGAAAAATTCCAAGAGTAAATAACCCTTGACAAATGCATAAGTTAAACAAAATGTGGCATAAACATACAATACCATTCTTTCTAAAGAAGAAGGAAATCCTGTCCACAAACTACAACACAAATGTGTTGTAAGTGAATAAAGCCAGTCCCAAAGAGACATATACAGTATGATTTAACTTCTGTGTATGTAAAATTAGTCAAATTCATGAAACAGATTAGTAGAGTGGTGGTTCCAAGGGCTGAGCAAGAAGGGGTCAGGGGAGTTATTTCATGGAGTTCAGATTTTGCAAGATGAAAAAGTCCTGGAGAACTATTCCACAGCAATATGAACATAATGAACACGCCTGAGCTGTGCATTTGAAAATGGTTAAGATGATATTTTATTTCCTGTGTCTTATACACACACACACACACACACACACACACACACACATACATACACACAGAGAGAACCAGTTTCTTAATTTTTTCCACAAAAGGCCCAGTGCTACCAACTACCAGTGTGATATACTCTCTTGTGTCTTGCCTTTGCACAACCATAATAGCCTCTCTGGGGTCTTTACTATTCTTCAAATGCTCCTAGCACACTCTTTCCTCAGGACCTTTGCACTGGATGTTCTACCCTGCCCAGTTTATTTGTATTAATCATTCCCTGCTTCTTGTCCTAGTTAAATTTGACCTCATCAGAAAGTCCATTCCTGGTCACCTCATATGAAAATCACATCATTTTCTATCTGCTTTCCTTGGCTCTTTTATCTTTGTAGCATTTACTACCGACTCGCATATAAATATATTTGATTACTTTTTTCCCATTGTGATGTAAGTGACATTTCAGTAAGGACCTTGTCTTATTGACTGTTCATTATTTTACACCCAAATTCTGTAGCAGTGCCTGGACATGTCCACAAGGAATCTTATCCTTCTTTACCTCCCACCCTCCACTGCCTTTCCAACACCTACTAAATTAAACAGAACAAATTCTTTAATTCTAAAATAGAAAATAAGATTTGACTTTGGGAATGTTATGAACAGTGACTTATATTAAGAAGGGGGGGTATAATAGAAGAGCATAGTTGAAGACAGATTTTGAAGGAGGCATTAGACTTAAACTGAACAGTCTGTATATAATAAAGAGAGGTTACTTGGGAGATTGCTTGTTTATTTCACAATGTCTAATAATACGTCTTATTCAGAAACTTACTTTGAATGTCTAACTTTGTTCTTAATATTTAAAAGTTGACATTAGGGTTGGGTATAGCTTAGTGGTAGAACTCCTGCCTACTATGTATGAAGCCATGCATTCAATCCTCAGCAACACAAAACAAAATAAAATAAAACAGCTGACATTAGCATATGCATTGTAATAATCTTTTGAATCCAAGAATATATGTAATTTGAAATTGAATGATTTTGAATACATTTTACAAGAATAAGTGTCTGCATTTGCTTTTGGACTCTAGGAGGTTGAATTCACTTTGTAAACCTCTCTCATTTTTTCTAGTTCTTAGCTCTAGACATAATACCCTCACAGATGGTGGATGTCATTTGATCCTGGCCCTTTCTAGCAAATTCGCATATGTCAGCAAATGAGCCTAAAACAACTCCAGGTTTCAGATGCAAAACATTTGTAAATTGCACTGATTCATAATCAGGACAACATAATAAACTACAATCTAGTCATTCTCAGTGGGCCTTATTCAGCAGAAAAACAAGCCATAGAATGGAAGCCAAGAGAGGATGTTGAGCTTGGCTCTTCCAGTACTAGGCTTTTGGATATTCAATTACTCGCTGGTGGAAAGTACTGGATGACAGACATAGAGAATAAAATCACTCATTATTTCAGAACACAGAATAAAAGGTCAGACTTGCCTATTATCACAAAAGTCCACCAAGAAACATCTCCAGGAACCTCCATTTCCCAGCTTGGAGCAAACACCTTCACAGTCACCATCCTCTCCAATCCCTCACCATTCCCAGCCCTTAGCTGGCTCTGGTTATTCATTTAATATCAGTTATTATTCACATAGTGGTGCCATTCAAGTTGAATCCTTATGGTGTCAAAGGGCTTGTATAAAGGCAGAACATTATCGTTATTGTTATTTTTAAGCCCAAGAGATTTTCTTTTTACATCCCAAGAGACGTAAAGGGACACAGAGTCATGTGATCCTGAACCAGGCATTTTAAAGGAGTTAATATGACTTGGGTCTAGCATCAGGATGAAGCCTGAAAAGGAAAAGGGAAACAATAATGCATTATCATCTATTTGTCTGTCGTCTATCATTCATTTAGCTTTTCTTTTTTGTCCTCCTCCCTACCTTCAAGGGATTACACACTGTTCACTCACACTTGATGAGCAGGAAGCTCCCAAGATGGAAGGCTTTTCTTCATTTGAATAACTCTTTCATGTTGTCCATTTTCCACTTAATTTCTTCGTTCATAGTAGTTATAGGAACGACTTTGCTCTCTCCTGGTGAAAGTTGTTCGTGATTTACTGTGGCAGCTATGGCTGAAAACAAGTTTTCACCATTTAAGCTTTGAAGCACCTGTGTGTTTTCTTGCATCCAAAAATAGTCTCCGTCATATAAGGTCAGAATAATGGTTGAAAAGCATCTTGCAAAAGCAAGGGCATCCAACTTTCAGTTGATGGAAAAAGAGAAGTTACATGTGAAAACAAAATATGTTTTATTGTCAAGCAAATGCTTTTTCTTGGGAGTGAGTCAACAGAAGTGTGGGCACTTTATCTGCCCCTGTGACTAGCAAAATTTGAGCTACAGAATATTAAAGTTGAAAGCTAAGTCAACAGCTTTGAATATAAGTGAAAAATAAGCAAAAAAATATGTATATAAATATAAATGAAGTTCCTACAAAAGCTGTTTCTAAATTAAGCAAGTCTGGTATACATGCAAGTCCTAGATAGTGAAGGTGAGGTTGGGGATGACTGGGAGGCTCTCAGAACTTCTAAAATAACACATAAAAAGTCAATGTCATCAGTTAAGATTAGATTTGTAGCAGACATAAATATTGTGGCTGAGAGGAAATAGATCACTATTTTTCTCTCATTCAAAGGATATTAGAAGTAAGCAGCTAGGGCTGATATGGCAACTCCCATGTTGTCATCAGGAATTCTGATTCCTATCACTATTCCAACATGAAGTGTCTGCTACTTCCAAGGTGTTCTCATGTTTCAAAGTGACTGCTGAAGTTCCAGCCATCACTTTGGTATTGCAGACCAGATAAAGAACAGAAGATGAAGCAAATAAATATCTGCCTACCCAAGAATCCAAATCCACAAGTAGCTTTTCTAGAATTTCACACATTTCAGTGTTTCCACTGTGGTTACCACACCTAGCAACAAGGAAATCTGGGAAACATCATTGTGGTTTGTTCATTTGCCTGCCCCCCTTTTTTAAAATTCCACATGGCAATGCAGCCAGATGAAATTCAAACTTCTGCTATTGTAGAAGAAGGGGAAACATTCTTGGTTCTAGGTAACTAGAAGATTCTATCTTGCAGTAACATGGAGATAAGATCACCAAAAGAAAGAGTGTGGGCACAGTCTTTAGGTTAAGAATAGGCAGAGAAAAGAAGCACTGACTGAAGAGTGCTATTCCTTAAAAACCTTGACCACCAAGGAACAAACTTCATTTCCCCTCACCCATCTTAATAACACCAGAAAGTACAGGCAGTACTGTGCTATTTTAATGGGGAGAGTGGTGGAATAACTCTATGCCAGGTTCTTTGTTAATGGATAAATTTACCTCTTTAACCAGACACATAAAAACATGGGAAAAGAAAGGAAACTTCCAGGAACACAGAATTCCAGGGGTGCAACCATACTTTGCATCCACTTAAACATCAGAATCTCTTTTTTCACCACCATATTGTATTATGTTCATATTTGGAGGATGGGGGCTACAGGGGTTGAACCTAGGGGCATTTCATCTCTGAGCCACATCTGGAGTCCTTTTTATTTTTTATTTTGAGATAGGGCCTCCCTAAGCTGCTAAGCTGTCTTGCTAGGTTCCTGAGGCTGGTCTGCAACTTGGATTCTCCAGCCTTAGCCTTATAATGAAAATGAGGGAGGCTAGGTGAGGCTTATATTCTGGGCACAGAATTTAAGATGGCTCCAAAAACTCAACAATCAAGATGAACAATATTTTTTATGAAATATCTTTAAAATAAATACTAATGCAAAAAGCTATGAACAAAATATCAAATTTTTAAGTAAAGATATAACATATAGAGGCAGGAAAATAAATGCCCTATGACTTTTGACTTTGTGACATCTGACAAAAAAAAGGTTAATCCCATTTTTCTATATTTGTGCCTATATTTGTGTCGGCTATCGACATTTTGAGCTGGACAGTTCTTTGCCTGGGTAGGAGAGGCATTGCCAGGTGGGCTATATGGTCTTTAACAGCATCCCCAGATTCTTTTGATCAGATGCCTACAGCACCCTGCCAGTCCTGACAAATGTCCTGTGATGGAACAGGTCTCTCAGGTGGACATCCTCTGACTTAAATGCATCAGTTTTATTTTTTGTTGTTGTTGTTTTGGATTATTAAAGATAATTTCAAATCTCTTTCAAACTGCACAATCTTTTTCATCACACATTTCATCCAGAAATGCGGTAAATGACTTTATTGTGGTAGGCTCATCTGTACAAGCACACCAAACCTGGGTAAATGAATTCATAATTTAATCACTGTAACTTAAACAGTCCCCTGTAACTTGATTACTTGCTATTTAAGAAGGAGAGAGGAGCTCAGGTGAGTTGAAACAAAATTTTTCCTAGCTCTATTATCCCCACATTAGACAGCAATTAACTTACATCTTTCTTACCTTGCTGGATAGGAAAAATCCTTTTTATTTATAGCAAATATCAGCCCTCATTAAATAAACCAACAAATCAGATATACAAAAACAAAGAGTGGGAGAGAGACAATAGAGAAGAGAAAGGAGAAGGTGGGGGCAGGGCGTGAAGAACCCAGGATGGCCACAGGTGTTCTGGATCCTTCCTGCTAGCATAGCAGGAAGAAGCTGTAGGGGCTTTGAGCCCAGCTGACCTTGCTTTGAATCCCAGCTTTTCCTTTTTCTTAACTCTGATGTTGGCTAAGTTAATCATTTCTTTGCAAATTGTGCTCAATAATTCAAGCTTCTCATGAGTTCTATGGAGATTAATTGAGATTAAACTGAAACTGCCGGTTACAAATCGGTCACAAGTTAGATTTCATGATCTTTTTCTGATTATTTTCAGATGGTTTCCTTCCTCATTGGGTCCACAGAACATTTTTATATGCTCCAGAAGCTTAGGAATATAATAAGGACAACATGCTTTCTACATAAAGTTTCATTACACAAAATAATGTACATAGTTCAAGAAGTTGGTTTTGTTTGTGTCTGAGCCTCATAACCTAATAATTCGTTGTTCTATAATTCATCAAATCCTAACTAATTACAGTTGTCCTATTCCCTTGACTATTGAAATAAGTAGATCTGATACCAAAAGGTCAATTCAGATGTCCAGAAATGGGGGTGAGGTTGGGGAAAATCATCTCAGTGTTAGCGCTCATCAACTATTCCATTCCTGGCTTAGATAATCAATACTCAGTTTGTATTCGTTCATTACACAGAAATTAAAATGTTCAATAAATGTCCGATGTTTTCATTATGAATGTGCTAATGTTCCACTTTTACCTTTTCTCATATTGAGATACCATTGGGATATCTAGTCTGAAGCATTCTTCAGAGATTTTTCCTTGAGACAATATCCCTTCTATTTAGAGTCCATCCTTTTGTGGGTCTTGTTTACACACTGTTCATTAAATGTTGTATATTGTAAGCTAAACTTATTCAGCAACATCTATCACTATATGTCCTTTTTATTTCTTGATCTCAGTTCTTTTTAGACTAAAAATAGTTAAATGGCAATGTTGTATATTTAATGATGTGCTTTTCTTAAGATAAAATATACTATACTTAAAAATTATGCTGTTTCCATGAGTCAAGAGACTTCCTCATATGTCTAAAGTCTAATTGAAATAACACCATCTCCCTACAACATTCAATGTCCATTTAAATAACCTGTCCAACTCCTTTTGGTGAACTCAAAATTATTTGCAGACATTGAACTTTTAAAAACACATTTCTCCAAGGAAACCATAAATAACAAGCTCAATTTCCTTGAATAGACACTGCATTTAATGAATCTGCAAAGTGTAGACAAGCTATTTTATTTGGTCTTATGCTGCCTGAGAGGAAGAGACCATAAAATGCCACATCAGAAAAATACTCCCCCAGGATGATCAGAGGAATTTCATTATTGGAAATCAGAAAGAACATTGTCCAAGAACCTTAGATGAGTAATACATGACCCAATAAATAAGGAGAGGTATTATCACAGTTTGTTGCAGGTTAGGCAATCAGCCAAGAAGGCTCTAAAATGGAAATTAGCATGGAGACAATTATTAGTATGTGCTGTGGGCATCCACATCTGAGGAAGGGTAGAGAAAGATGGGGGAAGATGTTGGGTTATGATGCATTATGATGAAGGTCTTAGCCACATGGGACATTTTCATCAAAGACGACCCTTAACAGCTTTTTAAAATTGAGGAAGCTGAGCCTTTACATCCTCATGTCAAGGGGGAATGACCTGGATGGAGCGAGCTGACTCACCTCAGCACAGGCAATTCTATAGAGTGCTGATGGCCTTGTTCTGGAAGCTATGGCACACCCAAGACCTGGGGCAAGTGGTCCTTCCTTCCTGAAGGAGAAACTGGGTGACACATCACAACATCTACTACTCCACGCTGTTCTTCTTTAATATTTTTCTTAAATCAACTTGTAACAAATTCCATTAAATAAATCCTTAAAAATCATCATTAATGTCTATGAGAAAGAATTAAAATAAACTGATTGAAAAAAAAAAACCCACATTGATTATGTAAATTTTAAAGGCATGAATGATAACTTCTGTCCAGCCTAAACATATAGCAGATTGAGACAGTCAAGTATCAGGAGGTGAAGGGCTTTGTCCTGCGTCATGGTGATTAGTGTAGACTCAGCTCTCTATGCTCTCGCATTCTTTACCCTATAAAATGCTACACACAGAGCTTCCCTTCCACTATGTAATAAGTCTATTTCCTAACAGTCCTAGACAAAAATGATCTATAAAAGCATATGGGAGGGTTAGAATTCCTGCAAACAGCCCCTGACAAAGCAAGGCTAGGAGCATTGAGAAGGAAGTCAAGTTGTCAATGGACACTTCAAGGAGTTAGAGACACCAGGGACATGGAATCTTGTAGCAGAGAGAAGCTAAAAGCAGCATGCAAAATATACCCAAGAGAGATCACGTAGGCTGCAACCAGTAAGCCATAAGGACCCATCCTTATGCCCAAGTCCTTGGCAGCCCACTTCCCTTCACTGCGAGCCCCAAATGCCAGATATGGAGTTTCATGAGTTGGTGTTTATCCTGTTGCTTTTCAGTCTTTGCTTTGGTCCAATTCCTCCTTTCTGTTTTTCTGATTCTCCCTTTAGGAAGGGGAATGTTCACCCTGTGCCTATTCTACCATTGTATCTTGGTAATAAGTAACTTGTTTTTTAATTTCTTATAAGGGCTCACAGCTAAGAGTTTGTCTTGAGTCTCAGAGGAGACATTGGACTTTTGAGCAATGCTGGGATTAGTTAAGATTTGGGGGACTCTGGGAGACAGACTGAATACATTTTGCTTTTTGAGATAGAAGTGAGCCTTTGAAGGCCACAGAATGAACGCTATAGTTTGGATCTGAGATATCCCTCAAAGCCCCATGTATTAAAGGCTTGTTTAGGGTGTGGCTATTGGAAAGTAGTAGAAACAGTTGTGGCTTACTGGGAGATTTTAGGTCACTGGGGGCATGTCCTTGCAGGACTTTGGGACCCTAACCCCTTCCTTTTTACTTTCCAGCCAGGGGGTGAAGGTTTTACTCTGCCACAGGCTCCCACCATGATGTGCTGCCCCACCACAGGCCCAAAAGCAATGTAATCAATCAATTATGGACTGGAATCTCTGAAACTGTGAGCCAAATAAGCCATTTCTCTTTATAAATTGATTATCTTGGGCATTTTTTAACAGTAACATTAAGTTAACTGACAAAGGAAATTACCACCTTGTTTACCCTGAGGTGTCAGAATTAGGGAAATTGCTAATAGCACACTTAAAACCCTTCATCATTGCCCAACACTGAAAGACCCACTGAATAGCCATCTGTATTCATCTGGATTGTTAGACCTGGAAGAGAATAGTCAAATTGATCACATTCCTCTATTGTGGATTTAAGTAACTTATAAGTATACCCCAGGAGACATTTCCTGGCATTTCATAAATAGATTACTGGGATACTGAAGGATTTCCATCAAAAGTACATTATATGAACTTTTATCCTAGATTAATCAATCTAGTTCCCACTTTCCATTTGGACTCAGTCTCTAATATCAAAGCACTCAACAAAGGAGAGGGAGGTATGGTAATTATGGCTATTCTAAGTGCCTCACAAAGAAAAAATTGAAAATGATTGCTGATCTTTCATGAAATATGAAATACTATCAATATTATATTCATCAATGGCTGCTGTACAAGTTTCAGGATGGCTAAGTGGAGAAAGTAGAATGTTCATGGACTTGCCTTCTTGATGTCTGGATTGTGTATTATCAGTCATATTGAACACTGGTGAATCAAGTAGCAATGAATTATGATAAACAGTAGGTCAGCAGTGCTGCTGCCCTTACTAATCAATACTGTAGCCACCATGGCCTTCCACAAGTATGCGAGCCTTTGGGGATGTTGAGCCCTTTGGTAGTCACTACAGAGACACTGCCTCACAAGGAGAAAGAGACAGGTTCCATTCACACCGGAGAGGCAGAGCACTTACAGTCTGAGCTCTTAAAGGTAAATGAAGTGTGTGTCTACAGTTTGTCTTTTACACGTAGAAACTTGAGTGTCACGTGCCTGTGGCAATGTTTAGCCTTTTAAAAATTTAGTCATGCATATGTTCTGAATACTTAACCTCACCAAAAAAAAAAAAAAAAAAAAAAAAAACCAAAAAAAAAACCCTTGAAAGTAAATGTGGTATGGAAAATAAATGAGTTAAAGGTGCTATTCCAGTCAAAACTCATTTAGAATGGATATCCATGGTTAATTCTAAGGCAGGAGTCATCCTACTTAAGTGGATAGGTCAATCAGATTTTTTAAATTGGATGACGAGGTAATTTTTATGCTTTCATTCTAGGTCGAAGACCAGTAGGCAAGATGCCCAGCCCAGGCTGAGTGCTGAGTTTGGCAGACCAATCATACAGAAATTGCTTAGATCTTAGCTCCACAAATTCAATCCCTTCTGCTAATTTAATTATAAGCTCTTCAGTGGTAGGTGATAGTTTTATCCACAGTCACCATTATTCAGTACATTTTATGAATTTTCTTCTTTTTTAGTGAGACTTGTTTCTGGAGGTAAGAGAGAAATTCAGATAAAATATGTCTGTTTCTATCATGGCTTACCCTAGAGACTCTATCCAGACTCAAGTGGGCCCCAAATCTTGAGTTTCATCACATCATTTCATCAGATAATGCTGGCTAATTAAATTTTTCAGCGAGGGTATGGAAGGCAAGACTCAACACAGATCCCTAATATCCCCCAGTCATCTCTCTGGCAGCTACGTTGAGAGAAAATTTGTCAATTTATACTCCCACAGTCCTTAAATTCCACTTGCTTGAAATAATTGAAGCATGAGGGGTGGAACATGAGCATTTTAATACTGATATCTTGATTTCTGCAAAGCCAAAGATTCACTCAAAGCCTTAACATTCCCTCTCTGGTTTAATGCAGACAATCACTGTGAATACAGTACCAGAATACTAAACCCTGCCTTCTCTGCTATGGTGTATCATGTCTTCTTCAGTGCTTCATAAGGCCAACATAGAAATATTACAATGCTTTTAGAATTATAAAAGAACATGTCCTCCAGATTTGGCTTCTAACTCTGTCTCCAAGCCCTTGCATGAGCTGGAAAATTCAGTTTTCATCTGTAAATTAAGCAGGCAGAATCAGATGATAAGCAGGACTCCTGACCTCTAACAGTCAACAAGTCTATAGTACATCTACAAATAGAACAGATTGTTTCTGTCTCACCAATTGAGAACTCTCTGCTTTTTTGAAGTAGACATTGATTACAATAAACTTCCTCCTCAGTTCTACTTTTGCTCTCTCCCATAAGTTTTGGTAAGTGGTATTTTCATTTTTATTTGCTTCAAAAAATTTTTAATTTCCTTCTTGATTCTTCCTTAGGTTTTGAGAATAAATTGTCTTATTTCCATGTATGTATATAGCATCTTAAGTGTTTCTTGTCATTGATTTCTAATATTATTCCATTGTGATCAGAAAAGACAATCAGAATTTCAATTTTTTAAAATATTTGAGACTTACCTTGTGATCTCTCAAACTATATATACTGGAAAATGTTTTGCATGTGGTTAGGAAGAATATGCACTCTGCAGTTTTCGAGTGGAATGTTCTATAGATATCTATTAAGTGTATTTGGTCTAAAGTTTAATTTATTTCTGCTGTTTCTATGTTGATTTTCTGTCTCTTGCAGAAAATAGGGTGCTACAGTCTCCTACTATTATTGTATTACAGTCTCGCTCATCGTTCGAGTCTATTAATATGTTTTATATATTTGGGCACTCTGGTTTGGGATGTGTACATATTTAGAATTGTTATTTCCTTTCAATGAATTGATCACTTTATCATTATATAGTCCTGTCTCTTTTCACTGTTTTAGATTTAAAGTCTATTTTAACTAATATAAGTATGATTATTATTGCTTTCATTTGGATTCCATGTTTATGGAGTATCTTACTCTATTCCTTCACTTTTAGTCTATGCATGGCCTTAGAGATGAAGTGGGTTTCTTGTAAGCAACACATATTTGGGCCTTGTTTTTTATATATTCAGTCACTCTGTGTCTTTTAATTGGAAAATTTAATCCATTTACATTTAAGGTAATTATTCATAGGTAAGTTTGTACTACAGCCATTTTGTAACTTGTTGTCTAGTGTTATTGTAGTTCCTTTTTTCTTACTTCCTCTCTTACAGTCTTTCTTTGTGCTTAAGAGACTTGCTGTAGAAGTGTGTTTTGATTCCTTGCTTATATTTTTGTGTTTATCTACTATAGATTTTTGCCCTATGATAAACTTGAGACTTAGAAAACAAAACGCCTTTTGATTATAGCAAGCTACTTTGAAATTATATCAACTTAACATGATTCTAAAGATTAAAAGAAAAAATATTTACTAATTTAAAAACCTCTACACTTGAACTCTATTCTTCCCCACATTTCGAATTTTCGATGCTCTATTTTACATCTTTCTATATTGATGATTTTAACATATTAATATAGTATTACTTTAATCATTTTGTTTTACACCTTCTACCATTTTCTTCTTACTTAATAATGTCTCCATCTTTTCATCCAGTTTTAAGAAGCTGTTTTAAATACTTTTTAGCATTTCACATATAAAGGTCTGGTGGTCATACATTCATTCAACTTTTATTTAGAAATGAATTTATCTGTCCATAATTGCTTATGGATAGCTTGCTGGATACAGTAGTCTTGGTTGACAGGTTTTTCCTTCATTACTGTGAAAATACTGTGAGTCCTGTGATCTCAAAGATTTTGCATGAGAAGTCTAGTCAGGTGAATTATGAACTTTTATGTTATTTGTTTCTTTTCTTTTGCTTATTTAAGAATCTTCCCTTTATCTTTAAACTTTGAGAAGTCAATTATAGTATGAGGTAGATTGGTTGAAATAAATTTGACTGGTGACCTTTCGTCTTTTGTACTGGATATTTGTGTCCCTAATTAGGATTAGGAAGTTTTTGTTATCATCACTTGAACAGGCGTATGTCATTCTCAGGTCTTATTCAACCCTGATAATCTGAAATTTGGACTTTTAATGCTATTCCACAAGTTCCTTTCATTCCTTTTTTTCTTTTTTCTTTGTTTTTTTCATTCTCTCTGTATTTTCAAATAAACTGTACTTGAGCTCACTAAATTTTTTCCTGTTTGATCTATCCTGCTATTGATGCCCTCTATTGTATTTTTAATTTTGCTTAGTGCATTTTTCAGCTCATGGATTTCTGTTTGATTTTTTAGAAGACATTTCTGTTAAGTGTCTCTGTTAATGTATTGAATTGTTTATCTGTTTTTTTCTTGAAGCTTCTTGAGCTTCCTTAAAACAGTTGCTTTAAATTCTCCAGAGTTTGCCCACATTAGTTACTATTTAGTCAGTTTCTGGCAACTTTGATTGTTAGATTAAGGTCATGGTTCCCTTTCAGTTTTTGATGCTTGTTTTTGTATATCGTTTTGACATTAAAGGATTGGGTATTTATTCCATTATTCAAATTTGGTTTGTGTTTTTTTTTTCCTCATCTTTCCAAAAATTTTAAGCCTTCTGCTTATTTTCTTTGTGCCTATAGTCATTTCAACTATTTCAACTCTAGATGGTAGCCTAATTCCAGCTTTGTTGCAACTCTGCTTTTGGTGTGTTGGTCCTGTTTGAGTATGAGAAGGCAATCTAAGCCCCATTCAGTTCAAAATAGGCAATTGGTATGTTGTTCAGCAAGAACTTTCAAAGTACCTATAAAAGATATCCTGTTCTTATAAGATTTTCCAGGGGACAAGGTAGGTATGGACTCCTCCTTTATAGACCACCAGTCCTTTAGTGGTCAGACACTAAAGGATTCTACACTCCTCTGGGTAGAAACATGATAAAAGAAATGACCCCAGGTTCCTTTGCCATTACATGGTGCCCATCTCCCTTTTCTTCTCCCAAGCAGTTACTATCTTCATGCTGTGCTATCTGGATTTAGGAAGGAATAGAGTGGAAATTCCTGTGGTCACCATTGCTGAAATGCTGAACTATATCCTGAACTCACAGTCCACCAAGACCTGTGCAGTACAGAGGTAGGACACAGCCCCATACTTCTATCGCCTGCCTATTGCTGAGGTGGACTCATAACCCAATGCCGCTTTATACAGCAACAGATGATGCTGATAGACTATGGTCACGGGTTTCCACCTGGCATTAGAGATGTTTCAGAGGCTCGTCTGCAGGACCTAGCCTGGGCATGGAGGCCATTAGGATCTTCCCATGTTAGGTTTAACTAGCCAGGCAGTAAATTATAAAACCAATTCCTATGTTTACTACCCTGTCCTATGCCTAAGTAAATGATCTTGCTCTATGTTATGCTGCCCATAGTAGTGAAGGTAGTCCCTTTGGCCACTAAGACTTATGGTAATTTGGGTTGTACTAAACCTTACAGACACAGTGCCTATACAGTGTGAGGCATGTGCTCCAAGTCCTTTCTGAAGACAGCAGTGATGCAGGCCGAGACACAAGTCTGACCCACTGGGACAAAGGTCTCCATCTGATGCAGTAGCAGGTCTAGAGGCTCTGTCATTTCTGGTCTGGGTATAAGAGCCTTTGTTTTCTGCCTGATGCTGTTCTCACTGCACCATGCCTTCTCCTGAACTCCAAGGCAGAGTCCTGTGCTAACTTTTCTGCCTTGTTCACCAGTGTATATAGTCTTGCTCCCTTCTCTGCTGCCCAAGGTTAGGGCTGGGTGATAGAGGCTATCACTTGGTGACCTGCTAAAAAATACATGTTTTGCAAAGAGGAATTATGTAACTTGTTTTGGTGCTTAACACATTAAAAACATGCAAATAATATTTGAGGAAAGCATGGAAGTTATTGAATAACAACTCATTCAAGAGTGATTAGCAGCCTATCTTTCCATACTATGTACTAGGGTAGGTTTTCACTCCAGAACAGTCTGTCTTCCTTTTAATTTAGCCCCAAATAAACACCTTAAAAGTTTGCTATGAATTTCTGTAAGTTGACCACTAATCTTGCTTCATCATAAAAAAGGGGTGGTAATAGCTCATTGTCATTTTCCCCCAAACATAAACTAATCATACAGCTATTAGAGGTATATTACAGCCATAAAAATACAGACTTTAGATAGAATCTAATGAGAATCATAAAGCATCTAAAAGTCATTTTATATTTTTCCTTTCTTCTTTTCTTACTTTGCCCCTCAAAGCAACATTTGCAGATGCATGATGTCAAGGTGTGATAATGCAGGTGTGAGTTGATAGGGAACCAAGAGGGAGAAAGAAATATGGAAATAATAATGTGATTATTAAGTTCACTTAAACAAAAAAGAACTAAATGGTGCAAACATTAGAAGGTTAAAGATATTTACAATGATTTAAACAAAAATTAAACCACAAAAAATGAAAAAATGGACTTTATGATGTTCTGGCTGGAAGCCCAGCAAAATGCTGAAGGCTGACACTAAAGAAACAACAGCTAACACTAATTTTTTAAGGTAAAATTGTATTATGTTTTGCTGTATCCCAGGTCCCAGTCTTTCTGGGAGAAAAACATCCCAAGAATTAGATATGAAGGAAAGATACATTTAATAATCAAATAATGTTCTCTTGTTATGATTTGGAAAATCAATATTATGCAAATCATTCACTCCCCGGTTTCAAGGGATGGTGTACTATATATCAGGACAAAAACATGACACTGGGTTTAGCCTTTTGTCTTCCTTTTGCTTTTTTTTATTTTAATTCATTGTACACTAATTGGGTACAACTATTGTTTCTCTGGTTGTACACAAAGTAGAATCATACCATTTGTGTAATCATACATGTACATAGGGTAATGATGTTTGTCTCATTCTATTATATTTCCTTCCTCCCATCCCCTCTCCACCCCTCATTTCCCTCTACACAATCCATCCTTCTTCCATGCTTCCTGTTATATATCATCATCCACTTATCAGAGAAATCATTCAGCATTTGCATGATATTCACTTAGCTTATTTCACTTAGCATGATATTCTCCAACTCCATCCATTTACCTGCAAATTCCATAATTTTATTCCTTTTTATGATTGAACAATATATCATTGTGTATATATACCACAGACTCTTTATTCACAAATCTATTGAAGGGCATCTAGGTTGATTCCACAATTTAACTATTGTGAATGGAGCTGCTATAAACATTGATGTAGCTGCGTCACTGTAGTATGCTGATTTTAAGTCCTTTGGGTATAGGCCAATGAGTGGGATAGTTGGGTCAAATGGTAGTTCCATTCCAAGTTTTCTAAGGAATCTCCATACTGCTTACCAGAGTGGCTGTACCAATCTGCAACCCCACCAGCAATGTATGAGTGTACCTTTTTCCCACATCCTCGCCAACACCTATTGTTGCTTGTATTCTTTTTTTTTTTTTTTATTGTAAACAAATGGGATACATGTTGCCTCTCTGTTTGTACATGGCGCAAAGGTGCTTGTATTCTTGATAATAGACATTAAATTGGGGTGAGATGAAATCTTAGGGAAGTTTTGATTTGCATTTCCATTGTTACTAGAGATGTTGAACATTTTTTCATATATCTGTTGATTGCTTGTAGATCTTCTTCTGTGAAGTGTCTGCTCATTTCCTTAGCCCATTTATTGATTGGATTATGTGTATTCTTGGTGTAGAGTTTTTTTGAGTTCTTTATAGATTCTGGAAATTAGTGCTCTATCTGAAGTGTGTGTGGCAAAGATTTTCTCCCATGCTGCAGGCTCTCTTTTCATATTACTGATTGTATCCTTTGCTGAGAAAGAGGGTTTTAGTTTGAATCTATCCCAATTATTGATTTTTGCTTTTATTTCTTGTGCTTTGGAAGTCATGTTAAGAAAGTCTGTTCCTAAGCCAACATGATGCATATTTGGACCTACTTTTTCTTCTATAAGATGCAGGGTCTCTGGTCTAAATCCTAGGTCCTTGATCCATTTTGAGTTGAGATTTATGCAGGGTGAGAGATAAGGGTTTAGTTTTATTTTGCTGCATACGATTTCCAGTTTTCCCAGCACCATTTGTTTAAGAGGCTACCTCTTCTCCATTGTGTTTTTGGCACCTTTGTTTAGTACGAGATAACTGTATTTCTATAGGTTGGTGTCTGTGTCCTCTAAGAATAGACCAAGTACCATTGGTCTACCTGTCTATTTGGTGCCAATACCACGCCAATTTTGTTACTATTGCTCTGCAGTATAGTTGAAGTTCTGGTATTGTGATACCACCTGCTTTGCTCTTCCTGCTAAGGATTGCTTTAGCTATTCTGGGTCTCTTAATTCTTCCAAATGAATTTCATGATTGCTTTCTATATTTCTATTAGGGACCTCATTGGGATTTTAATTGGAATTTTATTGAATTTGTATAGTGCTTTGGTAGAATGGCCATTTTGACAATATTAATTCTGCCTATCCAAGAACCTGAGAGATCTTTCCATCTTCTAAAGTTCTCTTTAATTTCTTCCTTTAGTGTTCTGTAGTTCTCATTGTAGAGGTCTTTCACCTCTTGTGTTAGACTGATTCCCAAGTACATTTTTTTAACACTATTGTGAATGGGGTAGTTTTCCTCATTTCTCTTTCAGAGGATTCATCACTTATGAATAAAAATGCATTAGATTCATGAGCATTGATTTTATATCCTGCTACTTTACTGAATTCATTTATAAGTTCTAGAAGTTTTCTGATGGAATTTTTCAGCTCCTCTAAATACAGAATCCTGTCCCGGCAAATAGTGATAGTTCAAGTTCTTCTTTTCCTATTCATATCCCTTTAATTTATTTGGTCTAACTGCTCTGGATAGAGTTTCAAGAATGATGTTGAATAGAAGTGGTGAAAGAGGGCATCCCTGCATTGTTCCAGTTTTTAGGAAGAATGCTTTCAGTTTTTCTCCATTTAGAATGGTGTTGGCCATGGGCTTAGCATAGATAGCCTTTACAATATTGAGGTATGTTCCTATTATCCCTATATTTTCTAATGTTTTGAGCATGAAGTAGTGCTGTATTTTATCAGGTGCTTTTTCTGCATCTATTGAAATAATCATGTGATTCTTAACTTTAAGCCTATTGATGTGGTAAACTACATTTATTGATTTCCAGATGTTAAACCAAACTTGCATCCCTGGGATAAAACCTACTTGATCATGGTACACTATGTTTTTAATATTTTTTATGTGATTTGCTAAAATTTTGTTAAGAATTTTTGCACCTATGTTCATTAGGGATATTGGTCTGAAGTTTTCTTTCCTTGATGTGTCTTTGTCTGGTTTTGGCATCAGGGTGATATTAGCTTCATTGAATGAGTTTGGAAGGGTTCCCTCCTCTTCTACTTCATGGAATACTCTGAGGTGTATTGGAATGTGTTCTTCTTTGAAGGTCTTGTAGAATTTGGCTGAGAATCCATCTGGTCCCAGACTTTTCTGGGTTGGTAGGCTTTTGATGACTTCTTCTACTTCATTGCTTGAAATGGATATATTTAAATTATATATGTCCTCCAGATTCAGTTTGGGTGAATCATATATCTCTAGATACCTGTCGATGTCTTCGATATTTTCTATTTTGTTGGAGTATAGATTTTCAAAATAGCTTCTAATTATGTTTTGTATTTCAATAGTGTCTGTTGTGATATTTCCTTTTTCATCATGAATTTTGGTAATTTGAATTTCTTCTCTTCACTAGTGTTTATTTTTTCAAAGAACCAACTTTTTGTTCTGTCAATTTTTTAAATTGTTTCTTTTGTTTCAATTTCATTGATTTCAGCTCTGATTTTAATTATTTCCTGTCTTCTACTACTTTTGGTGTTGATCTGTTCTTCTTTCTCTAGAACTTTGAGCTGTAATGTTAGGTCATTTATTTTTTGACATTTTCTTCTTTTACTGAATGCACCACATGCAATGATTTTTCCTCTTAGTGATGCTTTCATAATGTCCCAGAGATTTTGATATGTTGTATCATTGTTCTCATTTACCTCTAAGAATTTTTTAATCTCCTCCTGATGTCTTCTGTTATCCATACATCATTCAATAGTGTATTATTTAGTCTCCAGGTGTTGGAGTAGTTTCTGGTTTTTATTTTATCATTGATTTCTAATTTCATTCCATTATGATTTGATAGAAGCAAGGTAGTATCTCTATCTTTTTGTATTTGCTAAGAGTAACTTTGTGGCATAACATATGGTCTATTTTAGAGAAGGATCCATGTACTTCTGAGAAGAAAGTGTATTCAATCATTGATAGATGGAATATTCTATTTATGTCTGTTAAGTCTAAATTATTGATTGTGTTATTGAGTTATATGGTTTCTTTGTTCAATTTTTGTTTGTAAGATCTGTCCATTGGTGAGAGAGGTGTGTTAAAGTCAACTAATATTATTATGTTTTGCTCTATTTGGTTCCTGGAATTGAGAAGGATTTGTTTAAGGTACATGGATGCACTATTGTTTGGTGCATAGATATTTATGATTGTTATATCTTGTTGATTTATGCTTCCCTTAAAAAGTATGAAATGTCATTCTTTATCCCTTCTGACTAACTTTGGCTTGAAGGCTGCTTTATCTGATATGAGGATGGAAACCCCCTGCTTTTTTACTGAGTCCATATGCATGGTATGTTTGTCCCATCCTTTCATCTTTAGTCTGTGGGTATCTTTTCCTATGAGATGAGTCTCTTGAAGGCAGCATACTGTTGGGTCCCTTTTTAATCCAATATGCCAGACTATGTCTTTTGATTGATGAGTTTAGCCATTAACATTCAGGGTTATTATTGAGACATGATTTGTATTCCCAGTTATTTTGGCTTATTTTTGGTTTTTAACTTGACTTGGTTTCTCCTTTAATTGGCTATTCCTTTAGGGTAGTTCCTCCTTTTGCTGACTTACATTGTTGTGTTTCATTTATTCCTCATGGAATATTTTGCTGAAAATGTTCTGTAGTGGAGGCTTTCTATTTGTAAATTATTTTACCTTTTGTTTATCACGGAAGAATTTTATTTTGTCATTAAATCTGAAGGTATGTTTTTCTGGGTATAAGATTCTTGGTTTGCATCATTTTCTTTCAGAACTCAAAATATGTTGTTCCAGACCCTTCTCACTCTTAGGGTCTGAGCTGAGAAATCTGCTGATATTCATATTGGTTTCCCCCTCTATGTGATCTGTTGCTTTTCTCTCACAGCCTTTAAAATTCTATCTTTATTTTGTATGTTAGGTATTTTCATTATAATGTGCCTTGGTGTGGACCTGTTGTAATTTGTACATTTGGTATCCTGTAAGCCTCTTGTATTTGAATTTCCATTTCATTCTTCAGACTTGAGAAATTTTCTGATATTATTTCATTGAATAGATTATTCATTCCTTTGGTTTGTATCTCTGTGTCTTCCTCAATCCCAATAATTCTTAAATATGGTCTTTTCATGATATCCCATAATTCTTGGAGCTTCTGTTCGTGATTTCTTACCATCTTCTCTGTTTGGTCAACTTTGTTTTCAAGATTAAATATTTTGTCTTCATTGTTTGGTGCTCTGTCTTCCAAGTGATCTAGTCTGTTGGTGAAGTATTCTACTGAGTTTTTAATTTGGCTTATTGTTTCCTTCATTTCAAGAATTTCTGTTTGGTTTTTTTGAGAATCTCTATCTCTTTATTGAAATGATCTTTTGCTTCCTATGTTTGCTCTTTTAACTGTTTATTGGTGCAACCATTCATTGCCTGCATTTGCTCTCTTATAGCTTGCTTCTCAGATCATTTTAATTATGTACATTCTGAACTCCCTTTCTGACATGACTTCAGTCATGCTGTCATTGGATTCTATTGATATAGCATCTAGATTTGTTTGGGACACTTTCTTCCCTTGTTTTTTCTTTTGTTGGTATATCTTCCCCTCTAGTAGTGTGAATCTGAAGTATTGTAGTTTCCCCCCTATAGACTTTTAATGTCCCTGCAGGTTTCCAATACCTCACCTCCTAGTCTTCAGTAGCCTGATGCCTGAGAGAAACTTGATAATGTAGTGTCCCAAGAAGTGTTGTGTCCCACTATGGATGGTGACCTCCAGGTCAGTAATAATCAATGCTAGGGGCAGAGGTGACTTCATGTGTTGATAGATCATCAGCCACAGCACGTGGGCATGGTCCTCAGTGCTGGACACGGCAGACATGGGCTGGGGCACAGGCCTGGCTTCAGCGGCATTTTCTTTTTCTTATTGATTGAAATATCATTGATTTAATAATGTTTTTGTCTTGTTGATGGTCACATTGCTTAGAATATAATATGTTTTAATAAATCAATATTACTTGTAGGTATTATCTTGACCCAAATATAGTAAATAAAATGACAATGCCATTGTTGGAATTTATTCCAGTCTTACATGTTTGATAAAGAAGAAAAAAAAAGGATGCTAATTGGATATGTAGACATATCTTCCATTCAAAAGCCAATACCTACTAAGTGAATAAAATTTAACCTCTGATTTTGAAACAGTATTTTAGTTTCAGATATTTGAAAGTAAATTTTTCATAATTACCAGATTACATTTCAAGACAGAAAAGTAAGATGGCAAAGAATTTGCATTTTATAGAGTTGATAAATCTTGAATTGACTCCTGATTCATTTTCTATTCTGCTTGAAGTGAAGGAGGGTGCTTAATTATTCCAAGACAATGGCCATTGTTTCCTATCTGTTCTTGTAAGGCTTAAATGTAATACAGAATATAAAGTATCCTGCCTGGTATCTGAAGCATGGTAAATTCTTAATAAATGATGGCAGCTAGTAGTGGTGGTATTCCTAGCTAACCATCATCATCAATAGCATCACAAAAATCAAAGCTTGGGACAGACAAAAGTTAACATACTGATGTTGGGTCCAGACATAAAGTTGGCTCCAGCAATCACTGGATTATGCACATATGATCTGTTAATTTTAATATCCAAGTCACATGAAATTGTGCAAAATCAAATGTTTGATGACTTCTAAACAGATAATCAAATTATAGTTGTAAAGCATAAAATATCCAAGGAATGAGAAGTTATGCTCAATTTGTGTACAATGTGTCAAGAGGCATTTATTGTCATGTATAACCAATTAGAACAAATTTTAAAAAAACAATAAAATATCCAGAAGCTACATTTAAAAATAAAAATTCAATCATGTTTATTATAATCAGGTTTATAGCCCTTCCATGACTTCTCATTGAACTTTTAAATTTGAGACTCTTTAGTACACCATTCAAAGCTCAACTAGATGTAGCTTCTCCCTCCCTCTCAGCCTCCCTCCCTTCCTTTTCTTCTTCTCCCCTCATTCACTCTGTTTACCAGGCACACACATCTGTTGTTTGTGTCTTTGTTCCTGAACATTCCCGCTGTCACCTCAATCATGTCACCATTTCTTTTCTGGTACATATGACTATCAAACACTGGTGTGTGTGTGTGTGTGTGTGTGTGTGTGTTTGCTTGTTTACTGTTAGTTCTCCATCACCTTATAAAATGGGACATTTATAAGACCAAAGACAACTGACATAATTCATAACTTTTTGTGTCTTTAGTACTAGAACAATAACTGTCACATGGTTGAACTCAATAAATATTTAATGAAGTAATAAATAAATGCATAAGTAAATGAAATATGCCAATATCAGGTCAATTCATTTGGACACTAATTTGGATACTATCCTCAAAAGATACTTCCCCTTTTATTTCTATGCACTAAAAACTGAAATCATTGTTTATAGTCAGTATTCATTTTTATTTTCTCTAATAATTCCTACTTAGAACTTGATTTTATAATATGCAAATGAATTGTAAGATTACTGTAGGATAAGTCTTGTTTTGTACACATTTCTGCATGCTTTTAAACTGGAATATCAAATACCTGAAAAGTTAATCATGATGCTTTTGTAAGGTCAAAATTGTTATGCATGGAGACCTGGGGACAGGTTCTATCAGAATTTTTCACAAAACTAATCTCACAATAGTTTGAGAATTCAAGGCTCAGAGCCTATTTGTATTTTTCTCTTTAAAATGCTAGAGATTTTGTACTGGATAGAGTTTAGAGCAAAGCAGCAGAGCATGCATTTCCATAAATTGGTGTACTTGAGGGTATTTTAGAGCTTGCTTTTCTACCTTTTCTATATTACTGGTTTCAGAGGGTCAAAAGATTCAAGGTTCAAAACAGTGATCGAATGAGACTATGGATTTGTCACCATGGCAACAAGCAAAGTAAATCCTTAAGCAAGGACAAGAGAAAAGATTGTCTCTTATTGTTCCACAATAAGAAATGTATCCACAAAACAGAACTCTTTTAAGATGGGTACATAATCCTGTTGTAAAGGTGACTAATACTACTTCTGATCCCCCTATTTTCTAGCATTCTATTCCCCTGAGCTAAAAATGCAATGCTTTATAACAATTTTGAGAAAGACCACCTTTTTACTTACTCTAAATTCCAATGCCACTTATTATATAACTTCTTATACAAATTATTTGAGGTCATAGTAAATATAATTGAAAATTATTATTCAGCTATGTGGGCTGACACATAAGGGAGGAGTGGAAGAGAAAAGGGAAATATCAGAAACCAGAAGAGCATCTTCTAAAACCTTTTTCATTTCAGAATTCAGTGAAGGAAGTTCAGAAATGCACGTGGAGAACATTCACTTGCTTGAATCATGAAGTAAAGCAAACTAGATATGAGTTGGGAGTTCACTCAGCATTAGGAAGCCCTTACTGGTTGATGTCCACTCTGAGCTGCCTCACAGGCACACATAGAATCAACACTAATCTATGCCATTGAGGGATGCAACATGGATGAGATTAGAATAGCAGCTAGCACAAGCTCTGAGGACAGCACCCATCACATGATGTAATATTAGGGCTGTTAACTTTCTGTTATCCCAATCTAGATTATGAGGTGCTTGTGGGAGGAGATGGGTATGATCATCTTTTTAAGATTAAATCCCTATCCACAGTGCCTGATATTTTAAAAGTCACTAAATAAATGCACATTGTGGAAGAAATGAATGCAATGACTGAACAAATAAATTCTAAACTGGATTCAACATTCTATCCACTTCTTCCCACTCTTCTGTCTTTGATAATGACTCTCATGCACAGTAATTTCAGCTACTTGGAATACTGAGGCAGGAGGACAGCAGTTCAAGGCCAGCCTCAGCAAATTAAAAAGACCCTGTCTCAAAATTTAAAATATAATAATAATAATAAAAAGAACTGGGAATGTAGTTCAGTGGTAGTGATCCCCTGGGTTTAATTCTTAGTGCTGCTAAAATCAGTACACTGAAATTTATTGTATGTACTTGAATTCTGTAAAAATATAGTCTCTTGCAATATTATTTTTATTGTTCTTTTTTCTTTTTAAAATAATTTCATCTTCTTTCCAAGCCCAAATACTTGATCACTGTAATTGCTTTTAGCTGTAAATTCTTCAACTTTTGTTTGTGCTTTTTTTTCCTCTTCCTTTTTTTCTTTTTCTTTTTTAATGAGGAGCAGGAGCGAAAATGACATTCAAAATCATAGGCATGGTTGTAGAAAAATTTTATGTCTGGGTTTGAATGAATTGTTATTCATCAATTAACCCTCTGTTGAGGAGTGAGAACATTCAGGGCACTGTCCTTGGGAAGTATGAATAGAGAGAGATCCTGATACTTCTCAGGACCTTTCAGTTCGCCAGAGGATATGAAAAATACCTTGTAGTAGCTATGTGGGAAGTGCAGTAAGAGAGGACCACAAGCACCATGGACTTTTGCCAAGGAGAAGGATCATTCCTTATGAGAGGACTTCATGAAGAAGATGGCATTTGAATGAGACCTGAAAAATCAACACATTTACAGTAAAAGGCACTCCAGATGAAACAAATTTTAGGAGTGGAAGGTATAGAATAAGACAAGTGCAGAACATTTTCTTTTATTTGCTGAGTTTGTAAGCTGAAAAATAAATTCATTTAACCCATTTGCTACATGTCTTCAGCTATTAAAAGTTATGATATTACACCACTAAAAGTATCTTCCCTTAGCATATTGGACATAAAAAACAGTCCCGAGGATGATTTGAAACCTATCTTTACTTTTCCATTCAACATCCCAGTTGAGTCCACCTCACATAGACACTGAATTTATGTTTTCTTCTCTATTCTATGTGTCTCCTGTGTCTTGGTATTTGACTGATTTCTTCTGCCTGGTTGATGCTTCTTTCCCCTCCCCTCCCCCATCTCCTCAGGGTGGTGATGGTTCAACCCAGGTTTATCTTCAGTGGAATAGGGGGGTTTGGTACTGAGGGTGGTAAGAGTCATTTTACAGCATGTGGGTAGGAGACTGGGCTGAAGAAAAGAAGCACTGGATGATCCCAGTCTCAGAATGAAAAATGTGCAGCCTAGAACCTCCCTGCCCCTAAGATTGGCAATCTCTTCAATTATAACTTACTTAACTTCATGGCATTACTATAAGAGAGTTGGGTAAGAGATTCTTATAGGGTGGTCATATGCTCCACTTTAAGATGAGAGTAAATATATAGGGAAGGATCAGGATGGAAAGAAGGGAGGAAATATCCCTTACAGAATTAGTGCAGCATCTAACCAAGAAAGCAGGTTAAAGGCAGCTGGTGGACATCTGTCGCAGGTCATATTTTTCCAAAATGACCACAATAATTCACAGTCTCCATTCTTCCAGAACCTTCCCATTCCCCATAAAGACATGGATTCGGTTTCCTCTAGAACAAGGGTGGTTTCAAGATTTCTCCAGTCAATGTAGTATTGTGCAAAAGATGTGTCATTTTTGAGACTAGGTTGTCAAAAGGCTGGAGGTTCTGGTTGGCTCTCTTGGCTTGGAACTCACCAAGGAGTGAAGAAGCCCAAACTATGCCATGTAGAAAGAATACATAAAAGGATCAAAATAAGGAGGAAGAGCCAGCAGCAATTGCTAGACATGTGAGTGATTGAGTCTTTAGATGAATCCAGCTCCCAGCTTCCCAGTTCCAGAGGAGGCCCACAGCATCCTGGGATGAGACAAGTCATGCTGCTATGTTCCTTCCAAATTCCTGACCCAGGAATTCCTGAGCATGATAAACACTTGTTCAATGACACTAAGTTTTGGGGTAATTTATTATGTGCTGAAACTAGGTCTATGAATGACAGAATAAGAATTTTTTTAGAACTATGGAAAATTTTCACAGAGGAAATACATAATCTGTCTTCCATTTAAAGATATCCAACTTTATGAGAAGGTAACAGATTTGTCAAAGGGGAAGAGAATAGAAAAGACTCTGCTAAGAAGGGTTCCAAGGAATACATCACTAGGTAATTTTGTCATTGTGGGAACATCATGCAGTGTACTGACATAAACTAGGACAGACACAAAAATGCTAGGTGATGTAATCTTAGGGACTATTATTGTATATGCAATCCATTGTTGATCAAGATGTCATTATGCTCTGCATAAATGTACTAGCATATATACATATAGTTATTGTGACATGGCTCAAAACAGGAAAATAGAGATTTTCAGAAGAATAATTTCATTAAACTTTATTCTTTCAATCAACTCATTAAAAATAAAAATTTAGAGGGCTGCCCATACCACTGCATTTCTCTATTAGATAAGTAAACCAAAAGGCTATCACAGTAGAGACTACATAGGATTTTTCCTGCCCTCTCAAGATATCTATAAATGGAAGCTGTTTACATAGTATATTGATAAAAAGCTTATGATAACAAAAAGTAGGAATGAAAAGTCCCAGGAAGCTAGAGTTTTACACCACACATACCATCTGAAGTTATTACCCTTTTCGTAATTGTGTACATAAAGATACAGATTGAATTTCAAAAGTTCACAGGAAGTATTTAGGAAGCAAAGAACAATTCTCTTGGTGCAATTCCTGATTTACACAAATGCACTTCAGAACAGCAGACAAGAGCACTTGTATTCCCCACTCATTTAAAGACCACTTTGTGAGCCCAAATCCACATGGTTCGGTGCTCCTGGTTATTAACATTTTGTACTGTCATTTGCCCATATTTGTTGAACAGTTTTTAATTGCTATTTTCCTTTTCTACTTAAACAGTAGTCTTTGTAAATGAAAAGAAAATCTGGCATAACATTTCTTCTTTTGCATTGCAAATTTAAAATGAAAACTGTGATCATCTTCTGAACAACCATTCAGATTACTTTTCCTTCATCATGGGAAAATCAGTTTCTGGAAAGTGTCAACTACCACTTGACTCCAGCAAATCATTGTCACCATACCTGTTGCCTTAGAATAGGTGGTTGAATATAAGATGTTATTTATTTTCTACAGAAACAGTATTAAAATATGGAGAGGTTGATTTTGACATTGTTCACAGTTTAATTTAGTCCTATCGATGGAGGTTTTTTTTAAAATTGTAATTGTAAAAATGGGAAAAATACAAGTATTGGTAAGGATGTGAAGAAATTGGATCCCTTGTTGGTGGGAATGCAAAACAGTGCAACTGTTACGGAAAATAGTATACAGGGTTCTCAAGAATTTTAAGTAGAACTACCATACAATTCAACATATTTCTGGGTACATATATACAAAAGAATTGAAAAAAAGGATTTCAAAGAGATATTTGAAATCTTATGTTCATTGTAGCACTCTTCATAATAGCCAGGATGTAGAAATAACATACATGTC
The DNA here is from genome assembly GCF_902686455.1 of Sciurus vulgaris. Taxonomy (NCBI): domain Eukaryota; kingdom Metazoa; phylum Chordata; class Mammalia; order Rodentia; family Sciuridae; genus Sciurus; species Sciurus vulgaris. The sequence continues at coordinate 115,962,171 of NC_136464.1, forward strand.
CATTCACAGATAAATGAATAAGAAAATGTGTATAATGGAATCCTATTCTATATTTCAAAAGAAGGAAATTCTGCGAGACATGAAAACATGGATGGAACTTGAGGATATTATGCTAAGTGACAGAAAGAAAAAAACTGCATAATTCCACGTGTATGAAGACTCTGCAATAGTCAAAGCCATAAACTCAAGAGTGGACTGGTTGTTGCCAGGAACTGGGTGGAGAGAAGAATGGAGAGTTACTAACCAGTGGGCATAAGGTTTCAGGTAAACCAGATGAATAAACTCTAGAGATCTGTTGTGTAACAATGTGCCTATAATCAGAAATAATGTTTTGCATATTGAAAACTTTGTGAAAAGGGGAAATCTTACCCTATGTCTGTATAATAAAATGAAACTTTACAAAAGGAAGTCAAGGAAATATTTCACTCCAGCTCTAGTTTTAATGTTTCATGTGGAAGTCCCAGTATGAATTCATTTCAGTGTTCTAATTTCCTACATTAGTTCTTCATAGTAACCTTTGCTTTTTTAGAGACAGTTAGATAGAACTGGATTTTTCTTTGTATTTTGTCATTTTACTTTAAAGACTAAGATTTGTTTGGATAATTAAGTAGAATCCTAACACTTTTGACTCTAATTTAAAAAATCATCTCAGAAATATTGAATATCTGCTTTCTTCTAAGCACAGAAAATGAAGTTTTGAACTCCATAGATGCATTTTCCATAGTCAAGGAGGCTAACAATGGGTAAATAAGCACACAGTTTATAATTACCACTGTAATAAATACTATGGAGAAAAAGAACAGTGAACAATTAAGTTAGCTTTCCATTACTGTAACAATATACTTGAGATAATAAACTTAGAAAGAGGAAAGTTTCATTGTAGTTTACTATTTTGAAGGTTTCAGTGTATGTTTCATTTGTCTGTCAATTTGGGGACAGTAGTGAGACAATACATCATGGTGGGAGCATGCAACAGAAGAAGCATCTCACTTCACAGAGCCAGAAAGCAAAAGAAGAAGGAACTGGGGTCTTGATATCCTCTAAAGGGCACTCTCCCGGTGACCTCACTTCCTTCCACTAGGTCCCAGCTGATAAAAGTTCCACCACCTCCCAGTACCCCACAGGCTGGCATCCAGGACTTTAACACATGTGTCTTTGGGGGACACTTATCTAAGCCATAGCAACAAGGATAGAATAAAAGACTGGGGTACATAGTTACATGCAGATGATGAAAGGAAGTTTCTTCAGAGAACTAGATGAAATCTGATGAAAAGAAGTGGACCAAGTGAAGGGGGAGCGGGACATTGCAGACAGTGTCTATGCTTCCAGAGGCTTTGAGACAGGTGACAGGGGTTGTAGTCCTGGGATGTAGAACTACATCTGAGTACCAGGGGACAGGGAGAAGGGAAATGAGTCGCGGGAAGGTAGAGAGGAGCCAAATGATGCAGAGACTTAGGGTCTACGTACGCAGTTGATTTGTTTGTTTTTGATATACAAGGGGATACTCCTGGGAAAACACTAATAGGAGAGTAGCATGATTAATTAATTTATTCCTTTGATTTCTGTATCTCACAAGAGGTGACTGCCTTGAAGACACAGTGCAGGGAGGTCTCCTAGGAAGGTCATGGTTCAGCATGTATACTGAGACTTGAAGAGCAATGGAGATTGTAAATATCAGCAGTTCTGCTTTCCATTTTTGTGCCTTGTCTCAATTACTTATATTTTGTGTGCTTCATAATTTTACTTTTATCTAATGTCCAAATAGAGTTTTAGTTTCTGTTTCAATTTCTCTGAAAGCTATAGTCACAATAAGATAAATGATTTTTATTTATTCCTTCAACAAAAATTTATCAAGCACATACTACATGCTAAGAATTACGTAAAAATGAAGACATTATAGCTGTCATCCTCTGTCACCCTGTCCCTACACTCATATCTGTTTTTTTTCATCCCTTTGGGTCACTAAGCTGAAGAATCATTACTTATTCATGGTGCCATCTTTTTCCTGTATGTAGAATATATAAATATATATATATATATATGTATATATATATGTATATTGCCTTACTAAATCTTGGATTAACAGTTATTAAAGTAAGATGTTTCTTTAAGCTGCTGGGCTTGAGTTAGTATCATAGAAGTAGGTACATTTCATTCCATACTTCAGTTATTAAGATCCAGAGTATTATCTACATTTAGTGCTGCTTCTTGAAAATTATAAATAATTTTTATGAGAAAACAAAAGAATAATTCTTAAAAGTAGAACAATGGCATCTATATTTGCTGTCTGATTCCAACTATATATATATATATATACACACACACATATATAATACACATATGTATACACACACGCACACACATACACATATATACATACATGTTTGTACCTACATTATATATTTCATAGAGAGAACATAATATACACATCAAAAGAAGATATCAGTTCAATGTAATTCTTCATTTCTTAAAATGACTAATGACATCTCTAAAAGTACAGTTTTTGCATACTTAATATTTTTATTAGATTTGGATGCAAAATACAGTTTCTTTGACTTGTCTTTGGAGATATATTCACAAATGTCCCCCTTACCTCTTTCTACTTTTTAGTTTGCTATTGTCACGATTGCACAAGATCTCATTAAACGTCTATCCTTCTCCACTCAATGGGCACATTACACTCACTCCTTTAAAAGGGCCTGTCTGAGGCTACTGCTCATGGTCCTACTACAAGTTGAATTCTCCGTTGCTTCTGAAAAGAAACAACACTTAGCAATCTCACTCTGGAGTGAGTGAGTTTCTAAGATGATCATTCGTTATTCTTCCCTAGATATTTCTAAATTCTCTCATTGCCCATATTGACACAATTGTTTGCATAAAATTATTTGTTCATATAAGAGTTTTGTGTTATATTCAGAAAAATGAATTCAGATTAAAGCGATAAATAGTGAGAACTTGTGGTTGACAATAGTCACACATTTAAAATTTGTCATAGTTTTGACATGTTAGTATGAGAATGCCTATTTTCCATTATAGATATAGATATATATATTTTTTTCCTTAGTCTAGATACAGATATGATCAATAAATGTATATGATGTTCTTAAAATAATGATAATAGTTAAATATATATTAACTGCTAAAAAGTAAATTGATTATTGATAAATATACAGGCCTTTCGCCATGATGATAATATTTATTCAATGTTCAGTATCTATTAGTTTTATCAAATCTATCAATATTTATTATGTCAATTTGTTTGTTTGTTTCTGAATATGGTCCTGAGGGGGGAAAAATGAATAAAATATGTGTTTTTGGGGAGAGGATTTCTTTTTAGTTATACATGACAGTAGAATATATCTTATAACTAATTAAGATCCCAGTCCTATAGATGTACATGATGGTGAGATTCACTGCAGTGTATGCATGTATGTACATAGGAGATAATATCAGATTCATTAAAACATGTCTTCTTATTATGCTAGCTTATTATTTGAAAGGTGGTTCCCTTAAGGCACATAAATAAGGGGGGAAATATATTCAAGCGAAAAATAAAGAATTAAAAATCATATCCCAGTCTTTTCCATATGTGACAATTCAGTACTTGGTTTCACACATAAAAATATTAAATATTGGATACTATATATATATATATATATGTGTGTGTGTATGCATGTGTATATATATATATACATACACACCACACACACACACACACACACATATATATAAATAAGATATATACCATCTTATTGATTTCAAAACCAGGGAAAACATATTTTTTATTTGTGAGAAGGGATTACATTTGTTTAAATGTTAACTTGCTTAAAATGATCCTACTCTGTTTAGTCACATAGCACCCACTGTACACTGTCCTTCACAGTACATGCAGCAATTTTATCCACTCTCCTATCCCCTGGTTTCTTCAAAGAGATTTTCCAGATCAATACATATATTAGTATCTCTGAAAAGCACTGACAGAAAGCCAAAAACTAGGGGTCACATGCATGAGTACCTGGTTCCCTCCCATTGGACTCATCCCTGACAGTTGGAATGTTTAAGACATGTTTTTCACTTTTTTCTTTTTTAATGAGGGTGGTGGTAAAGATGCTTCATATCTGATCCATCAACTCAGAACCATGCTTTTTATGTAACATAACTGTGATTTGGTTCACTAATTTTTACTGCAGCAAAGAAACCCTTTCCGAGTGCTTAGGTCCTCTCTGGTGCCTGCCACCTCATTAGCTTAGGGTTTGAGGGTAAGTTGCTTAGTGGGCAGCTGTCAGCTGATGATGCCTACAGGGTCAAGTTGAAGAGCTAGACACTCAAGACCTGTCAGCACAAAGGTCAGCCATTCTCAACGCAGGCTGCACTTCTAACCAACACTGTCATTTGGTTTGGAAGCTCACATTAATTCAAACAAAATCTGGGACAGAGGGAACCTGGACACAGGTGTTTTAAAACTTCCAGGCTGAGGGTGTTCCTCATCAGGACAGGGTTGAAGAACAAGGGAGTGAGTCATTTTTAGGCAGAAAAGGAATTGTGCCACTGGTTTCCCCTGCTCCATATGGGCATGTTTTAGGTACAGGGACTTTAACTTGGTTTTGTTTCCTTTTTTAGATCTCAGTTCTCACCATAGTCGGAATACCAGCAGCATTAGCATCTGGTCACTAGTTAGCTGTAAATACCTGGGTCCTCCATTCAACCTACTGAAACAAACTACTTCTAGGAAGTAACCCAGATTTCTGAATTTTAAAAAGTTTTCCAGATGATTAATGTACGTTAAGTTTTAAGAATCATTAAGATCAAGGCTTTATCATTTCAGATAAAGCCCTGACTAACAGATATTTGGAGTCTAACAGTTATAACTCTGCTAGTCACCATGTAGGCAGAGTGTAAGTAAATTTATCTGATCAAACCCAGATCTACATGTACTCTGGACTTCTATTCCTTCCTTTCCAGAATGAAGTCACTGACCTCGGTAACATTTTGTTTTCCTAAGAGCCTTTCAAGAATAGTGAGGGCCTCATCATAAATATCTATATCCCACAGTAAACACTCTTCCAAATCATGGTTTGTAAACATTTCTATTCCTTTAGTTACTATAATTTCTAAAGCAAAATGGATTCTCCCAAAGTCTGAATAGATTCACATAACTGCTGCTTCTCCATTAATTAAAATTAGATACACAACAATCAGTACCCAAGCTGTTTCTTTCTTATCTGAGGATAGGAAATGCAATTCTTAATACGATTAGTATTAGGACAAGAAAACACATTTTATATTGCTGATGTAAAATAATGACTCTGCTTTAAAGGAAATAAGAAACGTAGTTTATTGTGAGGCAAATATAAGTGACCTTGACCTGGGAACATGAATTCAAGTTACTCTGAATGACATGTTCCACCATGGAAGAGATTAAGTGAACTATAGTTACAGAATGAGAGAAAGTCACAAATCAATACATTGACCAGTGACATTGATGGGAGCATCAGGTAGGTGGCCACAGCAAGGCAGGGGAATCTTCCATAGGATTCAGATGTTATAGCATTCATAACTCTAGGACTGGTGGAGAGGTCTGGCATACCTTCTGAGAAGCTTCTGTACTGGATATGAGAATGTTAGTTCAGATAACAATTAAGGATGGCTGCTAAAGGGCCTGAGATAGCCCAAGTGATGCTGGCTCTCCACCTATAATATTCCAAATCTCCACAGTCACCATGTCAGCCAAGGTCAAACAGTCCATAGGATCTTTAGTATAGACGGAGTTTCTCACAGAACTTCAGTCCATAATATCCAGCTACGAATTGAATAAGACTTCCTGAGCAGGATGGATAGTTAGATCTTGTATCACTATTCTACCTTCACTCTCTCCCAGGATTTTATCTGTTTGAGGAAATCATCCATCTTCTCTCTGGGCTGGAATTTTGTTGTATTTGTTCATTGTTACCCTCATATCTGGATTTCTTTTTTGACATGCAGATTTTTTCCACCACATTTCTACTCTCAATTGTCTAACTTTCTATATAAGTATAAAACTGCTTCCTTTTTCTATTAAATCTGTTTTATTTCACATTTTGATAAGCTATTTCTTTTTGTTCTTGCACATCATGAATCCCATCCCATCAAGTTTTAGTTATATCTCTCTGTGTTATATCTCTCTTCCTTGGATTAAAATTAGGACAGAAATTTTAGCCTGGAATTTTGAATATTTGGACATAGTTATCTGGAGCTAAACATTGAGGAGTTAAATTCTAAAGAGTTAAAATTCTCTGACCATGAAAACAGAGAAATAGAGAACTGGAAGGGACTTCAGTTTTAGGTAGTTCTGAAAACTACCTGTTTTGTGGTTTTTAGTTTCATTTGTAATAATCATTATTTAACCTGATAATTACTGAAAAATTTTTAACTAGTCATTTTTTGTCCTTCAAACTACAGCTTAGTTAACTTTCCTTGAACTACCAATTATCCTGCCAGAAGCACACTGTTGGCAATGTAATCCAGAATGGAAACATCTGAATTATGTTTACCAGAATAAACAACATAGGTCTCTGTTCTCTAAGTCTACTATTATTTTCCAGAATCTTAACTTCCCAGTGGAATATCATAACCTTGTTCCATCCTTTCTAAGTCTTGCCTTTGGGACCAGTGTTGTTTCCTGAGGAAACAAAGTTGTCCATCGTTACCTGGAAGTGACCCTGACTTTCTAATGCAGTAGTTCTGCTCAAGAAACTGCAATTCCAACAAACTTCCAGATGACAGTGCTGGTGCTGTGACCATTTGTTGAGTACCTCCATGAAGGTGTCCTGCCTCGATGAGAGGAAAAACACATGATCTTAATATGTAAAAATTGCTCTGTAACTGTTCACCATATTCATTTCTAATGCCTTATCGTTTCTTCCCACAATAACCAAGGATCATCTTAAAATATTGAGCCATATATAACTTTTTTTTTCATTTTTACAGACTGCATTTTGATTCATTGTACACAAATGGGGTACATCATTTCATTTCTTTTGAGCTTGAGCTTGATTGTTCCTTTGGCTAAAACCCTTCAGAGTCTTTCCATTGCTCTTGAGATAAAAACCCACTAACTTCCCACCACCATCGATCACAAGGCTCAGCATAATCTACTTGCAGGTTTACCAGCCTCATCCTGAAGCTCTCTCTCATCTCTGGTCCTTTCTCACTGACTCTTTCCCCTCTTGGGTCTTTCAGAGTTGCTCATTCCCAGGAATGCCCATCTGTTGATTCTGGGGTTGCCCAACTCCTCTTCTCCCAGCCAAAGAGTATTGGACACCTCCTCCAAGAGGTCTTCTCTGACCCCCACCTGTATCAAGGCTCCCAACTATACTTCTAGATCATTCTCCTCATTTGCCCAGGATTGAGAGATTTCTTGGAAAATAAGACTTTAAGTGCTAAAATCAGGACTGCCCTGGCCAAATCAGGAAGATTAATCATGTTATTTACTTTCCAGATGCAAATTTTACATTTTCTTTATAATACCTACATAATTACAATTGTATATTTACTCGTGTGGTTTTATTTTTAAAGTATCTGTCATCCATTTTAAACTATATGTCCACAAGGTAAGACATAGTGTCTAGTTTTTTCAACCCTCTCATCCCCACAGGTCCTTAACACAAAGTACCTGCTCAATAATTGCCACTTTTCAAAGAACCACCTGTATTACTAGCTACTTCTGCTGCAAAGGGAAGAGGAGAATGTTGTCACGCAAGTTACAAAACAATCAGGATGTTTCTTCTCACCTTGCAAAACATTTCATCTTATCAGAACATTTTGGAAATACCTTCTCTCTTCCTGTGGTCCCTAGACATTGTTAATGTTTTCAGTTAGCTAGCAGTCAGCTAAAACTTACCAACTCCACTTAGTTACCTGGTCCCAGAGTTTTGATTTTCTTGGCTAAGAAAGGCTTTGATAAAAGAAACACATGTTTCTATACCTGATGTAGTGAATCAATGCCCCCAAATCCTTTATTATTAATAAAAGTTAATAATAACTAATTATGCATGCTATACTTGTTTAGTATATATGCCAAACTCTGGACTAAGCACTAAGTATATATTGTCTTTTAAAAACATATGCACTTTATAAGATGGATATTTTTATTCTTCATGTTTCACCAATAAGGAACACTAAGAAAAATAAGCATTATACCCAAAGCCGCACATATATTAAGTGGTTGAGCCAGGCTTATAACTTGGATTCATTCATCTCAACCAAGTCCAGACTTTTTTTGTCTTTTTGACCAGAAAATGATAGGATTGACTCCTATCAATAAGGATTTACTTGCCTGGATTAGGGTAATGATCATCTGGTCCAGATAAACTGGACCATTTCCATAATGCTCAGGACAGTTGGGTACCAGAATATATGGAATGGTCTCTCTCTGAGGACTCAGATACCTGGGCATTTACTTAGTGAGGCCACCTCTAGGTACTCATTTGTACACTTCTGCTCCCCTTGGCAGGATATCAGGGAGTATGTAAAGCTTTCCTTCCTCTGGAGGAAATACCCATCTTTTCCTCTCCCAAATATCTGACATCATAAAGGGGACTGGACTCTAGAAAAAAGGTCAACACTTCTTCAACTTCTAGTTGATATGACAACCTTGAGGATAATGACCACATCTTACATGCATTTTATACCCCAAATGTGCATAGTACTGGTCAGTTAACTCTAATGGGTGGCATGAAGCACACAATCACCTCAGTTTCTGTTGTGACCTGAGACCAGACATTGGTTGTTCCCTGTCCTTCCTAGTCACTAATTTGTCCCATTCCTTGATCTGCATTTGCTTGTGGCCATGAATTGTGTATTAGGAAATTTATTGTGGAAAAATATTTTCCCCTGAAAAAGTAGAAAAATGTTTTTAGCATGAGTCATGTTTTTTCCATGATTTCTTACACCTCTATTAAATCAAGAATAGAAATGGGATTTTTTTAAACAATGACATAATACAATAGTCCATCTTGTAAATAAAATTTTCGTTTTGCTAAAATTATAGGTGTGACCTAATAATCCATTTCATCTGAAGCTGCCCACTTTCCAGTATTTCCTTCATTCACCTTTTTTCCCTTTGAAGAGTTCCCCTTTCGAACAGTCAAGTTCACATCTCTAGAAAGTGATCTGAAGCAAAAGAATGTTCCAGTGTTAATAGATGCAATCAAAATCCCAGGAAGAAACAGAGCTCCTTTTAAGCACATGGAGTGATTAAATATACATGAACAGTAGAGATAAGAAAAGAGACAACATCCACAGAAAATGAAAAAAAAGAAAAGAAAAAAGAAAAAAGGACTCAGGTGCATTTTCACTGAAGCCAGGGTTTCTTACTCTGCAATCTCAAATTAGAAGGAAAAACTCTCCCTGGCCAGCAGTTGCTTCTAGCAGTTGGCAAAAGATTGAAGAAAGTTCTTCCTAACAGTGTGGAATGTCTTCAGTTTCACTCTACTGACACACATGAGTCACATAACAATAATTGGCTCTGGTTGGCTCAACAAAGATGCTCTTGTGTTTGAATTAAGATGGAAATAAATATTTTCTTCCACATTCTGGGAAAGGGAAACAGGGAGGCACAAAGGCAGTGAAGAAGAGAATTTATAAAGAAGAACTAGTTTCCTCATCTTCTGAGCTGAAACCTTTAGGCCATATTTTTGCTTATTACCCTCAAGGGAAAATAAATGACTAAACTTTTGTAGTGAAATTGCATTTTGCTCAAAATAGAGTGGAAGTTTAAGCATTTCTTCCAGTAGGAATTCCATAAGGCTATCAGTCAGACAGCAAACTTCTTCCAGTTTTGACAGTAGTCACCATTAGTGGCTTTCCAACTGGGTTTAACAGGGAATAGTTAACAAGGAAAGGAACAAGCCACAGATTTAAAAGGTGAAAGATTTCCTTCTTTGGGGCCTCAAATCCTTTCTCTCCTCAGAAAACTCAAAAGTAAGAAGGATATCAGTCATTGCTGTCTAAAATGGGTACCAACATCCTTGCTACACTTAGGTCTTTTGCAAGAGGATTATTGGCTCATCTTAGCTACAAACCAAAGAATTAACGCAAAATAATTTGCATCTCAGAAATTGGAGACAAAGATAGAGAGTTGGGTGAGAAGACTTACTACAAATGTCACTGTGGGAAACAAAAAGGCACTTGCTCAAGTATTTTCTCTGAGAGACTATAAGTAATTGCTTATGTTTAGAATCTACTGATATTTGAAAATTTTATTCCAAGTCTATTTCTTTTTTTACTTTTATTTAGAAATGGTAATCTAAAAATTACATATTGGTATGTGTATTGGTTTCTATGGACTCTGAAATATAGTATTCAAAACTGGGTAGCTTAAATAACAAAAATGTATTATCTCACAGTTCTGAAAACTAAAAAGTCCAGACGAGGTTATCAGTAGAGTTGGTTCCTCCTGAAGGAGAATCTGATCCAGCCACCCAACTAGGTCTGTTGGTCTGCTGGCAAATCCTTGGCTTTACATACAGCACTCCAACAATGCCTTCATCTTCACATTCTATTCTCCCTTTATTTCTTTCTCTTTGTTTCATCTTCCCCCACGTCTCTGTGTTCAAATTCCCTGCCTCTTTAAAGGATATCGGTCATACTGGATCCATCCTAATGCTGTAATTGTAACTTGAGAATTTCTGCAATTATCCTTTTTCCAGATAAGGTCATATTCGGAGACACTAGGGCTTAGGACTTCAATTTATCGAAATGATGCAAGTTCTCTATCTGGTGGAAGCTTTCAAACTGTAGGCCCATGACACCTGAAACCTGCAGAAGTAACTGTAGGCTGTTCACTTTGTAGACTGTGAAAGTGACTTTTTGTAAAGAGAACCCACTGAAACTCCAGCTTCTACTTCCAGAAACCTTAGATGCTTTATCTAAGGAGAAAGAAGCTGTAGAAACTCCATTCACAGAGAAGAGAAAGTAGGTTGCTCTTTGTCTTTAGTCCAACTTCAGAGGCAGCAGGAAAAAGACTCCTTGCTCCGTAGTACTGCTTCCCGATCACATTATTTTAGCAGCATTATCACAAAACTTCTTTTTTTGAAATTCATACTCAAACTCTTCTTTCAATAGTTTGCTGTTCCCCTTTCCCCATTCCCATATACTGTAATGATAAGTACCACTTACTCATAGTATTTCTATTATTTTCCTATTCTTGGTATTATAACCAGTTTTGCTAGAATTCTTTTATCTATGTACAGTTCAAGGATTCTAGTATTTATGCATTACTACACACACACACACACACGCACACACACTCATCAGCTATATATGAGTGTGTGTATGAATACGTGTGTGTGTATAATATATATTGTTATCAATAGACTGAAGCTTTCCTGTATGTATGCATTTAGAATTTATAATAACCTACTTACAAAAGGACCTAAGGCAAATTAATTTTACTAAAGGTTTTTGTTTCTATCATTATTAATAGTCCTATTTACAAGACAGATTAATGTCTTTCAGACTCGTTTGCATCACAAAATTAACATTTTGTACTGAGTGAGCTTGAGCAAATCACTTAACCTCCTGCGCCAATTTCATCAAGACAGGGACTTATCTATCTATCCAAATTTATTAAAGAGTAAACTCCCACAATTTTAGGAGCTACCTAAGCAATGCAGGCCCAAGGTCTGCAGGACAGGTGGTTGGGCAGGAAAGGTATCAGGCAGGCTCAAATCCTATGAGCTCAAGATTCCACAGACAGGAGTCTCTTAACCCAGGGAAGGTCTAAGCTATCTTTTAAAGACCTTCCCAATAAGTCTGGCCCACCCAGATTATCCAGGATAATATCTTTTGATTATAGCCAACTAATTAGGGAATTTAATCACATTTGCAAAATCCAATCACAGCAACACCTAGATTAGTGTTTGCTTGAATAACTGGGAGAGACTGTCTCTTGCAGCTAACCTAACTAACATCTAGGTGGGAGCTCTGGGAACTGTTGTTCAGCCTAGCAAGTAGACATATCAAAGGCCATCACAGCTCATTGAAGTCATGGCCTCATGACGGCCCATTGTGCCATAATTTGGTGCCTGGTTACATTATTTACAGAGCAATCCATTAAAAATCTAGTAGGTAGGACAAAAGCATTAATTGAAAGTTTTATAGTAAAAGTATAAAAGAGATTATACTTATTAAATTAATATTTGACATATCTGTTATGAGGAAAATAAGTAGATATAAGTAATGAAAATGCTTAGATATTTTACACTAAAATGCAAACAACAGTTTCTACCTTGCTTAAACCTCAGGCCTTTCGTTTATTTTCCCCATACTTTTTATTGGTGCATTATAGTATTACATAAGGTGGGATTTGTTACTTATTTGTGCATACACACAATATAACAATATAATTTGGTCAATATCACTCCTAGCACTTTTCCCCCTCACTCTCCACCTCCCACCACCTGGTTCCTTTCCTCTACTGATCTCCTTTTGATTTTCATGAGATTTCCACCTTTCTTTTTCTTTATTCCTCTCAAGCTTCTGTATGTGAGAGAAAACATAGCACCTTGAACCTCTTGAGTTTGACTGACGTCTCTTAACATAAATTGTCTCTAATTCCATCCATTTTCCTGCAAATTACATAATTTCACTTTTCTTTACGAATGAATAAAACTCCATTACGTAATATGCCATATTTTCTTTATCCTTTCATCTATTGATAGACATCTAAACTGTTTCCATAGTTTGGCTATTGTAAATTGTGCTGCTATCAACATGGTTATACATGTATCACTGTAGTAAGATGCCTTTAATCGTTTAGGATAAATACTGAGAAGTGGTATAGCTAGGTCATGTGGTGGCTCCATTCCTAGTCTTCTGAGAAACTGCCATACTGATTTCCATAGTTGTGCTAATTTATAATCCCACCAACAATGTAAAAATGTTCCATTTTCTCCACATCCTCCCCAGTATTTATCATTATTTATATTCTTGATTACTGTCATTCTGACTGGTGTGAGATAAAACCTCAGTGCAGCTTTGATTTGCATTTCCCTAATTGCTAATGATGGTGAATATTTCTTCTTATATTTGTTGGCCATTTATATTTCTTCTTTGGAAAAGTGAACCTGTTTATCACTTTTGGTAGTATTGCAGCCTCACACCTTTTAAATAGAAGATATTGGGCCATGCTGTTTCCACAATAAATATTAAATTCATATTAACTAAAAATAAAATTTCAATTAATTTGTATGCTTTCTGAGACATTAAAAAATTTAATTGATAAAATTTAGGGTGACAAATTATAAATGTGATTTTAGAAGGAGAAAATAAGATACAGTAAACCAAGTTAATTTTAATAAATACCATTCATTGCAGGTCCATGCCAAAGGAACTTATAGTTATTCCCATTAACCTTCATACAACATGAAAGGTCACTCAGCTGGAAAGTGGTTGATTTAGAGTTTAGTTCAGATCAAACCCATTCTGTACTCTGCTATGATGCTGCTAAGAATTATTTTTGAACTTTCATTTTGCTTACCTACTGGTGAAGTCCTTTTTTTCCTTCCTTTCTCTTAATACTCTCAGGATGAATGTAGTTACATCTCATAGGATGTTTGGCATTATATGCTCTGTTACTAAATGTGGAATAAAGACTCTTCTTTTTCCTGGTTTATTCCTCTTGGTCATCAGTTAATGAACAGAGGCATGGAGGACCTGTTTTGAGGGCAAAGCACTCATGAATCTGTTCTACATGAGCATCTATCTATTGTGTCCACCCCTAAGTCACCTCCTTTCTTTGCTCAGGGACTGGGTTTTCTTTTTTTTTTTAAGGACTGGGTTTTGATATTAACGTAATTTATGCATTTGCTCTCCTACACCATTCATGATATACCTCAAAATTCTTAACTGACCGAAGATTTATAAAAATGCTAACTCCAAGCCAAATGATAATAGTGTTCTCACTCATAAATATCACTCCAAGGGGTTTAAAAATCCAACTGCAGTGGTCCCTCCTGGTCTGAAAAGGATATGTTCTAAGACCCACCAGGGGATAGCTGAAACTGGAAAGTACCAAACCCTGTAAATACTATGCTTTTTCCTATACATACATATCTATATTAAACCTTAATTTACAAATTAGGCACAGGGAAAGATTAAAAGTAATAATTCACAAATAGGACAATTATAATAACATACTGTAATAAAAGTTATGTGAATGTTCTGTGTGTCTCTTTTGCTCTCAAAATACAGTATATTATTACACTGTGTTCTCCCTTCTTGGGATGATGTGTGATGATACTTAAAAGAAGTGCTTGGACATCACACTTTCCAAGACCAAATTCCTTTCTTTACTTTGTCACCCACTCCAGTGTGTTCTCACCCATTTACTTTCCTGACATTTCTTGGTTTTCTCATTTGCACATATAGGGACATTACACTTGTCACTCACCTCTCAGATCTTTAGGAAGATAAATGGGATAATATACTTAAAGCCGACTGGAATCCTGAGCAACGTGGTGTATATATGCAGTGTCTCATCCTAATTTATTTCTAGTTTGAAGGAAAATGAAATAAAATGAGCGCAGCTGGGGTTTGAGTTAGGTAGAAATGAAGGGCTGAAGTGATCATTTAGAGAAAGACTCCCTCTCACTTTGGGCACCGATTTTCTTCTCAAGGACCTTAAAAACTAAATCCTGAACATTTTACTTCCCTAATTGATTCTCTGTATGTGGTGATTTTCCCTGAAGCTCATTATAACTTCAGAGTTTCCTTTTAGCATGTTAAGATTACACTTTTCTTAGCCATTTATAGAAACTTCCTTATAGAAAATGGAAGATTCTTAAAAATAAAGAGTGCCAAGATACAGTATGCAAGACAGCTTTTATGAGAAGGAATGGGAAAAGAAGTAGCTTCCATCAATCTGTTCTTTCAAGGAAGAATGTCCAGATGTTAAAGTCTATACTCTTGAAATGGTAGATGAACCTACCAATAACAAAACTATTCTACCTCTCAGAGTAGAGACTAGGAGATATTCCTACATGTACTATCGGTGTGAGTAGAGACAGAATTCACAACGAACTTGAGCTTGGCCCCTTGGGTCCAAGAGTGGGGAACCTGAAGAGCTAACTTTTTATGTAATGCTTACTATGCTTTTTACATTTACATATATTGTCTTATTTGTTCTTCACAACAATTCTTTCTTCATTTCCAAAATTAGGTTGAATATTTTGACTGAGTTTATATACCTGAGAAGTAGAACAGCCTGGATTGAAAGTTATCAGCAAAGTCTGTCCCTTTCATTGATTTATTACACTGTGTCTGAGAAGGAAGAAGGAATTCAGAAGCCAATGCCCTCCACACCTTTCTCTCTCTCTCTCTCTCTCTCTCTCTCTCTCTCTCTCTCTCTCTCTCTCTTTTGTTGTTAGCGTGAATATGTGACTATGTCCTACACCAGGCTGAGCTCTTTTGAATAGAGCTTATACATCTTTACATCTTTTTGGGAAACTCAGGCTCAAGTCTAACATATGTGCATAGGAAGGATGTCTTCATAAAGTGTCTGCAAAGGAGATACTGTTACCTCCTTACTGTAGATTAGGAAATTGAGGTTTAAGGTGCAAAGCAAGTGTGTCCACAGTTCTGAAACTGGTAAGGAGAAAAGTTGGATTTAGGCTAGGACTTCTGACTCCAGTCCATGGTTCTTTCTGGGATTCTGTAAGCTTCCCCATACTTTCCTTCTGTTTCCCAGGTTTCTAATGTTACAGAGGTCTTGTTCATACATTAATGTCTTTAGAGGGAAGTCAGGGAAGGTGTTAAGTACATTGAACCGATAGACATCTCTCAACTTCAGAAGTCAGAGAAGTAGAGATTTATGGAGTTCCTACAGGATACCAGGCATGTTGCTCAGTGCATTGCTAACCTCATCCAATCTAATCTTTGTAGCTATTCCATGTTGCAATGGCTATGGCTCCATTTTATGAATGAGAAAACTAAGTCAGAGAGGTAGGTTACTCATTCATGGTCATACACCATGTAAACCCAGATCAACCTACTACTCTAAATTTCAAATTCATTCATCTACATTAAAAAGGGTGACATAGTATATTGTCTTTCAAAGTTTTATTTTAATCTAATTATGTAATGAATAAAAATATCTCTGTTTTCCTTACTTAAAAAAAGAATCAGATTTTATTGGATCCTTTTGTAGTTGTAAACTTTCTTGTCAAAATAGTATTTTCATTGTTTTATTTGAATATCATCACTACTCATTCATGAATTGAACTGGAGAATCATAGAAGCTTGTAAAAGAAAGAATGGGCTTTCTGACAGGGCTAGAATTCTTGGTCTGCACTCTTTTTCCTTCAGCCAGGCTATTCTGAGCATCCATTGGTGGAGGACCTACCAGCTGCCAAAAGTTCCAGTTTCTCACCATTCTCAGGTAATAAGTGGTTTCATGTGTCTACCCCAACTGGCCTTCCTATCACAAAGCACTGACATGTTTTCTTTCAGCAAGAGCCAATAACTTCAGTCCCTTTCTGCCCTTGTCTTCAGTTCCCTTTTCTTTTCATATATAGAGACTTAATAGCCACACTTACCGAGAAACCTGGTGTCAGGAGGTGAGCAGATGCCACCTCTGCTACTGGCCAGAAGCCTAGGCCAGCAACAGATGGACCGGAAGGAGACACCAGGCACACCTGAGAGAGGAACATGTTAGAGCACATGAATGAGGATGACAAATTAAAACCACTGCAGGAGTAGAGTGGGACAGCAGCTGGTCTTTGGAAGACACCATTAATGAGGATACAAAAGTAGGCTTTGAAATGTAATCCACCAAGTGAAACTTACAATGTGAGAATTTATCCTTATGGTCGTCTTGCTTCAGAATAAAGAGATGAGACACTGCATATCCTCCAGGTTGTGAAAGACTTTCGTTGTTGAACAGTTACTTCCTGGGTTTTAGATTTGGACCTTAGTATATCACATATATGTGTCTATCTGCAATATCAAATTTTATAATTTGAGGAAAATTATAATTATAATTCTCACTTCCAAAAATGAATGTTCATGTGCCAGGCTCCAGAATCCTCCACAAACTATCCAGAGACAGGCTGGGAATGAGAAAATACTTCTAGTTTCTAGTTCCCATGTCCCCTATCTCAGCACTCAGAACATCTCCCATAAGACTAGAAAAAGTCATCAGTGCCCTCCAAAGCCTGAGATTGGCCAGGAAAGGGTTTCCAGTTTATGGGGTTTCCTGGTTGAGTATCCAGAGTACCAGATACTCTACAGAATGTTTGGTGGGTCTTTTCTACTTGCTTAAGCCGGGGCCTTGAAGGAAAACTATCTGACTTCTCTAGTGTTCTATTTGGGCAAGCATCTGCCAAAACTGATCTTGAGTCTCTTATGTGGTTAGCCATATAAAGTTTTTTCTATGTAAAATGAAGGTATGGGCTGAGCCCACCCCCCACACTGAGGTCGGATGCCATCACTGAGCCCAGCCCCCCATACCGAGGTCGGAGGTCAGTAGCTGAGTCTGCCTGCCTGTCCCCCTATTGCTGAGGGACACTCACCTGCCTCCATGCTGACTCAGTGCATCCTTGCTGTGGCTCCCCAGCTTCTTTGGAGACTGGTGCAGGCATTTTGAATTATTCCCGAGGGCATGGCCATCATCATTGGAAGGGCAGCTCCCTTTCTGAGACAACTACAGGAGACTGGAGGCCCTTTGACAGGTACCTCTGTTTACTCATTCACATCCTACACCCTTCCCCATCCTCTTGTTCACAACCAGAATTACTGTAAATAGTAATCAAACTAATCCTGTTTATTTTAATAATGTTAAAGTTTTTATAGGGGCTATCTGGTTCAGGGCTACATTTTCTCTGTATTGGGTACTATTTGTATTGATCTCCCCTTCAAAGGAGAGGTAGTGGAAAACTGCAGGGTTATAATAAGCCTGCAGGGGGGAATTTAAGTATCTCTGATCTTCACTGCTAGAGGGGAATATATAGAAACAATATGAAAAAACAGGGGAAGAAGGTGTCCCTAACAAACCAAGATGATATTGTGATAGATTCCAATGACAGCATGACAGTAGAAATGACAGAAAAAGAATTTAGAATCTGCATGATTAAAATGATCCATGAAGCAAAGATGAGATAAGAGAGCAAATGCAGGAAATGCATGACGATTCCAGTAGACAGTTAAAAGAACAAATGCAAGAAGCAAAAGAATACTTCAATAGAGAGATAGAGATTCTGAAAAAAAAAAAAAAAACAGAAATACTTGAAATGAAAGAAACGATAAACCAACTTAAAAACTCAATAGACAGCATCACCAACAGAATAGACCTTGTGGAAGATGGACTCTCAGACAATGAAGATGAAATATTTAATCTTGAAAATAAAGCTGAACAAACTGAGAAGATGTTAAGAAGACATGAACTGAACCTCCAAGAATTATGGGATATCATGAAAAGACCAAATTTAAGAATTACTGGGATTGAGGAAGGCACAGGGATACAAACCAAAGGCATGAACAATCTGTTCAACAAAATAATATCAGAAAATTTCCCAAACCTAAAAAATGAAATGAAAAAATCAAATACAAGAGACTTACAGAACACCAGGTGCACAAAACTACAACAGATACACACCAAGACACATTATAATGAAAATTCCTCACATACAAAATAAAGATAGGATTTTAAAGGCTGCAAGATAAAAGCATCAGATTACATATAAGGAGAAACCAATACAGATATCAGCAGATTTCTCAGCCCAGACTCTAAAAGCAAGAAGGGCCTGGAACAATATATTTCAAGCTCTGAAAGAACATGGACACCAACCAAGAACCCTATAACCAGCAAAACTAACCTTCAGATTTGACAATGAAATAAAATCTTTCCATGATAAACAAAAGTTAAAAGAATTTACAAATAGAAAGTCTGCCCTATAGAACATTGTCAGCAAATTATTTTGTGAGGAGGAAGTGAAAAACAGTAATACAAGTCAGCAAAAGGAGGAACTACCCTAAAGGAAAAGCCAGTCAGAGAACAAGTAAAAAGCCAAAAATAAACCAAAATTACCAGGAATACAAATCATATCTCAATAATAAGCTTGAATGTCAACAGCCTAAATTCAATAATCAAAAGACCTAAACTAGCAAATTGGATTAAAAAGAAAAACCCAACAATATGCTGCCTTCAAGAGACTCATCTCATAGAAAAAGGCATCCACAGACTAGAGGTGAAAGGATGGGGAAAAACATACCATGCACATAGACCCGGTAAAGAAGCAGGGATCTCCATCCTCATATCAGATAAAGTGGACTTCAAACCTAAGCTATTCAGAAAGGATAAAGAAGGACATTTCATACTGCTTAAGGAAAGCATAAAACAGCAAGATATAACAATTTTAAGTATTTATGCCCCAAGCAGTGGAGCATCTACATATATCAAACAAACCCTTCTCAATTTTAAGAATCAAATAGACTAAAACATATTAATAGTGGGGAACTTTAACACACTGCTCTCACCACTGGATAGATCCTCCAAACAAAAACTGAACAAAGAAAATAAAGAACTAAATAATACAATCAATGATATAGACAATGATATTTACAAAGTATTTCATCCATCATCGAGAGAATATACTTTCTTCTCAGCAGTTCATGGATCCTTCTCCAAAATAGACCATATGCTATGCCACAAAAAAGCCATTAGTAAGTACAAATAAATAGAGATCCTACCCTGTATCCTATCAGACCATAATGGAATGCAATTAGAAATGAACAATAAAATAACAAACAAAAACTACTCATACACCTGGAGACTAAATAATATGCTATTGAATGATGCAATGATAACAGAAGACATTGGGGAGAGATAAAAAAATTCTTAGAAATAAATGAGAACAATGACACAATATATCAAAATCTCTGGGACACTATGAAAGCAGTACTAAGAGGAAAGTTCATTGCACTGAGCTCAGACATTAAAAAAATTTAGCTAACAACTCAATGACCTAACATTACATCTCAAAGCCCTAGAAAAAGAACAGATCAACACCAAAAATAGTAAAAGACAGAAAATAATTAAAATCAGAGCTGAAATCAATGAAATTGATACAACAGAAACAATTCAAAAAAGTGACAAAAATAAAAAGTTGGTTCTTTGAAAAAGTAAACAAAATTGATAATCCCTTAGCCATACTAATGAAGAGAAGGAGAGAAAAAACTCAAATTACTAGAATTCATGATGAAAAAGGAAAGATCACAACAGACATCATTGAAATACATAACAAAATTAGAAGCTACTTTGAAAATCTATACTCCAACAAAATAGAAAATATTGATAACATCGACAAATTTTTAGACGTATGTTCCTCCCAAACTGAATCAGGAAGATGTACACAATCTAAACAGATCAATTTCAAGCACCAAAATAGAAGAAGCCATCAAAAGCCTACCAACCAAGAAAAGCCCAGGACCAGATGGATTCTCAGCCGAATTCTACAAGACCTTTAAAGAAGAACTGATACCAATACTCCTCAAAGTATTTTGGGAAGTAGAAAAGGAGGGAATCCTTCTGAATTCATTCTATGAGGCTAGTATCATTTTCATACCAAAACCAGACAAAGACACATCAAGGAAAGAAAACTTTAGACCAATATCCCTGATGAATATAGATGCAAAAATCCATAACAAAATACTGGCAAGTCACATACAAAAATATATTAAAAAGATAGTGCACCATGATCAAGTGGGGTTTATCCCAGGGATGCAAGGTTGGTTCAACATCCGGAAATCAATAAATGTAATTCACCACATCAATAGACTTAAGTGAAGAATCACATGATTATTTCAACAGATGCAGAGAAAGCGTTTGATAAAATCTTGCACCCCTTCATGCTTAAAAAACTAGAAAAAAATAGGAATAGTAGGAACATACCTCAACATTGTAAAGGCTATCTATGCTAAGCCCACGGCCAACATCATTCTTAAGGGAGAAAGCATTCCCTCTAAAAACTGGAACAAGACAGGGATGCCCTCTTTCACCAATTCTATTCAACATCATCCTTGAAACACTTGCCAGCACAATTAGACAGACCAAAGAAATTAAAGGGATACAAATAGGAAAAGAAGAACTAAAGTTGTCACTATTTGCTGATGACATGATCTTATATTTAGAAGATCCAAAAAACTCCACTAGAAAATTCTAGAACTAATAAATGAATTCAGCAAAGTAGCAGGATATAAAATCAATAAACATAAATCTAATGCATTTCTATTCATAATTGATGAATCCTCTGAAGGAGAAATTAGGAAAACCACTCCATTCACAGTAGCCGCAAATCAAATCAAATCAAATCAAATCAAATCAAATACTTGGGAATTAATCTAACAAAAAAGGTGAAAGACATGTACAATGAAAACTACAGAACATTAAAGAAAGAAATTGAAGAAAAGTTTCGAAGATGGAAAGATGTCCCATGTTCTTGGATAGTCAGAATTAACATTGTCAAAATGGCCATTCTACCAAAGGCACTATACAGATTCAATGCAATTCCAATTAAAATCCCAATGACATTCCTCACAGAAATAGAGAAAGTAATCATGAACTTCATCTGGAAGAACAAGAGACTTTGAATAGCCAAAACAATTCTGAATAGAAAAAGTGAAACAGGAGATATCACAATATCAGACATTAAACTATATTTCAGAGCAATAGTAACAAAAATAGCATGGTATTGGCACCAAAATAGACAGGTAGACCAATGGTACAGAATAGAAGACACAGAGACAAAACCACATAAAAACAGTCACCTCATACTAGACAAAGGAGCCAAAAACATACAATGGAGAAAAGATAGCCTGTTCAACAAATGGTGCTGGCAAAACTGGAAATCCATATGCAGTAAAATGAAATTAAACCTCTATCTCTCACCCTGCACAAAACTCAACTCAAAATGGATCAAAGACATAGAAATTAGACCAGAGACCCTGCACCTAATAGAAGACAAAGTAGGCCCAAATCTTCATCATATTGGCTTAGGATCAGACTTCCTCAACAAGACTCCCAAAGCACAAGAAATCAAAGCCAGAATCAATAAATGGGATGGACTCAAACTAAAAAGATTTTTCTCAGCAAAGGATACAATCAAGAATGTGAAGAGAGAGCCTACAGAGTGGGAGAAAATCTTTTCCACATGCACTTCAGATAGAGCACTTATCTCCAAAATTTATAAAGAACTTACAAAATTTTACCCCAAAAATACAAGGAACCCAATCAATAAATGGGCCAAGGAACTGTACAGACATTTTACAGAAGAAGACACACAGGCAATTAATAAATACATGAAAAAGTGTTCAACATCTCTAGTAATTAGTAAAATGTAAATTAAAACATCTCTAAGATTCCATCTTACTCCAATTAGAATGACTTTTATCAAAAACACAAACAGTAACAGATGTTGGAGTGGATGTGGGGAAAAAGGCACACTTTTACATTGCTGGTGGGGCTACAAATTAGTACAGCCACTCTGGAAAGCAGTATGGAGGATCCTCAGAAAACTTGGAATGGACCCACCTTTTGACCCAGTTATCCCACTTCTCGGTTTATACCCAAAGGACCTAAAATCAGCAAACCATAGTAACACAGCCACATCAATGTTTATAGCAGATCAGTTCACAATAGCTAGATTGTGGAACCAACCTAGATGCCCTTCAACAGATGAATGGATAAAGAAACTCTGGTATATATATACATAATGGAATACTATTCAGTTATAAAGAAGAATAATACTATGGAATTTGCAAATAAATGAATGGAATTGGAGAATATCATGCTAAGTGAAATAAGCCAATCCCAAAAAACCAAAGGCCGAATGTTTTCCCTGATAAGTGGAGAATGATATATAATGGGGGTGGCGGGGGGTAGGGAATGAGAGAATAATGGGGGAACTTTAGAATATGTGGATGGAAAAGAGAGGGAGGAGGTATGAAAAATGATGGAATGAGACAGACATCATTACCCTATGTACATGTATGATTACATGAACGGTATGAATCTACATTGTGTACAACCATAGAAACAAAATGATATACCCCATTTGTGTACAATGAATCAAAATGCAGCCTGTAAAAAATTAAAAGCTAAATTTATAAAAAAAAGAAAATGAGGGTGTGTCTATTGAAACCAAGTGGCATTATCTTTTCAGTCAATAGAACTGGAACTGAGTTACCTCTTCTTGCCTCAAACTTACATATTATGGCAGATTTTCTCTGTCCTAAATGTTCTGTGGAAGATAATTCTATTCTCTGGTGCTTTACTAAGTCCAAAATTGCCATGCTAGTTTGTCCAGGCTTGCATGAGTCCACAGTTACTCTAATTTCTAGCAATGGCAGCCTTTCTCAAGAGAACTAGTTTGTTGGCAAAAGACTGAACCAAGACTGCTGCTGGTATCTCATTGCTCCTAAACCCAGACATTTGTTATGTTACGAGAGCAGTTACTACCCTTGAAGTGGCTGGTTTTAAATATGCCCTGTCACTTACTAGCTTTGTGATCATGATCTAGTTACTTAAACTCTCTCTGCCTAGTTACTCCACTTTAAAAACTGAGATAATTTCTATCTCAAAGACCATGGGTTGGGGGACACTAGGCACTGGTGGTTCCACAGGTGTGTAATATTCTGATCACAAAACCCTGACAACCTGGCAAGCATGCATTGTATGAACAGCTGTTAAATTTTGCCATCAGCAGTATTACCACATTGAGCTGGGAAGACAAGAGAAAATGAGGCCAGCATACATATTAAACAGGAGGACATAGCAGGAGCTCATATAAAATACCAGCTACCCCAACTCAACCAACCCAAAATCCCAACCATTTCTGAAAAATCTGGGAAGAACTTTAGTTGCAGGGAGAATGTAGTGCCAATGAAGTCAAATAAACTGTATTGTGACTATTATTAATGTTCGTTATTATGCTTTACACACCCAGAGGTGCTGTTGTCTATGAAACACCTGCTACATATTTATACAGCTCTTTCTTTCCTTAGTCATTTTATATGCAGGCTTCATTTTGGCTATAGAGCTCATTTAAGATGGAAAGATAGGATTTTTATGCCATATCATATGATTTATAGGAATCAACAATAAATAAGCATACATGTATATATTGTTGTAAATGGACACATTGCCTTTATTTTATTTATTTTATGTGGTACTGAGGATCAAACCCAGTGCCTCATACATACTAAGCAAGTACTCTGCTACTGAGCTACAGCCCCAGCCCAATTAATAAGCTTTTTAAATTTAGCATTACTGTCTCTTTCTCTCTTAACATTTTTACTTTCACAGCCATGATCATTTCATCCTGGAATTTAAATAGAATGGAAAACAGAAAAATAGAAAAATAAATCTAGACCATACAAATTCAAATCGTTTGGGGGGTCATGTGTGAAATGTCTGACTTCTGTTTTGTTTCTACCACTGTGGAACATGTGCAAATTATAATCAATTCTATAATTTTAAGGAATGAACAAAAAAAGAACTATAAAATACCTTTACCATTAAATTCCTGTCCACTTTGATTTCCAGCATTTAGCACAATGTTGGCACAAAATCAGCAGTTAAATGGTCTGTTTCATAAGTAAAATAACATTATATGTGGTGTTTAGTTCTTTGCTTAACTAAGTTCTGCTGTGGAGCTGAAAGAATATTTCATTGGAAGTCAGGAAACCTGAATTATGGCTCCAGAATGAACTTGTACTAACAGGATGACTCACTTCTTGGAGCTTCATGTTCTTGATTTGCCAGTGGAAAGAGCTGGCACTCTCTCGAGTTCCCCCTTCCATGGCTGATGCTTTAATGACTTTATTTAATCAATGGAATTGCAGGATTGCAGTATCAATGGTCCTCGCTCCCCAGATCTAGAAGAAGTCCAGTGGTTCATGAGACAGGAAAGAAAGAAAAAGAGGAGGAGGAAAAGGATGATGTAGAAGAGGAAAGAATGGATTTGAAGAGGGAGGAAGAAAAGGAAGATTCCTTTAGATGTCACAGAGCACAGCCAGCCCAGCATGAACTCTAGGTAAGTAGTTTTTCTTTGGACTTCTCATATTCTTCATTACCAGCCCCCCAGTTTCTCTCCCCATATGTCCAGATGAACATTGCCTGACCGTGGTCTTTTATTCCCACTTTCCAATGTCTACTTTATCTTAAAGACTCTCGAACATGCAATTTACCTCTACTTCTACTTTCTCAATTCAGCCACTTATGCATCTGAACTAAGCAACCTGTAGGGGAAAACATAATGAACTGCCACCTAGCTGAAAGTGATTTAATCTTTAATCTTTTACCACATACTCAGTTAAAAAATAAAATAAAATAAAAGAGTGCCTGCAACCGGCATATAAGGTGGAACATAAAGCAAAGGGCCAGGAGCAGGTACATAGCATGGCAGATGTCCAGGTGTTCTGGGATTCTGCTCCCCAAAGTCATTCCTCAGAAGTTCCTCTGACTCCTGAGCATCTTCCCATCCTTTGCATCTGAACTCATGGAAGCTAGAAGCCAGGATCTTATCACACAGCTCCCTTGGGGCTCCACGAATTCTAAATCAGGGTATAAATAAGCAAACATAACCAAACAAATGAATAAATAATCAACAGCTTCCATGGTGATGACATTAGGGGTTGCACCTCTGGGAGTGGAAGAAGCAGTGTATGGCTTCTCCATAAACCAAAGAATACCTGGATACTCAACAGCAGCAAACCAAGCAAAAGGGGACAACGTTTACTTGTAGTGGGGACTAACTTGAGTGATTTCCTAGACTCTGCTTTCTAACTCAAATGATTTTCTAGGCTCTCTGCTTTTAATCTCAAAACCTATTTATTCCCAGTAAAGTGTTAAACAGCAGAGTGAGACAGGAACCAGCATGTGTATGCTTCATAACACAGCCTTCTCCATACCTTCACCATCCATCTCTGTAGGTGTGACTAAAGTCAGAAGTTCTATCATAACTGCAACCACAAAATGTGGACCCCCAACTCCCTGACTGCATCAGAAGAAACAGCAATCTTTCCTTACCTCTCCCAATGACACACAAGTAGCAGAGTAGGGCAAAAGACCAAGATTTTCCAGGACACTTGGGTATGACCACAGGCTTAGACAACAAACCTTGATTATGACCAGGGGAAGTGTTAGTCCTTCCCTAATCACTCAGCTGACAGCCCACAATTGGAGGGCTATATTCGTCCTCCAGGACCTGTCTGCTGCTTCTGAGTACAATGACGTCCTCATCTCCGTGGGTGTTCCCAAAGATGTTTCAAATGGCTGGGTACCAGTTCTACCTGGTCATTTTCCTTGATTACAACACAGAATACAAAACAAATAGTTCTATATCTAGATGAATACTTCTGAAAAATTTTTAAGTTCTTGAAATAAATGTCCACATGCAGTCCAGAAAGTCTCACATGCAATTCCCAGAGGTACCTGGATGGGTTCACAATGAGTTCAATGGATTCTTTGTTAAGAAC
Organism: Sciurus vulgaris; assembly: GCF_902686455.1. Lineage (NCBI taxonomy): Eukaryota > Metazoa > Chordata > Mammalia > Rodentia > Sciuridae > Sciurus > Sciurus vulgaris. Next base: position 115,988,682 of record NC_136464.1, read on the forward strand.
ACTAACAGAGTGAGCCATTCTTGTTTGGGACAGAGAGGGGTAGTGATACCCAATTCTGCTCAAGTGTGTGAAGTTGGAGTAGACACAAAATAGAGAGTTTACAAACACATAAGTATTCCATGCTTGCTTTCTCTTCCAAAATGCCCTCCCTAAAATAGCAACCCCCTTTCCCTGTGATTCTCTGACCTTATACTATACATATCTTCTTCAAAACACATACTATGGCCTAAAATAAATGATATAAAAAGTGGGGAGATATGGGTTATGTTCATTCTTATAGGCATGTTAGTTCTATTTTCAAATAGTAGACTTATTATATTTTCATTCTATTCTTAAACACCTTTTCAGGTGATATCCCTCTAAGTTTAAATCAATGGGTTTGTTCATCTAAAAAAGGTACAACAAAGTATTATTTTCCTGTTCTAGACTTTTTGGGCAATCTTCAGGATATTTACTATGCCACTAAGTAATCCTGAAAACATCTCAGCAAGAGGAGGGGGTTAAAAAACACATTAATATGGACACATTTATTTCGGTTCATCAGTAACATTAATTATTACTTCCACAGTTATGATTGGAATACATAATCCCAAGTCCCAGTAAGTCTCATTCTTCTAGTCCCAGCAGGCTCTCATATCAACTAATTAACACAAAGGTCATTGTTCTCATTTTTAGAATACCAACAGATTGTAAAAACACAACACTGATTGTGCTACTAGGTTTGGAAAGACACAGCAGGAATGGAATATTCTGCTCCTGAGAAAGGAGGAGCGGGCTCTTTCTAATCATGTCTCCGCATGACAAGAATTTAACAAGTGTAAGGAAGAACAATTCAATTAAAATATCTCTGGATAAAGAACATTGCTGGTGAGCACATAGCCAGGGTCAATGATATCCCCAAGACTCTCTTAAAGATGGTCATCCAGCGTTTCATCTCAGGTGAGAGGTGACTCAGCAAACAAATACACCTCACATATCTTATTTTCAGCAACGTCCAAGTGGATTTCACGTTGAACAGAAAAGAACTACTCCTTCAGAGGTTAACTGTAGAAGTGGAGACAACATTGTGATTTAAGGCAGAAGGTGACACATGCCAATTACATGACAGAAACGAAGAAGTTGAAGGAAAGCTTACTTCTAGCTGCGGAGGAATCAAGGAGGGCTTGCTATTATGCCTAGCAGAATAATAAACACTCCAGAGAATGACTTGCATGATATGAATGACAAAATTCCTGGGTGCAAGACAAGACTTTCAAGCCAAGGCTAGAGAATGAAAAGGATTTGAATATGCAGTGATGTAGGAAAATGTGTTCTAATACCTGAGCAAAAGTGTATCACAGATGATCCCAGAGCTGCAGAACACAACGTTTGCTTATTCACCCATAAGGCGCTTGTCATTTGGACTGTCCTAGCTGCATCAGTTGCCTCTCTCATAGATTGGCCCCAGCTTGGCAATGGCAGCAGAGACCCAGGGGAATTCTCATTAATGCAGCATGATGCTTCTAACTACTTTGCTGACAAATGTTGGCAAAAATAGATTGATGAAGGCTCTACACTCTCCCAGAAGCATAGCTGAGAATACAAATTAATGTAATATCCAGTTTCAGAGGAAATCTTTAAAACTCTGCAGCCAAGTAGGGAAGTTCACCACAACTAAAGTTGTTCTGTCTTTCAGATGTTGGAAGGAAGCAAATAATGGTTGAGTTCAATCAGCATGACAGCTGTTCTGTGATAATTGAATAAAAGTCACATTTCTTCAATTTGGAACTGAAGTGCAAAGGAGATTTCACAAGGACAGCTCATACATGAAATAAAATTGACATGTTCTGGGGCCTCAGTTTCCAAAGATTATACTTTGAACACAAGAAGAAATACAACTGGTCTCCGATGGGGTAATAAATTGAAAGAGAATCCAGATTTTTGCTTTCTCTTGATCTTGTTTGAAATTCAATATAACTTCTAACTAAATTCACATGTGCTTTTACCCTGTGTTAAACTTTTATAAATATATCTTAAATACATGTGCATGTAAAAATTTATATGCATTCATAAAGGTAATTACTGCACATGTGTTTTTCAAGGAATAGTCTTATTTTTTAATTCCACCACTACCCCATCTTCCTTTTACCACATAGCCACACACTCAAAATAGAGGAGTGAGTACTTGTTGTAATATATTGCATATGTTCTGCAAGCTCATGCAATAGTTTATATACATACAAGTATACACACATGGGACAATTTTGCCATAGTTTCTTGTACACAAAACAGTTTTGATACTAGTTAAACATCTCTATCTTGTATTTCTACTCACCATTTCTTTATGGAAATCACTCCAAGTCAAATGGATTAATTCTGTTTTTGTTTTTGCTTTTATTTTTAAGGAAGGCATTATGCTTCACAGTGTGAATATAAAATTCTACCTTATTATGCCTTGTCTTACTCTTTTTGGGAAGGCTTTTAAATGACTCCAAAACAATTACATTGCCAATGCCAGTAAGATAGGCTTCTAAAAGCATGTCTTCATGTCAGCCATAAACACTGTCAACCTAATTATACTGGTGGACTTTACGAGGAAAAACCTGAGACTTCCACTGCTGGGAGTCTTTCTCCCCCAGAGAGGTAAGTGGGGCCTTCAGCTTTGCTACCTGCACAGGGAAACAGAGATAAAGCCCCACATTTAAATCAGCTTTCCAAATGAAACTTGTTGACTGGTTTCCATTTACTACTCATTCATCAACTAAATTTTGCAGTTGACATTTACTCTTTTGTATGGATACACTATGCATCCAGACTGTGTCTCAGATCTGTTTCCCTCATCCCACCCAACATGCTATCCACAGTGTAAAGCTCTAGTCCTCTCCTCTCATCATCTCCTATTTCAGTCAGTGTGGGCTGCTGGAACAAGTCACTAAAGAGTGGGTGACATAAACAACAGACACTTATTTCTCACAGCTCTGGAGTTGGAGAAGTCTAAGGTCAAGGTATCAACAGATCCTGTTTCTGGTGAAGGTCTGGTTCCTGGTTTACAGAAGGCTTTTCGTTTTATTCTCATGCAGCAAAGAACAGAGCCAAAGCAAGCTCTCTTGCCTCTTCCGTTAAGGACACTAATTCCATTTATACAGGCTCCACTCTTCTACCTAATAACCTTCAAAAGACTCCACTTTCAAGTGCCATCACACTGGGGATTAGGCTTAAACCTATGAATGCAGGGGTTGGGGGGTGTCAGTCTGCAGCATCTTCTGCATGTTCATATTTTTCTGGTTCAAACATCGCCTCAATGAACTAATTCCCTTTCTGTATTATGCTTTCTCTTTGTTCCTATTTCCTCACTTGAATATCTCTTGTTCCCACTCTTTACCATAAACCCCATCATAACAATCACACTCCTGATTTTTAAGCAGTTAAGTTTGGAGTATAGGGATCGCAATTTACTGACTTTCCTTTTTCATGAGTTTACTAAATCCCTTAGTACCCTGAATAGGGTGTTGCTAAGTTGCTTAGGGCTTCATTAAGTTGCTGAGGCTGGTTTGAGCTTGGATTCTTCTGCCTCAGCCTCCCAATACCCTGAGATTACGGGCATCCACCACTGTGCCCTGCATGTTTATGCCACCCTTGTGGTTCCTTTCGTTACATGTCTTTGTGACTCTTAAATGTAAGTGCAAAAGAATGGTATGCAGACCTCAACGGATTCAGAGAAGCCTTTATCCAATGGACTAGGGCACCATTGGGGCACATTTTCCAGATGGGAAAACGGCCGTCAGTTACAGAGGGGATTTTGGTTTTATAGGGTACTATGAGGATGATGTAATCATGTGTGTGCAGTTTTGAAGATCAGGGGCTAGTTGAACAGGTTAAAACTTTAATTTAGGAGAGTAGTTGTAAAAAGGTTGAAACACATTATTGTCTGGGGAGAGAAAAGTCCAGACCCTGAGGGATGAATACTCAAATCTTGCCCATTGGTATTTGCTGTGCCTCTATTGAGGACTAATTTGCCATGGGGGAAGGTCAAGGTTTAGGGCCCAGCATTCAGTATACACCCCTTTCCCCCAGGACCCAGTCACACCTCTCTCCATTTGTCTTTGAGGGCTATGTTGCAGGAATATTATTTTCCATAACCCTTCATCTATGATATACTTTGCAGAGTACTTATTAAAAAGGAGCCTGTATAATATTTAAGCATAACATTTAATTATTTAATTATAACCCTGTTTGTGTGTGTATATATATCTCTCTCTATATATATACCCACAGATATGTCAAATACATACATGCTTGTATTTGTCACTCTTTTTATTACATGCATGTGATTACTAAACAGTGAAAGTCTTCTAAAAGTCTATACACCATAACATTTATATCTTTGTGTTTTGCATTGTTGGTTTCTTAAATAAACTTTGGGAGAACAATTCACTTCTTACAAAATCCCCAGTAAATTTTGACAAATTTTGCAACATTTGGTTGTACAAATCTAAAGACATGTCTAAACATAAAGTACATAAATTATTTACTGTGAAGTTTTCTAAATTTAAAGAAACTACCTTATATATTTAAAGTAATAGTCATGTATATGGAATTATATTCAATTATTTATCCCCTACTAACTAATATTGTAGCAAAGTAAATAGTTTTGGAGTATTTCTGGCATATTCAAGCTTTTCTAAGAAATACTACTCCATATGGTATCTTCATTGTTGAAAGATGGTATTTACAGAGCACATAAATGTCAGGACTGAGCATTTCTCTCTAGTGTTTTTTTAACATATTCCTTTTCAAGTTTCCATTAAAAACTAGCTGCATTATGACCTAAATAAAACATGTGCTGCCTATGTCTTTATTGTTTGCAATTATCACTTTTTAAGGGTAGTTTTTCAAGAGAAACATTCCACTTAATAAATGAAATTTCTCACTCTCACCAGATTTATTTGCTTTGTAAGCAAGGATTTTACATGCCACAGCAAATCAAAGAACAGAAAGTTTTCTCAAAAGTCCAAATTTGAGAAAGACTTTTATAATTGGCATCTAAATAGGTAGGTAGGCAGATAGAATAAATAGAGATAACAGACTATATACCCATCTAGAAATATCCAATCAATATTTAACTAAAATTTATTGTGTAAAATAGCACTAACAGATACCATTTTGATTTCAGGATTTTAATGATGGCGTTCATTTCAGGTGATATCTTTGAACAATAAAATAAAACCAGTAAAATCAAGGGACCCTGGTTGTTGATCTAATATTGCTCCCCTAAATTCCTGATGTGTGGAGGAAAAGATCTTAAGAAAATTCAATAACTCTTCTTATTGTAGTATCTATGGGATTCATTGTTAATTGCCAGAATTTCCCTTGTAAAAATTAGAGTAAAAGTACTGGGACTTCAGAGCTTCCAATGCTCATCATATTCATTGTCTCAGCATATTCTCTGTGAAATAATACTTTCGTTTGCTTCAGTTCAGTCCCAGACACATTAAGAGTGATGTATTGTGCCAAATACAAAATTAGTAATGTGGGGTTTGCTTTCTTTAAATTCAATTTTTGCTGCATTTTGGTTTAGAGGCTTCTAAGTAGTAGAGTTTCACTTGCCTACTACTAACTAATTGACTAGTCTCTCACATTAATAGAAGCATGACTGCCAAAGTACCAGGCTGGATCTCACGTAACAGGCAGCTCATGTACTCTTTTTCTCAGGCCTTTAAGGAAAATTTTTAAAACAGTTTATATAGTAGCAATTTTCTTGAGACAATTCGTAAATTAGGTTCAGCTCCAAATTTGACACCCTAGAGACATTCTAATAAACAACACAACTCCTATGTACAGATTATGTTTTCTCTTATTGACAAAACACAATCACCTCCTTCTATAACCAGTACTTACTTATTTTCTTCCCTCTGACCTTGGGCTGCTCCTCAGGCCATTTTACCATTTCCAATCCTCTCTCTCAATTTCAGTTTATCCTTAGGTGCTAATTAAAATGGCAGGTGTTAAATTGATCATTAGCACATTTCAGCTACAGCTCTGCACACACAACTCCCTCAAGTGATTCTCGGTTTCCCTCAACCTAATCCCTCTTTCTCGGGCATTTCCTCTGCTCCTTTTCCCTAGTAGTTCTAACTGCTTCTTAAAGAGAAAGCAGATGACCTGGCATGTCAGTCCCAGCTGTTCCTCGTTTATTTCTCAGGCTCATTCTCTCCAAGTAAATGATACAATCAGAATTTTTTTTCATGTAGTAATGGGCCAGCAAATTATTATTTTGAGGAAAAATACAAAATAAAAACAAAATTTTGTTAGATGTATTTCATACCCACTTCATTCAAACTTTACAATAACCAAGTAAGCAGCATACAAGTAAAATGTCTAAATTTAAACAATTAATTTTTATTTGATTATGATTTATTATACTAAAAACACTCTCCACAGTTTTTTAAGTGCATAATGCATTATTATTAAGTGCAAGCAGAGTGTTGTACAGAATATGTGTAGAACTTCCCTTAACATGATTGAAACCTCAGGTCAATTGAGCAGCACCTTCTTTCATCTCTTCCTCTCCCCAGCCCTGGCAACCACACTCTCCTGTTTTTATCAGTTTGATACTCTTAGATACCTCATACAAGTGAAAGTATATAGTTTTTGTCCTATGTCTGGTTTATTTCATTCAATGTACTCCAGGTTCATTCCTATTATCTCCTAGATCAAGATGGCCTTCTTTTTTTACAGCTGAATAATATTCCACTGTGTGTATAAACCACATTGTCTTTTCCTATTCATCTCTGATTGGGCCTTAGATTGTTTTTACCTCTTGGCTATTGTGAATAGGCTACCATGAACATGGGAGTGCTAAAGTGTTAATATCTCTTGCAGATGACTAATACAGGACCCAAGACAGAAAACTGGGCAGAGACAGAAATAGCACTCCCCTCCAGTAGTTCATTTCACTCTGTTATCAATTTATCCATTAAACAAGCACATCTATGAATCCTGTGGATTAAATAATCCCATAGGCTATTTGCAGAGGGACAGCAAGTTAAATATGTTACTGAAAGTGGAGTCTTTGGGTTTTATCATGGGTAGATATGGTATTTGGGATTATCTGGAATAAACAAGAGGTCTGGGCAATCCTTATTGGGGGGGTAGGTCTTCTCTCTGAATCAAATGGGTTGGATTTGGGTAGCAATTTTATTTTCAATTAATGTCTCCACTTCATTAACAAATGTTAATTGAGCATGACTTTGTGAAAATATACAAAGACCAGGAGTCCTGTCCTTGACGCATTTACTATCTTGCAGGTTGAGTAAATAATGTGGGGGAGACTGCAAATGCTATGAAAGAAAATGCAGCATGGACTCCAGGAGTAGGAGTCACATCTAATGACAGTAATTTACACGTGGAATGCTCACTAGTACCTCACAAAGTCAACGTTGGTTTTATATCCATATTTCAGAGAAAAGAAAACTGAAGTAGAGAGTGTGTGGAACTTAATGAATGACACACAATTTACAAGAGCAGTGAATAAATCCAGGCGGTTGGGTAAAGTGGAGTTCATACTATAAAGCTCTCAAGCTTGATGATGCGTCTGTGTACAAATCTTCATGATGACACAGTCCTTTTCCTCAGGGGGAAAAAAAAAAAAAGGTAACAAGTACAATCCAGAGAGAGAAAGACACAAGAGAGTTAAGGAATCTTTTGGGGCTTCAGGCTGCAAGCAGTTGCATATCATGGGTGGGAAGGCACAGCAAGAAAATGCAGCCAGAGGTCAATTCATGATGGCACACCATACATCATGGTGCTCAAATTGTATGTTAAGCTATAGGAAATGCAGATACCTTGCATGATTCTAAGCAGGACAGAACTTATTCCATTTTGTGTCTTAGAAATGCTCAAGGATGAACTGCAGGGAATTGAAAATGGCATCAGAGAAATCAATTAGCAGATTCTTAAAGTAAGCCACACTGGTGAGAAGATCTCAATCAAGGCAGAAATAATGGAAAGAAGAGTTAAGGTTGATAGAATGTTAAAAAGACAATTTATGACTCAGACGGTTAGTAACAAATCAGGTCTTGAGGTTGGGGGAGGAGACGGGTCTAGGATTATTAGCCTGGATGCATTAATATTTACCCATTCATACTTCCAGTTATGCAATAGGTATTTTTTAAATGCTTTCCTGTGATAGAAACTGAGCAGAGTGTTAGGATATGATGCTGACCAGCCCAGGCAGTGTCTGTCTTTATAGGCTCACATCCCAGTGATGGGAAACAGCATACAATGAAGTAAATAAAAAATAAAAAAAAAAACCTCAAAAAGGCGATTACAGTGACAAGTGAAATTAAAGAAGTAAACAGTCTTATAAGAAAATAAAGTCTATATTATTTTAGTTGGAGGAGCAGGGGTGAGGAAAACTATTTGCGAAGGAGTTGAGAACTGAGTAGTGAGGACTCTGCTCTTTGGAGAGATGTTGGAAGACGAGTGGAGACAGATGAGACAGCAAAGAGAAAAGCTCTGAGCAAGGACAGATGTGCTGTCCATAAATTCTTTATTTGAGGATGTTTAAAGTATCGAGGGAGAAGAGAAGACAGAACATGATGAAGGCAGGGATATATCCCAACTCCAGGTTATGTAGTGCTATATGCCAAAAGTAAGGAGTTCAGATTTTTTTCCAAAGGACAGTGTAAGAACTTTGGAGGCTTTTAAGCTGAGTATGACATGATCTGATTTAACAGAGGAAGAGAATTCAATTTTAGAAGGAAAATGAAGTGCTAGTTCTAGTCATGGTAAGTTTGATTAGCCTGTAAAACATTCAGGAAGGGATATTTAATAGGAAGGGGAAATTTGAACCTAGACAAAGGAGAGTGGTCTGGGTTATGGCATCAAATTTGGATTTGGTGAATAAGGATGCCATAGAATGGTGGACAGAATTGAATTATTAAGATATGTGTGTGCGTGTGTACATGTGTATAGGGAGCTATACATGTTTATACACACACACATTTGTATATATCACCACAAGCTGGAAGAATCTTAAAATAATTTATAATGAGTGTAAGAGACAGACAAAACAGAGTTCATATTATACGATTTCAATATTAGGAAATGTAAACTAATCTATCATTGTAGAAAGCAGGTTAGTCATGGTGTGGGCTTGAAAAAGAAAGGATAAGGGGGAAAAAAGAAGAGCAAGGCTACAAAGGGACTTGAAAAAACCTTGGGGAAGTAATGAATATTATTTTTATATGATTAAGAGTTCACAGTTACACACATATGTCAAAGCTTATAAAGTTATACACTTTGCATTCATGCAGTTTTATATCAGTTCCACCTCAGTGAACCCATTTTTAGAGCATATAGAAAAAAGAAAGATGGAGCCAAAAGAGATGATATTTAGATATGTAATTAATGTTTCATTAAAGAAACAGAGAAAATGAATCAAGTAGATTTTTAAATTGATTTGATTAAATTTCAGGAATAAAAAAATTTTCTGAGTTACAAAACATGCAAAAGTTTTAAACAAAAATATTTCACAATTACTTAAGAAAAAATTATAAAAATCAAATGATAGTGAAAGAAATATTAGGTATAATACACAAAAAGTTGAATACAAGAAAATATATAGATAATTTTGTTGGGGCTGGTTAACATCTATGAGATTTTCTTTCTGATTTTAAATAGTTAATATAATCATATATACTATTGCATTTTATATCTTTTTTATATATTTACAAATTTGTGCTTGATTCTGTCTACATAAGTAAGAAATAATAAGCCAAGAGAATGATGAGAAAGCCAAGTATCTTAGAAAACACTATCAAAACCTGACAGGATTGACCCCCACAAGAGGTTTCATATAATTGCTTGGTTAAAAGAGAGTCCTTTCTCAAAAACCAAAAGTCAAATGATATCGCTAATAAGTGGATGAGGACACATAAAGGGGGGAGGGAAGGGTTAGTGTTAGGGTTAGAGTTAGGGTTAGGGAGGGGGGCAAGAATGGAGGAAGGAAGGACTGTATAGACAGAAAAGAGGGGTGGGAGGGGTGGGGGGGAAGGGAAAAAATAACAGAATGAATCAAACAACATTACTCTATGTAAATTTATGATTACACAAATGGTATGCCTTTACGCCATGTACAAACAGAGAAACAACATGTATCCCATTTGTTTACAATAAAAAAAAATCGTAAAAAAAAAGAGAGTCCTTCATAAAGGAATGATAAATGCTTAGTGATAAATATTCTAAGCACCTGATTTGATCATTACAAAATGTATACATGTATTGAAATATATTGTATAAATATATACATATTTCAATATGTATAAATATGTGTCAATCAAAGGCAAAAATAAACCAAGATTTAAAGAGTCCTAAAATGTAGTTAACCATGCAGTTTCCACTTCACTGATTAGCATACAAACACTCTAGATGGTCCTAATTATAATATGTTACTACTAGGTGTTTGCTTTATATTAACAGTAAGCCATAAGTCCTAGTAAAAAGTCAATAAGTCATACTCAGTTATTAAAAGTGAGGGGGAAATTATATGAAATTTAAGAGGAGATACTGGAGAGCAAAATATCACCTAGAAATCAGCAATCATTGTCATATACTTCAACCAAAAATCAGTTGCTTGATTAACCTGAAATAATACTCAGGCATTATTCAAAGATTATTTCCCCCCACCCCCACAAGGTTTATTAAGTTATGCAACCCTAGGATGGTGTCAAAATAACACTGTTGGAACTCAACTCTAGGAAGATAAAAGTAGCTATAAAAATTGGATGGTATTTCAGAAGTATAGAAGTAATAAGGAGAAAAAGCCCAATGTCCACATACATATACACACATACATATATGCATATTTATTATTTTATTATATATATGTATGTGTGTCAGTCTCTTACCAACTTCAGGAAAAATAATTTTTCGTTGAAGTACATTTACATAAACATGATGTTATATGAAACAAACATATCTATTAAAGATGGTTTTACTGAAAAATGGAAAAAGAAAAATGTGAAGAGTTTGTATGACCATTTTGATCATAAAAGAAGAAACTGAATTTTATTTACTGGCCAAATTGAGAGAAGTGAGAATTATGTGATATTATACAATGCACAATGCACATAAACCTAGGTGATAACACAGAGACCAAGAGAAAAAGGATGTTCAGGAGGCCTCAAAGAACATTCATACAAAGGTGAAATGAGAGCAAGAGTATAGGGGCTAAAAGAATAAAAGATTGTCTTTAGAGAATGGAACACCGGAGTTTAGGATTATAACCATGGAGCAATTCTCAGGGACAAAGTTTTCCAGAGAATGATTATGAGAATATGTTGCTGAAAAAAGATAGAAAATACTAACACTTGTATTAACACTGTTCAAGGTGCTATTCTAAGCTCACATTCTTTAATTAATTTAACCCTTTCAACCATAAAAGATATGCACTATTATTTTCTGTTATCCAGTTAGAAAACAAAATGATTAAAATGCTTCTTTAAAGATCAAATAAGTAGTAACCCTAGGATATCAGCCCAGGTAGTCTGGTTCCAAAATTTAACTCTTAAACACTGTACAATCCAGTCTCTCTTTAAATGGGTAAAGAACTCAGGATCATACTAATATTAGTTGTGTCAACATAAAATGACAAAAAAGAGGCTCTACAAAGAAACATGCTTATTCAGGAATATGCAGGGGGCTACAATCTGGGATGTGTATGCTATTACTGATCACAAGTATATCCAGGGAGGCAAAAAAATAATAATAGATCTTTCAAGGTTGAAATGAGTTATATTAACTAATGAGTTATACTAAATACTTAAGTTTTTTTGAAACAATACTCCTTGGCAACAGGGATCAATAAAAAGGGCAGTTGTTGTGTAACTGTCCAGGTAGAAATCTTTTTTGTGCAAGGTTGTGATTTTGCCAGTCTCTTGTGATAATTCTCGTTGTCAGGCACATGTGCATGAAAGCCCCTCTAATGGCCTCCTGATTCCATATTTTAGGGTTTTGTTGCAAATGCCTTCATTTTGGTTCTGACAACTTTCATAGTTACCAATTACTAAGCCCCTATGATATATCCATGACAGCTTTTAAACGTACATTTATATAAGCTTTACATATCCTGCTGAAACACAAAAATGCAAGAGAACAGTAAACACAAAAAAACCAACACATAGAAGTCACAAAGCTGCCACTGAGAATCTGTCCTGTTCTGTTTGTTTTCTTATGTCTTCATAGGAATGCACCAAAGTCTGGTCTTTGCTTATACAAAGTCTTTCATAAAGAATTAGAGTCACTCAAGATTAGTCTCTATGTCTTTAATCAGGGTAGAGCACTTTTTAACTGAAGTAAGGAACATACTGACAATTTGGAATAGAAAAATAGGAATGGGTTGAACAGGAGGATGTTAAATAGCCGGATGGAACATGAGCACATATGGATAAACAGGAAAAGAAATTTAAATTTTTTTTTTAATTCAGAAAGAGTAGTGGTAAGGCAAAGAAGGTAGAATTTGCATACTTGGCTATTTTCCAGAGTTTTTAAAATTCAATTTCCTGTTAATGATATTCTACCTGAGGGTATCAGAGAGTTTGGAAGGATGGAAAACTCAACTTTCCCCAAATCAGTTTAATCCCCAGCTAGGCAAACTTCTTCAGTCCATAACCATCTTTCCATGCCATTTCTACCCCATCTTGTGGTAAGAAGTCACGAAGAAAAAATAATAAAATGAAAAGTTAGTTTATTCTACTTCATTTGTTCTTTCACTGTGGTGTTTGTGGGCATAGATTTTTATGCCCTCCTTGGTGTTTACTATACTAAGCAAGCACTTTTACAGCCATATTGGGCTGAGCATCAAGAGGGAAATTTAAAGGCTTTACCCTTGAAACAATTATAAACTGTACTAAGGGGAGCCTGATGAACACATTAAACCTCCAGGAGAAAATGTGTAGTCAAATAAAGCAATGCATAGCTTCAATGATGCAATTCCCTGACCAACTTTTCCAATTACAAAATGCATTTCCATATACTAAGTAGCATTTTTTGTGAATACATTTTTTAAATGCAAGGAAAAGTAATCTTTCAAAATCTCTAGCTAACTTTATAATTTTTGCACATAGTGATCTCTTATTGAACCTTTACCAACAAAACTTTGCAATATTTCAGAATAAATGATCACTCTGGTACCAATGTACCTCCTATCTAGCCTTCATTCTACTGCTGCAGAAAGCAAACCTGATTTGCTCTTTTGTACCAGAAATCCCCAGTCTCTGTGTCTTGAACATCCTTCAGCCTCACCTTTTTCAAAATCTTACCCATCCTTTATTGCTCAAGTGCCTCACCCTCCATTCACCCTTCCCTGCTCCACCATCTGCAGTGACAACTTCTCTAAATATCATTTATGTATTTATTTATTAAATTTTGACACACACACATTAAAATAGAAAAAAGAACAAATTACTAAGTGAACTCCAAGAATTATTTCTCATAGGGATTGATGTAGGATAAAGCAAAAAGCAGATGAAGACAAGAAAGATAAAAATAAATAATGACATGAAGGGTGTTGTATTCTTCACTAAGAATTTAGATTTTTATACTATATGATACTGCCATCAAATTTTATATTTTCAAAGAAACTCTACAATCTGGTATTAAAATTACTAGAGTGCATGCTATATTTCACTTCTTGAACAGAAGGTCCTTCAAGGTAGGCACCATGTCTTATTCATCATTATACACTCTGCATTACTTTCAAAGAAGACTATAGGTCATGCATTTTGTTAAATGGAGCTGTATATCATATGGTGAAATCCAGAGACAACAAAAATCTCCCTTGGGATCTCACTGGAGCTTTGGAGAGTTAAAGGAATCCATTAGGTAAGTAAACAATTGACACTCATAAATCCAAGTGATTTCACATTATTTCTCTGTAAATTTTTCCTAATGTCAGACCGAGCAAGTCTGATTAACATGACTGGTAATGAGTTTCCTTAGCAATGGGAACTCGCCCACATCACACATGTACAAGGTTCTCAACACTAATTAGTGTACTAAAAAGAGCCTTTAATAAGAGTATATTCAGTCCAGTGTTGCTATGAGAATTTACTTGCCTTTTAAATTTTCATAAATGTAGTTTTATCACTGAAACATTTATAAAAAGTTCAAGGATTATTTTTCATAACCCTTGTTGCATATGGGGGAGGGTATTTCTAAACTGTCATACAAAACAGAACATCACTTAGTCTCACAGTAGCAATATCTAGGAAAGGAATATGAAGATAGATGTTTCCTTTGTATTTGGAAAGTAAGGGCTAAAGAAGAGGTTATTACAAGAAAGCAAAAATGACTCTTCCATCTATGCCTAGGGCCTGTGGTCTAAGCCTGAAAGAATAAGGATTGGTGATTGCCTGTCCTGATGGAAAGAACACCAGAGAGGATAAATAAAGACTTGCAAAGTCCTGGGTTCCTGTCTGCACAGGGCAGGACATGAAGACTGGGCCAAACATTCACCAAGTGCTTTGAATGTCAGTCTACTTCACTGGCTCATAATTATAGACAAGTTCTTTAACTAAACACTGCCGCTTAGGAGGGCGTGGAACGTGAACTCTGCCCATGACCTGAGGATCCAATCCTCAGGTCCATTAAACATTCTAGTCTATGAGTCCCTTGAGATGCAGGAGTTTGGCTTCAGAATGCTTCCGCTGGGTATATCTGTAGTCTTCAAAATTAACTACTCTTTAAAAGGATATTTAAAAAATAAATAAGTCATGAGAATAATAATTCCACCCTTTTTAAAAATAACCAGTTACTATGTTATCAATACAGATAAGTTTAAGTTTAAAATAAATATTGCACCTGAAGCCAATTAGAGGAGAGACATCATCATTTTCTTAATGTTTGAATGTAATTTTTAAAACCAGAAGGAAGATATTTCGATGGCAACAAAATGCATTGTAAAGACTTTTTTCCTGACTACAAAGCAACCTATTATGTTGGAAGTTAGACTAACAAAACAATTAAGATGCTAACAAGAGTAGCAGGCAAAATAAGGGCTGGTTTAGAACAGAACATCTAAATCAATATTATGATTTAATCCAATTAATATGTTCTTTGATAATGCCAGGTAGGATTTATTAGTACAAAGTACAATAATTCTATCAGTCAAATTTGTTAGAGAGGTTAAATTAAGGGCAGGCAAGCTCTGATAGTTTTATAAATACTTACATGAATTTTCTAAGTCCTCAAAAAGCCAATAGTATGATGACATTGAATTTTTTTTAAAAATGCCAGTGTGATGAGATACAAAACAATACTATCTTTGAAAATTGATTATCAAACATAGATTTGTTTGTTTTTGTTTTTGTTGGGATTTTTTTCTTTGTGTTAATATAAATTGAGATGAGTTCATTTTTAGGCACACAATTGGGAACAACCTGACCTGACTTTGGGACTGGCTCATAGTTGCCTACCAGGAGATTATGAGAGAATCTCCAAGCCTGGCTAGAGAATCTGCACAGGACCAGGCTTATATTCTGAAGAGCCATAACTAACCAAAGTTAGTGTAATGGCCCCAGACAGTGGAAGAGAAGCCATGGAAAGTGAATAGGAGTTTGCAGGATGCCAACCAAGAAAGCTTAGACTGGTAGGGGCTAGTTTATTGGTCTAGAGATGAAAGACCTTTGGACAGACCTTGGACAGTGTCTGGTAATAACCATGGCCCATTTGTTTAAAATATCGTGTTGATTTGGATAATTACTGTTCTAATTAGTAGTTTTCTTTGTTGTTTTTCTTTTTAAATATATCAAACAGTACTCAAAATATAAAGGGAAAATTGTCTGGTTTGAGTGCTATCTTTAAGAACTTTGCTTATCTGATTAAGATACCAGGATGAGGACTCAGTGTCCAGATTGGGCCCATTCAGTTAGTATGATTCTCTTTAATTCTTATTCTATTTAATTTTTTTCTTTTCTTTTTTGTACTGGGGCATGAATTCAGGGCTTTGTGTATGCTAGGCAAACACTCCACCAGTGAGCTACACCCCCAGCCCAACTATTTAATTCTATCTTGAGGAATTTCTTTTCAACTTAGATATTACAAAGACACAAATAAAAGAATTTGGTCAAGGGAAAACAATATGTATTAGGCAGTATTTATTTGTTTATATTTAAATATCATAACCCCTGAGAACCTTGAGTTTTTTCCAGGTAAATTAAAATAATATCCAGAGTTAACGCCAGTGTAACTAGATGTCCTCAGTAGGACTACAGTAAGACTCAAAGTTTCATGAGAGACTAGGGTATTTCAGATTCACATTTCCTATTTTCAACTTCAAGAGCTCCCTGTTCAGAGAGATGTGTGATCCCACCTACTTCCAGGACCACTGCTCTTTCTGTTTCTAATGACACTTACACAAATAATCATAATATTGAAAACAGTGAGACCCAGCTGCCTGACTCCTTCGAAAATGGGTCTTCCTCTGAAAATAAAGAGATTAATTTTTAAAATATGATGCTTGTAAATTTGGGATTATTGACAAGAGAATTCACTGAGAAGAATGCAAGTCTATTCTGTATCCCAATCAAGCCCGTGGTACTAATTCTTCCTACTACAAATGCCCTTTCCTGTAAGGTCACCACCGCTACTTGGATAGAAAGGCTGATCATCTTTTCTGTGTGGGCCAAGTCTAGATATTTAGCACTTTAATTCCCACTCTATGCCATCCGCATCTCCACTCCCTAAGAGAGTGTCTGTTAACTGTGCTTGGAACCATTAATGAGATATTGGTCAATATAATTAATTAGCAAACATAAAAACTTAATTGCATTTTAACTAGTTAATCGATGACAATGATCATTTGATATATATGAATATATTTCTTGCTCTGGATGTGACTATGAATATGTCACAAATAGATGGCACAAATAGATGCTGATAATGAAATATTTGCATCAAAATATTTGCACAAAAATGCCTTCAAGCTATCACTAATGCTATTTGATTTATTAAAATTAGTATTAGATAACAGGACCTGATGGAGAATAATATTTTTCTCAAGAAATATACTGTGACCATAAAATATCACGTATCAGCTGGTCTAAATGTTGGTAGTTCCCAAATATATATATACCCATCATAAATATCTCTTCTGAGCTTCTGCTACCATCCTTCCGCTTAGATGTCTTCTAGACTTCTAAAAATTGACAAACCCTAAATTGAAAGAACCATCTCATTCCCCAAACTGTTCTTCCTTTGTAAAAAAAAAAAAAAAAAAAAAAAAAAAAGAAATATACTGTGAAATCTCACTAGATGCCCAAGCATTGGATCCAGATTAACATCTGCAAACCTAATATGGCTAAATTAGAGGTTTTTGAAAATGGAGCACAGTATTTCCAAACCTTGTTTTGTTCTAATATTTTTTCCTTTGTCACATTCAACTCTTCATTTTCTACTCAACTTGTCTTGTTCTTCAATACTTTCTTGGTTCACGGTGGCCTTAGGTATAAATGTGACTTCAACATTCTTATCCAATCCTCCCCACTTCATTCATATCACCGTGTTGGGGCATTTCTACTTCCCTGGCTGCCATCACATTCAGATCTATTCAAGATTTGTATCTGGAGCACTGCCAACGTCCAAGACACTCACTGATCTCTTAGAAGTCACCCATCCTGGGCTGGGGAGATAGCTCAGCTGGTAGAGTGCTTGCCTCGAAAGCACAAGGCCCTGAGTTCGATCCCCAGTACCGCAAAAAAAAAAAAAAAAAGAGAGAGAGAGAGAAGTCACCCATCCTACATCCTGTTCCCTCAGGGTCCCAATTCCTAGCAATCTGTACTTCTATAGATTTAAGAACCCCTTAACAAGAGTCTCCTGGAGAGCTTGGTCTCAATAAAAGAAGTAAAAGAAGTAAACCAAATGGTGAGAAATAAATATAGGCAAAAATTTATGTGTGACATAAATGGCTACATTTTTCAAAAGAGGAGCTCCCAGATGCTTTTCCTTTTCTTCCAAAGATGGCTATTCCTCTGGAATTAATACTTACAAAAAATAAATGTGAGATTATTGACAAATAATAAAGACCAAATTTTTCATCTACGTCTAAATCTATATTTCACTAACACCCTGAACCTCAGTCCCCACCAGGCACCGAACGAAAAGAGGAATGAAACAGCTAAGGGAACTGTGGTCAAGGAGAAATGACCCACAGAACCTGGCACTTTGTAAATTTTCTGACTATTGTGTACAGTATATTGACATGATTACTGTTGAAGTTCCACATGTTCATGAATACTAATGTGCTTTTTAGCCTGGAAAAAAAAATCAAGTATGTGGTATGACATGACATCTATGAGCTCCAGACCTAGCAATACTGGATTGTCCTTGGGTATTGTTATTGGTCAGCTTCACATTACCACAAAGGAACATCTGATCCAGGCTACTTATGAAATGAGGAGAGGTTTATTTTGGCTCTGGTTCTAGAGGCTCAAATCCAAGATTGGCAACCCCAATGGTTTGGGCCTCTACTGCGGATGACATACCATGACGGAAGTGCACATCAGAGCATGTACTCACATCCAGAACCAGGAAGAAAAGAAAGAGAGAGTGAAAGGGGACAGACTGGGTTCCCATAACCACCTTTGTGGGCATGACCCCTAGGTACCTCCCACAAGGCCCCATCTCTCAAAGGTCTCCTGGCCTCCCAATAGCACCCCTCCAGGAACCAGGCCTTTAAACACATGAGCCTTTGGGGGACACTCAACAACCCAAATACAGTAGGCATGCTTTCCATGACTTCATCCTCCTACCACCAATACTGTCTTTGATGATCTAATTAGTGGTTATAGTTCTTAAAAGAAATTTCTAGTATCTATCAAAACTACTTCAAATTAAATATTAGGATACATTCATGTTTCATCCTAAATACCATATTAGCTGAAATGTACACAGCAATAAAATATACAGTAGAGTTTCTATGGAATTATTATGTTAAAACAATGATACTTCCTTAAACTAAAAAATTAATTTGCTTTAGTAATATTTTAGAACTGTCGCTGTTCACTGGTGACAGGGTATTTTAATCACAGTTCCAGAAATTTTATTACACTTAATTTAGAAACTAGAATATAGCTTCCACCCCTCCATGGATTATATCATTTGATTATGTTTTGAGAGAACAATTACTGTCTGAAAAGAAAAAAAAAAAAAGTAAGCTGTGGAAACATTAGAAATAGTGCAAAACTAATGCACAAAACGATTTTTCAACCTATGGGTACACTAGAAGCAATAATCTAAGAAATAGAGTCAGGCTTCTTTTTTTTTTTTTGACAGTTAAATTGCTAAGATTCATTCTCTGGGATGTGATTAGCCATTCTATGTACAGTCCAAAGGCTCTTTATAATACATAAATAAATTGGGAACTCAAAATTTAAAATCAAGGTGATAAGGGAAAGCAATCTTTGGGAGGATTGTGACTTCAATTTGCTAAGTAGAAAACTAGTCAATACAATTACAAAATTTGGAAGACTATGTAATCAGAAATGGGGTGACTGTGTTAATCAGCTTTTCCCCTCTGTGACCAAAACTCTTGACCAAAACTATTAGAAGGGGAAAGATTAATTTTGGCTCAAAGTTGCAGTCCCTTGTCAGGTAACTACATTGCAGAAACATGGAGAGGTGAGAGGACATGGAGGAGAAAACTGCTCAGCACATAATAGCCAGGAAATAAGGAGAGTGAGAAATGAGGGGAGGTGGCACTAGGGAGAAGATAAACCCAACTGGGTCCCACCTCCAAGTGGTCCATTCAGCTCTCAAAGGGACTAATTCACTGATGTCGTCAGAGCCCCTACGAGGCAACAATTGCCTAAAAGCCACGCTCTGAACACTGCTGCACTGAGGACTGTGCTTTCAACACTGGAGCTTTTGGAGGGAACAGTCCAGATCCAAACCATGACAGTGACCAAACTAGATGAGAAAACAGGAACCTAACCAAAGCTACATCCACTCTCAGCTCATGGTAGTTGAAACCCTTTTATGAGGTAAATCATTCGGGCTACACTCGTTCACAGTCATTAAACATTCAAATAAATGAACTCCTCTTCCTCTCAATCTACTTATAATTTTACTTTTCACCTACCCTGGAAATGCTCTAAACCACCCAGACAATAATTTCTGATTCATTTATTCATCCACTTATGCGTTCATGCAACAAATATTTATTGCAAAACCTTCCCATAACTTTTTCTGGATTGCTGGGGAAAGAATCTCTCCTCCAATGACCAGAATTCCTTTTCTAAGATTTTGGTTTAGGATCTATCTATCAGTGAGACAGATTCTCATGAGATTTGGAAGGTAGTACCGAAGGAAAATCATTATTCTCTAGCAGCAGAATAATGCTGCTCTAGTTGCAACTAGTTGCCGGAGTCTTGTGAGTGCAGGGCACAAGTTCAGTTCACAGAAGCCTTTGGGTGAGTGGAGTTGGCCACATTGGTGCTGGAGGCAGCAAACACTGGTGACAGTGGCTTCTCTAATCAGTGTTCCCTCAGCTCTTCCAACAGTGCACACATTTTATTTCTGCAACAAGATACTTTGTCATTAGAGTTCTTACAGCAGCTTTTGTTTTCTCTACCAAATCCTGACCAATGTAAGTATGGTTTAAATGTTTTGTTTGTTTTGTTTTTTGCCTTTAAATATATGTTTTTATAATCAATAGAGAAAAAAATATATTAGTCTGGGTGAAAATTGCATATAATCAAGGTGAGGTTTTTCCTCTAAAATGCTCCCACATTTAACCGTTGCCATATAAACAAAGTTAGACATTAAAAGAGAAGCAGATGGAATTCTTATCTATTTTTTACCTCTTCTGATTGTGACTTTGACAAACACCATTTGAATCAAGTCATTCCTGATGCTTAAAGGTTAGGGCAAAAAAGGATATAATGAATTTTAAACAGTGTTTGTTTTACTTTGACCCATGTATTTTTTATGTTCCAAAAGAAGTGAGAAGATTCCCTCCAGTGTGTTACAGAGAAGTTCCTAGTTCAACACATTCTCAAACAATGGAGAACTCACTATCAATTACAAATTTGCCTTTATAATTTCAAGCTGGTTAGTTAATTTCTTTCCCACCAAGTTCTAGGATTTATCTACCCAACTTGGAAGGTTTGTGGGGGTGTTTGTTTGTGGGGGAGTTTAAAATTTGAATTTTTTTTCCCAAGGAAAAAGGCAACACAATCAGACATCATTATTACTCCAGACTCATTTCCCACATATAGAGATACCATAGACGGGATTAATGATGATCATTTAGGAAAAAAGGTTGAAATAGACAAGATCTGATGAGATGTGGTAATCAGAGTGTGCAGATGGGCAGAAATTCTACAGGAGAAAACACCCCATTAGCTGCTTAGCAATTAAAGTCATTTCTCTTAAGAGCAGATGTGCAATGTTCTGCATTGCATATAGGGTATGTTTGAAAGGACATGTAGGGAAAAGCAGTTGGAGAAAGGTATCGCTTTTTAAGTCTATATGACAATGAAATAAATAATTGTGGGAAATAATAGGCTTTAGGTTTTTCTTCTTGCTCAGAGAAGTCCCTAACCTCCATTGTCTTCCTACAGAGCTCTTATAATTACTTCTTTGCTCTTTCACCAAAATTAAAATAACTCCCACCATTCAAGTCCTTTCCTCATCTGACCATTAAAAACAAACAAACAAACAAACAAACAAACAAAACCTTTAGGAGCATGACCTTGCTGAAGTGATTGACCAAATTATAACAAAGGGGATCACAGGTCAGGAAAAGTCTTGCTTGTCATCAAAAAGTCCCTTCAACTTTTTAGTTCCAAACTCTTTAAAAATGCTAGTCTTGTAGAAATTCCAAAATATGTTGTCCTCAGATGAACCAGGAACCCTCCATCTGTCATGTGCATGCTCCCAACCATCACTTGTCACATGTGTTACCTACCATTTGTCATGGATCTCCATTATCACTGCTCTCCAGATGACTAAATACAGTGCCATCACTCATGGCTCCCCCATTTAGTTGGTCTCTATTCCAATTTAATGCTACTGTTGGTCTGGATTTTAAACAGCCTTATTTGTAATTTCCAAAGCCGATCAGTCTAAGGAGGAAAATTGTGACTGATGTGCAAATTGTGTACTGCTTTATGCTTTGCATTATTCATTTTCATTATTCACACCATGGTGCATTTCTTGGCAGAGGGCAGAGAATTTAGAAGATGTACATTCCCAGTAGTATTGGTGCCATTTAATATATACAATAATTTTCCAGGTTTGATTTCATTAGGGATCATCTAATTTTTGTCAGGTTCAGGGTCTGTTGACCAATGTAGATTTTGAATAGCATGTCTAAGGGAAACAAAAAACTTTTCCTAGTGTCTTTATCCATCTTCTGCCACTGGAACAGAATACCATAAATTGGGTAAACAATAGGAGTTTATTTGCCTCATGATTCTGAAGGTTGGGAAATCCAACAGCACAGTGCAGCATCTGTTGTTGGCCTCCATGTTATGTCATACATGGAGGAAGGGCAAGCAGAGAATGTGAGGATGGAAGCCAACTAATTCTTTTATCAGGAGACTGCCCTGAGGAAACTTACTCACTCTTGAGATAACTGCATTAATTCATTCATGAGGACAGAGCCTGGCTGGCCTAATCAACTTTTAAAGTCCTGTCCCTTAATATGGTTACAATGGCAAGTATTTTTGACATAAATTTTGGAGGGGAAACTGAAATGATGGATCCCAGTGAATTTCAAAATGTAAGGAACTAACCTAGAAACCATAGTGTACAGAGGGCAAACCCTCTACTTCAACATCTGTTCCTTTCAATAATGAAAATAACATTGACTCCCTTCTCCACACACCATCCAGTCAACTGCATGAACTTGGAGCTTTTCGTTCACTTAGAGAATGACCAGTGTGGAAGGTTCCAGGTGGGTGACTGTTCCATTAGGATTATCTTCACCTTCTTTGTGAAATGTGGGATAATTCTTGGGCCAACTAATTTCCGATATGCAAATGTTCAAGCTTTTTTGTTTTGCATTTTATAGCACTAATCCTCAATTCTACATTTTGTAAAAATATTTTAGGTAAATTCTGTTACAGAGATGCTGCAGATATCTTACCTATATCGCCCTGCTGACTCTAATTAAGGTTCAGAAGAATCAATGCTGCACATTTTTTTCTGTAGCAGGAGTTCTGTCTTGATGATTATTTCAGGATTGCCACAGTTTTGAATCATCTAGCTTTTTGTACTTTCCTTTGATTTTTCACCTTCAGTACAGAAGAGATCAATTTCCCCTTCTTTGAGGGCCCACGTTTCCCTTGAGGTCATCTTAAAACACCTCGGATTTTCACTTTACTCCTACTGTATTTGCCTGTTATTGAATTGCTTTTGCCTTCTTTCTGTGAATATTTATCATCTCTCAAATTATTGCGGAGATTCTGCCTAGCTTGACATGTTGTCTATTTGCAAAAAAAAAAAAAAAAAAAAATATATATATATATATATATATATATATATGTATTCTTAATGGAAGGTATTGCACATTAGCATGCTGCCCGCAGAAATGCAGGTGTAAGGTAACAAGTAAATAAACATTTCATTGGGGACAACAAGCCTAGTATAATTACCTCATGGGAAGAATTTCATCCTTTTAATAAAAGCATTTTTGGTATGTACCATGAGCCTGCCATTGTGTTATGTCCTGAGAACCGACTAGGCACTATTTTTACCACCATGAATTTGTGGTGAATGGAGAAAGGCACCCAGATGGAGCCACCAAGCAGAGTATTTTTCTTCAGTTAGAGTCTGAGGACCAAGCCTCCTGAGAATGAAGAGGCTGCTCTTTCTGACATAGGGTGGGTGGTAACATTTTGAGATTCTCATGCTACAAGTAAGTAAGGCATAAATGAATCTTATGTCCAAGGTCACATAAGATACAATAATATTGCTCAGTCTAAGGAATTGATGACCTATGTAGAGTTTCTTTGTCATGAGACATATGGATAACTGATTTTTAAAATGACATTTTACTTATGAAGTTAAGCTGCTCAAATTAACATTCTCATACCCAAAGACTAATTGATAACATCAGTTTCATGTACCTTTGAAGACCCAATAGAGATGGGCTATGAGAAGTGTGAAAGACTGAACCAAGTGAAGGAATGGAGGTGGTATTTTATTGTTTATCACAGAGCATATTGATGAATTTTCTTCTTGTTCTTTTTAACAACGAAACAGTGTATTAGATCCTTTTCTGATAAGAGGCTTAGATAGGGCCATTGAGACAAAAAAAAAAAAAAAAAAAAAGAGAGAGAGAGAGAGAGAAAGAAAGTAAAACATTAAATGGAACTTTTCCTACTTCACAATTTTGCCTATGGCCAACCCTGTTTCCTAAACATAAGAAGACTTGATCCCTACCCTTGTGAGTTTAAACTGGTTTCCATGTATAACTTGATACCACTTAAACAAAACTGTGCAAATAGTTTAAGTGTATAAAATTTCCCTTTTATATCCCTTACTTGGGCTATAAAAAATAAATACCGTATAAATAAATTCATGAAGTGATGCCAAGAGGATAATTCTGCAAAATGCAACACTGATTATTTCGTGTGTTGGAATTGTGGAGCATTTTGCTTTATTTATTAAATGATTTTATTTTCCTTGAATTAAAAAAATTTCAAAAAAAAATGCAATGTCACACACCAAACATTGTGTTTTTCTCTAAACACATAAAATAAAAAAGAAGCAGATGTAATTTTTCCCTCACAGGAAAAAAAAATTTTAACAACTGAGAATAACATTATAGTTAGATAGATGGGAAGATAGAGCAATAATCATTTTTTATTCAGAAAAAAATCATTATAATCCAAGAACATTCTAAAAAGAAATAGTTGAGAGGATAAATCTTCCAGATGTGTGGGTGTTCTCTTATTGCATGGAGCCTTAACCCTGAAGAAATTAACATTATAAGTTTCTTCTCCAAGAATATTCTACCTATTTGCTTACATCGGGAATTTCTTCTGCCTAAATGATGTTTCCATCTGCTTACAAGCAAATTTTTATTTATTTTTAGTTTTACATTTTAGTTAGAAATGGCAGGTGGGTGGCCTTGATATATAGATGTGAGCTGGAGGAAGTTTGTATAGATGACACATTTATGAAGCAATTTGTAAGGTTAATTTAAGTGATGTAAAAACACAGGAGGGAGCTTGATTTGCTTTGTTACAACAGGGCAGATAATGGAAAGATTAAATTAAAATACAGAGCACAAAAAATGTCTAAAAATGAATTGTGAATTAGAATTATTTCTCCAGGGAAGATATATAGTTCTTGGGGCTAAGACTACGTGCAGAATAGATGCTTTCTTTATGAAACAAACACTTTGAGAAATACTTAAAACGGAATGTTTATAGTTAAATTGACTAGTGAAATGTGTGTGTGTGTATGCATGCACATACATATAAGCCCTCTTCAGATATATACTACTCTTAAAGTTTATAAGCTTCTTGTAGTATGTTTATAAGCTTCTGGAGTATTACTATCATCATCTGTAGAATTTATATACATGTTAACTTTATTAATAAGTCAAATAATATACTTATCTAAAAATAGCAATTTGATCAAAAATTAAGTTCCTTAGAAGATTAGGACATTCTCTAACCAAAGTCTTAGATCTCCTGTTTCTCAGTTAAATGATGGCATTAGGTGATTGTAGGGGGCTCACAATAGGAAATATTTCATAGACAAAGTATTCAGTAAGAGGCATTTGCTAAATAACTACTTTTCTAAATTCTGAGCACAGATCCCTGCTTATCTTCCTGCCTGTTTTTCTCATTTGCACATTGTTATCATTTAATGAAATATGTGACCCCAAAATATTTGAGGTAAACAAAGTTTGCAAATTCAGAACTTCAAAAAATACTCCTTGATTTTTAACATGATTTTATGATGCATGTTTTGATTCTTTAAAACGATTTTTTATTTGTATAGATGATGAGGGAAAAATTCCCCTCACCCTTCCCAATGGAGTTGAGCTGTGAAGACAAAATCTCTCACAACTTTTTCAAAATTAAATTTCTCCTTAAAATGTCCATTTTCCTGTGCTTCTCTGCTTTCAACTTCAGTGTGACCGAAGTGGCCATGATCAGAAAATTCTGATTTTGAATTCTTTCTTTTAAATGTCATACTAAGATGACTTGGCACAGGGGGTTGTTGACAGTTGTTGTCCCAAGGCCTCACCTATAAACTGAGTCAGAATATTCTGCATCTAAATATATTTGTACATGTTGTTATGTTGTGGGTATGTATGTCTACATGTACTGTGCATGTTTGCACCTGTGTGTGTAAGCTCCTTGACTCTTTCATACACAAACACACACACACAGAGACACAATTTGTGTTTGTATTCTCTTTTACAGGCATTTATGGAACTGCTTCTCAGTGTAACTCTTGTTATACACTAAGGAGTAAGACTTCTCATCTTTAAAAGAGATCTTAGTCTAGCCATGATGGAAGCAGATAAATACATTTTAAAAGTTGCTTATGTAAAGCTCTTCAACCACATACAAAGAGGATTATTTATGATGGAGGATATGACCAAATGAGCACCATCAAACTAATGACAGGTCAAAGTAAGAAACTTAATGGTCAGTAATGACAGCTCCACCTTAAAAGCAGCAGAGTATTCCTGGAGCTACTAAAGAAAACGCACGTGAAATTATTTTTGTGTCCCTTGCATTGATTCAGCATTTAGGGTGTCCTTCTTCTTGTATCTTCTTTCCCCCACTATAAGTGTGCAATAAGCTCTGAAAATGTCTCTCTTGTCATATCTTACCATAGAGGAGGCGGACTTTAAGAAACCAGCCTAATCAGACAGCTGTATATGTTAATCAAGAATAATATTGTTCTCAAGAATACAATTTTTAGTAAAACTGTATTGTAGAGAAAGCTTAGTTCAAGTCTCCAAACAAAAATGTTTTGTTTTTCATCAAAATTCTGTAAAAGGAGAATCTTGAATTGAGTGTCTTATGACTGCAGATGAAAATCTGCAGACTCCAAGAAATTTACTCTTGAAAAATCAGTTCAATTGTAAGGAAAATTCTTCCATATACACAATCTACTTTGAAACTGAGAAAAATTCAGGGTCAAATAATTATCTTGAGTAAATAAAACAGTGAGTAAAAGAGAAAACTTTGTTCGGTTTCTATGTGACAATAAAAGTGAGTCCAGTTATTTTCTTGGATACCTAAAAACTTTGTTTTCTATGTACCAGTGGAAATATTTTTCATGAGTCCATCTACTACTGTAAAACAACACTAAACTTATTGCTTATAAATGTCATCGGCTCCTTAAATTGTTTTTACATATACCGGCTCCTTAAATTGTTTTTACATATATTGACTCATATTAACACTTCAATGTTAAGAATCATCTGTCATGAAAGGTGTTATCTCAGGGGACACATTTTAACTGGAAGGCAATAATCAATGGTTTAGATGACAAAGGCATACAAATTCCCAGCCTATCTTTTCATATTTACTTTAAACTTAAGAATAAATTTAGTATGATTATTGCCCTAATTTGAACTAGTGTGGTTGTCTGGGGACTTGCTGGAGAAATCACAAGATTTTTCCAGATTTTTAGGGTTGACTACAAATTAAAACCATATTTGTCTATGTACTCTGAAAGCACCTCTGAACAGAGATTTCAAGAGAACGGTTTAGTAAATGTGAAAAATGTGAAAGCTAAAAACATGAAACCCGAGAAAGTTGGGGCTTTCAATTCCTGAGAAATCTAGTTTGAGCCACTTATCTTCTAATAAAATCTAGAAACTTCTTTACACTCTCATACCTCCATGTTTAACATCAGTACACACAACCTGAAACTGAAGTTTATCATGTATTGGTATCATAAATGATTACCAATTAAATCATATTAAATTGTTTAATCCATTATAGCATGTGAAATTTCTTTTCTTTGGAAACTAAGAAATACAGCAGGGAAGCCCTTTGTGAAGATTCTTAATGTAACTCACGCTAAAGTGCTGTCCTACAACACAGATGATGGCCTATCTGTTTGCCAAAGTGATCTGGTCTGACACCTGTCTCTTCTGAACACAAGACTGTTTATCCAGCAAATGGATAAGAATAAGATGAAAAAATCTTAAGATGAAAAGAATATTTTGCCCTCTCTACTTGCCCCCACTGTGTATTGCCATCTTCTTTAATCCGTTGACTCCCAAGTATTCAATTTTGTGAACATAATATTTAAATGTTATTCCAAAATTACCATAGGTGGTATATTTGTTGCTCAAGTTTTTACAAGTATTTCACATCTGGGACCATGGGGAAAAATGGGTTAAAAGAGAACAAACCCTCCACTGGTCTGGACACCACCATCCCTGGGATTAAGGAGGATTCCCACTAAAGCTTGAATGCTTATCCTAATTTCCCCTCTTTCCCAACATTAGCATCCTATTTCTAAATATTCATGTCGGAATTTTTGACATTCACACTAATAATTTCTTAAAACGCTGGTTCCAGGATCTTTACCCTTTTCTCCAAAGATCTTGTTCTCCATTCCGAGACATCCATTCCCATGTCAGCCTAGACCTGACCAATATTTATTGAATACCTGCCAACTTTCTAGCTTTCTTTGGCACCCCCCGCTTACTAGTCATTACAATCACATCTCATATAATCTCATATATTCCCAACTTCTTCCCTCTCTCTTGTTATGTACTGGCAAGTGCAAGTTATTCAACTAAATCATGGCTTTTCATCTGCTCTACAGTTGAACCTGAACAGGTGTCCATCACGGGAGAACAATCACACCACCTTGCTAACAGCTTTAAATCCATGATGACTGACCTCAGTTGGGCTCCCAGGGTTGCCTACAAATTCCCCTCCATTTCCCCATGGTAGTCACCCTTCCACTCTGATAGATCAATAATGCTTCTCTTTCCTTCTCTCTCCAACCTCCACCACATTCTCCTCTGATTCTCAGCTGATAACTTTGCCTCTTATTTAAATGAGAAAATAGAAAAGATGTTCTACTTTCTCTTTTATACAAGTCTAAAAAATTAACTGTTTTAAAACCAAATACTTAATTTTTCTTGATTCTTTCCCATCTCATTCCTCACTGGATTTTCTTCTTCTTCCTACTTTAAAAAAATTTTTTTTGTAATTTGTTCTAATTTGTTGTACATAATAGTAGAATGTATTTATACATTTTAATAGATCATACATAAAAGGAGTGTAATCTCTCATTTTTCTGATTATACAGATTGTAGGATCACATTGGCATGCAGTCATATATGTACATGAGGTAATAATGTCTTTTACTCTACTACCATTCCGACCCCTATGCAACTTTCCCTCCCTTCATTTTCTTTATTCGTTTATTTGTTGAAGGGCATCTATTGGTTCCATATTTTAGCTATGGTGAATTGAGCTGCTGTAAACAGTGATGTGGCTGCATCACTGTAATATGATGATTTCAAGTCCTTTGGGCATAAAGCAAGGAGTGGGATAGCTGGATCAAATGGTGGTCCCATTCCAACTTTTCTCAGGAATCTCCATACTGCTTTCCACAGTACTGCTTTCCATTTTGCATTCCCACCAGCAATGTCTGAGTGTACTTTTTCCCCACATCCTCGTCAACATTTCTTGTTGCTTGTATTCTTGATGATTGTCATTCTCACTGTGAGATGAAATTTTAGAGTAGTTTTGATTTGCTACACATATTGAACATTTTTTCACACATTTGTAGACTGTATGTCTTCTGTGAAGCATCTGTTCAGTTCTTTAGTCCATTTATTGATCGAATTATTTAGTTTTTTGATGTTAAGTTTTTTGAGTTTTTTATATATCCTAGAGATTAAAGCTTTATCTGAGGCATGTGTGATAAAGATTTTCTCCCACTCTGTAGGCTCTCTCTTCACATTATTGATTGTTTCTTTTGCTAATAAGAAGCTTTTTAGTTTGAGTACATCCCATTTATTGATTCTTGATTTAACTTCTTGTGCTTTAGGGGTCTTGTTAAGGAAGTCAGATTCTAGGCCAACATGATGAAGATTTGGATCTCCTTTTTCTTCTAGTAATCACAGGGTCTCTGTTCTAGTACCTAAATCTTTGATCCACTGTGAGTTGAGTTTCATGCAGGGTGAGAGATAAAGATTTAATTTCATTTTGTTACATGTGACTTTCCCTTTTTCCCAGCACCATTTGTTGAATAGACTATCTTTTCTCCAGTGAATGTTTTTGGCACCTTTGTCTAGTATGAGATAACTGTATTTATGTGGTTTTGTCTCCATGTCTTCTATTATGTACCATTGGTCTGTGTCTGTTTTGGTACCAATATCATGCTATTTTTATTACTATAGCTCTGTAGTATAGTTTGAAGTCTGGTATTGTGATACTTCCTGCTTCACTTTTCTTGCTCTCTTCCTACTTCCACCTGTTGCTGTGTCTCAATCCTATATCTCACTGCCTTGTAAAGCCACCTATCTTTAAATGCCATCCATAGGCTGCTCAATCACGAATATATATTTCCAGCCTCTCTTCTTGATTCTAGACCCATAGTTTGTCAGCCTACTTATCATTTCCTCTTTGATATTATAGAAGTTGTTATGAGTTTTTCACTCTTTTCTACTTTTGATGCGTGGTAGAATTGCATTTCTCTAACCAACTCCCCCAAAAGTTGTTCATTTGCATAGTTTTTTCAATGAAATATAAGCAGGAAATGTTTTATGTCATTTACATGAGAACTCTTAAAGAGCCAGAGCATAGCCACGTTCCCTCTCCTGTCTTTGCTATCAGGGGAAGTTTATGTCTAGAGACAGCCTCCATCCAATTAGTTCTCTAAGTGGACAGAGCCTACTGCTGACCTTTGTTTGACCTGAAGCAAGACCAATACATAAATCTGTTTTATTAAGTCAATGATATTTTGGCATTGTCATTCCCTTCTCTTAACTTAGCCTATCTTGACTGAAAATATTTCCATTATGTATCTCAAATTAACATACTGAAATAAGCTCTTGTCTTTCCTTTCCTAACCCTACCCGCCTTTAGTTTTCCCTTTACTAGAAAATGGTATCACCAGTCTTTCAGTCTCTGTAATCAAAAACATTCTATCTTTCTCAAAACTCACTTTCAGACCATCCACAAATTTCTGTTGACTCTTCTTTCAAAACATCGATTTAAACCACTTACACCTGCACCTATAGCACTACCATTCTTGTGCAATCCCTTTTTGCAATAGACTTCTAATTCATCTCCCTGATTCTCAAATTGAACCATTACAATCAATTTTGCACACAATATCAAGTTATCTTTTTAAAAATACATCAGAACAGGGGATATAGCTCAATGTTAGAGCACTTGTCTAGCATGTTCAGGGTCCTGAGTTCAAGCTCCAGCACCATAAAAGGAAAATGAAACACACACACACACACACACACACACACACACACACACACACACATGATTAGAAGACTCCTCTACTTCAAACTTTGCAATGACTTCTTAATATATAATGCAAAATTTAAGGTAGTCTCATAGTTTTTATGAGTTACATCATCTAAACTGCTTCTAATTATCTGATCACATTTCTATCTCTAACCTTTAAACTCACCGCTTAAGCCACTCATGTCTTTCTGTCACTTGAACACCAAGTTAGCTACAACATTAGGTGCTTTTTACTTTCTGTTTTACTTGTTTACATACTAATTACCATTAATTTAAGTTAAATCTGTATTATTCTGAATCATCAGAAGAGAGTTGCTGTCAAAGTGTGATTACTAAGAAAAACAGAGTGTTCTATGGTGTTCAGAGATACGTTTTAATCATTCTGGCATCTGTCGAACCGTGATCTTTAGAGTATAAATAAAAAAGTTAAAAACTATGTTTGTTAGAATGTTTCTTTTATAAATAAGTGTTTGTTCAGTTGAAGTTCAGAAACCAATTGTGGTGGACTTAAAATACATCCACAAAATTTTAAGCACACCTCCTTTCAATGCACAGAGGCAAGTTATCCTCCCTTGAGTGGGAGCTGTGCTGAGTGACTGTATAATGAATAAAATGTAGTAGCGGTGACAGTGTGGCTCTCAGGACTCGCTCATAAAAGTTACTGTGCCATTTACATTTTACATTTCTCTCTCTCTCTCTCTCTCTCTCTCTCTCTCTCTCTCTCTCTCTCTTTCTCTCTCTCTCTCTCCTTACTCTGGGAGAAATCAGTAGTCATATCTTATGGACACTCAAGTAGTCCATGGAGAAGTTCATGTAGTGGATAACTGATGTTTCTACCAATAGCCAGCAAAGAACCAAGGCCTCCTACTTGCCCCAGTGACTCACTGTCACTCTGGGGACAGCGAATGAACATTCTGGGGCGTCTGCAGTCCTAGCAAGCAGATCCTTCAGCCCCAGTGAACCTTCAGATGACTGCAGTCCTGGCAATCTTGACTGGCTTCATGTGCTCTCCTACAACAGCAATGTTTATCTAACTCCCAGATTCCTTACTATCAAAAACTGTGGGAGAGGATAAATATTTGTTGCATTAATATGGTAAATTTTGAAGTGACTCATTATGCAAAAAGTAGGTAAATAATAACTATATTATTTTGTCATTGAGGCTTAATAATAACAAAATATGTATAATGTGAAAATTTATCTCCTTAATAAATTCTTAGTAATCTTGTCAAAATAAAGTCAAACAATAAAAAGACTATAAGCATTACCTTAAATTTAAGAACATCTAAAAAAATTTTTCTTTGTAAGTAATTATAAATAAATTATAAAATACACAATCTCTCCCACAGGAATGAAAATAAGAGGACAAATCAGTACGTTAAAATGAGCAATGTCAGCAGGGTAAGACAGCCTCTTTTAGGGCAGAGGTTAAGAAATGGAGGAAAACATCAAATAACGTGCCTCTAGCTATCAGTTACTCTCAGAATTTATTAAAAACTACCCATAAATTTACCTCTCGGTTTACCTTACATTATCTCTTAGTTCAATGAGGTTCAAATAGTCCATTTATGATGTGCCAGGAACTAGGCTAAAAATCCAAAGATAAGCAAGAATTTGTCCATTTCCCAGAAAAGTTCAGTGAAAGAGTCAGTGCATCAGGGAATAACCAATAAATATCAGATATATGGTCAAATGGAGGCACCTTGAGGGTACCTGAAGGCTCTTTCAGGGCCATTACAATAGGTGTGCCCCCAAGTGCTAGGATATCTAAAATAGCAACTGGAAAGAAGATCAAACATCCTCCCTTTAAATCCATGTGAAATGCTTTTTATAATTTCAAGATTATCATGAGTTTCCCCAGGATAACCCTTTATCATGAAGAATAGCTTTCCCTTTCAGCTCTTGGTGTTTCATTCCCCGTGCATGCGAACAGCTGAGTTCATGGTAGATGAGAACAACTGTCTTGTTGGCCAGAAGGAAATAGTCTCACTGTGGTAACAGAAAGAGCTGTCAGATCAGGTTCATAAGCAGCACTGATACTTCCTCCACCTGAGACCCCTCAAAGGAAGGAGGGGGGATCATCACCTAGCAATACCTAGCAATAACCAATATTTATTTTCTTGGCCCATCATTTGACTTCTTAATATCAGAAGAGGAGAGGGTGAGAAGGAAAAAACAGCATTGAGACAATGGAGAGGAAAGAAGTAGTAAGAGAAGAATGGAGAGAACTTTGCAGATGCTTGAGCTGGAATATATAGGATGCTTGGGGAAACATTTGGAAGCTACTTCCTTAGATAAATAACTTTGCTCTTTCAGCCTCAACCAGAATAATTGCTGCAACTCTTCCCTTCCCCAGGCACCTGTCAACCCTCTAACTGCTTTCTTCATAGGCTTGAGCCAATAATTCCACATTCTTCCTGTTTTTACCACATAACTCTTTTCTAAACAGTCAGTTTTCTTTTCCTTTTAGAACTGCTGATGATGCAGACAATGTGAGGCTGATGCTCCCTGTATTCCCCATGCATGGCACTGTCCCTCTCTGAGGTCTCTACCCTGGCAGATCTGTGGCCTATGCACTAGATCTGGGGCTGCACAACGCTAATCAGAGGACTATGCAGGTGCTTTGTGGTAGGTCCTGCCTTGTACTGCACATGACTGATAGAGGCTGTGATGGGATCCGGTTTGATCATTTCCTCCTCACACTGTTCTGTGTGGTAGTTGGACCCTTATGCTACCATAGACCCACTGTTCTCAAGCTGGAACATATATTAGAATGATCTGCAAAATTTCTTAAAACAGATTGCTGAACCCCACCCTCAGAGTATCTGATTCAGTATGTCAAGCAGGCTCAGGAATCTGTATTTTATAACCAGTTTCCAGGGGCTGCTGGTGTTAGTTGGTCTAGAACTTTAGTACAGCATTTCTTACTTCAGGAATCACTGGCCTAAGCCATAGCAAATAAGCCTGCCATTTTCTATGCTTCTGATTATTGATGCTTCTGTTTTCTTCTATTTTCTTTCCTCCAGAGCCTGAGGGATTCAAAAAAGACCCCTATATTCTTCCCAGAGATTTTTAGTGTGGTATTGATGATGATTGTGATGATAATGGTGATAATTATAAAACTATTAATTATTCATTGTGTACTTACTTATTAATACATGCTAGGCACTGTGCTAAAAGCTTTATACATATACTGTTATATAATTCTTGCAGAAAAGCTAAAATATAGGTGCTATAATTACCCTTGTTACAGATGTGGAAACTGAGACTGAGGATACAAACTTACTAAGGTTAAAAATAAATTAAAAAGTAGAGCAGGAATTTGAAGGCAGTCCTAACATCAAAACTATTTACAACTATTCTGAAAAATGTTTTTTCCTTCTCTCTTTGAGCAGTTAGGAGACTTTTATTTCTATTTCTTTGTCCTGCCAATTGGTCATCAAATATATTCTAAGAACCAAATTTTCTTCAGGGGTTATTCCAATGCTGACAATCTAGTGGCTGGAGACATTGCACAAGAACCCAGATTGAATAAATGCAATGTTAAATATGATACATAGTATGTAGAAAACAGAGCAATGTGGTCATAAATGATAAAGGGATTCTAGTAGGCTGGTCAGGAGGGGTCATCCTGAAGAGGTAATATTTGCAACAGACACTAAATTGATGTGAGGCAACAAGAAGAAACTGAAAAAGCCGAAGAAAGACCAGGTTCAAGAAGGCTGATAAAGTAATGGGTTGGGACTGAGCAAGGAACTCGAGGAATAATGCAAACAGGGAAGGAAGAAAGGTTGGTAAGGTGAACATAGGCTTACTCATGGGGGAACCTCATAGGCCAGGCAGGATAAAAAGTTTGGAATCTTCAATTTTATTCTCTTTGTTATGAGATGTAATCAAAGGCCTCTAGGAGAGGAAACGATGTGATCTGATTTTACTTTAAAAAGGTACTGTGTGAATACAGGCCCACAGACATGTTGAGAGTGGAGGAGCAGGGAGAACAGCAATGTGGCTGTTGTGGTTGTCCAAGGCAATGGAGTTTGACAAGGGGAAAGATGAGAAATGGTCAGGATTCAGGATACATTTAAGAAATAGTGCCCACAGGATTTTCTGGTGAATTGAATAAGCAGTAAAAGGAAAAAAGAGAAATTACAGACAATTTCTAAAGGTTGGGCCTGAGAAATGATGCTTTGCTGAGACACAGAAGGTAAGTTAGAGAACAGATTGCTGAGCAAGAGTTTCCCAGCAGGGAAGATAGGTTGGAAATCAGTTTTGTTATGATATTTAGTTTAAGGTGTCCATTTACTACTATAGTGGAGATCTCAAATAAGGAATGGATATGTGGATCTTGAACTCAGGGAAGAGATATAAATGCTAGGATCAAAAGAAGTTAAATGCTATTAATTTCATGGACAAGGTCTAGGTTTATCAACAGGGAAGAATTAGGGCTGAAGAGAGTCCAGGCACTGAGCCCCTGGGTTCATTATTTCATGCAAGCCCCCAATATGTTTCTGATTTAGATGAAAAGCATAGACATGGGAAAAAGAGGTAACTTAACGCACCATTTGCGATTGGACAGAACAAGGTTCTGATCCTATATCCCAAAGTGCAAAAGACTATAAAGACTTAACCACTATGCTCTAATAGAAAGCGCCATCAATGTGATGGCTAAGTACTGAATTTCAAGTAATTTTTAGAGTATCAAATAAAAATATATCAAAAAGTATAATGGAAGTATGGACTGATGATCTGAACAATGAGGAAATCACATTATAATGCATTTTACTTGATCTGTGATGAGTCTAAGCAGTAATAAGGTTTATGTCATTTAGATCTTTAAAGATTTATCTTAAGAATTTGATAAACACCAAATCAATGATTGCACTTATCTTAAAATAACTCACTCAATTAGTTTTCAGTGTGTGTAGAGGGGCAGGGTATAGAAGTGGGATCACTCTGTATGAATGATGCATAGCTTTTGGCATGCTAACAAGGGCTATAAAGCAGAAATGGAGGGTGTCAGCATGCACACACACCACCACACAGCTGCTGCTTGCAAATCAGAAAGAAAAATATTCCCAGGCAAGTATTAGCAAAGCTAACCCGGAATTTCAACATTGCCCAAAACCTCAAGAATCATCAGAAAGAAAAGGAAGAAAGAAATGAAAAAAATGAACCAAAAACTAAACATTTGCAAAAGAACAAATGCCTTAAATAATCTATTTAAAATATCTAAATATCAGAAATAAAATATTTGTGTAAAATAACGAGTTTAACCCTGAAAACTGTCTGTTTGCCTCAGACAGAATACAGAGTCTAGACATGGTCCTTTATCACGTGGTTCCTTCTAGCCAAAAGTGGTCATCAAAAGCAGAGCAGAACAGATCTCTATAGTAATCACATTTTATTATTCAATGTATTCATAGACTTCCCTAAGGCGAGACCAGGAAAGGGAAATTTTCTTTTATTGTGCATATATTCCAGGCAGATGCAGTGGGTTCAATCCCCTACTCTGCCCCGAAGAGTTGTGTAAACTTGGACAAGATAGTTAACCAAGCATCTGTTTCCACATGTGAAAGGGGATAATAGTAATACCTTGATGGCTTTTTATGAGGATGAAGAAAAAATAATTCAAGTGATGTGCTTTACACCAAGTAGCACTCAACAAATAATGACTATTATGAATGGTCCAGATCTTGCCCTTGAGAATATATGACCAAATAAGAAGATGATATATCCACACCCAGTATAAAGCAGAATAAGGTAAAAGTGTAGTGAGGGAACTCAGAAGTTGCAATTTCATTTATGCTAGCATAAGTGACAGGACTTAATGAAGACTGTTGCAAAGAAAATGGAGGAGAGAGCAAGAACCAGAGGGGGAAAGAACAAGGTCATTCCTATTTGCCCTGCCCATTGTACTTGGTCAGGGATGGTGATTCAGTTCAGTCATTGAGAACAATCACACCTAGAGGGTGGATCTTGTTTTCCAGCACACAAAACCCTGCACAGCACTAGAATGGAGAAATGCAATCCACCTGAGTTTGAGCTAAGAAATTTTTGGGGAAGTGTGATGGTTGACATCATGTCAGATTTCATAAATCATGCATTTGTTACCTAAGCAAAGGAATAGGATTTTATAAAAGTTTTCCCTTTTAGAGCACCAATTCCAGTGATAATTTCTGGAATTCCTCCTGGAAATTCCTTCACATATTTTTAAGTGATCCCAATTGACACCATATTTTCAGTCTTTGAGAGGACTTTTTGTTTTTTTGTCTTAACTGAAGTTCGTCTGAATCAATATTGATTATATCAGTCACTGTACTATTTTTGGTTAAAAACTATTTATTTTTCCTCATGATATGTGTTTTTTTTTTTTTCTTTTTCATTCCTTCTTTTGTTTTGTTTTGTTTTGTTTTTTTACAACATGTGCATTACCCCTCAAGTCTTTATATCCACATGGACCATGCGTGTTTGGCATGCTAATTAACCTATCTATTGTTTTCACTTTATAGCTTCATTTTTTTATACGCACCTATGATGAGAAGAGTCTAGATAGGATGAAATCATCACAGAATGAATGTACCTGGAATGATGTAAGTCATGATTACTGCACAGGCTGTCCTCATGACTCAAAGAGTTTTTGTCATAACTGTAAAAGAGCTCCTACTGGCTGCTTGGAGCTCATGGACAAAATTTTATCATCATCAATTTGATCTAGTAACCACATTTTTCAGACATCTTGTTTTCCATCCTCTGCTGGCTCCTTAAAGACAACACCCCTGACTGTTCCCATATCACACAAATACTTTTGTCTCTCAACCACTCTTGACATATTGATGCAACACTGCATGTGACATATTGGATTTAGAATTAAAGTGTTCAATACAAGGAAAGATGTATCACCACAATCACATTAAATTCCTTCAACAACCAACAAATCCATTACCACGTTTTAAAGTCACAGAAGGTTAGAATTAAAACAAATTGAGTAAATCGTAAAGACAAGCAAGAACACTTTCATCCAGCACAAATTGACAAATGTTTTGTTCACATCTGTTAATCTGGTTTAGTGGGTCTCAGACTTTAAGTGTATAAAAGCCACTGTATATCATGTGTGATCTAAAGGATTTCCCAGGGTAATGTGGATATTTGATTTTGGCCTCTCTGATTTCAGAACGGATGTGTCCTTCATTTTCCCTCCCACTCCACCTTCACCCACACACAAGGTGACCTCCACCTGGATTCCAGGCCTTCATATTGATGGTCCAGAGAAGTGAATCATGTTCCTGGGTTATCCTTTCCCCCAAAGCTCTCTACCCTTTTGCTATGCCTGTGGAATTTGTACCTTCTCACACCAGTACAGCTCTCCCTGGCTCCTTTCATTTTCTTTCCCTGCTAGTTCCAAGTTTTGGTCCAGGCCTGACACCTGGCCAGAACTTCCATTAAGGGGCAGATTTTTCCATGGCACTGATTTACCTTTGTCAGTCTTATCCCTGACAAGATCACTTGCCTCATTCATCTTCTCATCTGAGGGCTGACAAGGGAATACCATTTCCGCCCACTGCCACAGACCATGTCTACAGTAATTTTCTGAACCAACACTGGATTGCCTATGCTTTCATTACTGTTGGTGCCGATAGATAAATCACTGAAGTCAGTTCTGTTTCCTGAGGTTTGTTAACCCGGATAGCCTATGTCTTCCCCAAAAGTCCATTTTCCTACCTCCTTCTTATCTTTTTGGGTTTTCAGGGGGAAAAAGTGTATCGCCTAATCCATGTATTAAAACTGTTATGAATAATGAAAGCTTCTTAGGGCAGTGCAGTAAAAAAAGTTAATGTTTCAAATCCTGACTTCAGATTCTGACTTCATCACTGAGTAGATCAGTGATCATGACAAGTAATCTAATTTCTCTCCACCTCCGTGTCCCATCCACCAAAAGGGGCTGTGATGAGTAAGTGTGATCCTGTGTAGAACAGGTCTAGCAGTGGTCAGAGTTGCATGTCTTTATTTTCCAGCATCAACTTCCCTTGCCTTATTCCAGGATGAGGAGAAAGAGGGCCAATAATGTTGTTTTGTTTTCCCCTTTTTCTTTAGGATCCCCTTATTAAGTACAGATTTTTGACTTGGCATACAATATATAAAGTTTTTTATACTCCAGTTTGATTCCACTTTGGAAAACTCAAATTTCTCTTTTAACATCTGCAAAATTAGCCATTTACTGCAATCTAGAAGTATTTTCTCCAGTGGTATATTCATTCAACCTTCTGAGTATGAAACAAGAGAACAGAATTGTAGTAACTACAAAAAGAGAAGGCAGGCTTAGGCAGACATAATTAATATAATAGGGAAAGACAATGAGTTGGGCTGAAAGGAAAGACACATGGCATTTGCTTTTCAATTAATTATTATTTTAATACAAAAAGAGGTGAGGATAATTCACAATTAATTTAAAGCAATTTTAAAACTAAAGTCACAGGCTGATAGAGCATTTGCCTAGCACACATGAGGACCTATGTCTGATACCCATCACAACCAAAAAAAGTGAAAAACAACAACAACAACAACAACACACACACACACACACACACACACACACTTTGAAGTCAGGTTTTTAAGACACATCAGTAACAGTAGCATTGTTTTATTGACTTGTTCTTTTCTTTCTTTTAGAAGATTCTGATACTTTATTTTTCTGTGCTCCAGCATTCAGCAACTTGAGTCCTGATTTGTTACAAATTAAGCAAGAAAGACAATATGGACAAAATATTAAATAATATTCCATATGTTTGGGAAAAGGTTAAAAATCTAGTGTGCTCTAAGACATTGCAAAGACATTATAAAATTGCAGATTATATTATCAGTTTATCCTTATTCTTGTGAAGTCAGTAACAAATGTTATGAGGAAGGTACATAAATAGACATCAGCAAATTGCCATTAGTCACACAGAGAAGCACAGCAGAGCTGGAACCAAAACACGGATTTCTTAACGAAGGGAACGTAGGCAGCTGCCTACGTGGTGTAATTTGGTGATGAGGTTTTCCTCCCTAAATATCTCTCCTGAAATTTTATCACTTCTTTTGGTTTACAAGCTAATGTGAAAAAAATGTAAGTATTCTAGAAAGGTCATGACAGCAAGGCGTTAGCAGGCCTGAGTGAAAGCAGAATTATAGTGTCTGAGGGATGGGAGGTGTGGCACTCGGTGGTTTCCTTACCCAATTCCATCAGCCCC
This sequence comes from Sciurus vulgaris, assembly GCF_902686455.1. NCBI lineage: Eukaryota > Metazoa > Chordata > Mammalia > Rodentia > Sciuridae > Sciurus > Sciurus vulgaris. The sequence goes on from NC_136464.1 coordinate 116,029,384, forward strand.
TCTTTGTTATCTAAGATGGGTGGTCTTCCAGGCAGCGTCCTTTGGTGAGTCCCCCTCCCTGGAGAGCATTTTGCTCCACTGGCTCCTAGGTGGGAAGACTCTTCTGAGATACAGGAACAGATCTTTTAGTTGTCTACCATTCAAATCTTAGTGCAAAATTCTGAGACTTTGGAGTTCAAGAGTCACACTTATTATTCTAGGTCCCATGCCATGCTGGGTGTGTGAACTTGAGCAGGTATGACAAATTTTGAGGGACTCAAATTGCACACTTATAGGAAGGATGCCTACCTTAGGAAGCTGTTGGAACTGACTGAAATTATGCACATAATTGACCAGTGCAATGCCTTATTCCAATGCCTGCCAGAGTCAAATTTGAATGCTGTTTTCTTCTCTATTTATCTACAGTAACAGTCATAGTAACTTCTACTAATTAATCTGCCTTCTTTTTTTTTTTAATATGAATTCACAAATAGATTTAGGTCCTCCCTCCATTTCTCCATCCTTTCCTTCTTCTCTTCTTTCCTTCCTTCGTGTCATTTTTTTTTCCTGTATACTATACTATGCTAACAGAGGATATTCTAATCTCTTTCTGTGGTCTGCCATTGTGATAACTGTTTGAAAATAATGTTATTTTGATAGAGCAAGTTTTTTTAAAAAAAAAACTAATAACAATGCCCCTAATGACCCGTATATTCCTAATACCCATAATCCCACTGGATGATCACTGATCACCTACTTCAGAATTTTGCCTCACATTGAAATGAGTCTTTTAAATTTCCTTTTCATTTTTAAAATGCTCATACTACTTGCTCTTATTCTTATATTTACTTCCTGAATCCATTTGAGGCAATTAATTAAATATTGCCAGTAAATAAAATCTGAAATGTCCTTGGCTTATGGATATGAATTCATCTAAAACATCTGTATTTTATTGCTCTGTTCTCCACTCATACATGTTTTCAACTTGAAGATTTTTTTTCTCATAGGCGGAGAAATGTAGAATTGCTTTATTGTCTTCTCTGGATCATCTGTTAGCATTGGAACACTTGTTCAGAAAACACTCATGCTACTCCTTTTTATTTTTGTCCAACACCTAACTTAAATACAGATCTTTTAGTTGTCTACCATTCAAATCTTAGTGCATTCTGGGTTTTGACATCCCTCCAAGTAAGTGCAGAGTATCATAATTCTCCAGTCAATTCATCCTTGAGTAGACCTCTCTTTTTCTCTTTTGTGCACAACCTTTAAAATCCAGTCCAATCAAGCAAACATCCTCTGTGCTACTCTGGCTTTCTCGGACACCATGTATTTTTTTATTCACATAAAGACATCCAACTTTAATATTTAAAAATTATATTTCAATTTTCTCCTTAGCATTATAGCATCTCCCTTAGCTTTGAATTTGGGATCTTGCCTTTTTCTCATAGGCACTAAATTGTATGAAATTATACAAGGTACAGATCTGTATAGTCTTTTTGTTTATATCTGTTCCTCATACTGGATTTTACCTCTTGAAGGTGGAAAGCATGCTTCTTTTTCTTACCATAATATTCTCAGCAATTGCACAGGGCCTATCATAATGAAGGTATTCCATGAGAATTCATTGAATACAATCACTGAGAAAATATTAGTAGCTTTGAGAGTTTGCTTGCCTTCAGCATTGCACAGACCTCAGGTGTTTGAGTCGTCTAAACACTGAAAAAGGTCTAAGAGCGCACAACCTAGGAGACGGTCCTCTTTGCTGTCAACCTATTTGTCATTAACTTTAGCTTGCCTATTATTTTGTTAAGTCTGGATTTCATTCTTTCAGGTGGATGATATGGCGGAATGCTGAACTAAGCACTCAGATTTTACCAGCAGTTTCCTTCACTTATCTTCTTTTTTTAAATTTTTTACAGACTGCATTTTGATTCATCATACAGAAATGGGGTGCATCTTTTCGTTTCTATGGTTGTACACGATGTAGATTCATACCATTCGTGTAATCATACATGTACATAGGGTAATGATGTCTGTCTCATTCCACCATCTTTCATGCCCCCTCCCTCTCATTTCCCTCTATGTAATCTGAAGTTCCTCCATTCTTCTCTCACTGCCACTTTCACCCCATTATATATTAATAAATATATGCAAATTGTTCAACATCTCCAGTAATTAGAGAAATGCAAATTAAAACAACTCTAAGATTTCATCTTACTCCAATTAGAATGGCCATTCTCAAGAACACAAACAATAATAGATGTTGGAGTGGATATGGGGAAAAAGGCACACTTTTACTTTGCTGGTAGAGTTGCAAATTGGTGCAGCCACTCTGGAAATCAGTGTGGAGATTCCTTAGAAAACTTGGAATGGACCCACCTTTTGAACCAGTTATCCCACTTCTCAGTTTTTAGCTAATGGACTTAAAATTAGCATCCTACAGTAATGCAGCCACATGAATGTTTGTTGCAGCTCAATTCACAATAGCTAGATTGTGGAACCAACTAGATGCCCTTCACTTATCTTTGAAATAAGTGGTTGGGAAAATCAGGGTGGGTGCTGACACCACTCTCCTACTCCAAAGGCAGCCATTGCTGTTGCTGGGAGACTGGTTGTGGCACCTTAGTCCTCATCACGTTCTTTCAGAGCAGCAGATTCCCACCAGTCAGAGTCAGCATGCAAGCTATGACTTCTCAGTCATCCTGGAAGGGCTGCTGACCCCTTCTTCCTTTATCATTCACTAGTCTGCAAGTGAAAAACACAAAGAAATATGTCCTTACCACTCTAGATCCACAGGCTTCCACTCACAACTTTTCACTGAAGTCTCCTAAATAATTTTTAGCTCAATTCTCTCTCTCTAAAGCTGGCTATATAGAATTTTCTAGTCAGTTTTCTGCAGGACTCAGAGTAAAGGCCACATCTGTCTTCACTTCTGGTTTTTATTCTCTGGAGGAAAACAAAGTGTTCTCTTTTTGTTTTTACAGATCCAGAAGCATATCAGTTCCCTCAGGGGCCATAGTATGGTCAAAACAGTTTTCCCTGTGGAATAGAAATGGTCTTGATCCATCTTTCTTTAAAAAGCAGGGAAGATATTGGTTTCTTTCATCAAACCTATGTCGTGGAGGTACAATGACTAAGGAGCTGATGTTTATGAAGTATTGTCCTTTACCTAGAGGAAAAAAGGAGATAAAAGAACAACTCACCAAACCCTGTTTTGCATAAACCTATTCAAATTATCCTGAGGTTCTTGAAAGCTTGTGAAAAACCGATCATTCACCAGAGGTTTTGTTTTGTTTTGTTTTGTTTTTTGTTTTTTTCCATATTCAAAAATAGGGAATATTAAGTTTTCATTCTAATTCCTATTTGTAATTTTTTCCCCTTACATTATTTCTTACTGTTTAGTGAGTGGGAAATGGTAAAAGAAAATGGGTGTTTTGAGAAGCATGGAAGACCAGGAAACTGCTACCAACAACAAAACAATGTGCAAATATTTTAATTATTCTTTTTTTCATCACGGAACTGCGTTCACCCATTGGTCCCAAAAAATACAGTGAGGAAATCTCTTCTGAAAAAATGTTGGGTAGCTTTATAGAACGCTCTCAGTTAGTCATCGCTGTTCTAAATTCAATGAATCCTCACTCTCCCTCAAATTAAGTTTAGTGGGCACATCTGTTACATAATGTATTGTGATTGCACATGACTGCTAAAATTGTTTACAGAAAGCTTTTCGCATCTCTTGGAACGGCATCCTCCCAGAGAAAGTATGGGAATTAGTTACAGTTTGTAAATGCTGTAGCAGCACTAACTGGTTAGAGCAATCATCATGACTTTAGAGTTTGCACTTGATATTCTGATGGGCAAAGTTCCCAGAGAGGCCCAAGAGGGAAACCATTTAAGCTTTTTTTACAGTCCTATACTGCTTAATTCAACAGAGACACATGTGATTTCCTGGGTTCCTATTCTACCATATGTCCCCTTCCCAATGTAAATACATATATTATGTATAATAATTACATCATATTCTTAAGTATACGTATCTCAGATAGATAGGTTATAGCTAGATCTTTCTAAAATAATCATTTGAAGAAAAAGGTTGATAAACTATACTTAACTCACTATGAAAAGAAAAAAGTAGCAGAGTATGCATATATGAATGTGCACTTTGCACTTGTTATTACTGTTGTGGAGTTGTGAGGATGGAATGAGTTCATGTGTATTGTTTCCTACCAGACATGCAGAAAGCTCTTAACAGATCCTAGCAACTGCTACTGCATTGTCAATTTGGGGAATGTTCTGCAGAACTTGAAAGAAAGTGTATTCTGTTTATATGAATTTATGGTCAATTTATACCAGTTAGATAAGTCTTACTGTATTTTTTAGATCTTCTCTATGCTTACTTAATGAATCACTTTTGGTCTAGAACAGAAATTGACAAACTATAAACAGTAGGCAAACCCACTCACCTGAAGTCTGTTTTTATAAATAAAGTTTTATTGGCATTTGGACACAACACCTGTTTACATAGTGTCTCTGGCAGTGTTTATATATGTCTCTGGCATATGTGTCACAGAAACTGTGTAACCCCCAAAGCCTAAAATATTTACTCTGGTCCTTTCCAGAAAAAGTTTGCTGACCCTAGAATAGAAAAAGTTTAAATCAAGTTTCTTGTTGCTATTTTGTTTCAGTCAACTTCTTGTACTTAACAGCAATTTTAGTGTTTGTATTTTAGTTCCATATTATCTGATGCTTAAAGATTTACTATGATATTCTACTTGTATCATTTTGAAATGATACTGTTTGTCTAATCTACTTATGTTTTGCAATGAAATTTAACCTTGAGATCTATATTATTAAACCCAGATTTCTCTGTTTCCGTCTCTCAAATATGTCTTTAGCTATCTTTTTACAGCTAGCTTCTTATGGTCGCATCTCTTTCTATATATTTATTCAAAATTTGTTATGATGCAAGTTGATTTTACACCATTTGTCTATGTTTTATCATTACTGTGCTCAATTCAATTCCATCATTTTAGATTTTTCTTCATAACTATCTTTTGTTCAAGGGGATGTCTATGTGTGATAAGGAGAGAGGAAGAGAGAGGGCACTAGGGTTCAGCAGAAGGCACTCTAGATAGTTTAAGCAGAGGAGGATTTACTATCGGGTAGTTTGATAGCTTGTGGAATTGAGGGAAGGGTTGGAAGAATAGGACTGGGACAAAGTTCCCTGCCCCTAGGACTGCACAGTCTCAGTCACACTTGTGGTTGAGAAACTCAGATGATGTCTACAGAACCTGCGGAAACAGAAAGAGGTGACCATGACCTTTACTTTTTAACACTTAAGAAAGCTGCTGTTCCTTTGGTGGCTTGTTTCCCCTCCCTCCACCTCCCCTCCCCAGGGACACTGGTTTTCACTGTAATCTCCAGCGGGAAACCTATGCTTTGCACTCCATCTCTCTCTTACTCACTTCCATGCTCAAATTTCAGTGAATGTTTCTGTCTAGTAGATTATAAAACACATCTGGAACTCAAGCACATGGAAGTCTGGGAAATACAGATCTAAGCTGTCTGTACTCTGTATTTTAGGGGAATATTTAAATATATTTCAATGTCAAGCAAGCCAATCCACCATATCCATCACCTTGTGCTCATCCCTACTTCAAATAATATGCATAGTTTCAAAAATTATGGCTCACTTTAAATAGTACATCTGTTTCTGTTTCTTGATTTCATATTAGTTGGACTCTGTTGTCTCTCAAGTATGAAACATGAAGTATACAGATAGATCTAATGTCTCTGAAATAGGAAATAGGAAAGCTAAAACAAGTTCACTTCCACTCCATGTTTTCTCCCCATCTTTCTCATAACTTATATTAGCCACATTGCTGTTTTTAAATAGCCAAGGGTTACAGCACTTACGTAATGCCACTGGCATTAGCTCTACATTTTTATAGTTTTAGTCATGCTGAAAAATCTTTTCATACTGTGCCTATTTCATTTCTAACTTCTTTCCTTTCATATATCTCATGTTTGTCTATATTAAATGAACAAATATGCCTACCTTATAGCATATTTGTAAAACTTTGAAATAATGTATAAAAAATACCTGGTTCAAGATAGATAATAAAATTCTGTTTTACTGATATTGTTATTTTTATTAAGAAAGGAAAATAAATCCAAAGGTCAAAATAAGAACGAGAGATAATCAGAGAACACAATCATGGTACATGGTAAATCATGAACGAGTTTGAGGTTCAATTTTTTTTCTACCAAGACTGCTAGGTTTCAGAATTTCATATTCTGTTAAACTATATTCTGACATTAAATTAAATAACTTGTCATTCTATGACTTGAGACAAGTTGTCGAATTTAAGAGGCCTCAGTTCAGCCTCTTACAATTCTATATTGTATTTCATGACTCTGGGTGGATAACCTGTAACTATTTTTAGAATATAAGTTTGCCTTCCTCCAGGTGTTCTGAACATTCCTTGACATATTTTCTGTACTGTCAGTTAATGTGTATGACAGGAAATGTCAACTAATTCTGATGTTAATCTAAAAAGGCTATCATTAAAAAAGAAGTTTGCATCATGCTTATCAATATCAAGAAATAGTGATCTTTTTTCTAAAGTTGTAGGCTCGCCATGTCATTGCAGTTCTTTTGCAAAATGTAACACAAAAATCTGACTTTACTTGTTTTCAAATCCAAAATAGTGTTTTGGGGAACTCTGGAGCTATTTTGGCTACCTTATTTGAAGAAGAAAAAGTCAAATGTAATTTGACCCAGTTAATATATATGTAACCATTAGAGTACATTTTTTTTTCCTCATGGCTTACAATTTGCTCAAAGGTTCATTAAAATAAGGAAGATTATTAAAGCTAAAATAAAATGAGAAAAAACCACTTGTGCATAACTATGGGTTATTTTATAACGATTGTATAGTGGCTAGGGGTTTCTAAAGTCATAGTTTGGAGCATTAAATTGCAAACTCATAATTGGATATCATGGTATTAGTTTTCTGAAATGTGACCTGAGAAATTTTAAAATACTTAAGAACTAACATAGCAATGATTTTCCAAAACACTGAAAATACCACTGAATATTACTGATATTGGAGATGATGAGAAAATAGCAAAGAAAAGTATCAAGATTTTTAGGGAAGACTTTTTTTTTTTTAATCTACAACATGGAATAGAAGTTTGATTGAGATAACTTTGCAGTTGCCAATCATAACGAAGATTATCGTAGAAAAGTTAATCATTATGTCTATGCATTCTAAAATCCATGCATAATGTTTGGGATTTGTGTTAGTTCAAGTAACGAGCAAAAAACCAAACCAAATCAAAACAACAATAATAAAACTAGTTGCCGCACAGGCAATTCTGACTTTGAAAACCAAAAAAAAAAGTGTTATCAGGGATCCATTTGCAAAATTTGAAAACAAATCTACTTTCTCCTACTTCTTACAGAACAGGGTTTTTGTGAGCTGGTTTACGCAAACACACCAGCATTAACAAATCACAACAGTCAACTCAAAAGAATCACACCCTTGGAAAAGATAACCTCACAAACTACTGTATTCTTTTTTTTTTTTTTTTTAAGTGTCTGTGGCATCTATATGATATTGAACTTGGAAACTAAATTATTTGCATGTGTGTTCATATGGCACAAGCTTTCTCAACTATCAGCTATTTGTCTTTAGGAAATCATTTCATCTCCCTAAGCTACCTATGATGGTTTTTTCAAGGTTTATAAAAGAAAATTCATTAGACAGGTACAGTGGTGCACACCTGTAGTCCAGCTACTCAGGAGACAGAAGCAGGAGTATCGCAACTTCAAGCAAGCCTGAAATTTAGCAAGACCCTAGCTCAAAAAACATAAATAAATAAAAGAAAAGAAAAAGAAAATCCATGGAACATTATTGCATTTTGATAGAAATGGCATCAAGAAATATTTAAGCACATATCCATTAGAGAAGAGTTAAATGTTTTGAAGCAACATTTAAATCCACTGCAATGTCTTCATATATAAGTATTAACAATTCTTATCACTGTTTACTTAATCATAGCTAACTTTTAATTATCAGCAGTGGATTGCCTGCACAGCAATTTGTCAACAGTGAAACTTCATACCCACAACAGAAGCATTGTACTGAGATACGCTTTGTTTACTTTATCAGTAGAATTTTAATTAAAATGCAATGCAAAATGCTAAAGCCAAATTGTTCAGGTTTTGTCTAGAAACCCAGAAAAGAATAATTAAGCATATTTCATTTTCTATTTCTATTTCAATATCCTAGAGATTGTGGGGGGAAAGTGCAGCAACACCTGGAAGATTATATCCTGTCTTGAATATCAACTGTTTGCAACTTCCTGATTTTAAGAAAACATTTCTCTCTCTCTCTCTCTCTCTCTCTCTCTCTCTCTCTCTCTCTATATATATATATATATATATATATGTAAGTTCTAGGATTTCTTTTTTTTTTTTTTTCAAAATAACCCAGTAGAAAAAAGCAAAGTTATGTGCATGTGGGCAAACATTAAATGACACTGGCTATGTATTTTTATTAGGGAAACTGAAGAAGACGTTCATTTTTAGCATTCTCTACACTTTTAAAATTCTATATGAAAATCTCAATATGAAAAAAAATTAGGTAATTTGATGGCTTATAGATACAAATTGAAGAAAGGGAAACCTAAGAGTTAATATGAAATCAATAGGTTTTAAAAGTATCAAATGTCACATTGTACCCCACAAATATGTAAAATTACTATGTATTGATTTAAAATAAATTGCTACTTTTTAGAAAAGCAGGAAATTTTCAAAACATGCAAACTGGATGTTTATTCAGATTGTAGCTTGGTTGTGTTATGATACCAATGATTGTCCTTCTCTATTTATAGAACAAACAATTGTTTTGTGTTCAATATTAATTTCTCTGTCATAACATTATTTTATGTCAATAAAACACTAGAGTTATAAATACAGATTATCAGATGTACAAATGAAATTTAAAAATGAAATTTGTTATTTAAACATTTCACAAATTGACAAAATATATAAAAATATATTTTTACTTCTACCAAACTGTACCATCAATTGTTTGATAAAGTGATGAAACACAGAAGTTTTTCAGGGTAGATGACTATGGGCTGCTTTCTGTACCTGCAAAAACAAGTGAAGAATTAACTAACTTGAGAAACTGGGCTTTTTATAGAATTATCTAGATTGGATCTTTATGTTAACTCAATTCCCTGGATAAAACCAGTTCTCAACTTTCTCTTACCTTTGTAAACACTCTTTTTTTTTTTTTTTTTAATTTTGTGTGATAGAGATAAAGTGAGCTTTTCCTAGCACTGAATCTCAGCTTAAAATAAGCACTAATTTCAAGTGAAAAACGTGGAGTGATTTGAGAACGTTTCTTCTGCTGCTTTAAATGTGTGCGGACTGATTACATAACAACAAAATCAGTCAGGTTGCTTAATTGGAAAAAGAGTGCTCACTGGGGCAAAATCGGGAATCTGTTCGTGTCTGGAAGATGTTTTTACATTTACAATATGCTCACATCCTCCTGAAGTGAATTGCTGGTAGAATTTCGCAGGCTGTATCAGTTCTAACACTTGTCCTACACACTAGTATTGTCTGGACCAAACATACATAGTGCAATGGATTGCCTGCACTGTTTTTGTTCCCCAAAATTCAGGAAATGTAGAAAACTAAAGAGACACCACAAGGGTCTCTGTTTATCTGATTTCAATGTTTTATATTTTAAGACAAACATTTTCACACCTTTGGTCCTTTGTATTTGCAATTCTCAATCACATGTTTGATTCTTAATTATCACATCTGAACTCAAATAGTGTCCTCTCAGGTTTTTCTGATCATTCAATGTAAAGTAGATTCACCCAGTTTATCCAATGCATTATCCTCTGTCATTTTCTTCATTGCATTTTTCATGAGCTAAAATTTTCATTTAATTATTTCTATGTTTATTTTCTGTCTCCCTTCACTAGAATGTAAACTCTGTGAGGACTCAGACAGACCCTAACTGCTACACTGTCTGCTACTCTACAGAGACAGACACTCTCTACTACAGTGTCTGGAACCTATCCTGACACATGGTTAATGCTCAGAAAGATGTTTTCAAGTCAATAAATGACAAACTAAAATGAATGAATGAATTTAGATAGGGCTTTTTTCAAATATTACCAGGAAATTGTCATCAATTTAAAAAATTAACGATAGCAGCACTTTCATTTGGATGGATTACTAAGTAAGCACGGAGATCAAATCAATTCATGAAACAAGGGCAAATTGATCTCATGCAGCTGAACTCCTTATTACAACAGGCAGTCTCTGCCCACATCTTCACATTGCAGATTTATCTGGGTCTCTTGGCCTTCTTCTCTGTGTCTTGCAGGAATTCACAATGGTCTTCAAGTCCATCCTATCCAGAGTGATCCTACTTTCATTTTACATTAATCACATCAGCAAAACACATTCTGAAGTTCAGGTGGACATTGTTCAACCCACTACAATGGTCAACCTACTACAGAATATGGTCCATGTCCCATGTTCTACCATCTTTAGAGTTGTGTGGTGGAGTGGGCATATTCTCCCCCAGTTCACCTTTCAGACCATTATTTCTTAATCTTATATTAAAATATCCTCCTTGATACCTTTGTCACTTGGTTAAACTATGTTCTTTCTTTTGGGTTTATTTTTAATTGATCCCTTTCATTCATTGAAACCTATTTATTTTCAACCTTCACCTATAATAAAAACTCAATTATTTGATACTCTCAGTTCCATCAACCTTTACTCCAGCTCTTCAGCTTTCTACTCCATGACTCATACCATAGGTTGGGAATTATAAAACAAGCAATGTCAAAAATGGTCAAACATTAAAAATGTCATTTACTTTAGTATAATATAATTTGTCCCAATTCTCTGCTTCATTGTTCTTCTGTCATACTTTCTCAAAAACCATCTCAATCCTGGTTGAACTTATTGTTCTTTTTCTTACATTTGTCTGGAGGAATCTACACCAAGGCAGGTGGTCGCCATTTATAGTCTTGGTTTCCATGAATTGTTGTGTTAATGCTACCTGTAGGCAACTCTAGTCATCCCTTTCCTTGTTCTTCATGGTGACCATTTCAAACCTTCTCCCCTCCATGGCAGGTTCCTACCTCCCACACCATCCTTCACTCTAGAAAGGAAACAAAGTCAACAGATGGAAAATACCATTTCCTGACACACCATTTAAAGTTTGTGCTGCATGTACATCTTCTTGTTTCCATCCTTTTACACTCATATGAGGTAGCCCCCCTTCTTATTTAAGAAGTTTCTCTACTTGTATTTTGTACACCTGTCACTTAATTTTCAAGGAATGTGTGTTCCTCTACTGATTATTTCCCATGTGCTACTTGCTTGTAGCTCCTATTTCAAGCAGCATCCAAACATAAATTAACTTATCAAATACTTAGTAAGACTCACTGTATTCCAGGTATCATGTGAAACATTGTGAATTTAATGAACAAGATGGTCACTGCCACTGTCTTCATGAAGCTTATAACCTATAAAACAAGAGAATAATTAAACAGACTACATCCTATACTCATCAAATATTTTCTCACTTTTGTCATTTGTGTTTTAATTCTGCTTATGATTTTGTCATATAAAAATATTTTTCTTAATTTTAATTTTTATTCCACTTTTACATAGTCAAAGTTTTTACTCTTTAATTGATATGGATTTTAATACATTGAAAGACATTCCTAGCGTGCAGGTTATAGAGGTCACTACATTTTCTTCTAGTATTTCCATGGCTGCTTCTTTCATAGTTATATTTTTGATAATTTTAAACTTATTTCCATGCATGGTCAAAGTAGAGACCTATTTTTTTTTCTTTTTCTGAATGACCATCTAGTTGATACAGTACCATTTATTAAAAGGTATGTCTTTGCACCTATAATTTTTGATACCATGTTTATCAGAAACAAAATTAATCTATTCCTGGAATTTCTATTCTATTCCATTGATCAATAAGTGTGTTTGGGCACCAGTTCCATACCATTTAATCAGAGAAGCTCTATAGTTTGCTTTAATATGTGAAGCTGTCTACCCTAGCATATATTTTTAATGCTTTCTTAGTTATTTCTGCATGCTTTTTTAAAAAAATCTACTTCCATTTTAAAAAAGAAAAATGTAGCTAATGCAGACTGGGCATAGAGCATGTATTTTTAGCATGCGTGAGGCCTTGGGTTCAAACACCAGAACCAAAGATAAATAAATAAAATCTGATAATATTTTTATTGGGATCACATTAAATTATGAATTAACCGAGGAAGATCTCACACCTTTATAAAGTTGAGTAATTTTATCCAAGAACAAGGAATGTCTTTTCATTCCTTCAAGGCTACTTTTGTGTTTTCCAATAGGGCCTTAAAAACCCTCTTCATGTAATTTTATAATTTCTTGCTAGATTTATTTCAGAGTACATATTTTTATGTCACGGTTATTAATAGAATTTTCTCTACCACTATATCCTGTACATAGTTATTGTTTGTGTACATTTAGAGTACTGATTTTTGTCTCCTTAGTTTTCTATCCTACTTCCTTACTGAATTCTCCTATATGTTAGTTTTATCACTGCTTCTGTAGGTATTCCAGGTGCACTATCATGTTACCTGAAAATAATGTTTTTCTTTTTTGTTTTCAACTGTCATTTCTCTAATTTTTTTCTTTTTCTTTTTTTTTTTTTAATCCGGGGGCACTTAACCACTGAGTCATATTCCCACATTCCCAGCCTTTTTTAATTTTCATTTTTAGACAGGATCTCACTAATTTGCTTAGGGCCTCACTAAATTGCTCAAGCTGGCTTTGAACTTGCAATCCTCCTACCTCAGCCTCCTGAGCCACTGGGATTGCAGGTGTATGGCATCGTGCCTGGCTCTACTTGTTTTTCACTCCTCAGTTGCAGTGGTTCAGACTTCCAGGGCAATATTATTTAGTAGTAGATAGATATAGGGATCATCCTTGCCTATTCCTGACCACAGTAGGTTAGCCTTTTTCAACAAGGCACTGGTGTGTTTTTGTTTTTGTTTAACTCTTTAGGATTTTATTTTTATTTTTATTTCATTTTTTTAATTTTTATTTTTATAGACTGCATTTTGACTGCATTTTGATTCATCATACACAAATGGGATACATCTTTTCATTTCTATGGTTGTGCACGGTGTAGATTCATACCATTCATGTAATCATACATGTACATAGGGTAATGTCTGTCTCATTACACCATTTTTTCTACTCCCTCTTCCTCCTCCCTCTCATTTTCCTGTACTTTTTATAACATTAAGGAAGCACCATCAAGTCATAATATCCTGAGTATTTTTTATCATCATCATCATGTAGTTAAACATGTCTTTCTTTTTAGGTACACTAATTTGTTGGATTTTATTATTAAACTTTTATTTATTCACTTATTTGGTGGTACTGGAGATTGAACTTGGGGCTCCACACATGCTAAGCACATGTTCCACTGAGCTATACCTATAGGTATTATTAAATTTTCTAATTTTAAGCCACACTTGTATGAAGGCATAAATTCCATCTGGACATTATTACAAGCAGCTCAGGTTGACTTCACAAAATACCATAGATTAGGTGACTTAAACAACAAAAATGTATTCCTCACAGCTCTAGAGACTGTAAGGTCCAAGACCAAGGTAGTGACAAGGTAGGTACAGCTTCAATCTGTGGTACTTGCTCTGGGCACAGAGGTGACCACTCATTTTTTTCACATGGCCTCTTCCTGGAGTGTGTGCAGGGAGTGTTCTCTGTGTCTCTTCTTATAAGGATTCTAATCCTATGGGATCAAGCACCTTCCTTATCACCTTGTCTAAACTCAGTTATGTTAATAAAAACCCTGTTTCCAAATATAGTCACATTAGGGTTAGGGTTTCAATCTACTAATTTTGGGGGAACAGAAATGTATGGATTATAACATTCTGCTCATAATATCCTGGCCTTCAAAATTCACATTCTCTTCAAAAGGCAAAAATATATTCATTCCATCCCATTAGTCCCAAAATTCTTTACTCATTCCAGAAACAACTTTAAATTCTAGAGTCTGAAGACTCATCTAAATATCATCTAAATCATATACCAGTAAGACTCAAGGTTCAACTCATCCAGAGCAAAATTCCTTTCCTATCATGAATTCATGAAATCAGACAAATATGTGCTTCCCAAATACATCGGTTAGACAGACAGAGGCCAGATGTTTCTGTTCCCACAGGAAAAATTGATAAAGAAGGAAAAGGAATGGGTCCCAAGCAAGCCAAAAACTTAACAAGGCCAAATCCATTAGGTCTTAAGGTTTAGGAGGAGTTCTTTTTGGTTCAATATTCTGTCCTCTAGGCCCACTGGGAGGCTAGTTTCACTTTCACGGGACAGCCTCATTCTTTTGGCAAGAAGAGGCATCTCTGCCCTTGTGGCTTTCTGTGTTGGCCCTGACCTCCATGTCCTAGGAGGAGAGAGTCCTGCTCTCTATGCCTGAGATGCAAGTGGAAGGCATCTGAATCACCTTTAGAGTTATTCTTCTCTCTACTTAAAGAGGAGGTCTATGATCCAATCTTGTAGAATCCAGGAAGTGTGAGAACCTTCCTTCATTCACTCCTGATTTTTCCCTCCCCTGTAGTTCAAACGGGCCTCTACTAATGCAATCACATCTCTATTTCTGGCTTCCTCTGAGATGGCTCATTAAGTCCATGACTTTCACCCATGATCTCTTTACCAAATGATTGTTCAGTTCTACTCCTAGTATTCTTTCAGAACAAGTTTCTTCTTTTTTTGTCCATATTAATAGACTAAGTTTTTCCAAATCTTCAATTTCTGTTTCCTTGTCAATATTTCCCTGCTTATCAGTTCCTTTTTCAATTCATCTTTCGCCTCTCACATTTTGCTACAAGCAGTCCAAGAGGAACCAAGCTGATCCTTCAACACTTTTCTTAGAAATCTTCTCAGCTAAATACTGAATGTTATTCCTTGCAGATTCTATGTTTTGCAAAACACTAAAACACAGCTCAGCCAAATTCATAAGGCCACTTTTCATAAGGATTACCTTTCTTCCATTTTCCAATAACCTGTTCCTTATTCCTACATGAGACCTCACCAGAATGATCTGTAATGTTCACATTTCTACCAACATCTCCTTCATGATTGCATATGTTCTCTAAGATAGAAACATTCTTTCCAGCTCTCCTCTTTGCTTTCTGAGTCCTCAACAAAATCTACTTGAATGTCCATATTTCTACCAATAATCTCTTTACAGAAGCCCAAGCTTTTTCTACCATGTACGCAAAAATTCCCCTAGCCACTGTTACACATTTCAAAAGCTGTTTCCACATTTTTAGATGTTTATTATAGCAGTACTCCATTCCTCTGTGTCAAAATCCATATTAGTCAGCTCAGGTTGCAAAATACCACAGATTGAGTGGCTTAAGCAACAGAAGTTTATTTCTCGTGATTCAGGAGGCTGGGCATCCATGATCTGGATGCCAACAGGCTTACTTTGGGCTCAGGGCTCTCTTCCTGACTTGAAGATGGCCACCTTACCTCTGTGTTCTCACACTGTGGAGAGAGAATGAGAGCAAACTGTCTGGTGTTTCTTTGTATAAGGACATTAACCTACTAGACCAGGGCTTGTCCTCCTGATCTCATCTAACCCTAATAACCTCCCAAGATTCCATCTTGAAACACTATCGCCATGGGCATTAAGGCTTCAACTTACGAATTTTAAGGATACCAAAACACAGTGTATTATTAGTGGCATTGGTGTGTATTCATTAATGTTTTTTAAACATTTTCCAATATTTACATGGAATATTAGTCTCTAATTTCCTTTGTTCACTATGTGTATCAGGTTATATATCAATTTATTCCTGATTCATAAATGAATTTGAATGTTTTCCTTCAGTTTTTACAATCTTGCTACTTGGCATTGAACCCAGGTGTACTCTGCCCCTAAGTACATCCCTTTTTATTTTTTATTTTTAGACAGGGTCTCACTAAATTTCCTAGGCAGGTCTTGAATTTGTGAGCCTTCTGCCTCAGACTCACGAGTTGTTGGGTTTATAGGCTATGCCACCAGGTCCAGCACATTTTATATTCTAACGTGTCTCTAAATATTTGGTAGAATTATTTAGTGAAATCATTTGTCACTGGTACTATTTTTCTGATATTCCTTTACCACTTCATATTTTATATGAAAGTTTATGTTTTCAATGTTTCTAATCTTACTGTAGTTAATTCTGGTAAACGGAATTATCCCCTTTTTTTTTTAAGGTGGACACAATACCTTTATTTCATCTTTATGTGGTGCTGAGGATTCAAACCCAGAACCTCACAAGGTGAGTGCTCTACCACTGAGTCACAACCCCAGCCCAAAATTTCCCTTTAAAATAATTAATTTATTCATATAGAGATCTGTCTGAACTTCTCACGGTGACTTAAGTCTAATCTAGATTTACTCTGATTTAGAAATAAAAAGACTAAGTTTACAAAAATAAAGATTCTTTTGTACTCAGATATCAGGGCATATACCTATTGTGATATTTATTTTTACTGCAATAACCATTGCTTCTATTTGCCTGCACCTTATTTATCAGTTTTATTTTCCTAGGAATATGCTTTTACTTTTAGCCAGTAGGAAAATTGATGACAGGCTCCTCAAGGTCAGCAACTTGTCTTCTCCACACACCTTAAACTGCTATAATATGTACCACAGTACAATTCTCACAGTAGGTGTTCAACAAATATATATTATTATGAAAAGCAATATGGAACTCTAATAGATACTTGACATTTCATAATGATTTTCTATCAGCATGTTATCATGAAGTACCCCATGCTAGGAACAAAAACTGACTTAAGGAACCATATCTTTGTATAAAACTTTTAACAGAATAGTAGCTATACAATTTTACTATACTCTGCAAATAACTCTAAATAATGTATTTAGAGTAGCAATTGTCAAGAAGCATGAATAAAAAATGATAATTTGACATTTAAAAGAGTGAAAGTTATACACCATTAACCACAGAGAAATATGCGAAAAATTTTTAAAATTGTACCTGCCAGAGGAAATATTTATGAACTCTTTGGAGTTCAAGGACAAGTACATTTATGTCTAAAAGAAGTTGGCTGTTTTTGTATGTCCTTGTCAAAAATTGAATTTCACTTGCTTTCAATTACCATGCACCCCAAAATTCCCCTAGCCACTATCTGTTACCCATTTCAAAAGCTGAGTGGCAGCTTGCCTGTTTACAGGGAAGAAATCTGGGAATCCACTCACTAAACCTTTCAAAATCTCATTAATGACATGAGCATACATTTTATGGGAGGCAATCATTTCTTCAGGTGAGTCTTACCATTCACTTTCACACTGTGTATCAGTTTCATTGCCAAACATGAAACAAGGCTCATGCCTTCCCACTGGAGTCCCAGGTGAATGCCTTCCCGCTGGAGTCTCAGGTGAATGCCAGAACAGCACTTTTATCACTGATCTGCCCTCATCGGTGAGCCATCCATCAGAGCAGAGTGACTTTGAGATAAACTTCACTTTATATGTATGTTTCACTCATGGTAAGCTCCTGACAATGGGAGATATAAAACGTAGATCCTTTCCTTGAAAATCATCACAAATAACATCACAAGCTATCAGTTCAGAGCAAAACTCTCATCTAAAAATAGTGATTGAAGGACTTTTTTTAATAAAAAGAAAATAATTAATCAGACTTTGTTAATCTAAGTTTGATTTGTTCTCTTTTTCTGGTTTTCTTGCCTGCTGTATTTAATAGTAACCAGACAGTTTAAACGAATATGCCATTACATTTCCAATGTTTAGATACGAACGTACAAGAAGATGAAATTTGCAAACAAATTCAGAATAACCAAGTCTGAGTGCACAAAAAGCAACAAATTATGTTGTGCAAACTTTCAAAAGTATCTATTCCACTTAAGGGATCTAAGAATTGTATCTGTGGGCCAAGAAAAGAAAAGTTCTCTGCATAGAATGACCTGTCATATACAGCTGTGGAATTACAGGCATTCACATGACAGTAGAGATGATGCATGTGCATGTGTTATCATCTAAACATACCAAAATAAGTGTTTTTAAAATCTACATTTCATATGGGCAGCATAAATATGAGAATAAACAATGAGCTACATAGTTAATAAATAAGTTCAAGGGTATTTCTTTTTTTTTTTTTTGACATAAATTTTTTTTTTTTAATTTTTTTATTGTAAACAAATGGGATACATGTTGTTTCTCTGTTGGTACATGGCGCAAAGGCATACCATTTGTGTATTCATAAATTTACATAGAGTAATGTTGTTTGATTCATTCTGTTATTTTTTCCCTTCCCCCCGCCCCTCCCACCCCTCTTTTCCCTCTATACAGTACTTCCTTCCTCCATACTTACCCCCTCCCTAACCCTAACTCTAACCCTAACACTAACACTTCCCTCCCCCACATTATGTGTCATCCTTCACTTATTAGCGATATCATTCGTCCTTTGGCTTTTTGAGATTGGCTTATCTCACTTAGCATGATATTCTCCAATTTCATCCATTTGCCTGCAAATGCCATAATTTTATCCTTCTTTATGGCTGAGTAATATTCCACTGTATATATATACCACAGTTTCTTTATCCACTCATCAATTGAAGGGCATCTAGGTTGGTTCCACAGTCTGGCTATTGTGAATTGAGCAGCTATGAACATTGATGTGGCTGTATCTCTGTAGTATGCTGATTTTAAGTCCTTTGGGTATAGGCCAAGGAGTGGGATAGCTGGGTCAAATGGAGGGCCCATTCCGAGTTTTCTAAGGAATCTCCACACTGCTTTCCAGAGTGGCTGCACTAATTTGCAACCCCACCAGCAATGTATGAGTGTACCTTTCTCCCCACATCCTCACCAACACCTGTTGTTGCTCGTATTCTTGATAATCACCATTCTAATTGGGGTGAGATGGAATCTTAGGGTGGTTTTGATTTGCATTTCTCTTATTACTAGAGATGTTGAACATTTTTCCATATGTTTGTTGATTGCTTGTAGATCTTCTTCTGTGAAGTGTCTATTCATTTCCTTAGCCCATTTGTCAACTGGATTATTTGAATTCTTGGAGTAGAGTTTTTTGAGTTCTTTATACATTCTGGAGATTAGTGCTCTACCTGAATTATGATTGGCAAAGATATTCTCCCACTCTGTAGGCTCTTTCTTCGCATTGCTGATAGTTTCCTTTG
This sequence comes from Sciurus vulgaris, assembly GCF_902686455.1. Lineage (NCBI taxonomy): Eukaryota > Metazoa > Chordata > Mammalia > Rodentia > Sciuridae > Sciurus > Sciurus vulgaris. The sequence goes on from NC_136464.1 coordinate 116,048,675, forward strand.
CTGAGAGAAAGCTTTTTAGTTTGAATCTATCCCAGTGGTTGATTCTAGCTTTTATTTCTTGTGCTATGGGAGTCCTGTTAAGGAAGTCTGGTCCTAGACCAACAAGGTGAAGATTTGGACCTACTTTTTCTTCTATAATCTGCAGGGTCTCTGGTCTGATTCCAAGGTCCTTAATCCATTTTGAGTTTAGTTTCGTGCATGGTGAGAGATATGGGTTTAGTTTCATTCTGTTGCATATGGATTTCCAATTCTCCCAGCACTATTTGTTGAAGAGGCTATCTTTTCTCCATTGCATATTTTTGGCCCCTTTGTCTAGTATGAGAAAATTGTATTTATTTGGGTTTGTGTCCGTGTCCTCTATTCTGTACCATTGATCTACCTTTCTATTTTGGTACCAATACCATGCCGTTTTTGTTACTATTGCTTTGTAGTAGAGTTGAAGATCTGGTATTGCAATATCCCCTGTTTCACTCTTCCTGCTAAGGATTGCTTTAGCTATTCTGGGTTTCTTATTCTTCCAGATGAATTTCATAATTGCTTGCTCTATTTCTGTAAGGTACACAATTGGGATTTTAATTGGAATTGCATTGAATTTGTATAGCACTTTAGGTAGTATGGCCATTTTGACAATATTAATTCTTCCTATCCAAGAACCTGGAAGATCTTTCCATCTTCTAAGGTGTTCTTTAATTTCTTTCTTTAGTGTTGTATAGTTCTCATTGTAGAGGTCTTTCACCTCTTTTGTGAGATTGATTCCCAAGTATTTTATTTTTTTCGAGGCTATTGTGAATGGGGTAGTTTTCCTAATTTCTCTTTCTGAAGATTCATCACTTATGTATAAAAATGTGTTGGATTTATGGGCATTGGTCTTGTAACCTGCTACTTTACTGAAATCACTTATGAGTTCTAAGAGTTTTCTGGTGGAATTTCCAGGTTCCTCTAAATATATAATCATGTCATCAGCGAACAGGGATAGTTTGAGTTCTTCTTTTCCAATTCGTATCCCTTTAATTTCTTTGGTTTGTCTAATTGCTCTGGCCAGAGTCTCAAGAACGATGTTGAATAGAAGTGGTGAAAGAGGGCATCCCTGCCTTGTTCCAGTTTTTAGGGGGAATGCTTTCAGTTTTTCACCATTTAGAATGATATTAGCCATGGGCTTAGCATAAATGGCCTTTACAATGTTAAGGAATGTTCCCACTATCCCTATTTTTTCTAGTGTTTTGAGCATGAAGGGGTGCTGTATTTTATCAAATGCTTTTTCTGCATCTATTGAAATAATCATGTGATTCTTGACTTTAAGTCTATTAATGTGGTGAATTACGTTTATTGATTTCCTGATGTTGAACCAACCTTGCATCCCTGGGATGAAACCCACTTGATCATGGTGCACTATCTTTTTAATATGTTTTTGTATGCGATTTGCTAAAATTTTGTTGAGAATTTTTGCGTCGATGTTCATTAAGGATATTGGTCTGAAATTTTCTTTCCTTGATGAGTCTCTGTCTGGTTTAGGTATCAGTGTGATATTGGCTTCATAGAATGAGTTTGGGAGGGTTCCCTCCTCTTCTATTTTATGGAATACTTTGAGAAGTATTGGAATGAGCTCTTCTTTAAAGGTTTTGTAGAACTCGGCTGAGAACCCATCTGGTCCCGGACTTTTCTTTGTTGGTAGGCTTTTGATGACTTCTTCTATTTCAGTACTTGAAATTGGTTTATTTAAATTGTGTATGTCCTCCTCGTTCAGTTTAGGCAATTCATATGTCTCTAGAAACCTGTTGATGTCTTCGAAATTTTCTATTTTGTTGGAGTATAGATTTTCAAAATAGCTTCTAATTATGTTTTGTATTTCAATCCTGTCTGTTGTGATATTTCCTTGTTCATTCCGAATTTTAGTGATTTGGGTTTTCTCTCGTCTTCTCTTTGTTAGTGTGGCTAAAGGTTTATCAATTTTGTTTATTTTTTCGAAGAACCAACTATTTATTTTGTCAATTTTTTGTATTGTTTCTTTTGTTTCAATTTCATTGATTTCAGCTCTGAGTTTAACTATTTCCTGTCTTCTACGACTTTTGGTGCTGTTCTGTTCTTCTTTTTCTAGGGCTTTGAGCTGTAGTGTTAGGTCGTTTATTTGTTGAGTTTTACTTCTTTTATTAAATGCGCTCCATGAAATAAATTTCCCTCTAAGTACTGCTTTCATAGTTTCCCAGAGATTTTGATATGATGTTTCTTTGTTCTCATTTACCTCTAAGAATTTTTTAATTTCCTTCCTAATATCTTCTGTTATCCATTCATCATATAATAGCATATTGTTTAATCTCCAGATGTTGGAATAGTTTCTGTGTTTTACTCTTTCATTTATTTCTAACTTCAATCCATTATGATCTGATAGAATACAAGGTAGTGTCTCTATCTTCTTGTATTTGCTAACATTAGCTTTGTGGCATAATATATGGTCTATTTTAGAGAAGGATCCATGTGCTGCTGAGAAGAAAGTGTATTCGCTCTTGGTTGGATGATATATTCTATAAATGTCCGTTAAGTCTAAATTATTGATTGTGTTATTGAGATCTATGGTTTCTTTGTTCAATTTTTGTCTGGAAGATCTGTCCAGTGGTGAGAGAGGCATGTTAAAATCACCTAGTATTATTGTGCTATGGTCTATTTGGTTTCTGAAATTGAGAAGGATTTGTTTGACATACATGGATGAGCCACTGTTTAGGGCATAGATGTTTATGATTGTTATATCTTGCTGATTTATCCTACCCTTAAGCAGTATGAAATGACCTTCTTTATCCCTTCTGACTAACTTTGGCTTGAAGTCCACATTATCGGAAATGAGGATGGACACTCCAGCTTTTTTGCTGAGTCCATGTGCATGGTATGTTTTTCCCCATCCTTTCACCTTTAGTCTATGGGTATCTTTTTCTATGAGGTGAGTCTCTTGCAGGCAACATATTGTTGGATCTTTCTTTTTAATCCAATCTGCCAGTCTATGTCTTTTGATTGATGAATTCAGGCCATTAACATTCAGGGTTATTATAGAGATATGATTTGGTTTCCCGGTCATTTGGTTCATTTTTTAAATTTTGTTTATTTATTTGTTTGACATAACTTGTTTCCTCCTTTATTTGACAATTCCTTTAGGATAATTCCTCCCTTTGCTGATTTGCTTCTTTGTTTTTCATCTCTTCCTCATGGAATATTTTGCTGAGAATGTTCTGTAATGCTGGCTTTCTTTTTGTAAATTCTTTTAGCTTTTGTTTATCATGGAAGGATTTTATTTCATCGTCAAATTTGAAGGTAAGTTTTGCTGGGTATAAGATTCTCGGTTGGCATCCATTTTCTTTCAGGGCTTGAAAAATGTTGTTCTAGGCCCTTCTAGCTTATAGGGTCTGGATTGAAAAGTCTGCTGATCTCTGAATTGGTATCCCCCTGAATGTAATTTGGTTCTTTTCTCTCACAGCCTTTAAAATTCTGTCTTTATTTTGTATGTTAGGTATTTTCATTATAATGTGCCTTGGTGTGGGTCTGTTGTAATTTTGTATATTTGGAGTCCTATAAGCCTCTTGAACTTGATTTTCCATTTCATTCTTCAGATTTGGGAAATTTTCTGATATTATTTCATTGAATAAATTGTTCATTCCTTTGGCTTGTTTCTCTAGGCCTTCCTCAATCCCAATAATTCTTAAATTTGGCCTTTTCATGATATCCCATAGTTCTTGTAGATTCTGTTCATGATTTCTTACCATCTTCTCTGTTTGTTCAACTTTGTTTTCAAGGTTAAATAGTTTGTCTTCAATGTCTGAGGTTCTGTCTTCCAGGTGTTCTATCCTATTGGATATGCTTTCTATGGAGTTCTTAATTTGGTTTATTGTTTCCTTCATGTCAAGGATTTCTGTTTGTTTTTTTTTCAATATCTCTAACTCTTTATTGAAATGATCTTTTGCTTCCTGTATTTGCTCTTTTAACTGTCGATTGGTGCGATCATTCAATGCTTGCATTTGCTCTTTCATCTCATCGTTTGCTTCTCTGATCATTTTAATTATGTACATTCTGAACTCCTTTTCTGTCATTTCTTCTGCCATGCTGTCATTGGGTTTTATTGATGTAACATCTAGATTTGTTTGCAGCATTTTCTTTCCTTGTTTTCTCATATGGTTCAGGTATCAGTGGACTGCTGAGATATTGCAGATTTCCTCTGTTGATTTACAATGTCCCTGAAGATTTCTATATATATCCCCTCTTAGCCTTCAGTAGGCTGAAGTCTTGGAGGAAGTTGATAATGCGGTGCTCCACAAGGAAGCTGCCTCTCTAGGAGTGGTGGCCTTCAGGTGGGGTATATTCCCTGCTAGTGGGCAGAGGTGCCTCCACTTGTTGACCAATTGTCATCCAAAGGGGACCTAGGCTGCAGGCTGAGGCAAGGCCTGTTTGGGCCTGAGTCTCTAGTTTTACCGTCCTTGTGGGGAAACCTCACCCGGCAGGGAAGACTCACCCAGTGGGGAGATCTCGCTGGTCAGTTTCCTCCTAGAGGTTCCCCTCAATTTACAGCTACCGCCTGGGCTGGGCTGCCTTCGTCTGCAAAGTTCCCAGGGGCCCGGCCCTACCTCCTGGGCCTGGGAGCCTCACCCTTCGCAGATGAATCTCCTTAGGCTGCCCCTCCTCAGAGAATCTGCCCGCAGGCCTGGAACCTTCGCTCCGCCCTAAGCCTGTCTCTGTGCGGCTCTTCCACCAAGAAGCCTCCTAGATCCTGGGACCCTGCTCTGCACCTAATCGCCTGGGTATGCGGCCCCTCCTCTGAGCAGCCACCTGGGGCACCGTACAATCGCTCTGAGACCCAGAGACCCGCCACACGCCTCTTCCTCCAGACAGCCGCCCAGTATTCCGGTGCGGTCACTAGGAGTCCAAGAAATTCACTGCGTGCCTCTACCTCCCACCAACCACCCGTAGCCCTGGGCAATCAATCACTCCGAGTCGAAGTGACCCTCCCCGTTCCTCCTCCTTCTCCAGATAACCCCCCGGGTGTTCAGGAGCGGTCGCTCTGAGTGGCTCTGAATCCACGTGACCCGCAGCACGGGTCCTCTGGGCAACCGCTCGGAGCTCTGGTGCGGCCACTCAAGACCAAGCGACCCACCACGCTTCTCCTCCAGGAAGCCCCCCTGTTTTCAGGCGCTGTCACTTTAAGTCCAAACAACTCACCACTCGCCTTCTCCTCTGAGCAGCCGCCTGGAGTGCTAATGCAGTCACTGCGAGTCCAAATGACCCGCCGCGCTCCTCCTCCTCTTCCTCCTACTCCTCCGGGCAGGCCCCGGGATTCAGAAGTGGTCTGAGTCCAAACAGCTCGCCGCGCAGCTTCTCCTCTGGCAACCGCCTGTAGCTCTGGTGCAGTCACTCCGATTCCAAGCGGCCGCGTTCCTCCTCCTCCTCCTCAGGGCAGGCCCCGGTGTCCTGAGTCCACACAGCTCTCCTCACCACTCCTCCCCTGGGCAGCCGCCGGAGCCCCAGTGGTTGCTCCGAGTCCCAGCGCTGTGCCCAGCGGCCTCCTTTACGGCGCTCCCAGGTGTCCGAGTTCATTGCTCCAGCGGGGGGAGGGGCATCTCGCCGGCAGCTCTACTTCACAGAGTTTCCTGCGTTCCGGGACTACCGTCCCATCCGGACGCCTTCCCAACGGGTGAGATTCACCCGGCTGCTTTGAATTGGTCCCAAGTGTCTCAATATCTCCTCTTTTGAATCCTGAGTCCTAGAGCAACATGAAATGCAGCCACCCTCTAGGCCGCCATCTTGAAACCAGACCTCAAGGGTATTTCGAGAGTGTCTTTTATTTGCTTATGACTTATGGGAGACACTTGAATGATTCTCCTCTACTTTTGTCTGAAATATTTTCTATTTCTGGAAAGATGTTTAAGGTTTCTCTTAGATTTTTAAAACTATTTACTATTCTTAACTTTGTGTTTCGCACTTACAGGCTCAGTCCAAGTCCAGCCATGATGCTAGGAATTACAATTCTCTTAACTACTTAGTGTCAGATACATAAATATCTCTGTGTAAATGCAGAAACTCATTCTTTCTGTACTCTGAATTTTAGTGAATGGCACTCTTAAACACCCAGGGATGTGAACTGCAAATCTGAAGATCACTCTACCTGCTTCTTCCTATTTTCTCTTTCAAAACCAGTCACCAACGCCAATGAATGTATTTTCCGCCATTCATTAGCTCTTTCCTGGAATCCTCTATCTACCTACCTATCAAACTATCTACCTTCCCATCAACCTGCCTATATTCATACCTAAATCACTTCTTCTTATCCCTTCATTTTATCATGTCCCATTGATTCTATTCCCAAAGTGACAAAACCTAAACCTATCTCACCAATATGGCGGTTATCAACTCTACATGATATCAGGGTAGATCTTGAATATACTGAAAACTTTCCATGCCCAGCTTGAACCAAACCTCCTCACCGCTACCTGTAACACTCCTCATAATTTTCCCTCTTCCCTGACTCATTCTACTAACACATAATTGTTAAGAGCCCACTATATGCCAGGGTAAGTGCTGGAAATACAGCAATGTATAAGATTCATGTGCTTTCTGTCATCCATCTTATATCCTAGGTGAGGAACCAGAAATAAGTAGGTTAGTAAAAAATTAAATTATAGTCGATTTTGACGAATTCCATAAAAGAAACAGATTTAGTTCTCAACTATAATGGGAACAACCATTTGAGGCAGGGTAGTCAGAAAAACTGATGAGGGGTCACTTAAGGTGAAAGGCTTAGAATGGGAAGAAGCCAGTCACAGGAAGTTTAAAGACAGAGCATTCCAGGCAGAGATATCCACATGTCCAAAATCCATGATGTGAGGGCCTGAGTAACCAGATCAAAGTGAAATAAGGGGAGTCAGGAAAAATGGCAGAGAAGTAGGTAAGTGTTGTATTCATTTTCAGTTTCTGCATAACCAATCCCTACAACTCAGTGGCTTAAAACAGCATGCATGTGTGATCTAATTCTAGCTTCTGTGAGTCAGAGGTCATAGGTTAATGTGGTACTTGACTCAGGATCTTAGTCTCACAAGACTGCAATCTTAGTGTCAGCCAGTATATTTCTCAGCTCACGTGATTTTTTTCTTCTACTTAAAGGACAGACGAGGTCTCCATTTTCTTGCAGGTTAACAGCCAAAGTTCACTTTGAGCTAGTAGGGATCATTCAAAGTTCTTTTCCACATAACCATTTCACATGGCCCTTCATAGCATGCCACCTTAGTTCTTCAAGGTCAGTAGTCTGCTACAATTCAATCTTATGCAATATAATTAGAATGACTGTCCTATCAACTTACATTCTATTGCTTAGGATGGCCCAGTTCCCACTGCGTCCAAAAGAAGAGCATTGTACAGAGACTCCTTTAGTATTATTAGTTTTAGTATTATTAGTTTCTGCCATAGTGCTCAATTATATTAGCTATGGTAAGGAATTTGGATTTATTCTAGATGAAATAGGATTTTGTGGAGTCAATTTTTGTTCCTAGCATGGAATAAAGAAGGAAGGGAAATAACTAAGTTAAGAAGGCTCAAATCATGTCACAGGGAATTGTTAATTCTTCTGAGTGCCTCAGGTATTTCTGGGAAAAGACAAACTTGAGGATAGTGGGATTGATGCATGTAAACAGAAAGAGATGACATAAGAGGAAGATAACATCTGTGCAAAGACTTCAGGGGGACAAAATCCAGGTGGTTCAGGTTGTATTGTTTCAAAAGTAGATAAATACCAAATGGATTTGAGCGCACCAGGTTATTTTAGATGAACTTTAAAGATTTCTATATTACCAGATATACTAGTGTGGAAGATAAACCTGGTATTGAAAATAGGGAAAATGTATTGGAGGAAGAACTTGTCCACCCAGTTAAGATGATCATCATTTCCAGAGAAATTATTTTCTAAATTTTAATGCATTTTGAAATCTTTGGATTGTACCACAAGCAAATGTCAGAATTATTTTCTTTTAAAGGACTGTATCCTAGGTAGTAACTGGAATCCACTTCTTCGGTTTTCTTGCAAGGACTCTTCTGAAGGATAACAGTTTTAACAGCATCTCAAAAGAACCAGGTGCCCTACCCTTAAATGGAAAGTTCCAGTCTGAGGATAAAGGAATTAGGGTTAAGGAAGCAGCCCTTTTCATTTATGTATATGCCAATTTTTAGGTTATTAATTTTGCTGCGACTGGCAACCTGGTTGTTCTGTTTACCTTTGTATCCTCAGTCCCAAATACGTATTAGATCCTTCAAAATTATTTTTAAATGGACAAATGAATAAATAGCCCCACTAAATAAGTAATGTTCTTAGTCCAGCCTCCAGATTACCATCTCTTTCCATCCTGTTCTCTTTCTCCTGTCTTTCTTTTCCTACCTAATGTCCAAATATGTTATTGAGATTCAAGGCATATTATAATCTCAAGATTTCAGTGAGTTGATTTTTATCTTATTTTGTGTTATATTGAAATTATGCAGATTGCCTCACTCACAGAGTCTGTGTAATGCATGAGATCATTGACAATATGCACAACAAACTCAGGTCTATTGCCTGAGTACCCGTGGTGATTATAAAGGGGTTTGTGCTGACTTTGAAACTAAATTTAGAATATTGTTTATCTTAAGTCCTCTATTTAATGCTAAATTGATCAATAAATTGTGAGCTATAGAAGAATATCACCTAGGGTGTTAGTTCTGAGCAAATAAACAATTAAGAGATAAGAAGGGAAGAGAAATGTTTATTAGTATATCATTAAAGGTATGTTTGATGTTTTCTTTAAACACAAATATTTAAATATCCTTTCTGAAATCTTGTCAATAAATAACATATTAGAATTTAGAAGTATTTAGAACATTTCTATATCTTCTTTCACTTATTTTCCTTAAATTAAGAAATGATGCCATTCTATTTTACTTAAGGGAATTCTGGAACATAAGATATTCCCCTTTCCTTAGCACTGTGCCTAATAACTAGAAATCACTAATAAATATTTATTAAATAATTTTAAACTAAAAAACTCCAAGTTATATTTATCAGTCACTTGGATTTAGTAAATTGCTTGGAAGAAATAATATGTACTTTATGTCAACTACTTTATTCTAGGTAATTTTAATATTTAATAAATATTTTAAATAATAAATGAGTATGTAATGTTAACTACCTGCTTCAATAAATTATTTCCTTTGTGAAAAATAAGATTAAGATTACATGAAGGGAAGATTATTTAAATAGACTCCAGTTCAAATATGGCATATGTGAGACTTTAAAACCCTTGAGATTTTTCAATGCAGTTTAGAGTAATAAGAGGGTTGACATTTTAAGTAATGCTTGCAAACCCGAAAACTGCCCATGACAAAGGCAGAGCTTCAGCGATTTCTAAATATCTATGGCATGTTTGAAATTCAAGCATCATTCCCAAAAATTACCTACTATATTTAAACTTTGGTGAAAAAAATAAGAAAAAAAAATGGCAAAAAAGAAAAATTATCTACAGCCACAGCACCCAAAAATAAACACTCAGCATTCTGCTACCTTTATTTTCACTGTTTCTTCTTACGTATATTCCATTTCATAGTAATTTAGAGGGAGAGCTATAAAATTTGAAACACACAGGCAAGAGAAAGGAAAAAATACTCAGAATTCCATGAACAGATATATTCTCTTAATGTGTTTTTCAATTTTTTCTGTGTGTGTTAACATTGTCTTTTATGTTCTGTTTGTGAAGGACAGTTATCAGAGGAATATTTTTCATGGAGGAAGATATTTATTAGGTCTTCTTAAGAGAGGATATTTCTGTGTTTGGGCAATATTAATTTTTCTCAAGGGAAAAATCAAAGAAGTTATTCAACATAAGATTTTAAAATATGACAATAATTTCTCAAATTTCTTAGAATGAAAAGAATCATTATTTTGTCTACACAATTCTGATTTTATGAAGAAAAATTCCCTTAGTGTCTCAATAATTTTAATGGAAGTAGTTTCACACAGAGGTTAAGATCAAATCTAGTTTCTGCCACTTTGAGCCAAGTTACCTTGGCAAGTAATTTGACTTCTGTGCTTTGTGTTCTTATCTATAAAAGGGGATGCATGCATTAATGGACATGAACTGCTTTGAAAAATGTCCATCTCTTGGATAATGTCATAAATAGATTAACTATGAGCAGTAGGTTCTGGAAAGAAATAACCTCTCCTTCAATGCTTACAGGAGTTTATATCAACAAACACCATATGAATTCACAAAGGAAAACATTTTGTTAGGGACTAGCAAGTGAGCAAATATAGAAAAGAAACAGTTAAACCAAGCTTTGACTCTTGACCACCATTAATATATCTAAACTTGATATATTTCAAGGCTGATAAGGAAAGTACTTAGTACAAAGATTAAAATTGTGAGCTTAAATTCAAGCGAGATATTAGCTGTAGCAATCTTGGAGAAAATGTTTAATGTGTCCAAGCCCCAGTGTACTTTCTGAAAATGCGGAGAGGTAATAGTAGTTTTTAAGTTAAAAGGTAATTGTGAAATAATTCACATCAAGTAGGGGACACAAAATGAGCACACCCAAAAAATGTTAACTGCTATTACTCTTAACATTAATAATATTAATGAACCTAAAACCTTTTATATCCTTGCTTTTTAAAATTTTTCTCATCTTTTGGTCATCTGGGGAAGATATTACACCTTTGCTTAACTTCAAAGAAAGGTTCATGATATTGCTGTTCCTTGAGCATTTGTGTACCTACAAATTCATTTCTGATGCTTTTATGAGCAGAAGATGATTTGAACAAGCATATTTCTTGATAGAAATCTGAGACTTGGTTTTTGTTAGGAACCTACTTGTCTGTCTGGAGCCAGTGGGATGTCTTTAACAGATGTCTCTTGTCCTGGCAAGCTATCATCTCTTTTCCCTTATTTTACCTGGAACATTACAGTCCAGTTTTCAATCTCCATAGATTTTTCCATGTTAGGTCAATTTTTTAGACCATGTGTTTTAATATTTCCTCTATTCTAATGTTCATGTTTCCTCACACTTCTCAACTCTCCCCAGAAGTATGACTGCTTTCAGATTTTTCCTTTGTCCTTTTCATTTACTTTTAGTATATATCGAATAGCTTTTCAAGTGGATTTTCTTCTAGTTTATGTATTTTGTGTTCCTTGGTGCTACTGAAAATTTAAATTTAATACCATGTTATTAGTTTCTCTTTTGATTCTTCCTTTCTGGACTCTTTTTTTTAATCTCCTATTTTCATGTCAGCTTGTTATCTTCATATAACTTTCTATTCGTATTCCATCAAGAGATATCATGTCTTCCTGTATTCTAATGCAGATGTCAAATTCTCTACAGTTTTTTTTTTTTTCTTCTAAATAATGTAGTTACACTGATTCTGATTTTAAAGGATGGCTTTCCTTTTCCTTTCTTTACTGCCAGAAATTTATTTATGGACATAATTTCATTCTCTTGCTCATATCTCTCTCTCTCTCTCTCTCTCTCTCTCTCTCTCTCTCTCTCTCTCTCTCTCTCTTCTCTTCTTTTTTTCTTAAATAGGTAGATTTCTGTCCAGATTTAGCATTGCCAATGAACAGAAACCATACATTATTTGGAGTAGTTACTTAAGATTTGGTTACATCAAGCTATAAGATAAACTGACTTGTATGGCTCCTCAACAGTTAAATTGTGCAATAGTTTTATTTGTGTGTGAGTGTGTGTGTTTATTTTTTCCCCAGTGGAAATTTCCTAGACCCTCAGGAGAGTTTCTTCTGTCCTCATGTCTGATTATCTGTCACTGTGAACATATGGTGCACATTAAAAAGCATAATGTAAACTCTTGCTTTCTTGCCTCTGCTCACTTGACTTCATAGAGGTATATCTACCAAGATTCATCATCTAGTTGCTAATAAATTGAGAAGTACTGATGGGAGACACACAAGAGAGGGCCCAAAATGCTGGAATCTCAAAAAGAGCATTAATAGTAGTATCACAGCTGGCCACTGTATTGATCGTCTCCCCACAGATAGACCAACCTGAACAGCTATGCACACACCCTATTTCACAAGACTTGGGGAAACCAGGTGTAAGTTCATAGTGCCTTGCTTTAGGATAGTAAAAAGAAAAGACACATTGAAGAAGGCAGAAAGGCAATTCACCTATGTCATCCTTGATCAACTTCAAGCAACTGCAGCTTGGAGCAAGGGAGACCCCTTGGGGGAAGGACAAAGGATTAAGTCCAGGACTTAGACTTGAAACCCAGTACCAGGCCCAGAGTCAGGCAGAACCTCATGACCCCTGCCACCAAGCCAGTATCTGCTGATGAGCTTTGAGAACAGTGTCAACCAGGTGGCTAAGGGACAGCTTGCACCTCTCATATCCCAACTTCAGGCTAGAGAGAGGGAAACAAGACTCGCCCTGAAGCTGACACAGGACTTCACCTTAGAGCTCAGTGTCAGGTCTACCCTAATGAAATCCAGCCACGGACAGAAATCAAGGGCCCCTATATTCAGGCTAGGTCAAGAGTCTCTAGGTTTACCCTGCCTTCAGGCAGCAACATGAGCCCTGGTGGAACAGAATGGTGTTCCAGGCAGTCTTATATTAGATCTGAGGCATAATCCCCCCACCAACTCCCCAGATTACACAGGTTCCTGAAACTGTAAAACCCTGATATGATCCTGTTTGGCATCAGCCTTGGTGGCCAAGAGTTGTCCCCAACACCCTGCCTTCGTCCTCAAGCAGGACAGTTATACCTAGGTCAGTGTTCACAAACAGAGCCTCCAGACCTTTCCCAACACCCAGTGGACACTTACACTATGGTGGGATGGACTTGTGATTTGGCTTGCGTCTCCACCAGCCATGTCATGGACCTGTGTGCAACACTGAGACTTTAAAACTTAGCCTAGCATGAAGACAGGCTCCATTTGGTGGGAGTATAGTAGGATAGTAATCATAGGACATTGTCTTGCAACTTAGTGCTAAGATGGTGAAAATGAACACTGGGAAGATACTAATGACCCTTGTCCCCAGGATAGTGCAGGTGTCGCAGGACCAGATAGATACATGCACCCCCAATCTATCAGAATTCTAGTCCAGTCAGCTTTGCTGTGGTTGGTTATAGCAGTCTTGAGTCATGAGTCCATCTCAGCATTAGGTAGCCCACAGCAGTGTTGGCCATGGGTCCTACACCAGTGCAGTACTGGTCCTAGAAGGCCTTGGGCTCAGGGCATAACACAGAGTTTGCATCACTAGTGGCCATGAGACTGCCCATCCCATTCCTCCACCTACTCAAGCTAGCATAATGTGGAAAGAGCAACCATAAGAAAAGGAAGTGGGCAACAAGTCATGGCATAAAAGCATGCGATTGGTCCCTCCATATCCAGCATTGGAAGGATCACCCAGTGTTTAACCACAAACCAGTGACAATGGATGAGACTTCCAGGCCTACCTGATCACAGAGAGAGTCCTGTGGAGGCAGACTACCCTTTTTAGGTACACCTCTGGTTTATGCTGAACAATGCACCATCCATAGACTTGAGGAAAATCTGGGATTGGGCTCCCCTCTAGTGCTGAAATAGTAACAGTACACTAACAGTAGACTCACGATATTTAGAGTGCCTCCTAGTGTTGATATAGTGAAAATGATGACAAATCGAAAATAAAAAGCCTGCTTAGAATTTCTGGAAAGACAGGGAGGGCTTGGGTCATATCTCAGTGGTACAGCATTTGCCTAGCATGTGTGAGGCACTGGGTTTGAACCTCAGCACCACGAAAAAATAAGTAAGTAGAGGTATTGGGTCCACCTACAACTAAAATAATTTTTTAAATAAAAAGACTTTCTAGAAAGAAGACAAGAACAAATGCCTGAACTTTCAATACCCAGATATTGCTGAACACTAACAAGCATCAAAAACTTTTATTTCAGGGAATCACGACCTCACCTGTCAAAATAAGTAACCAGGAACTGATTTTATAGTATCTAATATGGGCAAACTCTCAGATGGAGAATTTAAAAGAACTCTTTTAAGAAAAATCAGGAGATTCAATAAAAATACAGATAACAGATTGAATATTCTAACAGATAAAAAAACTCAATGAGGAGATAGAAGCAATTTTACAAGATCAAACAGAAATCTTTAAACTGAAAAACACACTATGCAAAATTTAAAACATAATAGAGGACATCAGTAGCAGAACAGATTAAATAGAAGAAGGAATCTGTGAGCACAAAGACAAACTATTTCAAAATACACAGATAGAAGAAAAAAGATGGACATCTGCATTCCCATGTTTATTGTATCACCATTCATAGTAGACAAGAAATGGAAACTTACGTGTCCATAATCTGATATGTGGATAAAGAAAATGTACATATAAACAATGGAATATTATTCAACCATAAGAAAGAATGGAACCCTGTCATTTGCAACAATATAGATGAACTGGAAATAATTATTTTAAGCAAAATAAGCCTGGAACAGAAAAATAAGTATCACATGATCTAACTCATTTGTGGAATTTTAAGAAGCTGATTTTTTTGAAGTTGAAAATAGAATACTAACCACCAGAGGTGGCAAGATTAGGGGGAGGAAGGGATAAAGAAAAGTTTATCAACAGGTACTAAGTTATAGTTAGACAGCAGTATGACTCTCTCGTGTGCTACTGCACAGTGGGATAACTATAGATAATGGTTATCACTGTATAGTTAGCTCTAAAAATAAGTGAACCACCAAGACATGAAAAGACAGAAGAAACTTACATGCATATACTAAGTGAAAGAAGACAATCTGAAAAAACTTACTTGTGGTATGATTCTGATTAACAGCAGTCCGGAAAAGGCAGAACTGTGAAGATTGTAAAAATACCCATGATTCCTGAGGGAGGGAAGAAAGGATAGGAAGAGCATGAGATTTTTACCCCATTGAAACTCTTCTAGATAATACTACAGTAGTGGTAAATGTTGTTATTTATGCATTTGTCCAAACTCATAAAATGTACATGACCAAAAGTGAACCCTAAAGAAAACTATGGAGTCTGGGTGGTTACAATGTGTCAATGCAGGCTCATCTATTGTAAAACACATGCCACTGTGTTATTGGGTGTCAGAAGTAGGTGTGTTGAGAAGGAGACAGAATTACATGGGAACTCTTTGCCTTTTCAACTCAATTTTGCTGTGAACCTAAAGCCACTCTTTAATTTTATTAAAATTTTTTAAAGGAAGGAAATCTGGGACTTTCCACAGCCTGGTTTTTCTCTCAGTCATGCCATATCTTCCCCAGTCACCCAGTCTACCCAAAATGTTCTTTAATTTGGGCTTTAGAGGCAGCTGAAGGTACCTGAAGGTACCTGGTCCATTATCAAGCATCACATTCTAAAAATACTGGCATTAGGGTCTGGGGATATAGCTCAGTTGGTAGAGTGCTTGCCTCACAAGCATAAGGCCCTAGGTTCAATCCCCAGCACCAAACAAAAAAAAAAAAAAAAAATCTGGAGTCAGAGAAGCAGATAGGACCATGACCCCAGGAAAGGCAAAGTAATGAATTATATCGAGGCTTATATGCTCGTGCTTTTGTAGGACAATATGGAATGATGGAGAACCACAACCTGTATGCGCTTTTGTGAAGGGTAAAAGGGATCCACATCTCAGGATTACCCTTTAAATATGGAACCCAAAGTAGTATTTTTTCCTGACAAGATCTCAATGTAAACTTCTCTGGTTTATAGTCTGTAATCATTTTATATTCAGCAAATTGATTGTACTTGGTGTCTGGCTCTCTGCTCTGATTCTCTTTGAACTTCTGTTGCTGACAGCTATTTAATATCTGACAGCAGTTCAGTTGCCCTGCCCATCTTCCTTTTTGGTTCATTTTGTAAATGTAGTGGTGACACAGTCAGATTTTCTTTTAAACTCCTATCTTTACCCTCAGATTCATTTGTTTCATTTCTTGGCCCAACCTGCAAATGCTCTGTCAGCTTTAAAGCAGATTGTCAATCTCAGTACTAATGATACATGGGACCAGACGATTCTGTGTTGTGGGCAGCTGTTCTGTGTTTATAAGAAACTTAGCAGCATCTGTGGCCTCTGCCTACTAAATACCAAAAGTGACCCCCTCTGTGTGACAACCTAAATTGTCTTCAGATATTGCCCAATGTCTGAAGCAAAACTTTCCAATAATTTACATTAAGTTCTCAAAGATTTCAATACTAAAGATGATTAACCAAAATAATGGGAAATGTGGAATGCTACAAAATTTCTTGTTTCAGTCCACCAATTACTATCCAATGAGATGTTATGCTCATATATGAATTATATATGTTTGCATATATATAATCATTAGTTTTTCATCATTACACTTTTTTGAAAGTCCTTCTGTAATGTTCTCCTAAGACAACAGAGAGATATCACAATTCACCTAAAGTGTGCTCTCCTACTTCATAGAATTTATTGAATCTGATCATTTATCATTAAAATGGTCAAGGAGTCAAGAATAGCTTTATCTATTCTTGATCTAGTCTATATCTACTCCATTTCCTTATGTTGATGAAGTGGGTACCTATCACATTACTCTTTCTTTTGTTTAGCATCACTTTGGAAATTTTTATCAAAACATCTAGTGAAGTACTATATGAGCAAAAATTTTGAAAATTTTTCCACTTAAAAAACTAATATATTTGTGCTTCTTGGATGAACTATACATTGCATTTAAAACAACTTTCTAAAGCATGCTTTCTATGAATTTGCAGTACGAACATCGATTTTTAATATTGTTACTCATATTGATTTTAGAGGGTCCATGTTAATGTTTTACTGGAAATGACAGTGATTTGTGATAGATCACACATGTAGTCTAAGACCTATCACTCAATCCTAATCAAATGCAAATAAAGTTGTTATTTTTGCCTTAGTTTTCTTTTAAGATAAACATGTGTAAAGTCTGATTTTCGTGTAGTTAGTTCAGTATAACCAAACAAATAAAATTTGCACAGTTAAGTAAATGCAACCCAAAGGATGATATCAGCTTGATTCTAATACACTTCACAGTAGCTCACTTCATTCAACCCATAAAACAAGAAGTATGTTAAACCATGATGACCCACTACTTTTCCTCAGCTACCTAAACAAAAAGTAGTTACAAAAGTATGCTCATAAAAAATATTCTCCTTAGAATCGGATTGAACAGTAGCCACCGTTTGGCCTCAAGTTCTGTTTGATGTCATACCAACATACTACTTAGCAAAGTGGGAGGGGAACAGATCTCTTAAAATTAAAAACTGAAATCATAACACATTTCCTTATGAGCACCTTCTGAAAGCAATATAAAGTAAAAGAGAATGTATAACTAAAACTGCTCAGGCAATCTATGTGGGTACATGTCATTGCCTTAGACCTCACATGCTGTGCTTAGAATCTGTACTTTGGGGGACAACATTGCATGATAAAGTGTAATCTGAATGTTTTACTTTTCTGTATGATACATTATACTGCTGCCTCCATGGTATTATTTTAGAAGACACAAAAGACTTCTCCAAATCCTGATACCTACTGATCTTAATTTCATTTGTTTATGATTTTTCTTTCACTTAAAATCAGAGGTCATTATGTTTATGAGTTCTGTGGAAGCAAATTTTCTTCTAGAAGAGAAAATTCAAGGGACTAGAAAAGGTATGAAGATTCTATTAAGACTAATTAACACAGGCCAGGAAAAACCAGAGAGCTGAAGATACAATTGGCCTATTTCACAGTCCCATCAGAGTTCAGCCAGGTGTGTCCAATTTAAGTATCAAGAACAAGCACACATTTGATGCTAGACTTTTATATGGGTTCACAGACTAAATAATTTTATACCACATTTAAATTGACCAACAACTTTCAACTCATTTTTATTAACAGGAATTTGCAAAAAATGTCCAGGGTATGGAACTTCATATCTGTACCTTAATATTTGATAACTGAAAAACAAATTCAAGTGACCTTCCAAGTATATTGTAAAATTCCAAGTTAATGAATTATTATTAAAATCATAAAGGGAATGTTTATATTTAGTTATTCTTGCCTTAACAGTCTCATTGTCTATGAACTAGTGGTTGGGCAGGTTGAATAGATGAAAGAAATTATCTGTTACACTCGCCGTGTTCTCTTTAACTTCCTTAACATTTATCTTGTAACACTATACAAGTTCAGGAGATCTAGTGTATAATCTGGAGACCACAATTAATAATAATGTATTCTTGAGAAATGCTGAGAGTGGATGTTGTGTTCTCATCATAAGTAAGGTAACTCCAAGAGGGAATGCACATGTTAATTAGTGAATTTAGGCTTTCCACACTTCATAGCTTGCTGTATGGGAAATATATACAATTTTTATCTGTCAATTTAAAAGTAAATCACAATTTTTCTTTTCACATCCTTTAATTACAGCTTCTGTTTCAGTCTCCCATATACTAAGTTTCACATTTTCTTTAAAAACAAAAGGGTAGGTATTGCCAGGGATATAGCTAAATGGTCGATTGCTTGCCTACCACACATGATCCCCTCATATCAACCTTTTGTATGATTAAGAAGCCAAGGATGTATTTTCTTATGGAAACTAACCTAATGTTTTCCACCTCCCCTGATGTTAAAGTTTAAGAATTAGAGAGCCATACCACATTGAAACTGCTTTGATGATTTTGTCTTTCTCTGATTATATCGATGTAATGGTTTCTAGATCTCAAGTGATTTGATTTTACAAATCAGAAAAGTGTTATATAGTAAGTTATCATGATGATATATGGTACCTAAGTGAATTCATCAGGGAAAACATCTGCAAAATTCAAACGTTCTACAACCCTGGGTTTTAATTTCAGCAATCTCAAGATCTGGCAGGGTGGGGGAGGGAGGTATCAGGCATATTAAACAAGCATCAAATCTTATAGGTAAACATTATAGAGTTAACCTACTTAACTGAGTTTGGGTTCTGACTCTCCCTCTCCCTTAAGCAGTTACCTCTTCACCTAAGCTGCTAGTTATTATTGTTACTACATTAATGAACAGAAAATTGGCCTTACAAACACATCAGAATAAAGGGTTGATGCTTATGATCTTCAAAAGAAAAAGAATATAAAGTTAGAATACCACATATTATTTTCAACCCAGAATCTTATATATACCCTTAAAACCACATGGAACTAGGTTATAAATATGACAAGATCAAGCAAATAGTTCTTTGATTTGCATTTCTTTTTTATGTAGGATTATACTTCCTTCTTTTAAGCAAGTCATTCATTACTTTATAGAATACATATAATGAGTTTAAAAGATAGATATTTTAAGCTTTGAAAAAATTAAGATGTTGTTTTCTGTGTTAGTCAGCTTTTGTCATTGTGATCAAACTACCTGATAAGAACCACTTATAGGAATAAAAGTTTATTTTGGCTCACAGTTTCATAGTCTATGGTCAGCTGACTCCATTACTCTGGGCCTGATTTGAGACAGAACATCATGGCCAATGGACATTGTGGAGGAAAGCGTCCCAGTAGCTGGGAAGCTGAGAGAGAGCAAGGAGAGAGAGGGAAGGAGAAAGAGAGAGAGTGAGAGAGAGAGAGAGAGAGAGAAAGAGAGAGAGAAAGAGAGAGAAGCCAGAGTTAAAATGTAATCAACAAGAGCATGCCCTCAATGATCTACTTCCTTCAACCATGCCCCACCTGCCTACAGTTGCCACCAAGTAATCCATTCAGATTTTTAATCCATGAAACGGATTAATCCACTGATTAGGTTATGGCTTTCATTATTTTACCTCTGTACATTCCTATATTGCATAGCATGAGTTTGGGGTCAGGAGGACACTTCATGTCCAAATCCTAACATTCTTCCCCTGGCTCCCAAAAGCTCATTTCCAATTCACAATGCAAAATGCATTCGGTTCATCTCCAGTGGTCCCCACAGTCTTAACACTTTCGGCATTGTTCAGGAGTCCAAGTCCAAAGTCTCCTCCAAGACTCAAGACAAACTCCTGGTTGTGAGGTCCTGTAAAAATCAAAAGCAAGTTATATGTATCAAATATATAATAACAGAGAATAAACATTCTCATTTCCAAAAAAAGGAAGAATTGAGAATAGAAAAAAGTGATGGGACCCAAACAAGTCGAAAATCCAGTTGAAAAACCAAGTGTGTAGCTCCACATCCAGCATCTGGGGCACAGGGCAACAGGATGTGATCTCCAAATGGGCGGCCCCTGCCCTCTGGTCTTGCCAGTTCCAATCCACATGGCCTCTCTCTCTTGGGCTGAGCCTGTCCACAGTCGGAAGCTTTCCTTAGCCAACTTTTCACGTCACTGGCATCTCATAATCCCAAGGGTATCTACTGCAGAATCGGCTTCCCTCTTACAGCTTCACATCACACCATATCAGGAACTGCCTTCGTGAATCTTGACCCTGCTATTTTCCCTGGTCTCCCAGCCCTTCCTTTGAAATCTTGGTGTAAGCCTTCATGACCTCTTAACTCTAGTATCCTGCATTTCTGAAGAACCAGAGCCATGTAGTGACACCAAGGTCTACAACCAGTTCCCAGAACAGCTAGGCCTCCTTGGACTACAGCTGCAGTAGTCTCTGTAATACAAAGCCGATCTCCCGCCCCTTCCATTGCACCACAACCTAACTTGCCAGTCTGAAAGCTGCTCTGCCCGCCCCTTATGCTGGAGGAATTTCTGGCCTTGGCTACAGCCATTTCCTGCTTCCCATGTTACATCCTAGCTTGTCAGTCTGAACATGCTAGCTAGCTATTGGTTCATCAGTCAGCTTGCAAGTATTCTCCTCTGCTATTGGTTCCTTCCAGCCCAGGAGATTCCAATATCTGGGAGAAGCATCCACGCCATCTTTCTCTTTCCCTTCTTTCCAACCCCTGAGCAGACACACTAGTCATCTGCATAATAAGGTTTCTTGTGTGAGGTCCTGTGTCCGTAGTGGATTTCTGGGAGCTATTGTTGGACTGCAACTTAGACTGGGCGTCGGAAGAGCTGGAGCCACAGCGGGTCCTGAGCTGAGCTGCATTTTTCCTTACAGTCTCTGAATGCTTGGACTGCTGAGCACAAAGAATTGCATCCTGGGGAAACAATTTCTTTGGTACCCCTGTATAAGCAGTGCGCCCCCATGGTTTTTTCTCAAAGAAGTTTTCACTTTTGTACCCTTATACATGTGATGGATATGTTCCTGCTGATTCCTTAGATGTCCTCCAGACGTTTTTCCTATTGTCCCTGTGAAAAGTACTTAGTGTCTCTTTAGTGGCAGTAATTTCTACAACAACTCTACCTTTCTTGATCCCAATTTTCCATGTGTTTTTTTTTCTAACCAAGCTACATTTTTTTCCAAATCCTTCCTCTCTACTTTTTGCTACTGATGCTTCACAGAAAACCTAGCTAAAAATTCCCAGGAATACCCATGCCCCACCTGAACTCTATGCTGCCTTGAAATTGCCTCTGAGAGATTAATTACTTCATCACCTTTAAATTCAGCCTATAGAGAGTCTCAGAACTTGGGCAAAATGTGTACAAGTTCTTTGTCAGAATGTAACGTATGGTGGCCTCCTGTCCAATTATCAATAGAGCTCTCAATCTCTGAAATCTTATGAGCACAGTCTTTACTGTGAGCATTCCTGCCAGTACTCTGGTCTTCTGAGCTCCCACCAGAATCGCCCAGTAAGCTCCAAATACAACATTCTAAGTCTTCTCCATTCTGCTTCTCCCAACGTTTCCAAACTCTTCCCACAAACCAGTTCCAAAGGCTTCTGAACCATATGGTCAGGTATTGTCACAGCAATGAACCCCACTTATTGGTAGCAATTTCTATGTTAGTCAGCTTTTCATCACTGTGACCAAAATATGTGACAAGAAAATTCTGGAGGATAAAAAGATTATCTGGGGTTCATGATTTCAGAGGATCAATCCACAGTTTTCCAAATCCAATGCTCTAGGCCCAAGGTGAGACAGAACACCATGGCAGAAGCACATGGTGGAGGAAAGCTGCTCAGCTCATGGCAGGTAGGAGAGAGACAGGGAGAGAGAGAGAGAGAGAGAGTTATGAACAAAAGAATATATCAATATATAGTCCCCAAGGGCACA
This sequence comes from Sciurus vulgaris, assembly GCF_902686455.1. Lineage (NCBI taxonomy): Eukaryota > Metazoa > Chordata > Mammalia > Rodentia > Sciuridae > Sciurus > Sciurus vulgaris. Next base: position 116,070,772 of record NC_136464.1, read on the forward strand.
ACTCCAGTAACCTACTTCCTCTAGTCAAATCCCACCTGCTTACAATTACCATTTAGTAATCCATTCAAATTTTTACCACATTAAATGGATTTGTCCACTAATTAGATTGCAGCTCTCATAATCTGATTATGCACCTCTGTACATTCGTGCATTGCATAACATAATTTTTCAGGGAAAATTCATATCTAAACCATAATATTCTCTAAGCAAATAGATAATATAGTTGAAGACAAAACCAACTCTATTTAATTTTCCACTTCCCATCCTAGCCTACCATCAAGCACAAATTAATTTGCTTTTCTAAGTCTTAACTTTATTTAAATTAGAGGTGTGATAAGGTGTATACAGTAAAGTGAGAGGTGGACCAGACCCAGCATGAAGAATGGTGATTTAGTGCCTGCCATTTTTTTTGTACAACTCTTTATCCTTATTCCAACTGGCTTCCAGTTATTTATTAAATACAGTTTTTTGGAGTGTAAGTTGAGAAGCCTGAAAAAAGTCTATAATGTATAATCATATTAATCTTCTTAAGAAATTTTATACTTACTATGGTGAATTACGTTATTCTGTTTATATACAAGGATTGCGAACAAATCTGATCTCTCAAACACCATCAGTGTAGGGCTGGAGTTGTAGTAGTAAAGCACTTGTCTAACACATACAAGGCACTGGTTCAATCCTCAGCACTGCTTAAAAAAAAATCTATGACTAAAAAATTTTTTTAAAAATATCAGTGGAAAATTAGAAAATAAGCAGAATGGTGATACAAAATAGATCATACTATGAGGAAACAATAGGTAATTAGAATTAATCATTAATCTGTAAAAATGTATTATAGGGGCTGGGGAGAGAGCTCAGTTGGTAGAGTGCTTGCCTCACATGCACAAGGCCCTGGGTTCAATCCCCAGCTCAATTCACTATAGCCAGATTGTGGAACCAACCTAGATGCCCTTCAGTTGATGAATGGATAAAGAAACTGTGGCATATACATACAATGGAATATTACTCCACCATGAAGAATGATAAAATTATGGCATTTGCAGGCAAATGGATGAAATTGGAGAATATCATGCTAAGTGAGATAAGCCAATCTCAAAAAACTAAAGGACGAATGATCTCGCTGATAAGCGGATGAGGACATATAATGGCGGGTAGGAGGGGTTAGTGTTAGGGTTAGGGTTAGGTTTAGGGTTAGGGATAAGGAGGGTGGTAAGAATGGAGGAAGGAAGGACTGTATAGAGGGAAAAGAGGGGTGGGAGGGGTGGGGGGAAGGGAAAAAAATAACAGAATGAATCAAACAATATTGCCCTATGTAAATTTATGATTTTTAATTTAAAAAAATTAATGTGCCAATTTCTTTATTATTAAAAACCAAGAAGGGGAAGTGCAGCTGGAGCACAGGAAATAACACTGTGTAATCCAAATAAAAGTTCCTGACTACCGAGAACGTTTAGGAGACACCTTTTATATTTGGATACTCTCTGAATTCCTACAAGTTTTTCCTTGGATGTCATTCCTCCTCAACTCCAAGCTCTTTGCTCTCTGCCCTCTGACCCTCCTGCCCCTGAATTTTGAGTGGGAATAAAGCACTTGAATTGAAAAAAAAAAAAAGAAAGAAAGAAAAGAAAAAAATGTATTATAATATAGATGTTTTGCTTTATATTTGTTTTGATTTCCTTTGCATGACCAACTGTTACTTTGACAAAGTAGCTGCTTACCAATTTTTAAAAAGATGAAAATTTCATTGCATTCTTCTCTAAAGTATTGTTACTATATTGATTTAATCCCTTTTAAACTTTTTTATAGGCAACTTTTAATAACAGTGCAACAAACAACAAACTAAATGTTTTTAATACCATAGCAATGAAATGTTGAGAATAAATATTTCATCAAATTGCAATGAAGAGAGTCATAAATTAATTCTTTAAGAATTCTCATCAGAGTATTCTTTATACTCTGATGTACTTTATACTCTGATGTACAGAGTATTCTTTATACTCTTAAATATCTCTACATATATCTATTTTTTTATTCATTTGTTTTTTATTTATACAAACTGCATTTTGATTCATTGTATACAAATGGGGTACGACTTTTTGTTTCTATGGTTGTGCATGATGTAGATTCATACCATTCGTGTAACCATACGTGTACATAGGGTAATGATGTCTATCTCATTCCACCATTTTTCATACCCCCACCTCCTCCCCCCCTTGTTTCCCTCTACATAATCTGAAGTTCCTCCATTCATCTCTTACCCACTACACCCCCACCCCCACCATTACACCCCCACACCCATTATGTATCATCATTCACTTATCAGGGAAAACATTCAGTCTTTGGTTTTTGGGGCTTGGCTTATTTCACTTATGATATTCTCCAATTCCATCCATTTATTTGCAAATGCCATAATATTATTCTTCTTTATGACCAAATAATATTCCATTGTGTATATATAACACAGTTTCTTTATCCATTCATCTGTTGAAGGGCATCCAGGTTGGTTCCATAATCTATAGTGAATTGAGCTGCTATAAACATTGATGTGACTGCATTACTGTAGTATGCTAATTTTAAGTCCTTTGGGTATAAACCAAGGAGTGGAATAACTGGGTCAAAAGGTGGGTCCATTCCAAGTTTTCTAAGAAATCTCCATACTGCTTTCCAGAGTGGCTGCACCAATTTACAACTCTACCAGAAATGTAAAAGTGTGCCTTTTCCCCACATCCACTCCAACACCTATTATTGCTTGTGTTCTTGATAATAGCCATTCTAATTGGAGTAAGATGAAATCTTAGAGTTGTTTTAATTTGCAATTCTCTAATTATTAAAGATGTTGAAAACTTTTTCATATATTTATTAATCACCTGTATATCTTTTTCTGTAAAGTGTCTGTCCAGTTCCTTGGCCAATCTATTGATTGGGTTCTTTGTATTTTTGGTGTAAAGTTTTGTAAGTTCTTTATAAATTTTTGAGATTAGTGCTATCCCTTTTAAATTTTGGCAATAATCAGAAAAAAGCTTTTAATTTGATTTTGGGATCTTTTAACCCTTTTAAAAATTCACATTGTTTCTTACTGGCCCAATTATCTATTACTGATCAAACTACCCCCAAATTTTAATGGTTTCAAATGAAAACTATTGCATTTTATCTACCAATATATTTTGGCTCTACAAGTTGGGCAGATCCCTGCTGGGTGATCCTTCTATTCTGTGTGGCATCGATGGAAGTTATTTAATGAAATTTAGTTTGTCTGAAGGGTCAAAGAGGGCCTCAGTCACACATCTGGAAACTTGGTGAGGGTGTGTGGATGTACTTGGGACTGTTAACCAGAATGCCAACATGCCTGGTGTGTAGGGAAGTTGAATTTTTTTTTTTACTTTTTCTTATGTAGCTCAGGGCTCCAAGAACAAGTGGTTCACTCAATTCCTTAATCAATTAATTCATGCAACAAATACTATTGAGTACCCAGTATGTACCAGGTACAGTATTAGATACCATGAGAAGCAGAGTGAAAGATTTGTAATTCCTCCACATTTGGAGCTTATAGCAAAGTATGAAATAAGATCTTTGAACAAGTAATAGCAGGTGGGGAAAATTGAGAAGTACTGAAATGAAACATTTGCACTAGGAATTTCTGTGTAGCTTCTTTCTCAGGGAGAGATAATTTATCATCACAGAAAAATATGCTATCAGGCAAAAAAAAATTTCTAAAAGATAGACTTTCTACTTCATTTGAAACTCATTTGGTCATGTTTTTAATAGTAAGTTGAGTAATGAAATTATGAAATCCAGTTAGTATAAGTACTTGAAGTCAGCCTTACATCTTGTCTGTCCTATAAGTGGTAGCTTTTTGTTTTAAATTAACTTAGGTTTTTAAATTAGAAGTTGTACTTTTGAGAGACCTTAACAGACAATAATTATAAAGCTTATAAACAAAATACAAAATGAAATTAACCAGAGTAAAAATATATTTGGTTTATATAATAGCTGTGAACCAAAAAGCATAATTTTTTGTAATCTCAAACCTTTACTTAGCTATATATTATACTTCTTGTTTATTTTAAGATTATAGTAATCCTTATAACAAAAACCCATTTTTTGAACTTAACTTTAAATGAACCTGAGTGGTCATCTTAACATGGAATAAGGTGAGAGGCAGAGTCTTAACTCAGGTGAGGAGGCCTCTTGACAAATCTTAGGTAAGGTGTTTTGCTTTTGAAATTAATCTTTATCTCTTTCTCAAATATTATTTTACAAAGTTTTTATATATCATTATTTGAGTCTATATGAATCAGTTAACATAATTTAACATTACATCTGGAACATGAATCAAACAATATTAGAGAACTTTTAACCCCCTTTTGTGGAAGAGTGGCAAAGTGTCTTCACATCCTATATAGTTAACCTTTAAATGAACCAGGCTCTTATTATTGTCTTTTAAAAATGTATTTAAGTTCCCATCCCAGTGTAAAGAATAACACAAAATTGTATAACTTATGACAGATTATTTTTATCTAATTTCAAAATATTAAATGACATAAATAGATTGCCAACTAAATCTGTTATTTTTATATAAGTCTGTAAGAGACCACTGTTACAGAGAACTTTAGTTTAGAGAACACCAACAGCTTGGTAAAATGTTCTCTTAAATCCTACACTTTAAAGACTTGTATATGAATACTTTTAGAATACAAAGAAGCCAATAATAGCACCACAATTACACTGATGTTTTTATATTAACCACGTATAACTTTTAAAGAAAAATCTTGACTTAGTAATGTAATGTAATACTCTAAAATAATAGTCATAATTTAACCAGAATTTTAAAAAAACTTAATTTCTTTAAGACTAGTTTCTCTAAATAATAAAACTTAACAGACACAAGAAATTATCTTGTTGATGAGAGCAGATTAATGTATTAAGAAATCCTTATTACTTTAATACTTAGAGGGTTAGACTTTAGTTTATATCAGTACCTTAATTTTTGACTTGTGTCTGGGAAAAAGGTCAGGTTTTTTTTTTTTTTTTTCTCTCAGCCCTTTTTTAAGAAACCTAATTAGGCTCCTGAAATGTAACAGATGTTTGTGAAAAGCCACTTTTTCTTATCAGTTTCTGTTAGCATGCTCCATACCAGGTCTTCAGCCTCATAGATTAGAATCATTCTTTTTAAAAGAGGAAAAAGCCTTAAATAAATTTAACTGTGGTAATTATATATAACCAATTTACACACAATTTTAAAAAATTTATTCTTTATAAATTTTTGTATAATTTACCTAGACATTTTACAAACTTTTACTCCACAATCTCTATCTAAAATCATTTTCTTTTATTTCCTATATTAAAATATATTTTCATACCTGAACTGACCTTTTTATATCTCTTGTTTAGTTACTGACCTCTTTCCAAATTTATATTTTGAAACCATCCTTATGAAATTTGAATTTAGACAAATTGCTCCACTTTATTGAGATGAATTACTTTTATTTTTATAGTATTTAATTGAAACCCAACTGAAACCTCTCACACTCTTTTTATATAAATCACACCTGACACAATCTTAACTCCCAAGTAACTCTTTTTGGTGAAGACATAGAAACAAAGCAATCTCAAACCTTTTTCCCATTTACAAATTTATGAAAACACATATAATGTTTAAATATAGATTTTTTAACAAACATATTTATGATTAATCGTATTTTCATTAAATCTAATTTATTCATTTTTAATTGTAAAAACCAAGGTATCTAACAAATGTAGCTAACACTATTAACCATCTCTTTCCTATTAAAGAAAAATCCTAGAAACAATGTATGTTACATTTTAGACATTTTATAGAAACCAACACTTAAATAATTGTCTGACCACCTAGAAAAATGTGAGTTAGTAATTTTAAAGACATCGTTATTTTTATCTGTTTACCAAATTCAGACTGAACTTCTTTTTTTAAGTTATGTAAACTAAAATATTTGGATCCATTTCTTAGTTAGGAGTGCTCATTTATCTCTATGTTGATTTTGAGACCATGTACATAACATATGCACACAAAAGATTATGTGGACACAATTTTACAATACGCATGTGTACCCATACACAAAACAGACAAAAAACAAAGGTTTTATAACTTTTTGTAAGTAGAGCTCCACAGGTAGGAGTGAATGTTACAGATGTTTATTAAAGTCTCTATTAGATTTAGCCAGTTAGAAATTAAAATAGAGCCAATCAGACTTTTACATTATGACTTAAATATAGAGCAGGCCTGTACAGTTGGAAATGCCAGATTTAAAAACCTAACAACCATGACAGATGCTGAAATCAAACATTTAGATAGTGGGTCATTATTCATTCTTGATGGCTATCCGACCTACTCCAAACATTGCCATGTCTATGTTCCTTTTAGGATTTTGTAAGAAGAATTTTTAATGTATTTGGGAGTTAACCCTTAAAAAATTTTGCATCTGCATAAAACCTCCGTAGCTACATAAAATAAGACTGATTAGAAAAATACATTAATTTAGGCATACAAGATCAAATGTGAATTCATCATAAAATCATGAGCTCAAAAATACGGAATCTTAAAAAACAGGAGTTCTTAAAAAAATTACACATTCACAATACTTTAGTAAAAGAGCATGAAAAACATCTTCATCAGTTCAGAGTTTACTTTTAACTTAGATTGAGTCAGTTCCGACATTTAAAGAATGTGAGAGTCTTTACAATTCCCAGGAAAAGGCTTTTAAGAAAAGGAAAACCTGCACATTTAGACTCTTTCCATTTTTTCTTTGGATCCTTACTGTCCCATGTTTTACACTGAGTTATATATAAACTCACTCCTCTCCTTCCTTTATCCAACATGTCTTTTCAGAAGTATCCGACTCACCTGACAAATGAAAAGTTCTGGGGTCCCTTTGGGGCACCAATTGCCGCAACTTGCAAAGTCATTAAATCAAGGACTGGATGGGGCAACGAAGGGGTGGAGAAAAGACAGACACACAAATAGAGAAAAAGCTGGGTCTTGGTGGTTGACTGCAGCCCTGGTAAGAAGGTAGTGACACACAACAAGCTCAGCATGTTTATTATACAGGTATAAACATCAAAATGATTTATGGTGAGAAGGTTTCTTCAAGGTAAACAGAACCAAAATCATGAGTATGAGCAGCCTAATTAAGATTATCAGTTTGTACCCATAACTTTCTACCCCCAAGCAGTTGGTGTCTAAATCTTAAGGTCAAGAACTGAATAGCTCAGTGGATGGCACAGAACCTCCTATTGAACAGGGCCTCATCATAAACAACTGGGCAGTCTCAAATCAATGCATTCATACTGAGAGTTCCCAAGAGAGGCACTGTCTCTGCCACAGGACAGTTCAAGACCCATAATTCAGTTGCCATTCCTGACAATGGAGTGCCACCAGGTATTTCCTTGCTTTATTCTAGTAATATTTTTTTCATGAACACATAAGCCATAAAATATTTTTTATATAAAATAAAATGTTTGGAGGAATTTACAATACAGGAAATGATACACATTACATTATGGAAATTAATTAAACATTCTGAAATATTATACTGCAACAAGATAAAATTTTCCTTTTTATTTGGTTTTAAAATTCAACATTAAATCTTAGTCATTTTTAAGTGTATGGTTCAGTAGCATTTAAGTATATTCACATTGTTGTACAATAGGTCTGTACAACTTCTTCTTACAAAACTGAAAGTCTATTCCCATTAATTTATTTTTACCTTCTCTCCCCAGCCCTTGGCAGTTACCATCCTACTTTCTGTTTCTGTCAGTCTCACTACTTATAGAGAAGAGAAATTATACAGTATTTGTCATTTTGTGACTGACTTATTTCACTTTGCAAGATATGCTCAAGTCTCATTCATGTTGTAGCATGTATTAGAATGTTTCCTTCCTAAGGTGGATAATATTTCATTGTATGTATATGCCACATTTGCTTTATCCATTTTTCTGCCAATGGATATCCACCTCCTTCTCGGTCATTTTGAATAATTCTGCAACGAACATGAGTGTGCAATTATCTCTTCAAGATCCTCATTTTAATTCATCTGAGTATATAACCTGAAGTGGGATTGTTGCTTCATATGGTAATTCTGTGTTTTTTATATTTTAGAGAACCAGGTAAAGTCCAAAAGTTTAAACTCACTTAAGACAGTCAGACCAGGGGATCAACTATGGAAATCTCAGAGAGGACCATCTGAATAGCCAAAGAACAAAGTGAACAATAATCAAATACTAAGCAACTAAAAATCCCTAATAAAAAAGACAATGCAACAGGATTCCAGGGGAGTACTGCCTTTATCACCAAAGGTCTTCTTTCTCAACCCCAGTCTTAGAAAACTTCATTTTCTTCAAAAGGATTTTTTTTTCTACCCTGAGTCTTTCAATAGATACCTTGTCCTTCCAGCTCCTAGCAATTTGAAAGAGCTCACATTTTCTTGTGGAATATTCTCTGTCCAAAAGTTATGATAAATGTAAAATTAATTTGGGAGTAAAAATATATTTCATCATAATATATTGATATTTAAGCATGAATTTGTTAAAATAGAATATAATTTGGCCATATGAAGGAACTACTGATACATGCTTCAACATGAACACCTCGGAAGCAATACGCTTAGTGAGAGAAATTCAATATCCAGAATAGGTAAGTTTGTAGAGACAGAAAGCAGGGTTTTAGTTGTTGAAAGCTGGAGAAGGGAACAATCTATATGGTCACACAGCTTTAATTTAGGGTGATAAAAATGCTTTGGAAATATATACGGGCAATGAAGGCACAACACTGTGAATGTACTAAGTGCTGCCGAATTTAAAATGGTTAATTTCATGTTAGGTAAATTTCATCTCTATTAAAAAATAATTTGTTGGGTAATGAGTTCTGAAAGCACAATATTATTCCACTATTTTTAACATGTAAAATGATAGATTCCATGCTCCTTGTTCACAGATTCCATTTTTGCAAATTTGCCCACTTGATAAAGTTTTTTAGTACCTGAAAATCGGTGTTCATGGTGCTCCCTCTTGATCATTCGCCAACATGAATAGAGTAACAAATATTGAGTTGCCCAAAGTGCACATTCCTGGATATGGTCAAACAAGGTAACACTCTACTTTCTTGTTCCAATTCTCATACTATTTAACAAGTGCCATTCTCAAGGTTATTTAGTGCATATTTTTTGCATTTGTGTACCTTTTGTTGGTTATTTCAGTCTTTAACTACAAAGCATGAGCACTGAGCATTCCAAGTGCAAGAAGGTTTAGGGAGAACATACCCGCTTAGACAAGCATTCCTCAGGCATGAGTTATAGTGCTGTTGGCAGTGAGTTCATGTTGATGAATTAGTCTCTATTAAATAATGCATCTTTGAACAGAAATACAGATAAAATAAAGCTGCATATTAATCAGTTGATGAAAATGTACTTCCCCAAGTATTTACCAGTTTGGTGTTCCAGCTGACTTTATAGAACACAACACCATGAATAATAATAATTGATCACATGTAAAAACAAATATATAGATATCAGTGAATATTGGTACATAGTAAGAACAAAACAGAATTTCCATGTAGATAAAAATTTACAACATACTCAGGATCCTGTAAAAAATGGGGCACTGCATTTTACTAAACAAGACACGATTTGAATTTCTATGTAGTTAGCCAAAGAATATGCACATGAACAAATGCTTTGGTGAAAAGTGGTACAGAGCATATAAGAAAAAATAAATTTGAAGGATCTCTAATGCATGCACTAAAACCAAGTATTTCATATTTCCTTTAATAGCAATACACAGCAGGCAACACACAAAAACATGAATTCTTATATAAAATACCATTTCAATAAAATATTTCTACAGAACAGGAAGGAAAAATGCAAAAACATGTATCATAAATGCCTTTTAGGAATCCTGAACCTAAGAACTTAGAAATCACCATTTTCAAAAACATGCAAATCATTATTCTCAAAACTTCATGTTCCTATGCCTTCACTTGAAGCCCACTGAGTCTCTTCATTGCTGCATCTACTATACTAAAAACTGAGGCAAATCTATTTGAACAATAAATTGCATTTCCTACCAACATGGGCATTATTGTGTACACATTTCTGAGATAATTTCACTCTTGTTTCTTGCTTTACAACAGAACATAGTTTTATCTTACTTTAACAAACATGTGTTCTTCCCTCCTCTTCTTTTGATGCCTATAGCCAACACCACATCTGCAACTTCATAGGAATTGTTTACATAGCTTATTTAGAGAGGTGTCCATAGGTTGCAACAGATTGCAATAGTCTCCTAGAACCTGAGAATCTTAACAAGTTTAGTCATTTGAGCCCCAAAACTGGTCCAAGATCAGGACTAGAGATTTATTGCTGTATTTTCTCTTTCCATGTACCTGCTAGATTACTTCTTATGCTTTAGAGGATCACAGTGTTGAAAAAAAGAAAGAAAGAAAGTAACACTCATGTTTTGCTCAATTTTAACTAGTGAACTCAAATTGCCAAGGTTCTTTAACACCAGCTCTAAAATTTTTGTCTATGGTACCACTTCACAATTCCTGCAGGAAGATCATGTTGGACACCTTTAACATCTTTCAGCATTTTTTGTTGTTGTTGTTGTTTTTGTTCCTCCTCCAAGTCCTTCATATTTCTTGCTCTGCAGCCCTGTTACATACTCCTTTCATGAAGACTTATCATTTGTCTTAAACCTAATGCTTTGGCAATATCTCTGTAGTTTTCAGACAATAAATAATGATAACACATTTAAATCTATAATATTGGGGAAATAATGAAATCCTATACCTTGAATCATCTGTGCAAGCCATCATTTCTAATTTTTCATAGTTACCAAGAGACATGATACTAATCATTACTGTATTCTTTTCTTTTCCTTTTCAAAAATATTTGGTTGTCATGATCAAACACTACAGAATAGCATTACTGCTATAGAATAATATTTTTCATCTTCTCAAATGACTTATATCAATAGTACATGATGATATTTTTAGGCGTTTTGGGTTTTTTTTAATAAGGGAGTTGTTGGTGACAACATACCAATACATAATCAAAAAACCTCATAAGAATGTAGTAGGAATAAAATGTGATAATATTCACTAAATGCTTTTAAACTGATAAGTACTACACAAATTAGATGATTTTCCATGGCATCATGATCTATTTTATTTTATATATAACTGGTATCTTCCCTAAATTAAGTGAGGAAAACTCCCACAATATTTATCTGTCTGGTTTCCTCTCCATTTCCCTCAATGGAAGCTTATGAAATTGCCAAGGCCAGTTCTCAAGACCAATCTAATCAAAACTTCAGAGTTTGGACCCAAACACTAATTTTTGTAAAAGCTCTGGATGATGAGACAGCTGAGTGCTAAGCAGAATATAACCATGTCAGGCAGCCCTGGTCACAGCACTGACCTCTGTCTTCTACATGAATTAACTGAGAATGCTTTCTGTGTTTAATTTGAAATACAATCAAAGCTTATGACTTTAGATAGTCCCAAGTTAAGAAAACAGCCTTCTTTGCCTAATAAATAACTTTTCTTTATTCAAGAATTGACATTTGTGAAAAAATGCTCAGGACTTCTGCTTTCAGGGTCTTATTATCCTCTCATTTCACATATTGATCTAGAATTCCTCTTTGATCTATATCTAATCTTATTTTTACCAATATACTGCATATCTGCCTATTACTTTTAAACATAGTATATTATTTTGCCTTAGATGTTCTTTGTAAAAGGTTTGATCTACCAGGCAAATGGCACCTTAAAATAGTCTTTGGGCTTGGCAGATACCAACCTAGATCTGTGTCATTTCTCTTAAGTGTTCTCACCTTGGGAAAACAATGTAATCTTTCTTAAATAATATCTCTTATCTTTAAAATGGAAGTGATAGTACCATGAATCTCACAGGGTGGCTATGAAGATTAAACAGAACAGTGTGCTTGAAAGTAGTTTGTAAACTCTAGAGTTCTAGGAAAATGCTAAACTGTGTGAAAGCTGAGACTAGAAACCAAGTCATGTAATTCCTGAATCCATGTGCTTTCTACTCATGCTTCACACTTTAAAACCATATGCTAGGGTAGACTTGTGGGAAACCAACCTTATTTCTAGCAGAAGTTGAAAAGTCAATCCTTCATCAGTGACTAAAAGAAGAAAAACACTGAAGGAGCAGCAGTCATGTTTTATGTCTTTATGTATTTGTCTCTCTCTCTACAATTTCTTCTGTCAATCACTTCCCAAAGGCCAAACAAGCCAGAGGCAAATGTCTTGCACCATCAGTGGTCACTTGAATAAAGAATATGAAAGTAACTGATAATGTTACCAGGGCAAACCGTGAGGATATATCATACTCATTTACACTTTTTGCAATATGTTTAAAACTCAACCTAAAATTGCTCATACATGAGATTTTTTACTTATGATTCCCACTCCATTCTTTTTCATTGATGCATTGTGATTATACACATTATGCCACATTCATATGTGCACATAGCATAAATCGATCAGTATCATTCTCCAGTACCTTCCCTTTCCCTTCCTTCCTCCTTCCTCCTGATTCACTTGCTCTACTCTACTGATCTCCCTATTGTTATTATTATTATTATTTTAACTAGTGCATTCTAATTATATATGTGGGATTCATTGTGGTGTATTCATACATGGACATAGCTAACTTGGTAGATTTCATTCCTTAGTACTTCCCCATGCCCTTCCTCCCTCCCTCCCCTTCAATTTTCCTTTACTATTCTCCCTTCTATTTTTGTAAGATCCCATTTTTTATTCATTTTTCTTGGTTCTCTCTCTAACTCCCACATGTGAGAGAAAACCTTAGACCATTTGGCTCTCTGAGTCTGGCTTATTTCACTTAGCATGATGTTCTCCAGTCCCATCCACATACCAGCAAGTGACATAATTTCTTCTTTATAGCTGAATAAAATTCCATTGTGTATACATCACATTTAATTCATTTATTCATCTACTGACAGGCACCTAGTCTGGTTCCATAACTTGACTTTTGTCGATTGTTCCATTGTAAACATTGATATGCATGTTTCACTATAGTATACTGATTTTAGTTCTTTGGGATAAATACCAAGGAGTGGGATAACTGGGTCATGTGGTGGTTCCATTCCTTGTCTTTTAAGGAACCGCCATAAACTTTACAAAATTATCTACTCCATCTTAAACAACTGTTTCATTTTGTTTTCTGTGAGGTTTCTTTTTCACAACTTAAAATTATACCAGAAATTACTAATTTTGTACGATTTTAAATGACACGATTTAAAAATAGACAAAATAGAAAAGGGCATTGTGTTGTGATATGATGAAACAAAGCAAAACTCTAAAGCATAAGATGGGAATGTTCCTTTTCTTGCACATGCCAAGTCATTGCTTTCTGAGAGGAACCACCATTATCAGCTTCACACAAAGCCTTCCAGGGTTTTGTTTGTTTGTTTTTGGCATAAGAAAGCACACATATGGGCACTCACATTTTATGATGTTCTATCTGTGTGTATGTGTGCTCTTTATTATCTATTTCTGCTGGAAAGTTTAATAAAAGTAGAATTTCTGAGGACAAAAAGGTATATTTTACAGATGATTTTTTTCAAAATATAAAACAACAATCATACCTAATGTATGAAAGTAAGGGAAGAATGAAGAAGGGAGAGAGGGCTAAATAAAAGAGAAGAAGGGTAGAAAAGTAGAAACTTCTACAGCTCCTGGATACAGAGGACTCTTGAGAATATTTTTGAAGCCAAATTCACTCTGCCTTTCTGCATTTAGGTGACCAAAAACTTCTATGCTTTTCCTTAGGATAATTCAAATACAGTTTTTGCACTTGCAACTGGAAAGGTTCTAACCAGTAATAATCTACAAGTTTATGAGGCCGAGACTGTGGTCTGAGGAAACCACAAGTGGACACGGGTTTTCCCCACCTTTGTTCCAATCTCATTTCCTTGATGTTGTCCTTGAAATCGGGTGAAGGTCCCCTTTACCACTGTGGTTTCCCACTGAGGATGCTTTCCCTGGGTGTATTATGATGAAATCTCATTGCACTGAAGCTGCACTGAAGTCCTTCCAGAACTCTCAAGTCACAACACATCCGCTTTCACACTTTGTGATGGTTAATCTGAATTGTCAATTTGATTTGATTAAGAAATGCCTAAGATTAAGAGGCTTCTGGGAGTCTCAAAGAGGGTATTAGGGTGTTTCTTGGAATAACTGGCATGTGGGATAGCAATCTGAGGCAGAGACCCACCCTAAGTGTGGGAGCACAGTTCAATAGGTTGGAGGTTTGGATGGAGCTTTAGTTGGAAGAACAAAAAAACAGCAGCAGATGCAAGCTTGATGCTTCTTGAGTGGGTTTTTGATTGCTGTTGTAATTGACAGGATATCCGACTCCAGCTCCTTTACTCTTCCAAAGCAGACTCTGCCCAGTGACTCTCCAGGGAGTTTCCAGGCCTTTAGTCCAGAACTGGAGCTGCATCATCCATCCCTCTTGTTCCAAAGTTCCAGCTTTTGGACTGAGCAGCTAGCTACTGGTTCCTCCTGCTCTCTAGCCTAAAGGCAGCCATTGTGGAACTATTCTACTTCTGGTTGTATAAGTCAATCCAATAAATCCCCTTTTCATAATCTATATATTATATATATGTATATATATAATAATCATATATATATTTCATAATCAAATATATATATATGTATATATATTCTGTTGGAGAACCCTGACACACTTGTTCACAAAAAATGTCCCTTGCACTTGCAGTTTGACCAAGGAATATATACCCTACCCACTTAGAATCTACTCATCATTCCTTGGTCTTAAACTCAAATGAAAAGTGTATCTAGCTGGATTATCAGTCAACTGATATATAATTCTGTTCCCTACAATTTCCTCCTTTGCTTTCTCAGCATGCCCTTCTTTTATTCAATCCTTTTTTTTCCTCTTTCCAGTGATTCTTCAATCTTCAACTGAGACTTGTCAATACAAAGTTTGTGTATCGCTTTGAAGTGTTCGTTGCTGCAATAAATATCACTAAACATTTTCTCCAAAAGGTGACCTTCAGAAGGAATGAATCCCATAGATCCAGTATGTGTCATTCTCCACAGTGCAACAGTGACATTTGCCTAACAACATAAACTTAGACGACAGATTTATTCTGTCATCACAAGCACAAACATACACCAAGTGTACTAATTCCAATTGAAAATGACACAGCTGTGAGTAAGAGACACAAAATCAAAAATAATCAGTGAAGCACATACCCTTAAAGGGTACTTCTATTTTAAAAAAAAAAATATGACTCTGACAATTTTATTTAACAAGTTTAACAGCTATTTGGTTTTTATATTTGGCAAGTTCCAAAATACTTAAAGCACTTCTTCAGTGTATGATACATATTGTTCAAAAACTGTATCACCATTATGATTATTTCTCCAATTTAATTTTATCCAGTGTAAATAGAAAGGTGGGAGAATTTGCTGAAATTATAGCAGGCTAATTTTATAGTATTGCTTCATTCTAAAACACAGATGTGATGCTTACTAACCCTATCTCCTAAACATTAACATTTTTAGGGAAAAATCTTTAATTAAATAATATCTGATTAGTTGCCACAATGGCAAGGTGGATGGTTTCTTTTCTGTGCCTTACTTTGGGCTGATATGGATTTTGTGAATGTTTGAATTACAAATACAAATACAATGGAAAGTTAGAATGACTGGTATCTCTTCAAGTACTGTCAGGTCTAACAAGGTCAAAATTCAGAAGCTACTGAGTTGATATCCCTGAATATTTTTTCTACTATGAAATGATAAAGAAACAAGTCAATGTTCATTTCAGACCACTCACCAGAAAGTGATGAGCAAAGATGTGTAAGAAAGAATCATAAACTATAAAGATAATTTATTAAAGAAATAAATATTGGTATGATCACTTAGAGTGAATCCAAGTAATTTTGATAGGTAGTATCTCTCATGTGGACAATTTTCGAACATCAGTTGTTCCACTGTGTCCTGGAGACTTTTGCTAGGCTCAATAGCAAAATGTGATTTGAGAATTCCAGGAAAGATGTGCTGAAGGGATAAGTGTTTTGGCAATAAATGGTTTATTAAATTTACAGGTAGTGACGTACATATAAAAATCTGAAGAAAATAAAACACATTTTTAACATTACGACATAAAATACTTCAAAGACACATTCATAAATGTGTGCCCGCACTAGTGTGTTTAATATTGAGCAAGATAAACACATCAACCTGCTAAATAGCTTTTAACTCTTTTGTACTTGGAATATGAGCTATTTTGTGATAACAAAAAGACATAAGATCAATTTTTTCATTCATATATGAATTAGTTGGCACGAACCCAACTAATGTATAATCATAAAACTCTAATAAAAAATTTAAAAATAGATGAACAGTTTAATTATGACATGCTATGAGTCACTTTTCTTTATATGTAAAATCAATTTTGTTAGTGTTTATAGCATCTAGTGAAATTTTAAGTAATAATGTAGCAAATATCTCATAATTAAGGAGTTTAGCTTTTTAATATTTTAGAAAAGTATTAACAGCTTCAATCTGAAAATTTATGATCATATCAATACATCTCTAAATTTCTCATAAAGTAAATTAAGCATCAGAAAATGAAAGCAGATCATGAATGTTTCAACAAAGTGGAAATTGTTTATGCTCAAATCCCACAAAGATCAGAATCACTATTGTGAATCAGGTTCTCCCATTACAAATTCCAGGCAACTGCTGTATTTCTAAAGGCTAGGAAATCCTAAAGTTTCATTGCAAATAATCTATAAGTCACTGTGTTCTATTACAAACTATAGCACAAATGAAAAGAAAAAAATCTTTGAGTAAAACAATGTTAAGGTGAAATCACTTTTCAGTCTATGGAGCTATGGTATCCAAGGCAACCCAGTGTGACTACATGGTAAAATTGACATAAACCATCATGGGTAAATGCAGAGAAGAGTTTATAATAGTAAATAGACTACTATTGTCAATAGTCTCATGGATTGAATATGCGTGTACGCCAAAGCTCCTATGTTAATAATGCTTGAATGTTCAGAGGTGAAATGTTTGCATTGTGAGAGTGTAACCTAATCAGTTCATGCTACTTTGAATGGACTGGGTGGTAGGCAGGTAGGCTTGGCTGGAAGAGGTAGGTCACTAAGCGGGGCCCTGAAAGGGTTCATCTCCCCTGTGACTCCCTTCCCCCTCCCTCTCTCTGCTTCCCAGTCATCATGTCCTAAGCAGATTTCTTCTGCCTCACCTTTCTCAAATGATGTGCTTCTACCTCACCAAGGGCCCAGAGCAATGAGTCAGTCAATCATGGACTAACCCTCTGAAACTGTAAGCTAAAATAATCTTTTCCTCCACTAGGTTTTTCCTGTCAGGTATTTTCGTCAGAGCAATGTGAAGTTGACTAACACAGAAATTGGTGCCAGGAGTGGGGTCATTGCAATGACCATTATCTGACCAGGTTGTTCAGAACCATTTGGAACTGGTTTGAGGGAGGAGTTTGGAAACGTTTGGACATGCAGGCTAGACAAGCCTTACAATGTTGTAAGTACAGCTTAATTGGTGATTGTGGTGGGAGCTCAGAAGACCAGAATGCTGATAGAAATAAGAACTATGCTCATGAAGTTACAAAGGGGAACAAGGACTCTATTAGGAATTAGACTAGTGACTACTCATGTTTTATTTTTACAAAAACAAAACAACAACAAAAAACAAAACAAAACAAAAACACGTCTACATTTTGCCCATGTCTTGAGGCTTTGTGTGAAGTCAGTTTAAAGATGGAGTAATTCATCTTATGGAGAAAATTTCAAGGCATCACAATATTGAGTCAGTGGCAAGGATTTTTCTGGCAACTTTTAGACAGATTTACTGTGAGAATCAGGAGCAAAAGCAGAGCTCAAGGATTTTTAAAACTTTCTGTTTGACCAGAAAAGTGAATATAAAACTGAGGCCAAGGAAGATGTGGTTGTTAAAAATATTACAGTCACTGAAGAGATGTTTGAGAGCATCAATCAGGAATTTGCAAGACCACACCCACTGCAGGATCCAGGATATAAAAAGGAAATTCCTGTGAGAATAAATAATGGGGGTGCCCTGTTTATACGGGAGAGAGAGCTAGGAAGTTAATTCACTGTGGTCAGTAATCCAGGCACTCAGAGACAGCTTTAGCCATGATTCTAGGAGGCCCAGCTATTGCTTGAACTGGTGGCAGATGTTGGTGTCTCACATCCATGTGCTACTGCTTCTGCAGAAATACAGGATGCTAGAGTTAGGGAGTCACTGAGATTTCAGTGGAAGACCTGGAAGGCTATGCAGAGTAGCAGGGTTGGAATCCTTGCTGGCTGCCCCTGAGAGGATGATGCATAAAGCTGTGATGGTGAAGCTGAAGCTGAGATTACAGTAACATGGACTGTTTGCCAAGAAAAGTTGCTGGCTGTGGAGAAAGCCTGGATAAAACGACAAACCGAAGGGGTGGGGCTGCCCAAGTCCTTTGGAGGAAACTTCTTGCCACCATATGTCCTAGCAATGTCACAGGGCCTGTTTGCCTCGCTGGTTTTTGGTGTTGTTTTGGTCCCTTCTCCTTTCTGGGCATGTATTCCTCCCTTTTGGAATGTGAATGCTTACTCTGTGCCACTCTACATTAGATACATGCAACTTATTTTTTGATCTTGAGTCTCAGATGAGACTTTGAACTTAGACTTTCAGGAAATTCCAGAAGAGTTAGGACTGTGGAACTCTTGGAGATGAATTAAAGGTATTTTGCACTGTGAGATGGACAAAATTTATGGGGGCCAGGGGTAATATGTTATGGTTTGAATACAGGGTGTCCCCCAAAATCTCCTGTGTTAATGCAGGAGTGTTTGGCGGTGAAATGATGAATTAGGTGAGCTGTAAACCAACAAGTTCACCTTAGTTTGAATGCACTGACTGGGTGGTAACTGTAGGCAGGTGCAGCATGACTGGAAGAGGTGGTTCACAGGGAATGTGCCCTAGAAAGGAGGATCATCCCTGCAGCCCCTATCCTGTGCGCGCGCGCGCTCGCTCGCTCTCTCTCTCTCTCTCTCTCTCTCTCTCTCTCTCTCTCTCTCTCTCTCTCTCTCCTTCCTGACTTCCTTGTCCTGAAAAGCTTCCTTCTGCCCTGGCCTTCTGCTAGGATGTTCTACCTCAACTTGGGCCCAGAGCAATGGACTTGTCCAACCATGGGCTAAACCTCTGAAACCATGAGCCAAAATAAACTTTCCTCTCTAAGTTGCTCTTGTCAGGTATTTTTGTCACAACAATGCAAAGATCACTAACATGAATAGTAAAAGTCTATTAAAATAGTAAGAGACTATTATGATTAATAGTATAGGAGTCTGTAATAGTAAGTAGACTATTATTTAGCTAATTTGAGAATTTCTAGCAGTACATCCAAAAAAAGGCATTATAAAAACATTTTTTCTTTCTGAAGTTTTACCTAATCATTATATATTTGTATAGCAAGTTTGCCCAGTAATGATTTTATGAGCCTACTTATAAGCACAATACATTGGACAGTACAAGTTATAGTTTGGATCTAGAACGTTCTCAAAAAAATCTCATGGGTTAGGTGATGCAACAATGTTCAAAGGTGAAAAGACTAGGTTATAAAAACTGTAACTTCATCAGTGGATTAATCCATTCTGCTTTCAGAATTCATAAAACTCTTTCCTTTCTATTCCCTTCTAATTTGAATGGATTGCTGGTTGATTATTGTGGGCAGATGGAGGTGTGGCTGGAGGAATAGGTCTCTAGGGGAATGTCCTTGGGGACTGTGTCTTATTGCTGGCTCCCACCTTCCACCATGATGTTTCTGCCTTGGAGCCAGCAGATGGTGGAGTAAACCCCTGAAACTATGAAGCCAATATAAGCTTTTCTTCCTCTAAGTTGTTCCTGTCTGGTATTTCAGTACAGTAACAAAAAGTCAACTAACAGTGCATTACTTGAAGAAAAAAATACTTAAAAATTTTTCACTGAACTGTCATTATTGGTAAAAAGTATACATATAAAATTATATGTATGATACACTTTAATTCTAATTTACAGGTAACAAGTATTATAATTGTTTTAGCATATAGATATTATTTCCATGTCTCCATTGCACATGAGTTGTGTATTATGGAATTTACCTCATATTTTTATAAGGAGTTGCCAACGTGTATATTTCTGCCACTATTTAGTGAATATTTTGAAGTCTTGGATCACAACTTTCTCATTATTGCATCTCTTCAATAGCATCTGGTCCATGTAGGCTTTCAGCCAATGTTAAATGAATGTATGATCTCTTCACAGTCTGGCTTTTTTTCCTTATTAAAGCAAAATTCTGATGGCTATTAAAATAAATTTTACTCTTCAGATAAATGTACATTTTAATGTGAGCATCAGTGAACTGCATCAGTGACTTTTGCTTCAGAATTCATAAAACTCTTTCCCTTCTTTTCACAATCTATAGTCAGGAAAATAAAGCACTTGCCTACATAACAATGACCCCTCCACCTACTGACCAGCCTACAATCAAAAATATTTGTATCATTCAATAAAAATCTTTACGTTAGGATCCTGTGTCTGACACTGAGAAAATATATGAGGTAATAGAAACCCACTTTTTTCACCATCCCTTAGGGCAGAATAAACACACAACTAAATATTATATGAAAAGCTTTCTATACTTAAAAGTTCTGAAATTGTTTTCAGTTTGTCTTAACTGGCCAGTTCCACACAGAACTAATCATCTGTAATTTATAATTGTTCACCCTGGACAGTTATGCCAACGATACCACCACTGTTTATGTACAACAGAAATCCACCCCCTTGGTATTATTTTTATGGGAGTTTTCAAACTATACACAATGAGTCATTCTTAGTACTTTATAATACTGATAACCCAAATTTACTTACCTGAGTATCCACAACTCATGTAGCCTCATCACTTTGATATGTAATACTAATCATGATTAAATTCACATTAAATGAATATTAATTGTTTATATCTAATGCTTATTTTTGTTAAAACAGCTTGAATCCTATCCTACATATGGGGGAAATCTAACCTCTCAATATTTTTCTCATTCATTTTCATTTCCAACTTCAACTCTGTTTCTGCTGAATTGTTATTGACAGACTCATGTCCCATTTATGAATGGTCCCTTTAGCCACCTGGACCCAAAATAGTCCACTTTCCTTCTTTTCCCTGACAACACACACACACACACACACAAATAAAACAAAACAAAATCACAACAACCTTACCAGAACTGGTGTATAAAATATTTTAACGAAGATTGCAGAATACAATGGAGGTTTTATTTCACAACAACTTATAAGAAAACACTACACATCTATAATGTTCCTTATTCATTTCAACCACTAGAATTTTTTCAATCATTTAATTTTTAATAGATAATATATTCTCATTGCAAAAGATAGAAAAATGTGGAAAGGAATCTTTCCCAGCCTAATCCTCCAGATTATTTCCCCAGAAATAACCACTATTATTGATTTCTTATGTCCCCCCTATAGATAGTTCTTATTAGAAGTAGTATTTTCACTGACCAGTCCTTCTTTTTAATAGTCAATGAAAGGCTCTCTACTCCTCTCCCATAATATTTTAATGAAAATGGATAATCTTTATTAAAATCAAAACTGTACATGTTTATCATGTACAACATGATGTTTTGAAATCTGTTTACATTGTGGAACAGCAAAATCAAGGTAATTAATATCTGTATTACCTCACATATTATTTTTTGTGGTGAAAACTTTGCTTTTAGCAATTTTCAAGAAAGCAATCCATTGTTACTAACTACAGTAATTCTCCTTGACCCATAATTTTACTTTCCACAGTTTTAGTTACCTGCAATCAACTATGATCTGAAAATATTAAATGGAAAACTTAAGAAATAAATAATTCAAAAATTTTAAATAGCATGCTGATCTGAGAAGTATGATAAAATTGAGTGCCATTTTGCTCCATTCTGAACAGTACATACATCGTCCCTTCGTTCAGTGTATCCACCCTACTTATCCTATCTGTTCATCAGTGACTTAGTAGTCATCTCAGTGATCATGTCAATTGTCACATTATCACAGTGTTTGTGTTCAAGAAACCCTTATTTTACTTAATAATGGCCCCAAAGCACAAAGGTAGTGATACTTGAATCCACCATATGATAAAGAGAGGTCATAAATTATTTCCCTTAAGTAAGTGAAAGTTTTTGACTTAATTAAGATCTATGGTAAGAATAAGCTACGGGATTCCATACGACACCAGGGCTAACTTGGAGGCTCAGTTCATAAGGCCAGCTTGGGACTTCTCAGGATAAAGCAGTGTTCAGACTGAAATCATTTTCAGTCTGATAACTTGTTTTTTTAATTTTGTATTTTGTGATAAAATCATCATAACATAAAACTTACCATTTTAAAGTGTATAATTCTGTGGCATTAAGTATATTAGTAATGCCATACAACCTCCACCATTTTATGGTCCAAATCAAAACCCTGAACCTATTAAGCAATCCCTTCCCATTCTCTTTTCCCCTGCCTCCTACAAACCAAAAACCTGATTTTTGTCTCTGTGGACTTACCTATTCTGGATAGTTCATGTAAATGGAATCCCAGTATTTGTGACCTTTACCATCTGACTTCTTTCACTAAGCATAAATTTCTCAAGGTCCATCCACTTTGTAGCAAATTTCATTCCTTTTTATGGTTAAGTAATATTCTATTATATGGACATATGACCTGTTTACCCATTCATCCACTGATGGAAATTTAGGTTGTTTCCATCTTTTTGCTATTGTGTAGAGTGCTGTCCTAAACATGTGTACAAGTTTTTGTTTTAAAATCTGCTTTCTAATGTTTTGAGCATGAAGGGGTGTTGTATTTTGTCAAATGCTTTTTCTGCGTCAATTGAAATAACCATATGATTCTTATCCTTCAGTCTATTGACATGATGGATTACGTTTATTGATTTATGAATGTTGAACCATCCTTGCATTCCAGGGATGAACCCCACTTGATCGTGGTGCACAATTTTCTTAATATGTTTTTGGATATGGTTTGCCAATATTTTGTTAAGGATCTTTGCATCTATATTCATCAGGGATATTGGTCTAAAATTTTCTTTCCTTGATGTGTCTTTTCCTGGTTTGGGTATGAGGGTGATATTCGCTTCATAGAATGAGTTTGGTAGGGTACCCTCCTTTTCTATTTCCTGGAATACTTTGAGAAGTATTGGAATGAGTTCTTCTTTGAAGGTCTTGTAGAACTCGGCTGAGAATCCATCTGGTCCTGGGCTTTTCTTGGATGGTAGATTTTTAATGGCTTCTTCTATTTCATTGCTTGATATTGATCCGTTTAAATCGTGTATGTGCTCCTGGTTCAGTTTGGGCAGAGCATATGTTTCTAGTAATTTGTTAATGTCTTCGGTACTTTCTATTTTGTTGGAATACAGATTTTCAAAGTAGCTTCTCATTATGTTCTGTATCTCAGTGGTGTCTGTCATGATTTTTCCTTTTGCATCATGTATTTTAGTAATTTGAGTCTTCTCTCTCCTTCTCTTTGTTAGTGTGGCTAAAGGTTTATCTATTTTGTTTACTTTTTCAAAGAACCAACTTTTTGTTATGTCAATTTTTTGAATAATTTCTTTTGTTTCAATTTCATTGATTTCAGCTCTGATTTTAATTATTTCCTGTCTTCTACTACTTTTGCTGTTATTCTGTTCTTCTTTTTCTAGAGCTTTGAGCTATAATGTTAGATCATTTAATTGTTCACTCTTCATTCTTTTCTGGAATGCGCTCCATGCAATGAATTTTCCTCTTAGTACCGCTTTCATAGTGTCCCAGAGATTTTGATATGTTGTATCATCATTCTCATTGATCTCTAAGAATTTTTTAATCTCCTCGCTGATGTTTTTTGTTATCCATGTTTCATTCAATAGCATATTATTTAGTCTCCAAGTCTTGGAGTAATTTCCTTTTTTTATTTTGTCATTGATTTCTACTCTCAGTCCATTATGATCTGATAGAACACAAGGCAGTATTTCTTTTTTTTTTTTTTTTTTTTTTTTTTTTTTTTTTTGCATTTCCTAAGGGCTGCTTTGTGGCATAACACATGGTCTATTTTTGAGACGGTTCCATGTGCTGCTGAGAAGAAAGTGTATCCACTCGTTGATGGATGGAATGTTCTATATATGTCTATTAAGTCTAGGTTATTGATTGTGTTATTGAGTTCTATGGTTTCTTTGGTTGGATTTTGTTTGGAAGATCTATCTAGTGGTAACAGCGGTGCATTAAAGTCACCCAGAATTATTGTGTTGTGGTCTATGTGATTCTTGAAATTGAGAAGGATTTGTTTGATGTACAGGGATGCACCATTGTTTGGGGCATAAATATTTACTATCGTTATGTCTTCCTGATTTATGGTTCCCTTAAGCAGTATGAAATGTCCTTCTTTATTCCTTTTGACTAACTTTGGCTTGAAGTCCACTTTATCTGATATAAGGATGAAAACCCCAGCTTTTTTACTGAGTCCATGTGCATGGTAGGTTTTTTCCCATCCTTTCACCTTTAGTCTGTGGATGTCTTTTTCTATGAGATGCATCTCTTGCAGGCAGCATATTGTTGGGTCTTTCTTTTTAATCCATTCTGCCAGTCTATGTCTTTTGATTGAGGAGTTTAGGCCATTAATGTTCAGGGTTATTATTGAGAAATGATTTGTATTCCCAGTCATTTGGCTTATTTTTGGTTTTTAAGTCGGCTTGGTTTCTCCTTTGAGTGGTTTTTCTCTAAGGTAGTTCCTCCCTTTGCTGACCTCCATTGTTGTTTTTCATTTCCTCCTCATGGAATATTTTGTTGAGAACATTCTGTAGTGTACGCTTTCTATTTGTAAATTCTTTCTATTTGTAAAAATAGGGATAGTAGGAACATACCTGAACATTGTAAAGGCTATTTATGCTAAGCCCATGGCCAACATCATTCTTAATGGAGAAAAACTGAAACCATTCCCTTTAAAAACAGGAACAAGACAGGGATGTTCTCTTTCACCACTTCTATTCAACATTGTCTCAAAACTCTAGCCAGAGCAATTAGGCAGACTAAAGAAATTAAAGGGATGCGAATAGGAAAAGAGGAACTTAAGCTGTCACTATTTGCGGATGACATGATTCTATATTTAGAGGATCCAAAAACCTCCTCCAGAAAACTTCTAGACCTCATCAATGAATTCAGCAAAATAGCAGGCTATAAAATCAACCCACATAAATCTACAGCATTTTTCTACGCAAGCAATGAAACAGCAGAAAGGGAAATGAGGAAAACAACTCCATTTGCAATAGCCTCAAAAAAAAATAAAATACTTGGGCATCAATCTAACCAAAGAGGTAAAAGATCTCTACAATGAAAACTACAAAACACTGAAGAAAGAAATTAAGGAAGACCTTAGATGATGGAAAGATCTCCCATGTTCTTGGATAGGCAGAATTAATATTGTCAAAATGGCCATACTACCTAAAGTGCTATACAGATTCAATGCAATTCCAATTAAAATCCCAATGATGTACCTTACAGAAACAGAGCAAGCAATCATGAAGTTCATCTGGAAGAATAAAAAACCCAGAATAGCTAAAGCAATCCTTAGCAGGAAGAATGAAACAGGGCGTATCGCAATACCAGAACTTCAACTATACTACAAAGCAATAGTAACAAAAATGGCATGGTATTGGTACCAAAATAGACAGGTAGATCAATGGTACAGAATAGAGGACATGGACACAAACCCAAATAAATACAATTTTCTCATACTAGACAAAGGGGCCAAAAATATGCAATGGAGAAAAGATAGCCTCTTCAACAAATGGTGCTGGGGAAATTGGAAATCCATATGCAACAGAATGAAACTAAACCCCTATCTCTCACCCTGCACAAAACTCATCTCACAATAGATCAAGGACCTTGAAATCAGACCAGAGACCCTGCATCTTATAGAAGAAAAAGTAGGTCCAAATCTTCACCTTGTTGGCTTAGGATCAGAGTTCCTTAACAGGACTCCCATAGCACAAGAAATAAAAGCAAGAATCAATAACTGGGATAGATTCAAACTAAAAAGCTTTCTCTCAGCAAAGGAAACTATCAGCAATGTGAAGAGAGATCCTACAGAGTGGGAGAATATCTTTGCCACTCATACTTCAGATAGAACACTAATTTCCAGAATATATAAAGAACTCAAAAAACTCTACTCCAAGAATACAAATAACCCAATCAACAAATGGGCTAAGGAAATGAACAGACACTTCACAGAAGAAGATGTATAAGCAATCAACAAACATATGAAAAAATGTTCAACATCTTTAGTAATAAGAGAAATGCAAATCAAAACTACCCTAAGATTTCATCTCACCCCAATTAGAATGGCGATTATCAAGAATACAAGCAACAATAGGTGTTGGAGAGGATGTGGGGAAAAAAGTACACTCATACATTGCTGGTGGGACTGCAAATTAGTGCAGCCACTCTGGAAAGCAGTGTGGAGATTCCTTAGAAAACTTGGAATGGACCTACCATTTGACCCAGCTATCCCACTCCTCGGCCTATACCCAAAGGACTTAAAATCAGCATACTACAGAGATACAGCCACAACAATGTTCATAGCGGCTCAATTTGCAATAGCCAGACTATGGAACCAACCTAGATGCCCTTCAATTGATGAATGGATAAAGAAACTGTGGTATATATATACAATGGAATATTACTCGGGTATAAAAAATAATAAAATTATGGCATTTGCAGGCAAATGGATGAAATTGGAGAATATCATGTTAAGTGAGATAAGCCAATCTCAAAAATCCAAAAGAGGAATGATCTCACTGATAAGCGGATGATGACACTTAATGGGGGGTGGGAGGGGGACAAGAATGGAGGAAGGAGGGACTGTATAGAGGGAAAAGAGAGGTGGGAGGGGTGGGGGGGAAGGAAAAAATAACGGAATGAATCAAACATCATTACTCTATGTAAATATATGAAACGCAAATGGTATGCTGTTACTCCATGTACAAACTGAAACAACATGTATCCCATTTGTTTACAATAAAAATAAATTAAAAAAAAAAAAAAAAAAAAAAAAAGCTGGCAGATTCCTTCTCGCAAACGGTCCTTGACAACATCTCACTTGGTTTCAGAACTGGGCTGCCCCGCAGGGCCCTGTCCAGGGCTGCCAGGTGGATGGCTTCAGGGGCAGACAGGCCCTCGGATGCAGCGACCTGCCATGCACGTCCCAAAAATATCCGACTGAGCAGCACGGGGAGGAGTTTTTGTTTCTCTGTAAGGGAATCCCCTGTTTTAGCAGAAAGGACCCTCATTCCTGTCGACCTGCTGTGGGAGACCTACAGGTGGAAACCGAGTCTCTGCAGCCTTTCAGGGTGGCCCTAAAGCCCAGGACCCTGCTCCACCACACCAGCCTGTCAATCAAGGCCCTCCAGGGTCACCACCCGCCAGGCAAGGCTCCCCAGGTAACACAGACTTTGTCTTCTCTCTCCCACTGAACCCCACAGAGCTGGAAGACAGCACCCGCTCCTGGCACTGCTGTTTTGTGGTCCCCATGACACTCAGCATGTGCCAGGGGACGTGGGAAAGCGTGGTTGCATTTGCTTGTTGACTGATGACGAATCCTTTGAGAGAGGACCCAGGAACGAGTTCCTTGAACAGAATCCTCAGTACAGGCCTGGAGTCCCCAACCCTAGCTCAACATACTGTCAATGGCCATTTTTTTTTCCCCCTTTAAAAAAAAAAAAGAAAAAAAAAATCCGCTTTCAATTTTGTGGGACATATACCTAGAAGTATAATAGCTGGGTCATAATGTAAATCTGCTTAACATATTGTGAAATCCTCTCTATACCTTTGACATCGTCTTCTCTTCTAAAATTTTTTTGGATATCCCACCACAGTTCTCTCTCATTTACTGTGAAAACCCCAAACTCTTCTCTCATCTTCTTTTATAGAGTAGTTCAGATGATTTCTTTCACACAATAAAATAAGTCCATCTTTACAAACCCAAGTTGTCCAACAAATGGTCGACTTCATAGGAGAGAACAATAGAACACAACCAAGAACACACAGGAGAGCGGACAATATCTTTTTTCTTTTTTAAATTCTTCCCTCACCATTACTCTGTTACAGAGAATAAGACATTTTTTGCAGCTCAAGCTCCCTCTAGGCAACTCCCAAAGTCCTCTCTGTTCTCTCTGACCATCTGGAGCCCAGCCTTTTGTTCTTTTAGGGCCTCTTTTCATCACACACATTTTAGAGGAATTATTTGTGTCTGGCTACACCGCTTTACCACTGTCTTGCTTTTTACTACTATCTTTAGCACCCCATTTAGAAAATGAAAAAAAAAAAAAATACATGACAGTAATTTTAAACAGGTAGCTTTATGTTTTTGACAGGAAACAGTTGTAATCTGATGGCAGAATGGCCCATGGGCATAGCAACAGCATGATGTGATTTGATTACCACTTCCCCCACACCACCTGGATATACTGTGCATATAATCAATGTCCAATAATAACTTGCTCATTGATTTATTAAATAATTATTCAACTGGCATAAATTTCCAAACACCTTCCATATGTCAATGTCTTCAGCTAACTAAAATGCTATTTATATTTTAGAAAAACAAAGTCAAATATTCACTAAAACTGCATTTTTGCAAAGTAGTGATGAACCAAATTTGTCATTTTAGTTTTCTTCTGGGTAACTCATTTCAGTCAATACTGTCTTTTCAAATGCCACGTAATAAGAATGAGCATCTCTGGTGTTAAAACATTCAACCTCAAAAGCTAAGAAAAGGAAAGCATTCTTGAAATATATTACAGTAAATTTTCTCTATTTCCAAATAATGGGGAAAAATCCAATATCATACCTGAACTTCCCAACTGCTCAATATTTCTAAAGAAATAGTTTTATTTCTTTTAAATATTATGTAGGAACAAATGCATCATAGGGGAAGATAAATAATATGTTCAGATTTCAAAAAGATATTTAAAAAATTCCTATTATGTAGTAATTTTCTAAAACATAAAACCATCTTAAAAAATAATTCACTGTTTGATATAGAAGGTTAAGGCATCCTAAAAGAATGACATATTTCCTGAGTTCCGTTTTTATTCTGGATTGTCCTTCACTACAAGAGACGGAAAAAAAAAAAAAATAGGTTTGAGATGATCCTCATAAAGAATATAAATATTTTCTATGTTAGTAGGAACATGGCAAAGACCCTAGAATCCCACTGTACATTTACTGCTGCTTTAGATCAATGAATTTTTTCATGGCTTCACACAGCAGAGGAGACCTCCTTTTTGCATAGCTCCTCATTGAAGATCATTGCCATCCATTTTCACATCTGAGTTACTAAGGACTTGGTCAATGCAAGTGGCAGAAAGTCAGTTCAAACCTGATCCAACCTGACCAAAGAGTCAGACCTACTTCAGGGGTTAAAGGACCAAACTATATGTCTGTCTCTGTGTCTCTCCCACCCCTTGTGTTTGTATGTGGGATTTTTGCATTTTTATACCACTTCCTTTCATAAAAAATTCTATATATTTAAGGTGTACATCTTGCTTTGCTATAGATAAACATAATGAATGATTACCACAACCAAGTAAATAAACATACCTGTCTCCTCACATGTGTGTTTTGTCATTTGTTCAGCTGGATTGGGATCTCCTTCTAAAATGAACAGGAGACCATTATGACAAAGACATTCCAATTTCACCCCCAAAACAAAGAAAAAAGAGAGAAACTCATCGTTACATCTTCCTGCTTTGGTGGTCGTGTGTGTGTGTGTGTGTGTGTGTGTGTGTGTGTGTGTGTGTGTTTATGTGTGTACCCACACGTGTGTAAAGGAGAGAATGGATGTATCTGTAAAAGAAGACTCAATTTTGGCCAACTCTGGACTTTTCCTCTATCTCTTTGGTCAAAAAGACAAGATATCTTCGTTAAGCCCTTCACTAGAGTAGTAAGGGCACAGGAAAGGGGGCAGGGGACATTACTGACACTAGACAGAGAGGAAAGCCCACTAGCAGTAAAAGCACAGTCAACCACATAGTTTTTCTTACATAGAGATGCCTTTGGATCTCAACCTGCCTACCAGTTGTCCTCTGAATACAAAATTCTCTATAGTTCATGCACATTTTAAAATAAGCCACAGTTAACTGCAATTCTTATACAAGTACGCGATGCTCTTTTTGAGATCATTTCAACCATTCACCATCAGGCACCTCAACTGAAGCCCTACAGGGATTCAGAAGAGCCAGGGATGTGTCCAGCTGTGATTTCCAACTGTGTTCAGGGCCTGAGGTTCAGTTCTCAAATCAGATGAGGTTTTTACTAAGAAACATCAGCTTGGTGGAGTGTTTAGGACTGGTAATTTCCACTTTTGTGTAGGTTTATGTTTGACACCCAAATTCAGCAGAAAATGCCCAATGCTCCTTTCAGTGCAAATGGTGAGTCATACATCTTCCTTTATGTCCCTGACAGCACTTATAATGGGGAAAAAGGGGACTAGAGGTTTGGAAGGAAGGGTCCTCTGAGAATACTGAGAAATGAAAAATCAGGCAGGATAGGAGACAAAAATATCAGTTTCCAGAAAGGTGTCTTCATGTGTGATTTACCAAGGTATCAGCTTGGAACAAAATGGTATGAAGAGCAGTTTGAGGTAGAAAAAATAAATATGTAGAAAAACAGAACCTAAAGTAAACGAAGTAACCACAAGAGGCCTAACAAGACCAGGCAGTGATAGGAACTAGTCAAGGTAGCCAAGAAAGCTCAGGTCCATGCCCGAGCAAAGGCTCATAATGGCAGTAACTGGAGTGCACAATTATCTTCAAGTCCCTGCTCACCACTTTCAATGTTTCTGTGTGCTTCAGACTATATCTCTTTCCCATTTATTTTTCCAATTTTCAATCATGTAACATCATTTCCTCACATTCATGGCAATTTGACCAAAAGCCAGAATTTTATACAAAAGATCATAGAGCTCATTTGAGACTCTGGATGAGAAAAAACAATCTGGTATTGAGCTGTTTCAAAGTCAGGCTTTAGGTTTTATACAGACTTCTCCATATCAATGGTCACTGGGAGGGTCTGAATGTTTGTGTCCCCCCACCCAAATTCCTATGTTGAAATCCTGACTCCCAAAGTGGTAGTTGTTGGGGTCTTTGGGAGGGTGACTAGGTCTTGAGGGTGATGCACTCATGAATGGAATCACTGCTCTTCTGGATGAATCCCCAGAGAAAACCTACTCCTTCTGACATAATGAAAATACAGCCCAATGAACCAGTGACATGGGCCCTTGCTAAACCCTGAACCGGCAGGGTTTGGCACTTACCAGCCAGCAGAACAGTAAGAAATAAAGTTCTGTTGTTTATAAGCTTCTCAGTCTGTGGTGTTTTGTAACAACTGCCTGAACAGACTGAGGCGGTCACCTTTACCCCAAGGGGGTGGTCCTCCAGAAAGACCAAGTGGAATCATGAGCATATACCTGGCCCTCCCTTTCTGGTGGTCTTTGGACACTAGTTTCTCACTGGATAGCCCCCTGAGACAGACTGACAGAAATTTTACTCTACTCCTAACATCTCAGTGGTCACTTTTTGATTGAGCTAATGCTTAGATGAGAAAAGTGATAAAAATGACAGTTTCATTTTACCTTTTTCTTCTTCTGGGTTCTTGGCTCCTCGAGTCTTGGTAGCTCTCTAATCCTTTTGACAGACATTTTCCTTGAAGGAACGAAATTGGTCTGGAATAAGCCAGTCCCACCCCTATAATTTTAATCTCTCTGAAGAGAAGCCTTCTCTGATCCTTTTTTTTTCACTTTTTCATACCCTACATTTCTATTACAATTTCATAGTCAATAACACCTAAAATAATACTTTTTCCTGAGTTTTCTAAATGTAAAACATTTATGTTCCCTATGTAGGTGACAATATCTCTGAAGGCAAGATTCCAATTGTACATTTCTTTCACTTCTGATGTCCCCTGAATGATTTCATAGTACTATCATTGTTATATTCAGAAGTAGTGAAGTAAGCATTTAAAAGATTGTTTTCTACCTGCATTTCAAACTGGTAAACCCCTCTACATTTCTTACCCAGCATTTGCACTCTTAGAAATCTCTGCTACAAACATCCATATGTGCACTTGAAGATGCATATGCTTATCTATTCCACTGACCATGCCCACACAACACTAGTCTGCTATAATTTTCTACCTCTGAAACATTTTACTCTGAATACACATATATGTGTGCATCACTGTCCTTTACCAGAAACAATGTCCGTGTGAAGGTATGTGCATTTGTATTTTCCCCAGGCCTTG
Source organism: Sciurus vulgaris (assembly GCF_902686455.1). Taxonomy (NCBI): domain Eukaryota; kingdom Metazoa; phylum Chordata; class Mammalia; order Rodentia; family Sciuridae; genus Sciurus; species Sciurus vulgaris. Next base: position 116,103,229 of record NC_136464.1, read on the forward strand.
AGTTCTCAGGGAGAATTGATGAGAATCCCAGCCAAAATTGTAAATGTCTCAGCCAACATTGCTGTCCGTCTCATCCAGTGTCAAGCACATTCTGCAACAAGTGTTGTTTACTCAGCTGTGGCCTCTTTTTTCTGCCATTTACTTTGTGTTCTGGCAAATAATATTGACATGACTGCATATCAAAAGTATGCACATGGCAATGCTGGGCCTCCTTCAAAGAATAAAAGGAAATGCATTAGATGGATGTTTAAAAAGCAAGGTTTATTGTGACTCCAGTTGCCTTCTGGGAAAAGATAGGAACGTTGGGGGTTAAAGAATAGCTGACAATTTGAGGTGTGCGTGAGTCCTTTAACAAAGAAGGAGCATCATAAAGAATGACTGCAGCCTGGATGATTGGCCAAATATTTTAGGGGATATATCTGGAAGAAACTAGGGCAAAGGAAAGGTTAGGATTTCAGAGAATGTGAAGAGAAAGGAATAACAATTGATAAAGAATGAAACAAGAACACGTCTCCATAGAGACTGGGCTTGAAGCCTCGTTAGCTCTCTATAGTACCAATTCCATTTGTGTTTCCATTTTAATTTATGCTTCTCCACTTCCCAAATCCTCACAGGGACTGTGTGTATAAAGATTTCCACTCCAGAAGGGAAGGTTTAAATAACAATAGAAATCCTTACAAATAAAAACTACCACTTAAAAAACATATAGCAAAAAATATATACTAGCCAATATCATCAAGACATTTTAAATTTTAAAAAATTGCAGAAAAACACAGTAAAAGAACTTACGGTTCTTTTAAAAATTCTGTGACTTTATAGCTCTATAGTTAATACAGTGGTCTACATTTACAACATACCTATATCTATATGCCATGGAAAAGTTCTAGAAGGATACATACTGTTATTGACTGATGTTATGTCCCCTGCAGTCCTAAGCCCCAAGGTGATGGTTTTAGGAGCCATTGAGAGGTGATTAAGTCATGAGGATGGAGCCCTACTGAATGGGATTAGTGCCCTTATGAAAGAGAACACAGAGAGCTTTTCTTCATGTGAGATTACAACAAGAAATCAGTCATTTGCTACCCGTAAGAACATCCTCCCAGAACCCAACCATACTGGCACCAGGCTCTTAGACATCTAGCTTCCACAACTATGAGAAAATAGTTAGTTTAAACCACCCAAACTATGGTGTTCTATTATAGCCTAAGACACATACTAAATGTTATAGGAATGTAATTTCAATCTGGGTCTTTAATAAACTGTGGCACAGAAAAAAACTAAGTCCCTATGACAGGAATACTGGCCTGGTTACCCTCATGTTTAATCCCTGTGGGTGTTGCCCTTTAGACTTCACTTGTTTCAAGAAAGTCCTTCTCTTCACTTTAAGTTATTCCTAATCAATGATTTAATTTGACCTTTTCTACTTCTCTTCTATTCAAAAAAAAAACAACTTGATAAGCAACTGCTCCCACCCAAATTAAATTTGGGATCCTGAAAATAAAAAGAGATGCATGAAAATGATCTTGAATTTCTTATTGAGAAAAAAAATAGCAAATTACATCATATTATGTATTGTGGTATTTTAAGATGATCCTTCATTAATTGTTGTGGGATTTTTTTAAGGACATGTTTTCTTGGAAGTATCATTTCCAATATCCTTCTAATCACAAAATAAGTTGAAGTACAAAATTATTTCCAAACCATAAAGTCATCTCCAGAACAATTTCTCAAACAGTTGGTTGAAATAACTGGTCAAAGCCATTTTAAACAGCACTGATAAAATATGTCACAAAGGCAAAATGGAAGGAGTGAGAGTACATGATTGTGTTTCCTTATGTGGAAAGAGAAACTCATTAGAAACAAGTTACGTTAAGAAATATTTTATTTTCTTCTGATACAAGTAAATATGCTGAAATTTCCTAATTAAAAATGTTATTTAAAAATTAGATTTGTCAGTGAATATTGTATGGGGGGAAAAGCATTAATATGGACAAAAACAAAGCAATCTATACATTGTAAATTTACTTAGCTTACACTATATTATTTGTGTTTCCTTCTACCTGACATCAGTTTTCATTTAAAAAAAAATCCTGAAAAATGCTTAGTATACTGCAAAAGATTTTTTAACTGCTCAAAAATTTTTAAAGTTTTGAACTTTTAAGTCACAAAATCATCCCAGCAAAACAAATTTTTAAAAATCAGTAGATTTAACTACTGAAAATTAAATTACTACCATTCATAAAAAGTTAATATAAAAATATTTCTCATCAGACCAATGGGGAAAATGGTACTATGACAATGTACTAATCTATTTTAAACTCATGAATTAAAAAAATAGATTCCAAAAAAATTAAGCCAAAGGCATCAATGGGAAAATAAAATACTAGCAATAATTTTTTAATAGCCTATAGAATGTTGGCACAGGATCGGTATGATTGTCATTGATATACCGTGACAATATTGTACACTTCCATGGCATTTATGGAAAGAAATTCAACAGCTGGATTAAATCATGGGGTTATTTAGTGTTCTCAACCTATAAATTTCCTCTTTAGGAATTTATCATAAAATACAGAGGAACAAAGAATAACCTAAATACAAACATTTTATTATTTAATATTTTCTAAAAATAAACACAAAGAAGCTGTGTATTTATTATTAGGGAAAAGTCTAAATAAGAACATTTATACCATGAAATATTATGCAACCATTAAATGATACTGTCACTAAAATTTTTAATAATGTGGGAGAAACTCATTATATAATTATGATAAAGTAGGAGAGCAGGATGACATTATATATCATCATAATTATATAATGAGAGTTCCCCCACATTATTAAAATATATATTTCTACATATAAATATATATTTATATATGTATTATGTATGTATATACATGTAATACAGTATGTATACATACATGTATATATACATATATATGTATATATATGCCCCTCAAAAAGAATTTCCTGCACTGTATCTCTGTATCACCAAACTATAAGTCTCTTGAGGACAGAACACACAGAGGTACACACACACTTTCAATCCTCAGTGTACATAGCACATTATCCATGATCAGTGCATATTTTTAATACTCAAATGAACTAGTCAAATAAGTATTAATACCAAAGGGATAAAACAAATTTTTCAAAGCTCAAACAATTGTGTATTATGAACTTTTTTCATTTTTCAAGTTTTGACAATAAGCATTTATTCCATAAAATATTCAAGAAACATCTCAATTACTGATGGAAAAGATAAATTTCATAGCCACTTGTAAAAACCAGAGAAATCTGACCAAGTTTTGCTTTCCATTAAACATGGATTAACTTTACATTGCCAATAGAGTGCATATTGATTTTAATGGGCCTTTGAGTAAGGAGTGGAAGAGAGACTACACGGTCCCATTGTGTTTAGGTAGCTTCAATTGCACTCCTTTATATTAAAGTGAAAGAAAATAGTAAATAGCTACAGACCCACAAAAGGAAGCAAACTGACAAACACTATGGAGAACAAATAATCCCCAGGCTGAATCCTGGCCTCTGACCTACATGAATGCCACTCACTCACAAAGAGGAATTTAAGTTTTAGTCCAGATAATTTTCTTTTCTTTTTTCTACGCACACCCCCACCCACTTCCTGTGCTAGGGATTCAACCCTGGGCCTCATGTACACTAGGCAAGCTCTCTACCATTGAGCTATTGAACTATACCCACAGACCTAGTCCAGGTAATTTGCTGGGTCAGAAGAATTCAATCAGAAAGTCGGTTTTTATGCCCCCGTCATTACCTGTGTGAATTTTTCAAGAAGCTCAGCACATAGCCTTGGTTTAGCCCCTAGCAACAACAGAAGATAAAACTTCACTTGTTTAAAGGGTGCCAGATCTCTCGAAATACCCTCCAGCTACCTAACAGATATATGGGAACACCTGAGTTCCTCAGTCTCTTATTAAACTAAAATATTCATATCCAAAATGTAGCAATTGCTCAAAATGCATTTGTATTAAAAGCCTTTCAATGGGTTGAAATGATAGAAACCAATATATATTTCATGGATGGTATTATGTATTTTTGTACTAATATTAATTTAATGAGTACTTCTGTTTGTTACAGATTGGCTAATTCATTTTTTATTTCCTAAGTTTGGGTCAGACCCCTTAGTAATTGGCCTGTAGGCAACTTCACATGAAATGCAGTTTGTTTGTTTTGTTTTGTTTTGTTTTGTTTTGTTTTGTTTTGTTTTCTGGAGGTCTAGATGATGTATGTTATTAAACAGTTGGCTTATGAAAGGAAATTTCTACTCTGATATCGGTGTCAGATAATGAACCCTGGAGGGTTGCCATCTGGTTCATGTATTTTTAATAATTTCAAGATTACATTACTATAGTTCACATCTATAATGTTATTTGTTTTATTTAGTTCAGAGTTAAAATGAGTCAAAATAAAACCAGAATTACTAACTCTATATGATTGAAAGTGTATGGATGCGGACAACCAATTTCTTGTAATAAAAAACAACATTTATGGGGTTGAAGGTGTAGCTCAGTGGTAGAGTGGTTATCTAGTATGTGCAAGGCCCTGGGTTCCATCCTCAGCTCAAAAAAATTACACACACACACACACATACACACACACACTCATACACATCTATCTTACAAATGTAGGTTCAATTGGAAATCAACACAAAATGTTAATTCTTTTGCTTTTAAGAAATTAGTGAAATTTTCCAATATTGTGACAACTTTGGAAAGTATCAGTACTAAATGTTTATTTTTTAAAAATAAGCAAAAGTTAACAGCCTCAAATTAATATTTATATTCTTCCATAAGAAAGATATTAAACCTGGTGAGTGAGCGAGTCAGACACCATGTTGTCACTTAACAATTAGAAAACTTCAAAGGACTTAGTTGATGCTGCTCACAGAACAACTCACTCAAGAAAAGAAAACCAGAAAAGAACATTAAAAAGAATATCTTTTTGTGATCTTTTCATTTGTTTTCTGGGTGAGAAATGTCAATTTTTTAATTTACATTTTAAATTTCTTTGTTTTCCCATACTGTCTTTTCTTTACTCATTATAATTGGTAGTAATAAAATGTACTTTGTGCTAGTGCAATTCAAAATAAGAAAAACATCTGACAAAATATTTTTACTGAAATGGTTAGGCAAATCATAATTTGACATATTACTAATTTAGAAATGAAAATTGAACTTAAAATATTAAATATTGTCTTTTAATGTATTTGATGCTTACTGAATAAATACATTCTCAATTCTGTATTAACAAACACAGAATAAAGTTAAAAGAGAAAAAATTGAAAGCATTTTTATATCCACCCTCAGAGAAAATTGCTTCATAGTGATTGATGTTGATGTATCTTCTTCAATTTATATATAAATAAGCAGACAGATATATATAATGCATACACAAATACATACATTTACATAATTTAAAACATTGCATTTTTCTGGTAGACTGTATCACCTACTCGTGTGTTCAGTTAACATTATTTTTAATATATCACTGTAAGTGACCATCCATTACAGATCACATTAATGCACTATAAAATTTGTAAACTTTCTATTGGTTCATATTTATGTTGCTTCCATTTTTCCAACTTTTTACAGAAATACTTATCTAACTCTCTGAATAGACTGAATGGATCTTAAAATGTGAAAATAAGGTCCAAGGGGCTCTTGGTACATATTGCTAAATTATTTTCCATAAAGATTCTGACGGTTTATGCTGTCATGCCTGTCTTATCATTTTTTAAAGCATATGTGACTTTAGTGTTTGAAGAATGGCCCTGATTATGAATTGGTATGACCTTGATTGCCTGTAAGTTCCAACACATCCTCACATGTATATTTATTGCTGTATAAATTTTTCATTCATGTCTGTTTTTTTCAGTTTGGGGAAATTTTGATTTTTTTCATGTTTGTCTTTTCTCTGTCTGTATCTTCATCTCTTTTTACACTGCTTAAAGGTGGGGGGAAAATAAAATGTCAGTCATGCTGTATTGAATATGAAAGAAGGGCGTGGGAGATTTCATGCCATCCTTGGCTGAAAGCCTGGGGGAGCTCTATGCAGTTCAGAGATTAGGGTCTCCTTAAAAGAGAGCAGGAAAAAGAAGCCAGAAAGAACTCAGAGGTAGAATCATACATTTAAAATGATTTCTTATTTTACAGAGAAGGAAGGTAAGATAAATAAAATGAGATTCATGGTAAGACCAAGGAAAGAATGAAAAACAGGTCATCCTATCACAGATTAACACTGATTCACCTGTGGAGAGACAGAATCTTCTAGATTCCTTTGGCACTGTACCTCAGGCCTGTCCTGTCAGAACCAGATCACATAGTAGGTTTGGGGTGGGGAACTGCCAAGTTGCCACTTATTCCTCCAAACTTTTGGATGATATAAATATTTCATTGATATATAAACTGTAATTAATGTACTAAAAGATTCTGACTGATAATGTCCTGGGCTTAAGATTTGGCCTTGTTGGAGGCCAACTTACTCTACCAGAAGGCAGCTTGACAGAACAAATCTGCCAAACATGGAGATGATACAAAGCTGATTAAGATGACTTTGGCAAAAACCTAATGAACTTTCAACTCTAATGTTCTGATATTTATAGAGTAGTACTTAATATCATGAAGACAAATTACAGTAATTGGATCAAAGTGCAATCAGCAAAGGTTTGCACTGGGAGCCCACCTGTTTTTGAAGATTCCTAGTTTTGATGGATCTAAGCTGAGGTCTCCAAATCTACAAAGTGAAGGTGACTGGGATTGCTATGAGTTTCTGTTTCTTCTTGCATAAAAAGAGCTAATAAGTTTATATTATGCATTTCTACTCCAATCACTTGGATCATTATGGATAGAAGAATTCTTAGTCAACAACAGAGACCATCAGAATTAGTGTCACTCAACTATGTCTGTCATATGGCCCAGAGAAGAAAACAACTGCCAAACATTTGTCATATCTCTGTGCCATTACCAATATTCCAAAAAGACATAACATAAAGGTGCTTATGGGCACAAAGAATAAAGACCAACTAGTTTCCCAACATTGTGAATCCATGGACTTCATTATATATAAATCTTATCCCTGATTCTGTTCTAGGATTACCTTACAGAAAAATAAAAGTCACCTTGAAACTTCTTTCCCAGGATTATATGACTTAATTTTTAATATACTTTCAGAAAAGTAAAATTTCTCACTTATTTTTCAGTTCTTTCCCTCTTTGATTTATATCAAAACTCTCCCTGGACATTTAAAACACATGATCCGGAGATTTTACAAGGTCCTTCCCAGTTCACAGTGAGTTTAACAAACATGAGCAACCAGTGTGGATGTTATCACAGCCCTTAATCCACTTTTCTTACCGGAAACATTGATGCTTGCAGTTATAAAGTGTTAACAACAAATGTATGTTAAATGAAATGAAAATATAAATCCCAAGTACGAGGTACATGACTGAAGAAAAGTAATATATAAATGAAATACAAATATAACCCTGAAATAATTTTCACGTTTCTCAAGCAAAAGTAATTTATACTTTTTTAAACATGCAATTTACTGACAGTGCCTATAATCACAGCAATTCTCACATTAGCATAGGCACATGCTCTTAACTCTGTAGTGTGGCAGTTCATTGAACCAATCTTTTTCTGTTGTTGCTATTCAGATCTTGATTTTAACATCCACATATCCTAAAATAACATGAGTGAATAAATTGAGTCTTGTTCTTTGAAATATCTTCATATTCAACCCATGTATCCCTTTTGAAGTAAACTGCAGCCATATATTAGCATTTACAGCACACATACTTCAATTTTCAAGGCACATGTCAGACCCATGGAAGAAAATAATTCATTATGACACCTGTGAAAAGGCTCCTGAATCCATTCACCCAGATCTTTTCTTCTAACTTCCAAATGCTCATTTTTAACCTTCTGTAGACAAAGGCATTGATATTCAATGTTCCTAGTTTTATTATAATATCACCAACCACTTTTAACCAGACAATTCTCCTGTTTTTATTTTCTTCCTTTTCCTACAGGAAATGCCGCCAAGTCATTTTCCTTAATATTTTTTCACCCATTATTCCTCTCATTCCTGTGGACGCACTCTAACCACCGTATTAACTACAAAATCAAGAGGCCAAACCCAACTATATGCCCTACTCTACATCCTCAAGGGTACAAAAAATATTAGGTATGTAAAACCCTGGCAGGCTCACTTAGCACTTCAATTCAAACCCTGTAAGCCAAAGTTATCTCTGGAAACAGCTCTTATCATCCACTGTTACACCTTGAATTTGCTAAGCTTTGAGGTCAGTGGTAGAAGCAGAGTGCAGGGATTCCAGGGTTACTTTTGTTCCTTTCTTTTTATCCATAAACAGCCTATGAGAAATGTCCCAATTACAAGGTCCTAACTCAACACTGATGGGACCTCTTAGGAGACCCCTTAAAATTCATGAATACGAGGACTTAAGATGTAGCACCGTGGCAAGAGCTTGTGCTCATCACACTTGAAGGCCTGGGTTCAATCAATCCCCAGCGCCAAAAACAAAAAGAACTTGTAAACGCACAGCTTTCTCCCACCACTACCCCTATTCCTGAACAAAGGTGTTGGAAAGAGCACGCAACAGAAGACCTTAAAAGAGGGTCCCCTTTCTCATAATCCTACATGAAAAATGTTATTTGTCACATATTGCACCAGATCCTGTGAAATGCAACCACATTTTTTAATGAAAGGAACCAGTGCCATTTGGATAAAGGCTGTTTCTAGGAGTGGGCAGTAAATATAAAAGATGAACCTTAAGCATCTTATAGTACCAGAGAGTGAAGAAGTGCCCCCAAAAAGAAAAGAAAAAAATATATATCACAATGATAGAGATATGTCATTGAGATACAGGGGGACATTAGACTCACAGCTCTAAGAGATAAGGTCTGATGTAAATATCCAAGATATTATGTATTGAGAACTCAGAACCAAAGCCACGCTGTTAGGGCAGAGATTTCCAATGGGCATCATGTGCTAACCCAAGAACCACTTATCTAGCAAAAAATCAGAGTACAGATACTGACAGTGGGAACTGAAAGTGGTCTGCGTATTACCAGAGTCAAGTCACTCTCAACTTCAGGAAGCACAGGGAAGAGTGAGAAGGCTCTTATTTCAAATTTATCCTGTTTCCTGACTTGCAGAGATAACAGACAAATCGGGGTTCTCAGATTGTTCTGATAAAGCAGTGTTTTCTTCAGGACTGATTTTGCATACAAAATTCCCAATAACAGTTGACATGGGAATGTAGGTGGAATCATATGGCGGTAATGTAGAGAAACCATTCCCCCATCTTCATCCTGGTCCCTTTTAGTGCTCCATACCAATACATACTTCTGCCCTGAGCAATAAACTATTTCTGTATTATGCAAGATTACTGAGAAACACAAAGCAGATATCAGTCCATATGTGTCTGCTCTGCCTTGAATAAACAACAGATCCAGTAGTAATAAGAATAATTGCATTATGCTTCTAAAAATTTCATGAGGAAATGAGTCCGCAGTTACTAACAAAATGAGTTTCTATCTTACAATGATGTTGCAATCTTTGCATCACTTGACAAGATTATGATACTTTAGACTTTCCAAGATTGAGTCCACTTTAAGCAGTAGAGAGGAGTAGCTCCTGAAGAAGCAGGTAGTGTTTGATGTCATTGAACCAGGAAAGAACCTCTGACCAAAATGGATCAAGAAGTCATCAGCCTTAACTCTCATGCACTTGGAGGTTGAGGGACACAGATGTTCAAAGGGGACTGTTTAGGTGATGAACAGAGTGAGACAGGTAGTGTATAAAGAGTGTATCTTGTCCATGGGAATGAACCAGGTCTAGAATCTAGAGTAGGGGTTGAAAAACAACTGGCTTGCAGACCAAATTTGGTCCTACCTGTTTTTCTAGAGCTTTATTGGAATGCAGTCCATTTATTCACAAATTATCTGTGGCTGCTTTCCCACTGCAGAGCTAAGCAGTTGCAACAGAGATGTGATGATCCACAAGCCTAAAATATTGACTACCTAGACCTTGATAGAAAAAATTTGCCAACCTCTGATATAAAAAGCAAGATGCAAGCTGGATTATCCAGAATATTTGGGATATTCTCAAATGATTGTTTTCCTTTTTATTCCTGATTTTTTTTGGTAAGCATTATAGAAAAATGTCCAACTATATCTCAAACTATAATAAACCAATAACAAGGTCCTTTCTCTAAATTTAGACCAGAAAGTTGAAGGACAAACTTCATCCACCCCTGGAGGCTGGGTGAAGCTATAATGGGGCTAGCAAGTAATCTCTAGAATGATCTGAATGTGCAAAGCACCTATCCCTGCCATTACATTCTCCTCAGAGGCCCACCTCAGAGGGCAGCATTTCTTTACATATTCTATCTATGATTTTATATCTCTCGTCTTATTGTGAAAGAAATAAAGGATGCTTACTATAATAAAATACACGAAATTAATTTTTAAAGAAGACAAAAGTCACAAGATAGCTTTTTAACTGAGAATTATATTCTTTACCACGTTTCGAACAAGCTCTTTCTTCAAACCACTGTGGCTAAGGCTATATTAGCATAATCAGGATATAGCCTGCCAGACTCTAATAATATTTGCAGTCCTAGGTGTGGTTATAAAATATGAATGACCATCATGTGTGTACAGCAGGGCTAGTTCTCATTCTGTCATTATTTATTCATTCATTCAACAAAAATTCATTGAACACCTACTTTAAACCAGTTCCCTGCTTAGGAGCTTACATTCCATAAAAGGCACATCCACAGTACAAGTCAAGTGCTTTCTGAAATTTTCTCTGTGTGTCTGGTGTCATGCAGAGCAGAAGCAGCTGTTTTACTTTGGAGTTCACTTCGCTGGAAATAGAGGTTGTCAAATGTATATAAGAGAAAACTATTGACAAGGTGCTGATGCCTCTATTTTGTCAACATTGAAGAGCTCAGAGAAAATTCCACCTGTGTTCTCTGCCTTTTAAAAACGAGTTTAGGGGGGCGATCCAAAATGGCAGACTAGAGGGTGACTGCATCTCCAGTCGCTCCAGAACCCAGGATTCAAGACGGGGAGGCATTGAGAGATTCAGACTGAAATAGAGCCACGGGGTGAGTCTCCCCCACCCGGTGAAGCTCGGCCTGGGTGGCAGGCCTGGATAGGGGAGGCTTATCAGAGTAGGGCAGGGCAGCTAGAGTCTTCCCCAGGCAGCCCTGTGTACTCCAGCGGTGGGCTCCTCCCACACGGCCAGCTTCTCCAGCTTCTCGGAGCAGGCCCCCCAGTGAGAGCATTTCTGCACAGAACCAACTCCAAGTCCCTGAGCCACACGGCGAGTTCTGGCCCGCAGGTTGATTCAGGGACCAGGACAGGGCAGCCAGGGACTTCCCGAAGCAGCCTGGCTCCCTCTGGCGGGAAGCGCCTTTTCCAGGCTAGCTTCTCAGAGCAGACCGCCCAGTGAGAGCCTTTCTACACAGAGCAAGTCACAAGTCCTCAAGCCAGCGGAGAGCTCCAACCCTCAAGCAGCCTCTGGGACCGGGGCAGGGCAGCCAGAGACCTCTCCAGGCAGCCCTGCCCCCTCCAGCCGCAAGCTTTTTCCACGGGGTGATCCAAGATGGCGGACTACAAGGTGACTGCATCTCCAGTCACTCCAGAACCCAGGATTCAAGAAGGGGAGGCATTGAGAGACTCGGACTAAAATAGAGCCACGGGGTGAGTCTACCCCACCCGGTGAAGCTCACCCTGCGCACTACGGCGGAGGGCTGCTCACACACAGACAGCTTCTCAGAGCAGGCCCCCCAATGAGAGCCTTTCCACACAGAGCCAGCTCCAAGGCCGGGAGCCAGTAGCGGGCTAGGGGCAGCTTTCTTCAGAAGCACTGCATTATCAAGTTACTACAAGACTTCAGGCTACTGAAGGCTGGGAGGTGATACACTGGAAATCTACAGGGACACTATAAGCCAATAGAGGAAAGCTGCAATATCACAAAGTCCCACTGACATCTGAGCAATATGACAAAACAAGGGAAGAAAATGTCCCAAACAAACCAAGATACTATATCAATAAAACCCAATGACAGCACAGCAGAAGAAATGTCACAAAGGGAGTTCAGAATGTACATAATTAAAACAATCAGGGAAGCAAACAAGGAGATGAAAGAGCAATGCAGGCATTAAATGATCGCACCAATGAACAGTTAAAAGAGTAAATACAGGAAGCAAGAGATCATTTCAATAAAGAGTTAGAGATACTGAAAAAAAGCCAAACAGAAATCCTTGAAATGAAAGAAACAATAAACCAAGTTAAAAACTCCATAGAAAGTATAATCAATAGGATAGAACACCTGGAAGACAGAACCTCAGACATTGAAAAAAAAATATTTAATCTTGAAAACAAAGTTGACCAAACAGAGAAGATGGTAAGAAATCATGAACAGAATCTACAAGAATTATGGGATATCATGAAAAGACCGAATTTAAGAATTATTGGGATTGAGGAAGCCTTAGAGAAACAAACCAAAGGATTGAACAATCTATTCAATGAAATAATATCAGAAAATTTCCCAAATCTGAACAATGAAATGGAAAACCAAGTATAAGAGGCTTATAGGACTCCAAATATACAAAATTACAACAGACCCACAATAAGGCACATTATTATGAAAATACCTAACATACAAAATAAAGACAGAATTTTAAAGGCTGTGAGAGAAAAGAATCAAATTACATTCAGAGGGAAACCAATAAGAATATCAGCAGATTTCTCAATCCAGGCCCTAAAAGCTAGAAGGGCATGGAACAACATTTACCAAGCCCTGAAAGAAAATGGATGCCAACCAAGAATCTTATAGCCAGCAAAACTTACTTTCAGATTTGACGACGAAATAAGATCCTTCCATGATAAGCAAAAGCTAAAGGAATTTACAAAAAGAAAGCTGGCATTACAGAACATTCTCAGCAAAATATTCCATGAGGAAGAGATGAAAAACAACGATGCAAATCAGCAACAGGAGGAACTAGCCTACAGGAATAGCCAAATAAAGGAGAAACCAAATCATGTCAAAAAACAAAAATGAGTCAAATGACTGGGAATACAAATCATATCACAATAATAACCCTGAATGTTAATGGCCTGAACTCATCAATCAAAACACATAGACTGGCAGATTGGATTAAAAAGAAAAATCCAACAATATGCTGCCTGCAAGAGACTCATCTCATAGGAAGAGATACCCATAGACTAAAGGTGAAAGGATGGGAAAAAACATACCATGCACACGGACACAGCAAAAAAGCTGGAGTATCCATCCTCATTTCAGATAATGTGGACTTCAAGCCAAAACTAGTCAGAAGGGATAAAGAAGGACATTACATACTGCATAAAGGAAGCATAAATCAGCAAGACATAACAATCATAAATATCTATTCCCCGAACATTGGCTCATACATGTACGTCAAACAAATCCTTCTCGATTCCAGAAATCAAATAGACCACAACACAATAATACGAGGCGATTTTAACACACCTCTCTCACCGCTGGATAGATCTTCCAAACAAAAATTGAATAAAGAAACCATAGATCTCAATAACACAATCAATAATTTAGACTTAACCGACTTATATAGAATATACCATCCAACAAAGAACAAATACACTTTCTTCTCAGCAGCACATGGATCCTTCTCTAAAATAGACCATGTTTTATGCCACAAAGCTACTGTTAGCAAATACAAGAAGATAGAGATACTACCTTGTACTTTATCAGATCATAATGGATTGAAATTAGAAATAAATGACAGAATAAAAAACAGAAACTTCTCCAATACCTGGAGATTAAATAATACACTATTATATGATGAATGGATAACAGAAGACATCAGGAGGGAAATAAAAAAAATTCTTAGAAGTAAACGAGAACAAAGACACGTCATATCAAAATCTCTGGGACACTATGAAAGCAGTACTTAGAGGACGATTTATTTCATGGGGCGCATTCAACAAAAGAAGTAGAAATCAACAAATAAACGACTTAACACTACAGCTCAAAGCCCTAGAAAAACAAGAGCAGACCAACACCAAAAGTAGTAGAAGACAGGAAATAGTTAAAATCAGAGCCAAAATCAACGAAATTGAAACAAAAGAAACAATCAGAAAAATTAACAAAATAAATAGTTGGTTCTTTGAAAAAATAAACAAAATTGATATACCCTTAGCCACGCTAACAAAGAGAAAGAGGGAGAAAACTCAAATTACTAAAATTCGGAATGAACAAGGAAATATCACAACAGACACGAGTGAAATACAAAACATAGTTAGAAGCTATTTTGAAAATCTATACTCCAACAAAACAGAAAACCTCAAAGACATCAACAAGTTTCTAGAGACATATGAATTACCTAAACTGAACGAGGAGGACATACACAACTTAAATAAATCAATTTCAAGCAATGAAATAGAAGAGGTCATCAAAAACCTACCAACAAAGAAAAGTCCAGGACCAGATGGGTTCTCAGCCAACTTCTACAAAACCTTTAAAGAAGAGCTCATTCCAATACTCCTCAAAGTATTCCATGAAATAGAAGAGGAGGGAACCCTCCCAAACTCATTCTATGAAGCCAATATCACACTGATACCTAAACCAGACAGAGACACTTCGAGGAAAGAAAATTTCAGACCAATATCCTTAATGAACATCGACGCAAAAATTCTCAACAAAATTTTAGCAAATCGCATACAAAAATATATTAAAAAGATAGTGCACCACGATCAAGTGGGATTTATCCGAGGGATGCAAGGTTGGCTCAACACTCGGAAATCAATAAATGTCATTCACCATATCAACAGATTAAAAGTAAAGAATCACATGATTATTTCAACAGATGCAGAAAAAGCATTCAATAAAATACAGCATCCCTTCATGCTCAAAACACTAGAAAAAATTGGGGTAGTGGGAACATTCCTTAACATTGTAAAGGCCATCTACGCTAGCCAATATCATTCTAAATGGTGGAAATCTGAAAGCATTCCCCCTAAAAACTGGAACAAGGCAAGGATGCCCTCTTTCACCACTTCTATTCAACACCGTTCTTGAAACTCTAGCCAGAGCAATTAGACAAACCAAAGAAATTAAAGGGATATGAATTGGAAAAGAAGAACTCAAACTATCCCTGTTCGCTGATGACATGATTTATATTTAGAGGAACCAGGAAATTCCACCAGAAAACTTTTAGAACTCATAAGTGAATTCAGTAAAGTAGCAGGTTACAAGATCAATGCTCATAAATCCAATGCATTTTTATACATAAGTGATGAATCTTCAGAAAGAGAAATTAGGAAAACTACCCCATTCATAATAGCATCGAAAAAAATAAAATACTTGGGAACCAATCTCACAAAAGAGGTGAAAGGCCTCTACAATGAGAACTATACAACACTAAAGAAAGAAATTAAAGAAAATCTTAGAAGATGGAAAAATCTCCCATGTTCTTGGATAGGCAGAATTAATATTGTCAAAATGGCCATACTACCAAAAGTGCTATACAGATTCAATGTAATTCCAATTAAAATCCCAGTGATGTACCTTACAGAAATAGAGCAAGCAATTATGAAATTCTTCTGGAAGAATAAGAAACCCAGAATAGCTAAAGCAATCCTCAGTAGAAAGAGTGAAGCAGGGGGTATCGCAATACCAGATCTTCAACTCTACTACAAAGCAATAGTAACAAAAACGGCATGGTATTGGTACCAAAATAGACAGGTAGATCAATGGTACAGAATAGAGGACATGGACACAAACCCAAATAAATACAATTTTCTCATTCTAGACAAAGGTGCCAAAAATATGCAATGGAGAAAAGATAGCCTCTTCAACAAATGGTGCTGGGAAAACTGGAAATCCATATGCAACAGAATGAAATTAAACCCCTATCTCTCACCCTGCACAAAACTCAACTCAAAATGGATCAAAGACCTCGGAATCAGACCAAAAACCCTTCATCTTATAGAAGAAAAAGTAGGTCCAAACCTTCAACTTGTTGGCTTAGGATCAGACTTCCTTAACAGGACTCCCATAGCCCAAGAAATAAAAGCAAGAATCAACAACCAGGATAGATTCAAACTAAAAAGCTTTCTCTCAGCAAAGGAAACTATCAGTAATGTGAAGAGAGAGCCTACAGAGTGGGAGAAAATCTTTGCCACTCATACTTCAGATAGAGCACTAATTTCCAGAATCTATAAAGAACTCAAAAAACTCTACACCAAGAATACAAATAATCTAATCAACAAATGGGCTAAGGGAATGAACAGACACTTCACAGAAGATGTACAAGCAATCAACAGATATATGAAAAAATATTCACCATCTCTAGTAATAAGAGAAATGCAAATCAAAACTACCCTACGATTTCATCTCACCCCAATTAGTATGGCGATTATCAAGAACACAAGCAACAATAGGTGTTGGCAAGGATGTTTGGAAAAAGGTACACTCATACATTGCTGGTGGTGCTGCAAATTAGTGCAGCCACTCTGGAAAGCAATATGGAGATTCCTCAGAAAGCTTGGAATGGAACCACCATTTGACCCAGCTATCCCACTCCTCGGCCTATACCCAAAGGACTTAAAATTAGCATACTACAGAGATACAGCCACATCAATGTTCATAGCTGCTCAATTGACTATAGCCAGATTGTGGAACCAACCTAGATGCCCTTCAGTTGATGAATGGATAAAGAAACTGTGGCATATATATACAATGGAATATTACTCCGCCATGAAGAATGATAAAATTATGGTATTTACAGGCAAATGGATGAAATTGGCGAATATCATGCTATTGAGATAAGCCAATCTCAAAAAAACTAAAGGACGAATGATCTCTCTGATAAGTGGATGAGGACATATAATGGGGGGTAGCAGGGGTAAGCGTTAGGGTTAGGGTTAGGTTTAGGGTTAGGGATAAGGAGGGTGGCAAGAATGGAGGAAGGAAGGACTGTATAGAGGGAAAAGAGGGGTGGGAGGGGTGCGGGGGAAGGGAAAAAAATAACAGAATGAACAAACAACATTGCCCTATGTAAATTTATGATTACACTAATGGTATGCCTTAACTCCATGTACAAATAGAGAAACAACGTGTATCCCATTTGTTTAAATAATTAAAAAAAAGTTTTTTAAATAAATAAATAAAAACGAGTTTAGGAGTTGAACAAACATGGGCAATCAAAATTAAATGGACAGAAGACACCTGTTGTAAGAAAAGTCTTCCATTTTTGAGGGGGAAAATAGAAAGAAGAGTCCTCATTGGAGAAAGTAGAGGAAGCATGCATAGGCTAAAGGGATAAGGCATTAGACAATTTAACAGGAAAGCAGTAATATGTCTACTCACCTTCACTGGGGAGGTATTATGCTGTGAGTGCCTTGACATTACAAGAGAGAAATGAAGTCAATAGGTGAAGACTTTTGCCCACCAAGTTATCACTGTCCCTCCAACAATTGATAAGAGTATCATTATTGGTATGCTAAAGGGAATTGACCCCCAAGTGACTATCAAGATCCTTGCTAATTCAGCCCTGGAGTAGATTGGCCTCAGATGCCCCAGCAGGCCCATAGCAGGGTGAGCTGAGCTGCACAGGAACCACAAGCAACAGGTAGAAACACGGGCACAAATTCTAAAGCATTATTCCACCTAACAACCTTCCATCGATGTTTAAACCTTTTTAAAGGAAATACTGATATTTAATTTCAAAAATCATGGTGAAAATCCCTTTGCTTTGAAATCAGAACCCATTCAGATGTGCCACGTTAAGGTTGTCAAATGCATTCTGCTTTGCCAGGAGGAAGAACAGAAAGAGTTTAGGGAAATGAGTTAGTTTGAGTATCCAGAGAAATCATGGGAGAGGGGAGGGAAAATTCTAAACCAAGAGAATGTTTCAAAAGGAAAGAATGAGAAATGAATGTCACTGAAACCATATAAGTCAATTATTTGTTTAGACAGAAGGAAAGAACCCCACATAGATTTTAGAGTTTTCTGTTGTATAGCACATACTTAGGTTTCCATTCAAAGTTTCCTAGTCTGTACTTGATATGCAGAACCAAATACATCTAAAGTTAAGTAGTCAGCGCTAATATAATATTAGTCACTGTGTAGTTACGGAAGAGACTCATTCATCCTTATAAAGGAAACTGCACAACTCTTTAATACACCTTCCATGCTAAGGGAACGTTTATTTCTTCTGGGGTATCATTTTTTTCAAATTGCTTTGAGGCCTATTAGATGTTTGTGGAATTTTCATAAACAAAGAAAGGTTTTGTGAAATTCTGTAATTTGCCAGAGGGTATATTTCTGACTCGTTCCTTTTTATTTTTCTTACTCCAAATTACATTTCCATCCATACCCTGTCACTCTGCAGTTCTCGCCCACAGCAAGTAAAAAGTGAACGCTTTGTTTAGTAATTATTTATCGAATAGCCTGTGGTTAGTATGGTACCTGGCAAATAGTCAGTGCTCAATAGCAAGCCCTTGGATGCATCTCGGGGATGTGTCCACGCCAAGGGCACTTCAGAATATATTGAATAGAATACAGGTTCTGTCTCTAGGTAGGATCTAGAAAATAGAACACCATGAAAGTTGTTCAGAGAAAAATCATCATGGAAATTCAGAAAAGGAAGAATATCCTCTGTTGGGGGTTTCAGTGAAGTGTTTCCAGAAAGAAGGCCTTAGACTTGGGCTAGAATGATGTTTTTATTTAGATCTGTGGAGTCAGAACAAGATCATCATGGGCTAAAGGGATTCACAAAGCATAAGAACAGGGTTGGGGAAAATGTATGGACACATCAGTTCCCAGTCAGTTATAGATAAAGAATTATAATGTGTGCTACTGAAACTGCAAGAAAGAACAACAAAAAAGATAAGAGATAAAATTATCAGTGCAACATTGATGTTTCTTTTCTTTGACAACACAGTATTAAGCACCTATGAGATTCAAGAACTAGTTACAAAAAGATAAATAAAATTTTTGCCCTCAAGTTTCTCACAATTTAGTGGTAGAGACTAACATATCATTTAATATCTTAATGTAAGTACTATGATTAAAGCAGGCATGGAGAAGGAGCATCTGATTTTGATTGGGCTGGACTGTCAAGGAAGGTATCCCCAGAAGATAAATGGAACTCTTCCTTGAAGGATAAAAGCAGTTATCTGGCAAGGAAGGTGAGTGAATCAGGGAGGCCTTTTAGACACAGGCAAGGAACTGCCTGGGTAGGCACTGCAGTGAGGTTCCTCACAATTATATTCAACATATTGTACCCAAGGTGGGTTATTAACTACAAATCCTTTTAAAACTTGCTTTATGAACACTTGCTTTCTAAATAACATAAGCTAAGGATGTAGCTCAGTGGTAGAGTGCTTGGTTCGCATGTACAACAACTTAGGTTTAATCACCAGCACTGCAAAAATAAATAGATGAATAAGTAAATGAGACATAAAAAATTCATTCACTGAACAAACATTTATTGAACCAAGTGCCCACATAAGTTTATCAGCTTTTTTTGCTTTCTCCCTGGCTTTACTCATGTGGTTTTCTCTACCTGTATATCAGTCTCTTCCATTTTCACCCACAAAATGTCTGTCCATCCATCATGGCTCATCCATTCAAAAATTGTCATCAGAATGAAACTTTTGCTGATAGCTCAAACTGTTCCCACTTCTTTTGAGTCCCCCAATACAGTTTCTGTGTACTCTCTTGTTATACTTACTACATTTTTCTTTACATAATTACACTTATACAAAAAGTTTGTAAGGACAGATATTGTATTTTACTTTTATTTTAGCCTATTGAAGATTAGACTTCTTTGCACCAACAACATTTGCTGAAATGAGTTGAGGAGATTGTTAAAAGAATAAATCAAATACATGTGTGTGGGTCAGTTTCTCTGTTTCCCCTTGCCTGTGTATCTAATTACTGAAAAACATGTTCATAACTGTAAAGGAAACTACAGAACTACAGAACACTCTTTCCTTGCTGAGAAAATGTTTCTTTTTTCCAAGGTATCATTTTTAAAACTGCATTGAGGCTTTCTAGACGTTTTTTGAGATTTTCATAAACTAAGCAAAATTTCTATATTTCACATGACAGCCAGTTGTCATTTAGAGTTGTTCACTAAAGATGCATGTTATAATCACTACAGCAATGGCTAAAAAAATGCAAGAAAATACAGCCAAAAAAAAATAGAGCATTAAAAAGATATGTTAAAAATGTATTTAATGCAAAAGAAAGTAATAAAAAGAAATAGAAGAATGAAAAATAAAATGAATAGAAATGAGATAAATACAAAACAAGTGTCAAAATACATGGGTGACTGGATTTAAAAACAATATCCAATGTATGCTGTCTACAAGAAATGACCATTAAATTCACAGATACAAATAGCTTGAAAGTAAAAATAATCAAACAGTAAACATAAGAGTTTGAGTGATTATATTAATATACTAACTAATGTAATATAAGAAAAATAGACATTAAGAGAAAAATACTGGATACAAAAAGATCATAATAATACATTGTAGTAAGAAGTACCTTTAAATATGTGTGTTTTTAAGGTAGTCATAAAGCAAACATTGACAGAATTTTAAAAAATAAATTACCAGTTGGTTACTGCCTTTAATACTTAATTCTCAAAAAATAGTTTTTAAACTCACCAAAAATCTGTAAGGATATAATATACAAAAGTGACTACAGTTAACAATTACTGCTAATAATGAACTGTATTGTTTACTTCAAGTTTGCTAACAGAATAGATCTTGCTGTACTCACTACACATATATGAAACAAGCAAGAATAAATAAATGTGTTCTGAATGTGTTGATAATTTGGGGTAATCATTTCATTATATATTAATATATCAAATTGTCACACTGGGGATGTTGAATACATACAATTTTATTTGTCAATTATGCCTCAATAAAGCTGAGGACTAAAACAAATATAAAAGCTAGGTGTAGTGGTACCCACCCATAGTCCCTGCTACTTGGAGATTGAGACAGGAAGATCTTTTCAGCCCAGGAGTTGGAGGCTATCCTGGGCAACATTATCAGTTAATTTGACCTAATTTGCTCCTACCCACCTAGGGAATAGACACAAATTATTGGTGTCAAGAATGAAAGAGGGATTGGGGATATAACTCAGTTGGGAGAGTGTTTGCCTCACATGCACAAGGCCCTGGGTTCAATCCCCAGCACCACCTACAAACAAAAAAACAAACAAAAAAGGAATGAAAGAGAGGTCATTATAGCAGATCCTACAAGTATCAAAAGGATGTTTTTTTAAAAACTCTGCACTATGAACAATTTTATACCTAAAAAAACTGTCTACATAAATTTCTTAAAAGAAACAAATTTCAAACTGTCTCAAGAAGAAATTTAAAAATCAGAATATACCTATATCAAACCATAAAATTAAGGTGATTATTAAAAACATTCTTACAAGCCAGGCATAGTGGCATAGGCTTTTCATCCCAAAGACTCAGAAGGCTGAGGCAGGAGAATCGTGAGTTCAAAGCCAACCACAGCAACGTAGAGAGACCCTGTCTAAAAAAAAAAAAACAAAAAACAAAACAACAGCAACAACAAAAAAACTCTCTCTCTGTATATATATATATATATATATATATATATATATATATATATAAAATTTCTTTTAAAGGACTGGGTATGTGGCTCTGTGGTTAAGCCCTAGGTTCAGTCTTCAGTATCAAAAAAAAATAATTTTTTTTTCATAAAATAGAGAACAATTCAACTCACTTTTAAAAAATGGATAACCTTATATTAAACTAAAGATACCAAAGGAAACTAAAAGTAAGGACAAACATCCTTCATGAAAACACACATACTTTAGCAAATTGTTAAGAAATTCAATCCATCCATACATAAGAGTATGATACATCTTCACCAAATGGGGTTTTCACTGGTAATACACGGTAGACTTAACAACTAAAAATCAATTAATGCAATACGCCATATTAAGAGAAAATAAAAACCAATATGGTCATATCAATATACCTATAAGAAACATATGAGAGAGTATTGGTTGCCTTGATATAAGTAAATTTTCTTTGATAAAATGCAAAAACCCATGATCAATAAAAGAAAAGAAATTATAAAGTGCACTTCATCAAAACTTTTGCTTACCTAAAAATATTGTAAAAGAAGATAAAGATTGGGAGAAAACATCTAAAACCCATGAATATGACAAAAGGACTTATATCCAGAATATTTAAAGAACACTTAATAATAAAGAGGTAACTTAATAAAAATGGGCAAATTATTTGAACAAATACTTGACACACGTACACAGCCATGAATGTCCAAAAGGCACATAAAGGAAATGCAGTTTACAACCACAGTCAGCTACCACTACTCATCTGCTAGAATAACTAAAATGCAAAAACCAATAGTAGCAAATGTTCACTTAAAAAGTGGATGCTGTGGGCACATGCCTATACTCCCAGGGGCTCTGGAAGCAGGTGGGAGGATATCTGTCCGGGTCTTAAGCCCCCTTGCTCTTCTTGACCAGCGGCAAGGGAAGGGGACACTCCCCAACAAGGTCAGACCAGGATAGGTAGGGCCGACTGACCGCCCGCATGCAGCCCTCCGGGTGGAGGACAATCAGACATGTCAGGGAGACCCGTCACAGCAGGAACTCGTTTATTGAGGAAGTCACACAGCTTTTATGTAGGGTGAAGGCTAGGCAGGAACCAATCAGCTTAAAGATCAGCAAGGCATGGGGGGTTCACCCAGGTTAGAGTCCCATAGAACTATATGGCAAGCACGAGCTGATCACGTTCGCAGAACTGTTGTTAACCAATCCCTGACGGTGGTCCAATTTAACGTCATAAACCTTTGAAACTGCCTTTGAGGCCTTGATCTTGCTCACTCGCCAGGGAGTAAGGAGTCAGCCTGAGTTAGTTAACATGTCATTAGTCCCAACATATCCCCCTTTTTTGTTTTATATTAAGGGTGTGTCTCTCTTAGGGTGCCCCTAGGAAGGTCTTACCTGTCATGGAACATCACCCTAGCAGTTTGGGGGTCCGCCTTACTCAAAGGTGTGCCTGTCTTAGGTTGTCCTCCTCTGAGGATCTTACCCGTCATTGACTACCACCTTAGCACTTCAGGCGGGCCCCTCAGGAGGAACAGGGCTTAAGGGAGAGACACTTAGACCCCAGTGTCCTGATACGAGTGATCCATGATCCTAAAGTGCTCCCAATCATCATTATGAAGGGTGGTAGAATGCTGTCGGACAACCATGAGCTGCACAGACTTAGCCTAGCTTTTCAGGAAATGGATAAGCTTATTGATTTTGCAAGGCCCAAAGGTGAACACAAGGATAATGGTGATTAGCGGTCCCATAAGCGAGAGGAGGTAGGGGAGCCACCCATGTAACCCAGTCCAGAGGAAATTAGAGTGGAGCTCGCTCCTACGATGTTCCAGATCTTCTTGTAGGTTTTTATTTTATCTTGTACAATGCCAGAGTGGTTGGCGTAGAAACAGCACTCTTCACCAAGGAACAGGCAAAGCCCTCCTTCCTTCGCCGATAGCAGATCCAAACCACGACGATTTTGCAGGACGATAGCGGCCAAGGAATCAAGTTGAGCCTGTAGATCTAAGATGGTAGAGCTGCAAAGTGCAGTGTTAGGAGCTCTGTGTAGCTTTCAAGGAAGTCCACTGTCCAAAGTCATGAGGTCAGAGACCCCAATCTTAATCACTGTTGTCCCATTTTTGCTACTGCACATTACTCTTTCTTAAATGTCATTTTAAGAAGTTTACATATATTGACTCCTGAGTCTATGTGAACATTAGTTAACACAATTTAACATTATATCTAAAACATGAATTAAAGAAAGGCTGAGTGCTTTTAACTTTCCTTTTGTGTGGCAAAATGTTTTTATGTTTCACAATATTAACCTTTAAACAAATCAGGCTCTAACATTTAGAAATACATTTACATTTGAAGTTCTTTATCCTGGTGTAAAAAGTAACAAATTTTACATATACCCTATTGATAACAGGTCCTATAATAGAACATTAAATGATAGAAATAAATCCCCAATAAAATTTACTCTTTATAAGTTTAAAATTACCATTACAGACAAGTTTAGTTTGGAGAATAGCGGCTTGATAAATTTCCTGTTTTAAAAACTTGTATACCTGGAAAATATGCACACATTTAATATACAAAGAGTGACCATTTCACAATTACTTTGACACTTTTATATTACCAAATTTAGTTTTTAAAGAAAAATTTAGACTCTAACGTAGCACAATACTCCAACAGCTGTCTAACCATAACTTCACAAACCTCAACCCTCAAGACTGATTGTTATAAAGAATAAAATTTAATAGACACAAAGCTAAGAGTAAATTAGTGTTTCTAAGAAATCCTTGTCATTTTACCATATAGATTAAACTTTGGTTTATATCAGAACATTAGTATTTCACCTTAGGAAAAAACTTAAATAGCTTTAACTGTGTCACATACATACAACCAACTTAGTTACATGCAAACTTATTGAAACTTGCCCTTTACAGACTTTCTTAGCACTTTAGACCCTCATGTATTTTATCACATAAGCACTTTCTTACCCAGAAACATTTTGTTCTTCATTAAATATATTTCCATATCTAGAACCTTTTACTTTCTCTTTCCTATCTGTTGACCCCTTTTTGTTCACATTCTGAAACAACTCTTAAGAATTTTCTGAATTTAGATACATTACTCTATTTTAATAAGATTAAATATTTTGTTATTTATAGTACTCTAATTGAAACAGTTGAAACTTTTGGGACCCTTTGTATATAGAATTGCACTTGTTAGGATATAACTCTTAGTAACCTTGTTTTTAGTTTAGTGATGACACAAAGCAAGTTTAAACCCTTTTATTTACCAACCTATGAAAACACCAATAATGTTTAAGTATGATACCCCATGGAATTTAAGGAGTTAAGAGTACTTGATGTTATTTAACGATTAGCATTTTAACTTTGTAAATTAATCAGATGTCTCTACAAACACATTTGTGTAATCCCATACATGTCAACTCTAATTCACTTATTTTGTAAAAACCAAGATATCAGGCAAGTGTCCTGAACAGTATTTGCCGTCTCTTTCCTGTTGAAGAAAAGTCCTAGAAACAATTGATATTAGACATTTTATTAACATCAATATTTTATTAGCTTGACCACCTAGAGACTTGTGAGTTATTTTCAAAGACATTTTACTTTTATTAGTTTATCCAATTTGGATTGAACCTTTTTAAATCACGTGAATTAAAAGTATCTGGATCCATTTTTAAATTTTAATTTTAGGAGTGCTCAGTTTTGATACAGACAAAACATGACATCAGACAGCATGACATACAAATAACACAAAATCAAAGGCCTTGTAACTTTACAGGTGAATCTGCATTGCAATGTAACAGATGTTCAAAAACTCTAGTTGAATAAAAAAATAGAATTGATCAAAAAAGTCATGAACTCAAAAAAAAATGTAGAATTCAAAAAAAACAAGAGTCCTGGAAAAATGATACAGCCATTAATTACTTTCGTAAAGCACCATAAAATTTACTTTTGCTGGAGTTCAGGTAAGACTCTTTTTGCTCTTTTTTTTTTTCCCCGCCTTTGGGTTTGAGACCAGTCTCCTACTGAGTCTTCTGGCTTCCTTCATTTACATTTCAATGTAAACCTTGACTGAGATCTGGAAGGATCTGACAGGTTTTAGCAGAAACTTTGTGCCTAGGGCATTTTAACCCTTTTTCCTGGTTCAGTTTAGGTTTGAATGCAGAAAATTGTGAAATAATTATCTCTCACTACTTGTGGGGAATGGGGCTGCTATATTATACTCCTTACTAGGACATGCCACTGATGGTTGGGCTGATTACTCCCTCCACACTGGCATATGTGGGACCTTGTGGCAGGAGGACTAGGTGGGCTGGGCTGGGGAATGGAAGCAGAAACAGCTGAGTCGAAGTTGAAGGAGGAGGGATTAAGAAGGGGAGAAGAAGGAGGCGTTTGAGTTTGCAGGAAGAGCATAGAAGCACAAGAAAGAAGAAACTTGAAGATAAGGAATCCCTTTCCATCTGCCTGCTTGCTTGCAGAAGCTGTGTGCCAATATATTTGGTATCCACGATCCACCTTCCCATGGAGCGATCTTTCATCCCTGCACAGGCCAATTTGTGATTGGTAGTCATTCCGTCCCAAACTAACATTTTAACATTTACCAGAAAGGCCATACAGGGATGGGGGAGGTTAGAGTCAGTGAGTTCTTGCCCAGTATCATAAAATGGCCACCAGGAAGATTTCCCGCCATCCGGAAGTGGCGGCTCTTTGGGGGGAAACTTGGAGCCCCCTTTGGAAGGTCCTGGAGAGAAGCAGGCCTTAAGGGCAGATAATGTAGGGCAGACTCCCAATAGGGGACCCTCTCCTAAACTGATTTCCCTCTTCCTAACAAGTTGTTCTACAGGATCCCATGTGGACCAGTCAAAAAGATTAGCGGCAGGAAGCCAAGAGGTCACCCGAGTAAAGGTGTCCCAGGCTTTTTCCGCCTGTGTATCAGACAACTCAAGGCCCCTACTCTTCAGCATGAGGCTAAGAGCTGAGAGCACAGGGTCACCATGTGTGGTGTGTGTTTGCCCCATCTTTTCAGGGATGCCTTACCTTGGAACTCGCTTGGCCCGATCTGCCGGTACTTTCTGTTTCGAAGCTGCCTCTTCACTTTGGCTGTGGATCAGCCTTGAGGGGCCCCACGTTGGGTGCCAGATGTCGGGGTCTTAAGCCCCCTTACTCTTCTCAACCAGTGTCAAGGGAAGGGGACACTCCCCAACAAGGTCAGACCAGGATAGGTAGGGCCGACTGACCGCCTGCACGCAGCCCCCCCCCCCCGGGTAGAGGACAATCAGACATGTCAGGGAGACCCGTCACAGCAGGAACTCATTTATTGAGGAAGTCACACAGCTTTTATGTACGGTGGGGGCTAGGTGGGAACCAATCAGCTTAAAGATCAGCAAGGCATGGGGGGTTCACACAGGTTAGAGTCCCATAGAACTATATGGCAAGCACGAGCTGATCATGTTCGCAAAACTGTTGTTAACCAATCCCTGACAGTGGTCCAATTTATCATCATTAACTTTTGAAACCGTCTTTGAGGCCTTGATCTTGCTCACTCACCAGGGAGTAAGGAGTCAGCCTGAGTTAGTTAAGGAGTCATTTGTCCCAACAGATATCAAGTTCAAAATCACCTCAGCATCACAATACCAGACTTTAAATTATACTACAGAGCCATAGTAACAAAAACAGCATTGTATTGACACCAAAACAGACATGAAGACCAATGGTACAGAATAGAAGATGCAGAGACAAACCCACATAAATACAGTTACCTCATATTAGACAAAGGAACCAAAAACATACAATGGAGAAAAGATAACCTCTTCAACAAGTGGTTCTGGGAAAACTGGATTTCCATTTGTAATAAAATGTCATTAGATACCTATCTCTCACTCTACAAAAAAATTCAACTCTAAGTGGATCAAGGACCTAGGCATTAAACCAGAATGTACCTACTAGAAGAAAAAGTTGGCCCAAATCGCCATCATGTCATCTTAGGAACCAATTTCCTCAAAAAAGACTCCAAAACCACAAGAAGTAAAATCAAGAATCAGTAGATGGGATTGTATCAAAATGAAAACTTTTTCACAGCAAAGGAAACAATCAAGAACATGAAGAGAGAACCTACAGAATGAGAGAAAATCTTTGCCTCCTGCACCTCAGATAGAGCATTAATCTCCAGGATGTATAAAGAACAACAACAGCAACAAAAAAACTTAACACCAAAAAACCAAATAACCCAATCAATAAATTTGCTAAGGAATTGAACAGACACATCTCAAAACTGAACAGACACACCTCAAAAAAAGAAGTATAATCGGTTAACAAATATATGAAAAAATGTTTGACATCACTAGCAATCAGATAAATGCAAATTAAAACTACACTGAGATTTCATCTCACTCCAGTCAGAATGGCAATTATCAAGAATACAAGTAACAATAAATGTTGGTGAAGATGTGGGGAAAAAAGGTACACTCCCACATTGCTGGTAGAACTGCAAATTGGTGCAACCACTCTGGAAAGCAGTATGGAGATTCCTCAGAGAAGTTGGAATGGAACCACCATTTGACCCGCTTATCCTACTCCTCGGCATATACCCAAAGTACTTAAAATCAGTACACTATAGTGACACAGCCACATCAATGTTCATAGAAGTTCAATTAAAAATAGCTAAGCTATGGAACAAACCTAGGTCCCCCTCAATAAATGAATGAATAAAGAAAACGTGGAACATATACACAATGGAATATTACTCAGTCATAAAGAATAAAATTATGGCATTTGCCAGTAAATGGATGGATCTGGAGACTGTAATGCTAAGAGAAATAAACCAATCCCAAAAAACCAAAGGCTGAATATTCTCTCTGATAGGCAGATGCTGACAGATGCTGACTCACAATAGGCTGCGGGGAGGGAGGAGTGGAGGTTCACTGAGATGGATGGTGGGTGGGGGCGGGTGGGAATGGAAAGAGAGTAAAATGAATGGGACGTAACTTTCCTATGTTCACATATGAATATAAGGCCATTGTAACTCCACATCATGTACAACCACAAGAATGGGAAGTTATACTGCACGTGTGCATGATATGTCAAAATATATTCTACTGTCAGGCACAACTGAAAAGAACAAATTAAAAATAAAAAATAGCCTCAGCAACTTAGCAAGGCCCAAAGCAACTTAGTGACACCCTGTCTCAAAATAAAATATTTTTAAAAGGGCCGGGATGTGATTCAGGGATTAAGTACCATTGGGGTCAATCTCCAGTACCAAAAAAAAAAAAATAGAGCAATAGGAACTCTCATAAATTGATGATAAAAATGCAAAACATTATAGTCACTTGGAATATATTTGAGTTTCTTCAATTGTTAAACATAAACCTACTATAAGAACAAGCAAATCCACTTAAAGATATCGAATCAAAATAGATTAAAATAATTATCCACACAAGGACTTTCAGGCAGATGTTTAAAACTACATTCTTCCAAACAGATAAAAATTGGAAGTAACTGATGAATTGATAAGCAAAATGTGAATAAATCATACAATGGAATACTCATATGCAATAAAAAGAAAAATACTGCTATACGCATTATTGAATTTCAACAATATTATGCCAACTGAAAGAAGCCAAAGGGGTGTATACTCTTAAGATTTGAATTGCATGATATTCTATAAAAAGTAAAACTATAACTAAATCAAAGAAGTTAGATCAAAGGTTCCACAGTCTGTAAAGTAGTTGTGAATATGACTACTTTGAGGGGTGATAAATATGTTCTAAATCTTTACTACAATCAAGGTGGTTGTATGGTTTATGTAATCACCAAAACTCACTGACTTTATTCTTAAAATTATGTGTCTTGAGGTATGTAACCTATACTTTAATAAAATTATTTTAAAAATATATATGATATTAAAAACTAACCTCAGCTGTACCCTAAAAAACAAATGTTTTTGTTATATTTCTTTTGACCAATCATAATGAAATTATATTTTCATTAAGAAAAATAAAATCAGATATCTTTTATATTATGTAGAAATAATCCACAGACTGAAAAGTGAAGTTAAAAATAGTGATTGAGGTTGGAAATGTTATATATTTTTGAAAACCCATATTCCTAAGACATGACAAAAACAAGAGCATGATTTAAGGGTGGATCATAGAAAGGGATGGCCATCAGTGTAAAAGCCGTATCTGGGGAATTAGGTATGAGATAGAAAGAGTCAGGCTGGGAATAGTTATAGATAAGAAATTATTAACTACCCAGTGGGAAAAAAGAAAGAAGTCATAGAAAAAAAACTAAGGGGTAAATCAGCTGGTGGCCAGGAGACCAGAAAATTGATCAATGGAATTTAAATTACCCTCAAATTGACTTTGATTCTGGTTTCCTAAGAGATGCAGAAAGAACACAGATCTGAGGGAGTGCCTGGGCAGAACAGAACAGTGGGACACATAAAACCAACACACCGGACCTGGCTTCAGGATAATAGAAATGGAAATATGCAGAGGAAAAGCTCTGGGGCTTCAAGCCACAAAGGTCAGCTTTTATGTAGGGATAGTCTAATATTAGTCTCTAGTTAAAATTCTATTTTCAAATCTCATGACCAAAGAACTCCACAATACATCCACTTTCTGTTATTTGGAATCATTAGAGTGAATATTTTATTGCCAGTTAACAGATCCCTTCAAAGTAAAAACCTCTATAGTTTAATCAAGAGTTGATATGAATTAAGAAGTAGAAAAAAATCCTCAGAATCAGTTATCCACTTTTGAGGAGCTGTTAGGTATGCACCTCACCCTTTCTAAGTCACAAATCTCTGTGTGTGTTTTATGTGTGTGCTGGAAGACTGGACTCTCTAACCACTCCTTACTCACTCCCTCATTCCATTCTGTAATGTTCTCTAGGAGCCTCTAATACCAAAGTGCAGACATTGTAAAGACCCAGCTCTTCTATACATTTGAAGTTTTCTCATATCTCATTAATTTTATTAATTAGCTTCCAGCAGCTGTTTAAAAAAAAAAATCAGAGATGAAGGATTGGAAAAGTTTGCTGTAGTAGAGCAAGCCTTGGACTTGGAACCACAGTCTTGGTTCAGACTTCCATCTGTTTCTGTAAGTACACATCCCACATGCTTGAAAGGTACCCTGTGCATGCATTAAGCATAGTCTCTATGGCTGTAACGTAGTCACATCTTCAACTGTTTTCCCTACCCCCAAGTTTATAATTTCCTTGCAGGCAATACTTGTCATTATCACTGAATCCTTCTGACCCATAAGTGTCTGGCATGACTGGTGCAATAAATGACAGTAAACAGGTCATCTTATCTGTCTGAGTTTCATTTTGCTATCTAGAAATTTTAAAAGGAAATTGTTTATTTTTAGATTATTGTAAGATTTGAGTGGTATTACAAATATAATGAAAAATATCACCATAAAATAGAAGCTTACACATTTTGTTACTTACATTCATTCAACAATTTTAAAAAATTGCTTTGTAGTACAATACTTCATGTTATGGTAAGTACCACTGTAGTGAATATATTATATCCAAGAAAAAACTTCAAGCTCTAGTCTTCAATTTATTTTTATAAATAATATTTTTATAAACAATAGATAAATCCAGAAAAATCATAGATTTTTGAAGATCCTTTCATTTGTATTAATAGAAATTGCCTGGCAGTCAGACACAAAATAGGAAATGGCATTTACTTGTGGATCTGTGCTCCCACGACCTGGGGACACAAGAAGCCAGATAGGAAGAATGTGCCCCAAGGAAACTATCAAGTTTGTTTGTTTGTTTTTTTCCCAAAGGCACAATGACCATAAAAGCAAGAATCAACAACTGGGATAGATTCAAACTAAATAGCTTTCTCTCAGCAAAGGAAACTATCAGCAATGTGAAGAGAGAGCCTACAGAGTGGGAGAATATCTTTGCCACTCATACTTCAGATAGAGCACTAATTTCCAGAATCTATAAAGAACTCAAAAAACTCTACACCAAGAATACAAATAATCCAATCAACAAATGGGCTAAGGAAATGAACAGACACTTCACAGAAGAAGATGTACAAGCAATCAACAGATATATGAAAAAATGTTCAACATCTCTAGTAATAAGAGAAATGCAAATCAAAACTACCCTAAGATTTCATCTCACCTCAATTAGAATGGCAATTATCAAGAACATAAGCAACAATAGATGTTGGCGAGGATGTGGGGAAAAAGGTACACTCATACATTGCTGGTGGGGTTGCAAACTAGTGCAGCCACTCTGGAAAACAGTATGGAGATTCCTCAGAAAGCTTGGAATGGAACCACCATTTGATCCAGCTATCCCACTCCTTGGCCTATACCCAAAGGACTTAAAATCAGCATACTACAGAGATACAGCCACATCAATGTTCATAGCTGCTCAATTCACTATAGCCAGATTGTGGAACCAACCCAGATGCCCTTCAGTTGATGAATGGATAAAGAAAATGTGGCATATATATACAATGGAATATTACTCCGCCATGAGGAATGACAAAATTATGGCATTCGCAGGCAAATGGATGAAATTGGAGGATATCACGCTAAGTGAGATAAGCCAATCTCAAAAAACTAAAGGACGAATGATCTCACTGATAAGCGGATGAGGACATATGGGGGGTGTAGGAGGGGTTAGTGTTAGGGTTAGGGTTAGGTTTAGGGTTAGGGATAAGGAGGGTGGTAAGAATGGAGGAAGAAAGGAATGTATAGAAGGAAAAGAGGGGTGGGAGGGGAGGGGGGAAGGGAAAAAAATAACAGAATGAATCAAACAACATTGCCCTGTGTAAATTTATGGTTTTTAATTAAAGTAAAAAAAAAAAAAAAAGGCACAATGACATGTTAGTTATCTTATGGAGGATTGTATATTAAAACAACCATTAATTTATTCATCTATTCTTCCTTCCAGTTCATCCTTCAACCAACAATATTGAATATCCCATTCAATATATAATGCATTCTACAAACACGTTTTGATTATCTACTAGGTGCCAAGGTATCAGTGAAAAAATGAGCAGTAAAATGTATTCTGTGCCTTAAAGGCACCTAACAAATAGCAGAGGAGAAATACATCATGAATTTGTGTGCTACTTCAATATTTAGCATATGTACTACATATATATTGCTGTCAAAACTTTTGAAAGCATATCATGATATCTTACCTGCAAGTGCAGAATTTTTCTCTGACCAGACCATGAAAATATTCTTGAAACACAAACCTGCGATGTCATGTAGAAAATTATTTTCTTGAGAACTATCTCCAGTGCATACCTTAAAAGTTTTTATCTGTTCACTAAGCCATTAGCCATAAAGATAGATGATAGATAGATAGATAAGCAGATAGAGATATATGTATATATACAGACATATATATATATAAAAAACAGTAAATTTATTTCATAAACAAACCAAGGATATAATATACATACATATTTTAT
This sequence comes from Sciurus vulgaris, assembly GCF_902686455.1. Classification (NCBI taxonomy): domain Eukaryota; kingdom Metazoa; phylum Chordata; class Mammalia; order Rodentia; family Sciuridae; genus Sciurus; species Sciurus vulgaris. Next base: position 116,136,406 of record NC_136464.1, read on the forward strand.
ATATAAAATATTTTACTTTCTATACAAAATATTTCACTTTTAGTAGGTATTTCAATGGAAGGAAATGTTGTCTGAGTAGGTTAGAGCTAATGACCATGCTTTAGGTATGAAAGGGCTAAGAACTGACCTCAGATTTGACAGTACAGAGGTTGTTAGTGACCATGACAAAAAGAAATCTAAATTGAGTGATGGAGATACAAATCTGACCAGAATGGGATGAAGAAAGAAAAGGAAATGAGGAAGTTTAGGCAGTCAGTGTAGACAGTTCTTTCAAGGAGTGTTTACATAAAGAACAGAGAAATGAGTCCAGAACTAAAGAGGAAGAGCAGGAAGACTTTTTTCAATGATAGAAAACAATGTAATTTTTAAGGTAATAGAAATATTTTATTAGAGAGGAAGAAGTTGAGAATGGAAGGCATAGAAATGAAAATATAGGAGTCAAGTGGAGAGGTATTAAGACCCAGTGCACAGGAGGGTCATTTGGCAAGACCTAGGAGCAGAATAATCTTATAGCCTCTGTGCTTTAGAATGATATTCCAACTGCATTTAATGTTGTGTTATCTATTTTAATGTTGTAATGTTGTGTTATCTATTTTAATGTTGTAATGTTGTGTTATCTATTTTATTTGAGGGGAAACATTTTAGGTTACCTTTATGGTAACATTTTAAGATAAGATGCCTAGTTAGGTTTTACATGCATCTAAATAAGCTATACCACATGTTTGTGAAGTACACACTCCACACACACCTGAAGTCAGTGTCTGGCTCTAATTCTCAATGCTTAAATAAAGTGGCCCCTGTGGAATCACTCAACCTGCCCCAAAAGGAGTCCTACAATTTGATTGCTGCAGAAACTAATAAAAGAAAAACAGTCACACACATCTCATAGTTCCCTAGGCAGAGTTATCTAAGATGAATGAAAATTTGATGCAGTGTTTGGAAGCGTAAGAAGATACCACATCCTTAAAAACTGGAAGGAAATGTCATTGAGCACTTGAAACTGAGTTTGAGGTCAACACTGACTTGAGAAACGTTTTAACGTTTTATTTTTTAAAACCTTGAATTTTTCAAATATAAAAGCCATGTAAAGCCCTATAGTACATTGATTAAAAGGTATTTCTTAGTTTCCAATTCCATGTATTTTCCATCCATTCTTTGAGTGAGCTATACATATGCAAAATATATTGCTATAGTTTGAAATAAATAAAACATTTCTGTGTTATTTCTAAAACAGCATGCTCCCTTTTTTCACTATTATGTTGAAACAGCAGAACAGTTCTTTAACAATCTGAATTGAAGTGATTGGAAAATAACCAAATGCTATAAAAAATACCTTACACAAAACTTTGATGAAAAAAAATTAAATTTGAAAAGTAATTTATGCTACAGTGCTTTGAGGTTTTAGACTATTTGAGATTTTATTTGAAAGTCAAAAGTTTAATAGTTGATTATAATGATGTACAATTCAACATCTATCAGTTATTTTTCCTCAGAATTATTAAGGTTTCATTTAAGCAGATTTTTTAAAGCTTACAATTTTCTTTCCTTATGCATCCCATTCTAACCAAGCCAGGAACCAACAAAAGTGTAGTGGTTTCAAATGTTTTTTAACATATTTTCACTTCTGTAGCTAACTGGACTAGCTTAGCTCAGGCTGCCATAACAAAATGCCATAGATTGAGTGGTTTCACACCACAGGAATTTATTTCTCATCATTCTGGACTCTGGAAAGTCTAAGATAGAGGTGCAAGCAGATTTGGTTCCTGATAAGGGCTCTCTTCATGGCATGTGGCCATCTTCTTTCCTTCTGAGGCTTCACATGGCGCTTAGAGAGAAAGCTCTGATCTCTCATCTTCTTACAAGGACACTAATTCCATTGTGGGGGGGTCCCACCCTCATGACCTCATAAAACCCTAATTACCTTCCAAATTCCCCACCTCCAAATACCATCTCACTGGTAGTTAGGGCTTCAACATGTGAATTTGGGAGGAACACAGCCTTTCGGTCCTTTAACACTTACCTTCTCACACAATTAAACAGAACTGAATGATGTATCATTTACAAGATATGGGTGTCAGATACTACTTTGTCACAACCCTTACACATGTACATTTCTGTCCAAGTACAAAACCAAACATCCCTTGTAGACTCATCTAAGCAAGGTATAAGGCTTATTCATAAAAACCATGGCATGGTAGCAGATGCCTATAATTTCAGCAGCTCAAGGGGCTGATATGTCTATGCATTCATAAAAATGAAAATGTGAAGGCTTCTGATGAACAGGCAAAATTTCTAGATTGAAATTTGTATCTGAAAGAACACCAAAGCGACTTCAGGTCTAAGCCAGCCTCAGCAACTTAGCGAGGCCCCATGCAACTTAGTGAGACCCTGTCTCAAAATAAAATATAAAAAGGGTTAGGGATGTAGTTCAGTGGCTAAATGCCCTTGTGTTTAATCCCTGCTACAGAAAAAAAAAAAAAAATGATAGTCACTAAACCTCTAGACAGACCAATTCACCTAAGGCCAGATACTTCAGAACATATTTGAGAAAAATTATTTGTCTGAGTACTATCATTATACAGTACTTAAAAAAGTCTGCTACCTAGCTATGAGTTTCAGGGGCCTTTCATTCCCATTCAGCATTCAGAACAAGTGACTAAACATCATTTTTCTTTTTTCCTGAGGAAGAAGGAAAAGATTTTGCCATGTACAAATATAAGATTTGGTTTAAGATCTTAAGCAATAAATTTTCACTTATCAATGGCTGACTTTCCCTGCCACCCTTTAAAGAAAAGATGCTTCCTTATCCTTAGAGAGCTAAAACACAATTTTGTTTTCACCTCATTTTCCGTAAGTCCAATGTTTTTAGAGTAAGCAGAAGTGAAGGAATATAGACTTTAAATATTAATCACTCCATGCAATATCCAGGCAGAACAAATAACTGACAGGCAATTTCCAGCTTTTACACATTGTTCTTGAAAAGGCCCACAAGCAGTGGCCCACCAGGGACTGCCTCTCCGTGATAGGCACTGCTATTTTCTCTATGCTTACACTCAGATTACACAACTAAAGAATATCATGTGTGCTTTTACCTTGATCATTAAGCAAATCAGATTTTATATGCAAAAGTACCCTCATATATATAGGAAGATAGTATATACTTCTCTTTTTGAAGAAAGAGATGAAAGATGTGGACAGGGGTTGGGACAAAAAGAAAATAAGCCTGGGAAGTTAGATTAGATTGTAACTACTACATCAATTGAACCTAAAGTTATTGCCACATGTGGTCATATTGGACCACATCTTTATTTGTCTCCCTGTCACTCTCTCCAGACTGACAAATCAGCCTTGGCTGATACCATTAACTCAAACAGCTAAGCATTATTGAACTAGGTTGTGAGAAGGAAAGAATCTGAAACCAAAGAGAACTGTAAATGTAGCTGAAAAATTAAAAACACTCAGCCTGTCAATAGGCTTCTCCCAATAGTAAGGATATGGTGCACAAGGCACACATTTATAGGGAGACATGAAAACACAAAATGTCTACACATTCAGAAAAATAAAAGTGTGAAGACTTCTGATGAACAGGCAAAATTTCTAGAGTTAAATTTGTATCTGAAAGAACACTGAAGGGGCTTCATAGGCACACTCTAAAAATATTAACATTGCCTAACTTTCTTAGCTGAGTGTCACATTTCTAAGGACCCCAGCCTTAACACAATGCTATACTTTCAGCAGTCAGCATTCAGAACCCTGTTCCTGCTAAGTGCTGAGCTCAGAGTGAGGAAACTTTCCTTAAGGGACTAGATCATTGAGCATATCTACAAAAACAATTTTTTCCAAGGAGAAACCAAATCAACTTGGCCATTTTAACATTGAGAAAGACCAGGTGCATCTCTGAAGAACTGGCAGTAGGGAAGTTGGCATCAGATTATCCTCCATTCTTCGAAACAGTGGTTTCTCTACAAGGTACTCAAAATCGGTTTAATTGTTATGAATGTAAGGTTAAATAAGAATTCCCTTTACTAATAGTGAAACAAATCCCAACCATATCTGGAACTTTCCAACCATCAGCATAATTCAACATGGAAGAAGCTAGGAAAGGATAATATGAACACTTCTTCCCTAGTGATTCTGCTACCTCAAGGCAGAAGATTGGACAAGACTCCCAAGGACTTTCTCCTTCTATTTTATAGAAACACGGCTTTTAGTTTATCTAAGGAGATCTGGTTCTGGGTAACATAAAGTAAGCAGATTCCATTTTTTCCCTCCCATTGAATGCAGCTACAACACCACAATTGGAACAGGTGTTTTAGAACTTCAAAAAGAAAAGGGCAGCAGGTAGATTAGACACAGTTCAAATCACCACCAAGCCTGTGGTACGTTCATCATTGTTTTTTGTTTTGTTTTCTCCACTGATACTCAGAATGCTGAGAGAATTCAGAGCTGCCCTCACCCTAAAGAGGTAAGCAACCAGGAAGAAATCTCTTTTCCTTCCTACTTCTTCTCCCCCTCTGTCTCCTCCTTCTTATTTCTGTTTGTTTTTGTTTTGATTTGGTCTTTAAAGAAAAGATCACAGAGATCCAAGATGGCGGACTAGAAGGTGACTGCATCTACAGTCGCTCCAGAACTCAGGATTCAAGAAGGGGAGGTATTGAGAGACTCGGACTAACATAGAGCCACGGGGTGAGTGTCTCCCACCTGGTGAAGCTCTGTGGCAGGCCCAGACAGTGTGCAGCTTCTTGGAGCAGGGCAGGGCAGCAAGAGTCTTCCCCAAGCAGCCCTGCTCCCTCCAGCAGCTGGCACAATCTACAGCCAGCTTCTAGGGGCAGGAATGCCCACTGAGAGCTTTTCCGCACAGAACCAACCCCAAGTCCCAGACCCAGCCACAGGCCCCGGCCTGCAGGGGGCTTCTAGGACCAGAGCAGGGTAACGAGAGGCTTTCCCAGGCAGCCTGGTTCCCTCTGGCGAGGCAGGGTCCACAGCCAGCTGCTTGGAGTAGGCCCACCCAGTGAGAGCTTTTCTGCATAGAGCCAACCCCAAGCCCTGAACCCAGCAGCAGGCCCCAACCCCCAGGTGGCTTCTGGGAACAAGGCAGGACAGGAAGAAACTTTCCCCAAGCAACCCCCCTGAGGCGGGGGCAGGCCCTGTCTATAGCCAGCTTGTACGAGCAGGCCCGCACAGTGAGAGAATTTCCACTCAGAACCAGCCCCCAACCCTGGAACCAGTAGCGGGCTAGGGGCAGCTTTCTTCAGAAGCACTGCATTATCAAGTTACTCCAAGACTTCAGGCTACTGAAGGCTGGGAGGTGATATACTGGAAATCTACAGGGACACTATAAGCCAATAGAGGATTCTGCAATATTTCAGAGTCCCACTGACATCTGACCAATATGAGAAAACAAGGGAAGAAAATGTCCCAAACAAACCTAGATACTATATCAATAAAACCCAATGACAGCACAGCAGGAGAAATGTCAGAAAGGGAGTTCAGAATGTACATAATTAAAATAATCAAGGAGGCAAAGGAGGAGATGAAAGAGCAAATACAGGCATTGAAAGAAGAGATGAAAGAGCAAATGCAGGCATTAAATGATCGCACCAACCAACCGTTAAAAGATCAAATACAGGAAGCAAAAGATCGTTTCAATAAAGTTAGAGATACTGAAAAAAAAAAAAAAAACAAATCCTTGAAATGAAGGAAGCAATAAACCAAGTTCAAAACTCCATAGAAAGCATAACCAAAAGGATAGAACACCTGGAAGACAGAACCTCAGACATTGAACACAAAATATTTAATCTTGAAAACAAAATGACCAAACAGAGAAGACGGTAAGAAATCATGAATAGAATCTATAAGAACTATGGGATATCATGAAAAGGCCAAATTTAAGAATTATTGGGATTGAGGAAGGCTTAGAGAAACAAACCAAAGGATTGAACAATCTATTCAATGAAATAATATTAGAAAATTTCCCAAATCTGAAGAATGAAATGGGAAACCAAGTACAAGAGGCTTATAGGACTCCAAAGATACAAAATTACAACAGACCCACACCAAGGCACATTATTATGAAAATACATAACGTACAAAATAAAGACAGAATTTTAAAGGACACGAGAGAAAAGAATCAAATTACATTCAGGGGGAAACAAATACAGATACCAGCAGATATTTCAATCTAGACCCTAAAAGCTAGAAGGGCCTGGAACAACATTTACCAAGCCCTGAAAGAAAACATATGCCAACCAAGAATCTTATACCCAGCAAAACTTACTTTTAGATTTGACAATGAAATAAAATCCTTCCATGATAAACAAAAGCTAAAGGAATTTACAAAAAGAAAGCTGGCATTACAGAACATTCTCAGCAAAATGTTCCATGAGGAAGAGATGAAAAACAATGATGCAAATCAGCAACGGGAGGAACTGGCCTAAGGAATAGCCAAATAAAGGAGAAACCAAATCATATCAAAAACCAAAAATGAGTCAAATGACTGGGATTACAAATCATATCACAATAATAACCCTGAATGTTAATGGCTTGAACTCATCAATAAAAAGACATAGACTGGCAGATTGAATTAAAAAGAAAAATCCAACAATATGCTGCCTGCAAGAGACTCATCTCATAGAAAGAGATACCCACAGACTAAAGGTGAAAGGATGGGAAAAACCATACCATGCACACGGACACAGCAAAAAAGCTGGAGTATCCATCCTCATTTCAGATAATGTGGACTTCAAGCCAAAACTAGTCAGAAGGGATAAAGAAGGACATTTCATACTGCTTAAGGGAAGCATAAATCAGCAAGACATAACAATCATAAATATCTATGCCCTGAATATTGGCTCATCCATGTACATCAAACAAATCCTTCTCAATTCCAGAAATCAAATAGACCAGAACACAATAATACTAGGTGATTTTAACACACCTCTCCACTGCTGGATAGATTTTCCAAACAAAAATTGAATAAAGAAACCATAGATCTCAATAACACAATCAACAATTTAGACTTAACAGACATATATAGAATATACCATCCAACAAAGAACAAATACACTTTCTTCTCAGCAGCACATGGATCCTTCTCTAAAATAGACCATGTCTTATGCCACAAAGATACTGTTAGCAAATACAAGAAGATAGAGATACTAACTTGCATTCTATCAGATCATAATGGATTGAAATTAGAAATAAATGACAGAATAAAAAACATAAGCTTCCCCAATACCTGGAGATTGAATAATATGCTATTATATGATGAATGGATAACAGAAGACATCAGGAGGGAAATAAAAAAATTTTTAGAAGTAAATGAGAACAAACACACATCATATCAAAATCTCTGGGACACTATGAAAGCAGTACGTAGAGAAAGATTTATTTCATGGGGCACATTCAACAAAAGAAGAAAAAAATCAACAAATAAACGACTTAACCCTACAGCTCAAAGCCCTAGAAAAACAAGAGTAGACCAACACCAAAAGTAGTAGAAGACAGGAAATAGTTAAAATCAGAGCTGAAATCAACAAAATTGAAACAAAAGAAAAAATCGAAAACATTAACAAAATAAATAGTTGGTTCTTTGAAAGAATAAACAAAATTGATAAACCCTTAGCCACACTAACAAAGAGAAAGAGAGAGAAAACTCAAATTACTAAAATTCAGAATGAACAAGGAAATATCACAACAGACACGAGTAAAATACAAAACATAATTAGAAGCTATTTTGAAAATCTATACTCCAACAAAACAGAAAACCTCAAAGACATCAACAAGTTTCTAGAGACATATGAATTACCTAAACTGAACTAAGAGGACATACACAACTTAAATAAATCAATTTCAAGCAATGAAATAGAAGAGGTCACCAAAAGCCTACCAACAAAGAAAAGTCCAGGACCAGATAGGTTCTCAGCCAACTTCTACAAAACCTTTAAAGAAGAGCTCATTCCAATACTTCTCAAAGTATTCCATGAAATAGAAGAGAAGGGAACCCTCCCAAACTCATTCTATGAAGCCAATATCACCCTGATATCTAAACCAGAGACACATTGAGGAAAGAAAATTTCAGACCAATATTCTTAATGAACATTGACACAAAAATTTTCAACAAAATATTAGCAAATTGCATACAAAAATATATTAAAAAGATAGTGCACCATGATCAAGTGGATTTTATCTAGGGATGCAAGGTTGGTTCAAAATCTGGAAATCAATAAATGTTATTCAACAAATCAACACACTTAAAGTTAAGAATCACATGATTATTTCGATAGATGCAGAAAAAGCATTTGATAAAATACAGCATCCCTTCATGCTCAAAACACTAGAAAAAATTGGGGTAGTGGGAACATTCCTTAACATTGTAAAGGCCATCTACGCTTAATGGTGAAAACTGAAATCATTCCCCTTAAAAACTGGAACAAGGCAGGGATGCCCTCTTTCACCACTTCTATTCAACTTAAATCTTGAAACTCTAGCCAGAGCAATTAGACAAACCAAAGAAATTAAAAGGATATGAATAGGAAAAGAAGAACTCAAACTATCCCTGTGCACTGATGACAGGATTATAGATTTAGAGGAACCAGGAAATTCCACCAGAAAACTTTTAGAACTCATAAGTGAATTCAGTAAAATAGCAGGTTACAAGATCAATGCTCATAAATTCGATGCATTTTTATACATAAGTGATGAATCTTCAGAAAGAGAAGTTAGGAAAACTACCCCATTCACAATAACCTCAAAAAAAAAAATAAAATATTTGGGAATCAATCTAACAAAAGAGGTGAAAGACCTCTACAATGAGAACTACAGAACACTAAAGAAAGAAATTAAAGAAAATCTTAGGAGATGGAAAGATCTCCCATGTTCTTGGATAGGCAGAATTAATATTGTCAAAATATTAATGGCCATACTACCAAAAGTGCTATACAGATTCAACGCAATTCCAATTAAAATTCCAATGACGTACCTTACAGAAATAGAGCAAGCAATTATGAAATTCATCTGGAAGAATAAGAAACCCAGAATAGTTAAAGCAATCCTTAGCAGAAAGAGTGAAGCCAGGGTCAATACCAGATCTTCAACTCTACTACAAAGCAATAGTAACAAAAACGGCATGCTATTGGTACCAAAATAGACGGGTAGATCAATGGTACAGAATAGAGGACATGGACACAAACCCAAATAAATACAATTTTCTCATACTAGACAAAGGTGCCAAAAATATGCAATGGAGAAAAGATAGCCTCCTTCAACAAATGGTGCTGGGAAAACTGGAAGTCCATATGCAACAGGATGAAATTAAATCCCTATCTCTCACCCTGCAGAAACCTCAACTCAAAATGGATCAAGGACCTTGGGATCAGACCAGAGACCCTTCATCTTATAGTAGAAAAAGTAGGTCCAAATCTTCAACATATTGGCTTAGTATCAGACTTCCTTAACAGGACTCCCATAGCACAAGAAATAAAAGCAAGAATCAACAACTGGGATAGATTCAAACTAAATAGCTTTCTCTCAGCAAAGGAAACTATCAGCAATGTGAAGAGAGAGCCTACAGAGTGGGAGAAAATCTTTGCCACTCATACTTTAGATAGAGCACTAATTTCCAGAATCTATAAAGAACTCAAGAAACTCTATACCAAGAATACAAATAATCCAATCAACAAATGGGCTAAGGGAATGAACAGACACTTCACAGAAGAAGATCTGCAAGCAATCAACAGATATATGAAAAAATGTTCAACATCTCTAGTAATAAGAGAAATGCAAATCAAAACTACCCTAAGATTTCATCTCACCCAATTAGAATGGTGATTATCAAGAATACAAGCAACAATAGGTGTTGGCGAGGATGTGGGGAAAAAGGTACACACATACATTGCTGGTGGGGTTGCAAATTAGTGCAGCCACTCTGGAAAGCAGTATGGAGATTCCTCAGAAAGCTTGGAATGGAACCACCATTTGACCCAGCTATCCCACTCCTTGGCCTATACCCAAAGGACTTAAAATCAGCATACTACAGAGATACAGCCACATCAATGTTCATAGCTGCTCAATTCACCATAGCCAGATTGTGGAACCAACCTATATGTCCTTCAATTGATGAATGGATAAAGAAACTGTGGTATATATATACAATGGAATATTACTCCGCCATGAAAAATGATAAAATTATGGCATTTGCGGGCATATGGATGAAATTGGAGAATATCATGCAAAGTGAGATAAGCCAATCTCAAAAAACCAAAGGACAAATGATCTCGCTGATAAGCGGATGATGACACATAATGGGGGGTGGGAGGGGTTAGTGTCAGGGTTAGGTTTAGGGTTAGGAAGCGGGGCAAGAATGGAGGAAGGAAGGACTGTATAGAGGGAAAAGATGGGTGGGAGGTGTGGGGCAAGGGAAAAATTAACAGAATGAATCAAACAACATTACTCTATGTAAATTTATGATCACACAAATGGTATGCCTTTACTCCATGTACAAACAGACAAACAACATGCATCCCATTTGTTTACAATAAAAAAAAGAAAAGATCACATCATTCATTCTGTTAGTCATGGGTTTCATAAATTTGGGTGAGAGAGGCATTTTCAGATGCTACCCATGAGATGGCAGGAATCAGCTAGCAACAGTTAGTGGGCTGAACCCTGGTTAAGGGGTTCAGACATGCTGAGTCTCACATGATGGTATGCCACTCTGAATTTCTGTGACTTTGACAATTATTTAACCTCTCTGAGATTACCAACATAATGATACTAATGCCACATTTTAATATTGACATGTACATCACACTTCTAAAATAGATTAATATTCTAAATAACTTGTGAGTTGCCTTTCCAATACAAACATACTAATCTTTTCCTTCACAATATTTCAAAGGATATTTTTGTCCCAAATGGCACTTCAAGGAAGACGCTAGAATGATACATAATGTTTCTTCCTGCTCTGACATTCCATGACTGGGTTTTTCAGAGTATAGAAATGTAAAAGGTCTTTCTTTTCTAGTGAATCCTAACTAATTAATTAATCTCTGTTTGAAGGGCATGTGCACACAGGACAAGACAAATTGTCACATGGTCAAATATTTAATTTCTTGAGAATGAGGATCATATCTATTATTCTTTTTTATTGGTTCTTTTTAGTTACACATGACAGTAGAATTCATTTTGACATAATTTTACAAGCATGGAATATATCTTGTTCTAATTCAGACCACAGTACCTCTCCTTCCTCTTCCTCTTCCCCACCTCCTACTCCCTTCTTTTGATCTTTATGCCATTTACCCATAGCTTTTTAAATTAATTTCTTGTGGATGTACATGATTCCACTCTTTCCTTTTCCTGTCCCCTAGCCCCCTTTGTTTACTCTACTAAACTTCTATTTCCTACCCCCATCTTATTGTGGGTTAGCTTCCACATATCAGAGAAAACATTTGACCTTTGGTTTTGGGGGGATTGACCTATTTCACTTAGCGTGATAGTCTTCAATTCCATCTATGTACCAGCAAATGCCATAATTTCATTCTTATTTAGGGTCAAGTAAAACTCCATTGTTTACATATACCACGTTCTTTATCCATTCAACTGTTGAAGGCACCTAGGTTGGTTGCATAGCATAGCTATTGTGAATTGCACTGCTATAAATATTGATGTAGCTGCATCACTGTAGTATGTTGATTTTAAATCCTTTGGATAGATATTGAGGAGTGGGATAACTGGGTCAAATGGTGGTTCCATTCCTAGGTTTTGAGGAATCTCCATACTGCCTTCCAGAGTGGTTGCACCAATTTGCAGTCCCACCAGCAATGTATGAGTGTACCCTTTTCCCCATATCTTTATCAAAAATTTTTGTTACTTGTATTTTTCAAAAATTTTTTAGTGGTTGATGAACCTTTATTTTATTTATTAGATGCAGTACTGAGAATTGAACCCAGTGCCTCACACATGCTAAACATGTGGTCTACCACTGATCCATGAGTGAAATCTGTATGTAGTTTTAATTTCCATTTATCTAATTGCTGAAGATGTTGAATATTTTTTCTTATATTTGTTGACCACTCATAGTTCTTCTTTTGAGAAGTGTCTCCTCAGTTTCTTTGTTCATTTATTGATTGGGTTATTTTGGTTTTGGTGTTAATTTTTTTGAGTTCTTTTTATATCCTGGATACTAAAGCTGTATCTGAGGAGCAGGTGGTAAAGATTTTTCCACATTCTGTGGGCTTTCTCTTCATGCTCTTGATTGTTTCCTCTGCTATGAAGAAGCTTTTTAATTTGATGCCATCTCATTTCTTGATTTTTTATTTTATTTCTTGTATTTCAGAAGTTTTGTTATGGAATTCAATTCCTGAGTCAATGTGTTAGATTATTGGGCCTACATATTCTCCTAGCAGCTTCAAGATTTCTGGTCTAATTCCTAGATCTTTGATCCACTTTGAGTTGAGTTTTGTGCAGGGTATAGGGGTTCAATTTCATTCTACTACATGTGGATTTCCACTTTTTTCAGCACTGTTTGTTAAAAAGGCTATCTTCTCCAATGTACGTTTTTGGCAACTTCGTCTAGTATGATATAATACTTATGTGGATTTGTCTCTGTGTCTTCTATTCTGCTCTATTGATCTTCATGTCTGTCTTGGTGCCAATGCCATGCTGTTTTTGTTACTATAGCCTTGTAGTATAATTTAAGGTCTGGCAGTTTGATGTCTCCTGCTTTGCTTTTCTCTAAGGATTGCTTTGGCTATTCTGGACCTCCTATTTTTCCAAATGAATTTCATGGCTGCCTTTTCTATTTCTATGGAGAGCACCATTGGAATTTTGATGGGAATTGCATTGACTCAGTATAGCACTTTTGGTACTATGGCCATTTTTACAATATTATTCTGCCTATCCAAGAACATGGGAAGTCTTTCTGTCTTCTAAGGTCTCCTTCAATTTCTTTAGTGTTCTACAATTTTAATTTTAGAGGTCCTTCACCTCTTTTGTTAGATTGAGTCCCAAGTGGTTAGGTTTTTTGTTGTTGTTGTTGTTGTTGTTTTGTTTTGTTTTTTGAGGCTATTGTGAATGGGATATTTTCTCTAATTTCTCTTTCAACATATTCATCATTGGGGTATAGGAACACAGTTGATTTATGAGTGTTGATTTTGTATCCTGCTACTTTGATGAATATGTTTATGAGTTCTAGAAATTTTCTATTGGAGTTTTCTGGGTCTTCTAAATATAGGATCGTGTCATCAACCAACAGAGATAGTTTGAGTTCTTCTTTTTCCTATTCAAATCCCTTTAATTTTCTTCTCTTGCCTAATTGCTCTGGCTACAGTTTCAAGGACTATGCTGAAGAGAATTGTTGAAAGAAGACATCCTCATCTTGTTCCTGTTTTTGGAGAGAATTCTTTTAGTTTTTCTCCATTCAGAATGATGTTGGCATTGGGTTTGTCATATATAGCTTTTACAATGTTGAGACATGTTCCTTCTATCCCTAGTTTTTCTAGTATTTTTTTACATTAATGCACATATATTATTTTTTTCTACCTTCCACAACATATTCAGCACAACTAGATTCTCATGTGATCACAACCAATTCCAACTCCCAGGTGGGCAAATCCTGGACACCTACATGTTATGTTGGAATAGCGTTAAATTTCAAAATGTAGACCTACAGATTAGAGTTGTTTTCATGATACAGCTAAGCAGTGTGCCATGGGAAGCACTACATTAAACACTTCTTTCCTGGACAAACTTAGGACAAATTTATATTACCCATGGATAAAGTGTCAGTAAAACAGAAGCCCTCTGATTGGTAGGTACATAACACTATTAAGAACCACATATGACTCATTCACCTATTTTCATGTATTTTTCTTCTCACATAATTATTCTCACTTCTCCATTTCAGCGCATTCTTTCTTTTTCTAAATCTCAAAAGAGGAGTGTAAATTTCCATGAACATCACTAGAAATCTAGAATTACCCATACTAATATTCAGTACAACTGGGTTCTCATGTAATCACAATCAGTTCTAATTCCCAGGTGAGCAAAGAGAAGTATTCAGTGAATATCTATCTATCTATCTATCTATCTATCTATCTATCTATCTATCTATCTATCTATCTGGATTGAACCAATTTTGTCACTGTTCAAATGAATGCTTTTTTAAAAGAAAAGTTCTATGATTTCTGCCACACTTGCTTTTGTTTATCTTCCACAATATATTTCCTTAAAAATGATCAGGAGAAATTTTTATGTTGAATATTCATAACTCTTAAGCAAAATATAAATATATACCTAGATGACTAAGTCTGTCTGGTACAACCTGTTGGCCCTTTGCACTCAGCTCAATGAATGGAAAAGATCATCAAAGATTTATCTTCAGATAGTGTCACCACATACAAAGGTATTGTGACAGAGCCAGTTAATGAATATTATGCATGTGTACAACAGCTTGTTTAAGAAGTCACAGCATGTGGAGATAATCATTTCAAAAATTTCATGTGCATAGAATAATTTCATGAATAGAATGCTTCTATTTGACCAGAAAATATGTACTAAGGAAAGTTTAACTTTATTTCTTAAACTTAATTCTAACTGAACTTTAATCATAGTGGTTGGGTTTAGCCTACATGGTCACAGGTAACTGTTTACAAATTTGTTCATTCAACAGTTACTGAACATACTTTTTTTTTCTTAGAAGTTAACAATTATTCTTTGTTTTCTGTTTTTTGTTTTTTGTTTTTGTTGTTGTTGTTGTTGTTTTCAGAACTGGGTATTGAACCCAGGACCTCACAGATACTACGCAAGCACTCTATCACTGAACTACATCCCCAGCCTTCTTCTAAAGTTCTTGATATTGTTGTTTGTTTGTTTTTAACCAAGGCAATTCATTTACACTCTAAATCTTTCAAGCAAGTCAAGAAATTTGTAAGGGAACTTAGAGGAGTCCTGGAGTCTATAATAATTCTGAACATACTAAGCCTCAAACTTCCTCTTGATCTATTATAGCCACAGAATCAAGATCATTTGGCAATAATTTCAGCATGCTACCAGGTTAAATTATAATGTGCCACAAGAACACAAGGGCAATGTCAAAGTTCAAAGCCACATAACACCTTGAACCAAGAAAATTTTTTTAAAAATTTATGACATATATTTTAATGAGTATTTTCAATTTCTAAGAGCAGGGTATTATTTCTCTGGAAGTGTACTTCCAAATAGTAATAGCTACATTTTAAGCTTTCACTCTATCTTAGATAACTGTTTTTAGATATTTCTATAGATCATTGTTGCACATAGGTCACAAAACAGCTCTAAGAGTCACCCTCTGCTTCCCTCCACCCCACCCCTGATATATCTTAGATGCTTTCTCATACCAATTAGCCAGAGGAAAACAAATGCTCAGGGGTGAGGTGAACACACAGAATTGAACAGTCCAACCCATTCAAGCCTTCCCCAGCCATTAGTTCACCAACATAGAGTAAGATGGCCAAGAATTTGGTACATCTAGCCCAAACTATAGAAAGAGGCTAGTAATACCTAGGTCTAGAAATTTTATGAAGAGTAAATGAGAAATTCCAGAAACAAGAGTTGGCTGTGATTCTGCACTCTCCCTCCCTACATCTAATCCACACTAACTCAACTGTGTTTCCTCAGATGTATCCACTTTCCTCCTCTTGTATGACACTTGCACAGTCCAATATATTACCTAATTTTGCTGTGCCAGGAGATCTCAAAAACACATCTCTGCCTCTTGATCTTCATTTCCTTGCACACATCTTATGCAAAATTAAACAAGTATTTAAAATGAACACAGTGTGTGCTTAATGCTGGGACATCCATGGTTAACAACAAAGTCCCTGTTCAGAAATTTAACAATAAATTCACGACGTAATTACTTTTATATTTAATTTAAATCATGACCTAACTATATAGCCACAGCAAAAAGTGGCATGAAGGAAAACCAAATTATGGTGGGAATACATACATCTATAGATGCAGTAGTCCCTCAGTATCTGCCCAGGACTCCCTCACAGATACCAAACTCCACAGATGTTCAAATCTCCTATATAAAATGGCATAGTAATTGCATATAACCTATGCACATCCTTTCATATGTTTCCAACCATCTCTAGCTTATTCATAATGTTTAATATAATGTTAAGGCTATGAAAATAGTTGTTGCATGATATTGCTTAGAGAATAATAGCAAAAAAATGTCCATACATGTTCAATACAGATGCAAAATTTTTTCAAATATTTTCATTCCTTGATTGAATCTACAATGTAGAGTCTGCAGATACAGAGGACTAACTGTATATACATCAAATAACTGAATTAAGGATGATGAACAATCTATCTAAGGAAGTTTGGAAAGGATCAGTTTGAGTTAAGTGAACAAAAAAGTAGAGTGAGACTATCTCAGTATCATGGGGCAAGTGAAAGACCAGAGTGGCTGGGGCTGTGAATTCTGGAAACACGATGTTCAGTGAGGTGGACAGCAGGCCGAGGCAGGGCAGGTCAGCCCTTGCTGATCACAATAATTTTTCCAGAGGGCCCTAAACAAAGACTGAAGAGCTAAGCAGAGAAATGACAAGATCTTACTTAACATGTAAGTGCATTGTGGCTGCAATATGGGGAACAGACAGTAGAGGGCACAAAATTGGAAGCCTGGAAACCAGTTCAGATGCTATTAGACCAGTGCAAAGTAGAGATGGTTACAGCTTGTACTCCAGTGGCAGCTGAGTGGTGGAGGGAATAGACACATCTGAAATCCTACTATAAAAGTGAAATCCAGTAGTGATCCACTGGATGATAAGAAGAGAGAAATCAAAGTGATTCTCAAATTTCTGCTGTCCTAACTTAATCTTTGCAACATGTGCAATGGATAACATACCAAATCTCCAGGCTTATTTATTCATTTAACAAATATCTATGGATCGCCCAGCATAGTTATTTATAGCACTAGTCAGTTGAATTTGAATGCTGGTTCTGCCTCTTATTAACTATTAACTTCAAGCAAGTTTCTTAACTATTCGCATAAGATCCTGGACCACTTCTAAAGTCTCTGAGATTATCTATAACTTGTAAGAAGCGGGTGGAATACATATCTTTGAGGCAAATCCTGCTCCTTAGAGGTATAATCTTGTGTCATATGTACACAGAGTAACCAACCTTTTTTATTGGAAAAATAATTTTTCTGTTAGTGAAGGGTACCAGGTTACTCCGTTACCTGAAAGTGAAACAGCATCTCAAAAGGGTCTTCTTGGGTGAATAGATAACAAATAGTGCACATATCAAATGCTTCTTGCCAGAGATAAAGATTGCTATAACTATTTGACAACTTTGAATCACAAGTTATAGGTGGAATTGAGTGAACCCAAAATAAGAATTCCAATATTCCAATGTCATCTTACTATCTGCACTGTGAATAGTCACTGAGTGTCAGGATCAGAAACAATAAGATAGAGGAAGACTATGGCCAGCTGGAAAGAATGTGCTTGGAATAAACAGGTCAGCAGACACTTCCAATTCATTGTTATCAGCGTAACCAGTTTTTTTAAAAAAAATTCTAAAATTTAGGACTTATAGAACTCTCTTAATATTTAAATGCTAGATGAATTTTTTTAAATAAAGTGATGTATGGATCAAGTAAAACAAGTCTGAAGGCCACATGAACATTCTGGCCTCCCGTTTGAAACCTCTGGTTTCCACTAACTCAACTGTTCCTCTGGTAGGGCAGGGGTCAAGTAACTGGGAATGAATTACAGGAAGGAATTTAGATGGTGACAAAAAGTGTGAGGTTTACTACAGAAACCTGCTTCAACAAATGAGCAGCATTCCAACAAGCAGGCCCCAAACATAAATGAAAGAAAAGGAAAAGAAGTATGAACTGAGAGACAATTCAAGTACTTTTTTAATTGATGCATAATATTCATGTATTTATAAGGTACAAGGTGATGTTTTGATTCACATATACATTATTGATTAACTCAGGGTAATTAGCTTATCCATTCATCACCTCAAACTTTTATCATTTCTTTATGGTGATTACATTTAAATTCCTCTAATCATTTGGATATATATAATGCATTATCATAAGTCACATTCACCCCCCTTCTGCCATAGAGCATCAGAACTTACTCCTCCTATCTAACTATAATAATGTACTTGTTGATCAAACACTTTTCTTTGTAATTAATTACAAATTTCTAAAGAGGAAGAATGTCAGCTTTTATGCATATTCTGAACTTATCTAGTACAATTTATGTATTCAGATTAAAAATTAATTAATTCAATTCCTTTCATCTGCAGAATAGAACTCTTTGTAAGAAATAAAACCAATTTTCTCATACATTAAAAATATGCTCTCACAATGGATATTCTACTTCATTTAGAGGATGAGAAAAACTCTTCTGGCTAAAAGTAACTGAATACTCATGTAACATCTAAGGGTTTTGGAGTATAACTAGCAAGTTTTTCTTGTCCAGATATCCTCAACCATTAATTAAAAATACTGATCTTGCAAGTTTGTGATATAAGGATGGAACTGATAATATTTCTCTTAAAGTCACTAGGAATATTACCACCATATGCACAAGTTACTGCTGAAAGTTTCGAAGTCTATTTGGCAATTGAGAGATTCAGAATACGAAATATATATTTGGCAATGAGATCATATTCTTCTTTGCCTGAGGGCAGAAGAAAGGAAGACGAGACCTCAGGAAGGAAGGTCTTTGTAACCACAGGGAAGAAAAGGGGAACACACAGAGGGGCACAGGGGCAGGGGCAAATGAACATTAAGGGAAAATTTCTTACATAGAGGATACCTCCAATTTTCAGAGGCGAGATAGCATGGCAGTGCCTACAAAAGAGGTTAGTTATGACACAGCTCAGTATTCTGCCCTTCAAAGGATAGAAAAAAAAAAAAATACATCACTCACATGGACTGCATAAACAAGCAAGGGCTTATTATCCTCATATCAGATAAAGTGGACTTCAAGCCAAAGTTAATCAGAAGGGACAAAGGAGGACATTTCATACTGCTTAAAGGAATTATACATCAATAAGATATAAAAATCATAAATATATATGCCCCAAACAATGAAGCATCTATATACATCAAACAAACCCTTCTCAATTTCAAGAATCAAATAGACCATAACACAATAATAGTGAATGGATTTAACACACATCTCTCACCACTGGATAGATCCTCCAAAAACTAAACAAAGTATAGAACTAAGTAATACAATCAAAAATTTAACTTTATCAGACATATATAGAGTATTTCATTCATCAACAAGTTAATATACTTTCTTCTCAGCAGCACATGCATCCTTCTCTAAAACAGACCACATTTTATGCCACAAAGCAGCTCTTAGCAAATACAAAAAATAGAGATAATATCCTGCATTCTATCAGATCATAACAGAATGAAATTAGAAATCAATGATAAAATAAAAAATAGAAGCTACTCTAACACCTGGAGACTAAATAATAAGCTATTGAGTGACCAATGGACAACAGAAGAAATCAGGGATGAAATAAAAAATATATTTAGAAGTAAATGAGAATTACAACACAACATATCAATCTTTGGGACACTATGAAGGCAGTGCTAAGAGGAGAGTTCATTGCATTGAGCTTAAAAGAATAGAAAGTCAACAAATAAATAACCTAACATTACATCTCACAGCCCTAGAAAAAGAAAAACAAATCAACACCAAAAGAAGCAGCAGTCAGGAAATAATTAAAATCAGAGCTAAAATCAATGAAATTGAAACAAAAGAAATAATTCAAAGATTGACAAATCAAAAAGTTGATTCTTTGAAAAAAAAAATTGATAAACCCTTAGCCACACTAACAGAAAGGAAAAGAGAGAAAACTCAAATTATTAAAATCCGTGATGAAAAAGAAAATACCAGGATGGACACTACTGAAATACAGAAGATAATCAGAAACTACTTTGAAAATTTATACTCAAATAAAATAGAAAAATCTCAAAGACATCAACAAATTTCTGGAGACATACAGCCTTTCCAAATTCAATCAGTAGGACATACACAATTTAAACAGATTGATTTAAAGCAACGTAGAAGAAGATGCCATCAAAAGCCTACCCACTAAGAAAAGCCCAGGACCAGAAGGATTCTCAGTGGAGTTCTACAAGACCTTCAAAGAAGAATTAACACCAATACTCCTCAGGTTATTCCATGAAATAAAAAAAGAGGGAACTTTCCCAAACTCATTCTTATGAGGCTACTATCAGCCTGATACCAAAACCAAAAACACATCAAGGAAAGAAAATTTCAGACCAATATCCCTGATGAACATAGATGCAAAAATTCTGGCAAATCGCATACAAAAACATATTTAAAAGATAATACACCAAGATCATATTGGGTTCATCCCAGTGATGGTTCAACATACATAAATCAATAAACATAATTCACCACATCGATAGACTTAAAGACAAGAATCATATGATCATCTCAATAGATGCAGAAAATGTATTTGATAAATACAGCACCCCTTCATGTTCAAAACCCTAAAACTAGGGATAGTAGGAACATACCTCAACATTTTAAGAGCTAAATATGCTAAACCCAAGGCCAACATCATTCCAAATGGAGAAAAATTGAAAGCATTCCCTCTAAAAACTAGAACAAGACAAGGATGTCTATTCGACATCATCCTTGAAACTCTAGCCAGAGCAATTAGAAGGAAGAAATTAAACAGACACAAATAGGAAAAGAAGAACTCAAACTAACACCATTTGCTGTTGACATAATTCTATATTTAGAAGACCCAAAAAATTCCACCAGCAAACTTCTAGAACTAATAAATGAATTCAGCAAAGCAGCAGGATATAAAATTAGCACTCAAAAATAAAATGCATTCCTATACATCAGCGATGAATCCACTGAAAGAGAAATTAGGAAAACTACCTATTCACAATAGCCTCAAAAAATAAAATAAAATACTTGGGAATCATTCTAACAAAAGAGGTGAAAGACATCTACAATGAAAACTACAGAACACTAGAGAAAGAAATTTAAAATAATAAAGTCAGCAGATTGCCTTAAGATTCTGTCTTTACTATGTTAGAAAAACTGGCTTCATTTCTGTACTACTTTATTATTTTTCCTTTGACTGTGCAATAAAAGAATAAAATGAGAGACAAAAATCTGACTCTTAAAAAAAAAGAAAGAAACTGAAGACCTTAGAAGACGGAAAAATCTCCCATGCCCTTGGATGCCCAGAATCAACATTGTCAAAATGGTCATACTACCAAAAATGTTATACAGATTTAATGCAATTCCTATTAAAATCCCAATGACATTCTTCATAGGAAAAATTAAAAAAAAAAAGAAAACCCAGACAACCCATGTAGGCCCTCTGGCAAGTGACAGAAAGTCCCTGACACTACGAAAACTTTACCATCAGATGACGCCCACAGATTTTCTATCTCATCTACACATAGGACACTGTGTAGCACAACAAATCAGTTTAATTTACTATTTATGAAGTTGATTTCACTTTACCTACCTCTAAAATAACGTATAATGGTCCACCTCAACTTTTCCACTCTTCACCCCAATTCCTAAGCCAGATGATGAACAGACTCGAAGTTCCTATCTCTGAATTTTTTTCAAATGTTAAGAACCAAACCCAGGTCTTTGAATGGTAGGCAATTGTTCTACCACTGAGTGACACTCTCAGTCCCCATTTTTGAATACATCAGTGGTAAATTCTTCTCTAACATTTCTGAGTATGAGTCATTGCACAACTCTGGGAAAGGCATCAGTGAGCAAAACTTAAAAACAAATCACTTGTCTTAGCAATGTTGTTTTTGTATGGTTATGATAGAAACCAGAGAAAGGGAAATTTATAAAGAAGAAGAAATTCTTTCCTTACACTTCTGAGTCTGGGAAGACCAAGACCAAAGTACCAATGTTTCCTGCACCTCAGATAAAGCATTAATCTTAATCTCCAGGATAAAGAATTCAAAAACTCAAGACCAAAAAAATATATATATCAATAACTGGGCAAAGTAACTGAACAGGCATGTCATAGAAGAAGAAATACAAATGATCAACAAACAACAATATATGAAAAATATTCGATATCATTAGCAATTAGGAAAAAGCAAATCAAAACTATACTGAGTTTTCATCTCACAATAGTCAAAATGGCAGTGTTGGCAAGGATGTGGAAAAAAGGGTACACTCAAACATTGTTGGTGAAACTGAAAATTGGTGCAACCACTTTAGAACGCAGTATGGAGATTCCTCAGAAAACTTGGAAAGGAATCACCATTTGACCCACTTATCCCAAAGGGCTTAAAATCATCATACTACAGTGATGCAGCCACATCAACATTTATAGCAGCTCAATTCACGACAGCCATGCTATGCAACCAACCTAGGTGTGCCCTTCAATAGATGAATGGATAAAGAAAATGTGGTATATATATACAATGGAATATTAATCATAAGTAAGAATGAAATTTTGGCATTTGCTGGTAAGTGGATGGATCTGGAAACTATTATGCTAAGCAAAATAAGCCAATCCCAAAAAAACCAAAGGCTGAATGTTCTCTCTGATATGTGGATGCTAGCCTCCAGCAAGGGCATGGGGAGTTTCAGTGGATTGACAAAGGGAAATGAAGAGAAGGGAGGGGGGATAGGAATAGAAAAGACAGTGGAATGAATCTGACATAGCTTTCCTATGTTCATATATGAATACACCAGTGAATCTCCATGTTGTGTACATCCACAAGACTGGAAACCTAATTAGAATAAGATGTACTCCATGTTTGTATAAATATGTCAAAATATATTCCACTGTCATGTGGAACTAAAACAAAAAAAAGTACCAGTGTCTGATGTGAACTTCTGGCTGTGTCCTCACATGGTGGAAAGTAGAAGACTAAGAAAGAGAATCCACTCCTGCAAGTTCTTTTGATAGTGTCATTAATCCATTCATGAGAACAGAGGCCTCATGACATAAATATCTGCCTCCCCCCCCCCCAAAAAAAAGCCCCATTCCCAGTGCTGTCGCTTTGGGATTAAGTTTCCAATACATGAATTTTATGGAACACATTCTGACAATAATAGTTGCTTGCATTCTGTTTTAGTCAGCTTTTTCACTGCTTGTGACTAAATGATCTGACCAGCACAATTACGGAGGAGGAAAAGTTTATGTTAGGGCTCATGGTTTCAGAGGTCTTAATCCATAGAAGGCCAGCTTCATTCCTTGGGGCTTGAGGTGAGGCCAAATATTCTGGTGGACTGTGTGGCAGAGGGAAGCAGTTCTAGTGAGATCAGGATGCAGAGAGACTCCTCCTGCCAGATACAAATGTACAAACCAAAGCCACGCCCCAATTCCCACCTCTTCCAGCCACACCCCCACCACTTCAGTTTCCACTCAGTTAATTCCTATCAGGGGATTAAATCTCTGATGGGGTTAAGACTCTCACAACCCAATCATTTCTCCCCTGAACCTTCTTGATTATCTCACATGTGAGATTCTGGGGGACACCTCACATTCAAACCATAACACATTCCAATATAAGAACAAAAGTTTAGAAAAATAATTGCCAATACAAATATGACGCAGAAATAGAAACACATTAATTCGCACTCGTTCACTTTAATTTGTCTACAAATTACAGCAGTAGACGTAAGGACATCTTTGGATATTTTTAAAGGAGGTGAGAATGCTTCCATAATGAAGAAAGGTACTACTTTTTAAAGAGGTCTTCCCATTATATGAAGAGAAGTTGAAGATGCTTTTTCAAACCCTGACCTTGTGTGCTTTGCAATATTGCCCAAAAACTGCCCTGTTCACCTTCCTCTGCAGTGACACATGTATGGCCCTTCCTGGAGAACCTTATGCTGCATGAAACCCAGTACTGAGAGGGAGCTGTTTTCACACCCTTTTCAGATATAATTTACATTCAACCTACAAGAACCCTTTAAACTATTGCAGCAAGTGTGTGCTTCTAAAAATAAAAAGAAAAGTTATTTCTCCTACTGGCATTTCAAGTGGTCTACAAATGAAATCCATTACACAGTGAATTTGTAACCCAATAGGGGTGAGACTTTTTTAAAAATTTCACTTCCCTTTTAGATATTTTATACTCTGCCCCTGACCAATCGTTTTAAATTTTTTTGAAATATTTTCTAGACTCAAACAATGGTTACTTCTCCACTGAGCTATATTGGTTCAGCAGGAAGCTGAGGGCAATGGTGGGATTAGCAAATTAATTACCATAGAGTGAGAGTCCTAGAAGTTGATATTGTGGTTCACACAAATTTCTACCAAGACTTGACTTATCCAAGTTGATTTTTCTCCTCCAAAATTGTGGAGGCAATCTATAAGAAAAAAAAATTGCACAGAAATATTCCAGCAAAAGAATACCAGAGTGACTTTCTTTTTCAGTTCTGTTCGATATACTTCAGATGGATAAAAGCACAGGAAACAGTCCAAACTCAAACATCATGAAGCTTTGTGAACTCCAGCAACAATCATAAAATGTTGAAAACTGTCTCATTTTATGAGATACATCTCACTTCCAAGAATCTTCCAGCCTCTTCAGAAAATGTTCAAATCATCATTGAGAGTATACATCAAGTGTTTAAATTTTGGTAAACCATTTTGCCTGGAAAACACCAGTAAAAGTTAATGGTGCTAAAAATACTTTTGAGTTTCTTCTACAACAGATTATATGAAAGCTGAATAGTTTGGTTTATAAATTGTAAGTTGAAACTCATAAAACAAATCAACAATAGAAAGCCAACCATAAGTTTAACTCAATGCTATGGTGGGTATCTCAGGCTCTTAAAGTATCCAGTTAGCACCAGTTTTAGGGACTTGACCCTGTTTGCTTTAGGTCCCTCCTCCCACACCACTGGAATGCCTTATGCTGTAGGCATTCATTGTCTTTCCTTTGAATAAAGCATCTGAGTTTTCAAGCAAATTTCAAAGAAATTTGCCTAGAATTTTTTAACCTTAAGTAGAAAAAAATTGACATCTCTTTCACTAAAATCTGCTGTGGTTTTCTCCTTTAGTAAATAAATTAGAAGAAACAACTCCTGAATAAGTGGGTGTGAGTGGATGAGTTATACAAAAAACCCTGCACAAGCACGAAAACACTCATAATTCCTAACACACCATGAGGAGGGCAGTACACCCTCTCTCTCACACACACACACACACACACACACACACACACACACTGAGAACCACTGATCTTACCCCAACCCCTTCTTTTACAAATAATGAAACAAGGAGCAAAGAATTTGATTGTTTGGTTCAGTCATTTAAAGAAAAATATCAGAATCCAAACCTCCCAACTTCAAAATCATGTCCTTTCTAAGTTGCTTCTTCCTGTGGCTGTAATACATACATATTTTCATCATAAAGATTATCATAGTCTTTCTGACTCCTTAAATATGCTTAAAAATTATCTTAAAATATTTTCCAATTCTTCCTGACATATACCCCTGCTGGCAATCACAAAGATCATAGGAAGATAACACTGAACACATATCCATAGTAATCACATGTGCACCATTTGTCTGGTTTTGCTTCATCCACTTTGTGTTAGTTGGCTTTTCTTTCATGTGACCTAAATACCCAACAAAGACAACTTATTATTATTATTATTGTTATTTTATTTTGGCTCACGATTTCAGAGGTATAGTCCTTGATTGGTCAAGTTCATTTTGATCTGGGCCCAAAATATCATGGTGGAAGGGCACATTGGAGGGAAGTTGCTCAGGACATGGCAGCCAAGAAGCAGAGAGAGGGGAAGGGACTGCAGGGAAGATGAACCCTTCCAGGCACACCCCCAGTGACCCACCTCCTCCAGTGATGCCCCACTTGCCTATAGTTACTCATGTTCCTGTGGAATTTTTAATTTGATCAATAAATGAAGTAATGTATGAGAAATGAATTTGCAAATTGTAAAACATAAAACAAATATTATTTTATTTGTATTTATTAGTACAGTATTAGTATTTATTAAGTATTATAATCATTTTCTTTTGTCTGAGGTCTTTCATGAAGTTCAATATTCAAGAAAGCATTCTTCTCACTTATTTTTTCTTCTGGAAATAATTATCAATTTGATTTTTTAATGACAAATCATTAATTCCAGCTTCATAATCTCGATTTGCCTCTTTCCCTAGAATCTATTAAAAAATTAGAGTAGGGTATTTTATTTTTATATTTGTGTTGTTTCATGTTTTGATTTGTGTCACTATTCCTTTTCTAATTTGTAAAGATTTTTAATAGGCTACTT
This sequence comes from Sciurus vulgaris, assembly GCF_902686455.1. Lineage (NCBI taxonomy): Eukaryota > Metazoa > Chordata > Mammalia > Rodentia > Sciuridae > Sciurus > Sciurus vulgaris. The sequence goes on from NC_136464.1 coordinate 116,162,720, forward strand.
ATGTGAACTAACATAAATCAAGCAACTTCTCTGAAAACTGTTTTTTTCTCATCTGTATAATGGAAATAAGAACTACCAAACAATATTATTTTGAGAATTTTTTGCCTCAACTTTCCTTTCTCTAATTTACTTTTAGATTGAAAATAAAACTGAAGCAAAAGACCTGAACTATGCTAATACTGTGTTGATATTTATATAAATATAGATTCAGAGCCTAAATCTAAGACTAAATTAAAATTGCACCAGCCCATTTAGTTTCTTTACTTACTACTAACAAGAATTGGACTCTTTGATCTCATGAACAAATGATGAAAGTAATAAATGCTCATCTGTTTCTAATAAGTAAGATAAAGAACAGACAGATTGAAAACTCATAAAAAGGAGAAATCTGGAGATATAAAAGGGGATCCTTATTCTATATTCATGATGAAACAGTAACTTACATTCAAAGATCACTTTACACAACAATCTTGGTTTAGCACTATTAGGAAAATTAAAGTTGGTAGGATCAATGCTTTGTGAACATATGGGCATGGAGGGTAAAATTACATGATTATATAAAGCTAGTAAAGAACTTAAATAACAGACTCCAATTACAAAGCACACCTGGAATAAATAGATGACATTTGGGAATGGACAGGTTAAAGTTAAGATGTTTAATTATCAATGATGATAACTTTCTATTGAGTGGATTCAGAGTAGGTTAGTGCACAAAGCTGGAGCTGTCAGAGGTAGCACAGGGCAATCTGCATTCACTGGGAATCCGGATTAGATGATCTATATTCCTTGCACTGCTTAGATTCCATGAAATAATGAGGGAACAATGTCAAAAGAGCTTGAATTGGCACCAGGGAGAAATCAAGATCATTGATCAAGATCATTTATTAAGCCAACTATTTGAAACTTGGAAAATGAAATGAACTAGATCATATTCTTTGGAGATAGACTCTTCAAGAGTTTTAGAACTTATGTCCAAATTCAGATAGGGTGGATTGTGTATGAGATATACACATTCTAACTACCACTAAACAACACATCAAACTCAATTTCTTAAAATTGCATAAGAAAATAAGAATTAATAAACTCCCCTATTGCTATAGTTACAATTACAGCAGTGGCTGTATATCTGCCTACAACCAGTGTGTCTTCAAAAACAAAACCACTTTCAATCATGTTCCTCACCCTGGACATCATTATTCTGTTCTTCCAAGAGAGTCTAAGAAATTGTAGTTTTTGTGCAAAAGGCATGTCCTGAAAACACACAGAAGGAAGACTTTGGAAGGGGCCTTTGTTAAGGGACTGCATGCTTGAGTATGTTTATTTGAAAATAAGAAGTAAAAATTCAGACGACTGACAGAAATTGGGTCAATTTTCTTTGCAGCAGAAAATTTCAAAGATTTTTTTCACTGACACAAAACCAGAAAATAACAAAACTGTGAACACTCCAAGAATTTAAACATTGCCTAACAGGTCTCTGTAATTATAAAAACAAGTTTTGATTTCTGAGCTGTGGTTAAAGTTCACAGCTGATATTTGGTTCAGCGCTCAGTTCTCTCTTCAGTGGCCAAAACTTTTTAAATGAAGTAACTAAACTTTATGTAAAGGAAGAGTATCAAAGTTTTATTAGCTTTTGTTTTTCTATTTTTATTTACTGAATTATGTACTCACGTAACTCTAGTTGAACTTTAAATTCTTTTCTACTTCTCCCTAAGAATATTTTGAATCACTCTGATTCAATCTGAGATCATTTTTACATTCATGATCAGAGCTATAGTGACTCAAAATGGAAAAGAAATACTATACAGATAGATTATTTTATCTTCTTGCTAATAAATTCCTTCATTATTAATCATTAGCTATATTTTTCCAGAAAGTTTTTCTGACTAGCTATGTCTTTGACTTGGTAGTGTCAAACAATTATTGCATATCCGCTAAATGCCAAGCATTTTGATCAAGTCATAAGAAATACTGAGGACACCAAGGTAGATAAAATACAGTTCACAGCCTCAGAGATTGATTCTTTTTTTAATATCAGATAGAGGTCTTTCTTTGTTGCCCAGTGTGGTCTTGAACTCCTGGGCTCAAATGATAGTAGCTGGGACTACAGGTACTTGCCACTGCTCCCAGAAACAAACTCGTTACTTAGGAAGACAAACTTGTATACAAGAATTGCAAGGTGCTTAGACTGTCACAAAAAAGGAGAAAACCAATTTCAATCTCAATAGGTTAGGTGCCCATAAGGAGAACATTAGGGAATATTTTTTAAAAATCACATCTGAAATGTTGTCTCTCAGAGAGCATTGTTTGCAGAAAATCAGAGTCAAAATAATTATTCCTAATGAAATACTTTTCCAGGAGTGTAATTTGCCATGAATAAAAGGCCTTTGTGTTCACAATAAATATGAAATGTTCTAGAAAAGAAAGAGGAAGCATTCTCTGTCTCCTTCAAAGAAGCTCAAAAATTTTTGATATTGGAAACAGACAAAAATTGAATAATAAGAACAGAACTTTGAGTCAACCTAAGCCATTGATATTGAAAGAAGTTTCTAAACAAAATATGAGCAATCTAACAATACGTATATAAAATAATACATCATGAACCAATTGAGTTTATCTTAGAATATAAATTTGGTTCAACATTTGAAAATATTTTGAAATAATTTGCCTAATTATTAAAGGATTGTCTCAACTGTATCAGTGATCTTCTAAGTAATTGCTAAACACATTCATGATTATTTTTTACAAAGCTCTAATATTTTTTAAATAAGCATCATATTATTTATGGACATATCTGAATGTGGTAAAAGTATGTGTGAAAAGGCACGATACTCATCCACCCAAAAACTAGACCAAGAATGGAAAAGTCAGGCATGAAGTACAGGACACTCTGACATATTGTTATTGTTTTATATTTTTCCAAGCTCTGTGGTAACTACAGCATGCATGTTTGTTTTGTGATCTCTTTTTATACTCATTTGTTGGTAAGAGCTATTTCACAAATAATAAACACAATAATTTTTCAATGGAAAAAATAGAAATTATAATGACTAATATTTTAAAAGGTTACCTAAAAAGATTGCAGAAAAAATCTTCAAATCTTCTTTTTTTTTAAGCTATCAAGCAAATGTTAAAGAATTTTACTCTTGCTAGAAGGATACCCAAGAGCTCAGTTTAGGACAGCTTAGTCCAGCTTGCTATCTGAAAACTCATCCACAGAACATCACCCTGACTAGGGAGAATACAATTAATTGTGAAATTGGAATTCATGCCAAAGATACAATAGGGAAACCATTCTCTTCCTGGTCTCTGCCTGCCACCCAGACATCCTGTGTCTGGCTAACTTCAGATGTAAACCCCAGAAATGACAACTACTTTGTGCCAACTATTTTACATTACTTCTAAATGTGACAGTGATCCCTTAAGATATGTATTTTAATCTCCTTCCCACAGATGTAGAACTGAAACTCTTATAAGTTAAAAAATACACCAGAGGTCACACAGGTAACAAAGCAGAATGGACTCCAGACTCCATGTGCTTCCTACTATCTCTTCTGTCTATGATCTATTAAAATTGTTCTTAAAGTAAATACATAAATTCTTAACCACATTGATTAACTTGTATACACAACCAACAACAAATAAAATGACAGTGTGTTTGGACTGATGCCATGTGCTTTAGGAGTCTCACTACTAGCTTTTACTTTTCATCAAATCTAGATTCAATTTAAAACCGGTTTTCAATAAGACCCATCCAAGTGGTTATTCAATATTTTACAAATTTCTCTCCTTTTCTATTCTCTACAAAGAACTCAATTTGAACTTGATATCATTTCAATCAGCTTCTGAACATTTACAGAATAAAATTTAAATTTCAGAGGTCCAATAGTCTTTCCCATAAACTTCTAGGAAATAATCTGCTACACGTCAGAGCCACCAAAGCAAAGAAAGAGGCAATGGGCTGTTGGCCCTCTGGTTGAACCCTAAAGGCACAATTCCTATCTCATCTTTTTAAAAATATTTTTTATTTGTTCTAATTAGTTGTACATGACAGGAGAATACATTCATACATTTTGATAGATCATACATAAATGGAATGTAATCTCTCATTTTTCTGATTATACATATTGTAGGATCACATTGGTCATGCAGTCATACATGTACATGAGGTGATAATTCCTATCTCATCTTTGAATAAGCTCCTATTTAGTGGCACAGAAAACATCCGTTTGTACAGAATTTGTTCAGAAGTTTTCAAATTCTAAAATATAATAGAACTTAGAGCAGCTTGCTTCTTTTTAAAATACCACTGTATAAGCATGATTGGGTAGACCATGTGTCCAGAAGTGGAAATGAATTGCCTTCAAACAACAGACAATAACACTGCATGATTTAAAATAAATATCAGGGTCAAGTGGTGTCAATGATTTGCTATATTTCCCAGTAGTCAGCCACAAAAAGAGCTGTCAAGATTGCATAGAGCTAAAAGTTTTTCCAATTGATAGACTACTCAAAAGGTTAAATGTATGCAAGAAAAAATGCAATACTTTTTGCATTTCTTCCAGTATTTTCACTATATGATAAATACCACTTGTTAGAGAGTATTAATGTAATGGGCTACACAGAATTTGAAAAGTATGTTTCTTATTTTAAATTTATATGAAGCTAAAACAAAAAATGTGTATGTAGTTACCATCAGTCATGGAATATAAATTCTTTTCTAATACAAACATGTTAAGTGCTAACATTTTAAAATCTTTCAACCAAGTTAAGCTATTCAAATATTTTGACAATTTTTCTTTCATTCAATAAATAAGTGAATTTGACTGTTTAAGCCATAATGGTAATGATGGGTCATATTAGCAACCAACATTTTTTAGCTATTCTTAGTATAAATTTAACTAAATTCAGCATACCAAATTAGGACAAAGAATTTGATATATTTTCTTCTTCTCAGATTACTATGACTTCTGTGCTGTTCTTTGCTTTGCAAAGGAGTGACTGCAGAAATTGGAAATATTTTAGAGTGTTTTCTTTTAAAAAGGGTAACCAGAGGTTCAAATGGGTATCCACTTTAATGCCTAGAAAATGATAAACTTTCATTTCACACAAAGAAAACCTACATTTTTAAAGAATTTTTAAAAAAACAGTAGAAAATATATGTGCCCATACTACATTACTTTATTACTGTATGATGACTCAAATAGTAATTACAGCAACCATAAATGTCTCCTGCAGAGCAACAGTATTAGCATCCATATATAAAAGACTTGCTTTGCATATTAAGTACTACATAGATATCTTAGTTCAAACTCTACGTGAAAATAGGAACCTCAGACAGGGCTAGCAGGCAGTGAATTACCTCTTAGATGATACCACAGAGCAGAAGTAAAGAAAGAGGAAAAACATGATGGTGGGTACACTTAACAGGACTATGGGGTACCCAGATGCTTGGTCAAACATTATTCTGTGCATCCGTGAGGGGGTTTTTGGGGGATGAAATTAACTTTAAAATTGCTAGACTGGTTAAAGTCAGTTGCCCTCTCTAATGGAGGTGGGCCTCATACAATTTGCTAAAGACTTGAATAGAACAAAAATACTGATCTTCCTCAAGTTAAAGAGAATCCTTCATTTTTAGCTACTTTCATATTGGAACATGAACTTTTTCCTGCCTTCAGATGCTAACTAAAACATTGCTCTTCCTGGGTCTAAAGCCTCCCAGCCTTCCCACTGTAACAATACCACTGCAACACTATTAGCTCACTTACTTTTTGACTCACCCTAAGATGTGGGAATTTTTAAGCCTCTGTAATTGAATAACTGAATAAGCCAACTCATGTGTGTGTGTGTGTGTGTGTGTGTGTGTGTGTGCACATATGAAAAAATTTATTTTATTCAATAAATAAAAGTGAATTTGACTACTTAAGTCATTAATGATAATGATGGGGTCTTACTAGCAACCATATTTTATATTAAGAGCTAAAAGTTTTTCCAACTGATAGGCTATTCAAAAGGTTAGTGTATACAAAAGCAAAAGCAATACTTTCTGCATTTATTCCAGTATTTCCATATAATAAATACCACTTATATATATATATATATGGAGAGAGAGAGAGAGACTATACAAGGATTTATTATTCACTTGTTAATGTACAGAACTGGAACTAGTACTCAATCAACAGTGGAGTCACAGAATGCACCTCAAAATTGTCTTTGAGTAGTTCTGAGTTAGGTATTGTAAATGTCAGGTGAGTTTCCATAGTCATCTCATTCAGTGAGTCAGAAATACTCCAGTGTTGGAAGCTAAAGATCAGAAACAGGCACGTTGTCAACATGAAGGTGGTCTAACTCACATAGACCTGTTGACTGGGAATTAGAGATGAGGAAGAAAGCACATTGGCAGTAGAGAAGAGGGATCCAGTACAAGTTATGCCTTGAGTCACTCAGAACAATTCAACCTCATTTATTCCATTGGTCACTGAATCATAAGATGGTAGCAACCTATAACATAGGAGAGATTTCATATAGAAGGATTAGTAGAAGTTACAAAAATAAATCAGCTAAACACCTATAATTGTCAACTAAAAATGAAATTTAAAATTTGATATTTACCGTTACAGTAAAACCTACAAAGATATCTAGGAATTTTAACAAGAATCTGTAAAACCTTTGCAGACATACGAATGTTTGTGACGCCCCCCACCCCCCAAATAAAATGCATACATTGAAACTCTAAGTCACAGGGTGATGGTATTAGGAGTTGGGGACTTTGGGAGATAACTAAATCCTGAGAGTAGAGTCCTTGAAAATGTGATCCATCCCTTTATATAAGAAGCCCCCAGAAAGATCCCTTTCCTCTGCCACTATGTGAGATTACAGAGAAGAGATGAGTGGGTTCTTGAAAAATATCAAACAAGCCCACACCTTGATTATAGACTTCCCCATCTCCAAAACTGAGAAATAAACTTCTCTTGTTTATAAACTACCCTGGTTTGTGATATTTTGTTATAGCAGTTCAAATAAATGAAGACAATCTCATGAAAACAATCTTGAAATTCTAGCAAAAGATATCTGAATTAATGGAAGGACATCCCATATACTTGAATAGGATGACTCAAATTTATCTATATATTTAAAATAACAATAAGCAAATTCCAATTGAAAGTTTTGATAAATTTGATAAATTTTCTATAAGATTTATTTGGAACAATAATTTCATGAATCATTTTTAAAAAACAAATAATCTTGATGCAGAAACAGATGAATAAATAATGGAAATGAAACAAAATATAAAATAGAGATAAAAACACATATGGACATATAATAAAAGAGGGACTACAAATAATATCAAAGGAAAAGATTGCTCAATTGATAGTGTTGAGAAACCTGGTTCACTATTTGGGGTAAAGCTGAGTACCTGCATGTAACTTCATACAACATTTGAAGATGAACTCCCGATGAAATAAGATATAAATGTATAATGTAAAATTATAATGTAGCTGTGTAATCATTATTAAGTGTAGCTTTTGTAGTTTTAGAAGAAATTTAGAAGAATATTTGTGACTGAAGAGAAGAAAGGGACTCTTAAAATTTCAAATGTATAAGGAGTATGAAAAAAGTACAATGATTTGTTTGGTTACTTAACAAAGATCTCAATGGATGAATCTTGAGAACATTGTGATCCTTGGACAAATGTGCAATAAGTCAATCACAAAATGGTAAATACTGTATAAGTCCACCAAAATGGGGTACCATGTTCATAGAGTACAAGTAGAATAGTGGTTTTCACATGGTTGTTGGGGAAAGGCATAAGAGGAAATATTTGTTTAATGGGTTTAAAGTTTCAGTCTTGCAAGATGAGAATAGTTCAGGAAATTGGTTACCCCATAATATGAATGTGCCTCTACTAAATTGTACACCTGAGACTAGTTAAGATGATAGAATTTTTATGTATACTCTAACATAAGTTTTTAAAACTAAAGATTCTATTCTGTGAAGGACACCATATTATTGGAATGGGAGAAAATAGTCGTGATATCTAAAACTGTGAAAAGATTAATATCAAAATTATTTTAGAAACTCCAGCAAATCTATAGGAAGAACTCTAAAACCCCACTAGAAATATGTGCAAATAAAAGAAACAGAAAATAAGAAATGAATACATAAAAAGTGCATATCAAAATTATGAGTAATCAGAGAAATGCAAGTTTTAAAAACCAGTGACATGTAATTCCAAACTTTTATACCAGCTTGAACTAGATTGACTTGATAATGCTGAATGCAGCCAGAATATAGGAATATAGACACCCTTATAAATGCTTCATGATAGTATGGAGCACGGCTCTTCTGAAAGAAACATGGCACCACTTAAATATACTCCTTGTTAGAAATTCCAGTCCTTGGTATATATGCTAAAGCAATTCTCATGAAGATCACTAAAGTTTCAGATGCAGGATGTTTGTCATGGTGCTATGGTGGTAGCAGAAATTTGGAAGCCACCGGAGTCAAAATCCACTTAAGCTGTTAAAAGTAGTGTAGGAGATATATAAATGGCATCCTAAAATAACCTTCCAAACATACTGCCTTAGGAAAAAAGTGATATATGTTTTTAAAAAGTAGAATACAATTCCAGTGGAGTCAATTGAAAATATAACAGCTTGAAACAATAGTACACATCATGTAAACCATGTTTCACTTTGTTATGGTTTAGATATGAGGTGTCCCCCAAAATCTCACATGTGAGACAATGCGAGAAGATTCAGAGGAGAAATGAAATGATTGGTTACAGTCTTAACCTAATCAGTGAATTAATCCCTCCTGGGTGCTTACCTGAGTGGTAACTGGAGGTAGGTGGAGTGTGACTGGAGAAGTGGTTAATTGGAGGTGTGACTGAGAGTACATATTTTATATCTGGAGAGTGGAGTCTCTCTTTCTCTGCTTTCTGATCATCATGTGAGCTGCTTCCCTCTGCCACACTCTTCCACCATGATGCCTCACCTCAAGTCCTGAGAAATGAAGCCAGCCACTTATGGAATGAGACCTTGGAAATGGTGAGCGCCTGAATAAACGTTTCCTCCTTCTGGTCAGGTCTTTTAGTCACAGCAGTGATAAAGCTGGCCAAAACACACTTCAAACATCAACTGTTTGTTATGGGGTGGAGAAAATGGTATTAGGGTTTGAGAATAGAGGAGAGAAAGAGAGGGACTGCCATGGGAGGTCATTTGCTCTGAGTGACCACAGGTGTCCAGCAAGAATCCATCCAGTCTAGCAGCTGCTTGCTCAGCTTTCATCATGGTCACTGATGGCTAAAGTTGTGAGAACTTTTGGTCACAACCTAAGTTCACTTCTCCATAAAGTCAGGTTTTCTGATGTTTGTTTGCTTTCTTAATAAAATTAAACAAAGCAAGAAGAACCTCATCATTCTAGATTTACTCTATTTGGATCAATGAAGTACTCCCTGGCAAGAAAGAAAGCAAGCTGTTTGGGTGCTAATCTAGACCATTTCTTGATGAGTTTTCTGTTTCCTTGAAAACATGCAAAAATAACTTTATTTGCTGTTTTTTTAAAATGGCATTCTAACAAGTGACGTTTTTATACATTTCTGCTTAGGTCATTTCAGTTCTTGTTATTTTCATCCTGTTTTTGGATCGCAGACTTGGTGAAATAAGGAGTGTAATTATTAAAGTAAAAGGATTGTAATGACTACTTAATGAAAGACTTTAGAATCCCTGAAATTATGCATAAAAGACAAGATTTGGCAACTGCCCAAACAAGTCTCCTGCTTCTGAACTTTCTTTGCAGCAGATGGAGAGGGGCGACTGTGCGTCTTTAACTCAAGCCTATTTGGCTCCAGGCTCATCCAAGAAGTGGACGTGATATATGCCTCAAGAAGCCCCCATCATCTGGATTCATAACAGACACCCTGTGTAGGACTGAGGAGTGTAAATGTTTACCATATTTATAATACATTCACTTCTTGTCGGTAAATTTTCCAAAATATACTGAAAAGTTTTGAATAAACTCCAACTTTTGGGCAAAATAAGATTGCTTCTCAGAATAAGTTCTTTTAAATGCTAATAAATGACTCAGAAATTTAGATAGGTAGAGCAAATATGTGTAACTTAAATTTAAATAGAAATTTAAGCTCTCCATGAATAAAGTCATTTAAGGATGAAAAAATTAAAAAATTAATAAAATGGTTTGGATGTGACCTTGATTAGTTGTAGTGTTGTTCCAGCACCCATAAACATCATGGACAGAAAAGAAAAGAAAGTGTTTGAAGCAAAAAAATAAAGAGGAACATTTTCTCTTTTCTACCTAGTCTCATATTTATTTATTTGTTTGGCCAGAGGGCACAGAAGGACCAGTGACAGAATAAGTGCAACAGGGGTGGACTTTTCCTGGTCAGGGTGACAGGGAGTTAATCCTCCCCCAAGTGGCTCTTTCACTTCACTTTGCTCTTAGAAATAAAGCATTGAACACCTATGTGACAAAATTGGCTTCTCTATCCTCTCCCTTCCTCAGTGTTACAAAGGAAAGAAGTAAAAAGGCTAAGATACAATTTCTAAACAAAAGGTTAGGACTCCAATTCCAATGATGTGCAAAAATGTTAAGACATCACAAACAAAGTAGGATTTGGGTTTTTTTAATTTGTTCTAATTACTTATACATGACAGAATGCATTTTGACCCATTGAACACAAATGGAGCATAACTACCCATTCCTCTGGCTGTATATGGTGCTGAGTCACACCAGTAGTGTAATCATGTATATAGGGTAATAATGTCTGTCTCATTCTACTGCCCTTCCCATCCCCACTGCCCCACCCCTCCCCTCACTCCCCTCTGCATAATCTAAAATTCCTTCATTCTTCCCTACCCACCTTCTACTATGGATGAGCATCCACTTATCAGAGAAAACATTAGGTCTTTGGTTTTCTGGGACTGGCTCATTTCCCTTAGCATGACATTCTCTAACTCCATCCATTTACCTGCAAATGCCATAATTTCATTCTTCTTTAAAGTTGAGTAATATTCCATTCCATATATATACCACATTTTCTTTATCTATTCATCTGTTGAAGGGTATCTAGATTAGTTCCATAGTTTAGCTATTGTGAATTGATTTGCTATAAACATTGATGTGGCTGTGTCACTATAGTATGTTGATTTTAAGTCTTTTGGGTATAAACTGAGGAGTGGGATAGCTGGGTCAAATGGTGGTTCCATTTCAAGTTTTCTGAGGAAACTCCATACTGCTTTCCATTATGGTTGCACCAAGTTTCATTCCCACCAGCACTGTATGAGTGTACCTTTTTCCCCACGTACTCACCAACATTTATTATTGCTTGTATTCTTGATAACTGCCATTCTGATTTGAGTGAGTAATGGCATTTGAACCCAGCTAGGTTTATACCACAACCCATGTTCCTAACTATTAAACACACTAGTTGATGATTTAATACATCAGTATTTTTTCAACAGATACTTGTCAAGTCCTTGCTAAGTACAAGGCTGTTGGGGGCTGTGCCATGTGAGCTGCGCCTGGATGGCGCCTGGCGGCCAGCCGGAGGTTGCTTTGATCACATCAGCGGTGAGGAGGTTAATTAACATAAGCACACCCAGGTGATTTGTCATTGGCCGTATTCAATTAAGTCCACACACAAGGCGGGCACAGGTGTTCCAGAGTGCTCCTGCTCGGGCCTGCTTGTTTTGACCTTTGCCGTGATGGGGCAGCTGGCTCCTCGCCTGATCTCAACTATGTGGCCCCGCCCTCCACCTCCTGGAGGGGATATAAGTGGGCAGTAGGCAGAAGGCAAGGGCAAGCAGCTAGCAGAGAGAAGAAGCAGCAGTAAGAAGAAGCAGCTAGGAAAAGCAGCAGCTAGCAGAGAAAGGCAGCAGCTAGCAGAGAAGAGAAGCAGCTAGCCCTCAGATAGATAGCACCTAGTTCACAGGATGCAGGTCGCACCTTCAAGAAGCAGCAGAACTTTAAAATCTCTGATAAGGGTAGAAGCCTCTCTTTCTCTAAAACTTTCTCTCTAAGCAAAGTTTCTCTTCCTCTAAGCAAAGCCTATCTTTCTCTCAAAGTCTCTCTTCCTCTATAAATTAGTGAATATAGGAAAAGTAGTTTATTTCCAGGCCCCGCCGATAAATACCCGCGCAATTGTTGCCGTGGGCGGCGACACAAGGCATTATTCTAGGTGCTGGGATACATAAGTGAACAAAACAGACACTCTTTCTCTCTTGTAGTTGCATAGTTAGAATGCAAGTACTATAAATACTAGTGGGGGGAAGAGCTAGCAAATTCATATGTCCATAAATTACAAATAAGTTATAAAAGATTAGAAAATTTTAATGAAATGTTTAAATATATATTTTTAAATGTACCTGTGTGATATGTAAATTTCCTTCCAAGCACAGCTTTTGTATCCTCCTGTGGACACCCAGCCTTATCATGCCATATCCAACATTCACATCCTTTAAAAAGTCACACACATTTCACTTTGCAAAATTCATCATGCTTTCCACTTATAATGTCTCTGGTCTTCAATATGCATGTTATAAATCAATCAACAGTTTTTTAAAAATTTTTTTGAAATCCAAACTTCTGTAATAAAATTCAAGTATTCAAACTCCATGAATATTATTTTTAATAAGAGTATGTGAAGTTAAGACTCAAAGCATACACATCATTTTCTGCAGCTACGTAGATTATAAATCAGGAATTTCATTTAAATATTTTAAGTCAGATTGTTAAACTGAGTAACCACATTATCTTAATGTTAAAATTCAATTAAGAAGTTTGTTTTCTCCATTTGCTTAGTCACAGTGACAAGGAGAGGAGGTGGTACAAAGAGAACAGGTTTTGAAGCCTGTCAGAAATGGAAACAGGAACTGGCTCCCCTACATCTTATCTCCAAAATAGGTACCACATTAGATTATTGTCCAAGAAGAGAGAATGTATGCAAAGCAAATTAATGTAATGCACAGAACATAACAGAGCAATAAAAATAATAACAACTTGTATCAAATTTCCCACTGTTAGCTCTTACCACCACCTGTGTGGTTTTATCTGCCTCCATCAACATTACCTTCTCAAGACTGAGCATCTCATTCTGCATTAATATCAGAACTCTCTTGTAGGGAACATTCCTCAAGCTTATCTGACAGTAGTCACTGACACCATGGTCTAAGTAAGCCAAACAGTCTGAACAGAGAAACTGAGGTAATGGTAAAGACTCACCATGGGATGAAGGTTTTTGTAGCTGTTGAGGCTGAGTTTGAACTGAGGGGAGGCCTCATTCTGTCGTGCATCACAGAAAACTGTGATGTGAGCTCACCCACACTGCCTTGCCTCATGCTATGTGCAGGAGCTTGCCATTCCCCCAGTCCTTTGTCTCAGACCTGTTGCTGGGCAGAATTGCTTAGGCATGCTTGGTTTGTTTACACTACCTGGACCCTCCACGTATAGTTCTCCTATAGGCTGACTCCGTAACACTTTAACAAGCATATTAACCTGTTTGGATAATGTGCCTAATATATGTCCTGTGCAACCCTAAATAAAATGAGATCCATGCCTTCAGAGCTCGATCTCCGATGCCTGGGTAAACACGCTGGCTAAGGCTAGGTAGGGTAGGCATCGTTCATCCTCACCCTCAGCAAACCCATCTCTGAACATCTACACTCTCTCACTCCTACTAATAGATTCTTTCTTGCAGTGGCTTGGTCCATGATGCATTCCATCACACTGTTATTGCCATTTTCTTCAGGTCATCTTCTTACTACCTGAATACCATCTCATAAAAAAAGAAAAGAAGAAAGAAGGAAAAAAAGAAAGGAAGGAAGGAAGGAAGGAAGGAAGGAAGGAAGGAAGGAAGGAAGGAAGGAAGGAAGGAAGGAAGAAAGGAAGAAAGGAAGAAAGAAAGAAAAAAGAAAGAAAGAAAGAAAGAAAGAATGAAAGAAAGGAGAAACAGTTCTCTCTACAGATTGTTATTCACCTTTTCCATCTCTGAAATTTTTTTTGAAATGTTTTCTCTACAGTTATAGTCTCTATTGGGATTTTAATTTTAATCTTTCAAATATTAACTAAAAACCCATTTTGACACATCTGTTGTATATACTGAGGTCCGTGGAGGGGGAGTGAACCAATCTAGATTAAAGCAGGAAGACATTAAATATAATATATAAAAACAGTTATATCAGCAGAGATAGTAAGGAGTTGAGAATGATCACTTCTCTGGAAATCAGGACCAGTAGGAGCGGGAAGAGGGAAGAGGTAAAGGGCCTGGCATTTCTCATTAATTGTGACACTTTGAAAAGTGTGATCATCTCTCTTTTCCATGCTGTATCTGCCTCTTTATTGCTACTTTTCTTGTTATTGCCAGCACACTTTAGTAAGAGGCCCCAGCTACAAGCTCCTCTGTCCCTTTGCCAGGCCCAGTCCTAAAAGTGAAAACTAAAGAGAACTTAATGAAGATTTTTACTCATTTATACAATTTTTGGTTGGAGCTGTCCAAATCAATTGTGAATTTGGTTCACTATTCACAGTGACATCTCACATGGTGGCATGTCTTGATTATTTATATATCTTACAAACCCATGCGTATTGCTTTCTACTCACTTTTTTCCTCTAAAAGATCCACGTGATGAGAGAGATTTACCTCCTTTAACTGATTTGGAAGAAATTTCTTTTAATCTGAATGAAGTTTCTATAAATAAGTAAAGAAGGCATTATTATACCGGGCCCTCACCTCACCTCTTCCCACTATCAGTCTTGGTTCTCAACATCTCCCATCTTGTGTGTGGGGGGCTGGGGGGTTAAGTTAGTAGCCATATTCCATGTTTATTACTTTGAATAAATTATATCCCCAGTAATAAATACTTCATATAATCCCCTGTTTCCAACCCATAAAAGAAAAACCTGATGTGAAAAAAAGTTGCTCTTTAATTTGAAGATTATACAAATAAAGTTAATTTGGAGTTAATGGTTTGCCAAAAAAGTCAAAATGTACAATAGTCACACCTAGTTACAGGCTACCTCACAGAGGATGTTCATGAATTATGTGTAGTATCTAATGTTTAAACATGCAGCCAATAATTTTATTTATATAATTAAGGTTATGGCATTTGAAGTATATTTCTGGAATTCTAATTAACACAAGCTAATGAATTGAGCACAGGGGCCAAGGACACCATTAGAGAAAGCTAATGAAAGGCCAACAGAATGTAATTATCCTGCAAAATAAGGACAGTCAAAGGGACCGATGCTATTATAAAGCATGTGATTGTGTGATGTAGTATACAGAAAAGATGACTTCATCAATTTAGAAAGTGCTAGTGAATGAAAGCTTTCAGAGAGCAGAGAACTTTGCTGTCTTTGTCCCTGTGCTCTGTCCCATGTGCCTTGAACAGTAGCTGGCATTATTAGGGGTTTGATACATATATCTTCAACTTTATGAATGAAAAATTGATGTTATTACATTCTATTAATTAAGGAATTAATACCATGAACAAGAGCACTTCCATTCTGAAATGCAACCAGACCCAATTATCAGTATTATATCTGTGGAACCACTCATGACCCTAAAGTGCCCTCTGAATCATGAAGGTGAAATGCCCTTCCCGTTACATTACAATTTAGTAATCAAGTGCATGTCATTGCTCTCCAGGCCTTTCATCAGAGGTCAGACCTACAAAGACCCAGACAAAGAACCTTAGTGAAGCTTTTTCATAGATACTTATTCTTTCAGTTGCTTAAAAGAGGTAAAAAATGTATGTCCCTCAAGTTATCTAAAGCTTAAATACATGTTCTGTTAGGTCTTCAGAGTACTAATATTCACGCTTATGTCACAAAAGTAAAGTGATTATCAAAATTCACAAACCAGGTCTTTTCATTTGATAGTTTAAAGTGTGGAGTCTCTTGGTGGGGAGTATAATATCTAATGCCACTCTTCCCAAATTTCCATATTTCTATTACTCTACTGCCTCTGAAGAGAGTGTGTGCTCTCAGGTTCTCCACATTTCCACTGCTTCCCTTCGTCTTCCTGATCAGATGCTGTTTGAAATGGTGTCCATGCTATATTGATTCTTAAGAATATAATTAAGAAGGAAGCACAATACTTTGTAGACTTCACTCTTTAATATCACTTGTAGGAGTTCAAGTTTTAAGAGTTGGCCTAACAGATAAAGTACTATGGCTTTGGCAGGGCAAACTCGGCCCTTCATATTCTGACCAAAATGAACATTTTCTTCCTTGTAGTCACCCATGACTCCCCCTAAAGTTTATTCTAAACCAAGTTCATTACCACATTGGGCCATAGCATTCATTCCTGCCTGTCATGGCGAGATCTACTTCCTGTGATTATCATATACGTGGTCTCTTCTGCTTCTAGTAAAATTCATTTTCAAATGCCATCTCCTCTCCCCTGAAACAATAAATATATAAGTGCCACGCACTTCCTTCACTGGTTCTACAGGATACAGAAATAAATGAGGGACACCCTGCACAACAGAGGTTATATTCCAACAGGTGGGTCACCAAATATATAATAATACATTGTATTAGTTACAATGAAATGTGTGAGTTTTATAATAGGGAATGCATAGGATTCCATAGGAGTACAAGACAGAAAGAAGTAACAGCCTGGGGAGTTGTGTGGGCTTCCCAGAGGGAATGACAAGGTGATATCTGAAAGATAAGAGGACTTGACTGACCAATAGATAATGAGGTAAATGAGCACGGGTTCTTTTCACCCCTGAGGCAATCAATGCAACAATACCATATTCATTACTTTGAAGACAAATAACCACTAACTTGGTGACTGAAAATGACAGAAATGTACCATAATTCTCAATGCCAATAATCTAAAACTAAGGAATCATCGGGGTTGCTTCCTCTGGAGGCTCTGAAGAAACATCATTCGTGTTTTTCTGCTACCATCTGGTAGCTAGCAGAAATCCCTGGAGTTCCTTCTCTTGTAGATGCATCATGACTTGAGTCAGTCTCTTCCTCATCTTCATGTCACCTTCTCCTGGGATTTCTGTCTCTTCTTCTTACACTTGTCATTGAATTTAGGACCCACCCTACATTGGGATGATCTCATCTTGAGATCCTTAATTACACTTGTAAAGACTCTTCATTCCAAATAAGGTCATATTCCAAGGTTCCCAGTCAACATATCTTTTGGAAGGTGGAAGTAGATATTCAACCCAGAAGGTCACATTCAGGGAACTGGGAAAGGTACAATGGCCAGAGTACAACCTGAGCAAGAAACAGGAAAGAGAAGATGTGAGGATGATTATAGGGGGCAGAAAATAAAGGATTTTATCCAACAGGAGGCCATTTCCAAGCTTTAAGCAGAAACAGCTTAAACGTAAATGAATTACACAACTATTTTGAATTTTTGATAGATCTTTTTACCTGGTAAGTATAAAAAGGACTGGTAAGTCACACACCAGAGGCTTGTGATTAGATAACATATAATGGTAGACTGGACCAGGGGAAAGTAAACTAATGGGATAAATTTGATGTTTGTGATTACCATTCCAGAGTGAAATCTATATGCTACAGTTCCTGTCTGTTCAGACTCTTCTTAGTCTAGTGAAGAAAGACTGAGAAGGAAACACAATTACACATCTCACAATGAATGCTCTATGAAGGTATTAACAGAGCAAGAGGGAAACTGACAAACCTGGGATATGAAGATGATTAACCATATCATGCAAGGATTCAAATTCTGAAGCTCAGGGAGTCTCCATAGCATATGGACATCACCCTGCTTTTAAAAGGTCTGTATTCAAATTCCTCGAAGTTCTTAAATGGAAAGAAGAACCCCATAACTCTCCAATGGCAGAATCCAACCATTTTCTTGTGGTTTTTCATGCTTCCTTATGCTTCTTTCAGTTCCTACAATCTAAGTAAATGACCCTTTCTCCTCCATCATGCTTCCTCCACCCTCTTGTTTGCTTCCGGTGTTAGCTCTACGGTTTCGTCTTCCTCCCCACCTCAACTCTTCTTGCCATTCACAGAGAACTCACTAATCACACAGAAAATGCAACCTCTGGTCTACCTGTGTCTGTCCCTCTTACTGTCCATGATCTTTCTCCATAATCTACCTGCATCTCCTACTCCCACAGTGATAATAAAAATGGTGGCAGACATTATTTCAGAATTTTCTATGTAGCAGACACTATTTACCAGATTGTCTAACTTAATCTTCACAGAACTATTATAAGGAACTATCATTAATCATATTTTTCAAATATAAAAGCCTAACAGGAAAATTAAGCAGGCTCCCCACAGTTATACAGCTGGAATATGATAAATTTAGGGCATGGTGAGCCATAACTGCTCAACTCCCTGACTTTAGAAACACCCCAACAGAAGGAGATATTTTTAAATGCTTCTCAAATTTGAACATATATTCACATGCCCTGGAGTTCTTAGGATGCAAATTCTGATTCTGAAGATGGGTCCTGAGAGTTTATACTTCTAACAATCTTCAACTGGTCCATGTGTATGTTTCACATGTAAGATCTAAACCAGTTGGT
The DNA here is from genome assembly GCF_902686455.1 of Sciurus vulgaris. Classification (NCBI taxonomy): domain Eukaryota; kingdom Metazoa; phylum Chordata; class Mammalia; order Rodentia; family Sciuridae; genus Sciurus; species Sciurus vulgaris. The sequence continues at coordinate 116,181,265 of NC_136464.1, forward strand.
TCCAATGCATTTACATCCAAAATGACAAACATAGTTAAAGAAATATTATATTACAGCATACAGACTTCACTTGGAAATTCTAAATGTCGACATCAAATTTCTCTAGTTAGCATACTTTCTCACTAGGTCAAGAATATTTACCCTTTACTGTCTTCAAATTGACAGATTCTCTTCTCTGGATTATCTAGGTCCAAAATTCTAAGAATTAGTCTCTCAGTCTATCAAGTACCAGGTGCAGTGATTCCAATATTTCCAATCTTCTCTAAGGCTACAGAGCTTCCCTCTTTTCCATCCTGTTGTCTTCTCCATTCCCAATGGGTTAGTCATGTTGGTATGCAAACATGATATAATAGCATTATTCTTCACACACACACACACACACACACATACCTCTCCTATTCCTTGTCACCCATTTTCTGCCAGACACCTGGTAATATTAGTCTACATATGTCATCTCCCCTTCCTCACCTTCCACAGGAAGCATTGATTCCATCTAAATGAATTATCTGCACACCGCTCTACCTTGTTCTTACCAAAATCACTTCCACTTGGTCAGTCACAGTTTCAATCTTCTCTTATTTAAATCATTCATGAGTTCAAAACAGTTGGACAACCTCCTCTGGCCACATACTTTAGCCTAGTCTTCATCACACCCATGCACAATTCCTAAGACTCCCACCTCTGTGTTCAGACCTTTTTGCTTTCCTTATAGATTCTTCTTCCTCAACCAGACCCTCTAACATTGGGCTTCTGAAAGCCTGTTTCTCTTCCTTTATCTTTTCATTCCTCTACTCCATTGTCATTAGACCATCTCTACTGCCATTGACCTCTCAGTCCAAGACTACCTAGGACTCCAAACTTGTGCCTCCCACTGCCTCACAGGCAGTGGGGACTCTCCATGCAGTTCTCCCACAGGCACCTAACATATAACAGGACCAAAAACACACTTCAGGCTTTCCCCTTCCATTCTTCTCCACCTTATAAAATGCTGCTACAGTCTATCATTGACAAATCAGAAACCTGGGAATGACCTTTGTCACCCACCCCTTCCTAAACCCAAAAATGTATGGGTACTCATTCCTCATCCCAAATATGTCTTGAATCTGCTTAGTTCTCTCTTCTTCAATTCTACAACTTTTTCTAAACCAATGTCTTCTATCTCCAAAATAGCTTTCTGACAATATGTCTACCTGATGCTATCCTACGTCTCTTCAAGCCTATTCTTCACAAAATAAGAATTTATCTTAAAATTCAAATAAGATCATAACACTCCCTTTATTCATCAGCCTTCTGTTGCACTGAGAATAAAATACAAATTCCCTATGAGAGCCTACCTGGTTCTTCATTATCTGTGCCTCACCTACCTTTGCAGCTTCAGGATGCAACACCTTCCCTCACTCACTAATATTGGTGACTATGCTTTCTTATACCCCCTGAGATCTCTTTTGTCATAGGATCCTTGAACTCTCCTTCATTTGCCTAAATTATTCAATCGTATTTCTGAATGTGGTTTATGATCTTGGTGGAAAGACTATTCCAGACCACCCTAGATAAACAGATTTTATCTTTCATCACTGTAACCTATTTGCCTATTTTATGATCATAATTTAATTACTAATTACATATTTGTTCACTTCATTCTAAATGTTTCATTGTTTTCATTCTAAAGCAAAGAACAATGTGAGGTGACTACCTCAATACACTTGTCAAAATCAGGAAATGAACAATACTATAAGATTTACAAACATTCCTTATTCTGATTTTACCAATTTAGGTACTAAAATCAGTAACTGAAAATTTGATGACAAATAGGATATTTAGTTAGACTTACTATATTCTCCACAAAATACTCTGAAGTTACACAGAGAAAACACTAACTTTGGAGAAATCTGGCAGATGCCACCTTAACAAGGAGATTGACAAAATTATCTGCAGGGAAATCAATTAACATCATGCACCTGCTGTTAACACCGAGGAAGACAGCAAAACTTCTGTATTATCCCTGCCCGCCCCCCAAAAAAGAAGGATAAATTAAATTTATTCATGAGGAAATATTTGATAAACTCAAACTCAGGTACAGTCTATAAAACAATTTGTATTTGTTAAAAATTTCAAGATCATTTAAAAAAATACAATCAAGGAACTCTTCAAATGAAAGGAACTAAAGAGACATGATAACTAAATTCAATAAGTGATCTTCCATTGAGCTTGCACTACAATTGTTTCTTTTCTTAGATTCATTCTCTTGTTCTCTTCTGTTGTTCCTGGTCACTGATGGTCAGTGGCAGATAAGGGATGTATAAAACAACCTAAAAGTTTTTCAGACCAAAGAAATGTCATATATTGAGTATTTGAAAAGATTCCTCATAAATGCTTTCTTCCCAAAAAATTGGTGCATTAAAAACATGGAAACAAATTGAAATTTAGATGAGAGGGTGAATGGCAGGTGAATAAAATAATCTTGAAATAACAGCTCAAGGAGTGACAGAAGAAGATTAAAAAGTGTCACTGCAGCCTCCTGCCAATGTCTCATCATCTCTAGATTAGAAAGTGAAAGTAATAAGAAAAAAAATGGAGGCTAAAAGTTGCAGAATGCAATAAGAAATAAAATTTTAGCGCACAGTTTTGAGTGAATTTTTCCATAGAAAACAGATAGTGCTTTTCATAATAATTCTGGGAACTCAGGAAAATGAAGGAGGTAGATGTCAAAAATCTAACCTGGCCTTGTGCAGTCATGAAACTTGGATCCATATCCAATACTCTTGCTCCCATTTGGGAATCTCCTTAATTCTCCACTTGCTGACACTGCTTGTGTTCTCACCAGCTTCCATACAAACTGTCAGAAACCAGGAGAGAAGAACGGACACATGGCTCAAATTGGCCACTGACACCTACAAACCAGTGCCTGATTACTCAGAACTATCTTCCCAGTCCTAAAATTTTCAACCTGTCATTGGTAAGTCAAAATTTGACAGTCATAGACTTTTAAATTCTGAGACAGAGAGAGGGAGCTGACATTTCCTAGATCTTCCTCATGTGTCTTTCTTCATAATTTCTTCACAAATGAAGACACTGAGGCTCAGGACCTAAATTACAATTTAAAACGTGGCACATTGCTTACAAAAGAAAGGACAAGAGACTATTTGTTGAGGTGACCTGAACTGCACATATTGAACACAGTTTGAAATAAAATCAGTAGCATTTATTTAAAAAGAAAGTATCAATAGCCACATTAATACACTGAAAGCTAAAGGAACTAAAATTTGAAAATGGGACTGGAAATAGGGAGGAGACAGAAGACAGAGTTCAGCATTTGAGAGTGAGGAGAGTTGTAGGATTATGAAAAAAATTGAATAACTTTAAATTGTGTTGACCATAATGTGCTCTGTTCAGAAACTGATATATATTCCTAGCATATTACTATATTAATAAATTCATTAATATTATAAATCAATGTATTAATTTATTACTATAATCTCATCCATATATTTATGTGTTGATATATTATTACATTTGAATATATTTAAATATTTATAAAGGCATATAGGATTCTAAGAAAGAGGTAGGGTCATGAAAAGAATTTCTACAACACTGTTTTAATAAAGAAAATTTCACAAAAACTGAACATTGGTTTAAAAAACAAAGGACAAGGTCTATGGTTGCCTGAATTAAACCTATACATGTTAGGGAACAATTTATCTACAGATACTGACCTGCTTGCTAGCTTTACCTGCTTTTGCACTGTGATCATGAAAGGTAAAATTGATTTAAAAAAAAAAAAAAAACTGAAGACACAACTCTCCTCAAGGTAGACCAGCTGGGGAGCTGACTTGAACTGAATCAATCAAAACCAATTCTGCTGAATTGAATTGAAGCAAATCGATCTGAATTAATACCCCCAGCAATTAAGTGATGCTTTAAACTTTTAACACATGAGAAAACAACGAGAAAAAGGAAATGAGATGAGGCACAGTTACAAAGTCAGGGAGAAAAATGATACATTGCATCAAACTTTATCCAGATTTTTAGGTCCTTGTTCTGGCTGGCAATTTACACAATGAAGTACTGTAGCTGGATATGTGAACAGTGTCCAGGAAAGAGCAAACATTTTATGATGGTAGTACATTTATCAGAAACAGACTTCTAAATAAAGATCTTATTTATCTTTTACTTAATATTTACTTAATTTACTTAATAGATGTTCCTTTCTCCTAAATAAATCTTAGAAAAATAAAACCATATTATAATTATCAGTTTACCTACTGAACTGACCAGCTAAATGAGAGCTTGGCAGAGGAAGAGTGGGTGCCTCACTAATTTTATATCTACAGGTTCCAACACAGTGCCCAGCATGGAGCAGGTATGCAGGTGTGAAATACATACTTATTAACTGACTTATTATAAAATTATGTGCAACATGTACCTAAATTGGAGAAGCTAAATATTTGAAGTTTTCCAATTTAGTTGGCTTCTGACTAATGAAAAATTTACTACCATCAAAAATTCTTCCACAGCTATATGCAAAAACCAATAAACTAATGTAGTTTCTATACCCTGAAACTTAGAATTGAAAATAAAATATTAAACCCTGTTCTATTCTATAAATATGCATCTATGAAATAGTTGAAAGGTAAATTTGCAGGTATGTGTTTAAGGAATTTTAAATCATGGATCATTGACCTGTTAGGCCTTAATAACTTCTCTGAAACCATTAGCATCTATAATATAAATTCATATTTACAAAGTCAATAAAATGCACATTAGTTAACCAAAACAAGGACAACTTATCTGCTGTGGTCTCACAGATTTATCTTGCTTTTAAGTAAAGAAGCCAGAATATATTTATATGAAAGCTAAAGTTTCAATATAAGCAAAGAGTTTGGGGAGGGGGGGTTCTCTTTCATTTTTAATACTTTAAGACTTCATTTGGCTGAGACAAGTTGGAGAAATTGATGGGTTTTCTTATAATGTAAACAACCAAAGTCAGAATATGTAATAGAACTGCATTGCTTTTGAAAAATTCATGATGCCTCATTTTTTTTAATATATAAAATGGATGACTTCAAGATGAACTGGAAGTTTTACAGCAGATTTTAGTGAAATGAATGTCAATGAAGTAAAAATGACCTTACTATTACAAATCAACTATGAATTTGATGTCAAATTCAATAACGATTAATAATTTTATCTCTAGTCTATTTTACAAATAAAATTTTGTGGTGATGCAGTATTGTTAAGAGATGGTTTTCATTCTGTTAAATTTTATTGAACTATTTGGTTATTATTTATTTAAAAATCAAATAATTTTTTTTAGCTTTTTAATTGAATAATGTAAAAAGTCTATAAGACATATCAGAACTGGAAAGGGCTTCCTACAGGTTCTTCAATTTGAAAATTATTGAACTCATAAATTTAGTCTATAAAAATCACCATATTTCTTGACTGGGATACTTGCAACATTTTCTTTGAAATATTAGATTAATCAAAAAAACTCTCTCCAGCTTTCTGATGGAACCATATGCTTTTCCTCCTAACAGTCACTACTCCATCTCTGCCTTCCTCCTGCACTCAGGTAAGTCACTCCCGTGTAGAAATGTTCACTTCAAGGGCTCTCAGGGTTTGTCGGTTTTCTTGGACACAGGTAATTCTGAGTATCATAATTATTACCCTATTTACCAATAAATAATTGGTGTGCAACGTAGTTTATTTTAACAATAAATGTTTCTGAAATTAAACCAACAAATCAAAGTAATAGGGCATTAATAGTGACCAGGAAGCCTTGTTAGGACAGTGACAAAGATAACTACCAGGAGATATATCTGTAAAATTCTTCAGTTTATCAACAGAGACCGGCTGAGTGTGTAGTTTCGTGGTGGAGCAGTTGCTTTGCATGGGCAAGGACCTGGGCTCCATCTCCAGGACTGCAAAAAAGTAAAAGGGATAATAATAATAATAATAATAATACTAACAACGACAATATACATGTGTATGTCCAGATTCAGGAAATGCTATTCATAAGCTGGACCAACCCCGAAAGGGTTCATTTACAAAACTACATAGATATTGTAGAACAATATTTATTGTCAGAATCTCACTGACACTTGACGAATTCAGTATTAGTTTTAAGCAAGTGTCACTGACTGCTTTTCTAAGGTTCTTTCACCACATATGTGCTCAAAAATACTTGTTTATAATAGAGAAAGGCAAGTTTACTAGATCAATTTTACTAAAGTGAGTAATCAAAAATTTGTTTTTCATTCAGAATTGCAGGACATGTCCTCATTTCCTTGTGGGGATTGGATGACAATGTCATCTGTCATCACCAGGTCAAAGAATATTTTTGATTAACCAAAAGAACTGATCCAAAAGGTTGATGTAGATTACTTTAGGCATTGGGGGTTTGTTGGGGATTTTTGTTTGTTTGCTTTGGATACCTTGCTTAGCAATGGAAATTTCAAATTACTGAACTATTCGATACAGTTTATATTAATAATAAAACAGAAATGTCCTATTATGCACTATATTCCAACTATAATTGGTGTAGTATATACAATTGAAATGTGCTACTTAAGCTTCCCAAAAGCAATGACTGAAATGAAACATTACTTTACAAATCTGGCAGCAATACTAATTTGAGAGACCACATAAGGAAAACAGGATTTCTCTTTTAGCATCTATCTATAGTATACATTGTACATTGTGTATCCCCACAAAAGATAGATGGGTTCAATGTATTAACTCAGGATATTAGCAATGAGGGAGAAGAGTCTACAAAACTTTTCTCAGGGTACGGTTAATTGTATTAATTTTTTTCTCAGTTCATATAGATTATTTAAATTCATTTTTATTGTAAACAAATGGGATACATCTTGTTTCTCTATACATGAAGTAGAGGCATCCCATTTGTGTAATCATACATTTACCTAGGGTAATAGTTTTTGATTCATTCTGTTATTTTTTTCTTCCCCCTCCCACCACTTCCACACCTCTAATCCCTCTATAGAGTCCCTCCTTTTTCCATTCTTACCCCCTTCCCACCCCCTATATGTGTCATCAAGCACTTGGCAATGAGATCATTTGTCCTTTGTTTTTTTGAGATTGGCTTATCTCACATAGCATGATATTCTCCAACTGCGCAAATGCCATAATTTTATCATTCTTTATGGCTGAATAATATTCCATTGTGTGTGTGTGTGTGTGTGTATATATATATATATATATATATATATATATATATATATATACATATATCACAGTTTCTTTATCCATTCATCAATTGAGGAGCATCTAAGTTGGTTCCACAATCTGGCTATTGTGAATTGAGCAGCTATGAACATTGTTGTGGCTGTATCTCTGTAGTATGCTGATTTTAAGTCCTTTGGGTATAGACAAAGGAGTGGGATAGCTGGGTCAAATGGTGGGTCCATTCCAAGTTTTCTAAGGAATCTCCATATTGCTTTCCAGAGTGGCTGCACTAATTGGCAACCGCACCAGCAATGTATGAGTGTACCTTTTTCCCCGCATCCTCGCCAACAACTATTGTTGATTGTATTCTTGATAATCGCCATTCTAATTGGGGTGAGATGAAATCTTAGGGCAGTTTTGATTTGCATTTCCCTTATTACTAAAGATGGTGAACATTTTTTCATATATCTGTTGATTGCTTGTACATCATCTTCTGTGAAGCGTCTGTTCATATCCTTAGCCCATTTGTTGACTGGGTTATTTGTATTCTTGGTGTAGAGTAGTTTTTTGAGTTCTTTATAGATTCTGGAAATTAGTGCTCTATCTGAAGTATGAGTGGCAAATATTTTCTCCTACTCTGTAGACTCTCTCTTCACATTACTGATAGTTTCCTTTGCTGAGAGAAAGCTTTTTAGTTTGAATCTATCCCAGTTATTGATTCTTGCTTTTATTTCTTGGGCTATGGGAGTCCTGTTAAGGAAATCTGATCCTAAGCCAACAAATTGAAGGTTTGGACCTACTTTTTCTTCTATAAGATGAAGGGTCTCTGCTGATTTCAAGGTCCTTAATCCATTGTGAATTGATTTTTGTGCAGGGTGAGAGATAGGGGTTTAATTTCATTCTGTTGCATATGGTTTTCCAGTTTTCCCAGCACCATTTGTTGAAGAGGCTATCTTTTCTCCATTGCATATTTTTGGCACCTTTGTCTAGTATGAGAAAATTGTATTTATTTGGGTTTGTGTCCGTATCCTCTATTCTGTACCATTGATCTACCTGTCTATTTTGGTGCCAATGCCATGCCTTTTTTGTTACTATTGCTTTGTAGTAGAGTTGAAGTTCTGGTATGGCGATACCCCCTGCTTCACGCTTCCTGCTAAGGATTGCTTTAGCTATTCTGGGTTTCTTATTCTTCCAGATGAATTTCATAATTGCTTGCTCTATTTCTGTAAGGTACATCATTGGGATTTTAATTGGAATTGCATTGAATCTGTATAGCACTTTTGATACTATGGCCATTTTGACAATATTAATTCTGCCTACCCAAGAACATGAGAGATCTTTCCATCCTCTAAGGTCTTCCTCAATTTCTTTCTTCAATGTTTTGTAGTTTTCATTGTAGAGATCTTTTACCTCTTTGGTTAGATTGATGCCCAAGTATTTTATTTTTTTTGAAGCTATTGTGAATGGGGTAGTTTTCCTAACTTTTCTTTCTGAAGATTCATCATTTATGTATAAAAATGCATTGGATTTATGAGCATTGATCTTATATCCTGCTACTTTACTGAATTCACCTATGAGTTCTAAAAAGTTTTCTGGTGGAATTTCCAGGTTCCTCTAAATATATAATCATGTCATCAGCGAACAGGGATAGTTTGAGTTCTTCTTTTCCTAGTCGTGTCCTTTTAATTTCCTTGGTCTGTCTAATTGCTCTGGCTAGAGTTTCAAGGACAATGTTGAATACAAGTGGTGAAAGAGGGCATCCCTGCCTTGTTCCAGTTTTTAGGGGGCATGCTTTCAGTTTTTCACCATTTAGAATGATATTGGCCATGGGATTAGCATAAATGTCCTTTACAATGTTAGAGAATGTTCCCACTATCCCTATTTTTTCTAGTGTTTTGAGCATGAAGCGGTGCTGTATTTTATCAAATGCTTTTTCTGCATCTATTGAAATAATCATGTGATTCTTGACTTTAAGTCTGTTGGTATGGTGAATTTCATTTATTAATTTCCAGATGTTCAACCAAACTTGCATCCCTGGGATAAAACCCACTTGATCAAGGTACACTATCCTTTTAATAAATTTTTGTATGTGATTTGCTAATATTTTGTTGAGAATTTCTGCATTGATGTTCATTAAGGATATTAGTCTGAAATTTTCTTTCCTCAATGTATCTCTGTCTGGATTAGGTATCAGGGTAATATTGGCTTCATAGGATGAGTTTGGGAGGGTTCCCTCCTCTTCTATTTCATGAAATACTTTAAGGAGTATTGGAATGAGCTCTTCTTTAAAGATTTTGTAGAACTCAGCTGAGAACCCATCTGGTCCTGGACTTTTCTTTGTTGGTAGGCTTTTGGTGACCTCTTCTATTTCATTACTTGAAATTGATCTATTTAAATTGTGTATGTCCTCCTTGTTCAGTTTAGGTAATTCATATGTCTCTAGAAACTTGTTGATGTCTTCGAGATTTTCTATTTTGTTGGAGTATAGATTTTTAAAATAGCTTCTAATTATTATTTTGTGTTTCAATCGTGTCTGCTGTGATAGTTCCTTGTTCATTCTGAATTTTAGTAATTTGGGTTTTTTCTCTTCTTCACCTTTTTAGTGTAGCTAAGGGTTTATCAATTTTGTTTATTTTTTCAAAGAACCAACTATTTATTTTGTCAATTATTTCAATTTTTTCTTTTGTTTCAATTTCATTGATTTCGGCTCTGATTTTAACTATTTCCTGTCTTCTACTAATTTTGGTGTTGCTCTGTTCTTCATTTTCTAGGGCTTTGAGCTGTAGTGTTAGGTTGTTTATTTGTTGATTTTTTTTCTTCTTTTATTGAATGCATTCCATGAAATAAATTTTCCTCTAAGAACTGCTTTCATAGTGTCCCAGAGATTTTGATATGATGTTTCTCTGTTCTCATTTACCTCTAAGAATTTTTTAATTTCCTTCCTGATATCTTCTGTTATCCATTCTTCATACAATAGCATATTATTTAATCTTCAGTTTTTGGAGTAGTTTCTGTTTTTTACTCTGTCATTCATTTCTAATTTCAATCCATTATGATCTGACAGAATACAAGGTATTATATCTATCATCTTGTATTTGCTAACAGTAGCTTTGTGGCATAATATATGGTCTAATTTAGAGAAGGATCCATGTGCTGCTGAGAAGAAAGTGTACTCGTTCTTTGTTGGATAGTATATTCTATAAATGTTTGTTAAGTCTAAATTATTGATTTTGTTATTGAGATCTATGATTTGTTTGTTCAATTTTTGTTGGAGGATCTGTCCAGTGGTGAGAGAGGTGTGTTGAAATCACCTACTATTATTGTGTTGTGGTCTATTTGGTCTCTGAAATTGAGAAGGATTTGTTTGACATATATGGATGAACCACTGTTTGGGGCATAGATATTTAAGATTGTTATGTCTTGCTGATTTATGTTTCCCTTAAGCAGTATGAAATGTCTTTGTTTATCCCTTCTGACTAACTTTGCTTGAAGTCAACATTATCTGATATGAGGATGGATACTCCAGCTTTTTTGCTGTGTCCATGTGCATGGTATGTGAAATGATCCTTTCACTTTTAGTCTGTGGGTATCTCTTTCTATGAGATGAGTCCCTTGCAGGCAGAAAAATGTTGGATATTTCTTTTTAATCCAATCTGCCAGTCTGTGTCTTTTGATTGATGAGTTCAGGCCATTAACATTCAGGGTTATTATTGAGATATGATTTGTATTCCTGGTCATTTGGCTCAATTTTTTTTTTTTGACATGATTTGGTTTCTCCTTTATTTGGCTGTTCCTTTAGGGTATTTCCTCCCTTTTCTGATTAACATCATTGTTTTTCATCTCTTCCTCATGGAATATTTTGCTGAGAATGTTCTGTAATGCCGCCTTTCTTTTTGTCAATTCTTTTAGCTTTTGTTTATCATGGAAGGATCTTATTTCATTGTCAAACTGAAGGTAAGTTTTGCTTGGTATAAGATTCCTGGTTGGCATCCATTTTCTTTCAGAGCTTGAAAAATATTGTTCCAGGCCCTTCTAGCTTTTAGGGTCTGGATTGCAAAATCTGCTGATATTCTTGTTGGTTTCCCCCTGAATGTAGTTTGATTCTTTTCTCTCACAGCCTTTAAAATTCTGTCTTTATTTTGTATGCTAGGTATTTTCATTATAATGTGCCTTGGTGTGGGTCTGTTGTAATTTTGTGTATTTGGAGTCCTATAAGCCTTTTGTACTTGATGTTCCATTTTATTCTTCAGATTTGGGAAATTTTCTGATATTACTTCATTGAATAGATTGTTCATTCCTTTGGTTTGTTTCTCTAAGCCTTCCTCAATCCCAATAATTCTTAAATTTGGCCTTTTCATGATATCCCATAGTTCTTATAGATTCTGTTCATGATTTCTTACCGTCTTCTCTGTTTGGTCAACTTTGTTTTCAAGATTAAATATTTTTTCTTCAATGTCTGAGGTTCTGTCTTCCAGGTGTTCTATCCTACTGGTTATGCTTTCTATGGAGTTTTTAATTTGGCTTATTGTTTCCTTCATTTCAAGGATTTCTGTTTGTTTGTTTTTTTCAGTATCTCTAACTCTTTATTGAAATGATCTTTTGCTTCCTGTATTTGCTATTTTAACTATCGATTGGTGTGATCATTCAATGCTTGCATTTGCCCTTTCATCTCCTCGTTTGCTTCCCTGATAGTTTTGATTATGTACATTCTGAACTCCCTTTCTGCATTTCTTCTGCTGTGCTGTCATTGGATTTTATTGCTATACCATCTAGGTTTTTTTGGGACATTTTCTTCCCTTGTTTTCTCATATTGTTCAGGTATCTACACCTCTAGTAGTGAAACTCAGGGATATTGCCAATTTCCTCTATTGACTAATAGTGTCTCTGTAGATTTCCAATAACTCACCTCTTAACCTTCAGTAGCCTGAAGTCTTGGAGGAACTCCATAATGTGGTGCTCCACTAGAAAGCTGGCCTTCTAGGGCTGGTGGCCTTCAGGTGGGGTATATTCCCCAGTGGCTCTGAGTTGGTCCTGAGTCTCTCAATACCTCCTTTCTTGGCTCCTGGGTCTTGTCAAAGGTCCTCTAGCCTCTTGTAGGTGTCTCAGGAAGGAAGTTGTCCTTCCAATGATGATGGCCACGCCCTCAGGAGTAATTCATAATGCCTGCACCAGCCTATAAAGAAGCCTCTGGCTAGCTCCATGATGGCGACAAACCTCGGAGTGGTGGTTGGGCGGGGTTGTTCAGTGATGGCGTCTGTCTTTAGCCTGGTAGTTGGGCAGGTTGGCTACCCGTCGCCCAATTCCGCAAGGCAGGCTGGTTGGGTGCCCGACTGCTACCTCCGCGGTGCAAACGGCCTGACTCGCCTGCCAGCTCGCTCTGCGACTGCGACCAACCAGTGATGGCACCAACCGAGGTGCAGGGGTGAGGCAGTGTTGCTTGGTTATGATGTCTGTCCTTGGCCTGCTGGCTGGGCGGGTTAGCTGCCCACCGCCTACCTCCACCATGTAGGCAGCCTGGCTCACCCACCAGCTCGCTCTGCAACTGCTTATATAGATTTTGATCTAGTTAGCATTTAAATTGAAAATAAACAGAAAGCCATGAAATTCATTTGCAAAATATCTTTTACACACACATCCTCACAAATATACACACACTCACAAATGTGCTATTCTTGGTGTTTGGTTATTGAGAAAAATGAAATGTGTCCATCATCAAAGTAAATTCAATGGTTTTGTAAATGCCACTTAGTGCATATGATAGAAGAGAGTCACATTCGTTTCATATTATCTTCTAAACTGCAGCTCTGCTGAAACATTATCTACATGTTTATATCAAAATTATTCTACATCAGGTGCTATATGACAAGACAAGAGTTACTATTCTTCTGTTCCTTATTTGGCAACCATCACTGGTTTCAGACTTTGCTATGATACCAAAGAGCTTCTCAGAGCAAAAAAAAACATGTAATCTACTTTTCATCAGTGATTATTGGTAAGGAAAAACTCAAAACTTTTCTGGAAACAAAATAAAAAATAAGTACCCTAAATATTATTATTGTAAAAAATGAAAGAAAAAGAATTCTTGTAATATTTTTTTTTAATTTGACGGTTGTTTGAGTTAGCTTTTCTGCTTCTGTGACTATAAGGGTCTGACCAGCACAATTATAAAAGAGGAAAAGTTTATTTGGAGGGTTCATGATTTCATAGGTGTTAGTCCATAGAAGGCTGGTTCCATTCCTTGGGGCTTGAGGTGAGGCTGAACATCATGGTAGAAGAGTGTGAAGCTGAGAGAGAGAGGGGCGGGGAGAGGAGAGACTCCACTTGCCAGATACAAATATATACCCAAAGCTACACCACAATTCCCACCTCCTCCAGACACACCCTACCACTTCCTTACCACTCAGTTAATCCCTATCAGGGGATTAACTCACTGAATTGGGTTAAGACTCTCACAACCCAATCATTTCGACTCTGAACCTTCTTGCATTGTCTCACACGTGAGATTTTGGGGGACACCTCGTATCTAAATCACAACAATGGTCAAAATTAAACATTCTTTCTCTAGTACTATCTGTTCTCTCTCCTGTTCCCACGGTGGAGGGAAAGTGGAAAAAAGATGCAATTTCCTTCAAAACATCACATCTTTTCTTCCTCAGTCTTGGTCCTCCTTTTTTGCAGTCAAGCTCATTTCTGAGCTCCTTTGGATCTGCTTTTACCATTCTTCTGTCCTCACTTCATGTGCTTCAAGCTTGTTCACACTGAAGTGGAGGGTCCAGCTGGGCAAAGGATAATGAAAGAGAAAGTCACGGAGCTAAAAACCAGCCAATCCCTTGCTGCTTTTCCTGGTGCCATCTGTCATAATCTACTCTTCCTAAACTCAAACAGAATGCAGAAAGGTGGCATTCCTTGTAAGAGGAATGTATTTCCTTACATTGTTGATGTAAAAACTACAGTGCCTGCAAAATTTGTTGCTTTCTTTTGTTTTTGTGGTGCTGGAGATCAAAAACTCACGGCCTTGTGCATGCTAGGCAGACACTTTACCACTGAGCTACACTCCCATTCCCTGAAACATTGTGAACAGACAAAGCCACCCATAGATTTGTGAAACCACACTCAGCGCAGTGAGTTGGAGTTGGAGGATAACCACAACATAAAGTTTTATGCTATCAGCAGAAGAATTAAAAAGGAAAAAGGCTGAAGCATTATTTTGATGGTAATTGACATACAAACTGCCCAATTTCAGCACTAATTTAGTTCAGTATTTTGTTTTTCAATCAATCTTGGATATCCTCCAAAATATGTTAAGACAAAACTGGTTCTAAAATTATTTTTGCTTAGATCTGCATATACCCTAGATAACCCTCCAAACTGATTCACTGTAATGTCTGATATTCCTATCCTAGACTTGTAAAGCTAGAGTGTGTTTTACATAATTTCTGTTTGAAATGAGATGAAATTTATGGCATTGTAACTAATGTTCAATAAAACTTTGATCTCACTACACAAAATCCTTATTCTTTCTTCTCATAGATCTTAAGAGAAGTACACACACACACACACACACACACACACTGACCAATGTGACAGAATATAATGTTATAATGTGTGTCAGAGCCTAATCCCTAATACTATACTTGGCAAAAGATGTTTTAGTGCCAGCTTAGGCCAGAATCTGAAGCAGAACTTTTACCTTGTCCTATATCTAATCCAAATCCTTTAACTGGTCCCATGATAAATGAATTCAGGGTGATAAGCAGCTAAGGTGAGGCAAGGCTTAAGAAGAGGACATTCTAAAACTACCTTCTCTCTGAAAGATTTGTCTGACTCAACATAGCCACCTAGTTCCTGGAAGAGAAGGAGCACAGGATCATGATTCTGATCATAATGACCACCCGCCTATCAGTAAACCTAGCCCAATTAAAGTCATAAACCAGGATCACTCATCCATTCCAAATTTTGATCATCTACTACACCACCAAACACTGATAATAGATGTATGTGTTATCAATTCCTTCCATAGAGAGTGGAGCTGGTGTGTAGAAAGTTGAAGCAGTGGGCCCTATATCTATCATATGCAAGTTACTCCTCTAATAATGAGGAGAACACATCCAAGAACAGGATTTGAATTTATTATCAAGGAGTGTACATCCAATTGGAAAGAAAATGAAAATACTAGTAAACATGATTATGTCATTACCTTTGACTCAGTTCTATGGTTATCTGAAACCTTTGTTGTAATCATGTTAATATTTGAGTGCCATGGTAGTGGTGTTGGGAAGTGGGGACTATAAGAGGTTGTTGGGTCATTAAGAGGCACTAGTGCTTTTCTTGAAGTTCTTGTTCTCATAAGGGCTGGTTTTGTTTGTTTGTCTGTTCACAGATCTGGGGATTAAACCCAGTGCTCAATACATGTGAGGGAAGTGTTCTGCCACTGATCTACATCCCCAGGGTTATTGCAAAACAAGTCTTCCCCTGTGTTTCACTTGTTCTGCACACACCAGCTTGTCCTTTTGCTTTCCACTGTGATTTGAAAAAATGCAAGGCCCTCCCTGGAAGACAAGCAGATGCCAGTGCCATGCTCTTAGACTACCCAGGCTCCAGAACCTTGAGCTGATAGGAGCTTCTTTCTTCTATAAATTACTCTATCTCAGCTATTCTGTTATGGCAACAGAAAATGACCTAAGACACTCAATATAATTTTTACATTCTATTAAAATAATAATTGGTTTTTCAAGATGGCGGCCTAGAGGGTGGCTGCATTACGTGTTGCTCCAGAACTCAGGATTCAAGAGAGGAGATATTGAGACGCTTGGGACCAACTCAAAGTAGCCGGGTGACTCTCACCCCCTGGGGGGGGCATCCCGGATGGGACGGGGGTCCCGGAACGCAGGAAACTTTGTGAAGTAGAACTGCCGGCGAGACGCCCCTCCCCCCGCTGGAGCGCCATAGAGGAGGCCGCTCGGCACAGCGCTGGGACTCAGAGCAGCCACTGGGGCTCCGGCGGCTGCCCGGGGGAGGAGTGGCGGGGAGAACTGTGTGGACTCAGGTCACCGGGGCCTGCCCTGAGGAGGAGGAGAGGAGCGTGGCCACTTGGATTTGGAGAGACTGCACCAGAGCTGCAGGCGGTTGCCAGAGGAGAAGCCGCGCGGCGAGCTGTTTGGAATCAGAACGACGCTTCTGAACACCGGGGCCTGCCCTGAGGACAAGGAGGAAGAGGAGCGGCCGCTTGGATTCGGGTGACTACACGGGAACTACAGGCGGTTGCCAGAGAAGGGGCTGCGTGGCGAGCTGTTTGGACTCTGACCACTTCTGAACCCCGGGGCCTGCCCGGAGGAGTAGGAGAAGGAGGAGAAGGAGCGCGGCGGGTCCTTTGGACTCGCAGTGACTGCATTAGCGCTCCAGGCGGCTGCTCAGAGGAGAAGGCGAGCGGTGAGTTGTTTGGTCTTAAAGTGACAGCTCCTGAACACAGGGGGGCTGCCTGGAGGAGAAGCGTGGTGGGACGCTTGGTCTTGAGGGACCACACCAGAGCTCCGGGCGGTGCCCAGAGGACCCGTGCAGCGGGTCACGTGGATTCAGAGCCACTCAGAGGGACTGCTCCTGAACACCCGGGGGGTTATCTGGAGAAGGAGGAGGAACGGGGAGGGTCACTTTGACTTGGAGTGATTGATTGCCCCGGGCTACGGGTGGTTGGTGGGAGGAGGAGGCACGAAGTGAGTTTCTTGGACTCCTAGTGACCGCACCGGCATACTGGGCGGCTGTCTGGAGGAAGAGGCCTGTGGCGGGTCTCTGGGACTCAGAGCGATTGTTCGGGGCCACAGGTGGCTGCTCAGAGGAGGGGCCACGCAGCCAGGCGATTAGGTGCAGAACAGGGTCCCAGGATCTAGGAGGCTTCTGGGTGGAAGAGCCGCACAGAGACAGGCTTAGGGTGGAGCGAAGGTTCCAGGCCTATGGGCAAATTCTCTGAGGAGGGGCAGCCTAAGGAGATTCATCTGCGAAGGGTGAGGCTCCCAGGCCCAGGAGGTAGGGCCGGGCCCCTGGAAACTTTGCAGAGGAAGGCAGCCCAGCCCAGGCAGTAGCTGTAAATTGAGGGGAACCTCTAGGAGGAAACTGACCAGCGAGACCTCCCCACTGGGTGAGTCTTCCCTGCCTGGTGAGGTTTCCCCACAAGGACGGTAAAACCAGAGACACAGGCCCAAACAGGCCTTGCCTCAGCCCACAGCCTAGGTCCCCTTTGGATGACCATTGGTCAACAAGTGGAGGCACCTCTGCCCACTAGCAGGGAATATACCCCACCTGAAGGCCACCACTCCTAGAGAGGCAGCTTCCTTGTGGAGCACCGCATTATCAACCTCCTCCAAGACTTCAGCCTACTGAAGGCTAAGAGGGGATATATATAGAAATCTTCAGGGTCATTGTAAATCAACAGAGGAAATCTGCAATATCTCAGCGGTCCACTGATATCTGAACAACATGAGAAAACAAGGAAAGAAAATGCTGCAAACAAATCTAGATGTTACATCAATAAAACCCAATGACAGCATGGCAGAAGAAATGACAGAAAAGGAGTTCAGAATGTACATAATTAAAATGATCAGAGAAGCAAACGAGGAGATGAAAGAGCAAATGCAAGCATTGAATGATGAGATGAAAGAGCAAATGCAAGCATTGATTGATCGCACCAATCGACAGTTAAAAGAGCAAATACAGGAAGCAAAAGATCATTTCAATAAAGAGTTAGAGATTTTGAAAAAAAACCAAACAGAAATCCTTGACATGAAGGAAACAATAAACCAAATTAAGAACTCCATAGAAAGCATATCCAATAGGATAGAACACCTGGAAGACAGAACCTCAGACATTGAAGACAAAATATTTAACCTTGAAAACAAAGCTGAACAAACAGAGAAGATGGTAAGAAATCATGAACAGAATCTACAAGAACTATGGGATATCATGAAAAGGCCAAATTTAAGAATTATTGGGATTGAGGAAGGCCTAGAGAAACAAGCCAAAGGAATGAACAACCTATTCAATGAAATAATATCAGAAAATTTCCCAAATCTGAAGAATGAAATGGAAAATCAAGTTCAAGAGGCTTATAGGACTCCAAATACACAAAATTACAACAGACCCACACCAAGGCACATTATAATGAAAATACCTAACATACAAAATAAAGACAGAATTTTAAAGGCTGTGAGAGAAAAGAACCAAATTACATTCAGGGGGAAACCAATACGCATATCAGCAGATTTTTCAATCCAGACCCTAAAAGCTAGAAGGGCCTGGAACAACATTTTTCAAGCCCTGAAAGAAAATGGATGCCAACCAAGAATCTTATACCCAGCAAAACTTACCTTCAAATTTGACGATGAAATAAAATCCTTCCATGATAAACAAAAGCTAAAAGAATTTACAAAAAGAAAGCCAGCATTACAGAACATTCTCAACAAAATATTCCATGAGGAAGAGATGAAAAACAAAGAAGCAAATCAGCAAAGGGAGGAATTATCCTAAAGGAATTGTCAAATAAAGGAGGAAACAAGTTGTGTCAAACAAATAAATAAACAAAATTTTAAAAATGAACCAAATGACCGGGAAACCAAATCATTTCTCTATAATAACCCTGAATGTTAATGGCCTGAATTCATCAATCAAAAGACATAGACTGGCAGACTGGATTAAAAAGAAAGATCCAACAATATGTTGCCTGCAAGAGACTCACCTCATAGAAAAAGATACCCATAGATTAAAGGTGAAAGGATGGGGAAAAACATACCATGCACATGGACTCAGCAAAAAAGCTGGAGTATCCATCCTCATTTCCGATAATGTGGACTTCAAGCCAAAGTTAGTCAGAAGGGATAAAGAAGGTCATTTCATACTGCTTAAGGGAAGCATAAATCAGCAAGATATAACAATCATAAACATCTATGCCCCAAACAGTGGCTCATCTATGTATGTCAAACAAATCCTTCTCAATTTCAGAAACCAAATAGACCACAACACAATAATACTAGGTGATTTTAACACGCCGCTCTCACCACTGGACAGATCTTCCAGACAAAAATTAAGCAAAGAAACCATAGATCTCAACAACACAATCAATAATTTAGACTTAACGGACATTTATAGAATATTCCATCCAACCAAGAGTGAATACACTTTCTTCTCAGCAGCACATGGATCCTTCTCTAAAATAGACCATATATTATGCCACAAAGCTAATGTTAGCAAATACAAGAAGATAGAGACACTAGCATGTATTCTATCAGATCATAATGGATTGAAGTTAGAAATAAATGAAAGAGTAAAACACAGAAACTATTCCAACATCTGGAGATTAAACAATATGCTATTATATGATGAATGGATAACAGAAGATATTAGGAAGGAAATTAAAAAATTCTTAGAGGTAAATGAGAACAAAGAAACATCATATCAAAATCTCTGGGACACTATGAAAGCAGTACTTAGAGGGAAATTTATTTCATGGAGCGCATTTAGTAAAAGAAGTAAAACTCAACAAATAAACAACCTAACACTACAGCTCAAAGCCTTAGAAAAAGAAGAACAGAACAGCACCAAAAGTAGTAGAAGACAGGAAATAGTTAAACTCAGAGCTGAAATCAATGAAATTGAAACAAAAGAAACAATACAAAAAATTGACAAAATAAATAGTTGGTTCTTCGAAAAAATAAACAAAATTGATAAACCTTTAGCCACACTAACAAAGAGAAGATGAGAGAAAACCCAAATCACTAAAATTCGGAATGAACAAGGAAATATCACAACAGACAGGATGGAAATACAAAACATAATTAGAAGCTATTTTGAAAATCTATACTCCAACAAAATAGAAAATTTCGAAGACATCAACAGGTTTCTAGAGACATATGAATTGCCTAAACTGAATGAGGAGGACATAAACAATTTAAATAGACCAATTTCAAGTACTGAAATAGAAGAAGTCATCAAAAGCCTACCAACAAAGAAAAGTCCGGGACCAGATGGGTTCTCAGCCGAGTTCTACAAAACCTTTAAGGAAGAGCTCATTCCAATACTTCTCAAAGTATTCCATAAAATAGAAGAGGAGGGAACCCTCCCAAACTCATTCTATGAAGCCAATATCACACTGATACCTAAACCAGACAGAGACTCATCAAGGAAAGAAAATTTCAGACCAATATCCTTAATGAACATCGACGCAAAAATTCTCAACAAAATTTTAGCAAATCGCATACAAAAACATATTAAAAAGATAGTGCACCATGATCAAGTGGGTTTCATCCCAGGGATGCAAGGTTGGTTCAACATCAGGAAATCAATAAACGTAATTCACCATATTAATAGACTTAAAGTCAAGAACCACATGATTATTTCAATAGATGCAGAAAAAGCATTTGATAAAATACAGCACCCCTTCATGCTCAAAACACTAGAAAAAATAGGGATAGTGGGAACATTCCTTAATATTGTAAAGGCCATTTATGCTAAGCCCATGGCTAATATCATTCTAAATGGTGAAAAACTGAAAGCATTCCCCCTAAAAACTGGAACAAGGCAGGGATGCCCTCTTTCACCACTTCTATTCAACATCGTTCTTGAGACTCTGGCCAGAGCAATTAGACAAACCAAAGAAATTAAAGGGATACGAATTGGAAAAGAAGAACTCAAACTATCCCTGTTCGCTGATGACATGATTATATATTTAGAGGAACCTGGAAATTCCACCAGAAAACTCTTAGAACTCATAAGTGATTTCAGTAAAGTAGCAGGTTACAAGATCAATGCCCATAAATCCAATGCATTTTTATACATAAGTGATGAATC
The DNA here is from genome assembly GCF_902686455.1 of Sciurus vulgaris. Taxonomy (NCBI): domain Eukaryota; kingdom Metazoa; phylum Chordata; class Mammalia; order Rodentia; family Sciuridae; genus Sciurus; species Sciurus vulgaris. The sequence goes on from NC_136464.1 coordinate 116,202,283, forward strand.
TTCAGAAAGAGAAATTAGGAAAACTACCCCATTCACAATAGCCTCGAAAAAAATAAAATACTTGGGAATCAATCTCACAAAAGAGGTGAAAGACCTCTACAATGAGAACTATACAACACTAAAGAAAGAAATTAAAGAACACCTTAGAAGATGGAAAGATCTTCCATGTTCTTGGATAGGAAGAATTAATATTGTCAAAATGGCCATACTACCTAAAGTGCTATACAAATTCAATGCAATTCCAATTAAAATCCCAATGACGTACCTTACAGAAATAGAGCAGGCAATTATGAAATTCATCTGGAAGAATAAGAAACCCAGAATAGCTAAAGCAATCCTTAGCAGGAAGAGTGAAACAGGGGGTATTGCAATACCAGATCTTCAACTCTACTACAAAGCAATAGTAACAAAAACGGCATGGTATTGGTACCAAAATAGAAAGGTAGATCAATGGTACAGAATAGAGGACACGGACACAAACCCAAATAAATACAGTTTTCTCATACTAGACAAAGGGGCCAAAAATATGCAATGGAGAAAAGATAGCCTCTTCAACAAATGGTGCTGGGAGAATTGGAAATCCATATGCAACAGAATGAAACTAAACCCATATCTCTCACCATGCACGAAACTAAACTCAAAATGGATTAAGGACCTCGGAATCAGACCAGAGACCATGCAGACTATAGAAGAAAAAGTAGGTCCAAATCTTCACCTTGTTGGTCTAGGACCAGACTTCCTTAACAGGACCCCCATAGCACAAGAAATAAAAGCTAGAATCAACCACTGGGATAGATTCAAACTAAAAAGCTTTCTCTCAGCAAAGGAAACTATCAGCAATGCGAAGAAAGAGCCTACAGAGTGGGAGAATATCTTTGCCAATCATACTTCAGATAGAGCACTAATCTCCAGAATCTATAAAGAACTCAACAAACTCTACTCCAAGAATTCAAATAGTCCAGTCAACAAATGGGCTAAGGAAATGAATAGACACTTCACAGAAGAAGATCTACAAGCAATCAACAAACATATGGAAAAATGTTCAACATCTCTAGTAATAAGAGAAATGCAAATCAAAACCACCCTAAGATTCCATCTCACCCCAATTAGAATGGCGATTATCAAGAATACGAGCAACAACAGGTGTTGGCGAGGATGTGGGGAGAAAGGTACACTCATACACTGCTGGTGGGGCTGCAAATTAGTGCAGCCACTATGGAAAGCAGTGTGGAGATTCCTTAGAAAACTTGGAATGGAACCACCATTTGACCCAGCTATCCCACTCCTTGGCCTATACCCAAAGGACTTAAAATCTGCATACTACAGAAATACAGCCACATCAATGTTCATAGCTGCTCAATTCACAATAGCCAGACTGTGGAACCAACCTAGATGCCCTTCAATTGATGAGTGGATAAAGAAACTGTGGTATATATATACTATGGAATATTACTCAGCCATAAAGAATGATAAAATTATGACATTTGCAGGCAAATGGATGAAATTGGAGAATATCATGCTAAGTGAGATAAGCCAATCTCAAAAAGCCAAAGGACGAATGATATCGCTAATTAGTGGAGGTTGACACATAATGGGGGGGAGGGAAGGGTTAGAGTTAGGGTTAGGGAGGGGGGCAAGTATGGAGGAAGGAACTACTGTATAGAGGGTAAAGAGGGGTGGGAGGGGTGGGGGGAAGGGAAAAAATAACAGAATGAATCAAACAACATTACTCTATGTAAATTTATGATTACACAAATGGTATGCCTTTACGCCATGTACAAACAGAGAAACAACATGTATCCCATTTGTTTACAATAAAAAAAATAATAATAATAATAATAATAATTGAAAATATGAAAAAATTTATTGAAACCATTATATCCTTATTACTCTATTATTGTACATTTTGATATGATCTTTCTAGTCTTATCTACAGGATGTATGTATGCATGTATATATACATATATATGTATAATATAGTAGTAATATTATACAATTTATAAATTTTTTCACAATCTGATTCTTTTTTCATTTAATAGTATATTTTAAATTTTTCTTATTTTTCAGCTATTCTGTCAAGCATATATTTTTAATGGCTGCATAATATAATGTCATATGGGTGAGTCTAATTTATGTAACCTACTACCTCAAATTCTGTAAAGTTGTTTTCAAAATTTTCCTACTATAAATATAAATGTAAATATATTTATATATACTATAAATAGCACTGAAATATTCATGATTTAAGGAAGTGAAACTATTCTGTATACTATAATGATGGAGTCATATCATTAAACATTTGTCAAAACTCATAGAATATTCACCACCAAGAGTGAATTCTAATGTAAACTATGAACTTTGAGTGATAAGGATGTATCAATGTATGTTCATTGATAATAATAAATTTACCATTTTGTTGAGGTATGCTGACAGTGGGGGAGGCTGTTCATGAATGAGTTATGAGGTATATGGTCACTCTGTATTTCTGCTCAAATTTGCTATGAACCTAAAAATTTAAAATATATTGTTATAGTTTGGATATGAGGTATCCCCTGTAAAGCTTATCTTATCCCAATGGGGAATCTCCATTACATTACATGATTATATGTAAAATGTACAAATTTTCAATAATTTTATTAACTATAATTTATAGATGTGAAAGTTTTGGGGAAATTACCATATTCATAGTAAGGCAAATTGTCTTTCAGAAAATCTTTACCAAATGATGCTATAACCAGCATTATGGAAAACTACTCTTTTCCTTCCTGTCTCAATAATCCGAAGTGTGGTGGGAAATCTTAGTCCAAAGCTGTGTGGCCTTGTATAAAGCATATGTCTTGTCTTTGTTTCAGTGTTTTTGACTATAAACAGAAAAAAAACTGATTCCTGGCCCTCCTGGGGTTGTTGTTGCAAGATTTAAATTAAAACCAGGATATGAAAGGGTCATACATGAAACTTCAATGTCACTTGGAGTAATAATTGAAAGAGTCCCTTCCCCAACTTCTAACCCAGCTTAACCCAACAATGAAGTGCTGTGAATGACCCCACCTCATTTATCCCATGATAACATCCCTAATACTTCTTTTATCCATTATTGAGATGTAAATCCCTTTGGACATTTGTCTTCTTTCCTATTACTTCCCCACAATATTATTTGTGTGCTTTCCATGATGTTTCCAAGAATCCTCCTACAAAACTCTTCCTGTGCCATCTAGAATCACTATTTGCTAGTTAGAAAACTTTCTTCTTTCTTCAGTCTTCTCACCTTGCCCTTCCTCCATGATATTCTTCCTCATCTCAGACCCAGAGCAATGAAATCACCCAACATATTTTTCATGTATTATGATTTTCAAAATCAGATGGCCCTGTCTCATCTATACTGCTTCCCAAACTCTTTCACACTCCTGTAAAAACATCTGGAATTATTTGAGATTCATGCCATTGAATTATAGTGTCGAGCATTATCCAAATCTAATAGATATTTTTAGTCCCATTTTACTAGTTCCCTCTGTTTCATTCTGCACTGTTTACCATGTTTGTCCTGAAATGATTCATTCCCTTGCTTTTGGTAGCATTACTTCCTCTTCACATTGCTCCTATAGCTCTGTCCATTCATACTGTGAGCCACATCGTCCAGCCCACTCCTTCCCCAAGGTTCAACCACCCTGGGCTCCATCTTCACACCACAGTACTTTCTGCACACACTTATCTTTGATTGTTTTATCTATCATCGTTGACTCATCAATATCCAAATGATTCCTTTATCTCTAGATCTGCCTCTGAGCTTCTGGTTCCTAAAATTCCTTGTATACTATATCCAATCAGATAACTCATAAGACTATCAAAATTACATTTAAAAATCAAAATTCCGTGTGTTTCTTCACAAAGCCTGCTTCTCTCGCTACATTTGAAATTTTAGGAAATGGAACTATCATCCATCAAAATACTCGGAGAGTTTGGAAACGTGAAAGATTTTTCTCTAATCACACATAAAATTTTGTCAAACTTTTAAAAAATACTATATAGTTCTCATTGGTTTCCAGGCACCATTGTAAGCATTCTACAAACATTTACTCATTTACCCCTTATTACACACTAGTAAATGAAGTACATGAAGGTTAGGGAACTCACCCAAGGTCATCAGAGGCAGGACTCAAACTCACGCATTTTAGCTCTGCAACTCATACCCATCATTACTACCATATGCCACCTCCTCAGTTCAAGTGGTATGGTACGTGTGCCCAATCCTCCATGAACGGATCACTCCCAGCATGTTATAATCTTTCAAACCTTTGGCCGGCACGCTGCACTTTGTGAATACCAAACCTTTAGAGTTCACAGCCACGGTGGATGCTCTGCCTCCATCTCTTTCATTACACTGTTCCTGAAACATAGAAGACCCCCCTCACCTTTCTCCTCTACTGGTCACTGCTAATACTTAATTATTCACTGAATCTTTGCTCAGATGTTCGTGCCCTAAACCAAAAGCATTCCTTAAAATCCATGTTAGGGTACACATTTTTTTCCATATTCTCAGAACTGAGGTATAACTCTTCATTTTTAGTCAACATATTATACGGTGTCATCTACTTACTGATAGACCACAATAGTTTAAAAACAAAAAACAGATTTTAAAAATTATTTTTCTTAATTTCCCAGCATCTGTTATATCTAACACATGTAAGATTGTCATTCTTCCAAATCTGGGGGGAGAATTGGTTCCAGGACCCCTCTACAAATTCTAAATTCTAAATTCATAGATGCTGTAATATTGGCATATAACCTACATGTATCCTCCCATACTTTAAATCATCTCTAGATTACTTATAATAATAATATATTGTCAATGGTACATAAATAGTTGTTATACTGTATTGTTTAGGAAATGATGGTTAAAAAAATGTCTGTATATGTTCAGTATAGATACCATTTTTTCCCTAATAGTTTCAATCTTCAGTTGATTGACTCTACAGAAGCAGAACCCACAGATATAGAGAAGACCAACTGTATTATATAGAGATCTTGAAATTTGACTCTGGATTCTTGCAGATAAAGATTAAAGTTCCATCTCTATCACTTGTAACTATATGATCTACACAAACTTAAGCAAGGTATTTACTTTCTACAATACCACTATCTCAGCCAGGTGCAGTGGTGCATGCTTGTAATTCTAGCAATTGGAAGGCTGAGGCAGGAGGATTACAAGTTCAAGGCTGGCCTCATTCATTTGCTGAGACCCTGTCTCAAAATAAAATAAAACAAACAGGGGGTATAGCTCAGTGGGAGTGATCCTCTGGGCTCAATCCCAGTACCACAAAAAAAAAAAAAAAAAAAAAAAAAAAAAAGTACTATCCCCAAAAAGCTGTTGCTCCATATTTTCCTATGACTATGTTATTGACAAAAAGACAGAATATGAGTGAACTTTGCCTCCAAGCAGATATACACAGTCCTGCTGACATTCGGCATTGCATTAAGCTGTGCCCTTTCCTCTGCACAGAAAAAAATAAGCGAGAGTCCAGTGAAGTGCAAACACACACCTGCAAATCAATTAGGCAATGCTGAAAAATGCTGATTCTTATATGTTGAAGGACACCATTGCATTTGTCAGATGGAAGTGGGCACCTTCTGAAAGAGAAGCACATTTGCCTGAAATGGCCACTTTGTCTTCCTAAAATACCAATGACTCCTTGAAGCAGCTCGTGTTTCCAGGGAATCTGGCTCATACCCAACTGAGTGGTTAGAGTAACTAATGACATTTATCTAGTTCTAGGAAATCACTTTTTGGACTTGAAAAGACATAGAGGGCACAGGATAAGACATTCAGTCTAAGCCATTAACATAAGAATTAATGAGAAGAAAATCTTCAAAATGCCAAAGGACATTGAAGCTCTGTGGAAGATCCCACAATAAATCTGCTTTCCCTAGGGTACTAATTAAGAGATTTTTGGTTGCACTCAAGAAACAACAGACACTGATTTTAGTAGTTAAGTAAAGTGAGAATCTGTTGGAAGGAAACTACTATTTCTCAAGACACTGGAAAAAGAACTGAACAAAAGGATTAAGGAAAGGAAGAAATTAAGGTAGGTCTAGGAATCTTGGTGCAAGATTTTAGAGAAATGATTATGACTGAAATATTACCAATAAGTGACTTAGCTCTAAAGAGTCAGAGTCACTAGTCTCATCGATTTTATATTTCAATTCTTTAAAAGATAATTGTGTGACTCAGGTTGATCAAGTGCCCACCCCTTGATCAATTAACTGGGGTCAAATATCAGGTCACATATCATAGAAACCATTCCTAAAGAAAGGAGAAAGTGACATGAGCCAAAGAGCATCTTCTGCAACTAAATTTTTCACCCTCTTTTTTTTTTTTTTTTTTTTCTTTTCAGTACCGGGGATCCAACTCAGGGCTTCTCACACGCCAGGAAACACTTTACAACTGAGTCACAACCCCAGCCCTAAAGTTAAAGCTAAGTTCAATAGCTTTAAAAAAAAAAAAAAAAAACTGCTTAAATCTGTTTCTTTTACAACTTATACAATAGAAGGGGGACAGGGGAGGGGGTAAACCATATACTTATTGAGTTAAAATCAACACAAATCATTAAAAAGAAGAGATAGAAAAGCATCTTCTTTTGTGTCAGTCAAGTGTGAAGCCTGTCAAAAATATAAGGGATTCTGAAATAAATTTTTCTAGTATTAGAACTAAAACTGAAACCAAATTGAATAGTTTAATATGGTAGATGATTTGTTTGTACTTCCCAAAAACATGGTACAGATTGACAGCTATCTACCAAAATTTTCCCTCCCTCCCATATTATGGGGTTGTTGGAAACAAGCAGCTGCAAATCCAGAGACTACATTTCCCAGGTGCACTAGCATCTGTCTGTGTGGAGCCAGGTTCCTATTTCTCACAATAGAGAGTGAGTGGAAATGTATTTGTTACAGTATGCACAAACTTCCAAGAAGCAAATGAGTCTTTTATATGGGCTCCTCTCTTCCTGTTGGCTGACTGTAGGGAAAGGGAAGAAACACTGGAAGAAGCTTAGGATGCTGAAATGTCTGTTTTAGTCAGCTTTTACAACACTGTGGTCAAAAGACCTGACAAGAACTATGTAAAGGAGAGTAAGTGTATGTGGGGCTTATAGTTTCAGAAGTCTCAGTCCATAAACAGCCAACTCCATTGCTCTGGGCCTGCAGTGAGACAGAATATCATGGTGGAAGGGTGTGGCAGAGGAAGGCAATTCAGGCATAGCACCAAGAAGTAGAGAGAAAGAGCTCCTCTCCCTAGAGACAAAATATAGTCCCTAATGATCTACCTCCTCCAGGTGCACCCTACCTGCTTACAGTTACCACCCAGTTGATCCATTTAAGTGGATTAATATGCTGATTAGGTTAAGGCTCTCATAACCCAATCATTTCACCTCTGAACTTTCTTGCATTGTCTCATACATGAGCTTTGCAGGGACACCTCACATCTAAACCATAATCACACTTCATGGAGGAAACTATTCCGTGAACAAGAAATAAACTTCTACTTGTGTAGAAAATTGGAAGTCCATTATCCCAATAGGTAGCATTTACTGATCCAGAATTTGATTCCAGAGGACACTGAAAAAGTCAGATACTGTGTTGCAGGATAAGTTCTGAATTTTGCACACTATTTTAAGAAAGATATGAATTTAGGCAAGATCTGGCTAGTTTGAAAGACAGGGAGGAAAAGATTATAAAATTTGACTGCTTCCAGACCCAGATAGGTAGGAGATAAAATTTAGAAGAACTCTAAGCAACGAAATCCTGTTAACACTTTTCAGTTAAACAAAATTTAATCCTACAGGAAAGAAATTATTCAGAAGCATTGACTTCTCAATCAAAACTATTACTTCAGATGGCTTCCAGATAGCCACTATTAAAATGAGAAAAGGCATAAGGACTTGGAATCAAAGACAGAATTAGAGAACTATACCAAGGAAAGTACATTGCAGTGGGGAAGAGCAGCATTTCTTGTAAAGGAACTGACTGGGAACAAATAAAACAGATTTTTGGTCCAAGAAACTGCAAGCATATCCTCAAAAAAACCTTTGACTGTCAGGGTTTTCAAACAACTCTAGGGGATTCCCCTGACCCAAACGCAAATGATCAGAGATGGCCAGTAAAGTTGAATAATACGAACTGCGACATGCGCACCAATATCAACTTCAAGTGTGCTCAAGGAAATGGTTGATGAATTAAGAAAATTCATGCCATAAAATAGATCTAAAACCTAAATAAAGAACTTTCTCTTTCAGCTGGATCCTGCCAATCAGGATCCCATCACTGCTACAGACCAGTGATTATCATATTTATCAGTTCTCTTTTCTAAACTAAGTGCCTCTATTTACCACTGTACGTTGTGTTTATGAGAGCATAGAAGGGAGTCAAAAGGTAAGGTACCTTGTGACCTTCCTGCTATTGAGGAGCCACATCTGGATCTAATGGAGATGACTGATATGGTCCAAAGATAATTGGATTTTAAAATGGATGAAGGAGTAAAGTTGGGAATTTAGGTCATTTCCCTAGAGGAGGGAGTGAATCAGTTCTATACATAGAAAGAAGGGTATAAATGGGCATTTGGTAGTCAGAGGGAGGTCTCTGACAGAGACAGCTAACTGGCAAGCAAAACATTGTGTTTCCCCATCAGCCAACAATTTCCTTTTATGTGGGCCTATGACCACAATGGAATGAAAGAAGAGATAATGCCTGTGATTTGTAGGCTATGCATTCCCAGTGCTTTGTTTTTCTTTAGCCAACTTGATGCAAAAGACGAGGACTCCCCAGAGAATAGATGAACTATAAAATGGAAGGCACTTGGGTCTTTGGATTATTACATAAAGCAAAGATGTACAATAACCAGGAACATCCACCGTGACATATGCATGAGAGAAAAACCAACTGCTGTTGTACTGATTTTCCAGAGGAAGGGGAGTTTGTTTTATCATCAAGAATTTACTAACTATAATCTATGCTCCAATATGAAAGGGAAAATATAGAGATTTATTCTGTTGCCCAAAACTACTCTACTAAAATTAAATAAAAGGGGTAATAAATATAAAACAAAAGAACCAAAACATAAGATGAAGGAAATGAAACAATGACTACTGAACTTAAGGAATTGGAAACCATATAACTTAGTAAAGCTGATGAATTAACAAGAAAATTCATGCCATAAAATAGTAGATGGATTTAGGAGTGGGAGACCAAAGATAATTTTGAAAATAAATATGGGAGAGAGATTGAAGAGAGTTTACCGAAACTCTATAGAAAGAGAAGTTGGACCACTGGAGTCCTCACTGTACAACACCTCTGTTACTTAGGCAGAGATCAGGAATCAACCCTAGAAACTCAGGACATGGGCACATCAGGAAAAGCTGAGGGTGGGAAGTCATTCCTAAAACAGAAGTAAACAGTGAGACCCCCAAACTTCCACCCCAGCCTCCTTCCTCTGAATGAGGGCCAAGTGGCAGCCAAACTTGAGCCTGCGTCCTTGGTCACCTGTTCATCAGAAAGTGGAGGGATCCCTCCTGAGGAATCAGGCAGCTACTTAAGGGAGGATCTTCACATCACTGATAGTCATGAGTCCCTGAGAACAATATGTAGGTCCCAGGCAACCACAAAGCTACCTTTGATGAGTTCCACTAATATACAAAGAACTTCCAATCAGTTTTAGGGCCTTTAAAACATAAATACTAACCAATATTCAAAGTTCACTGGGTATTTTAGAAAAGCCTCCAAGATAAGTGAAAATGATCATGGCAAAATGATAACTAAAGAAACTCAAAAGGAAAGGAAAGTCCAAAGAAAATCCAGTAAACAAAAAATTAATTTAAGGCCTTCAGAGACAGAAAATGATACAGCACATCCATGAAAAATAATTTTCACCAGTCTGAAAGGGAACTTTCAAGGGACTAAATCGGGTTTGGGGGTACGAAGAATGTAATGACAGAAATAAAGAATTCAATGGAAAAATTAGAAAATAAAATTGAGGAGGAATGCCAGAAAGTAAAACAAAGAAACAGAGGTGGGGAATGGGAGAAAATTAGAGAATCAGTCCAGGAGGTCTACCTCCCATTGGTACCTGTTCCAGGAAGACAGAACAGTGGGGAGATAATTGTGGAGTATATAATAACAGTTTCTAAGGACTGAAAAGAACAAGCATCCAGACTGAAAAGGAACAATAAAACATTAAATAAATAAACCTTTAAAAATGCCACACACCACATTTTTTCTCTAGGGATAAAGAGAAGAACTCAGAAGATTTCAAAGAGATAAAAGCTCACATACAAGGATACCAGTATCAGGAGAGTAACATAGGCAGCTACAAAGACCACAGAGAAGTGTTTCAAAATTCAAGGGACATATGCATTTCAACCTAGAATACTGAAACAAATAAATCAAGTAAAAGCCAAAGTCATTGGTAAATGTTATGCAGAAACCACATTTTGGTCTCCATGCAGTTTTTTTCCCCTTTTTCTTTCCATTTTTTCCATCATGGAGTCTACTGGAGAATATACTCTCGCAAAATGAGGATAAGACCAAGGAACTGCAGGTATAAACTGAAAGGCACAGAGAATCCAATACATGAGAAAATGAAAGCAAATGTATCAAAAGGTAATAAACTGTCTTGGAGAGCAATCAATTTGCAGCCTGTAGTAAACTTACTTGAAATTGGCCTTTTTAAAAGTGGTGGATAAGACTGGATGACAAGAATTCTGGAAATAAGAAAGTGTGCTTTAAAAGGTGGAAAGGGCTTTAGATAATTTCTACTTTCACATATTATAGATGACAAAATTGAGACCCAAAGAGATGAAGTCGCCTACATTTTTGGCAGACAGATTCCATTTGCTTCTACTCAGAAGCCATTGCAGAGAAATCTGGATGTGCATAGTAAGGAAGGAGCAGGGTTGCAATCTGGTGTAAAGAAAAACTTTTAACAGGACTTTCCCTCTTTATCATATTTAGTTCAGGTTGGCTCTTGGCCAAAACCAATTCCCATCTGCATGAGCAAAGATATATTTTACAGTTTATTTCTGTCCATTTATTCTGGCATCAGATGATTTGTTTTTAGCTAAACTACTGTATAATCGCATTGCTTTTATTGTATAGCTTTTGTGGCAGTAGCTATAAACTTTGGGCAAATTTTTTGTTGTCCTTTCAAAAATAATAATTGGCTTCTCTCAATTTACAATGTGTTCTATTTTTATCCTGATGAATTTTATCACCCATAACATGCAGCTTTGGAGAGAATGCAAAGATTTGTTGCAGACCAATAGACCCTTTCATTTGCCTTTTGTGATCGTAGAACCCGTACTGCATAAATCTTCTCCCTCTTAGGAGAGCCATAATTCCAACTATTTAAATTTTAAAACTGACATTTTCTTCACTCTTCAGTTGTACCTGGATTACCATCTTCATGAATCTTCCTCTTCAAAAAAGTACCAGTGCTTAATAAAAAGATTCTGCCTGCACTGAGATTATGTATACATAACACCTTCCTAGCCAGAAGGATTATTTAATCTTTTTGTTAAATTATTTTAATATTTTCCCTGCTCAGAAAAACATGTTCAAAAATAGACAAAGTGACTCTAAAAAGACTATTTCCTTTTTTTAAATTTTAAAACTTTTGCTTAAGTTTTGCTAAAGTTTCTCTTTTTCAGGTTAAGAATGTGCTAAGAATGCATATAGGAAGATTATACCATGAATTATGCTTGTTATTGCTAATCTTTTAATAATATTGGTGAGACAAACATGTGATTTATTAGCACCCTTTAATTTTGAAAAGGTGTGTTTGTATTAGTACTTGGTTCTTGAAAGATAGCTGATGGCATTCAAAGGGAAGCATCATGTGAGGGAGCAGAAGATGGTGATAAAGACCTAAAATACAATCTTCAGTATGAAGCAGAAATAATGTCAACCTAAATTACCATAATCCCTCATGCTTCTGTAAAGACGTACAGTTTTCAAGATATTTTCAGATATATTATCATATTTGATCTTCACAGCCACCTTGTCAAGTAGAAGACAAATTAATATCTCCATTTTGCAAAAGGGGAAAAAAATGAGCCTCAGGTTACCTACTTCAATCACAACCACACAGCAAATAAGTGACAGAGCAGGACTTTGAAGTCCAGTCTCTTAATTCTACTCCAGATATTAAGTTGTTGAGGTAAAAATAGAACTCTTATAGTGAAAGTCTGTGGTAGCCTATTTATAAAAAGTCATTAAAAAAACTTCATAAGTTTATATAAGTAATTGTTTAATTTCTCGCTATTTGACAAAAGCAAATGCCTTGTAAGAAAAATAGTATAGAGGGATATATCTAGGATACAGATGGAAACCAACTATATTATATTATGGTTTGGATGTGGAAGGTCCTCCAAAGGTGTGGAAGGCCTGGCATTCAATGCGGCAATGTTCAGAGGTGAGGCTCTTATGAAGTGATTTGATCATAAGGGCTCTGACCTCATCAATGAATTAATCCATTGATAGCTGAATGGACTGTGGGAGGTGGTGGATACTCTAGGAGGTGGGGCATGGTTGGAGGAAGTTGTCGCTGGCTCTTTGCAGTTCCAAAATCCATGGATATTTGTCACCGCCTGACAGGTCTTATGGGTGGTGGAGTGGAAACTGAGGCACTTCTATCTTTCTCTTTGGTGCACTGCTTTCTTGCTTGTTTATAGAGGATAGAGGAAATGAGGTTTACTTGCTTTGAGAGGAGAGAGAGAGACCCTGCTTATCAAAGAGAAAGAAACTTTGCTTAAGAGAGAAACTTTGAAAGACAGGCTTTTCTTAGAGCTTAGAAGGAGAGAGGCCTGCCACGCCTCAAAGTCCTGCATCCTGTGAACTAAGGGTGTGTCTACCTAAGGTCCCCTAGTGATGCGTCTCAGTTCTCCGCTCTGCAATCTGCCTTCCACAGCTACCCCTACTCGCTGCTGTGTTTTTCCCTCTGGCTGCTTCTAATGGCTGCTGTGGCGTGTCTTCTTCTCTGGCTACTGCTGTGACGCGTGTCTTTTCCTCTGGTTGCTTCTAATGGCTGCTATATCTCTGTCTCGTGCTGCCTACGCTTATATCACCTCCAGGACTTGGAGAGCAGGGCCACGCCTCTTACGCAAAGATTAGGCAAGACGCTCAGAGCAGGCAATTAGTGCTCGAGAACACATGTTCATACATTGTGTGCATGGACGAGAAAATCACCTGAGTGTGCTTATGTCAATTAACCTCCTTGCTGCCGATGTGATCAGGCGCCATCCTGGCGCCGCCAACATGGCACAGCCCCCAACAGGAAGTAGGTCACTAGAGACGTGTTCTGGAGGGGTACTTCTTGTCCCCAGCCCCTTCTATTCTCCCCTTCTTTCTCTCTCCTTCTCTCCCTGTCTCATTCCTGGCTGCCATGAACTGACAGCTTACCCCTCCACCACACTCTTTCACCATGATATTCTGCTTCACCTCAATCCCAAAATAATGAAGCCAGTCAACCATGGATTGAAATCTCTGAAATCATGAGCCCAAATCAACATTTCTTACTTGTTAATGTCAGGTAGTTTGGTCACAGTGATGAAAACTTAAGTAGCACAGGTTATATAATTGCCTCTTATAAACATTAAAATACTTTAAAGCATTTAAATAATAATTTAGTTTTAAAAAGTTTCTTCCCCATTAGTTAAGCATACTTAATTGGCTTTAATTTCACAAATTCTGATTCTGATTTATGTACTTCAATACCTATTTTAGATACTTCGAATCATTTTATATTTTTATTTAATGTTATATCATAAATATTTCATGTTATTATATTGTAAACAACATTCTAATAACTATATTTGTAAACAGTCTTTTCCTTTTTAAAAAAATCAAAATAGGGCCAGACACAGTGGTGCACACCTTTAATCCCAGCAGCTCAGGAGACTGAGGCAGAGGATCACAAGTTCAAAGCCAGCCTCAGCAAAAGTGAGGCCCTAAGTTACTCAGTGAGACCCTGTCTCTAAATAAAATACAAAATAGGGCTGGGAAGTGCCCTGACCCAATTCCCTGTATCCAAAAAAAAAAAAAATCAAAATAGGACGAGTAGGACAAAAAGTATGAATAGTTAAAGGTTCAATAGGTTTCCATGCTGCTTCTCAAAAAACTGTACAGTTTAAAATCTTATTAGCAAAGTAGAATCCCATCTCTGTAACCTGTCTCCATAACTCCATGCTTTCAATTCCTGTGGCCAAAAATCTTGATGGCATTCTTGACTCCTCTTTCTCTCATCAACAAATTCTAGGGGACCTAACTTCAAAATATATCCTGAATCTGACCCCTACTCAATATCTCTACTGCTATCCAGCCTCTTTTCAGGTGTCCTTCCTCTGTCCTTGCACCTCTTAGAATCTATTATGTTGTCTGCCATCTAATGGGCTGACAAATGTGTAGGGGAGTGAATCAGAAAGCTCAACTATAAAACTACTCTAGGGTTGGGGTTGTGGCTCAGTGGTAGAGTGCTTACCTAGCATGTGTGAGGCACTGGGTTCCATCCTCAGCACCACATGTAAATAAATAAATAAAGGTCCATTGACAATTAAAAAAATATAAAAGTTAAAAAATAAAATAAACACTAATAATTCAAATAAGGTACAATCAATGATGGCTACAGACTTCAGTGATAGTGCTTGCATTAGCTTTTCAGTGCTGTGACCAAAATACCTGACAAAAACAACTCAGCATAGGAAAGGTTCATTTTGGTTCATGGTTTCTGAGGTCTCAGCTCATGATTGGCTAACTCCATTGCTCTGGGCCAAAGATGAGGCAGAACAACACGGTAGAAGGGTGTAGCAGAGGAAAACTCTCAAATCATGGCAGCTGGGAAGCAAGAGAGAGACAGAAAGGAGCCAGGGACAGATATAGTACCCAGGGCCTCCAGCCATGCCCCTCCTACCTACAATTACAACTTCCCAGTAGTCCATTCAAATTATTAATCCATTAAAAGAATTATTTCATTGATGAGTTCAGAACCCTCATGATCCAATCTTTTCTCCTCTGAACATTACCGCATTGCTTAACATGAGCTTTGGGGGACATTCCAGGTCCAAATCTTAAAAGTATTAGAGGTGATTTTGAGTGGTCAAAGACTGGATTCTGATTATGTTCTGAAGGTATAGTAGAAATAATGTTCCAATGGTTAGAAATTAGGTGTGAAAGAAAACTCTGTGTTGGAGGTAAGAATTTGGGAACTTTTGACATATAGAGGATATTTAAATCCATGTGATTAGGTGAGGTCAAGAAAGTGAATTCATTAAAGAATCACAAACTAAACCTCATGAAATTCTATGTTAGGAGGCAGGGAAAAGGGAAGGAACCAGCAAATGAACCGAGAAGGAGCCACTAATAAGTTAAAAAGGAAACAAGGCAAGTGTTGTTTCCTAGAAGCCAAATAAAAGAAAGAACAATCAACCATTAGCAGATACTGCTGAGAGGTCAAGAAATGCAAAACTGAGAACTGAGCAATGAATTTAATAATATGACCTTAAAGCATTGACAAGAGCAATTTTAGTGCTGTGGTCTTGATAAAACTTTAATTGAGATAAATACAAGAGAGAATGGAAGACAAAATATGGAGTGGATGAGTAGAGACAATGTTTTTATAGAATCTTCCTGTGAAGCAGAACTAAGAAATGAATTGGAGAGGAAAAGGGAGTTAAAGGAATTTTTTAGGTTTTTTTATTTCTTTTTTAATTAAATAAACAACAGCATAGTAATAAGCACAATCCAATAGTGAGATTAAAAAAATTATTTTGTGGGATGTAAGAATTTATGTGCTTGAATAGATGCGAAATGGGATTCAGTACACAAAATAGAGAGATAAGTTCTGGATTGGAGATTTAAAATTTATCTGTGATTACAGGCAAGAAAGCACAAGATAGTTGGAAAATAATGACAGTGAGTATATTGGTAGAAGTCTGTGAAAGTTCTCATCTGATTTTCTAATTATTTTAGTAAAATAAGAAACAAGGATATAAAGAAGGATAATAAGTGTTGCAGGTTTGAGGCAAGACAAGAAAGTGATTAATCATCTGGGAGGGTGGGAGGGTGAATGATCACTCATGAGAACATGATTGTCTGATGACGTGAAGAGCACATCCAAGGTTTGTTATCACAAATTTAAAATAGAACCAATCCACAAGGGTGTGTTTTGGTTTTTTTTTTTTTGTTTTTTTTTTTTTTTCTCCTCCAGCACATTTAATTGCATGGGTGCAAAAATAGAAAGAGGGGAGTTGAATTGATTCAAGGTTAAGATTTTGCTAACAAGCTACAAAGAAAAAAGGAAGGAGGAGGAGAAGAGGAGTAGGGTTTGAGTATGATCAATAGAGTGAGCATAATGATTGCTCACAGAATTTCCCCATGCTTAAAAATAGAGAGAGGACATCAAGGGTTCAAGGATAAGAGGAGAAAAGGTCAACAGATTAGAGATCCTGATTGAATCAAAGCATAACTGAATTGAGGTTCTAGATGAAATAAGCTGGAAAGATAAAAGATGGTAGAGAGTTGGATGTGTGGAATTGAGTTGTAGAAAGTCTGTAGTTGTTTGGCAATAACTAGCCAAACACTTCTAGCCCCTGATCAAAACCCTCCAATGACTGCCCTTGCAATAAGTAAAAGCCACAGCCGTACACGGACCTCCAGACAGCCACTCTCTGTTCTCACCATTGGCTTCTATACTTCACCTCACTATCTTGCCAACCTCATCTCTTAAAATCTTTCCTTCATTCCTTTTCAGTCACTCTGACTTCAGTGCTGCTCCTTGAGACATGGTCCCATTTTGCTGGTCAATCACCCAGGTTCCTCGAGGCTCTTCCCTCCCCTCCTTCAAAGTTCTTGCCCAACTGTCACTTTTTCACTGACACCTTCCCTGACCACCTAAATTCCAGTCTCGAACTCTCCCAATTCATCTTGTCTGCTTTCTTTTCTCTGTATCACTTATTGTCTTCTAACAATATTATGCAGTATAGTTAGTTTACTTATTGCCCATCTTTCTCCAAATAGACAATGAATTCCTGGAAAACAAGAGACTTTTGTCTGTTTTAATTGTGACTGTTTTCTCAGCACCTAACATAGAGTAGTGACACCATGAATACGTACTATGAGTGAATTACATTTACTCACTGTTGTTATTTTAATCTCTGCTCTCTTAATAAGTATAATTGTCATGCTCTTACTTT
The DNA here is from genome assembly GCF_902686455.1 of Sciurus vulgaris. Taxonomy (NCBI): domain Eukaryota; kingdom Metazoa; phylum Chordata; class Mammalia; order Rodentia; family Sciuridae; genus Sciurus; species Sciurus vulgaris. Next base: position 116,219,511 of record NC_136464.1, read on the forward strand.
AGTTTTTGACACATTTTAAAGAATTGTCTGTGTATCCTTTGGATTTGAAAAACATAAATCTTCCATGTAGAAACAATAATAATCATGGATGGGCCCAGTGTATTCCCAGCACTTGTGAGTCTGAAGTGAGAGGATCGCTTGAGTCCAGGAGGTTGAAACCAATCTGGACAACATAATGAGAACTTGTCTCAGAAAAATAAAGGCAGGGAAAAGAAATCAGTCTTAAAAGTTATGCATCGTACAAATAACTTTTAGGAATATACCACATAATATAGGCATAGAGGAATAATATAGACATTTACAGATATAATATAAATTAATATCCACTATTTTGAAACCCTCTCAAGAAGATGAGTTTTATTCAAAATGGTAGCTGCAGAGAACCTTTGAGTCATTTTGATTTATTAATTCTATAACTGAAATCTAAAATGTTTGTGGATGGTATGGGCTTCCCGTCCAAATTTAGTATATTGCTCTGAGACTTCACAGAAATATTGATTTTTGAGCTAATACTGGGGAAACAAATAAAGAAGTTATACCAAAATTCATGTTTCCAATTATGAAATAGGCAAACTTGGGTGAACTCTTTGTTCTTTCCATTTACAGATATCTTTGTTGTCTACAGACAGTTTTCACATTGCTGCTCTTCAGTGATAACCTGTACCACCAAAAATCTATTCAAGTGATAATTATCTCACTACAACTTATACAGGATAAAGTCACCTTAAAAATTAAATTTGAAATGAAATAAATATATTATCAAAATAAGCCTAAATCCCAAAGACAAAAAGACCTATTCACAAATTCTGCAGTCTAGTTGGTAAATGTGTTTCTTCCAGAGGCATGGATTCGAATTTTTAAAGCAACTTGTCCCCAAAATTTCACGTGTGAGACAATGCAAGAATTTTCAGAGGTTAAATTATTAGTTTATGAGATATAAACTAATCAGTGGATTAATCCACTGGTATGGCTTTGACTGAGTGGTAACTATGCAGGAAGGCTGTGGTTAGAAGAGCTAGGCCACCGAGGGCACGCCTTTGGGGTTTATGTTTTGTCCCTGGTGAGCAGAGCTCTCTCTGCTTCCTGATTGTCCTGAGCTGCATTTCTCCTCCACATCCTTCCACCATGATTTCCTGCCTCACCTTGGGCCCAGAGCCAAGAAGCTGGCTGTCTATGGACTTAGACCTCTGAAACAGTGAGCCAAATAAATGTTTCCTCCTCTAAAATTGTTCTTGTCAGACCTTTTCATCACAGCAATGAAAAAGTCAGCTGAAACACACTTTATACGTATCCTAGGATTAAACAAATAAGTAAATATATTATCCCGACAGGGAATCAAGTTCTTTCCTCTCAGAGAAGGAAGTTACAAATAAGAAAAGGATGAAGGACCTGATGGTGTTGAATTGGAGTGAGAGGTATTAATACAAACTTAGGAATTTTAATACTGTGATAGAGAGAGATACTAAAATAAAGATGTATGTCATGTATGAATTAGTATAGAACATGTATATTTCCTAATTTTCCAATGAATGGGTTCTCTATCCCCCAGCACATACTAAATTTCCCCCATAGAATTTTAGAGAACCAGCAGAAAAATCCAATGTAGCTCTGCCTGTGCCCTCAGTGTACTGTCTTCCCCCTGAGGATGACAGCCAGCTCTGCTCTTCCAGGCCTTCCAGGGAACAATAGGTTGGTTTTGTTTGTTATTTTGTTTTGTTTTGTTTTGTCCTATCCAAACACCATGAGTAGCCTTTAGGAAGATTACCCATGATACGGCATGGACAGGACAAGTTCCAGAAAGGAAAGGAGGAAATGTCCACGCCTGTTGTTAACTATTTGCATGGCGTCACTCTCTTTTGTGCTATTGTTTATCTTCCAAGGCTGGAAAATTGCTTCACTGTCCATTTGATTTTCTCTTATGTGTCCCTGTGTTCTCATCCTATCCACTGTTTAGTGAAAGATAATACGTTTCCATTGCCTCCCTCTCTCTCTAGCATAATCAAGGGTTGCCCTTACCCAATCACTCACCTTCCAGGACCAAACTCTGTCTCAACTTCTGATTCTGACGGAGGAGTTTTCCACCTTAGATCCCTTCCCAGGGAGCTGTCATCAGAACAGCATGTACCTCAGAGTGTATAATAGTAGTTGCACATAATTTACCAGAACAGACACTGAAAACAACTGCATGGTGTCCAATAGAGTGGGTTAATGGTACAAAGACAGATGGCTGTAAACTGACTAATGAGCCTGAGGAAGTACAGAGAATGTGAGTTGTGGGCCCAAGGCTCCAGCAAGACCAAAGGGCAGAAAAAGGATCTTTTTTGCTTGTGCTACAAGAAAATGGCAAGATCATCACTGGAAGCAGAAAACCACCATTCCACAAAACTTTAGATTTTAGTGAGCATCTGAATGGCTGGCATTAACTTACCCCCAGAGCAATAGCCAGCAATAACAGATTGTCCCAATAGCCAGCCAAGATTTTCAGCCAAAAAATGAGAATCAGAGAGGCTCATTTCTCATATTCTCTCTAATTGGACAGCATATTAAAATACTTCAGCAAAAGTGAGAGACTTGTCTCTGAAGAAGAATCATTGATAATAATTTTCATTGCACCCAATGTCCTGTCAAGCATTATAAAATTTTTCTATCCTATATGGAAGTGCTTTGGAACAATTCTTTTTCCCTGAACAGGTTAAATTCATTGCAAAGTTACAGAGCACATCATATCCCAAAGCAGGAATAACATTATTGACTCTTGAACTGCTGGTCCACTGCAATATGTTTAGCACCAAGACCATGATTTCCCAAGAAAAGAAGCATTGAGCTTATTCCAAAATTCAAATCATAGCATTTTAAAAGAGATAGTCATAGCTAACGTAATATACCAAACAACTGTATTTTACCTGTTCTTCAAAGTCATTTTTCTGAGGTCACTCATAAAATCACTAAGCTAAAATTTTTAGCTTCATACTGGATTTTAGTGATGAAATTCTAAAATGTTACAGTGTTTTAGGTTTCTCACAGCTGACTCTGTTTCCTATTGCCTAATGTCTACCCAATGGATGGGCACTGGGGTGATTTTCACCCCACCCATCAGTCATGTCATTAGGCATCTGGTCTTCAAGGGTATAAAGGGATTTGGGTCTTCATTTTATGCTTCTTCAACCATGTTGTACAGAGGTAGGCAGATGGTCTTTTACAGCAAAATGACCACATATCTATATGGTATCTTCTGTTATCAGGCATTCTATTCCATGTTACAGGATAAAAGACATTAAAAATGCCCCAGATGGGTTTTCTCATACCTTTAATATATGGTCAGATCATAATTTAATTGCTTTTGGACAAACTTCCATATCAAAGAACAGATGACATACAAATTTCCAAATCGGTATGCAGTTAAACTGTGTTTCCAAGCATGAAAATGGGATTCCTCCTCTGATTATGTTTATAGTTTTATCAGACAAAAGTAGCTCCATGGTAATGCAGTATGGTTGGGTGCAAAATGACTGTTCCACATGTTCCTTCAGAGAAGATGCTCTATCCTGTTCTGCATTGAGAGCCCTAGCTCACCTCAAGCAAATGTATGTTGGTAAATACATCTTTTTCCTAGTTTGTGCAAAATAGGAAACAACTACCCTTCCAAACTAGTTACCTCAAGGGAAAAAATGTTTTCAAGAACATTACTTTTTAACTTTTCAGGGAAAATCTTGTTCTTTCACAATGCATTTTGAGATCAACAGTCTTTACCAGGGATCATTTCTTACATCTGCCATTTTTTGAAACAGTAATTTTGCACATCCCTAGATGTTTCTTGGTCAGAACCTTCAGGTTCTTTATCTTTATCACTAAAATCTTCTTCCCAAGACACTAGTTATCTGCAAGAAAAAAAAGTTCACAGATTCTATTCCAACTCAAGATTCCACCACAATATTCTTATATTCTATTCTTCATATATTATGTAATAAATATCAAATTAGTGTTCTCATCATTCAAATTGTCTATCTTTATATAATTCCTTCTCTCTCAAATTGTACAGAAGTCTTTATGTTGATAATAATAAATATTTCTTCTTATCAATGTTGCTTTGATTATCATATAAAAGCTTAATATTTTCTGGACAATAAGTACTTCAGATATATTATTTAATAATTACACAAAGGTTCTAATATTCTAATTTTGCAAACCTGGAAACTAAAGGTTACAGACTTTAAATGCTTTGCAAAGGAAATAATTAGTAACCAGAAGCCACAGGACTATGATTCAGAGAAGCCTAATACCAGAGCCTTATGGAACACTAGACTTCCCTTCTTTTTAGCCTTTGGCCTGTTGACTACTTGTCCTGTTGTTCCTAGCATGCTGGGTACTATGCCCAGGAAGCCCCTGGACATCATTTTTTGGTGTCTCTCTTCAGTTCTACCTCCCAAATTTTTCATGATTGTATCATTGTCTGACTTCTCTGTTTTTAGGATTGAGACACTATAAGTTTCTGGCACATTCTTTGCCATTCTGACTTATCAGCACTAACGTACTTTCTGATGCATAAAGAATTCACCGATTTTACCTGCAAGTTGACTCTAATTGTGTGATATTCTATATGAATATTTTCTTGTATCACTGGTAATAAATTAGGATTTGAGATCAAGCATAGGTCACAGAAAACCAATAGCTTCCTTCACCACATCCCAGAAAAAAATATTTCCTGAATAAACCCTGGTTCCTTAACTCCACAAATGAGCCATTCCTGTGGCCTTTGGTCACTTGCTGTCACTTGCTTTACCACTGGAGAAAGCAATTTCTTATCAAAAGGACTATATAAAAATCATAAAGTAAGTTTTACCAATGTATGTTTTCCTAAGAAGAAACAATGTCTAAGTAGTGAACAAATACTTAACTTTTTAAAAAAAAAAAAAAAAACTCTAAATGTCAATCATGTCTTCTAAGAAACTCGTGGAAACTAAAAAAGCTAATTTTAGAAGGCAGATCAAAATTCATAGTGACATAGTGAAATATATGTATATTTCTCAATTATATTAGTCTCAATTATGGTTTTATCAATTAAAACATCTATAGCAAGAAGGAGTATCCAAGAGAATAAAGAGCTATAATAATCCATATTCCTGTACACACTCTAGAATAATCAAAATCACTAGTTCACTCTATAAAATGTTGGCTAATTATTTGGTCAGGAGTAGAGTTGGAAATAATTCACAAAGGTGTCCTTATGTACCCTCTTCACCAAATAACAAGAGAATATTTAGTCTTCCACTTTTGAGGATTTAATACATTATTCACAATTATTCACATTTCCACTTCAGGTAATGATAGATGAAATGATGTACATCAGCCCTTTTGCTGAGTATAGCCAGAAATACTGGATAGAAAGTTTGCTTGGAGGAAGCAGAGCATTAAGTCAGTGAAGATTATCTGGGTGAAGAAATAAACACAGGTTTTGGAGTCTGGTATTTGAAGCCAAATATCCTCAGCACCTCTAGGATTCTACAAGAGGACTGAGAATAAAGTTGCTGAAGCTTTCATCCAGGAACAAACATTATTTCTGAATGATGATAACATCATCCAAGATTTCAGATTGTTACAATTTAAAATAAAATATCCACTATTCAATCAAATATAACCAGATCCGGTAAGTAAGCAAAGCAATGTGACTATAAGCTAAGAAAATCAAGATCAAAATATTGAAGTTATTAGATATAGTCTTTAAAGGTAACTATTATTTAGTTTGGACATGAGGTATCCCCCCAAAGTTCCTATATTATTGCAGGAGGAGAAATGATTAGATTATGAGAGCCACACCTAATCAGTCCATCCTAATTTGAATGAACTGACTGGGAACTATGGGCAGATGGGGTGTGGTTGGAGAGGACAGGTCACTGGGAATGTGATATGAAAGGGTTCATCTTCCCTGCAGCCCCTTCCCCTCCTCTCTGCTTCCCAGCTGCCATAAGCAGTTAATTTTCCTCCACCATACCTTTCTGCCATGATATGCTGCTTTATCTTGGGCCCAGAGCAATGAAGTAAGTTGACCATGAACTGACACTGTGAAAACTTGAGCTCAAAATAAACTTTTCCCTACTCTAAGTTGTTCTTAGGTGTTTTGGTCACAGCAATGTAAAGTAGACTAACACACTGAAAAAGATAAAAACAAAACTGAGGATTTTCAGTAGTAAGTTAGAATTTTTTTAAGTCAAATGGAAATGTTCACATTTTTAAAAAATAATAATCATAATAATTTTCAGAGCACACCATATGGAGTTGAAAGGTGAATAGGTAAAATAGAAAACAGGACAGGGAAAATTCCTAATTTCAAATACTGAGAAAAAAGAATAGAAAAACAATATGAGAGACTGAAAGGTTACAGAGCAAAAATCTAACTTACATGTATTAAAGAACCAGAAAAAAAGTCAGGGAGGGACAAAAAGGAAGAATTAGATAAAATCATTTTAAAAATTAATTCATAATTTTAAGAAACCCTTCAGAGCACAAACTAAATCAATACAAAACGAAGCACACCTGTGTGCACTATTATACAACCATGGTAAACCAAAGACAGAAAGGAAATTGTAAAGGCAGTCACAGGGGGAAAAAATGGAATATTTCCTTAAAAGGAGCAGTAATTCACTTCTGAGGATTGACTTATAAACAAAAAAATGGAAACCACAAAGTGCTGAAAGAAAACTTCCATTGTGAAATTCTATACATGTAAAAAAATGAAGAAAAATGAAATTGATTTTAATCTTTTTTTAATTAAAAATCATAAATTTACATAGGGCAATGTTGTTTGATTCATTCTGTTATTTTTCCCTTCCCCCCCACCCCTCCCACCCCTCTTTTCCCTCTATACAGTCCTTCCTTCCTCCATTCTTACCACCCTCCTTATCCCTAAACCCTAAACCTAACCCTAACCCTAACACTTATCCCTCCTACCCCCCATTATATGTCCTCAAGCGCTTATCAGCGAAATCATTTGTCCTTTAGTGTTTTGATATTGGCTTATCTCACTTAGCATGATATTCTCCAAATTCATCCATTTGCCTGCAAATGACATATTTATATCATTCTTCATGGCAGAGTAATAGTCCATTTTATATATATATGCCAGAGTTTCATTATCCATTCATCAATTGAAGGGCATCTAGGTTGGTTCCACAATCGGGCTATGGTGAATTGAGCAGCTATGAACATTGATGTGGATGTATCTCTGTAGTATGCTGATTTTAAGTCCTTTGGGTATAGACCAAAGAGTGGGATAGCTGGGTCAAATGGTGGTTCCATTCCAAGCTTTCTGAGGAATCTCCATACTGCTTTCCAGAGTGGCTGCACCAGTTTGCAACCCCACCAGCAATGTATGAGTGTACCTTTTTCCCCACATCCTCGTGAACACCTATTGTTGCTTGTATTCTTGATAATCGCCATTCTAATTGGAGTGAGATGAAATCTTAGGGTAGTTTTGATATGCATTTCTCCTATTACTAGAGATGTTGAACATTTTTTCATATATCTGCTGATTGTTTGTACATCTTCTTCTGTGAAGTGTCTGGTCATTTCCTTAGCCCATTTGATGATTGGATTATTTGTATTCTTGGTGTAGAGTTTTTTGAGTTCTTTATAGATTCTGGAAATTAGCGCTCTATCTGAAGTATGAGTGGCAAAGATATTCTCCAACTCTGTAGGCTCTCTCTTCACATTACTGATAGTATCCTTTGCTGAGAGAAAGCTTTTTAGTTTGAATCTATCCCAGTTGTTGATTCTTGCTTTTATTTCTTGGGCTATGGGAGTCCTGTTAAGGAAGTCTGATCCTAAGCAAGAAATTGAAGGTTTGGACCTACTTTTTCTTCTATAAGATGCAGGGTCTCTGGTCTGATTCCGAGGTCCTTGATTCGTTTTGAGTTGAGTTTTGTGCAGGGTGAGAGATAGGGGTTTAATTTCATTCTGTTGCATATGGTTTTCCAGTTTTCCCAGCACCATTTCTTGAAGAGGCTATCTTTTCTCCATTGCATATTTTTGGCCCCTTTGTCTAGTATGAGAAAATTGTATTTATTTGGGTTTGTGTCCGTGTCCTCTATTCTGTACCATTGATCTACCTGTCTATTTTGGTACCAATACCATGCCGTTTTTGTTACTATTGCTTTGTAGTAGAGTTGAAGATCTGGTATTGCGATACCCCCTGCTTTGTTCTTTCTACTGAGGATTGCTTTAGCTATTCTGGGTTTCTTATTCTTCCAGATGAATTTCATAATTGCTTGCTCTATTTCTGTAAGGTACATCATTGGGATTTTAATTGGAATTGCACTGAATCTGTATAGCACTTTTGGTAGTATGGCCATTTTGACAATATTAATTCTGCCTATCCAAGAACATGGGAGATCTTTCCATCTTCTAAGGTTTTCTTTAATTTCTTTCTTTAGTGTTCTGTAGTTCTCATTGTAGAGGTCTTTCACCTCTTTTGTGAGATTGATTCCCAAGTATTTTATTTTTTTCGATGCTATTGTGAATGGGGTAGTTTTCCTAACTTCTCTTTCTGAAGATTCATCACTTATGTATAAAAATGCATTGGATTTATGAGCATTGATCTTGTAACCTGCTACTTTACTGAATTCACTTATGAGTTCTAAATGTTTTCTGGTGGAATTTCCAGGTTCCTCTAAATATATAATCATGTCATCAGCGAACAGGGATAGTTTGAGTTCTTCTTTTCCAATTTGTATCCCTTTAATTTCTTTGGTCTGTCTAATTGCTCTGGCTAGAATCTCAAGAAGAATGTTGAATAGAAGTGGTGAAAGAGGGCATCTCTGCCTTGTTCCAGTTTTTAGGGGAAATGCTTTCGGTTTTTCACCATTTAGAATGATATTAGCCACGGGCTTAGTGTAGATGGCCTTTACAATGTTAAGGAATGTTCCCACTACCCCAATTTTTTCTAGTGCTTTGAGAATGAAGGGATGCTGTATTTTATTGAATGCTTTTTCTGCATCTATCAAAATAATCATGTGTCTTTTAACTTTTAGTCTGTTGATATGGTGACTCTCATTTATTGATTTCCAGATGTTGAACAAACCTTGCATCCCTCTGATAAAACCCACTTGATCGTGGTGCACTATCTTTTTAATATATTTTTGTATGTGATTTGCTAAAATTCTGTTGAGAATTTTTGCGTCGATGTTCATTAAGGATATTGGTCTGAAATTTTCTTTCCTCGAAGTGTCTCTGTCTGGTTTAGGTATCAGGGTGATATTGGCTTCATAGAATGAGTTTGGGAGGGGTTCCTCCTCTTCTATTTCATGGAATACTTTGAGGAGTATTGGAATGAGCTCTTCTTTAAAGGTTTTGTAGAACTCGGCTGAGAACCCATCTGGTCCTAGACTTTTCTTTGTTGGTAGGCTTTTGATGACCTCTTCTATTTCATTGCTTGAAATTGATTTATTTAAGTTGGGTATGTCCTCCTCATTCCGTTTTGGTAATTCATATGTCTCTAGAAACCTGTTGATGTCTTCGAGCTTTTCTGTTTTGTTGGAGTATAGATTTTCAAAATAGCTTCTAATTATGTTTTGTATTTCACTCGTGTCTGTTGTGATATTTCCTTGTTCATTCGAATTTTAGTAATTTGAGTTTTCTCCCTCTTTCTCTTTGTTAGTGTGGCTAAGGGTTTATCAATTTTGTTTGTTTTTTCAAAGAACCAACTATTTATTTTGTTAATTTTTCCGATTGTTTCTTTTGTTTCAATTTCGTTGATTTCGGCTCTGATTTTAACTATTTCCTGTCTTCTACTACTTTTGGTGTTGGTCTGCTCTTCTTTTTCTAGGGCTTTGAGCTGTAGTGTTAAGTCATTTATTTGTTGATTTCTACTTCTTTTGTTGAATGCGCCCCATGAAATAAATCGTCCTCTAAGTACTGCTCTCATAGTGTCCCAGAGATTTTGATATGATGTGTCTTTGTTCTCGTTTACTTCTAAGAATTTTTTTATTTCCCTCCTGATGTCATCTGTTATCTACTCATCATATAATAGTGTATTATTTAATCTCCAGGTATTGGAGAAGTTTCTGTTTTTTATTCTGTCATTTATTTCTAATTTCAATCCATTGTGATGTGATAAAGTATAAGGTACTATCTCTATTTTCTTGTATTTGCTAACAGTAGCTTTGTGGCATAAGACATGGTCTATTTTAGAGAAGGATCCATGTGCTGCTGAGAAGAAAGTGTATTTGTTCTTTGTTGGATGGTATATTCTATATAAGTCGGTTAAGTCTAAATTGTTGATTGTGTTATTGAGATCTATGGTTTCTTTATTCAATTTTTGTTTCGACGATCTATCCAGCGGTGAGAGAGGTGTGTTAAAATCGCCTCGTATTATTGTGTTGTGGTCTATTTGATTTCTGGCATTGAGAAGGATTTGTTTGACGTACGTGGATGAGCTAAAGTTCTGGGCATGGACATTTATGATTGTCATGTCTTGCTGATTTATGCTTCCCTTAAGCAGTATGAAATGTCCTTCTTTATCCCTTCTGACTAGTTTTGGCTTGAAGTCCACATTGTCTGAAATGAGGATGGATACTCCAGCTTTTTTGCTATGTCCGTGTGCAAGGTATGTTTTTTCCCATCCTTTCACCTTTAGTCTATGGGTATCTCTTTCTATGAGATGAGTCTCTTGCAGGCAGCATATTGTTGGATTTTTCTTTTTAATCCAATCTGCCAGTCTATGTCCTTTGATTGATGAGTTCAGGCCATTAACATTCAGGGTTATTATTGTGATGTGATTTGTATTCCCAGTCATTTGACTCATTTTTGTTTTTTGACATGATTTGGTTTCTCCTTTATTTGGCTATTCCTTTAGGCTAGTTCCTCCTGTTGCTGATTTGCATTGTTGTTTTTCATCTCTTCCTCATGGAATATTTTGCTGAGAATGTTCTGTAATGCCACTTTCTTTTTGTAAATTCCTTTAGTTTTTGTTTATCATGGAAGGATCTTATTTCATCGTCAAATCTGAAAGTAACTTTTGCTGGGTGTAAGATTCTTGGTTGGCATATGTTTTCTTTCAGGGCTTGGTAAATGTTGTTCCAGGCCCTTCTAGCTTTTAGGGTCTGGATTGAAAAATCTGCTGATATTCTTATTGGTTTCCCCCTGAATGTAGTTTGATTCTTTTCTATCGTGACCTTTAAAATTCTTTCTTTATTTTGTATGTTAGGTATTTTCATAATAATGTGCCTTGGTGTGGGTCTGTTTTAATATTGTATATTTGGAGTCCTATAAGCCTCTTGTACTTGGCTTTCCATTTCATTCTTCAGATTTGGGAAATTTTCTGATATTATTTCATTGAATAGATTGTTCATTCCTTTGGTTTGTTTCTCTAAGCCTTCCTCAATCCCAATAATTCTTAAATATGGCCTTTTCATGATATCCCATAATTCTTGTAGATTCTGTTCATGATTTCTTACCATCTTCTCTGTTTGGTCAACTGTGTTTTCAAGATTAAATATTTTTTCTTCAATGTCTGAGGTTCTGTCTTCCAGGTGTTCTATCCTATTGGTTATGCTTTCTATGGAGTTTTTAACTCGGTTTATTTTTTTTTTCATTTCAAGGATTTCTCTTGTTTTTTTTTTTTTTTTCAGTATCTCTAACTCTTTTTTGAAATGATCTTCTACTTCCCGTATTTGCTCTTTTAACTGTCGATTGGTGGGATCATGTAATGCCTGCGTTTGCTCTTTCATCTCCTCCTTCAATGCCTGCATTTGCTCTTTCATCTCCCCGTTTGCTTCCCTGATTGTTTTAATTATGTACATTCTGAACTCCCTTTGTGACATTTCTTCTGCTGTGCTGTCATTGGGTTTTATTGATATAGTATCTAGGTTTGTTTGGGACATTTTCTTCCCCTGTTTTCTCATATTGGTCAGATGTCAGTGGGACTTTGTAATATTGCAGATTTCCTCTATTGACTTATAGTGTCCCTGTAGATTTCCAGTGTATCACCTCCCAGCCTTCAGTAGCCTGATCTTGGAGTAGCTTGATAATGCAGTGCTTCCAAGGAAATCTGTCCCTAGCTTGCTACTGGTTCCAGGGCTTGGAGCTGGCTCTGTTTGGAAAGACTCTCACTGGGAGGCCTGCTCCGAGATGCTGGCCCTGTGGGAGGAGCCCACCCCCGAAGTGTGCAGGGCTGCCTGGGGAAGACTCTAGCTGTCCTGCCTTACTCTAATAAGCTGCCCGAATCCAGACTTACCCCATGGCTCTATTTTAGTCTGAGTCTCTCAATGCCTCCCCTTCTTGAATCCTGGGTTTTGGAGCGACTGCAGATGCAGTCACCCTCTAGTCTACCATCTTGGATCGCCCCGTGGAAACAGCTGCAGCTGGAGGGGGCAGGTCCATCTGGAGAGGTCTCTGGCTCTCCTGTTCTGGTCCCAGAGGCTGCTTGTGGGTCAGAGGTCTCCGCTGGCTTGGGGACTTGTGACTGGCTCTGTATAGAAAGGCCCTCACTGGGCGGTCTGCTCCAAGAAGCTAGCCTAGAAAGGCTCTTCCTGTCAGAGGGAGCCAGGCTGCTTGGGGAAGTCCCTGGCTGCCCTGTCCTGGTCTCTGAAGCAACTTGCGGGCCCTGGAGCTTGCCGCATGCTGGCTCAGGGACTTGGAGCTGGTTCTGTGCAGAAAGGCTCTCACAGGGGGGCCTGGTCTGAGACGCTGGAGAATCTGGCCCTGTGGGAGGAGCCCACCACCGGAGTGCTCAGGGCTGCCTGGGGGAGACTCTAGCTGCCCTGCCCTACTCTGATAAGCAGCCCGAATCCGGGCCTGCTGCCCGGGCCGAGCTTCACCGGGTAGGGGAGACTCACCCCGTGGCTCTATTTTAGTCTGAGTCTGTCGATGCCTCCCCTTCTTGAATCCTGGGTTCTGGAGTGACTGGAGATGCAGTCACCCTCTAGTCCGCCATCTTGGATTGCCTGATTTTAATCTTTCAGATAAATAAAAAACTAAGAGACTTTACCACTAGTGGGTGATTCTACAGAATGTAATAATGAGAGTTTTTTTAGGCAGAAGAAGCTTTGCAGAAATGTAAGGCTGAAGCTAGAAATGTACCACTTAGGAAACAATTACAAGATTCTCAGTGAGAGGTGAACTTAATCTGCTTGCAATCCTGCATAGCATGAGTTACACACATGTGCATGTGCACACATGCACTCCCATCATGACTACCACCACCATACCATTGGATCCCCAGGAGACTGCAGCACTGACAGAGTAGCATGAGCTCCTCAGAGTAAAAGTATCTATCTCAAAAAAAAAAAAAAAAAAAAAACAATCCACAGGCCTCAGCCCTGCCTTCAATAGGCACCCACAGTGGGCCCATGGAAATTCCCCAGTCTAATACACAGTATAACTCTGCAGAGACAGCCAGGACTTGCAATTTTCAGAAATACTAATAATTAACTTGGCTCAAATCCCACTCTCTGGATGCTAATTATGCATATTTCCACCATTGCATAGCAATCAGGGTTCCCACTTTTATTTCACTGTTGAGCACCATTTCCACCTTATCGTTACCAAAAGAGACCACTGGCCACCCAAGATATGCAGAATATGATCCAAAATCCAAGGCACAGAGCCAAGAAGCTCTATTTGGGAAACAATCCAAATTAGTGACACCATCTGGTTCTTTTTCTAATAATGTCATACCACCCACCTTGATTTTTGAAAAAATGGAAAAATATTCTTAAGACCATTTAAAGATGCAGGCTGGGCCTATCTCCTTGCATTTCTATTTCTCCCATTCAGTCAACTCCATCATCTACTTTCCAAGGGGCCTGCCAGCCCATAACTAAAAACCATGAACTTTGTCTAGAACTCAAAGTGATTTACAAAGACCCACCACCAACTTCCTTCAGTCTTGCTGGTTTGTGCCTCACATGGTCATTTATCCACAAGACTTGAAATTTCTGTTTCTGACTTCTCCAATTTTGCTCTTAATGACTTTGGCCTCTGCTTATATGTTGGGGTCCTGGTTTCCTGACCTCCTGTCCAACATCCTCTGTATTATCTTGGGGAAAAAAATATTCAGTCAGGCAGAGGCCAGCCCACTCCTTTTCAGTTATAGCAATCATGAGTAAGAAAGTTGAAATTTTTAAGGCAAAATACAATACTCTAAAAAAGTGTATTTTGGCATATTGCTCAGGGAACGTAGAAGAGTAAATTATCACTTTGGGCTGCATGTATCAGGTTTCATGGAATTAGTTGAGGCATTTGTTTGGCAGAGTATAGAATATAATAAAAAGACAGCAGAGGAGAAAAGAATGGTGTGAGTCGAAGTTTTCTAATAAGAAAATGACATAACTTCAAATAATGTTGTGCATAAGGATTTATGAAGTGACATGAAGAAAGCATATAAGTAGAGCCCCAGACCTAATGGTGAAGTCTATTCCAGTTGGGTCACTGTTATAAACTAATCATCAATAATTATAGGCATGAATTATAGCTGAATCAAAACAAAAAGAAAGAAAACAGTGAAGAACAGGACTATCCAACCATGTTGTCAATTTTTAGCCAAATTGTGAAAACTATTGGGATAAATGTATTAAATCTGCTTTTTTGTTATTTTTAAAGGCTCTTTGAAAAGAAAAAATGTACTGTGAGATTTAGCATAAGTACACAGCTGAGTGTTTGAGTTTTAATCCTGGAATAAGGAAGTTGCTGGAATTGGACAAAGAATAGACCATGTTTGCATTAAGAAAAATAAGGGTGAAAAGTCAACTAAACCTCCAGATGGGGTAAATATTATAGAAGATAATAGAAGACTTGGTACAAGAGGCTCCACTGTCAAAGGAGATGGTATGAAAGATTATGACAGAAAAAGATTTGGGGAAATAATCTGTACAGTATGGTCACTGCAAGTCTATGATTTAACATAGGGTATAAATGGGGGCACCTTGAGTTTAAATGCAAATATAAATATGCCAAATATTAAATTTAAGTATAAATATAAAGTTGAATGAGCTAATAGCTCAATCACTGGATAGCAGGTTAATATTTATTTAGTGATTGAATTAGTATTCCTTGTCTAAAGGCATTTATTCTAAGACCTTTCTCTTAGGTCAAACAAAACAAGACAATAATATTAAAGGAACCATCCTTTATGGAACACTTACTATCAGACATGACACATATTATTATTTTCATATGCATTATCTCATTTATTCCTGACTATAAACTTAAGAGGTTTTCACTTAACAATGAGGGAACCAAGGTACAGAGAGATAAAGTTTGATACAGAGCAAAGAATAAAACAAGAATTATCCCAAGCTTATGCTGCTAAGCCTTCAATTATATTGGTTTTCAGTTTCCTATGTTAATAACAATAGTGAGAATGGCAAGAATAGGGGAAAAAGCCTAAGGAAAAGTATTAATCAGGATTAGATTTGATTTGTGTAAGAGAACGTGAAATGGTGATTTTATAACAAGATAAATATATTTTCATTTCATTGAAATAAAATGCAGAGTTTGGTAGTTTGAGTTGATATATCAACTACACCCTAACCAGTAACCAGTCTCCTACTATGCTATTTCACTATCTCAGGGTGCACCTCTTGCTTGGGCTCCAGCCAGGGAGCACATAGTGGGAAGGAATGTAAAATAATATAAAAAATGTTACCTATGTGCTTTTCTCAGAAGCTTCTCCAAAGTTGGTGTACAGTACTTCCACTCACATCTGCTGTTCAGAGCTAAGACACATAAACACCTCCAGCAGGTCAGGCACAGTGGGAAATGTTTTTGCACAACCATTAAGCTAATTCAAAATTAGGTTATATAACTCAGAAAACAGATGATAATAGTTTTGGACAAGGCAAATGACAAATCATTGCTCCAATTTGAGTAATGAGTGTATGCAAAGATAAAAGAAGGGGATGGCGCTAGAAGGATTCTAAATATTAGATTCTTGCTGATTAGAGGGAAGGTATCTAGTGCCTTTAACAACAAAAGGGTAGAGAACTGGAGGGGAAAAAAATCTGAGAGAAAAGAGTATAAGGAAGATGATGAATATGGCCATAGAATTATAGTATATCAGTTGAATTATGAATGGACATTAAACAAACCATCACAACAATGGGTTTTTTAAGTCATTATTACTTCAGATATATGATAATAATTCCAAATTTCTTTAAAACCTGTAACTATGAAGCATTCAAATGAATTTAAGTATTTTTTCATAGTAACACATTTTAAAAATGCAATAATATTCTGGCCATTACTTGTAGGGCTTAATGATAACTGCATCTAAAATAACATTTTAGTTCTTTATGGATATTGAAAAGATTAAGTTTGGAAAGGAAAAAAAAGTGAGCATTCTTAGAATCTAGAGTAGTCAAGCCCAGAGTGAGCCACAGGCATCAGTAAAACAAACAGCCTGAATGCCATTGGCTCAGGCTCAAGGAGAAATCTTTCCAGGAGACCACGAGGGGTAACATGAGAACGGAGTGATTAATCTGCTTGAGGGATTTGTTAACTGAGATTCCATATGTTTGCTCCAGTCTCACCTGGATAGAGAAAACAGTCTACTAGCGATTGACCTTTGGCCAGATGCACAGGTCCTTGCCTGCAGTGGATTCAGAAAACATAAAAATGCTAAGTCAGATCTTTTGACACCTCAGTAAAGATTTTCAGGGCAGGGATTGTGTCATTTTCATCCTTGTTTCCTGGCTGCTTGCCTTACCATCTGTCACAAAGCAGTTTCTCAGTATATGTATATAAACATTTTAAAATATTACCAGAGTGTTCTGCTCCTATCATAATATTACTTTACCTTAAGGACCTGAACAGCATTACATCAGCACCTGCATTCCTGGACCCAAAAGGGAAGAGGATGTAAAGTTTCCCAGATCCTTCCTACTCAGACACAACATCTGCTCTGAAGACTGTCAAAGTGCATTAACCTTCTATCTTCTGAATGCTTAAGCTTAAGGCAACTTTGGACCGTGCAAACCATACTCTGATTCAGCACTTCTGATCCAGGTCCATGACACACTGGCTGTGCAGGAGGTTGAAAGAAGACAGTTTTCAGCCAGTCCCTGGGAGCCCAATGTAGACTGAAGACTGTTACCTTCGATACATTTTGTTGCTTTTAGTAATGTGAAAAAAAGCATGGAGAGGCACTCCTCTGTTTCCCACTAACAGTTCTCCATTTGTTAGTCTTGTCTCATAAATTTTAGGCAATGGCTTATGTAATACCCTTTTTTTGATAAATGATTTATAAATAAATTATTTAAATATAATTTTGTAAAATGTGTAAGTTTTACTTATAAGTAATATCTTTTATTTTTGCATCAATGTATGTTGAAGGCTATTCTCCATATAGGTACACATATAGTGCTATCTTGTTCTTATTAATGACTGTGTAGTATTTTTGTCATGTATATATACATGTATGCATATGCACACATATGTGTATATATTTACAAATATATGCATACTTATGTAGGCCATGTTTGTTTAAACAATTCCAAATGATGCACATCTATATTGTCTTCATTTAGACTGATTTATAAATAATCCTACAATTGACTTTCTACACTCAAACATCTGTGTGAAGTGGAATTGCTAGGTCAACCATAGGCACATTTTAAATGTTTACAGTTTTGCCAGATTTCTTACCAACACATAGTGTCTCTACACCACTGAGAAATGTGTGATAAAACCTCATTCTGCACCCTCCTCTACTCTTTTCTTAACTCTGACAGTATGGCAAGTTAAAAACATTATCCCACTATTGTTTTAGTCTGCATTTCTTTGACTGGAGAAAGTGCCAACAGCTCAGGTGTTGAATGTCTCAATTTGGTCTGCCCTAACAATTTACTGTAGACTGGGTAGCCTAAAAACAATAGAAGTTTCTTTCTCATGAAGGCTGGAAGTTCAAGATCAGGGTACAGAAGGGTCAGGTTCTGGTCTAATTACCTCCCTAAAATATTGACAGAGACAAAGAGCAATTACTCACACATTACTGAAGACAACTCTGGAGGTTTATCTTCTGGTGGGAAGGTTGCTTTTCAACATGGCTTACACCATCTGTTCTGCATGTGGTCAAATTGTTGACATTCCTAGCCAGCATGCAAAAGGCCATTTTTGGCTATTTGACTGATGTATATGTTGGACTCTCAACACTCCTGCCATAAATGCTTTTGATAAAGTAACCCTCTCGGTTCATTACAACCTGTCACTGAAAATGGATTGCCTCATTGCTACAAAATTCGTAGTTCCTACATTAGCATAAAAGTAATAGCAATGACTGGTATAAAACATCTTAAGAGTGGGAGAAAACATGAGAGTGGAATGGGGAGCTAAGGAATCACTTATAATCAAAGGACTAGGCAGGTTCCTCAGCCAAGTTCTCCTAGAAAATCTAATTAGAGATGGTATCAGAACTTTCCAAAACAGAAATGACATCTTAACACTGGTTCAGCACTCGCTCCCGTTACATTATCACACCCATTCCGATCCACCCATACTGATCCAGAAGTATAAATGGCTGGTCCCGTACCATACCTTAACACTCATTTGGTTTCTCATTTCTAACAGGGCACTGATTCCTTAATGTCATGAAGCACTGTTGTCTCTTGAAACATTTCCTCTCTCAAGCTATTATGGAATTTACTTGCTTCTAACAGTATCTAGCTAAAATATAATAAAATCATCATATGTTAGAGTTGATTTTTATAATTACCTTTTGATTTTCAGTAATACTAACTTTATACTTAAAACAATGATATACAGTTTCTCTAAAGAATTTATTTAGCAAAAAAAAAGATTAAATATTATGGAAATTTTTAAGCAAATATGGAAAAAATTGTGAAGATCACATTTAATGACTGAAATTTTGGAAACACCTGTCTATTGGAAGATCTAAGAAATGTTATGTAACTTCCATGTGCTTTAGTTTCCTCACCGGTAAATGGGAAATTGGCCTCAACAATCTTTCAGTTAATAATATTAGCCACCATTATATGAACACTTTTCTGGGTCAAACTTTGTATTAAATACACTACAAAGAAATTTTTGCAGATTTTAAAGCCCACAAAACCCTTGCAGAAGGAACAGTATCACTCTTGTATTACAGATCAGAAAACACAAACTCGGAGACATGAAGTAAGATTCACAAGACTCTATAGTTTGTCACTTACATAGCTTGAACTCAAGCTCTGCTTTATCTGACTTCTAACTGCATTCCCTGTAATCTCATGGTACCTTACATGTCAGTCACCTTTGTAGTACTATGGCAACGATTACACGGCAAAATCACTCTAAAGGACTCAATTCAAAAATTCCCACAGCTACACTACCAGGAAGCAAAATTACAAAAGACAACATGGTTTTACATTTTTTATTTGTTTTTTTAGACATACATAACAGAGTGTATAATGACATAGTATACACACATGGAGTATAACTTATTCTTTTAAAGACAAATTTTAGGATCAAAAAAGTGTGTGAGACAATGCAAGAATGATAGAAGTAAAATGATTAGATTATGAAAGATGGAACATGATCCATGGATTAATCCACTGATATGATTAACGGGATGGTAACTCTAGGTGGGTAAGGTGTAGCCGAGAGAGAAAGGTCACTGGGGGCATGCATACCTTTGGGGTTTACATTTTGTACCTCATAAGCTGAGCTATCTCTGCTTCCTGGTTGCCACGTCCTGAGCTGCTTTCCTCTGCCTCATCCTTCTGCCATGATGCTATTGAGTCAGCTGAACAAAGACTGAACACTAAAACCATGAGTCAAAATAGACTTTTCCTCCTTTTAAGTTGTTCTTGTCAAGTCCTTTGTCACAGTGATACAAAGATGACTAAAACAGAAATTACTGCTCACAGTGGGGTCATTACTGTAACTAACATCACCATTGCAATTGAGAAGTCTGTGGAATTGGTTTGTGGGAGGAATTTTGAAAAGTTGCAAGATTGAAAAGCTTTGAAATGGGGGGATCCAAGATGGCAGACTAGAGGGTGACTTCATCTCCATTCGCTCTAGAACCCAGGTTTCAAGAAGGGGAGGCATTGATAGACTCAGACTAAAATAGAGCCTTGGGGTGAGGCTACCCCACCAGGTGAAGCTCAGCCTGAGCAGCAGGCCCGGATAGGCCCGGATAGCAGCTAGAGTCTTCCCCAGGCAGGCTGCCCACTCCGGCAGTGGGCTCCTCCCACAGGGCCAAATTCTCAGAGCAGGCCCCCCCATTGAGAGCCTTTCCAAACAGAGCGAGCTCCAACCCCTGGAACCAGTAGCGAGCTAGGGGCAGCTTTCTTTGGAAGCACTGCTTTATCAAGCTACTCCAAGATCAGGCTACTGAAGGCTGGGAGGTGATACACTGGAAATCTACAGGGACACTATAAGCCAATAGAGGAAATCTGCAATATCTCAGAGTCCCACTGATATCTGACTAATATGAGAAAACAAGGGAAGAAAAATGTCCCAAACAAACCTAGATACTATATCAATAAAACCCAATGACAGCACAGCAGAAGAAATGTCACAAAGGGAGTTCAGAATGTACATAATTAAAACAATCAGGGAAGCAAACAGGGAGATGAAAGAGCAAATGCAGGCATTGAAGGAGGAGATGAAAGAGCAAACACAGGCATTAAATGATCCCACCAATCGACAGTTAAAAGAGCAAATACGGGAAGTAGAAGATCATTTCAAAAAAGAGTTAGAGATACTGAAAAAAAAAAAAAAAACAACAGAAATCCTTGAAATGAAAAAAAAAAAAAAACCAAGTTAAAAACTCCATAGAAAGCATAACCAATAGGATAGAACACCTGGAAGACAGAACCTCAGACATTGAAGAAAAAATATTTAATCTTGAAAACACAGTTGACCAAACAGAGAAGATGGTAAGAAATCATGAACAGAATCTACAAGAATTATGGGATATCATGAAAAGGCCATATTTAAGAATTATTGGGATTGAGGAAGGCTTAGAGAAACAAACCAAAGGAATGAACAATCTATTCAATGAAATAATATCAGAAAATTTCCCAAATCTGAAGAATGAAATGGAAAACCAAGTACAAGAGGCTTATAGGACTCCAAATATACAATATTAAAACAGACCCACACCAAGGCACATTATTATGAAATACCTAACATACAAAATAAAGAAAGAATTTTAAAGGTCGCGATAGAAAAGAATCAAACTACATTCAGGGGGAAACCAATAAGAATATCAGCAGATTTTTCAATCCAGAAACTAAAAGCTAGAAGGGCCTGGAACAACATTTACCAAGCCCTGAAAGAAAACATATGCCAACCAAGAATCTTATAGCCAGCAAAAGTTACTTTCAGATTTGATGATGAAATAAGATCCTTCCATGATAAACAAAAGCTAAAGGAATTTACAAAAAGAAAGCTGGCATTACAGAACATTCTCAACAAAATATTCCATGAGGAACAGATGAAAAACAACAATGCAAATCAGCAACAGGAGGAACTAGCCTAAAGGAATAGCCAAATAAAGGAGAAACCAAATCATGTCAAAAAACAAAAATGAGTCAAATGACTGGGAATACAAATCACATCACAATAATAACCCTGAATGTTAATGGCCTGAACTCATCAATCAAAGGACATAGACTGGCAGATTGGATTAAAAAGAAAAATCCAACAATATGCTGCCTGCAAGAGACTCATCTCATAGGAAGAGATACCCATAGACTAAAGGTGAAAGGATGGGAAAAAACATACCTTGCACACGGACATAGCAAAAAAGCTGGAGTATCCATCCTCATTTCAGACAATGTGGACTTCAAGCCAAAACTAGTCAGAAGGGATAAAGAAGGACATTTCATACTGCTTAAGGGAAGCATAAATCAGCAAGACATGACAATCATAAATGTCTATGCCCAGAACTTTGGCTCAGCCACGTACGTCAAACAAATCCTTCTCAATGCCAGAAATCAAATAGACCACAACACAATAATACCAGGTGATTTTAACACACCTCTGTCACCGCTGGATAGATCGTCGAAACAAAAATTGAATAAAGAAACCATAGATCTCAATAACACAATCAACAATTTAGACTTAACCGACTTATATAGAATATACCATCCAACAAAGAACAAATACACTTTCCTCTCAGCAGCACATGGATCCTTCTCTAAAATAGACCATGTCTTATGCCACAAAGCTACTGTTAGCAAATACAAGAAAATAGAGATAGTACCTTATACTTTATCACATCACAATGGATTGAAATTAGAAATAAATGACAGAATAAAAAACAGAAACTTCTCCAATACCTGGAGATTAAATAATACACTATTATATGATGAGTAGATAACAGATGACATCAGGAGGGAAATAAAAAAAATTCTTAGAAGTAAACGAGAACAAAGACACATCATATCAAAATCTCTGGGACACTATGAGAGCAGTACTTAGAGGACGATTTATTTCATGGGGCGCATTCAACAAAAGAAGTAGAAATCAACAAATAAATGACTTAACACTACAGCTCAAAGCCCTAGAAAAAGAAGAGCAGACCAACACCAAAAGTAGTAGAAGACAGGAAACAGTTAAAATCAGAGCCGAAATCAACGAAATTGAAACAAAAGAAACAATCGGAAAAATTAACAAAATAAATAGTTGGTTCTTTGAAAAAACAAACAAAATTGATAAACCCTTAGCCACACTAACAAAGAGAAAGAGGGAGAAAACTCAAATTATTAAAATTCGAATGAACAAGGAAATATCACAACAGACACGAGTGAAATACAAAACATAATTAGAAGCTATTTTGAAAATCTATACTCCAACAAAACAGAAAACCTCGAAGACATCAACAGGTTTCTAGAGACATATGAATTACCAAAACGGAACGAGGAGGACATACCCAACTTAAATAAATCAATTTCAAGCAATGAAATAGAAGAGGTCATCAAAAGCCTACCAACAAAGAAAAGTCTAGGACCAGATGGGTTCTCAGCCGAGTTCTACAAAACCTTTAAAGAAGAGCTCATTCCAATACTCCTCAAAGTATTCCATGAAATAGAAGAGGAGAGAACCCTCCCAAACTCATTCTATGAAGCCAATATCACCCTGATACCTAAACCAGACAGAGACACTTCGAGGAAAGAAAATTTCCTTAATGAACATCGATGCAAGAATTCTCAACAAAATTTTAGCGAATTGCATACAAAAATATATTAAAAAGATAGTGCACCACGATCAAGTGGGTTTTATTCCAGGGATGCAAGGTTGGTTCAACATCGGGAAATCAATAAATGAGAGTCACCATATCAACAGACCAAAAGTTAAAAGACACATGATTATTTTGATAGATGCAGAAAAAGCATTCAATAAAATACAGCATCCCTTCATGCTCAAAGCACTAGAAAAAATTGGGGTAGTGGGAACATTCCCTAACATTGTAAAGGCCATCTACACTAAGCCCGTGGCCAATATCATTCTAAATGGTGAAAAACTGAAAGCATTCCTCCTAAAAACTGGAACAAGGCAGGGATGCCCTCTTTCACCACTTCTATTCAACATGGTTCTTGAGAATCTAGCCAGAGCAATTAGACAGACCAAAGAAATTAAAGGGATACAAATTGGAAAAGAAGAACTCAAACTATCCCTGTTCGCTGATGACATGATTATATATTTAGAGGAACCAGGAAATTCCACCAGAAAACTTTTAGAACTCATAAGTGAATTCAGTAAAGTAGCAGGTTACAAGATCAATGCTCATAAGTCCAATGCATTTTTATACATAAGTGATGAATCTTCAGAAAGAGAAGTTAGGAAAACTACCCCATTCACAATAGCATCGAAAAAAATAAAATACTTGGGAATCAATCTCACAAAAGAGGTGAAAGACCTCTACAATGAGAACTACAGAACACTAAAGAAAGAAATTAAAGAAAACCTTAGAAGATGGAAAGATCTCCCATGTTCTTGGATAGGCAGAATTAATATTGTCAAAATGGCCATACTACCAAAAGTGCTATACAGATTCAGTGCAATTCCAATTAAAATCCCTTACAGAAATAGAGCAAGCAATTATGAAATTCATCTGGAAGAATAAGAAACCCAGAATAGCTAAAGCAATCCTCAGTAGAAAGAACAAAGCAGGGGGTTTCGCAATACCAGATCTTCAACTCTATTACAAAACAATAGTAACAAAAACGGCATGGTATTGGTACCAAAATAGACAGGTAGATCAATGGTACAGAATAGAGGACATGGACACAAACCCAAATAAATACAATTTTCTCATACTAGACAAAGGGGCCAAAAATATGCAATGGAGAAAAGATAGCCTCTTCAACAAATGGTGCTGGGAAAACTGGAAAACCATATGGAACAGAATGAAATTAAACCCCTATCTCTCACCCTGCACAAAACTCAACTCAAAATGGATCAAGGACCTCGGGATCAGACCAGAGACTCTGCATCTTATAGAAGAAAAAGTAGGTCCAAACCTTCAATTTCTTGGCTTAGGATCAGATTTCCTTAACAGGACTCCTATAGCCCAAGAAATAAAAGCAAGAATCAACAACTGGGATAGATTCAAACTAAAAAGCTTTCTCTCAGCAAAGGAAACTATCAGTAATGTGAAGAGAAAGCCTACAGAGTGGGAGAATATCTTTGCCACTCATACTTCAGATAGAGCGCTAATTTCCAGAATCTATAAAGAACTCAAAAAACTCTACACCAAGAATACAAATAATCCAATCAACAAATGGGCTAAGGAAATGAACAGACACTTCACAGAAGAAGATGTACAAGCAATGAACAGATATATGAAAAAATGTTCAACATCTCTAGTAATAAGAGAAATGCAAATCAAAACTACCCTAAGATTTCATCTCACCCCAATTAGAATGGTGATTATCAAGAACACAAGCAACAATATGTGTTGGCGAGGATGTGGGGAAAAAGGTACACTCATACATTGCTAGTGGGGTTGCAAATTAGTGCAACCACTCTGAAAAGCAGTATGGAGATTCCTCAGAAAGCTTGGAATGGAACCCCCATTTGACCCAGCTATCCCACTCCTTGGCCTATACCCAAAGGACTTAAAATCAGCATACTACAGAGAAACAGCCACATCAATGTTCATAGCTGCTCAATTCACCATAGCCCGATTGTGGAACCAACCTAGATGCCCTTCAGTTGATGAACAGATAAAGAAGCATATATGTGCAATGGAATATTACTCCGCCATGAAGAATGATAAAATTATGTCATTTGCAGGCAAATGGATGAAATTGGAGAATATCATGCTAAGTGAGATAAGCCAATCTCAAAAAACTAAAGGATGAATGATCTCGCTGATAAGCGGATGAGGACATATAATGGGGGGTAGGAGGGGTTAGCGTTAGGGTTAGGGTTAGGTTTAGGGTTAGGGATAAGGAGGGTGGTAAGAATGGAGGAAGGAAGGACTATATAAAGGGAAAAGAGGGGTGGGAGTGGGGGGGAAGGGAAAAGAAAAATAACAGAATGAATCAAACAACATTGCCCTATGTAAATTTATGATTACACAAATGGTATGCCTTGACTCCATGTACAAATAGAGAAACAACATGTATCCCATTTGTTTAAATAATAAAAAAAGAATCTTAAAAAAAAAAGAAAGAAAGAAAGAAAAGCTTTAAAATGTTGTTTGAAAAAAAAAAAAAAAAAAAAAAAAGCTTAATGGGTGCTTCCAGTGGGAAGTCAAAAGACCAGAATGCCAGTAGGATTGTGGAAAGTAAAGATATGGCTCCAGAGATTTCAGAGGAGGAAGAGGACTCCACTGGAGATTGAACTAGAGGCCATTCATGTTACATTCTGCCAAAGAAGTTGTCTACATTTTTCCCATGTCCTGAGACTTTCTGTGAAGCTAATTTTTTAAAATAATGAGCTTATCAATCTGTCAGAAGAAATTTCAAGTCAGCACAACATTCAGATGATGGTATAGATAGTGCTCGCCCCTTTTAGCCACGTTTACTGTGATAATCAGGAGCAGAAAGCAGAGAAGGAAAATTTTTAAAACTTGCAGTTTGTCCAAAAGAGTACAAATAAAAACAGGAAGTTGTGGTGGTTAAAGAGATCACAGACACTAAAGAAATGCTAAATGCTTTGAGAAGAGAATATTGAGGTCATCTCAGGAATTGGTAAGACCATATCCTTCTCCGGCTCCTGTTAAGTTGTTCTTGTCAGATCTTTGGTCATAGACATGCAAAGCTGATTAAAATAGGGTGAGCATTCAACCCCTAAAATGAAGCCCCAGTATTGCATACTTTACAAAGGAGACCCATCCATGAAGCTGAAGAGGCTATAGGGTTTCTCAGATGCTACATCCTATAATTTTTTTATTAGAGTAATATATTTATACGTAGTATTTGGGTTCCTTTTGACATTACACATACACAGAATTTGATTTCAATCCCCCTTCTCCTCCTTCCTCCCCTCCTCCCTTGCCCTTTCTCTCTCCTCTACTGATCTTCCTTTCACTCCTTTTGGGTACCGGGAATTGAACTCAGGGGTACTCAACCACTGAGCCACATCCCCAGGCCTATTTTGTATTTTATTTAGAGACAGGGTATCACTGAGTTGCTTATTGCCTCACTTTTGCTGAGGCTGGCTTTGAAATCACAATCCTTCAGCCTCACTCAGCCTCCTAAACCACCAGGATTACATGTGTGCACCACCACGTCCAGCTCCTTTTTATTTTTGATTGGTACATTATATATATATATATATATATATATACATATATATATGAGATATTTCTTTCATATATGTATAGAACATGAGTCTGTTGGATTCTTTCTATATCTCTTTCCCTTTCCCTTTATTCCTCTCTACCCCTCATCCTCCTTCTACTCCACTGATCTTTCCTATATCTCTGATATTGGATCCCTTCCCCCACTGGTTTCTTTCCATTATTTTGCTTTCACATCCACAAATAAAATATTTGACCCTGATTTTCAAGTCTAGCTTACTTTACTTACATGATTTTCTCTATTACCATCCATTTACTAGCAAATGCCATTATTTCATTATTCCTTATACCTGAGTAAAACTCCATTGTATAGACAGACAACAATTTTTTGATCCATTCACCTGCTGATGGGCATCAGGGTTGATTCCATAATTTTGCTATTGTGAATTGTGCTGCTAAAAAGATTGTAGCGGACATATCACCATAGTATGCCGATTTTGGTTCTTTTGGATAAATACCAAGGAGTGGGATAGTTGGGTCATATGGTGGTTCCATTCTGAGTGTTTTGAGGAATCTCCACCCTGCTATCCACTGTTAGAGTATATAAAAACTATTGATTTATAAGTGTTGTTCTTGTATCCTGCTATTTTGCTAAGTTCATTTATCAGCTCTAGGAGTCTTTTGATACACTTTTTCAGTTCTTCTAGATATATATTCATGTCGTCAGCAAACAGTGATAGTTTGACTTCTTTTTTATTTATATCACTTTAATTTCCTTCTCTTGCCTAATTGCTCTGACTAGAGTTTCAAGAACTATATTGAATAGAGGTTGTAAGAATGGACATCTTTGCCTTGTTCTTGATTCAGGATCCTGTGTATTGTTTTTCATCCTCAATGTCATTAATTTTGGCTCTGATTTTTATTATTTCCTATCCTCTACTGATTTGGGTTTTTGTTTCTTCTTTTTCTAAGGCAATGGAGGTGGAGCATATTTATTTGGGATCTATTTTTTATGTGGCACTCGATGCAATAAATTTTCTTCTTAATACTGTCCCAGAGATTTTTGACATGTTGTATCATTATTTTCATTTGTTCCTAAGAATGTCTTGATTTCTTCTATCTTTGTTTCATTCCTTTCTTATTTGAAAGAGCATTACTTTATCTCCACATGTTTATGTGGTTTCTCTCTCTCTCTCTCTCTTTTTTTTTTTTTTTTGCTTTTAATTTCTAGACTCATTTCATTATTGTCCTATAGTATGCATGGAATTCTATCTGTGTTTTTGTATTTGCTAAGACTTACATTGTGACCTAAAATATGGTCTATTTTGGAAAAGGTCCCATGTGCCACTAAGCAGGTAAATTCAGCTGTTTGGGATGAAATATTCTATAGATGTCTATTAGATGAATTACATTTACCACATTATTTAAGTTAGATTGACCTTTTTAGTTTTTGTGCTTTGATGACCTATTAGTGATAGGGATGTGTTGAAGTTACTCAGTATTACTGTATTGGGGTCTATCAGGAATTTAATGCCAAAGAGTATTTTTTAAATGTAATTGGGTGTACTGACATTTGGGGCATATACATTTATTATCATTATATCTTCTTGTTGGATTCTTCCCTGTACCATAATATAATGGCCTTATTTGTCTCTTTTGATTAATTTTTTTCTTGAAATAAACTTTGTCAGGTATGAGAATATCTATTCCAGCTTGTTTAGAGACTCCATTTGCATGGGATATTTTTTTCAGACTTTCACTTCTCAGCCTGTGAGTATCTGTCCATTAGTCTCTTGCAAACAGCATATGCATGGATATTGTTTAGTGATCCATTATGCTAATTTATCTTTTAATTGTGGAGTTGAGATCATTTATTCAGTGTTTTTATCATTTGTTTATGGTTTGTTCCCTTTCCAATTTTTTTGTTATGTTTATCTGTTTTGATTCTTAGATGATTAGTCTTCTATTGATCTTCATCTATTTGGAAGTTTTGGGATTTGTTTTTAAGTTTCTCTGTGTGTGGTCTTTCATTGAGAATACTTCATAGTGCTGGCTTGGTTCATCATGAATCCCTCTAGTTTATCCTTGTCATGGGTAGTTTTTATTTCCCTGTCAAATATGAACGAGAGCTTTGCTGGGTATAGCAATCGTTTTGGTAACAATTGGTTGGCAATTGTTTTCTTTTAGAGTTTGGAATATCTCATTCCAGGCCCTCGTTTTTAGTGTAGGAGTTGAGAAGTGAGAAGTCAGTCTTGTTGATTTGCCTCTCGATTTGACCTGATTTTTCAGCTTTTAATATTGTTTCCTTATTTTCTATGGTAGGTATTTTGATTATGATGTGTCTTAGAGAAATTCTCTTCTATTTAGGTCTATTTGGGATCCTGCATACCTCCTGTATGTGGATGTCTACTCCTTCGTGATATGGGGAAAGTTTTCTGTGACTGTCTAATTGAAAATATTCTTTTTAAATTTTGTTTTAATTAGTTATACATGACAGTAGAATGCACTTTGATACATCATATATAATGGAGTATAATTTCTCATTCTTCTTGTTATACATGATGTAGAATCTCACCAGTCATATAGTTATGTATTTACATAGGGTAATAATGTCTGATTCATTCTACTATTCTTCCTGTCCCCATACCCCTTCCCATTTCTTCAACCCCTTCTACCTAAAATAACTTTATTCTTCCCTAGCCACCCCCAGTCCCATTGTGAATTACCATCCCCATATCAGAGAAAACATTCAGCTTTTGGTTTTGGGGGATTGAATTTTTTTGTTTAGCATGATATTCCTCGGCTCCATCCATTTACCAGCAAATGCTATAATTTCACTCTTACTTAAGGATGAGTAATATTTCATCATATATATATAAATATATATATCTCACATTTTTCCATTCATCTGTTGAAGGGCACCTAGGTTGGTTCCATAGTCTAGCTATTGTGAATTGACTCTGAAAATATTCTTAAGGCATTTAGTTTGTATCTCCATATTCTCTTCCATCCCAATGACTCTCAGATTTGGCCTCTCAGTGTTATCCTAGAGTTTTTGTACATTCTGATCACTTTATATTATTTTTATTCCTTTACTGAATTCTGTGTGTTCAGATTCATGTATTCTGTCTTCAAGGTCTGAGGTTCTGTCTTCAAGTGCTGAGGTTCTAGTTTCTACACATCTAATCTCTTGGTGGCAGTTTCAAGTGAATTTTTAATTTGATTCATTGTCCTTCATTTACAGGAGTTCTGATTGGTTTCTTTTTAATATTTATATTTCTTTATTAAGATAGTTTTTTATCCCCTGTGTTCGCTCTCTTAATTCATTCCTTAGATCTTTTTTTTTGCTCATTGAACATTTTAATGATCAATGTTTTTATAATCTTTCTCTGGAATTTCATCCTATTCCATATCTGTGGGATCCTTTGTTGGAGGATTACAAATTTTGGAAGAGATTTATTTGCCTTTCCTCATATTTTTAGAGGTCCTAGACCTGCACATCAGTTGAGATGGATTCCCCTTCCTCTTTTATATGCATGCCTTTATGCGTATACTTCTATCTTATTCTAGGGTTTCTCTCTGTTTTGGGTATATGAATAGAGATGTCAAGGGATAGGACCTGAAATTCCTCCCAGGTTGTTCCTCTTTGGGGTCTGATTTTTGATTTGAAGTTTTTCCTCCCTAATACTCCCCAGTTGAAGTAATGTTTAGGCTCAGGTGGGACTAGAGCATGTGTGGAGTCAGATTGCTATCACTTGGCTTAATTGTATCTCTCGGTAGCAGGATCTCTACTCTGTGGTCTCGAAGCATCCCAATCACTTCTTGCCCCTCTTAGAGGGAGGTGGGAGTTAGGAGTAACACTAACGTCAGTCACAGATGTGTAGTTTTGAGATAAATGTTCAGTGTCTACTTTGACATTTATAATACTAACTGCCACCTATATAGAAATGGTGTGGTCAGCATTTAACATCAGTATCAGCAATTCAAAACTATGGGCTAGATCAGGCATTCAACATCAGGTGTCTACTATTTCACCCACTGCATTAATAATCATAGCAACATGAATGCAGTATTACATAAACTACATAATTCTGTTATTAGTAGTGAAGCCAGAATTAAAGACACAGTTAGTGTAGATAGGTGATTGGGTCAGATCAAGAAAATGGAGGTTGGTTTGGATCCAGAAATTGCAGACTGCCCCTGGGAAATTGGAATGTTAATATCCAGAACCCTCTGATTATCAAGATTACGTGTCCATACTACCCAGCCCTAAATGTTGCAGATAGGAAGTTGTTAATTAATGCCCCCTGGGCTGCTTCCTGCCTGGATCACTCCATTTGGCCCTTCTCCCTGCCCATCTGCTTCTTATCTTTTGGCCATCCCACCCACATCTTCTGGGCCTAGTCACCTACACAGGAAGAACAGAGATTAGGAGGAAGAGGGCAGGAGAACAAAGAAAGTCTAAAATATATAAAAGGGGCAGGGTGCTCTCACTTCTTGGGATACCAGTATACAAGCTATGGCCCCCTTCTCCCTCTCAGGAGAAGCCTGTGTTACTACTTTTTAAATAAAACCTGCTTTCTACATTTGCCTCTGCATGCTTCTCTAGTGTTCAGACTTCAAGATTTGAGGAAGCAAAACTCGTCGCTGATAACTCGCAGTATCAGTAGGATAACGGTTTCTCAAGCACAGAGAAAGTAGGATGAAAAAGTAAAAGAAATTTTTAAATATTGTTTAAAAAGTGATCAAAGGAGAGGCAGGTGATAGATGTCAGCTGTGAAGAAGAAGAAATAAAAGATTTAAAGAAAGTAATAAAATAAAAAGAGAGGATGTGGGAATAGGATATTTGGTTGTTATTGAAGGAAGAAATGAAGGGGAGAAAAGAGGGATGAGAACCAAGGTATGGACAAACCAGCGACTGTAAACTGGACACAGTTTGAACCTGAATATAATTGAACCCCATCTAAGATAAATGAGGGCAACTAAATAGTAAACAGGTGCAGAAGGAAGCAATTGAGGTGAAAGCAAAATTATATAAGTATACATATATATTTTTATATATCCATGAAGAGAGGACATACACACTCACACACATACCCCAACATACATGCACACAAAATCATAGATAATGTAAAAAGTAAAAAGTGAAGCAATATGATGAAATAATGTTTGAAATTTTTTCAAATTTTTTAAGTAAAAGGGATAGATTTAAAATGAGTATAAAAAAGAAAAAAGAAATGAAGAAAGAAAAGTATTTTAAATAAAAGAAAAGAAATTTTAAAAGAATCAAAAAGGAAAAATCTTGCTTAGAAATTGCTTGCTTTTGAACACTGAGGTGTTCAAAACTGTTGTCAGTGATGAATTTTCATTCGTGATATTTATTTTGGCTTTGTAACCCCTGGGTCAAGAATGGGATGGGGTGGATAAGCAGAGGGTTGATAAGCCCAACACCTTTGTATTTCTCTCTTAGCATCCAGTCTTTGTGGTTAGGAGGCAATACTGGTTGTAGTAAACATCAGCTTGCAGTCTGCGTACACAGTGGGGTAGCACAATTTGGGTGTTGACAAATTGTGTGCTTCTGTGGTGGGGGAGTTGCAGAGTTCTATATTGGAGATTCTAGTAATTGGTGTCCGCTCTAGATCAAACTTTGGAACTCAATGGGTAGGTGTTTGAGAATTGCTCTATACTATCTATTGAAGGCAGGATACCAGTCTCTGCAGGGTATCTAGAACTCCAGGGTCTCTGGTAAAATCCACTTTTAGGACATAGAGACAAAACCTCCACCTCATCGATATGAATATGAAATGCCAGTTACCTGCTCTGGAGTGCAGACGCACCTGTGTGTCCACTGTAGCACCAGCAACAGTGAGAAATTTATCCCTTGAGATCCAGAACCTGAATGGTCTAGGCAAAGTTTTCTTTGTACCTATGTCAGTCTCTGGTTCAGGTGCCTTCTGGGAATTTTTAGTTATCTTCAGGTGTTCCTGATCTCCTGCCTCCCAGCATATAGGGGTATTAAGGGAGTTGGGTTTTGCAGGCAGCGGAGGCAGCAGGCATTATGTGAGCATGCTCTTTCCCAGTGGCAGAGCTGCAGAGGGCCGTGTATCTGGTAGTGTGAGGCTTGAATTCCCTGGAAGGCCACCCTCTCTGGTAGCATGAGCACACACTTTCCCAACTCCTTAAGGAGTTGTAATCATCTGTGGGCACTGGAAAGTTGGACATTTTGTCTCCCATTTTCCAGATGCTTGCCTGTCTGATAAGACTCCCTGCGATCTCAATTTTGTGACTCATGGATTTTCTTAATGCAAATGCTAATGCCTGCCCTTCTTCATCCTTTCTCCTACTCACCTGTTTGTGGCTGACCAACCTACCTACACATACACCCCATAAAATTCAAGTAACTCAGCCTTAGCAAAATGTCAAACTATTTTTCTCCTAATCCTTACTAGAGGATACTAAGGGCCCCATATTATCTGAATCCCAGGAATAACCCTGGAAAACCAGAAATTCTCTTATACATATGGAAACTAAACTTTATGATCTTATATTAGTTTTACTTAAGAATGATTTGAAGAACTTTTTGCATAAGAGAAAGTATTTTAGTCAGCTATTTCCATGCTGTGACTGAACGATCTAACCAGAACAATTGTAGAGGAGGAAAAGTTTGAGGGCACATGTTTTCATAGGTCTTAGTCCAGAAGGTTGACTCGATTCCTTGGAGTTCAATGTGAGATTGAACATCCCCATGGAAGAGGGCAGAGGGAAACAGCTCCCATCATGGTGATGGGAGAGAGAGCAGAGAGAGACTCCACTCTCCAGATACAAAATATATACCCCATAGCCATGACCCAATTCCCACCTCCTCCAGCCACACCATACCACTTCAATTAATCCCATTAGGGATTAATTCGCTCATTGGGTTAAGACCCTTACAACCCAATCATTTCTCCTCTGAACCTTTCTGCATTGTCTCACACATGAGCTTTTGGGGGACACCGCATATCCAAACCATAACAGAAAGAAAAACTTTACATCAAAGAAGAACCTCAAAGAAATGCCAGAATATGGATTTGCTTTTGTTATCATGAATTAATAACAATATCTTGTGTTATTTGTAGGTTTTCTTAACTTTAGACTATCACTGATAAAATAAAAAGATGCATATTTTCCTTTAAATTGTCCCTCTATCTACAAGTAGACTGAATCAAACACAGACATGGAAAAACTATTACTACATGGAGATGGCTAATAAATTATCCAGAATAAAGATATGCTCTAGTACTGCATCTGAACATATTGAAGTCAACTGTCAGGCACAATGAGTTAGTCAGGCTCAATCAGCTCAGAATATGTGGACAGAAGTTTGCTAAGATGACCAATAAGAATTTTATTTTAATCATAAATGCTAAGGATTTTGCTATAAAAAATTTTAAAGAAAAAATAGTTTTATATATTTTTCTCAACATTAGACTTTTTAACTATATTATATATAGTAAAAATTAGTCTAATTGATTATCCAGTATTGAATTTATTTTGGATTTTAATATATGTAGAAATTGAGAAGAAAACAGATTTTGGTCAGTATCCTGGTAAAAGTTTAATGTTTACCTCATTCTATAGATTAATAAATTATGTAAGGCTAGTTATCTCTGATAAATATAGTTTTCAGAATATCTCATTCTATGATACATGTGAGAGTAAACATAACTCAGACGCATTTATATTTGTTCACAAATAATTCTCAGTGAATCAGTTGTCCTTTCTTATTCCAAACAAAGTCCCCGAATATATCTGAGGATGAAATTTACTTTCTAGACATTCAATGAATTATTTTAAGAAAATGTTCCAACATCTTCCTAGCTAAATATTATACTGAAAGATCAATATATCGATCACAAATGTGCAAAGATTTTCTGTCAAGCTTCTCTTTTAAACAAGAGATTTCTATTAATTTTTTAAAAAGAATGATTCCAAAGAACTTTGCTCAACATAAAATATTCAAATAAAGTTTCTAACCCAGACTTGCTTTCTAAAAGATGAAAAATGTATATCTGTAAGATTTCACTGTGAAAAAAAATGTGGTTTGGAAATGTCACAATAGAGTGAAAGATAAAGATTGGCAGTCTGTTGTTTTTTTCAAACTTCCTCATTATATCTCATTGAAATTTGAAGGTGTTTTAAATTCTCAAGAATCTGATCACTGCTATACCACTTGGCCTGTATGTCAGACCCTGAAAGGTATCACCTAACAGCACAGGCCTGTCATCACACAAGTCCCATCAAGGTACATGAGCAAAGGCTGATATGGGACTAAAGCTTAAAGAATACATGTTTTAATAGGAAGTCTGGTAAATTTTGCAAATGCTTGATCATACTAGAGATTATTTAAATCACATGATCTAGGAACCAAGAGAATATTAACCCAACTAAAGTTTTAATGTGAGAGAAATAAAGGTTTTTCAATTCAAATTGCACTACCCCTCTATACACATAGCTTACTGAAGAACTGGTTTTGATTACTGGCTAAAATTGACCTTTGTGGTGCATAATTAACCAGTGAACCATCCCATGGTGTTACCTGTCTATTAACAAAATAGGAAGATGTGCAGTAAAAGAGTTACAAATGTGTGTCTACAGTAGGTTCAAACCTCTCCACCCTGACCATTCCTAGGACCCTAGACTATTGACTCAACTGTCTTAATCACTTTTAAATCACTGTCCATTGGTTTGTGAAGTAGCAATTTTAAGCATCTATATTATTATGGGATTATAACACTATGAGATAAAATATGCATCATAAATGTTAATTTTTATTAAGTTGCACTGATATGTGAAAATTTGGATGTATTAGAAAACATAGAGCTCAGGGTCTAATCCCAGTCCCATTTACTATCTATGTATGAGATCTTAGTCACGTGCTATCTGCACAAGTGTATTTTCTCATTTTTAAAATGAAAATACTATCTGCTCTGCTTGCATCTTAAGAGTATTGTGAAACATCATATAAGTGCTTTATAGATTACAAAATAAACCATAAGATTTTTTTATTCACCTGTGGCAGAAGAAGAAAGACTTAAAATGCCAATTGAATAACCAAATGAAAGGGAGAAAAGTTCCAGGAACCTCTCCTTTCCAGACTTTTCTGTCAATCATGCAAAAAAGGTTTAGGTCACTGTAACAGCTTTTCAAAATGCTGCCTTAGAGCAGGAAACCAAGAAATATTTGATTATTGTTTCTTGTTTCATCCAAGAATATTTTTAAAACCAAGTTATAACTTGAAGAAAAAGCAGACAACATATTTGTCTGATAGCTGGATGTTCCTCTTTCTGAAAAGCTTCAGAGAAGTTGTTCTGACCTGTACTCAGAGACATAAACATAAAAGTAAGGTCTCTCCTTCTTCTATTTCTGTATCTTTCTCCTGATCAAAATCTATCTTTAAAAGGGAAGTAAGAAGTGATAATGGCTACTGTGAATGCTGGAAGCATTAGAAATGTAATGAGGCATAATGAAGAACAACGATTTTCATTGTTATTTTCATTGCTGTGATTGTTAGAGAACTAGACAAAGATGACAATTTTCAAAATGTTAAATAAGAAAGGTATGAAAAACAAAGAAAACGATCATACTGCTTCATGCATGGCAACAAAGTATAATGGTTTGCAGTACTGGTTTTAGATTCAGATACATTTGGATTCACATCACTCCTTGCCAGGATGGATTCAGTTTCACCAATATTTAATCCCGAATCTGTACGTCAGGAAAAACTTATGCTAGAAGATTACAGTACCATTATTCAGTTTCCTAATATGTACCAGGAAAAAATAATGCTAGAATATTGGAGTGGTGTGAAATTTAAATCAGATGTGACTTTATGTGAATGCTTAGCACTGTGCCAGGAACAAATTGGGTGCCTTATAACACTGATGCTAGTACAATTAAGGTGAGAATGATGATAAATCAGGAAATGTTTTAGTCCCTACATTAGTTTCCAAAACCTACCATAACAAATTGCCACAAACTCTGTGGCTTAAAATAACAGAAATGTATTGTTTCACAGTTCTGGAGATTAGAGATCTTAAATCAAGGTGATGGTAGGGTCTCTTTCGGAACCTGTCCCATGCCTTCCTCTTGGAACACCAAGAATCCTAGGTGTTCCTTGACTTGTTAACTTACATGACCAGTCTCTACCTCTGCTGTCACATGTTTTGTCTATGTCTGTCTTTTCTTATTGTATAACAAGAGTCATATTAGATTAAAGACCTACTCCAGTATGGTCTCATCTTAACCCAGTTACATCTGCAAAGGCCCTATGTCAAATAAGAGCATATTAATAGGTGCCAAGGATCAGGACTGACACATATTTTGGTGGTAGGGAGGACGTGATTCAACCTGCAACAGTTTCTAAGAAAGAAGATGGAAATGAAGGATATATATCCTTAGGCTTCTCCCTCCGTTTCATCCTAAACCATAGACTGTATTGCATATGATTCTGGAAATTTCTTAACCAAAGCTAGGTTAAATATTGAAAATCATTCATAATAAAGCATAATATAATAGAAAGTGGAAGATTTGACTAATAAGGCAATTTAACTAGAGTAATTAGAGTGGACCAAGCAAATCTCTACAGAAAAAGTGAGAGAAGTTTGGTTTGGTCTAAAAAATAGGACAGTGAAACGTTATTCGAAAGGAATTAAGAATAGCAAATACAAAGAAATTAAGTAGGAAGATGATTTAGGAAGAGTATAAGGAGATTGGTAAATTGGACATTTCTAATGATGGTCAGACAGAGGAAGTGGCCAGAGTACCATTTTTTAGCCATTGAGAATGGGAAACATGGCATAGGAATTCATTATGGCAAACAGGCTAAAGACATTTATCAATCCCTTACATTTACAGAATACATTTATATAAAAGGGAATCCAAATACGATATAACTGTGTCTTTTCCACCCCTGTCATCCAGGTGTGGGGCTCTATAGTGCTTCCATCTTCAGGATGAAGAACTGGAATAAATATAGTACAATAGGGTGAAAAACTCTTACCTTCCTCATGTCACTGTCTTCTGGACTTCACCAGAACACTAGCTCCATATCCTGGTTCCATCACTGTCACATCGTCCTAAGAAGGGAGGGATAAGAATATCTATTCAATTTGTTGTTCTGGAAAATGAATGAGTAATCCCACATAAAAAACACAGGAGTGACAGGCACATGGTGATTTCTCCATAAATCACACCTACCTTAATAGGCTGTGATCTTCATGTTCAAAGACTATCACGGTTTTCCTTATTGTGACCAAATAGCCATTTCTTTTATGTATCAATCAAACAACATGTCAACCAACATAACTACCAGGTGTCCAGCCCAGGGCTAGGCTGTACAAGAAATGTTTTTTTAATTTTTTAATCTTATTTGTTCTAATTAGTTGTACATGACAGTAGAATGCATTTATATATTTTGATAGATAATGCATAAATAGAGGGTAATCTCTCATTTTCTGATTGTATGTATTGCAGGATCACATTAGTCATGCAGTCAAACATGCACATGAGGTAATGATATCTGTTTTACTCTACTAATAAGTACAAAGAAACTTCTTTTTTTTAAGTGAGATATCGATGATATGGTTTGAATGCTTTCTCCCAAAAGTTCAAGCGTCAGAAACTGTCCCCAAATTCACATATTAAAGGTATTTGGAGGTGGGGCTTTGGGGAGGTAATTAGGATTAGATGAGGTCACAAAGGTAGGACTCCTATGACAGCATTAGTGGCTTGACAGTAAAGCAAGGGACTAGAGCTGGCTTTTTCTGTCTATGTGCCCTCCTCCATACTGTGATGCACCAGATGCCAGCACCATGTCTTTGGGCTTCCCAGCCTCCAGAACTGTGAGCCAAATAAAGTTATATTCTTTGTGAATTACCCAGTCTCAGTTATTTTATTATAATAACAGAAAACAAACTCATGTAATTAACAATAATTATATATAAGGTGTAAAACCTGATGACTTCATATACATACACATTGTGAAATAGTCATCAGAATCAAGTTAATTAACAATGAACCTTCTCCATCTCAGAAAAGTTCATGATCATTCCTACCTGGCTGCCCTACCAGTCATCAGTCTAAATTTAACTATTTTTGCTTATGCTTCAACATAACCTTAAAGCATGTTTCCTTTCTGTTGGAAACTTATTCACCTCTTTTCAACAAAGCAATGTGAGAAATCTTTTGTAAACAATTTTCCTGAGATAACTCAGTTA
The DNA here is from genome assembly GCF_902686455.1 of Sciurus vulgaris. NCBI lineage: Eukaryota > Metazoa > Chordata > Mammalia > Rodentia > Sciuridae > Sciurus > Sciurus vulgaris. The sequence continues at coordinate 116,258,457 of NC_136464.1, forward strand.
GAGGTCCACCCAGAGGATCTGAACTCATTAAGGCAAAGCCAACTAACTGTCTACCACTTGGATACCTCCAGAGACTGATCATTCCATGGTGCACTGAGCACACACGTTATAAGGTATATAGGATTACACACTGTGAAAGCTGTCAATAACAAGATGGAGTCATTTGTGCCAAGCCCAAACAAAATAGAGTTAGGAAGTTAAAAAGGGAGGGCCTGCATACACACACATGCCCATGATAAAAACTATTCTCAAGATTCTCAGAAGGGCTTTTATGCATGTATGCCTGTAACCAAATGTTGCCAAAGACTTTCATAAGATCAATTAGACAATGCACAAGAACACTTGTCTTACACAGTTTCCACTAATAAACTGACATCCTCAAGTTCTGCCATAAACCCATGTAACAAATTATATGTGCTTCTTTCTTTTGCCTTTTAAAAACTTCCCCTTAACCACCTTGATATGTCTATGATACATAATAGTATGTATATACAGTCCAGATTATAACCTCTGCTACTTCTGAACAAACCCAGTATTCCTTGGACATCTCTCTCTGTATCATTTAGTTTTTGTAACACCTGGAAAGAAGTATAAGGGAGACCACACTATCCTTCTAGAGAAAAAACACTACATCAGGAATAACAAATCTTGTTTTTATGTATGACTTCCATTATAGTACTAAGAGTAGCACCAGCTTTAGATTTGATTCTGAATTTTCCACAATTAATGCTTTTTGACCTTGAGCAAATTACTGACTCTTTCATAGTCACCACTTCCTCAAATGAAAAGGAGATGATATGATTGTGACTTTTATAATAGTGTCCTTTAAAATACTTATACTAAACAGAAGAGGAGGGGATTGTTTTCCAGCAATTCTGACCTAAACATGAAAAAAATATATTAAATGGTAGAGAAATTGAGACTGAGACAATTTCCTGGAAACAAAACTTACTTTCTACTTCTGCTTTCTTCCCTATTTATGGAAAAAAGGGTAAATCTGAATACACAGGAGCACTTCTCTGACTTTTAACACTTTCCAACAAGCAAAATTCCTTGTAAGAACTCATTCAACTATCATGAATACATTGGCTTTACATTTTTTTCTCAAATTCTTGAGAAACAATAACATGAATTTGGTTGCATAAAGTAACTGTGATTACTTTGAATGAAACTAGAAATAGAACAATACAGTTAATTCTATTCTCTGTATAGAATAATGAAAGTCTGCTGACTTCTGAAATGCTGCAGAGTGACTTGTACTTAATACCAATTGGACTGAACTAAATATATTTCAGCAAAACACACCAAAAAAAGATTAATATTTCCCTGAATTTTCTAAGTCCCCTGAGATTTTTCTAAATGACTACAATGCTTTACCATTTTTAAATTGTTGCAATTTAAAAGATAGATTTGGTAAGCAAATACTGTTTTCCTCCTCTTTTTTCCACATTTTTCACTTTCCTTTCCAAATCTAATTCATTTTGAGAACATAGAATATATCTTTACATATTTTTTAAAGATGAAAAATCATAAACTAGTACATATGTATCCATATATATCCACATATATCCACATGCACATTTATATGCCCTCAATTAGACCATATAATTATATTTAGTGGTGAGACACCCCAACACTGGCAAATGAAGTCATGCCAACCCCCGATTTTGTTCTTAATTTTTTCAAACTTATTAGTGGACATGATGAATAAAAGACTACATAGTGCTGAGATTTTAATGAGAAACAGTATTTTCTGTCCCAAGTGTACTGGCCAAAAGTGATTTTTTTTTTCTGTAATTTACCTCCAAATTTCCAAATACTATGCTTTTATTATTATTATTATTTGATTTGTTAATTTTAGATATCATTAATTAATGACTCTGGTTATAACTGATGGAGATTAGTTTTCTTATTCCTAAATCCTCTGTCCTTTCTCTCCCTACAAAACTGTACAGAGTTATTGGTTAAGGGACCATTATAATTAAACATTTTTCTTCCAAGCAATGTAGTATGAATATTTTATGTATTTTGTAGTTTCCCAGATTTTGTTTTCTTAAGTTTCTTTCTTTTTTTCTGTTGTTTTTCCCTCTTCAACTCCTCTTTCACCCACTCTTTCTTTTTGGTTTTGTTTTGTTTTGGTTTTGACTTTTAACATATAAGTCTGTCCAACCACACCAACACACCTGCTACTATTGTGTTGACTACTTCTTTTTCTTGGAAACACACCTCCTGGGATTCCCCACCTGTTATAGTTTGGGTGTGAGGTGTTCCCCAAAAGCTTATGTGTAAGACAGTGCAAGAAGTTTCAGAGGAGAAATGATTGGGTTATGAGAGCTTTACCCCATCAGTGAATTGTCCCCTGATGGGATTAACTGAGTGGAAACTGAGGTGGGTAGGTGTGGCTAGGGGAGGTGGGTTATTGGGGGCATGGCTTTGGGGTGTATATTTTGTATCTGGTGAGTGGAGTCTCTCCCTGCTTCCTGATTGAGCTGCTTCCCTCCACCACATTCTTCTGCCATGATGTTCAGCCTCACCTTGAGTCCCTAGGAATGAAGACTGCTGTCTATGGATTGAGACCTTCAGAACCATGAGCCCCCAAATAAACCTTTCCTCCTCTACAATTGTTCTTGTCAGGTCTTTTAGTCACTGTAGCAAAAAAGCTGACTAAAACACTATCCTTTATTCTACTCAAGGTTTTGGGTCATTGTTTTCTGGATTTTTTTTTTTCTTCCTCTCTTGATTTATTTATTGTTCAGTAGTACACCTACAAATAGTTTCCTAAGAAAGAGCACTTGGAACTTAAATTTGAGTATTTGCCTCCCTGAAAACATCTCTCACACCTTATTAATTGCCTGGATTGTTGAAGAATTCCAAGTAAAATATTATTTCCCTTGTATTGTGAATGCTTTGCTCCATGATTCATAGCATGTAGTTGTAAATGCTAAAACATCAGATGCACTCTCATTCTGTCTTTTCTAGTCAAACTCTTTTACCTCCATTGAAGTTTTAGTCATTGCTTTAAAATTCCAATTAAGTTCCTTGGTGCACTTTTTAAAAAATTATTATGATAAGTACTTGTGTGCACCCTCTCACGGTTCAAATTTTTTGCTCTGTTACCACTCTGAAATGACCATGCCCTTTATTTTTTCTACTTGCCATTTCTGAAACTCTTTTTAGACCTCTTGGATTTATTCTCACAAATTATTTTGTCCTTCATTTCTTCCTTTGTACTGTACTGACTGGGTTAACCCACATTCTAAACACTTCTGAAATTTCTAGTCAAATTTTCAATATCCCTTTCTTTCCATTGAATTATCATTTTCTAGTTTTAATAATATCATATCTTTATTTTGAGGGTTTTGTATTCATTGCTGTTGCTCCTATTCTCTTCTGATCCTGCTTATCTTTGAGTAATTCATGTTTGTTTTTGTTTGTTCACCTAGATCTCTTTTATCTGAAGCATTCCCCGAATATTTCATGATCTTAGGTTGTCTATTCACATAAGTGAATGGAAGCTCTGTGCACTTGAGCAGGGCTTCATTTTAGGATGATGAGGCGTGTGGTTGGGGAAGAGGGGTGTTGCTGGCTATTTTAATAAAGAATCTCTCCTAAAGGCAGTTTGTAAAGATTTTGTTTTCTTCCTGCCCTGAGTTCATGCATTGTTGAAAAGGAATTCTCCAAATCCTCTGTGTGAGTAATGTGGTATAGGCGGTCGGGGGATTTCAGGTGCAATTGATGACTGATAATGTTCAACAACCCATTAAGATACTGCATGTCCATCTGTTGGAGATCATCATAATGACCTGATTTGGTAAAATAAGGTATTTTACAATCATTTGCTGAACATTGTCATGATAAGTATGCAAGACTCTAATGTGAATGATGGCTCCTATCTGGACGATACACATTTGGATCAACATACTTGACAGTCTCATTGCTGGTATTTGGATTTGGGGCTTCTGGACAGGGGAGGAGGCAGTGGGTACAGATCTTCAGTTAATTTTGCATTTTAAACCCACACCCACTGCTTTCCTTTGATAAATCTCCAGATCCCACACCTCTGCTATACAAATTTCCTAGGGAAGTAAGTTTTGCTCTCCTAACTAGAGAGTAGAAAGCCAGTGCTATTGTTCTGATGGCCCAAGCGGGGGGAGATGGGAAGGAGGATATGACTATTTTACTTTCTGATTTTCAGTCAAATACTCTGATTTTAACCATATGATCTCTACTGCCTCCAGTTTCCAAATCCCAAGTCTCTTGACTTTGGGAGAATAATTTTAATTCTTTAAATAGTACATGTCCCTGCATAAATTTCAGGCTGTGGTCCTCTCTCTCCACAGTGATACTTGTTATGATTTGGTTCTGAAAAGTCCCTCAAAAAGCTTTTGTGTTGACAGCATGCTCCCCAGTGCAGTAAGGTCTGGAGGTGGGGCTTTTAGGCAATGATTAGGTCATTAGGGGGCTCACTTCATCAGTGGATTGATCCATCCAATGGATTAATCCATAGACAGCTAAATAGACTACTGGGATGTGGGACCTAATTGGAGAGTCTAGGTCACTGGGGGCATGCCCTGGAAGGGTTTATCTTTCCCAGATCCTTCCTTTCTCTTTGTTTCCCAGCTGCCATGAGCTAAGATTTCCTCCACTACACACTTCCACCATGATGTTTTGCCACACCACAGGCAAGATCAATGGAGTCAGTCAACCATGGACTGAGACTTCTGAAACTGTGATCCCAAAGTAAACTTTTCTTCCTCTAAGTTGTTCTTGTCAGGTATTTTGGTCACAGTGACACAAAGCTGACTAACACAATACTCCTCCACCTTATATCAGTCCAAAAATTGTTAAAATGTCTGTATGACTTCCTTCTCCTGTTCTATTTGTCTTATGGGGTTTTTCTTCTTCTTTTACTATCATATCAGTGAGGGCTGAGAAGAGCAAAAAGAGATAAACATGTGATAAGTGTACCTTCTTAAAACACAAGATCACCCATGACTTTTATAAGAGTAGTTAAAAGCAGAATAAATCCACAGATAGTGAAAGCAAGAACAATAACAAGCCTAAGACCATTTACTGAGTACACGTTGCAAGCCATGCCCACCATGCACAAGAGCTCATCTGGTCATCACGTGACTGAAGAAGATGTGAGGTGCACATTCTTATTTATATTTTAAGGTGAAAAAGCTAGGGTTACAGGATAGCAAACTGTAAAAAGATAGCAAAGGGTAAACAGAAATTTATGTATAGGTCTCTCAAACCCCAAATTTGATACATATTCTGCTAAATCCCACTGCCTCTTCTTTCAGGAATATTCTTATATCAGTATAAACAATCCAAATTTTGTGTCAATTTTTAATACTTTAAAATAAAAACTGAAATTTTGAAGTCTGATCATGAGATACCGAATAAACCATGTTAGAAAAATAATAAAATCCTGCAAAATGACCCCAAATATCTATTTCAGCTTTTTCCCTATACTACGAAAGAAAAATAAGACTGAGTGATTTTTAGCTAAAAGTTTGAAACAGTGTTTTCAGTTTACTCTTTCATAATAACAAGAAAACTCAATTATCCAGAACACTTAACTAACCAAGAGCCCTGATATAAAGGTCTAGTTGTAATTTTATAGTTTGTAATTCTTTAAAAGCATGATTGAACATTCAAGTAAAAAATTATATTAACTGACATAAAAATGAACAAGTAATTTGAGTTTTGGTAATCATTCCAGAAGGCTTTTCTTTTTCCTCAATTCCAATGCTAACATGAAAAGTTTCAAAACCTTCTAGATAATGATGATTCCTACTATAATCAGCAGTATCATAGAGTAACATAACAGTGTAACTCCCTTCTGATAAATTTTTGTCAGTGAATTTTGCAGTCTATTGAATCTATTCTTTTTTGCATAGTTCCTAAGGCAAAGGCATTATGCCACCATCCTAACATCTGTCTAGAACAATTCCTGACACATACTAAGTGCTCAATAAATGTTTTCAGGTGAATAATGGATTTCAGACATATACTAGCCAGAGAATTAACAGATATTTTTCAAAACTTCATAGATACCTAGAACCTCCAGTCAACCAACGTTTAATTTCAACAGACTTTTTTAGTGAGAATAACAAGCCTACAAATTAATACAAAATTAATACAAAAGAAAGAGGAGAAGACCTAGGAGTGATGGGATACATTTTATAGTTCATCAAAATGAGCATCTTTGCCTTCTGTCCTAAAGTGATTAAATGTACCACCTACTATGGAAAATGGAATAGCTTTCTTATGCTCACAAAGGCTAATCTTAAGGAGGCCACAGGAAAGGTGACTACCAAATTGAACCTGAAATGAGCATTAGTGTTTTATACATTATGCATTTGCAGATGAAGTTGTCAGAGGGATAGAAATAATGAAGTTGGGAACCTCATAAAGAAACCTATAACATAATTTAACTTTCTCCACTTTACAAACAAGGAAACCAAACCAGGAGAGGTTAAGTAGCTTCAGGTCACAGAGCTAATAAGTGGCACACTCTGGATTTCATGACAGGAAGTGAAGGATATAGAAAATGACAACCCCCCAAAACTGTCTGACTTAGAGGAAGAGGGAAGAGGAAGGCGATCAGTAATTCTCTCCCAGTAAATCCTTTCCCAGTAACAATGGGCCTCGGGGGAGGGGCGGGGGGTACAAACTTTCATCCCCAGCATTTCCACCAAAGGCAAACATTCATCCCTCCCAATATTCATCCTTCCTGAAAGGAGGAGGTAGATGCTGAAACTCTAGGCCCTGGACTTTTACCCTTTCCCATTGCCAATGAGTCCTAGAAGGAGAAAAGCAAATAGTGAAGCTCTGGGAAACAAGGAATCCCAGAGAAAGAGGATAAGCAGTGAACACCAAGTTCTGAGCTTTTCCCAGAGACAATGAGTTCTGGGTTTTTTATAGCTTCTTTCCTGACTGTCCAAACCAACACATTCTGCCTCAGTTTCCAATGATTACTTTATCCTTATTGTAAACTATAAAACTCAGACTCCTTCTGGAAGCAGCAGCCATTTTCCTACACAAAAAATGAGCCCCTTCAGTGCCTGATTGATTGACTCCACTGCAAAATTAAGGAAACCTTGCTGATCCATTTGAGGTCTGCTTCCATCCCGGCTATTTGCATTTTCATAATGGTGCCAAAACCCGTGTTGTTTATTTTTGCTTACAGGAAGACTCACTCTGTTAACTCTAAAGTCTGTCAACTCATATGGCTGAAGCTCAAGGTGCCCCAAAGGATGGTGGGAGATACTGAAAAAAGTGTGGTGGAATGAAAGATAGCTTGGACTTCAGATTTATAATTAATTCCACATGAAAGGGCTAGCTCAGGAGAAATTCTTGAACAAAAGGTAAGCCACAGGACACATTGAGTCACCAACTCCCTGCATCATTAATAAGGTGAATAGGAGTATGCTCCATTGGTTGGGTCAAATCCAGATTGTTTCCCTTAATTTCTGGAACCCTTGACTTTCTCTTTTTCCTGGATGGATAATAGAAGCCTGGAAGATTACAGTGTGATAGAACTGAAAAATTAAGCCTGGTTTCTGTTTAAAATGCATAAGGCTTCAGGAGAACATTACTTTCACCCTAACAACTAGGAAAAAGTCACATAATGTACAAAGACATAATTTTTCTTGAGCCCATGAGAGAACTGAGGTTACCGAGCATTGTGTGAAATACAAAGGGTAACAAGCTCCACTGAGGATAAACAAGATGCATGACTGCTTCACCTTTGGCAGGTCACGGGAGGAAGTATTAAGCACCATAAAAGAAGGTAAGGGAAGGCGCAGCCCAGACTGTAGTGAGTTCTGAAAGACCAAATGTGGACTAAAAGAATCACTGGAAACTCCACACACAGGGGAATCGGCTCTTTTCTACACCCTTCCCACTGGAAACACTAACCAAAAAAAATAAAAGTTGGGGACCAGCAGGAGCCCCGCCATCTCACCTACAACCATGAAACCTCCTACTTCACTCGACCCGTCTCAGAGAAACATAACTTTTAGTGACATTGTGAAGGTCAGGAAACAGTCCCATCCCAAGTTTGCAGAAAAACTCACTGTTTCTCATAAAGGGGGAAATGTGGAAGATCTACTGAAAGAAATAGCCAGTTTCAAAGCCTTTGTAGAAAAAGCAGTAAGAATCACACTGCTCCTAACATATTCAAGCATCAAAGTCTAAAGACCCTTCATCAATTTCTGAAAACTCTACTCCAAATACCTATAGCTCTTCTCAGACCTCAATTACTTCTGATTATTTATTGAAGAACAGTTTGTGGAAATATTAATGGAAAACAAGCATTCCTTGATATTTAGATATAAACATGTCAAATAAATTGCAGTCTTATGTGTGTTCATTTCTGGTTAAAGATAAAGTGAGACATGAATTTGTGAAATAGTCAAACAGAGAAGGCATTCACCTGCAGTGAGATGATATTTAATCCAAATTCCCTTATTATCATTTGGTGCATCCAAGTCACAACGTCCAACCTGGAGAGGGAAAAACATTAAGTTGTTTGTCTTCACTGGCCACCAATGCCAGCATGTTCCCCTGCTTTGAGGAAGGGCATTCAGTGATGGCTTTTCTGTGATGAACCTAAAAACTTGGAATTTCCCTATATAGTCTTGTCTCCATTGATGTGGTTGTAAACATCAAGCTGATAAATTAGTATTCCATTTAAATGTGAATTCATACAATAGTAAGTACATATTGTTATTCATAATGAGAACTCACCCACATAGTAATTCTCAATGAGCACAAGAAAACATAAATTTTTGAGATGTGTAAAATGAATCCTGTTTGTGCCTAGTCTTCAGAATTATGAATAGCTCTCAATCTAAATCAACAGCTAATTCATTGAATGACCTGCAGCTAATGTCTGATTAATGACCCTTAATTACCAGGAAGCACTTTAAAAATATGAAGAACTGTATAAATGTTAAGGGTATTATCTTCGAAAGTCTCTCCAGTGCTTTCTCACAGGCAGGGCAAACAGCTCTTTGTTCCCATCTGCCTTTGTTTTTATTTTCTCTCACCATGAGCAACTCATTCTCTCTTGTAATCTTATTTTCTTATTTTTTCAACTCAGAACTAATTCCATCTAGGGCCAGAGAAGTGTACGCTATCTCTGCACTCTGCACCACAGGGGACCGTTTTGACAGCTTTCCAAACCATGGGTTGTGCTTAAGAAAAATACATAAAACACATAATTCATTAGAAAAAGCAAGAGATTACCCACAAATGGTATTATTTGCCAACAGGCAGTCAACCACCTTCTCTCTCCTGGTGGAAACCATATGAGATGCCACATGAAGAGGAAAAGTCAAAATTATAAACAAGGCAAAAATAAGTTGCAAATTCTAAATATAAAATTCAATATTCTAAATTACAAGAATATGAATGTGGCTGTCTAAGGTGAGTTCTTGCCCTGCATGTCACCCTGTAAAGCAGACGTTATCTGCCCCTCTCTACCCTCACCTGTGACCTCTGTTTTGCTCAACATTGACCCAAAGAGAGAGAGCTTTTCAAACTTCCTCAGAAGAATTCATTATGCTGCCCTAGAAATGAGTGAGAAATGTGAATTTTACTGGTGATTATTCTTTTGGGGATCTAAAGGTAGAAGCTGAGAAAAGGGAGCTGGCAGAGCATAGACAACAACCAACTTGAAATTCACAGAGCACATCTCTGTTCCCCCAGAGTGCTGCCACTGGAGCTTCCTCTCTAAAAGCTCCCTCCTTTTGCACTTGCCTTGTGGACTCCTTTCCTTTCTCCCTGTTCTCCACACCCTTCCCATCCCCATTCATCTCCAAAGCCACACAAATATTCCCTCTGGCCTTCCACCTTGTAGTTAAGACTATCGTTCACTAACTGGGCATGCCTACTGGGTCTCACTCTCCATCCCAAGCAATTTATTGACTTTCTTTTTCCAAAAGAAAGTGCTCTCTCCTAGAGAAATTCTGGAAATAAACCTTTCTTTATCTTACTGAACTTTTACTTTTTAACCTAGACTATCTTGGGTATAGGTCAATATATTCTAACTAGGCTAAAGAAAAATGAACACTACAATATAATGTTTTTAAAAGAGACTTTATTTCTGCTTTGAACATCCCCACTATTATTCCTTTTTTCCCTCCCTAATCACTGAAATTTCCTAGTAGGATGGGAAAATAACTACTACAGAATAAAACCCAGGCTTAGCTAAACAGCGAGTGAAGCTGGGAGCCACTTCAAAATCCAGTCCTTGCCTTCTAAAGAGTCTGTTTTAAAGACATGCTTTCCATCTGTGGACTTTCAAGGAGAGTGCTATAATGTTGGTTTCAGGGAATCATTTTGGAAGAGTACTACTCTGTGAAGCAAGTGCTGGGTCTCATTACCAAATTGTTATTCAAGCATTCTGGTGGGTAGCATGAATCACTTTTATTTGATAGTTTTCAGACCAGATGGGAAATAACCCACAAGTCCTTTATTTCCACTTGTGCATTGCTCCACTTAGCCTCAATTATGGATCCTCAGTTGGCCCCAATGTTACACACACACACACACACACACACACACACACACACGCCTAGAAAACCCAGCATGTGGCGTGCATTCATGGCCAGCTCAGAGCCAGTAAGATCTACAGAATTTGACCCTGGCTTCCTCCACTGCTTCAGCTGAGTTCTCTCCACTGCTCCCAGCCATACCTCCAACTATGCACAAGTTTCTAGATCCCTCCACTTCTCAATTTTCTTATCCACTTAATAGACAGTACTATTACATTCATAGGTGTGTTAGTCCAAAATGCCCAACAAAACAACTTAAAGAAGGAAAAGTTTAGTTTAGCTTACAGTTCCAGAGGTTGAGTTCTTGGTAAACCTGAATTCATTGTTCTGGACCCAAGATGAGGCAGAACTTCATGGTGGAAGAGCATGGTGGAAAACTACTCTATTAATGGCAGCCAGGAAACAGAGAGAGAGAGAGAGAGAGAGAGAGAGAGGGAAAAGAGGGGAGGAGCCACACAGGGAAGTTACACCCTTCCAGGTCATGTCCCCAGTCCATTCAAACTAGGGTGGACGAAATAGGCTACATCTCTCATAATCTAATTATTTCACCTGCAAACATTCTTGCACTAACACGAGAGCTTTGGGGACATAATAATAATAGGGTTATATTAAAAATCAAATGTTACAATGTATGTAAAAACACAGATTCCCACCACCACTAGTACTCAATAAATACAAAATGTTATTACTGTTGTGGTTGATATCAACTGAACCCTCCCAGACCAAATTACAGAGTAAAAGAAGCCATGGAGGAGTCTATCCACCAACTCTCCTGCTAATCCATGCCCTGAGAAAGCAGTGGCTATGTCTCCACCCTCACTCTCTCCTCCCCGCCCATATCAATAAAAGTAAACGACTTAGCCTATCACCTCTGAAGAATGACTACCTCTGTTATCAGTTTAGAGAATTACAGATAACCCATGAGCACTACAGCCCTGTCTTAACTACTCCCACCTAGTTCTAAACCAATGGGTAACATACTAAGCCAGGAAGAAGCTAGTTTCAGATAAAATTCTGTAAGGTGACCAGTTTAGTTTCCCTAGTTTAACCCACTCAGTTTCTTGTTGGCATCCAAGACCCTGGTGTCTATGTAACCAAACCAGGACAGATTCCTTTAATTCAAGTATTCTAAAAGTTGACTTGTTATAATCTACATCTCTGATATGTTCATTTTCCTATTTATAGTTATAAAACACAAAATTCACAAGGCATGCAGATTTTTTTTATTTTAGTTAATAATTTCTCCTCAGTATAAAATTGAATATAATTCTCAAAACACTATTTTTTAATCTGCTGCAAGCTGAATTCTTATCTAATTTCTCACTCAGTTCTTGTCCTGTGCTGACCAGGTTGGGAATTTTTATTTTATTTTTAAACAGGGATTGAACCCAGGGACACTTAACCACTGAGCCACATCCCCAGTCCTTTTTTATATTTTATTTTGAGAAAGGGTCTCACTAAGTTGCTGAGGCTAGCTTTGAACCTACCATCCTCCTTTCTCAGCCTCCCAAACTGCTGGGATTACAGGCATGAGCCACTGCACCCAGCAGGAATTTCATTTCTTAATCCCAGGCCTCAGAGTCATTGTATAAGCCTTGACTTGAAGTTCTGAGTTTATGAATTGATTTCAGCTGTCAATATAGTGGACTGCTGCAGACACTTGAGTGTAGATGTGAGTTCATCTCTCTTGACTAGCATATACCAAAGCCTGCTCAGGCCTCTTCTTATCAGGGAAGCTGTGTCTTCTTGGGGTTCTCCCCTTCTCTGAATAGACCAAGAACTCCAGGAAGTATAGAACTAAGAGATCAGTGCAATTTCTTCACTCAAATGTGGACAGCCAGATAACCAACAGACTGTAGTCAATGCTTCTCTCTGGTCTCCTAAAGATTCATAAATTCACATGAATCACCTTGATCTAGGAGGAAAGGTGATCCACTAATTGCAGAAGGCAGTTTCATCCATGTGTTCATTCAATGTCCACTGAGTGCTTCTAGCAAAGGGGATGCCCTTTGTTCCTTTGATGAGTGGGCAGCATTATCCCTACCCTCCTGGTATTGGTACTCTGAAAATAAGCAGAGCCCTGACTTCTAGGCCTTAGTCACCAAAAAATAGCCAAGACAACACTTGTATGGAAAAGTCACCTTTGTTCTCATGTCCTTTGCTTCTGATGTTATTCTGGCACTTTTCTGAGATTACTTTTTGATTTGTTTAATTTAATTCATTTTTTTATTTCTAGTTTTAAAAGAATAAGGACTTAAAAAATAAAACACAACAGCCTAATGCAATCTTATGTTATAACCCATGTCATTTGAAAAAGAAATCGTCAACTGTGGAGAAGCATTTGAAAGCTTCAAAGTCCTACAGGTACCCACTGGCCCCATCTTATCAAGGCCTTTCAGTTTCACCCACATGGTATTATTGCTCAGAGCTTGTTCTATCTCAGACTCCAGAAATAACAGTGGGAGACTGACAACATCTTCCTCAGGGGGCCTGAGGTAAAGAGGTGGCAGGGACTATCTGCAATCCCATGGCCCAGTTAGAATGTAATTTCATGCCCATGTGGCTTCCAATTCAGAATCTAATTTTATTCAAACAACCAATCGGCACTGCTAAGCAGAGCAATGGTGTGAAGGGTAATTACAGTGAAAGGCAGCAGCTCAGGCAGCAGCTCACCATGGGCTCTGGAAGCTCAGGAAAATTGGGGACAACTTTGCTCACCTGCTGAAGCACAACCTTGCTCCTGGGGAAAATGGCAAGGGACATGGCAGGGGTCAGTGAAGTTGGTCAGTACTAGGAGTGACTTTCCATACCTGTGACTCCACAGCTTGGGAGGCCAGACTGGGGAAGGACTTTGAGGCTTTCCCGCTGGCTGCTCCAGCCCTGTGTTCTTCTCTGCAGGAGCCAAAAAAGCAGCAAAGAACCTGCCCACAGAAAGCAGGCATTGTGAATGCACCTATTTGGCCGGTTCAGCACAGCAACATGACTGGAAATAAATATATTTGGCAAACAGTATAACAGCTGTGGTTACCACATAGGGACATAGTGGTGCTTGAGCAACACGAATAAATTACTTGGACTACAAAAATCAAGAGTTGTAACTGCAAAGAGACTGGTTGTTTGATAATGGATAGTGGCAGCAAATGAGGTGAACTGAACAGCTCATCTTTATAGTACAGGATAAGGGTTTTTATTTTCTGAGAAGTTTTGAGGAAATGGAACATCAGGAAAGCCAAGGGCTTTGCTCTCTGCCCATATCCAGATGGGGTACTTGCCAGCAGACACCTGGACCCTGGGCAGAGGTACAGGGAGGAGATTAAAGGCCTCTGTCTCTAAATCCAGAATTAGGCTTTTGCATGCAAGATGCAGTGCATTTAGCAACTTTACTTCTTCAGAACTTTTGCTTTTCATTTCACATTAGCCCTTGTATTCTCAGCAAACCCTGCAATCTCGCCAAGAGGCAGAATTCACATATGGAGTGAAGGGAGTTTCAACAAGTCGTATTGATGGGCAGAAGACAAATCAATAGATTTTTGGAGTTCAGAACCTAGAATCTGAAGAATTTGGGGTATGTGGGGGTACAGAATGTGTGAGGGAGAGAGAGAGAGAGAGAGAGAGAGAGAGAGTGTGTGTGTGTGTGTGTGTGTGTGTGTGAATGTGAATATGTATGCCCCCACTCTTTTTATTGGATACATCTATTCAGATCACTGATGAAGTGTTAAGACTTTCTAAGAGAAATAACATTACTCCACTGATCATACAAGAAACTACCTGTGCATATTTTGGTTTTCAGAGTGGGAAGTTATAGAGGCTCTTCAAATGGTTCACTGCCCACAAAACTGCTTCAGATCAATCCCTGGTATATTCGGCCCCCTCTTTAGATGTTTTTGTTTTTTTTGGTGGCACTGGATATTGAACCCAGAACCTTACAACATGCTAGACAAGCACTCTACCAGTAAGCTACATTCCCAGAGCTTCCCTCCCCATTTTTTTTTTTTTTTTTTTTCCTCTTAGTTTTGAGACAGGGTCTCTCTAAATTGTCCACGCTGGCCTTGAACTTGTGATCCTCCTGACTCAGCCTCCCAAGTAGCTGAGTTTAGAGAGATGTGTCACCATGCCCAGCATGGAAGTCTTTCCCGACCCCCCAAAACTATTGCTCTTCTTTGGAACTGATTCTGCTGTTTGCCAAGGACATTTTCTCATTATTACTGTTCCCAAAGATGAACTACTCTCTAGAATCCCCATTATCCACTTTCTTCTCTGTTTTTGAAACTTCACTTTCTTATAGTGGTTTAAAACTCAACAGTTCTCTGACTTCTTCACACCCTGACTTAAAACAGCAGTGGGCCAGCTCTTCTAGAAAGATTTTGACTCTTTGACACCTATTTGCTGTTGTGAGACACATGACGTGTGTTACCTTGAATCCTCCAAATAGAACAATATGGCAAAGAGGTTAAGAAAATAGGCCTTAAAATCAGTTCAGAAGCCCAGTTTCTTCTTTAGCTAGTTGTGTGTCTTTGAATAAGTAACTTCATTTTTCTGTGCCTCCATTCCTTTATCTGTAAAATGAGAATGATACCAGTATTTAGCTCATCAAGTTTTTGTAGTAATACAATGAGTTAATGTATTAAAATTTAAGATGCTAAAAAGTTAGGTACATAGACATGTTCATTAAATTCTACCCTTTATTAATATGACAACTTTGCAAGATGTATGTTATTCCAGTATTTTGAATGAGGAAGCTGAGCCTGGAGAAGGTACAAAGCCACACAGAATATGTGGCAAAGCTACATTTTAAACTTGGAAATGTCATTCCCCACAGCCAATGATCTTGTCATGACATATGCCAACTCCTAGTGTATTGATGTAACTAGGTATTTGTTCTAAGCCTTGATCAACTCCTGGGCATAAGTGAAGGGTAAGCAAAGTTACAGTAACAATTGAGGATAGTAGTTATGGCCATAGATGTTTGTGTTTTTCTGCACACCTAATTACTGCAAGCCTTTCCAAAAGAGAAATGAGTATTTTCTCATAGCTTCTGTATGTAAGATGTGAAGGAAAAAGGAACAAAGTCAGAAAAGTGAGCCAGGAAGGGAAGACACAATGAAGAAGGAAACTTCTGATTTTCTCAAGAGAAAAATGCCCTATACTTTAATCTTATAAAAAAAAAAAAAAAGGACACTATTCAGTTCCTTTTCTTCATTTCATTTTATATCTGATTTTTTTTCTGAAAATTTGAATTTTTTTCTAGCGGTTACATTCATATTTATAACTTTGCATAACACCCCTTTAACCGTCTCTTTAAGGAATGGTTTTTAATTGTCATAGACTGTAAATCATCCCTTTATAGCTTTGCTGCAGGAATCCTTACTTAATAAATCTTTGCCTACTCAAACTCATAATACAAATTATTTTGCAGTATCAATTAACTCCACACAATGACCAAAGACAAAATGAGCACACATTTTCTTCTTCTCTCTTTGCTTCCCTGTGCTCTGCCACACCATGTAGAGGATCATATTACCTGTTCCCTGTTTGCCTTTGTAACAATTATATACTGGTATTTTTATCCAGTGGATTATCAAGGACAAGGCTATGGGCAATGTCCATGCCCAATGCCAACAATAAGAAAATATGCTATTCTTTAGAAAATTTTAAAACATTAATAAAGTCAACTATAAGTCAGTCTGGTCACCACCACCATATACCAATAACACAGCATCAGGGGTAAAATACTAGACTCTTCCTTACAACAGCAGGGCCACTCTCACTAACACCTCTCTCCCAGCATACCTTACCTTTGAGCAATTGTTTTATCAGCTTTACCTACTATCTTCTAACATTCTACTGTACAAAAAGAGAACATCAGAGCAGTAAAAAGCCATTCTTCTCTCTCGGCCCCTTTCCAATATTTCTCAGAGTTGGTAACCTTTGGGTTGTTTTCCACAGTCATATTCCCCATATTGATGTTTTTTGCAATTATGTAGATTCAGCGCCTCCCACACATAATTGTCCTATATTTTAACACTAATTTCCTAATTGGCTGAAGTTTAAACTTTGATAGGACTTTGTCTTTTTAAAAAAATTTCATTGCATTTATTTAAGGTGTACAACATGTTGCTATAGTAAACATAGTGATAGTGAAATGATTAGTGTAGTCAAGCAGAATAACATACCTGTCATCTCACAGTTACCCACTGTGTATGTGTGGCAAAAGCACCTATAATCAAAACCCCAAGTATAGTCCAAGACTATTAAGTACAGTCCTCATGATGTACAGATCTCTAGATTTATTCATTCTACATATCTCCCACTCCACATCCTTTGCCCTTCCTTTAGTAATTTCTTCTTTTTAAAAAAAGGATACATGGGATCCAAATGCCAGCATTTCAACATGTTCAAAAATGTCTTCTAGATAAAATAAAAGTATTTTGCCTGAGTGTAAAATTCTTAAATGTTAGTCCATTATTTTCTGCAAAGTCTGAGCTTAAGCTATAACTTTTTATTGAAATCTTTCTTCTACTTGAAGCTTGTATTATTATTCTGGATCACATTGTCCTAGGAAATACCCTTCCAAACTACAGATTTTTCTCTCACTAAAAAAATATTCTAAATGCTTTTCTGAATCTTTACCTCCATTTTTCCTCTTTAGCACATGCATTATACATATCACTTTGCCTGTCAATTATTTTTTCAGTAACCTTTTAAAGTCTTTGCTTATATTTAAATGTTCTCATTTTTATTACTTATTTTCATTAATGCCTCATATTTGGTGTGCTGCTAAAAGTTTTGCCTTTAGTTCAATAATGACTTTTTTTTTTTTTTTTTTTTTTTTTCTTTTTACCAGGAATTGAACTCAGGAGCTCAGGGACACTCAATCACTGAGACACATTCCCAGCCCTATTTTGTATTTTATTTATAGACAAGATCTCACTGAGTTGCTTAGTGCCTCACTTTTGCTGAGGCTGGTTTTGAACTGGAGATCCTCCTACCTCAGCCTCCTGAGCAAACTGGTATTACAGATGTGTGCCACTGCACCCGATCTTCCTTTATTCATTTTATGTTGTACTTTCACTTTTCCTGAGCTCTGTCAGCTCACATTTAATCACCTGCTACCCTCTAACCTCTTCTTCTTGAGCTCTTACATTTCTGCTTTGTGCTTTTACTGTACTAGAGCAGTTGATTCATTAATTTTATCAATGGATGGTGAAATATCTGTTCCTGATTTTTGTCTGCAATGTTCTTTAATCAGCATATTGCTTTTCTTCTTTTTTTCTCCCAATGGCTTTATATATGCCTGAACTGATTTTTTTTTCTTTTAAATTTTCATTTGTGAGTGAGGTAAATTCTTCATAAATCAACTGTACATACATGTGTCATGTAGGGAAGGAGCCAGGACAGAGTTCCTGAGTGGCAGAATGTTCCAGGTCCAAATTTGTGTATGAGAGCGATTTGAAAATTTACTTTTCCCCAGGCATGAAGTTAGTCAGTTGCAGGGATGTTTAGAATGGAAAGGCCCTGCAGTCCCACCACCATGTTCATAAGATTGGTCTGCTTTGTATGAATTGTGTTACCAACATTAATCTTCATTTGGCCTTTCTCCTTACCTCTCAGAACAAAACCTACCTCAGGGGAAATTTCCACGACAAACATTGGACCTTGTTCCCAATTTTCAGACCATTAGGTGAGGACCATACCTTTAAAAAGCACAACGATTTCAGGGATTTAACTATGTGCACACCCTTTCTCTAAACCTTCCCATTCCTATGTTTGATCACCAACATAATTATACTGCTTCACCTACTCTATCGTTCATAATTTATTCTATCTCTCCCTTTTATTATCTCTCTCCTTGTTTTTGGTTGCTTTTGGGTAAGTAAAAGGCAGGGGTAGAATATGCCAACTTGATACTACCATCTTCAAAATGGAAGTACAGCATCTTCTTTAAAAAGAATCATATATATGAATACAGAATTTTGTTCATGTAGGTTTTTAAATGCCCTGTCATAAAAGCCTTGCGTGTTTTCTATTTTTTAAATAAAGAATCCATTTTGCAACTAAAATAGCATTTAGAGCAATAAAAAGAAAGGAGTAAAAGGAGGCAATTCAGCTTCCCAGTAGATAATCTGTGCTTCATTGAAAAAACTAGAGTAGACCCTACACACTCTTGGGCTATGATTTGCTTTTTATGCTGGTTACCATTTCTATCAGGAAACCTAGGACCCACCACTTGGTTGGCACAACTTGTTAACAAGGTGTTCATTTTACTTCAGTTCCAGAGAATTGTCCTTTTGACAGATGCTACAGATCAATAACAATTTCCATAATTTTTAAACTTTCTGGTAATAATAATGAGATGGTGGCTTATCCTATCATGGTATTAAATATTATATTTATATTTTTATTTAAAAATAAAAGTTACAAAGTGAAAACACAGAACTGTTCAACAGGAAAAAAGAACCAACTTACCATAGTCAGCTTTTTTTTTTATTTGTGGGTGGCAGGAAGACTGGTGAGACAAGAGAATTTTCACTGCCGAAAGCATCACAGAATCAGCTGTCACATTTGACATTAAAGTTAATTGTGGATAAACTGAATCTTCTGACAGATTTTCTGCAGCCAATAATTTAGTAAAAGTGCTCTGCTTTAGAAAGCCAGGAATGTCAGCTAAAGGTCAGCTCCCAGGGCACTAAAATACCCCCTTTCTGTAACAGGATTTTAAAATTGCACTATTCTTGCTTTAGTCTAAAACTGAAGAAAGCAAACAATAGGTATGAAGTGCCCCTTTACTACAAAATGAAGGACAGGACCAACTCTGCAGAACTTGCAAAGCAAGTGATAAGAAATCAGTTTTGCTGTGATCTGCTCAGCAACCATCTTGAGAGTATAAATAGATTAATTTTAAAGACATTAGAGGCAGAGTTGCTGCACAAAGTTCTGGAAGGCTGTAATGTACTCTCTTACTATTACAGAGGAGGGAAGAAGGCAAGCAAAAGAAGCTTCCAGTGAACAGCAAAAGGAGTTTAGCCCTGATCATGTGGTATATGTAGGCCCAAGACTGATGTGAGAACTGTGCATGGAAAATGTTGAAAACAAGACGCTTGATCCAATGGTTAAAAAAAAAAAAAAAAAAAAGTAAAGACCCCATTGATAACAAATTGATCTTCATGGGAAAAGGATATGTTAGTATGTTAGTGTCTTCTTCTTTGGTAAGATGTGGGTCACTTGAAAAGAAAGTTAACCTGGAAGTGAAGTGAACTTTGTTCAGGATCTCCTGAGTGTATAATGGAACATACACTCAAAAGTGAGCATTGGGGCTGGAGTTGTGGCTCAGGGGTAGAACACTTGCCTAGCATGTGTGAAGCACTGGGTTCAATTCTCAGCACTGCATATAAATAAATAAAATAAAGGTCCATTAATAACTAAAAAAAAATAAAAATTAAAAAATTTTAAAAAGTGAGAATTTGCTTAGAATGGACTACTTCATATTTGCAGGCTGATATTCAATTCATCAGAACTAAAATTAGAGAACTCCAACATCAGTCTTTCTATAGATATCATCTGAAAACAGTTGCTCCATATATATTTGTCTAACTTAACAATTGTTTATTTTGATAGAACCAGTCAAGTGCCAGTTACCATGATGACTGGAAGGCTAGGGGACATTGTATTATCTAACAATGCATGGAGACACATCCAAAGTTGCCTGAGACATCATCTCAGTTGCAGAGATAAAATATGCACAGTGCTTGAAAGGATAATGATGAGAAACAATAAATTTTTTTCTACCTACACCACACACACACACACACACACACACACACACACACATTTAATTCATTCAGTATGCCTTTTTAAATTCATTCAGTATAGCTTTTTAAAGATGGTAGCATAAGAACAAGGATATGTTTGGGGAGCAATAACACTGAACTCTAATTAGGTACTGGAGGACATGGTGACCTGTAAAAGCTTAGTTGTAAAGGAATGAAGTTGGAGTGGATTGGTATAGGGAGATCCCTGGGTTTAGATTCAGTTCCAGGTCTGCTTCTTATTACATTATTGAGCAAGTCCTTTAACCTCTCAAAGTCATTGTCCCCCACCAATATAGCTGGATTATAACCTGGCCCTCCTTTTCTTCATGAGTAGCTGATCTGAAAGTGTTCATAAATTCTATAAATGCTAGTTTTTGTTTTCAGGGACTTTAGGATCTATATGATATAGAAGAGGAAAAAAAAAAACTGTATCCTGGAGCATGAATACAGATTCTATTCCCAACCCTGTGTTCTCTAAATATGTGTATATATGTGCGTGTGTGTATATGTGTTTATGTGTGCATGTGTATGTGTGTGAATGATTATGTATATATGTGTGTATATATACACACACACACACATATATACATATATATACATATATATCTATATATATATGCAGCTTCTATTTATTTAGTGTCTGCTACATGCCTTGCACTTTTCTGGAAACTTTTAGCTTATTTATTCTCTACAACAAACTTGAATGACAGGTGCTAATCCCTCGGTTTTGCAAATCAGAGAAACAAGGCTAAACAAAATTAAGAAATTTGCTCAAGGTCAAATGGCAAATCAAAATATCAAACTCATGCTCTTGTGTCTACAAAGCCTAGACTTTTCCCTGTTATACCACATTGACCATAGACAGTCCTCATTTCTTTAAGCTTCACAACTCTCCTCCGTGAAATGAGGACTTTGAACCACGTGGTAATTATTACTATCCCATCTCATCTCAACACACACAATCACAACATGGTTTCCTGATCTTAGTAAACTTTAGGTGAAAAAAAAACCTAATTTCATTTTTTTATACCTCACAAGTGTTGAATGTTTAGCAGAATATTTGGCCTGATTTTCATATTCAGTTTCTGATCTGTTACAGAAATGACTTCAACCTGAACAGTGATTTTCTTATTCTATTTGAATTGATATTCAACTTGTTGTCTTCTCTACAGTGCATTGCTAGTTATATCATCTATCACTGCTTGTTGGAGGCTGAGGAAATGTACTCTATGGAGGTATGTTTTAAGAATACCCCTACTAATTCTAATATGCCCTCTGTCCACTGAGATGATCCGAAAACCTATTGCTCATGTTTGTGCATGGCTCAGCTCACATTGTAGACATCTATTTTTTCACCCTATGCTCATCGATACCAAACATCACTCTTATCTCTTTGTTTTGTTTTTAAATCCATGCAATCCAGGGCAATAATATTACCAGTTTGCTATCTAACCGTGGAGTTGGTCTGAGAAGTGGAAAAGGGAAAATCTTCATCTCTACATCTTCACTGGTGAGATATGAAGTGGGGCATGATGGGAGGAAGAACATATGTCTGCCTCCCTTGCAAAGGCAGAAAGGCCAACCTTTGACAGTAAGAAGTCATCCACAAGCATTAGTGGACAGAGGGCATATTGAAATAAGCACATCATCAAAGGGACACTCCACCACCTCCCTGACCATCCCACACTCAGTGGCAAATGGTTCAACTGAAACTGCCTTGCATATGTGAAAGGTATAAAAGAAAACATTGAACACCAAGGTCAATGAGGTTGGTACCTGACAGGCTCAAAGAGAGGAGGGAGCCAGTCCTGCATATTTCTGCTATTTGTAGAGAAATGGTAAAGGACTAACAGGTTCTTCATGGCAAATGTTCTTCTGGCACAACCGAGGGATCCAGTCAGGACTTAAACTCCCAGGTTTCTCTGAGCCAAAAAGACCTTGATAGTCTAACTTCAGGTCTCCAAGGGAGATGAGAAATTGACCAGTAGTAGGTAATAACTTGGTTGTCACCTCCTCCAAATCAATTTCTCTCCTTGTTTCTCAGCCTCAAAGGTCTTAACATATTTAACAAGTTAACTTGTCACTACTAGTCAATTTCTTATCATCCTTGGGGACCTTAAGTTAGAGAATATCTAGGGCATTTTGGACCAGAAAATAATTTGTCTATAATGCAAGCGTTTAAGGCACTCTGCCTCTCACAGAAATTTAGTCAATCTGTAACTCCAAGTTGACCTCTTTTCAATCTCCTGAATTTAAAATTAATGCAACATCACTTTTCACTGCATGATTGAAGATTCCAAACCCTGAAATGTAATCACATGCAAAATGTTAGTAGGGCAAAAGATCAAGGGCACGTATAAGACAATTTGACACATGCTGAGGCCAAGTCAGAAAGGCCAAGGCAGAAAATAAATTGCAACTAGCAAGGGCATGAAGGAGCAGCCAGGCCATTCTTTATAAATACATTAGCAGTGAGAGCTAAGTGTAGACTCCTTAATCATGGTGGTGGGAAGGGAAATAGAATAAGAGATAACAGCAGAATGTGATGACATTATTAAACATCTCCACCCTCTTGACAAACATATCAAGTACTTGGGTAGTTTGACTTAGTTTTTGACAAAAACAAAAGCCAAATATTAAATCAATAACCAGAGGTCTAATTCTTGATGTATTTGAAAAAAAGGAAGAACTGCCCTAATTAGGAAGTATCTTACCTACTTCTTACTGAGCATGACTGGATGACTCAAATCACTGCCAACTTAATCTGTAAAAAACAGAATTATCCCATTTTCATCAAAAATAAATAAATAAATAAATCCCCTCACCCAGAATCTCTCCTCTCTACCTGTCACTGCCGATGACACCACCATTCATTTTCACAACTCTCCAAGCCTTAAAACTTTTATCTTTGACTCATCTTGCTCCTATCCTTAAAGTTTTTGTTACCAATTAAGTTTCTTTTTCATTTTGTAGCTTCAAAACATCTTTTGATCTATTCCATTCTCTGTGTCCACTACTTCCTTTTAATCTCACAGTTCAAATCTTGAACCATCACTGATTTCCTCTCAGGATCCACTTATGTTTACACCACATTTATAGCTGCAGTTCTTTCACAAAACCACTGAAGTTCCCTCTTTTCCATCTCATCAACTCTTCACTTAGCAGCGTAGTTCCACACAGGATGTGAAACCCTATGCAAGGTGACACCTCTGTTCTCTCATTTGCTCTCTAGTCAGTGCCAAACTTCTGAGAATTTTCAGTTCTCTCTGCCCAGTAAAAGCATTTCATTTTTTCAGGGACCTACAGAGAAACAAACACCAGCTTGGCTTGGCCCCAGACCCAGGGAGTTTATGCTTCAGCTCTCAATTCAGGTATCTTTTTTTTTTTTTTTTTTTTTTTTAAGATATTTTTCAGTTGTAGATGGACACGACTCCTTCATTTTGTTTAATTTGTTATGAGGTACTGAGTATTGAACCCAGTGCCTTACATGTACTAGGCAAGTGCTCTACCACAGAGCTAAAACCCCAGCCCTAGGCATCTGACTTCTGATTCTCATTGGTCACTTGGACTTCTTGTGTTCTGGGATTAAAAATTTAAAAAACAGACAGGAAGAAACAGCACAGCATTGACACCTTGAGCAGAATTGAGCTTGGGCCATTGTGCATGCTTTTTTAATGGGATAAGTCACATTGGCTTATAGATCCAAAAACCTATGTTCTCAGTGACTTGACACATGCCACAGTCCAACAAGAAATGGTGGTTTGGGGGAGGAGAAGGGAGCATAGGTAAGAGGGGACTCAGGGCTCAGAATGCTTGAGCCTTGAAGTGTACTACTTTCAATGTGTCTTCTGAGACTGCCAAAAAACAGGGAGAGCTAAATGAGAAGGGTCATGCGTGGAAGCTCTATGTGGGCCAGGCCTGGAGCGGTGGGCATCACTTCCACCCATATCCAGTTAGACAAAATTTGGTCAAATGGCTGCAAACAAACTCCAAATGATCTAGGAAATGTAGTTCAGTTATGTGCCCAGGAAAGAGAAGAAAAGCAATCATATATTTGAGGACAAGATTTTTATCTGTCCATCATTCAAATCTCTACTCTTTCCTGGCTGCCCTCAAATCCATATTTATTTATTCTCAGTTTTAAGTCACTGATTCTTATAAGAGAACCAGTCTCGTCTCTTGGACCATTTTTTTTAAATTACATCTTATAATATTATATCTCCTGGATTTTTCTACTTCTTCTTGATTTTTCTCAACATCATGACTGGCCAGTCCTATCCAGTTTTTACCCTGCCTCACACACAGAAGACTAGACCCCAGATGCTGGTGGCTGATTATTGCATCTCAAAAGGAAACAATTATCTCAATTAGTTCAATACTTATACTCTATTTACCCATATATAGAATTTAACAGAACAAGTTCCTGGATTAGAGCAACCTGGGTTTAATTTCCATAGGTCCCTGCTATTAGCTATATGACCTCACTATGGTAACAACCTCGGTAAGCCTCAGTCTCTTTATCTGTGGAGATAATAACATCTATTTTCAGAATTGTTGTGAGGGCTGAATAAAATCTTTGTTAAGCACATAACAAAAAAGTGGTCATGGTTAGTCAACTGAATGAGGTCGTTTTGGCATTGTAAAACCTGTAACAAATGCTTAATAAGACAAAGGAAAGAGCCAGCAGTGTTATTTCAGGCAATAGCAACAGGCTGAGGAGAAGATGTCTGGAAATTAGATGATGACCTAAGAAGACACTGCTACAAATCACATCTCTATTGTTCTCCCCTTTATCACTGGGTGTTAAAATGGAACTCTCCTAGCTCTTTGTTTTTGCAGAGGTCCTAAGTACAGTTAAAGTAAGTGACAATTACCTTCAAAACCTGAAGAAGGGTGTTAGACTACACAGAAGGAAGTGCTTAGAGACCTTGAAACCAATTAGGCCAGCATTACCCCATTACCCCACCAGTCACCACTGGGTCACATACAGAAACAACAACAAACCAATGCAGAATTCATTGAGGAAGGGGGAAAGAGGCCAGAAAATATCATTTGGGGGCTGGGGGAGAGCTTTCTGAATCATGTGTTGGCTTAGCCTACTCTTGACCTCTTGATTTGATCATTGCTCCTGTCCCCAGACCAAGGAATGTGTTAACTATACAATTCACCCATAAAGTTAATAACCATCGTTAGCTAAAATACTCAATAAATATTATACACCAAGTACTGTTCTGTTGTACACAAGAAAAAATATCTGCTCTTTTGGAACAAACATAAATACAATGTTAGGTGCTATAGATACTGTGAAGGCTTTGTAATGTGTTAGTTTGGCTGTGCTGAACTGCATTTCCCAGAATTTCATTTCTTATGTGTTTCCGTTTGGGCCATAGTGAGGATTTTTGGGAGATAATGGAGGGTTGAGGGACAGAGCAGCTTTTCTATAGCTTACATTGTTCCTGATCTGCCGAGTAATCCCAGAAGCAGCAGCTAGAACTAACTTCCCTGACCCTCTAGTTTCTTTGATATCTGGGCCAGGTGCCTGTATTTAGCTCCTTGATGAAAGGCCTTTGCTTCTTTAGGATATCCTTGTCAGAAAGGCCAAAAGGCAAAGAAAATAAAAAAGGTTTTAGTCCACTCTTGTGGGGTTCCAGCCATGCTTGATCTCCCTGTTGTACATCCATTTTCCCATTCTGACTGCTGCCCTGTGACCATCACACTCCAGCAACAGATATGGAGAGAGAAAGGCAGAAAAAGACAGAAGTGTTGATAGATGATGGATGGATGGATGGATGGATGGATGGATGGAGATAGATAGATAGATGATAGATAGATAGATAGATAGATAGATAGATAGATAGATAGATAGATAGATAGATAGAATTTTTCTGCTTAAATCTTGACTGGTAAAGGCACTGTTAAAAAAAAAAGATCAATGGACACTGGGGTTAGGTTATTTTAAATAATGTAGTAAGGTAAAACTCTCTGGGGTGGCAATATTTGAACAGAGACCAGAATGAGGCAGTAAGCAAAGCATGAGAATTTCTGGAGAGAAATTATTCTGGCAAAGGAAGTAGTCAGTACAAAGATACTGGGTCAAGAATACAATTTGACACATTGTGTGATGGGCTGACAGATCTGACTCCTTGAGAATGCTATAGGCCAGACTCTAAGGGAAATGACTAAACAGACTCCATTTTGCTCTGAGACTCCATGTTATGTAGGAAATAAGCTTCCCCATGGGAACACCCCGCCTCTGTGCCCATCATCAGTTACTTAGTGTGACATGTTTAACAATACAGAACGATAATTCCTATGTAAAGAAAAATTTCTCTTTTGATTCCTATTGCTCCTAAACAATGTACCATGTGAAAAGTGATTGTGCGGATGTTAGTAACCATTCTTTAGTCTGTACCTAGGTAAGGGTCATTTTGACCCACTTCCCCCTCTGTCGATGATCTCATGATGTTAATGTGTAATTTCTAATCATAGCAACAGACACTTATGATTAATGTGATTTTTGGTATAAGAACCCCCACAACCCTGTGGTCAGGGCTGTTCTCCCAATAGCCACTTTTGGGGGCATTATGTGAGACAGTCAGCCGGCCGGCTTAATAAAGACTCTCAAATTTGGACTTCTCAGTGGTGATCGGTCTGTTCTTAAGTTGCGCCCCATAATAATTGGAGAAACAAAAAGGTGGATATGGCCAGATCAGAAAAGGAAACACTCTGGCCATTTGATCTCCAAATGGGGCAAGTCAAAATGGAAACAAGAAGTCTTGGCACAGACTTTTACTATGTACTAGTGGGAAGAAGGATCCAGATTCAACACACATTTTCAACACACATTTTGAACATACAGCTGATGGGAATTGTTCATGGAATGGATATGGATGTGAAGAAAAAGAGAAGTTGACATGTATGATTACACAGATGGTGTGAATCTACATCATGTACAACCATAGAAATGAAAATTTGTACCCCATTTGTGTATGATGAATCAAAGGCAGTCTGTAAAAATAAAAGTAAATAAAATTTAAAAAATAAATAATAAACCCAAGAATTCCTATCCTCAGATACAGATTGCTGGTCTTCATTTTTAGGGAAAAGCTTAGAACAGGCCCTACCAACCAGAAGAGCAAGGCTCTGCTTTAGAACACCGAGCCGGATTAGTTCTGTACACAGCCCATACTCATGCGCTCCTCCATAGTCCCTCAGCTCATTTGAATAACTGTCTTTCATCTTCACTCAACTGTGAGCTCCATAGGGCAGGGATTATTCTTACTCAGCTGTCTTTACCCCAGTCCACTTAGAGCAGTGATTTGTGGAGAATAGGGTTTAATGAAATTTTATTGTTTGTGTTGATTTTACTTGAAAAAGATTGGAAGCATACAAGCCACCATAAGCTTCCCTAATTCCTTCAAATCACATCATAAAGTAGCTTTATGGTTTTCATTTTTGGAAAGTTAATGTGTAGATGTGTTTATATATGCAGATTTTTTTGTTTTGTTTTTTGCAAATTTCAAGGATTTAAGACTGTACCAGGAATCAAAACTGCAAAGAAGGAAATCCTTTTTCTTCTGCCATCTACTTCACAAAAGAATTAAAATTTATGTTTACAAAGTATATTCATATTTTAGACAGATTTTTAGGCAACTAAACTTCTAATCAAGTCAACCAAAGCCAATTCAATATCTTACACATGTTGGATACTAATTAATAAAGTTAATTAAAGCAATTTGAAATCTCCCTTTCCTGATTTCATTAGCACTGTTTTTTTTTCAACTAATAAAGAACCTTTCTTAAGTATTATGAATTGTTATGGAAATTACAAATTGCAGAGGCATTTATGGAGGAGAAATAATTTATTCATTAATTACTAAAATTCACTGACCATAAATTTGTCACTGAAATAAAACTGTGGCACTTATGCCCAGATGCACTCATAAATAACTAAATAATTAAACTCACAGCCAAAGAACAAAAGCTGCTCAATGGGCACAATGAAATCCAAATAAGTATCCCACAGGACAAAAATAGAACATGTAATAAAAATTATGCTAATCTGCATGTGACCCTGTCAAAGCTTTTATGAGAGCAGTTTCCAGAAATTTCACTTTGTTTTCCAAAACTTAGTTCCTGTTCAGTGTCCCTTAATACTCAAAGTATTTGAAGCACCCCAAGGCAGATAGTACCCCTTTCAACACTCTGTCACTGTGGCAATGAAGACT
Organism: Sciurus vulgaris; assembly: GCF_902686455.1. Lineage (NCBI taxonomy): Eukaryota > Metazoa > Chordata > Mammalia > Rodentia > Sciuridae > Sciurus > Sciurus vulgaris. The sequence goes on from NC_136464.1 coordinate 116,287,065, forward strand.
GGTCTTCCAGCTTTCCCAACCTGGGCTCCAGCTCTGCACTGGGTGTGAAGTCAAGGGAAAGAAAGACAGGGAGAGTAGAACCAGGAAAGACTGAACACCTGCAATTCACTAATTGCTGCACTCAGCACCTGGCTTAAATATATTCCTTTATTTAACTTCCATGCTACATTTTTCTTCATCCTGGAGCAATACAATTGTTATGTTCAAAATTTAGTTAGATTGTTCAAAACCACACAAGACCAGAGATTGTATATTCCACTTTTCCTGACTCTAAAACCCATATTTTGTCCACATGAGTTTGGCCTTAAGATAGACTCCAAGTCTCTGATTTGTGCCCGTCCTTTGAAGCATTCTGCACAGGCTCCCTAATGAAGGCAAACAGCTCTGTCTTGAGTCTGCTCTAGATACACCAGCTTGCTCACAAGCTAGCTACTTCCTGTTTTGCATCAAGTTACTTTCTCAGCAACTTCTTCTGATCTTTGGTAAGCAAATCAATGTATTGAAAGCAACCTGGAGATCTCTGCTATATCAGCCTGTTGATTATAAAAGATTACACACATTTACTGTGTTCTTTATAATATTGTGTGAAACATGAGGAAAGTGACAAGGAAATTCAGTGGAGGAGCCCTTGAATGATAAGTTAGATAATAGAAAAGCGAGTAAATACCATAATGGCTCACCATATCTGCCTCTTCCTATTCCACCAATGTTTTTAAATAAAAAATAGCTGGTGATGTGTCCATAGAACTTCAATTTCTTGTCTGTGCCCTCCCAGTGACTGAGTCCCTTAGCTAACACCTTTACCTTGCAGAGCTCCTATCTCTTCATTTGCAAAGTTGTGTCAATTAAGTCAACTTCACATAGTTACTAGATGCTCAAAGAAGAGTATGTGCACCTGAAAAGAGACCAATAGGGTAAATGCAGCCATCACATATGTTTTATCATCTGAGTAACTTTTTTTTTTTTTTTTGCAGTGCTGGGTATTGAACCTAGGGCCTTGTGCTTGCAAGGCAAGCACTCTACCAACTGAGCTATCTCCCCAGTCCCTGAGTGGCTTTTTAAATGTGAATTCAAACTTAGAAGGATAGTGCATGTCTCAGTTGCAAGTCCCCCCACTCCCTTCTGTGGTGTTACATGCAGCTCCATGCATTGATACTATTTGGTGGGGGGGCCCTGAGGCATTTACATTTGTATATCATGTTTGAACGTCTTCTGAAACTGTAAGAAATTGTATGGATATTGTCAATATTGTGTATTTCTTTGAGCACAAGAATTATGTCTTAGTATCCTATGTCATAATAGAGTTCAACAGAATGCCACACAGATATCGAACTCTAGACAGACACTTCTAGAAATAAAATCATATTGATGGTGTCTGGATAGAAATTGTGGCACTCTATAGAGGATTCACCCTCACAAACTTGATTAAACTTCAAAACACTGATGTCCTGGGTCCAAGACACTAACTAGTCTTCCTTTGGCTTTCCAGAGAACACTCGGTTTCTTTTTTAAAAAGAATCTTAATGCTTGACTTGAATCAAAAACCTGCATCTGTATTCTACAGCAATGGTTCAGGTCATGGACGTTTTACAAGGAAATCAAATAAAGAAATCAATAGTACAGAAACTATTTACCCTTGGGCCCATCTGCTACCCTGTGGTTCATTATAGTACTTAATATTGCCATGATTAAAGTTCTTCTCTTGTGATTTCAAGGAATAAACAGTATTTTGAATGTATGAAAAGTTATTATATATTCATCTAAGCAACTTGCAAAGAATCTTTTACACACCACCGAATATTGGGTATTGTATGGCCCTAGGGGTGCTCAGACAGAATCCAAAGAATGAATTACAGGTCAGGCCAGCCACAGGAGAGGGAAGACAAAAATATCTATTTCTGTCTCACTATTCCAAATGTTCTCTTACAGGCTGGGTGCCTTTATTCCTATCTACTAGCAAAAGAATAAAATGCATGTAAGAAATTGTAAGTTCTAGACCTCTTGTCATTAATTTATAGAAAAGAGAGAAAAAAAAAACACATAAGTTCCATGTCCTTATCCATAATTGAAAGGTTTCCACAAGGATTTAAATAACCTTTTATCAAAATGTTCATTATTTCCCACATTTCCCAGTACTCTATGAGCTAGGCTACAATAACAAGAGTATTAGATGATAGTCTTTATGTTATAAATAAAAAAGGAAACAATGATAAGCCCCAAATCCTAATCTGGCTCTAGTAACTGGTTGCCCTCCCCTGTGTATCTCCCTTCAGGTTCCCATCATACTATTTTATATATATATATGTATGTGTGTGTGTGTGTGCGTGTGTGTGTACACACTATTATATATATGTATATATATACTATTATATATGTATATATACTATTATATATATACTATTATATATTATATATATACTATTATATATATTACATATATATTATTATATATGTATATATACTATTATATATATTATATATATAATAGTATATTATATATACTATTATATATATACTATTATATATACTATTATATATATGTGTATATATATACTATTATATATGTATATATATAATATTAGTCAAAGGTGGACACAATACCTTTATTTTATTAATTTATCCTTACGTGGTACTGAGGATTGGTCCCAGGGCCTCACACATGCTAGGCAAGCACTCTACCACTGAGTCACAACCCCATCATACTCTACAGACACAAATGCCCAGGGGTCCAGGCCAGAAGGGTGGCTCTATCAGATGTAACTGATTTTCAATACAGATGTAAGTAGGAGAGGATAAATTTCAGCCGAGAGAATTTTGATGGCACGTCTCTGGAATAAGTTAGTAAATCATCCACAATTCTTGTGTTTACTCTATAAAGTAGTGTTCTTCAATATGTGAACCATGCATATTCTGTATATTTGGAGTTAATGTAAGGAGGAATATAGGAATCCATATTTTCAAAACACATATCCTAAAATACTGTTGATTATAAAAAAAAAAGTCTTGCACATATAGTTGTGACTGTTTTTGATCTATACAATTTATGTGTGGCTCTGATTTAAGAAATACCAATTATTTAAATCAATTATGGCCTTATAATTATGCTTTGCCACTATTATTATGTAATGAAAGTACAAAGACTATTGTGTGGAGAAATATTGGAAAATAAATGAAGTTTTGTGCATTCAAAACACTAGGAACCACTGTCCTAAAGGATATGCTCAAGCCTCTGATACAAAACATAATTGGATCCATGGAACCCAGTTTGTTCAGTAGTATGAATATCTGGAAGCACTTCATTCACTCAAATTTTTTTACATCCATTCATACCTTCATGTGTCAATTGTTTTAAGATTTTGTTTCCAAAGAGATATCTAGCAAATACTTTCTAACATGATCTCTTTTTAGTAAACATATGGTGTTTGAATTTTTTAACATTTTAAATTGAAAGTCCCCTTTCCTCCCAACTATTTAGTTTAAAGACACTTGATTGGAAATTGCAACTTTGAAGTTTCTTCAAATTATTCTAAATTTATTTTTTAAAGTGATCAGTTTCTCCTCCGCTGATTTCTCTGCTCACAGTGGGTACCTAGTCATCATGTTTATTTTTACCACTTTCAAACAATTAAGAACACTGATCATTACTTAGTGTAGAAATAGTATAATAACCAATGCCTTAGACCTTAGTTTCACAACTGGCTCCCAGCCAGGTAAGTATGATTGATTTTTCTGTGGAGTTTTATTTCCCAGAGTTTATTGAAGTAATCCCCAAACAAACTTACAGGCATGATGCTGATTTTGATATAGACTTCCTATTGGCCAAACTCTGAACTCAAAACTTGCAGCCCTACAATAGAAAATCCAGGGAAAGGGTAATTGTGGTTATGGGGATTGTACTGGTCTTTTTCTATTTTTGGAGAGTCTATGAGAAACAAAAAGTTTAGAAGGCAATAAATTGCAACTATATTAGCCTAGAAGGAAAAAAACTGAGGCTGATCATGGGATTAAGTAAAAGGCAACCTAAAGCGGCATGGTCTTAACAATGATACATATTAACACCATTGAAAGATCATTTTTATTATAATCATTATCATTTTATAATTAAACGTGTAATGAAACCAAAGCTTAAAATACCACATTTTCATTGGGCTTAATAATAGACTTAAAGTCATATTTCAGCCTTAAAGAAGAATGAAATTACAGCATTTGCAGGTAAATGAATGGAACTGGAGAGTATCATGTTATGTGAAATAAGCCAATCCCCAAAATCCAAGGCCAAATGTTTTCTCTTATAAGCAGATGCTGATCCATAGTGGGGAATGGGTAGGAAAGAATGAAGGAACTTTGGATTGTACAGAGGGGAGGAAGGGGAGGGCTATAGGGGAGGGGAAAGATGGTAGATTGTGAGGCAGACATCATTACCCTATATACATGTATGAAAAGAATTTTTTTAAAATCTTTATCACTATCAAAGTTAATGAAAATAAATAAATTTAAAAAAATAAAGTCATATTTCAAATGTATCACATGCACACACACACCACTCAAACACAGGTATAAATCTTTCTGAATGTCCTAGCCGCTTAGCAGTTTACTTAGATAACTGACCTTTATAACCAAGGAAATGGTTCTGGATCTCACACACAAAATTGAAAGGGAGAGTCTGAAAAGAAAGGAACAAGTACAAAATGTTAGCTCATGTAAAGGGATTGTTAAGATCACCTGGAATTTTTTTTTTTTTTAACGCAACTTCTTGAAAGCACCCAGAAAACCACTCTGGAGGTAGGAACTCATACAAGAGGTTTTATTAAGCAGATGAGCAGAGTGTCTGCCCTTAAGGCGGAGAGAGAGAGAGAGAGAGAGAGAGAGAGAGAAGGAGAGAGGGAGAGGGAGAGGGAGAGGGAGAGGGAGAGGGAGAGGGAGAGGGAGAGGGAGAGGGAGAGGGAGAGGGAGAGGGAGAGGGAGAGGGAGAGGGAGAGGGAGAGGGAGAGGGAGAGGGAGAGGGAGAGGGAGAGGGAGAGGGAGAGGGAGAGGGAGAGGGAGAGGGAGAGGGAGAGGGAGAGGGAGAGGGAGAGGGAGAGGGGAGAGGCGCACGGAGGAGCTATGCTTAAGTAGTGAAAGTTCGAAGGCTAAGCGTACCAATGACTGACGAGGAAGTTAACAATATAGATTGTAAAATGGTGTGTGTGGGTGGGGCAGAATTAGGGGAGAAATGGCTGCAGCCTTGCCATCCCACTGTCCCTTCATTCCCCCATTTTTGTTATTATAAGAAGATTCCTTTTGGACGTATGGGCTAAGATCCATCTTCAGTAACTGCTTCCTGCTGGGCATAGATATAGACCTGATTCAGAGGAGGGAGGTGTCATTGCAGTAGGCGGGGATTGGGGACTGGATAGTTCCCCTGGGGAATGCACTTATAGCCAGTCTCCAATTCATCCTTTTTGAGGTCCTGATAGTCCTTTCCTGGAGAGACTCTATACCCTCTGTCAGTCAGAAAATTTAGACACTTAATAGTGTCTCCTTCAGAGTCCTTGAGAGAGGGACTACAAAGAAGATCATCAATCTACTGTGAGAGAAAGGAAGAAACGAAAGTAAGAGAGGTGAGATCATGAGACAGTGTTCGGCCAAAGAGGTAAGGGATGTCCTCAAATCCCTGTGGGAGAACTGTCCGGGTCAGCTGAGAAGAAACTTGAGTGAGAAGGTCAGTCCAGGTGAAAGCAAAGAGATCCTGTGAGTCAGGATGAAGAGAGACAGTGAAAAATGTGTCCTTCAAATCCAACCCAGAGAAGTATGTGGTGGAGGATGGCAACTTATTGGAGGGGTTTGCAGTGGGTGGTATGGTTTTCCCTCTACACTGACAACAGAGGATTTGGCAGGGGAAATGGGTCCCCAAAACTCCCTCAGCACTGAAAAGGTGGCTCCAATATCTATAAGGAAAGGGAGCTGCCTGCCTGCCACCGTAAGGGTCACTTGGGGCTCCTGAGTAGTGATGGTCATTGGGTGTAGAAGTCACAGATCCCTTCAGTCGTCCATTGCCAATCCCAGTAAATCACTGGGGGAAGGGGTCAAGGGTGACCTGACACTTCTCTGAGCACCAGGGCAATCCAATGCCCAATGTCCCAGGTCATAGCATTCTGAATAAGGACCTGGGTTGGGGTAAGCTCGTGCCCAGTAGTCCTCTTTTCTGCACTTGAAGCATGGGCCTGGAGGTCTTCTGGGAGCTTAGGTGCCCCTAGTAGTGGCTGACTGGGCAGCTCTAGCTGACTGAAAGGATTTTAGTTTGGGGTTTTTTTCTTCCCTTTCATTATACACCCTGAATGCCGCCGCTAGAACCTCTGGTTTTCGGGAACTGGCAGTTATGAGAGATTGTTTCAGATGGCCTAAAGTATGTGCCTTCCATGCAGAGTGGCTCACCACCAGAATCTGGGTGTCCTGGATGTGTCACATGATCCACTATAGCAAAATGGCTTCCTTAACTCCACCTCATCCTCTTTCCCATGGAAGAAGCTCCTACCGGTCCCCCTTTGATCTGTACCACTATAAATAAGCCAAGCTCAGGCTCCATTATTATTAGAGCCAGATCTTAGCATGGCTCAATCATCAGGCCCCCTCTGATTCAAAAGAGATAATTGTCTCCTGTAGTTTTTCTATTAAATAAGTTTCTTAGTGATTAATTTACAGCTGGCCCATCTCTCCAACAGAAATGCTAGAAGTGTGAGACTCAGGACACCAGGCCATTTTGAGGGTAGACTTACTATCCTGAAGTAACCTAGTCTGATTTGAAGAAACAAGTCATAAGTCTGAGGACAGCACCAGCCTTTGTATACTCCCATGACCAAAAGTGTCCCCATGGTGACCATGCAGCAGTGACAGGAATAAGAGGGAGCTTGGGAACATCATAGAAGCCTAGGGATCCTCAGCCAGGAATTTACGTTAGCTTGACAGACATATCTTCTAGGTGAGTCATTTTAATTCAAAGTGGTATGTGTTGGTTTTGTTGATTTGTTTGTTTTGTTTTAGAGACTGGTAGCCAAAATACTAACTTTCGTTCAGACTTTAGCTGAGGGGCCCAGTTCTTTTAGACACTCAGATCAAATCTGCATTCTCATAATGATTTTTGCACCTTCTTGATCTACTTTGCCTGTTTCCAGAGTTGCTGTAAGAACTTGAGTCTCAAGCACTGCATGAAATTTAATGGAATTTATTCCAAATGTTATGATTCCAGGTGGAGTCTCACCATGAAATAAGAAAACTGCCCAGCTACCTGGTTCCATTCTCACCATTGTTACTCCTGCCTTTTATCCTACATTCCTGCTGTGAACCTCAAGGCCAACAGTAACAAACTCTGTTCGTCCAGAGGGATGGAGTTGTGGTTAAAAACAAGAGTTCCAGAGTCAGGCTAGCTGGATTTAAATTCCACCCTGGTTAGTACTATGGCTTTAGACAAGACTCTTGGCCATGAGAATGTCATTTGTTAACTGGGAATGATAATAATGGTGTCTTCTCTGTGGGTTTTTGGGAGAATGATATAATATTATGAATTAAAGCACAAAGAACAGAATCTAGAACATTACAAGTGCTTATAGATCTCATCCAGGGCACTTAATAATATTTGATGATCCACAAAGAGCTGTGAAATTATGCATGGATCTTATCCCTTCCTCAGGAAGGGGATATGTAAGGGAATCTAGTTCAGTGAGTGTTTACCATTACTTGTACTTAAATAACCAGGCAAAATCAAATAGCTAGTGATGTCAAGGAATCTGCAGTCCATTTAGTAGGATACTAAAATCATATGAAGCAGGGCATCTGAGAAGTAATATATAAGGCAATACAATTAATGAAAGAGAAAATAGAAGTCGAGCAAAGTCATGTTTAGAGTTGGGTACTGATATTCAGGGAAAGCATTTTGGAAAAGACATTTTGAATTCAACATTAAAAACTGAGAAGTAGTTGATTGGTAGTCAGAAAGAAGGATATTTCAGATAAAGGATCTTGTTAGGAAATATATATGGATTGATATGGCTGAAAGTAGCAGATTCGTGCAAAACCCTAGCTACAGTGAGATGAGGCCAGGCAAATGGGGACCACAGCCCGATGGGACAGTCCAATGAATGCCATGAACATTTGCAGTTATCAGCTCCCAACAGAGAAGAGGAGAGGAGCTGGAAGAGGAAGGCCTTGATGGAGCAGCAGGCAGTGCCCTGTGGGCCTCTGAGTTCTGGGGGATGAATAGAGACAGAACAGGGGAATCAATAATGTTCTTAAAATAATTTTATGACTTTAATATCTAATCAAGATGTATATCATTTCACAAAATTGGAATCAGACACAGAGAGAAGGGTTTCCATGACGTCATGTTTCCAGTGATGCCATGGGCCATGTGCACAGACTCAGGAGGCTGTCTGTGTGTTGTGGGGGGAACTATGGATTCCTGCAAACAATCAAACAAACAGGGACTGCTTAAAGGCAATCTCAAATCCTAGCTTTGCCAGTTACCAACTGGATGCCTTGGGTAAGATACTTAACCTCTCTGAGCTTCAGCATCCCTTTGGGTAAAACCTGGATAACACCCAATGTGCAGAGTTTGTTGTAGGTGAGACAGGGGACAAGAAGGACAGTCAGGGCTGAGGATATAGCTCAGTTGGTAGAGTGCTTGCCTTGCAAGCACAAGGCCCTGGGTTCAATCCCTAGCACAAAAAAAAAAAAAAAAAAAAAAAAAGACAGTCAATGTAAATAATAAATAATTGGGTCTGCTAGGGGAGATGGGGGCTGTTTTGAAAGGAAATGAAATGCTAATACCTCCAGAGCCCTTTCCCTTCCTCCTCCAACCCCTTGCCAAGGTAAACTGCCTCCAGGGAATTATTAAACTGCCTCCAGAGAATTATTCCTCCCTGCAGGGAGTTGTAGGAGTTGTAAATTAATGCCTCCTGGGCTGCTCCCTTTCCACCCAGGATCACCCCACCTTTTGGCCCACCTTTTGGCAGATGGGCAAGATAAGGGGAGAAGGACAGCATGAGAATAAAGGAAATCTAAAATGTGTAAAAGGGGCAAGACATCCCCACTTCTTTGGATAAGAGCTCTCGATCCCCGTCTTCCTCCCAGGAGAAGTCTATCCCTGTTCTACCCTTTAAATAAAACTTGCTTTCTCCTCTTGCTTCGGCATTTCTCGGTGTTCAGTCTTCACATCTGATTGATTCCCATCACCGGCGGAATCATAGATTACAGGTAACATGTAGTATGAAAAATGGTGGAATGAGACGGACATCATTACCCTATGTACATGTATGATTAGACGAATGGTATGAATCTACATGGTGCACAACCATAGAAACGAAATGATGTACCCCATTTGTGTACAATGAATCAAAATACAGTCTGTAAAAATTGAAAAATAATTTTAAAAGAAAGGTAATGTGTAAAGCACAGTGCCTTGCACAGAGTAAGTAGTCAATAAGTGGTAGACATTATTGTGGCATGCGACAGGACAACAGAACCCAAACAACATGAAGAATGTAACCTAGGGTTGAAATTACTCAAAGATCCTATCATAAGCCTCATATCTTATTTTATTTTAAATTTTAATTTTTTTACAAAATGTATTTGTATTGAAACTTTTCACTGTTTACTCACGTGGAATGCACAAGCACCACAGGGCTTGTATTTGCCTGCCCCCTGCTGGTAAGACAGCCCCATTTCAGGTCTGAAGATGTCACAAAGACACTGGACATCTCATTTGATAGATTAGGGCCTGGAGAGGTGAAGTGACTTCCCCAAGGTTCATGTCTCAGAAGCAGTGCTGGAATGCAGTTCTCAGTATGCCTCTTCATGTATTTCTTTTTTCCAACATGAAGCTAGAAGGAAAGGTAAACTTTAAGCAGGATATTTAGTGGATACTAAAAGTACTGGTTTCCTTCACTTCACCTCTGTTAATAAGAGCTATTTTCCTTGTGTAACGGAGGGCTGTACATGGCTGGTCCTCCTGCCACTTGGCTGAGCCAGGCAGAAATGGTTGTTGAAAGCCAGTGATGCTTATGATCAGAGAGTCAGGCTCCACGGGGTAAATGGAGTCAAGTTGGTACATATTAAGAAGATCCTGATGTAGGGGTCACCATTTTTCCCCCCAGGAAATTGGCCTGGGTGAGACAGAAGGGATAATGGCCCTCTCCCTGAGTAGTGCTGGGCTGGGGATGGTTTGCAGTCAGATGAACTAATTTGAATCAGCTATGTCTCTTACTTGCTCTGTGGTTTTTAACTAATCATCAAAGACTAAATTTTATCATCTATAAAAACCTAGTTTGAGAATCTATAATTGGCAAAAAGAACTATATTTGAGTGCCCTAGGGTGAAATTTTTTGCATATCAGTATAGTTTGGATTTTAAATGTACCTCTAAAGGCCAATGCACTAAGGACTTGGTCCCGGGGGTGACACTATTGGGAGATAAGGGAAATTTTAAGAGGTGGGGCCTGGGGGACTATTGTTAGGTTACTGGGGGTGTGCCCTTGAAAGGGTAGTAGAGCCCCAGCCCTCTCCTCACTTTCTTTTGCTTCCTGTACATGAGGTAAGCACTTTGTTGTCAGACACCCCCACTAGAGGCCTAAAAGCAACGGGTTCATCTGATCATGAAGTGGAAACTCTCAAACTATAAGCTAAGACAAACTTTTTCTCTTGTAAGTTAATTTTCTCCAGTATTCTGTTATAGTGACAGAAAGGTAACATATATGTAACCAGTTCATAGAAATGCAAGTTATCATTTTCACCTTGCACTAGAAGGTTGATGTAAAATCCACAAGTTTAGAAAAGAAATGTTTAAAACTCATTATGATTCTATCGTGAGCAAGGTTTTTAACCCTTCTATGCCTCCCTTTACTCATCTGAAAAGTGAAATACTTTCCAGGTCAATAATGATAATTTATGGTACAATGTCTAGGAGTTCAATACATACATTAAATCTAAAATAAAAACAACCTACCCTCAATTTCCCTGTGATTGTCCATCTTATACTAAATTTCAAATTGAAATTTTAACTGGAGGCTTGGTTGGCAGACAAGGTTGAAACCAAAGTCAAAGACAATATATTTATAGGTGATTGAAATGTTCTTGGTAAGACTGGCCCCATTAACATGAAAGAGTGGCATGGCTATCTTTAGTCAAAGATCTCCTTCTCTTTTGAAAATTAGGGAAGAGGATATACTGATCTGAGGGGTTTTCATATTGAGTTCTATGGAATAAGATTTGGGAGGGTTCTCAGGACTCTGGAAGAAAAGAATGGTGATACCAGGAAGGAGACAGGCAGACTTCTGAGCCCCCACCTATGATTCAATTCAGGCAGCCGCATTCCTGTAATTCTGTTTGGGGTGAGGGGAGTTTCTGCTATGATCGCTTTTAAATATATGACTGAGGTAAGACCATGGTCCTCATGATGCCTGGTGACACGTCTCAACTTGATTAGTTCTTACGCTTTCCAGATTGGTACCATGAATACCAACCAATTCTCTTACCAGTGAAAAGAGGTAATCACAAAAAAAAAGAGGTTGAGGAGTAACATGGACAGAAGATAGTGGTCACCAGGGGTGAGGGAATCAGGGGGAACAAGGAAAGGGAATGCTCATCAAAGGCTATGAAGTTCAGATAAGAGGATAAGCTTTATGATTTACTGCACAGAATAGGGACAACAATAATGCACTGTATATTTGAAAATTGCTAAAAAAGATTTTAATTGTTTTCACCAAACAAAAAAATGATAAGTCTATGGGGTGATGGATTTGTTAATTCCACATTGCAAACATCAAAATATCACATTGGGCTTCATTAACATATACAATTATTTTCTATTAAGAATATTTTTTTTAAAATAAAGCAGGTAGTATAGATTGAATGCTTTATGCCAAGCACTGGTCTACACCAAGATTTAATTCAGTTAGTGCTCCTAATCATTGCATGATCTGTAGACTGCTGTGAGCCTCATTTCAGAGAGGAGGGAACTGAGATACAGAGGGATTAATTTGTCCAGAACGTGAAAGTGAAGTCTGGTAAAAAAAACTTACACTCTTAATCTCCCTGCTAGATTGCTTCTTATCAAAAAAAAAAAAAAAAAAGCAGATCATACAAATAACCATAACTGTGAGGAAAACCAACCAGCTCTAACATTGTCAGAGTGTCAAGCTGGTATACAAGGTTTGGATATATGGTATATGGTTTGGATATGAGGTGTCTCCAAGGAAAGCTCCTGGGTTAATGCAGGAATGTTCAGAAATGAAATGATAGATTATGGGAGCTGGAACTTAATCAGTGGACTAATGCACTTGATGGATTAATAATTTGAGAGGATTACTGAACTGGGTGGTAATTGCAGGTAGGTAGGTCATGACCGAAGGAAGCAGGTCACTGGGGGTGGAATTTTGGGGTTCATATTTTGTCCTGGGTGAAAATTAGGAGAGATCTCTCCCCCTGTCCCTACCTCTCCTTCCTGGCTATCATGAGCTGCACAGCCTCCTCCATCACACCCTTCCACCATGCTGTTCTGCCTCACCTTTGGTCCAGAGCAATGGAGTCATTCAACCATGGACTGAACTTCTGAAACCATGAGCCAAAATAAACTTTTCCTCCTCTGAGTTGTTCATGTCAGATATTTCAATCACTGAGATGAAAAGCTAACACAAGGGATCTTGAGCAATTATAGAATGAAAACTTTAATCAAAGAACACCTCTCTAAATTTCCAACTGAGAATGCCCTAACTGCAGAAGAGGCAGTAGTGATGTCCCTAAAGTAGGCCACTGAAAGCAAGATACTCTACAGGAGTCTGCATAGTTAATAAATGGGATTACTTATTTTAAAGATTTCAATATTAAAATAACTGTTGTTATAGGACATTGATCTGCTGCAAAGCTGGGGAGGAGGCCCCCTGTTCACCATGATTCTTGCAATTGCACCAAAAGATTTCAGATACGTCACTTGGAGTAACAGACTTGAGTTTATTAGGAGGGACAAAAAATGGGAAGAGTGGACACTTTCAAGGAAGAGAGTGGTCTTCTCAGAAAGGAGAAAGATAGCACAGTCTCCTGCCCTCTACTATTATTGGAACTTCCCAGGGAAGTTTCCAGAGTCCCACACAGGTCCACCTTTTGATTGACAGCATAGGAACTGCATGGATGCTTCAAAGGGAGGACAGTATGGTGCTCAGGGAGTTGGAAGTTTTAAGGAAGTTGAGTCCCCCTGTTTTTGCCTCTATTTCCTGCCCCCTTAGTTGGTTTATTACCTTTTGAATAACCCTCAGCAACCTTGCTTGGTGAGGACCTTGATGTGGTGGTTACCAGGGTGTTTGGAGTTGGTAATTTCAGTGGTAAGGGAGGGTTCAGCCACGTGGTAGTATTTAATATGATCTTGAAATAAGTTTTTCTAAAGGGATGTAATTATGGCTGGGGAGATTTTGACATTCCAGGACCCTATCTTCCAGGTGTTTGTCTGCCAGAATAAGTCTCGCTGTGACTTTCAGTCCCTTCATTGTCCTTCCCCTGCTCACCATTCGTGACTAACTAGCTACCTAACAATGACTAACTTACCAGTGAAATTACGTCATCCCACCTACCCTACAGTAAAATCACCATCCTGGAGCTACGGTGTTTACACCAGGTTCCATGGCCACCACTGGTGAAGATAAAAAATACAGTGGCCACCACTGTATAAGATAAGAAATCTGTCTGTCGTGGCACATTGGGAATGTCTGAAACTTGGGTTATGGTCCAAACAAATCTCATGCTCTTGGACTGCTTTCTCTTCAATGACCTCTCATTAGGACAAGAATAGCTTCCCATTTTGGCACAGGTGAATTACCATGGAATTAATGAAGCTTACGTTTTAGGCCCCTTTCTTAGACAGCAATCTGACCCAGTCATAAGATATTTTTGTCTGGCAATTGAACCCAGGGCTGCTTGTACCACCGACATATATTCCCAGCCCTTTTTATTTTTTTTATTTTTGAGACAAGGTCTTGCTAAGTTGCCCAGGCTGGCCTCAACTTACAATTGTCCTGCCTCAGCTTCTCAAATTGCTGGGATTACAGGCGTGGGCCACCACACCCAGTCATACGATATAATAATATGCAAAAGAAAAATATTCAAACCATAATCAGTTAAGACCTCTATCTCTTTCCATTCCTGTTTTTCCCTCCATTATATCTCCCTTCCTGTCACAAAGCAGTGGAGTGGCCATGAACATTTTGGGGACCTGACTAAGGAAAAGTTGATTGAAGGATGTGCTGCTTATGTGAGATAGAGTCCCGTGGCCTCACAGTGACTTCTGGGTGTCGTTGGCTCTCTTGGAACAGGAATGGCTTTAGGAAATGCCTGTCCTCCTCCATGCCCCACTGTCGGGAGCCGGCAGTCCACACCCCCGCCTCGCCACGTGTTGAGCTAAGATGGCACCTGCCAGATGCTGGCGGGGCGTGCCTCTCCTGCACACGTAACTGTCAGACAATACCAGGTGCATCAGACTAGATTGCGTGGTGCTTCACGACTGGCCAAGTACACTTCCTTATTTGAGCTCTGGCGCACAGACTAGTCTTGCCTTCACGCGCTTTCCCCTGATTGGCTTTTGTACTTTATATTAACTGGGTTTATTCCCCTAATAAAAAAGACTTGATCAGGCTTTTGTCTTGTCTCCATTTCTCGTGTCTCTTGTCTCTCCCAATTCCCGCTCCCCCCTCCAGGTTCCTGTTGCAGTCCTGCGGGTCGGGACACCCCACCCTGCAACACCATCATGTGAAAACATGAGGGCAGATAAATGTGGCACCTAGCTTTAGAAGTAGGGGGAAAAAAAAAAAAAAAAGCTTGAAGGAAACAAAATCAGAAGTTAGTCAGTGGAAAATTCTTTCAAATCTTTCAGCTCATAACTGAAGGAAATTTCAGTGAAGGTTTTCCAACTCCCAGATTCTTAGAAATTAATGTGGCATAACCACAAAATGTGGAGCTAAAAGAAATGCATAAACTGTCAATATTTTGTTCAACCATGCTAAAGACAAAATTACTATGTTTAAAAATGTATTACACCATCAAGAAGCAATCAAGGAATATGTAGCCAAAACTGTAGGAAAAAACCATTTTATGGATGTGTCAGGCAGTTAATGAATAAAAATGTCCTTACTGGACTTTCATTCTTGCATGATCTGTCAGCATTTTAAAATTTGTAATTTGGGGGGACTTTCTGACTTTAAATATTCACTTTTGTCTGTAAGTTTATATTCTTTCTTAAAGAGAGCGACAAATTTCATAAGCTCCAATCTCTTTCAATCTGCATCAGCCCCTGCCTGTCTGCATCTTAAGGCCCATGTCTCCAGAGCACGCACAAGCTCTTCCCTCCACCTGGTACATTCTTCCCCAGGAATGTTCACGTCTTACTCCTTCACTTCATGCAGGTGTCTGCTAAGACATCACCAAACTCAAGAATCCTTCCAAGAAATTCCTATCTGGAATAGAGTCCTCCCTGTCCCCCTTCACTCTGCCCCTTTATACATTTCACTTCACAGCACTTACTGACATAGTTGTGGGTTTTCCTCACTATAATGTATACTCTATAGGAGGGGCAGCTTCATCTGTTTATCTGCATTCTTGAGATTAAGGCCGGGCACATAGTGGGCACTCAACAAATATTTAGGGGTTGAATTGATGTAGGAGACATGAGGCTAGACACAGGAGAAACTTTCAGGAAACAGGTTTATTTAAGTTGCAGCAATCCAGAGGGGCAAATACTTTAAAAAATCTCTGGACCCTGGGTCTGGAAATTCTTTTAGATTTATACTCAGTGAAGTGGTTACATGACAGTGGGTGGGTACATAACAGTTACTCCTTGTCCCATATGCTTAGGCTAGACAGAAGTCTCACAAGTTTTTACCAAAAAAATAGACATAGTATTTTTTACACAACAACAGTCTTGATTGCAGACCTAGCTTTTACAAGAAAGAAGAAGCTACAAACCACAATGGGTGCTCTCTGAAAAATTCCTGCTGCCATTCTTTGTAAAACCTTGTTGACAAGAAGCTTAATTATGGTGGGAGGTCCCTGGAGAAGCTTAATTACAGTAAGGGTCTTTTGGGGTCTACTTCAGAATAAACAAAAATGTATGTGATTATACATTAGTCCCTCATTTTCTGAGGTAGTATTTTCTGTGGTTTCAGTTAGCCATAATCAACAGTGGTTCAAAAATATTAAATGGGAAATCTGAGAAATAAATAAACCATAACTTAAATTGTTCTTAGTGACATAGGGAAATCTCATGTGTCCCACTGCAGCCCACCAGGATATGAATCATCCTTTTGTTCAGCATATCCACACTGTAAATGCTACCTGCCTGTTAGTCACTTGATAGCCATCTTGGTAATCAGATCAGCTATCAGGGTTTCATAGTTCTTATACATAGGGTTAAATACTATTAGTGGTTTCAGACATCCACTGAAGGTTTTAGAACATACTGGCCATGGATGAAGGGTCTACTGAAGGGCCTGTTGGGAATGCTCTGGAATCAATTAGTCCCATGGACCCTATGCCTTTGCTCACTGAGTCCACTGCATTTTTTCATTTCAACCAGAATTAATTCTAGCAATCTACTCTTATCTTTCTCAGAGAAGCCCCAGGCTACAAAAATGAATAAAATAAAATAAAATTTTATTTTAAAAACTGGCAGTTTTTAAAAGTCAAGAACAGTGTGTCCTGGCAAATACTTGCCTTTCCCACTGAGAGTGCCAGAAAGAAAAGACTGCAGCAAAATGCCACCCGCAAAGGGTGGTGGGCTCATTAGCAGGGGTAATATTGAGATTTCTGAAACATAATGGCTTCTATCAAAGCTGGCAGCTCACTTTCAGAAAATCACAGACGCTCGGGGCCACTGTTTAGTGAGCCAAAGCATGCCTCAGTCCACTCCCGCACAGAAAAAGCACCCCACGGTTCAGCATAAGGGCCTCGGAGAGGGAACGCAGCTTGTCCACGTGGCAAGAGGCCAGGCTGGCTCCTTTCGAGGCAATGGTCATTTAAATGTCCTGTTAATTCTTCAACCGGTGTCTTGAAGGACTCGGCGCCAGGGTGTCTCCAGACTACTAATATTGGACTGATGGGCGATGCAGAACCTGAGTAAGTTTAAAAACAGGCAAGGGGAAGGAGGCCAGGGAGAGCCGCTGATTTTCCTCCATCTGTACTAACACTGCCACCTAGTGTTCGGGACGCATACAAGAACCTGCGAAGTGAAGGCTCGCCAAAAAATACAGATTTAAGGGAAGCTGTGGCTTAAATACTTAGTTGATTTCTAAGTATTCTGTTAATCCTGTTTTATCTCAAAAGCGGAAATCACATTTTTTAGAAAACAGCTTATTTATTCTTTCTACCCAAACTCGGTGTTCACCTTTCAGCTAAGAGTTAGCATACATTATTTTATTTGCTAATCACTTATGCCTAAGAGATTTACCTGAATTCCCTCAGGTGGTGATCGTGACAAGGTCTTGAGAGACATGCTACCACTAGTTCTTGTTTACTTTGGTTTTATACATAAGAAAAACGAGGTACCAAGAGGAAAAGTCTGGAGATTACACATGGAAGAAGCAACCAAACCCCTCACCATCTTGCCTCTCATTTTAAATGCTGATCACCAGGAAGGCATACAAAATAATCAGAAAATGTGGCTGGATCCCTCAAAGACTTGGGGACAAATACAGCTTGTGTGGAGGTAAAACTATGGGGAGACCTTTATGTGATTGCCACGTTTTTCACATGGAGATTGGTGTGTGGGAGAGTTTTAAGTTTTACACCAAGTGTATCCTCCAGCAGATGCAAATGCTTTAATGCAACTCCCTTCACACAGTCATAACAATATGCATATGTTACAAAGATGCAACTTGGAGAGACATGATCAGGGAATGGGAAAACCAACAATGCCTTGTCTGAGACACCTTCATCAATTCACTTCACTTTTTTGACTCTGCTGTCAGACCTGGGAGTCCCTCCACTTGAATGATGCACCTCAATTGAGGGAAACCCTCAATGTGCATATTTATGTATTAATCTTGTATGAGCATTTTAATGTTATATACATCTATTAAAATATGCTATAAAGGCTAAAGGGAAATATTAAAAACAGTATTTTAATATTTATTAAATATGTATTAAGTATTTATGGATCAATATGATCAAATAGTGTATTTTTATGAAGTATCTTAGTTGTTGATTTTAAAAAATTGGAAGACTGTTTGTGAACCAGTGTTATGGACAGCCTTTGTTTGCATGCTGTCACAAGAAGATACAGATACTAGTGGAAGTTGGTCCTTGACTGGTTTACTAGTTTACTAAGATGGGGATCTCATTGCTTACTACCAACTACCCATTAAACAAAGGTTTTGTTAAAATTGAGTCAATACATTTCCATTCACTGACTCTCCCTTTTAAGTGTATATTACTAAAATTGTTCAATCCCTACTAGAAATATCATTTGAAAATATTTTTTAAACACAACAGCTTTGAATGAAAATTTTTGTGTGAAACTAAGGTTTTGTTTTTTTTTTTTTTGTCGTTGTTTGTTTTAGGCAGAAAAGACATATGATGCAAACTTTTTAAACATTATTTTTCAAAATATTCTATGACACATTTCTTTCAAAAAGGAGTTACTACCTCATTCATTTTTAAATTACCTTTTTCTCACAAGAATATAATTAAGTTTCTGTATCTTTAGCTTAGATATCTACTAGGAAAACAACAGCCAACTCATTTTATCAGGGGAAAAGCAACAAATTTGGAAAGTATATTCTTGCAAAAGAAAAAATGTGTAACATCTTCAATTACTGCCAAACAAAATAGTGAAAACAAAGCATCAAATATTTATGTAGCAAAAAAAGAAAAAGACTTTCATGATCATTCCCTATCTCATTACAGTGTTAGTCTACTCTAGTAAAGAGCTTGTTTTTATAAAATTAAACATTCAGGAATTTCTGGCTTCAATTTTATTGAGGTCAAAACTTGCAAAAATGGAATAAAAATAGTCTCATCATAATAATTTGAGGGTCTGTGAAATTTTATTCTGGAATCTTTTTATTCCTAAAAAGTTATTCCATCAATGGGTAAGCTTTCCATTTTATAACTTGTTTTTAATAAAGAAGTAATTTACTACTGAGTATCTGGTCTTCTAGAACGTTTTTATTCTGATGTCTCATAAAGAATTTTTTTGTATTCATCCCTGAAACAGAATTTAGCAAATACCATAAATTCATATATGATGAAGACACATGTACAATGGAACAAACCTCCCTGCTGAATTATTTGCTCTTATACTTGCTTCTTCTTGACATTGGCAACATTTTTCCTTGCCTCTCCCAGTAATATTTGCTGACAAAGGAATCTCCATGTTATTTTCAGTGTATTGTTTCAGTCATTTAAACCTCAACAGGAAGAGTAGAGGTACTTGCCTATCATCTGCCACTATATAAGAAAAATCTCAGAAGAAGCTTCTAACCATCTATCATGTTTAGTGTATTGTACCTATTTTGATAGGATTCAATCTCACTTGACTATAAGCACCACTGAAGAAATAGTGGGCATTTTTCTTCATATACATCATGCTCAGTTTAAAATGTTGCATGCGACATGATACAAAGGTTAAATGCAAGACATCAAAGAGTGCCAAAAGCAAATAACCCAGAGAGGGTACCATGACAAATTCCTCCACAGAATGGAATTAATTCCTTTTCAGGCCTTGAGATACCTCTTGTTCTTTATGCTACATGTGACAAACAGAGCCATAAAGTCAGGCATATGTAGGTTGACCCTTCTATGAAATATTACAAAAGCTTAAAATTTTATTTTCAAACATAAAAGTGCATATAAATCAGTGTTCTAAGATGTTCTTCCTACAAACACAGCAGATCATATTGTACTTTAATTTGGATACCAGTAACACAACAAATTAGTTCCATAATGGCAAAACAGGCATTGTGGTGGTCATTCAAACACCAGCTGCCCCAGGGAGAACTAAGTCTACTGAGATTATGAGTACTGTTTTATTACATCTTTTAGAGATGAGCACACATTTACATAGACAACTTGAGAAATATTAGTTTTTATAGTTGGAATCATACTAACGTATTCCCTTTAAAGAAACAGAGCCAGGAGGGGAGGTTATTAATTCATGGTTGTTGCTGGTAAATATCAAAGTGACTATGCTATGTCGAATAATATCTTCCAGAGATGCTCTCCCCCTAGTCTCGGAACTTGTAAATATGCTACTTTATGTGGCCAAGGACTTTGCGGATGTAATAAGGATCTAAGAGTAGCCCTTTTGCTGGCAGATCAGGTCTGTTTACTTAAAGGAGTCAGGGACAGATGCTGAAGCTGAATACTGGCAAAGCTGTGCTCATAGACTTTCCAGTCATGGACCACAAGCATCATAAATCACTAAGTGGGAAGGCCAGACAGGACACTAGGTGCTGCAGTGAACAACAGCATAGAAACAAGCAAGAACAAAGCCTCCACAGGCCCAGCACAGGGCCATGGTCACTGTCACTATGTAAACATACCCAGGGCATAGCTGCCACCCATGGGCAAGAAGAGGAAAAAAATCCTCTTTTGACTGGATTTACATCTGAAGAATTTGTAGAGAAGAAATAGACAAAACTAGATTAAGTGTCCTGCTTTCAGAAGGAATGGAGGTCCCAATAAAGTTCAATCACAGGAAAAATGTTAATTTTCATAGCAGATGTGAAGATACCACACATGGTATCATAGACCTAACAGCCCTCACTTAAGAAAATGCTCAACACACACTGGTAAGATGAGTTCCATGGGGGACAGGAGCACTTTCCTGTCTTCCCTCTCTGGCTCTCTTTCATCTGGTCTCTTCAACTGTGAGCTATATTCCTGAAACAAGAACTAAAACAGATGCAGAATAAAGGCATCCTGGACATTCTAAACCTCACTGCACCCCTGAACTAGACAGCCTCAAACATAGTAGCGTTTAACAGAACAGAGACCCTAGACAGCTAGACTGACTTGCAAGTAGGAGAGGCTACAAGAGCATGCACCAATGGAGGCCTCAAACGGGGAATTTCTCAGGCCGTCTTTGATGGATGTCTCCCTGATGCTACACAACAGGTTGAAAGACAATGAGCTCCTAGCAAATGTAAGAGGAACGTTCTATTTAGCCTGAAACAGCAATGGGGAAATTGTCACCTCAAATGCAGGTGGGAAACACTGAATTCATTATAGATCTAATAAAGTACTTTACCTTAGAAAAACAGCAAGTAGCACACAAAAATATGAGTTAAAAGCCTGAATATAATAGAAAACAATGCTGCATCATTTTCTTGATTCCAATAGACCTCTCTCCTATTGAATTTTCAGTAAGTCTTATTTCTTCTCCTATCTAATTTTAATAGCAAGGAATTATCATAATCTTTGGCAGAATTAGTGTTATGAAAAATGCTTAACTATGCACAAGGTTCTTTAAGGATCTTTATAGGATAAGTATCAAAGAGCTTCACAGAGTTGTCAAACAGAATAAGAGACTTACCAGGTCACCTAAATGTGTTAAATGATACCAAACCTTATGTGTTTAAAATTAATTGTGAAAAGGTAAATATTCAATCCATGATTTGCTTCCACGAGATTTTATATAAGGAGCCTAAAAAAGTAGGTGATCTTTCTCACACTTTACACCAAATATTCACAAACTATTCAGGTTTCCCAGTTTCTACTTCACTATTACCATAAGCTAGTCTCTTATATTTTCTGGAACACATAAAGTTTTCAATCAAGTAACCACTATCACACATGATCTGTGGGTACAATTAAACAAAATATTCTTATCCCCCTGCTCCTGTTCTCTCTATATTGATTCTGAAGAAACTCACTGAAAACAAGACAGGGTTTCACATCATGCAAATACTTGATAATTATTTCAAGAATTAACTAGAGTTGTGGTTGACTCCCCAGTACTCATTCCATCATAACCTTGTTGATCAGCCATAACATGATTGCAAATTGATCTTCATGGGAGGGGGCTCTGATTGCTATGGGAACATGATTACCTTGGTTCAAAATGGGCAAATAACATGTTTGACACATGAGAAGAGACATATTTTGCTGAAGTCTTTGGGAAGTCCTCCTACACTGGAGAGCAATGTGAAGTCAGTCTCTTTTTCAATGTGCAAGAACAAAGCAGCACAAAGCTTCTCATTTTACTACCATGGTAGCAATTCGTTCTAGGATCAGGTCAGAACATTGTGGATGGCCAAATAGCCTGAGATGAAAGTTTCCTGATAACATTACTAAACTGCTGAATGAATCAACTTTCACTTCTTCTTAGGTGAGAAAATAAACTTCTTTATCTGCATGTCAACTTAAGTATGCAAATAAAACACATTAATGGGTATCATTTCTTCCTGCTATCTAAACCCAAACCATTATTTCTAGCTACCAGAAGACATTTATACTTATATGTCAACCCTAAGGTTTGTTCTGTCCAAAACAGAACGCATCTCCTCTCTCAACAAAAATCAGTATCCACACTACCCAGTCTTCAGGGCTCAGTTATTCTTTCGCTTTTCCATGGGTTGCCTCACATGGGTGAGTCCCAATCTCTCATTTATCTACTCCTTTTTGCAGTCTCACCACTCTGGGTCAGACATTTTTTTCCCGTTTGTTCATTATTTATTGTGCATGCACCCACGACAGCATTGTTCTATGTGATACAGCCATAAGAGACGGAAAATCCCCTGCTCCTGTGTAGTTTACACTGCTCTGGAAGACCCAAATGATTACTAAATGAATATAAAAATATATAATAGCTAAAAAGTAAAATTGACCCTAAAGGAATAAAGCAGTGTCAGTGACTGTAGCTCATCATCTGCAGAGTAAGCCAGACATACCCCTCAGTGGAAAGTGCTTCTGGAAATATTATCCCACAACATTTTTAATGAAGTATTTGTAGAACTTCAGGGCAATGTTTCTCGGAATATTTTTTTTAACTAACTCATGATAATTGTACATATTTATGGGTACAGTGTGATAACTTGATATATGTATACGATGTATAATGATCATCAGGATTATTAGCATTCCCATCACCCTGAAACATTTATCATTTCCTTGTGTTTGGAACCATCGATCTCCTCTCCTAGTCCTACACACAAAGGTAATAGCTGTGCCTGCTCTGCTGTTGAACACTAGAACTGGGGTACTAGTTCTTTTGGTACTGGGTCAGGTAATCCCCACTTCCCAGACACATTATTTCACAGAGAGTATTTAGTTGCCTGCTCATACCAGCACAAAACAGGCCAAACTATGGAAGGTGTTGGAGGCAACCCAGAATAGGGAGAAACCACTGGGATGTGGAAATCATCTTAGAAGTTGTGCTTTTTTATTCTTTCCACATGCTCTGTTATGATGGTATCTGCCCTTAAAGATGTGTCCAAATGGCATCAGCTTGTGAAGTCACTTCTACTCCCTTAGTGTCAATGATTCCTGTTCTCCTACCTTGGTATTTCATACTCTGGTTTCTCTTCAGATCGTATAAATCTTTCGCCTTTTACTAAACATGGTATTTCTCTCATAGCTCAGGTCTTTTCTGCCATGTACTAGAATCTTTTGGATATGTGCCTGTCTCCTTCATGAGTGTAAGGTTTGCCTTGTATTCATCATAGAACATACATGTTTTATAAAGAAGAATCTGTAAGTTGTTTTCTTGCCCCCATGAATACGTGTTAAGCAAAAATTAGCTTTTCTAATGCTATTTTTACTTGCATGAATTGGGACTTGCATTAGCATGCCTTTTAATTCCTCTTCCAGACTAAAAGGATGTCAGTCCTAAATAAAACATGTAAAATCCCAATCCTGACACACCCCATCAGACATGTTTCTCAACCCTAACAATTGGGATAATTACTATTCTGTCTATTCACTCAAATTCAGATAGTTTTATGTTTCTAGTTTTTGCTCTTTGATATAGAGGACCATTTCAAGCAAAATACTAAGATTAAATTCTTATACTGATTTTTCATGCTACTTTCCTTCCTGAATTTAGCACTGAAGAATGTTCATGTCTTAACATATGAGGGTAAAATCATCTTCCACCCTTCTCTATGATCATGCCAACCCAATGAACATTAAGGTTTGCTTTATCACAAGCACGAAAGACGAAATCATCTAACTCTTCTCAGTCACTTTTTGCCAGGTAGGGAGGTGTGAGAAATACCACTCTCTTTGGGACAGTTTGAATGTTAGAAGATGCCACTCCCACATGGCCTGCCCCTTGTTCTTTGGCCTTGGCTCTTAGAGCTACTTGTCAAGCCAGTCTTCTCTACTCTGCATGCTTAGTTCACAAACATGAAGGACAAAGATCTTGTCTCTTTACAACTTGGTCATTAAGCTTGGAAGCTACCTAGGAAAAAGAAAGCTAGTATTATTTTATCCTTACCTCCACTGAAGGTTCCCAATTGGCTCAGCCCTCTGAAAGGGGCACAACTCTTTACTTACACACACACACACACACACACACACACACACACACACACACACACACACACAATTTTCAAGTGTGTGAAACTGAAGAAATGAACAGCTAGGAAATGTATCTGTATTTAATATCTTTTCAAGTGATGGATATGAAAAGGGAAGTTTCAGGAATATTTATGGAATTTTTAAAAAGAGAACTTGCTTATGCCTTAAGAGGCATCCAAGACAGGGATTTCTGACTCAGTCTCTCCCTGTTCCTGACAAAGCATACATAAAGACTGAAAACAATGAAAATTCTGAGCACTAAGATTTAAAACTGGCAATCCAATCATAGAATCTGGGGAGAAGCTCTATCAGCCACCACAAAACTGAATTGTGAACCATTATTTAAGGGCCAAAGCTTATTTGTAGCTTGAAATTTAGCAGCCTGACAATAGCCTACATCTTGGCAAGGAGACCAGAAATTTGAGGATCAGAACACATCAGAGCAGAAATGCCACACAGCTGGCTGGCTCTGAATCCTGAAGCACCCAATGTAGCTCCAACCTCAATAGCTTCCTTTCCACAAAGTCACAGAGGAGGGAAAGGAGTGCACGTTTGTTAAGATGAAATACAACACATTGGGAACTGCAATTCCAATTGCTAGTATGAAGGCGGGGACAGACAAAAAGTGAGCGAGAAATGACTTTCCATGTTCTCTTTGAGGTTCAAATCACTGGGGAAAAAGGTAAAAATAGCAGGATCCTTGAGTTAAAAGTTGCCAGATGCTAAAAACTGGGTTAGGTACTATATACACAAAGGGGCTCAATGGAATTTCTGAGAAGGGCAGTCCACCAACATCAATACATGCAGGACCAGGGGAAAAGGCCCAACACAAACAGATTTCTGATTTTCAATTCTTCTTCCTCATTTCACTGAGTTTCTGAGAAGCATTTGTTATAAGAGGACTACCTGTCCTTGAAATACAGTCTTGACTTGGCTTCCATGGTACCAGTGTCTTGGTTCTTATTTTGACAAGTCTGATTCATAATGGTGAAGAACCTACCTCAGGACTCAGTCCTTGAACATCCTCTCCACTCCAGTTATAGTCGGAATCCTGGTAATGTCCTCCTTACTCACAGCTTAAATTTAATTTATTCACCACTGACTCTACATTTCTATCTCCAGTCTAGACTTCTCTCTTGAACTCCACACTTCATCGCCAGCTGACTACTCAACAATGCAATATAGATATTTAGTAGACCTCGTCATGTTTAAGAACTAAACTTCTGCTTTGCTACTTAAAATGCATTCCACCCACAACCTCCTCCATTTCAGAAAATGACCACTTCATGTTTCTGGCTCCTTAAGTCAGCATTTGAGTAATCTCTGGCTCTTCTTTTTCTCTGACGCTATATCCAATCCATCATTAAATTCTGTCGGCTTAGCCGTCAAGATACGGATACTCTACACGCACACCCCACATAATTTTCTACCTCATCTCCCCTGTTCTTGTATTCCAAGATTCTTTGAACTGGTCCCCCTGCTTTTACCTTTATTTACCCTTTTGAAAGCTATGATTCACACAGTAGTCTATAGTCCTTTTAATGCATAAATCAGTTCATGTCTCTCACTCAAGCCCCTCCAATGTCTTCTGATACTATTCACAATAAAAGTCAAGGTCATGTAATGGCTTGCTGTCTGTGCCTTCCCTCCCCACACCTCTAAGCCTCCTTACTAATTCCACTGCAACCACAAGGTTGTTTCATGAACATACCAATTAACCTCCTGTCTTAAGACTTTGGCACTTGCTGTTCCCCAGGTCTGGGATGCTTTTCTTTCAAGTATGTGCATGGTTTCCCCTCTCATTCCTTTGTCTCTATTGTCTAAGAGGCTGGCCCCTACCCATCCACATGATCCATGCCTGGATCCTTCTTACCCTGGCTATTTGTTCTCCATTATTCATTTCACTGCCCACATGCTCTATTTTCACGTATTGGTTTATCATCTCCCTCAAACAGAAATAGGAACAACCCAGTCAGAATTTAGTCACTGCTGTATCCACAGTACCTAAAGCAATGCCTGACACAAAATTTGAATAAAAATTTACTGAACGATTGAAACTTCCCTTGTTCCTCAGTGACATAATACCAACAGGCTTATGCCTTAATAATACAAAGATACTGAAGAACCATTATACTAGAAGAACATCTCAGAAAACCATACTTACCAATTTGTACTAATAAAACTTTAATCACCAAAGCAAGATAGTGTGAGAAATGAGGAGAAAGGTAGAAACAGAAAGAAAAATCAACAGGATAAAAAGAAAACACAAAAGACTTCAATAAAACAGGAGTAACGGTCAGAAAAGAATCTGTAGAATAACACTAAAATCATGATGCAAGAATTAAAGCATGTCCTGGGGGCAGTGAGAAGCAGAAAGGCAGAAACTGAAACAGTGGTTTATTCAGTTAGTGCATATTGAGGGCTAGTATTTCAGGTAGTGCACAAGGCAATTGAAATTCACCTTCATGTACACGTAGTCAGATGGACAAGCCCAAATTCTACTCATGGGGGTCTGAGATGGTAGCACTTTACTAGAAACCACTTTGGCAATACGAGTCAGGGGAGCCTTAAAATGCATAATATCAAGACTGAAAATAATACAAAGAAACAGATATGATCAGGTCAATCCGTAGGATTTGTATTAGAAATATTTACATATGTACTATAATATATATACAAAATTTTTCAATGTTAGAAAGTAAAATGTACCACAATAATGAAATTATCAACTACATATTAGTAGAGTGAAACAATGGAACACTTTGCAACTATTCAAAAGAGAAGAGAGTGCTGGGGATATAGCTTGGTTGTAGAGTGCTTGCCTAACATGAGCAAGGCCCTGGGGTCAATCCCCAGCACCAAAAAGAACAAAAACAACAAAAAATAGCAATTATTTTAAGAACATGAAAATTTCACAATCCAGTTTAACTAAGAAGGCATTATAAGTATCAATATGCAGACTGACTTTAAATACTGCTCTTTTCTTTGGAATTTGGGACTAAGAGTATAAGTTCTTTTTATTGTGGGCCATTTGGCAAATTTTCTTTAATAAATATAACTACTTCAATAATCAGAAATAACAAATAAGTGTTCAACAAAGTAAAAACTAAAACTAAATTTTTAATTTTCTCCCACACTACCACTTCTTAACTACCTATTTTAAGCCTATTCCAATACAGTTCTCATTTCCTAGAATTACCCACTCTACTTATGTTACTCTAAAGAATTCAAACAAGTGGTTGATATTTTTGCTCGAAGCATGCTTAAGTTTTATATTCTTGCAGTCCAACTCCAAATTACCAAAACAGAGTATATTTTTTGCTCCGCAGATGTTCTAAATTCACTGGGGCAACAAAAGTGATTTTATTAAAATGAACCAATAATTAATCACTCACATTACCTCTTACCATAAAAAATTTACTGTGTTCAAAAACATAATTTTATCAAAAAATAAAGTTCCTCATTATGGTTTAGATATAAGGTATGCCCCAAAAGTTCATGTTTAAAACAATGTAAGAGCTGGGCACAGTAGCATGCACCCGTAATCCCAATGACTCGGAAGGCTGAGACAGGAGGATCTCAAGTTCAAAGCCAGCCTCAGCAAAAGTGAGGCCCTAAGCAACTCAGTGAGACCCTATCTCTAAAAAAATACAAGAATATGGGTAGGAATGTGGCTGAATGGCACAGTGTCCCTGAGTTCAATCCCCAGTAATATACATACATACATACATACATAAATACAACAATGCAAGAATGTTCAGAGGGGAAATGATTATGAGAGTTGCAACCTAATTGGTTTATTAATCCACTGATGGGGATTAGTTGAGTGGTAACTGTAGAGAGGAAGGGTGTGGCTGGAGGAGACAGGTCACTGGGGGGTGTGCCTTTGGGATTTATACTGGGTCCCTGGTGAACAGAGCTCTCTGCTTCCTGGTCGTTGTGTCCTGGGCTGCTTCCTTCCATCACATCCTTCTGAAATGATGTTCTGTCTCACTTCAGACCCAGAGCTACGGAGTTGGCTGACCACAGACTAAACTTCAGCGACTGTGAGCCAAAATATACACTTTCTGCTCTACGTTGTTCTTGTCAGGTCTTTTTGTCACAGCGATGAAAAGCTAACACCTTCCTCATTAAAATATTTCAGTAAAAACATCAAGACTATGGGTGATAGTTTCACAGGATTACACACATGTCAAAATTTGTCAAATTGTACACTTAAAATATGTGCATATTATAATATGTGCATTATTCCTTGGTAAAGCTGCTAAATAAAACAGTGTCATGAAAGAACATACACTGAAATACGATTTAAAGGACTGAAAGGGAGACACACACAAGAAAGAGAACCACTCCTTAAATGCATCAGCAAGTTTATTTACAAATGAAGCTGAACAGAAAGCTCATTAGCTTCTGCAGAAAACTTCTGGGATACAAACCATGGTTATTTTTCATTAATGAAAATAAGCAGCTTTCTACTGAATTGCTTAACAACACTTCTGGTGAAGAAAACTGAGCTCCCCTCATCAAGCAAATAAAATGTTACATGAGCTAAAAATTTCTTTCAATCATATTACATAGGTGGAAAACAGGGATACCGAAAGCAAATTTAGGGATGGATTTAAATGAAAATTTTCATGTGGTTCCACATTAACTTAGTACACAATAAACAGAGCAAGTGCAATTACACATTTATATTAACTATTTCAAATAATGGTTAAGAACTTTAAAAAAACAATAAAATACCCTCTTCAAAACACCACAAAAGAGTCAAAACTAGATCATCATCATCAACCTCAAAATATTTTTAAGTTCTTGTTTTTTCCCTTGTGCTTTTAAGATGCTGACTTCAAAAAGTAAATACTGTACTTTTCCCCCCCACACAAAATTACCTTCTTATAAATAAACAAACAAAAATACAGGTTCTTCCAAGACTATGACGGTTCTATGCAATCTAATAAGGCCCAAAAAAAAAAAAAAAAAAAAAAAAAGTTATTCTTCTTAAAAAAGAGCAAAAAAGACATCCGACACATATTTATAGATCTACATCAGCAGCAAGCACCTCTTCTTCTATCTGCAACAGTGCTTTCGTATGGAGACTTACATCACATGGCGGTTGGCCGTCCAGCTGATCAGGCAAGGAGAGAAGAGAGAAAAGTGCTTAGATTCGGAAACGAGTGAATATGGCCTCGTGGGCTACATAGCAGTCATCACTCAGAGAGTGACACAGTGAGAGAGAGAGAGAGTAACCTGTCACTCAGTTTTAGAATAAAGCTAGCAAATCGCAGCCTCTGGGCTCTAGAATTCTTTAGTTATAAAAACAGAATAAAAATGAACTGCTGACATAGAAAGAAATTACACTCAACTCTCTATTATTTGCATTGAAGGAGAAAAAAAGGCATGGGCGATTTTATAATGATGATTCCAAAAAATCAATTATATTTGGCTTTGGAGCAAAGAGAGAAAAGCGCACACACATACACACACTCCCCAGCCATGCCCAGCCTTGCCATTCTCCAGCCTCAGCGTCAGTATCCAGGGAAAACTGAACAGCTGGGGAAAGAAGGCTCAGAAGCCACCAACAGATAAGAGAGAGTTGATGGGGCTTCAATCATTTCCAAAGCACTCTTCACATAAGGGGCCACATAAATACCTCAGAGTTCAAAAGCAAATGGTTTTGCTGATACCACTTGTGATACCCCTTCACAGTAAGGAAGAAACATGTTACCAGTATCAAGGTTCAAAATATTCACAGCAGTAATGGTTGTCTTGCTGTACTTATAAACAACACACAACCCAAATATGCTATTCTATATTTTATAACACACAAACAAATACTTAGACACAATGTAGCATTTGAAGTTTTTGGAAAATTCAATTTTGCCAAAAATTACATTGAAACACCATATAGTCAGAATTAAGAATTAAGGCTCTTAATCTGAAAATACTGTATGAAATGATATCTGATTAGACACTAACATAGAGTATAAGCTGACATTCTCTATTAATTTAAATGATCATCTGCAAAGCTGCTCATATTCTAAACCACATAACAAAGCTCATTGTTAAATAATAAAAACAAGCTGTTGAGGTGAGATCAACGCTCAGTCACTTTGTCTGTTTTGGTGTGAATGTTCCCTTGAGTCATTCAGGGCTTCTCCAGACCCTGCATAGACAGGGTCGGGACTATTGGGTACAAGTTCCTCTCCAGTTCCATGACCCACAACCCACCTTTGTATGGCTGGATCCTGAGCAGTGAGCCATCCACTATACATCCTCTTTGAAGGGGACAGACTAGGATCCCTAAAATCTAGAATCCTATGGCAGTGAACCTGAGGGGGACATGGCTACAGGCTCAGGGAAATGCATGGGAACCCGAGGTCTCCTTAAAAGACATGAAATTTTCTCTCTGATTTGCTCTCTTACATTTGAATCTGAGATAGCAGTCATTGCAGTACAATTGGTGGTTTCTGATTCTGACTTCGGCTCCTGAGGAAGAACCTCCGAGGTCACGCTCACAAGACACACACTGGGAGACAAAAAATAAAAATAAAAAAAGAAAGAAAAGAAAAAACAACTCATGTATAATTAGCTCAAGAAAGCTTGGGACACACCCAGAAAAAAAAAGTAACGGAAAAAAAAAAAGCAGGATGCAGCTTCTAAGCTCTTGGATACATTTCAACAAAGAAAAAGGTGGGGAAAAGGCCAAGAAATGATTAGTAGATTAAAATCAATCCTGCCAGATAGGACTTTAAAGGATTCATAAAGTCTATTTTAAGAGCCAAGATGACCATTTTAAATAGAGCCCCAAATAAAGTAGAAATAATTTGCTAATTGGCTTAAAGAGATTTAGTCTTCATGCCCCCAGGGGAATAGAGGGTAAGTCACCACATTAAAGAACTGGCCAAAGCAAATGCAGTTTGGGTGTTGGCACTCCAGTCTAGGGGAAAACACCTCGAGTATTCCCGCAGCACTAGCTTGGCAAGAGTTCCCACAGGGCTCCTCCCTTTAGGCTGGGGATTTCAGTTCCATGTGTTCAAACACTAATTATTTTGAGTCATTCTGTTCCGCCTAGGAAGAGTGCAAGCCAGCTATGGACATACTGCAACCAGCAATGGTCTGTGGGAATCCAGATCAACAACAGGGGACCTTCTTCTGGTCCAATGTAAGTCTAAGAATCAAATACATATGTCTCTAGAGACAGACAATGCAAAACCAAGCAGGTACAGCCTTAGTACTTTCTTATATACAAAAATCTATCAGATATAAGCAGGCTGTGCAATTTTTAAAATACTTGCAATGGTTTTCCTTATGTGTTCTCCCTATTTGAAAATAGGCTTTTAGACACTGAAAATTTCAGGTCCCTATGCCTTAGATAACATTGGTAAATTATATTTTAAGGATGCCTATGATACCATGTTAGACATTTATGCACTGTAAATTTTATTTATAGAATTCTCAGAGATTAGAGATAGGAAATGCATAGTGTTTCCTGATTCACTTCTTTACTAGATTCAGAATTTGAGAACTAAGTAATAGCAAGCAATTTGTGATTCCAACATAGCACAGACGGACAAATACAGCACCTAGCTTGTTAGTGGCACATCCACACCCAGCGGCTCAAAGAAGCCATGCGCTTTCCAAGCAAAGCTTTGCAGGTCTGCAGGCTGTTTATCTCAGTCTCACCTTAAAACAATGTAAATGATAACAAAGACCCAGGGACTCGATGATCATGGCAGCTCCTTTGCCCAGAATGTTATTACAGTAGGAGCACACTCGCTTCCCACTGACTGACCTAGACGCAGAACAAGAATGGAATGGAGGCTTTCACCTGCACAGCACGAGGTTCATATTTAAAATCACACTCTGGTATTCACATCAATAATAGCAATTTAATAAAGGCTGTATGTATCTATGGGAGAAAAACTTTAACCAGTCAACCAAAGCATGACTCACTGTAATGGTGAATGATCTGCATGACAGCCCTGGGACCTCTGACAAATACTCACCTATATGAACAGTTTCAGTGTAATTAGTCCACTCGGCACTCCGTAACACCATTCTCCTTAGATCACAGACCTACTTAGCAATACCTCCCCTCCTCTAATCCATTACATCTTCACGCCAGTTAAACCTGCCAAAGCACACAATTCTAATCATGTCATTCCACATCTCGGACTGAAAGACAGCCTCAACTTCCCTCAAAGGCACTGCAAGTCCTCAATGACCTGTCTTCGCAGTTTTACTTTTGACTCTTGCTTATTTGCCCAATTTTCTAATTAAACAAAGTGTCAGTGCTTTCCTGCCTGTGTCTCTGGTCTGTACAAATGGCTCTGCAGAGAATGAAATGAACACTGCCAGGCAGCTACCATTTACATTTGGAAAGGGTTTCTACTATACTTCTGGACGTAGTCTCATCTCTTGCAGTGCTAAAGTGACAGCCACTTCCTCCTTACCTTTGCATCCCCTGGGATTAGCACAGCACTTTAGTGGTGCTGAGCAGTGCATGGCTGCTGAGTGTCTAATGTTGAAGACCATTCAGATCTTCTCAGGGAAGGGAAACTCAAGGACCATCCCTCCGGCCTCTGTTCTCCTAGCATGTGGGGAGTAGAGCTCCCAGTAAGTACGTGGATCCTCTCTTCTGCACAAACTTCGCCTCTGCTAAAAAAACTGACCATAAATCCTTATCCTTTTTCTTTTACATCAAACCCTCTAAGACACACTTTGTAGATTCTGGCATAGGTAACATTACGTTGGATTGATTAAAAAAATGTTTTCTTATAAAAGTCTCTTCTTTAATAGTTTAAAAAACCCTAATATCAATGTATTTGTACCTTTAAAAATTGTTTCATTTGAGTTGGGTAGGTACAGTGGCTCACGCCTATAATCCAAGTGGCTTGGGAGGCTGAGGCAGGAGGATGGTGAGTTCAAAGCCAGTCTCAGCTACAGCGAGGTGCTAAACAACTCAGTGAGACCCTATCTCTAAATAAAATACAAAATAGGGTTGGGGATGTGGCTCAGTAGTCGAGTGCCCCTGAGTTCAATCCCCAGTACCCAACCCAAAAAAAAAAAATTTTTTTTTGTTTAATTTGTAAAAGAAATAAAAACAACATATGCCAGAACTCCCTTGGGATGACAACAGAAGCATTGTTGTATGTACTTACATGAAGCACAGGAGATCTGTGGAGAAACTATGCATATCTAAAAACACAAACCATGCTGACATCTGAGCTTCACTCCACAGCACAAGGCATGTGGCTAGTTGATACTATTAAACTCACACACTTCCCACCCCACGTGAAAACCACAGAACTCAGTTAATGTAGCCTGAATAAAATGATGACAAACCAGTAACAGCCAAGCAATGACTTTAGCAATCAAAAATCAAAAAAACAAAAGATCTAACCTACTGAATATATTTTTTAAACCCAGGTTGTTAAAGCTCCCCAGACTACGAAGCTTGATTATAATGTTTTCTCTTATACTCAGTTCCTATAAAATGAGTTTGTATTACAGAGTCATTAAAAGTCAAACATTTTACAATACTGCTTTTACTCATAAATAGGAAAAGCATGTGTGATCTAGTATATATTTTTAGGATTCCACATGGAGAACTATTCAGACATGTCTTACAACCGAGACACTGAACCCACACTCAGGCCAACAAGATCCTGGTAACTGCTAGACATATTCAGGGTCGCCACTGGTTTCTGAGACTTCTATAAATACTATTAGAGTCACACGGAAAGATAATAAGAAAGCCTTCTCAATGGCCTGAGATAAAGAACACTGACTGTGACATATTCAAAAGTGCTGTTCCTTTTCATTGAAAGCTTGTACAAGACTTAGGGAAAATTTTGATGAAAAATACCCCTGAGACTAAGAGGAAAGGAGAAACGAAGGGCCTCACCTGCTGCGGGGCTGGGTGCCTGGCTGTGGAGTGGAAGGGGAATGGCTGCGCGGGCTGGGGGTCTGTGTTGTGGCTCCGCCCATGGCGACCTTCCCAGGGCCAGCAGAAGGAGGCGGCACACTGGAGGATGGGTTCCGCATGTAGGCGCGGTTGGACGTGGACAACAGCTGAGGTGGCGGGCGACTGAAGTCTTGAACGGAGGAAGAAGCATAGATGCCTGCAGACTGACCGAGCCGAGGGGACTGTCTCCAAGAACCTGATCGCGGGGAGTCCAGGTTATCCAGAGACTCGCCTCTGAAACACGGAAAGGACTCATCAAAACAGCATGAGGCATCCAACTAGACACCTATTCAATGCACCATTACAACCATTAAAAGGTCCATTCTGTGTATTTCTAAGCAGGTATTTATCTATGTCCAGTTACATAGAAAATTACCTTGAACAGGTAAATTGCTCATCATTAGAGCCTGCATGAGGCTTCACATTTGAATCAACTTTCACTCTTTATTTTCATTCACTTGGTGCTTAGATTAAATAAGTACCAACCAAAGTGGAAAGAAAAGTATTTTTTAAGATAAAAGTTAATAGTAAGAAAGACAGTCACTCCTTAAATCTTTAAAAGTTTAGACATAAATTTTATAGTCTTTCAAATTCAATCCAAAACTATATTTTAAGCACTTAAATATGATAGGTTTTAGGGTAAGATGTTTTCACAACAGTATTAAACTCAGTCTCCACAATTCTATGCAAGATTTTTTAAATCTCATCAAAATTAACCCATCCCCAAGTAGAGCCAGTCAGGGGAGGCACTCAGGTTTCAAACCAGTCACCCTGATTTCAAAGTTAACTCAGACCAGTCTTCCATCAAGTGCTCAGTCATTCATCTCCCAAAGCTCTAAATTTCAACTGCTTAATGTCGGCATTACCAGAAGCATTCACCACCCACTTCCCTTAAATTGAATACACATTTAAAATAGGGTTTAGCTCACAAACTGACTTAAAGATACCTTCTGGAAAATCTCCTTTAAAGTTGTATACTCAAATTAATACTGATCAAGTAAAATCAACTCCACAAATTATGAGGTTTTTTTTTTTCTAACTGATCGTGTTGCTATTACTCTTAAATGTTCTCATATGACAAACTTAAAATATATGCTTAACTTTATTATAAAAATAATGTATCACATGAAGAAAAACTCATGAACACAGAACAGTATATGAGAAAGTTAAAGGGTCCCTTCCTTCATTTACCACACCTGCCCTAACCCTCAGAAGCAAGCTGTGCTAGCTATAGGTCCTTCATACCTTTCTCACATGTGCAAATATTTACATACACAATCAAATATTCAGAGGTACAAATGTGTTTATATACACACTCAATGTATTTATCTGTTTAACATTCTTAAATGGGATAATGTTACAACATAGTCTGCAATAACTCATTTTCCACCTAAAGTATATACTATAATAGAACTGTCTTCATGCCTATTCATGTGACAGAGGTACCTTTTTGGTTCCCACAGATCCATACCTTCTGGAATCCATTCTATTGTGTAGTCCTTGCCACTGACTCTGGGCTTCACCTGTGGCTAACGAGTATCATCAACCATGATATACATGAAGTGGAATAAGACTTACATACTAGGGAATGTCATTCTGCAAGTTTGCCTCTTTGAATCCAGGTGCCATGTCATGAGGAAGCCCAAGCGGTTATGTGGAGCGACACAGGTAAGAAGAGACATTTCTAACCACTAGCTCTGGCTAAGCTCTGCACGAGGGGCAACAAATTACAGCGCATTGCCAGGATATGTATAGCACATTTTCAAAGAGTCATTAAGAAAATGAAGAATATGTGACAGAGACCTCCACAGCCAGCAAAACTTAAATTATTTAATGTCTAGTCCTTTATTTTAAAAAATGGTATTCTATTTTATAAAAATTACCCACTCCTGCTCTAAATAACTAATGTTGCTCAAGTACCTCAGTCAACCCTATGCAAAGAATTTCCCAAGCAACCCGCAGATCTGAGAGAAAGAATAAGTTGTTATTTTAACCCACTAGATTTTGAAGTGCTATATCATGCAGCAATGCCTCTCTCTTCCTTTAATGGTTGTATAATATTCTGTCTTTTTGATGTACCTCCACCTATTGAACAACCTTTTTCACAGAGGACGTGGTGATTTTTTTGTCATCGCCAATGATGTGTTCATCCTTGGATAAATCTTTGCAGACTTATCCAAATATATCCAGAAGAATGTTAGAAACTTAATTGTTCACTTAGTACACATGTATAAAACTTTGCTTAATACACACTGAAAAACGATCAACCTGAATGAGAAGGATTCCTATGTGCTTATACAATTCTAAATACTTGGTTAAAGCAATCTTATAATTCTTTACAAATCTCATAAGTAAAAGAGATATATCATTGCTATTTTGGGAGTAGTGTAGATACACTGATTGTTTTTTTGTTTCTTTTTCTTATAAACTGCCTGCTCAAATCACTTACCTATTTTTTCATAGTCATTAGGGTTCATTTATTGATTTTAAAAAAGATATTTTTGTATGCTGAGAAAATTAGCTCTTTGTCTATAGGGTGTTATGAATAACTTTCCCCAATTTGTCAAATAAGGAAATACTGACTTAAAGTAGCTTAGGATTTGTTTACCAAGATGTATCTTTAAAATGTTCATCCACTCATCTCCAATTTATTCTGCATATTTACCTTTTTAAAGTCAGAAAAATTAGGTTTTTCACATTTTTTAAATCTCAAATCTAATCATTTTCTCATTATAAACACAGATTTCGATTTTTTTAATTGTTTGGCAGCCAAGAAAGCACTAAGTGCTTATTTAATTATCTGAATCCCACTTCAGAGGTCTAGAACCAGATTTTTAACCTATTAACCATGTGGTACTGTCCAACTATCTTCCCTGCTTGAGCCACAGAGAATTACTACCCTACCTCAAACCAGTTTTCCCAGATTAAATGAGAATGTTATAGGCAAAGTATCTGGCTCATGTTCGACACATGATAGAGCTCAGTGATTTTTTTCTACTTATGTTCTTCTCACCAAACCTCAGGTAAGCAGAAGAAATTACATCTCTTCCATCTAAACAAATCACCAGCACATCTAGAAATTAAGCATTTGCCTCACAACAAAGAAGCAGCAATTCCCAAACTGTCTCACACCTTCTCATGACCCCAGGCAAACAGATGGGTTCTTTATTTATGCTGGAACTACGCTGCCGGATCCAGCTGTTGTCATGGTGAAGGGATGTTCTCTTCCTCATTTCCTGGAGGATCTGTTGTCTTTCCAGCTCTGCTTCTGAGGGGACTGGATCCTTCTTGGAGCTCCTCTGTGAAAAGCCTGTACCCCCAATTCGGTCCAAGTATTTGTTGCTTCCTAAATTAAAAATACATTAAAAGCTTCAGGGTTTATACATAAGAAAGGACAGTGGATAAATCTCCAAAGACACTACAGCTTAACTTATGACATATGCTTACATTATCAACTTCCAATGAGGTGGCTGCATGAGCATAGAAAGCAACTGTCTCATTTCTAGAGATGCCAGTTCCCTACCCAAAGGCACAACACAGAACATACTAGGACACCCAGGGGCTGCCTACAGAAGGGAAAAGCCAGTATGGGATCACTGGATCACTGGCTGTGACAACTCTGCAAGGACATGGTATTTTCTTTAAAAAATACAAAAAACAAACAAAAAAAAACCTTACACTCCATTGGGGAGAGAGAGAGCACACAGAAGCACAAATTTCCAGCTGACATGACCTGAGTATTCATGGCATAAGTCACAGAATATGTCATGACCAAACTGCAGGGCTAAGAACATATTCGGTCTCTGAAACAGAAAAATAGCCCTGACATCCAAATGATAGTTACCATCCAAATGAATGTTCTCATGATTCTTTCTGCTCTAAGAAACTTGCAGAACTATAATTTGGATTATCACATTTATTAATGATGATTAGGTCACCCTTTATCCTGAGGGCTTTATCTCTTAGGTTTGCTGATTAATTTCTGATTTGGGTTAAACATCAAAATTGAAGTATATCCATCGAAGTATCATCTGTGCCTTAATACTGAAATTTTATCCTATGATTTATTTTCTTTTTCTAGATTTATGGCTATTGTCATTCTTTCAAAATTGTTTATGCCTTAGTTCCATCTTCCAATAAGCAATGAGCAGAACTACCAAAGGTTTCTTATATACTCCTAAGTTTAACATAGCTTACCACTTTGGTCAGATTGTAAATAAAACATTTTCTACTTTAAAAGAAACTTACTAGTATAACCAAGTTATTCCACTAAACAGTTAATAATTTCCACTAACTGCTATTCAGGAACTTGTACTTAGTATAAGGGAAGAAAACACACATAAATATACACATACACACAGATTAGATACAAACCAGAATCACAAGCAATATTACTTCAGAGTCACAGTTGCTGTTACTATTAGACCATGTATTTCACTCAGGAAAGCATACAGTGACTACGGTTAAAAGTATTTCAGAGAAAATCAATCTATAACTCTAATGATGGCTAGGGGCAAGTTCAGGGAGAAGATATAGGAAATACAAATAGGGAAAGACCCAAGACCAGAGGAACCACATCAAAAAGTATCTGACAAATTAGGAATTAAGAGATGATAATTTGGTTATAGTTAAGGGTTCCTAAAGGGGAAAAGAGCAGAAAAGACAGGAAAAGTATGCTAGGACCAGATATTAGAAGGTCCTACATAGTCAAGGGAAGCAATGATGATAGAACCCCTAATGGAAATTATAAATTCTACAAGCTCTAACCAGGGGCTACAAACTGGATGCTACTAGAACATTCTGACTCATTAGACATGTTGTTTTGCTCATGGAGGATTATTAAATTTTTAAAAATTCTTTATCAATGGTTGAAAAGACAACACATGGAAAACAATTTTTCCCCTCTTTAACAGGAGAAAAAGCTGGCAATAAGAGGCCTGTGTGCTCCCATGTCAGCAATAGGATGGAGCTGAGATGTGCCTGCCCACCTCAGTGACCATCCTGCGCCAGTAGCCTGCTCCTGCAAACCCTGCTTAAAATGATGCTTATTGCTTAGTGTGGGGAGCCATCCATATCTAGCAGAATCAGACTCGGCTGAGCCATGGGATACAGAGGGTCTGACTCCCAGGAACTAACAGCCATGGGAGACTGTTTCAGATCACCAGGAGTAAGTGGCCCTGTAGAAAGTGGCTCACTGTCTAAGGATATGCTAACTCCCTAAGCAAATGGCTTCCCTAACTCCACGCAATCCTGCTCCTCACAGAAGAAACCCCTCCTGGTCCAACCCCTTTACCTATACAACTATAAATAAAGGTGAAGGTGGGGTTCTCCATCTTGTTGTTGGAGGCCAGATCTGGTGTGGCCCAATTGGCCACACCCCCTTCCAATTCAAAAGATTATTGGCTCTTATGAGTTTATTGATTAGATAATTTTATTAGTAATTAATTGATTTATTGCTGGTACCATCATCCTCCAACAGAAACTCTTCCCCTCATCCATGCAAGAATTGGAAACCCCCTACAGCTTAGGAGACTTTTTTCTTAAATGTACTTTCAGTTATACAAATTCCTCAAAAAAAAAAAAAAAACTTTATACTAACTAGATCAGATTCCAAATTGTTTTTGTGAAGTCACTGAAATCATTATAATTTTGGATTTTCTTTTTACATTTTAGCATTTCAATATACAACTTTAAATTTGTATAACTTCAAATTGGTATGCAACTTTTTAATCTATTCTGCACATCTTTCTGTGCCATTTCTTCAGTTGCAAGATTAAATTTACTAAATAAAATTACATCAGCATCACTTTGCCAAAATCTCACATTATTTCATTAGCTATCTGAAAACCATTTTAATCTCCTAGTAGCTTTCTACTATAAATAAAGTCAAGATAAACACAAGACAGTTGTTATTATATGCAGACACTGAAAATAGTATTTTAATTATGTAATCTTAAAGAATTCTGAAATATCTTGCTCTTACAAATATTGATCATTGCATGTGATAGCACAAATAAACAATCATGCTGAAGAAGTTTGAAAAAAATCTCATTTACCACTTTTATTTGTGGAGTAATCATTCAGTTCAGTAGTAGATCTGGATTTATTCCTAAAACAAAGAACATAATATATCTCATTAAGAACATCTTTTTCATAGTTATAAAGAACACCAAAAAGATTACTTTTTAAAGGAACTGATTTATTTCCTATTGAGAACTATATTTATTTTTAAACCAAGGAATTTTTTATATTGTGCATACTAGCAGAAAATAGAAAAATGAGATGCTAGGAAGAGATGGACGAGTGATAATACTTCTTAAAACAACAATGAAAAACATAATTACTGAACAGATTTTGTCAACATTCATGCTGTTTCAGACCTCAGTCTTAATTAGGCTTACCAAGCATCTGCCATCAGATCACCCAAAGTCAGACTGTCTTGCCCCCACCACATTGCCCCAGCATCATGATGTCAACTTCTGAGGCATTAGACCACTGATAACTCTAGAACAGCAATTTGCCAAACACTGCCCTAACAGGTACAGGCACAGCAACTTCTTCTTCATAATCTTATTATTATTATTTTTTGGTATCAGAGATTGAATCCAGGGCTGTTTAACCACTGAGTCACATCCCCAACCCCTTTTAATATTTATTTGGAGACAGGGTCTTGCTAAATTGCTTAGGGCCTCTCTAAGTTGCTGAGACTGGCTTTGAACTTGTGATCCTCCTGCCTCAACCTCCTGAGCTGCTGGGACTACAGGCGTGCACCACCATGCCCAGTCTGCATACCAACTTCTGAAAATGCTTAACTTTAGGTCTATCAACCAAAACATACTAATTTCCTTCTCACTCTACTAAGTACACTGAGCTTCAAAAATAATAGTAATCATAATACAAAATAATGTAGAGTATTATACAATAACACTCTACAAATGAACATAAATATGTATATAACATCTTTATAAATGCAATGCAATTATTCAAATGAACATAAATATGTATATAACATCTTTATATATGCAATGCAATAATCTATAATACATAATAAAGTACAACTGATAGACACAATCTTAAAAAACTTCACTTATTTACAAAGAAAAACCAGTTAATACCAGATGTCTAGCCACAATTCATACCTGTAAGGCTTTATCTGCAATGTCTAGAGGATTTGATATTTTTCAGAATTCCTTAAGTTTCCTTTCCCTACATTTTAATTATCTTCATCAAGGTAACAAGCTATATAAATAAAGCTTTTTTTTAATATAGAAATTCATAGTTCTAAAAGAGAGATCAACATTTAATAACTTAAACTCTGATTCATTATGAACAAGGTCTTCTATCATTAGATTTTTTTTTTTAATAGTTATTGTTGGCCCATTCCTACCTAGTCATTCCTTTCCTTTCTCCTTTCCAATGACCCTTTTTCAGTCATTCAGATTGCCTATAAGTTTTTCCTTATATCTAAAACTAAAAACAAATTTCCTAAAGGAGGAATTTCAGCTCTTCAAATGTAAGCTATAGGTCCTACACTAGATACTTATTGGACTGACACTGTTCATAGGTCCTTAGTGATTTCAAAGTTGCAAAGCACTTTAAAAATTACTTTAAATGTTAAAACTTAATGCTTTAAGAAATTTTAAAACACATGTAACTTTTCATAAAGTTACCCCAAAAGTTATCTGAAATTTTATCTTCATTCCTCAAAACTAAGCAACTGGTTCCAACCAAACTAAAAGAAATGTCACAACTTTCATTGCATATGCCCTTATACAACCTATTTTTAGGTAATCTGGCACTATTACTCATAATCTTTTTTAAATGAAACCTATGGTATATTACTAAAAAAAAAAAAAAGACACAATTCTTCCCACATCCATTATCCTTTGCAAATGTGACTCCTTCCCTCTATGAACTCGAGCTGGCCTTATGACTTTACTTTAGACAATAATGTAGACCTCAAGATGCCTTGTAGGCTTCCTCTGTCTTTAAGTTTCTCTTCTCTGACCAACTGCCATGCACCTAAAACCCCACGGGCTAACTAGATGCTGAAAGACACATAACCCATTTGCTCCCATTGCCCCAGCTGCCAGCCAACCAGCCAATTCTCAAAAGCAAAGCTGGCTAGTCAGCTAGTAGCAGATGCATGAGTGTGCCCAGTCACGGAAAAGAAATGCCCAATTATCTCAGTCCAAAAACTGACCCACAAAATCATAGCTAAGTCAATAAGTTTAGAGGTAGTTATTACACAGCAAAAACTGATACAGAGATCAACCAGCAAGTTCTCTTTGTATTACACAAAAGACAACGGGTAAAATAGTTTTACAAAACATCTAAGCAAAACTGGGGCCATTTATCTGAAACAAGTCACTACTAAATAAAAAGAAATGCTATACACACCTGTCAGTAGGAAGAAAACCTGAAGATTCTTCCTCTCTCTTTGG
Source organism: Sciurus vulgaris (assembly GCF_902686455.1). Classification (NCBI taxonomy): domain Eukaryota; kingdom Metazoa; phylum Chordata; class Mammalia; order Rodentia; family Sciuridae; genus Sciurus; species Sciurus vulgaris. The sequence continues at coordinate 116,330,003 of NC_136464.1, forward strand.
TATATCATAGGAATCAACTGGCCTAAAAGATTGACAAAACAAACAAACTTATAATCAAATATAAATCAAAATATAAAACTCTAAGGCAAGGATACTAAAATAATGTTATTCTGATCCCTTTATGCAAATGGTCTGTGGGTTAAAAACTCAGATATAGTATTTCAATCAATCACTTTGAGCTTCACTTCCTTCTGCTGCTAACAGACATTGGTTACTCATATGTCACTCATTCCACAAGCAGATACTGGGTGCCCACCATGACCCAGTACTACTCTAGGGCTGGGCTACAGAAGTTAAACAAATTTTTTGGCCTCTTTTGCACTTATACTTTACTGGGGCAGGCAGGCCAACAGAAAGACAAAGTCATAATATAAAGCAGGATAAGGGCATACAGACAAGAAGGGAAGAGTCACATATTTTAAATGAAGGATTCTGGAAAGTCTAAGAAGGTCACATTTGAGCAGAGCTTTGAATAAAATGACTAAGCCACACAAATAGGTGAGGAAAGACATTTTCAGGAAGAGAAACAGAAAATATAAAAGTCCAGATGCGGAGTATGTTGGATATTTTCAAAGAAGAAAATGAAGGCCAGTGTGGTTGCAGCAGACAAGTGTGGGCAAGAGTAGTAAGCACTAAGTGGTAGGCCAAGGGGCCAAGGCATGGCTCAGATAAGCCTTCCACACCATGGTGAGGACTGGACAGTGTTCTAAGGGGCAGGAAGTCATCTGGAGAGTTGAGCAGGGAATTTTGGTGACGTGACTGGATTTGTGATTTAAAGGCTCTGCTGTGCTTCTTGCATTCACTGTGCAAAGCAAGGATGGTAGGAGCAGAAGACCAACGAGGTCTCTTGAAGCAGAAGACCAATGAAGCCAATCCTATTTAAACTCCCGTGCACCCGTCAGTGGTGGGGACAGACCTCCTATACTGGTATATTTTGACTGAAGTTTCCTTCTCTATCTCTGCCTGGCGCTTCTGCTCTTCTGCACGGTGCTTCTGTGCCTCAGCTTCAGCCTCCCGCAGCTTCTTCTCCTGTTCTTCCTGAGCCTGCTGCTCCTTCAGTTTCCGCTCTCTCTCAAGAATGAGTTGTTCCTGCAGCTTCTGTCTTTGGTCCTCATGAACAACATCCTCTTCCTGCTGTCCCCTCTCTTCCTCTCCTGCTCGGGTTCCTTCCCTGTCAGAAGACTTGGACCCTTCACTCCAGGTGGCCTCCCAAGTGGCAATGGTGGGCTCCCGTGTGGTCAGGGAAATGCTGTTTGAGTTTAGGACCATCAGTTCCTATGTGACCAGTAGAAAAAAGAAATCCATCTCAATCTGTATATCGATAATTTCACATATATAGAAACTAAGTTTAGATATTAATTGTAGTTACTAAAAATTTCATTGCTTTTTTGTCCTCTTGGTGGTGCTAAAATTGAATCCAGGACTTCACACATGCTTGCAACCACTGTACCACTGCGCTACATCCCCAGCCATTTTATTTGATTTTGTTGTAAGATTGAGTCTTGCTAAGTTGACCAGACTGGCTTCAAACTTTCAATTCTTCTGCCTCAGTCTCCTGAGTAGCTAGGATTATAGGTATGCACCACCACACAGAGCTTAAAAAGGTCACATTAGTGACTGAGGTATAAGTTAGAGGGAGAAGCACTGAAGTTCTATTAATATAATTATTCAATATCCTAATAGAAAAACTAAGAGAAAGATTGAAAAACCAAGGCAAAATTCTAAACTGGAGCTCATTATATTTTTCAAAAAGCTAGAGAGGTAAACATGTGGCCAAACTCAGAGGGAAATGAGGAGTCCCTTGCTTCTTGGCTAGTTTTACCAACCAGTAAAGAGAAGGAAGTAAGAGGCCTATTTCAATGCTACCTCATCCAAGTACTTGGAATTCTCTCTCTCGGCCTCCTGCTTAGCCCTTTGCCACTCTTCCCTCAGTTTCTCTTGCTCACGTTGGTATTTTTCCTGTGAGAAAACACAGCATATTAGTCAATATTAATAACTTTTTATTTTAAGAATATTTCATTAACACTTTTGCTCTCCCAAACCTCAACCTTTAAAGACATGATTTTATTTTCACTCAACCAACCAGATTTTAGTCCCTAAAATAGCAGAGAATTGTATGGAACTAAAATGCAGATGTTAGAAAAGGGTCCACACACCAAACTAGATCTATATCTAACCTTTACCACAGACATAATTCATCAAAGCCTCCAGCTAACTGTGAGAGAAATTAATTAACTCTATACTGGACCTAGTCAATCACTGAGAACTAAGTCTTCACACAGACTATTCACCTCTCCTGAGTGCACCCCCTCATGTACTCTGAAGTACATGTAAGAGCTAATAAAAATGATTTTTAAAAAATAACTGGAAATCTTCAAACTGGAAATTTAATTGTTTAATGCAAAATGTGCTACCTACAAAAAAATATTAGCGATGAAATTGTTGATCTTATTTTTAAAAATTTTCTTCTCAATACTAGTTGTCATGGACCAAGAGAAGCCATGAAAGCTAAACCTAATTTCTATTCACCCACACCATCCCACACTACCTGAAGTAGACGGTCCTGCTCCTTCTGCCACCTCTCCTGCCGCTTTCGCTCCTCCTCTTGATCCCATGCCCAGCGACTGGGAGCACTGAGGGTTGGAACTGGAAGCTAACCAGTTATCAGAGAACGACAATGGAACTTCATTAAGTCATCTATTGAACCACTTTTGCATATATCAATTATTCATCTTACACTCTGCTTGTACTGTACCAAAGAAGAGATGGCTTAATGTTTCAAAGTAACTCTTCTCAACTTGGAGGATTACTTACTACCTGATACACTCTAATGTAAGCAATGATACTGCATACAAGTTTGTTCCCACAAGCTCACCTTACTTATTTCCCAACTACAAATGAATACTACTTACATCAGGAACCACAGAGTCAGAGCTTCCTGTGTTGCAGCATGTGGACAAGAAGGGAAAAAAAAAATACAATATAAGTCTTTTCATTTCTATGAAACAATTCCTTTCAGAAAGTTATATCCCTAACCATCTCTATGTCAGTACACTAAGTAACACAAACTTTTTAAAAACAACTGTCAATACGTGCTTTTTGCCCTTTAGTTCCATCTGTTAACTGTTCTAATTCAAAGCCAATAACAAGAAGATAGACCAGGGGTGCCAAAGGCACACACTAGCTCCAGGTACCAGAGCTGAATCAATGGGCATCCTGAAAGCATTTTAGGGTTCTTTTATTATTAAATTGGACAGGATCTTACACTTTGGCCTAACAGGAAAAAAAGAACCTCAAATGTTACAACATCTAACAAATCCAGTTATTTACTTGTAACTGTGTAATTATAATGTGACAGATACAAGTCATTTTTTTTTTTTTTTCAGAACCATGCCACTATAACAAGTGCCTTTACAATCATTTGCAAAACAAGTAGCCAAGTTTCATGTGTGAACTTCAAGGCACAATCTTATTATTTTTATCCTTAGGAGCCTACATAAGTATGTGTCTGTACAAAGTACAATGATTATAAAAAAGTAAAATTTCAGAAAATTTACTAGCATCACTATTTATAAATTTTCCTGAAACCCTAGTTGTCGAAGTATTCCCTTAAATAATTTTTTAAAGAAAGTTGCTTTGAGACAGAAGAATTGTCTTCCCAGAATAGTTTATTAAAGAAAATAAAAATTAGAGAATGAAAATAAATTATTTTATTTTGACCAATTAGAGCTAGGAGTATAATATTATTTGACTTAAATAACTATATAAAAACAATAGTTTAAAAGATGAATCAAAAACACTAAGGATATTGACACAAATAGACATGCATAGCTGGCAAGCTATCTCTGGTTAAAAAGAGACCTTAACCCACCAAAGGAAGAACAGCAGGTGATTAACACAATATACACAAGCCCAGTATCATGTTATAAGGCAGGTTTGTGTTTCACTAATCTTAAAAGAGACAATAACATTTTAGACAGCAACAGCACAATCGCCTTCAGCTGCTGCATCTTGAATGTTGAATATTACTTTTAAGTTCTTCATAGCAAAAAACAGAGCTCAAATTGCATTCATGAGACAGAGCATCCGACAAACGTGAAAGGGAGGAAATGCCACATGCATCACGCATTGTGAAGCAGCCCCGCCCAACTACACCAACATCAAGAAGCCCAAAATGCACCTGTCCTCAGATGCAACTGAAATTCATTTACTTTGAGGTCCACAGAGCAGTCACATCAACATTCCAAAGCTACCATCCCACCGCAGCAAATAATTCTGTTCTTTATTTAGGGCATTTTCCACAACCAAAATCAGGTCAGTTTTTAAAAGTTGGCCAATTGTATGTTGGTGTAGTCTAATATTATGCAATTTGTAGGAAGCAGTAAGGTTTAAATGAAACTCCTCATTTCTTACTGTTACCACCCAGTGGAAAAACGTGTGTGTTTAACAGCATCTCAATTTTTTTCTTTTTTAATAAGTTAAAAGAGAAAAAACCTTTAGAGCTATACAAAGGACACACAAAGACCCATTACCACAGAGGTAGACCCATGAACTGTAAGAAAAGCCTGATGAGCCTAGGAAAAGAATGGAAATGGGTTATGTTGCTGGGTCATAATGACAGCCAAATTCAAGAGGCTCAAAGCCCAGAACCACAGACCATGAGGAAGAATGGAGAGTGAGAACAAGTCCGTGAAAGGGAATGTACTGTTAGCTTTGTGGTTTACCTTGTTCAAAAAATTGTGATCGTCTTTTTAAGTTTTTCAAAGAAATGGGTTCGGATGCTAGTTGGAAAATAAAAAATAATAATAAATACCATATCATTCATTTTAATTTCTCACCACTGGTAAATTAAATGATACCTGACACACCTTTCAAATCTATGGCAATTTTCTTTTTTTAATAACCAAACTAATACCAAAGAAAACATGAATTATTTCAGGGGCTACGGATACACATACTTAGCACTCTATATTACATTTATATTAGTAAAAGGAACGAATATTTTCATTAATAAATTTTAGTAGACAACATCATACTTTCACAGCTGCAAAAGTCATACAGTCCATGCTAGGTCACAAAGCTTTAGGGAAATGGAAATTAACACATTTTGCTTAGGTTAATTAATCAAGCATTTTCTGTATCAAAGAATCTTCATAATCTTCATGTTATTAGAAGAACTAAAAATGACTGGGGAGGAGGAGCAAAATGAAATAAATAATACCTAAAGAAAGATCAAATGAAAATAAATACTAAAATTAAGATAGTTTGAACTAGAATATTTTGCCCTAGTTTTCAAGATCTTGTAGCTACTAACCTAAATAGACAAAATGAAGTTCAGTAAAAAAATAATAATAATTGGAAAACAGTGACATCCCACAGATCTGTGACAAAATTATGGCATAAAATATACTGTGATTAATAATTGATAGTGGTTGCTGTTCATTTTTCTAAACAAAACCTTCAAATGGCAGGACCTGTGTGTAGACCTATTGTCATTAGAGCATTAGATATCTTTACTGGTTGGCTCTGCCTGGGTCACTGGCAGAAGAGGACCAAGATGTCTTAGATTTAGTATCAGGAAGAAAAATAAGCAATGCTTGTTTTAAAAACTCCTTTAATTAAAAAAATGAAATTTAAAAAATTTAAATATATTGGGACTGGGGTTGTGGCTCTGTGGTAGTGTGCTCGCCTAGCACATGTGAGGCCCTGGATTTGATCCTCAGCACCACATGAAAATTAAATAAAGGTATTGTGTCCACCTACAACTAAAAAAATATGTATATTTATGTATATTTTAAAAATTATAATCTTTTCTATTGGAAATGAAATACAAAGAGATATAATCAATGAGGGAAAGGAAATTTATAAATTTGGGTTGGATTTCCACAGTATATAATAAACTGGCGAAGTTAACAAACACTATGCAAACCCATTCCATTCTTGGCAGCCTCATTTCATGGTAAATGAAGCTTCATTTTCTTTGGGTCTCTTTCCCTGGCCATGTTGAACAGAGAGATTTTTGCTGTTCATTTTGTATGCCTAAAGAATGGCACATGGTACGCAATAGCTAAATTATTTGTGTCTGGGCAGAAGAAGAAAGAGAATGATAACTCCAAATTTCCATAGATATTGTGCCTTCTTTCTATAACAAACAAGTGAGACCACCAACAATTGTTGCTACCATTGGCATTTCTCTGTTAAGATTAGCTGCCTCCATGTTTGTCTCTTTCACAACAACAGAGGGCAAAAGGAAATTTCATTCATTGGTTTGTATTTAATGAAGATTTCCTTTGCCAGCATGCCACAGCCAGAAAGCTGCTGGCCTCAGGAAAACCTGTTCTTATTTGGCTTAGGCATACAGGCACCCAGAACATGCTGCCAAAGTTTTGTTTGCAGTTCCTGAACTATTTAACGCTGGAATTGAACGCCCTTCCACCTGTTTGCAATTGGATCTGTGTGCTAACCTTTTAGTTTCAACTTTCAGTGGATCAGTTTTTCTCTCACTCACAGAAATTAATCTATAATAGCAGAATCTGGGAGCTTTTTCTACATTACAAATGTAAATTATAATGGTGATATTTACCTTTTGATTCAAAAGTGTTGGTTTCATCATGAATTCCATTGATTTCTTTGGATTCAGTGTACTAGAAAGGATGAACATGCTAATTAATATTCTATTCAATTGAACTTTGAGCTTAAATAATACATTTCTCATCAGTGAAAGTAACTTTTAACAAGATTGGTTTTAAGAACATTGATCCATTCCCCAAAGCTCTTTACATGTAGTAGAAACTTAAATTTTTTTCATTATTCACCACTACTTGTGGATTAATGACTAGCTTCAGGCAAGGATGACCTTAAGTTTAATCAGACAGTAACATGCTAAGAAATATGATGGGCAAAATAGTCTTTAGTCCATTTGGCTTATCTTTATGAGTAAGTGAAATAGTCATATGGGATTCACGAACATTTAAATTGTTGCTTCAAAATGCAGCAAGATTTCTATTAAATAAAAGTTATAGTTACAAATTTAAATTATTAATTTAAATGAACAATTCATACTATAAATAGAAATACTGTTTTCAAAACCTATATAAAAAAGTATTATTTGACACCTAGAAAAAAAATTCTACATTATAATTTTAGACTCAATTAATGGAACTGATTATATCTTAATCATACCGGTAATTCTACCTATCAAATACACCCACACAAAAACTAAAAATGCTTGATGAGGTTTTATATTGCATACAAGGACTACATTCTCTTTGCCAGTAAAGACTAAAGAATATATAGAGAAGTTACAGTGTATAATTTTACATAATTGCTACTTCACATTCATGAAGATCTGAGAGATGGTTTAATGATAAAAGATTCGTGAGAAATACCTGCAAAACAACATTATGGAATCTTTTGATTTTACCATTGCATAAGTAACTAATAATACCCATTAATAAGTAAGGCCTTATGGTTTTCAAAAATACATTTTACTGGTTTACTATATACTACCTTATTCAATTATTTGTGTTTTAAATGTGGTATTTAAAATTGTTTAAAGAAAATAAATTTTCTTCTACAGATGTAATTCATATCATGGCTTTGTCTCTGTAAAAACTCCTACTTCTCAAAATACTTACAGGACTCTGAAGGCTTTCGGAGAAATCAGTTGTTACTGACAGATCTGAAGACTTATCTGAGTTGTAAATTCCAGAAGTTGTATCAGTCCATTTTGTTTCAGGTGAACCTATAATTTTGGTAGCCATACTGGTGAGATTGAGGGTTTTATGCCGTGTAAATGGCAGGGAATGCTGGTCTTTGCCCCAGTCTGATTGGCACATGAAGATCAAGTAATGAGTACACATAAATGGTGAAGTGGAAAGAATAAAGTTACTGAATGCACATATACAAAACACACATATATAAGACAGACAGACAAATCAGGTTGAGTGCAAAAGAAGTACCTTCCCAAACACAAAGGTTAAATCATGTTAGTTGTGAAAAGATGAGCAAATTTACTGAATCTCTCTATAAGCCAAGAATAAATGTGATATTTTGATATAATAAATTGATAGGTCTGGAGAGATTTGTTGCCCTTTCACATCTATCTCAACTGGTAACTCAGAAATACAATAATAGAAATTTTATACTGAAAATTCTTTGAGAATAAATAATAGGAATGTGACCAATCGTGCTCTTATACCAGTGCAGTTATGCTACTGCAGAGAAAGTTAAAGCACGGTATTCTTCATACTCAACATCCTTACAAATGACTCTGAATGCAGTTACATTTGCATTGAATTGATGTTTGCATTCACTCAGATCAGGACATAACTAGTCATATAATGTAGAATTCAGTAAGCTTGCTAGTGAAGAGTTTTCAGACAGCATATTCAAGATTTGTTCCAACATAAAGACAAGACACTTATAAGCAACAAGTAAATGAAAAAATACAAAGTTATTAAAGCAAATTGTTACAACCACTTGCCAAAGACCAGCTTCCCAACTTAGAAAGCCAGACATGGTAAAACTCACTCACCAGACTTCCCATGGCGCCTGACATCCATCACTAGGTTTCCAGTTTCCCGAGCATGAGCCATAGTTTCCTCCCACTCCTTTGTATCCTTATATGTAAACTTGGTGTTGTTAACAGCAATAATCTCATCATCTACCTGTAGCTGAGAAAATTCTGCTGGGCTACCTAAAATTAATTTAAAGTAAATTAAACAATCGATTTTCTTAAAATCCTATATGTTCTACTAGTCACTGCTTCTTTAAATTAAGGAAAAATAACTTCTTAATCTCAACTAACTATTTCTCATTGTTTTCAGATGGAGAAGAGTCACTACATTTTTTTAAAAATATCAAATATTTGAGTATTTACAACAAACAAAGCACAAAGGCATTTTTTAATTCTAATAGTATGCATCTGCATTGACATTGCAGGAAAAATGATAAGCTTACTATCAAAAAAAATTAACTAACCTCCAAAGGATAAGAAAATTTTAATTATTTTTAAGTTAAAAATGTGATATGTGGGCTAGGGCTGTAGCTCAGTGACAGAGTGCTTGCCTAGCATGTGTGAAGCACTGGGTACTATCCTTACCACTGCATAAATATAAACAAATAAAATAAAGGCATTCTGTCCATACACAACTACAAAAAATTTTTTTTAATGTGATATGTACTATATTTTGAGTTTGCATATCAGATAATCTCTGGAAGGGAGCAGAAGGAAACAAAGTCACTTAATATTATATAACATTAATGCCATAATGAAAATACCATTATCTAATTTAAGCAATCAAAAGAAAAAAACAATGTTGACACACACTTTTACATAGTGTAGCTAAAAGATGTAAACAAGGGTCTCCTCTTAAACACAACAGTTCTCATTTTAATTTTAGGCCTGTATATTAATTGGCAGTTTCTGAATTTAACTTGCTAAACCCTGGGTAGATGAGGTAATCCCTTTACAAAAGTCTCAAGACCTTTGCCTCCTCTGTAAACAATAGATATATTAGGATGCTCAAGAAATACCACATTGGGCTGGGAAAGTAGGTCAGTAGTAGAGGGCTGCCAAGCAGGTGCCAGGTCCTGGGTTCAATCTCCAGTACCACAAAAAAAAAAAAAAAAAAAAACAGCTAATAATGGAAATTTCAATCAAAATCTGTGCTATTTGTTACTATTTCAAAAAATTAAGCTTAAAATTGAAAAAGTCTTCTTCAAAACTAAAATTAATTAGGCAAGGGGAATAAACAGTATGTAAATTTGCAACCCCAAATAACAGTCTCAGGGAAGACAGTGCATCTTCTTTATTTACTAATGCATTTTCACATTAGTAAAATAAATTAGTAAATGTATTTTTCCTCTTATATTAAACAAACTAATTTCTACATTTTTCCCCCCATAGGATAAAATAACAAAGAAGATAGTTCAGTAGAATTAAATCTGATTTACCTTCTTCAACTGATGCCACAAAGATCCTGGAAAAATCCCATTTTATTGTAAACCCAAAGTCAAGGCTGTTCCCAGGCATCTGGTTTATGCTGATTCTCATATCACTGAACTGATCCTGAAAACAAAACATGAAACGCTGGTATCAGGTGTCACTGGCACCCACACAGAGGAAAGTCTATCCATGCAAGATGGGAAGCTGCACACAGGCACACTTGAATTATTTCATCATAAACCAGAAGCTTCATCCTTTCTTCCGTGGCATTTGTAAAACCTTTATTTATATAAGTATCACCAAATTTATTGCCTTTTCTGCTAAAATAAGGGGAAAAAAATCTATCAAGAATAAATATTTTCCTTCATATCATACTATAATTCACTTAGCCATTGATAAATCATAGGATTTTTGCCTACCATACAATCAAATCTAATTTACAAACCACTTATTTGCTGTCTAGGAATGAAGTATAGTAATTTATATTATTCATTTATTTATTTAGGTACTGGGGATTGAACCCAGAGCACTTTACCACAGAACCCTATTTTATTCTGAGACAGGGTCTTTCTCAATTGCTGAGGCTGGCCTTCAACCTTTGCTCCTACAGCCTGAGCCTCCTGAGTTAACTAATGGTACAGACATGTACCATTGCGCTTGGCTAAATCATTTATGTAAAAAATAACAACATATTTAAAAATAAAACAAAAACCCACGTCCAATAATGACCATATTTAGCTGCATAATTTAAAGTGGTTTACAGACACATAATTCAGCTACCGGTGGTATCCATCCAGGACTGCTACCATCCCCCTTCACAGGGATCTCAAATTTGACAAGGCATTTTTGCTTCTTCAACTGCCACACAAGGACATGGTGGTAAAAACATAGCTGCTACACATGCTGCAAAATGCATAATGCTATCAACCATGAGAACCTACTCTCTAAGATGCCAAGAGGATCACTATGAGACATCCTGAGTGACAGACCATGACTTCACAGAAGTAACATCGTCCTATAAATGTCCAAGAATAGCCTCTTCAGCAAAAGGTAGAATTCTATTTCCACCTCTATCATTTCATATTTACTGCACAAAAACGAATCCTAACTTCCTACTTTTGCCAGGACTTTATCATTTTCTAAACCAAATTTTAGTTTTATAGTAAACTCAGTAAATTGTGAAAACTTCACCATTTATCACTTACATATTTTACTTTGTAAAAAAGATATAGATTTTAATATAATGAGCTTACCAGAATAGTCCTTTAGTTTTGCACTTTATAAGAAACTTATTTTAAAAAGTTCTTCCTAAAGCTATTTGACTTGAGAAGATGACCTACTCATTCTTTATTTTAATTTGGCAGTTAAATCCAAACCCAGGGCCCAGGGGGCAGGTAATAAAAAATCTTGCCTAAGTTTCTCCATGCATAAAACAAGTTTAAAATTCAACTGACCACATTCTGAGAAAAATAGGAACCTAAGAATCAGAAGAAACACAAAGGTCAGGCATAGTGGTGCACACCTGTAATCTCAGTGACCTGGGAAACTGAGGCAGGAGGATCACAAGTTCAAGGTCAGCCTCAGCAACTTAGCAAGTCCTTGTTTCAAATTAAAAAAGGGCTGGGGAGGTAGCTTAGCAGTAAAGTGTCCTTGGGTTCAATACCCAGTACCAACAAGAAAAAAAAAAAAAAAAAAAAAAAAACAGGAGGAAGCAGAGAAGAAAAACATAAAAGGCACGAAATAAAGGATCGACGACTTGCTATGCCATATGGACACATAAACTTGCCACAACACTATTCATGTGTTCTACACTTGTGCATCTATTCTGTAAAAGACACAGTACTTAGAACTTGGGAAAATAAAGATGAGTTAGGCACAATTCTTGTTCTCAAGAAATAATTACTAACAATTCAAGAATGAGTACAGGACTTTTTTTTAGCAAGAAAAAACGTGTTGCAAATAATATAGAAAAGTTTTCAACAGAAAGTCCTTTGCAAAGGCAGTTTAAATAGGGGTGTCCAGATATGGTCATAACATTCATTAATAATCAGTTTGATGAATACCAATCTAAATATAATAAAACTTTTCTAAGAATAGAAAAAATTACTTGTTAGTTCTACTCCTAAACCAAAACCATCATATATTTAAATTAGAGTGACTAAATGAAACTAAGTGGTCATCTTCACCATAATTATTTTTAAAAAATCTGAGTAAAATGTAGAATCTATTGCTATGTAAGGACACAGAGATAAAAGATGGGTTAGATATTCAAAACACTAACTGAGGTTTTTTAGCCTGAAGAATAAAAAAGCAGAATGGAGTTTAAACAAATAGTCTCAAACTACATACTGTGGGAGACAGTAAGTGTGAACATTAGCCTCTTCTACCAAATATAGACCAAAGAAGAATGAGTCTGAGCCACAGAGGGAAGAGATTCACAATTACATTAGCTCAGAAGAACCACCCCACAAAAAGCTGTTATTATGGAAATGGATAAATATCTGTTTGAACATGTTAAAACCACCTCTCTCAAACTGTGAACAGGGGAGATAGCCTCTCTGTAGTTAGTCTGGTAGGCTGTTGTGTTGATTCTTGGGATAATACACAAGAAAGAGCGGACCATGTGGGCAATAACAGGTGTACTCCTATCAATTATCAGGTGATCTCAGGTATGTCACTGAGCCTGGTAGAGCCTTCTCTCTGACACTATGACATTAGTTTTCAAGATTTTTTATATCCAAAACACTACTTACAAATTAAAATCTTATTCAGACTACTTCCCCCCAAAACCACATATAGAAAAGATTATAATTACGGTTTGAGGACAAGACTTGCAAAGTCCCATTTATGTGGCCTCTCCTTTGTGATCCTCCCTGAGGCACCTCTGCACATGGCTTCTTGTATTAGATTATCTCTGAAATGCCTTGCATGTGAACATAGCTATAATTATGTTCAAACATAAAATGATTCAACATGATTCCAGGTAGGATTTCGACTTCCTTATTTTTCTCTACAAAATATATGGCAGGTGAGCATTTTACAAAGGAGCTCAGCATTACAAGATGATAATGGGGAAATTACCTTTTTAATGGATGGAACAAGATTATAAATTATCACGGAAACCTAGATTCCTGAGGACTGATACAAGCATTATCAAGTGGTTTCAGCTACCCATGCCAGAAAAGAGAAGCTGAGATGTTCTCTATCAACATCTCAGCATCTAAGATAAAAGCAATTTCCCTCAAATGAGGTACAGTTTAAACAGAAGTATATACTAAAAACTGAGACTAGCCCACTGTCAGCCTGATGAAGCGTAATACTCTAAATTTTTAAAGGAAAACAAAAATGATCTGCAACACAAGAGTAAGATTTATTTTTCTGAGATCTGCTGAATTAAGATTCTCATGTGACCACAGAAGGGAATTAATAAAGGACAGAGTCAATCTTATGTACTATTAAGTAAAAGACTATTCTCTGACTTTTTCAATTAGACAAATTTGTTGACTTAAAGGAAGCCTATTTATTTGAGAAAATTAACACTAAAAATAGATTTGGATTGTAAAGTCAGGAATAAAAGAGGAAACACAATCTTTGAATTGGTGTCCACATGGTTCTTTAGTGCTTTTTAGGGACTTAGTGGGATGCAACATTGCTACAATTTGGATCTGGAATGTTCCTCCAAAGGCTCATGAATTAAAGATTTGGTCATTAGCCTACGGTGTTTTGGGGAAGTGGCAGAACTTTTAGGAGGTGGGGCCTAGCTAGAGGAAGCTAGATTATTAGGGGCATGCCCTTGGGCTATTGGAACCCAGCTCCTCCCCTCTTTTTCTTGATTTCTCAGCTATTATAAAGTAAGCAACTTTGCTCCACCATATACATCCCCCCCATGATATTCTGTCTTACCGCAGGCCCAAAGTGACATGGCCAATGACTGTGGACTAAAATCTCTGAAAACATGAGCCAAAATAAACCTTTGCTCCTTTTAAATTACCTCAGGTATGTGTCACAATGACAGAAAGTTGACATAAACATGAGGTAAGCAACCATCAAATCATGGCCCAGAGCTACTTTCCCTCACCAAAGAGACATGGGAATCTTTTCCTCCATCCTCCACACCATTCTTCCAAAGAGGCAGGTGGTGTTTCCACCCATACCAATTTACACAACACCTTCCCAGTTTATCCTCCTGCCAAATCCCTCTTCAATCTTCATCCACTTCACCTCAGGCTTCACTACCAGGCACCACCAACGATTCCCACCTTTGAGAAAGAGTCTTCTAAGTTGCCCACTATCCCAGTTTCTCTTGTTCTCCCACCCCATCTCTATGGCCACTTCTCAGTTTCCATAGGCAGCTCCTCTTCTTTCTCTCCTTTCATTTTGCTCTTGTTCCCCAGTTGCCCTCCAACTGTTTTCACTACATGTTTTCCTGAGAAACTGCATTAACTGCCATGAATCCAACCATGGTTTAAGTCCGATGTTTTTAAAATTAAATTCATTATCTTCCTCCCCAAACCTGCTCTTCCATCTCTGGTTTGTCACATTTTGGGGTGACTGCACCACTATCTAACTAGTCGCCCGAGTTAAAAAACACTAGATTCTTCCTAGATCCTGTTCTTCTTCCTTCCCCTGACACTCCCCAAACTCCAGACAATAATCCACACCCCTACTCTCCATCACACACACAATTTAATAAAGTAATAGCAAGTTCACAACCCAAAAGACCATCTGAATCACTCCATCCTTCTCATCCTCCCTCAGGCTACCATCTTAGTTCAGACCTAACTTCCCCCATCTCCTGTGGTCATCTCCTGACTTTCTACCTGTCTCCAGCACTTCTTTTTGTCCACTTTCCCCACAGCTGCCAGAACTTCAGTTATAGAACATGTTGATGATTCTATCACACCCCAATTTAAAACTGCTGGTAGCTCCCACTGCCCACTTGATAGATTGTAAATTCTGTACTTCCAATACAGACTTGGTTCTGGTTGAATTTTCAACAAATATATACCACCTTTCTTCAAAACGATTTTATCTTTATGGATCAGAAGATATCTCAGTTCCTACTGGCTCTAAAATTCTAAAAAACTTCCAAAGTTAAAATAAGTCAGCAGTTGGTGTTTTAACAATATAAAAGGCACTCCTCAAAGCATTTAATACTTAAAAAAATAGCGTCAGAGAAATTACATATGTGGCCTAAGCATTTCACCAGCCTGAGGCAAGTTACATAACTTTCAAATCTCAAGTACTTCACTGGTAAAACTAGGGATAATACCACCTACTTTGAAGGTTATTGAGGGGATTAAATAAAACATTTAAAAGGTACCAAGGCATATGGTTGATGCCTAGTAATTATTTTCTTTTTTCCATAGAAACAATATTAAACATGATGTACACATCATGTACATGGCTAAATAGTTTCCAGACTAAAAGAAAATTAAACAAAGAAAACCCTATTTAACTCTTGCATACTTTGCTCTAAAGCCTGGCAGACTCAGGCCGTGTTCAACAACTATTTACAGCTGCAGGCACTCTGCTAACAGGGAGAAAGATTTGCTTTCTACCCTGCAGAGCAGGGTCTCATGAAATGACGAGACAAGTAAAATGCAGGGTAAGAAGCCAGGATAAGAAAAGTTCTGTCTACTTAAAACAGGCACTTAGAGGCTTGGGATCAGGAAAGAGATATATACAAAGCTTCCTTCCTTCCATACCTACCATTCTACTTTAAGGTACTGTTTTAAAAAGTCTGGGGCAAAGTTTTGGAAAGTGGTTTTGTGTGAGATTTAAGATAAGAGAACTCTGAAAGGATAGAAAATAAAATGGAAACCTGTAAGCAAGACCAATTTTAGGGAAAATCATGAAAGCCATGTCTGGGAGGCAGCTGGAGAAGAAGGAAGGACTCAGAGTCACACTCCCTTCTCTTTCCTTGGGTCATCCCCAGAATGGCCCTGGCAGTCTAGCTGGGCAAGGGAGGCAGGGAGGAAAAAAAAAAAAAAAAAAAAGCAAAAACCATAAGAGAAGGCAAGCGGGAGGGAAGAGAAGAGAACAAAATCCTCAGCTCAGCAATGGGGAGGGAGAGGAAATTCCTGTGGGCAAATCGTAAATGAGGCCACATTAAGTTCTTTCTCTCATTATGCTTTTCCTTCTTTATAGAAGAAAACCTTATAACCACAATTCTGTGATGGGTTCCTAACGAGTTTCCACCTGCAGAATTTACTTCCTTAAAATAATTCTATATAACACCACAGAGCTTACATTCCTAAGACACCCCTTAATCTTTAAATTCCCACACTAAATAATCAATAAGGACACTAAATTGCCTCCTGGATCAAGTTCATATTTCAGCAGTAATCAAGGACTTAAACGCAGTTCAAGTTAGTATTAATTGCCAATGAGATACAAAGGCTATGTAAGGCACAGAGACTTATCCCTGAAAAAGGAACACCTACATACATATGGAACAAAGAAGAATCTAACAAATGAAACTTTCAAGAGTGTACAGTTCAATTTCCAGCTAGGGAGATGTGACATCTTGATTCATGAAGGAAACAGTTCTCCTGGGTTCTAAAGGAACAAAAGGACATCAAACAGCAGGGATGGTGGTGTGGCCAACATTTTCACATGGGATGATAATAAAAACAAATATAATGTGCTCAAGAAAGTACATGATATGCCCAAGAAAAACTTCAGCTCTGCTTGTGTAGCTGATTTACCCCACCTTCCTATGGCATAGCATGATGTCCCCAATCTTAGCTCAGACTGCCTGGGTTCAAATCCTAACTCTACCATTTGGCATCATGTATGGCCTTGAACAAGTAACATGACCATTCTATGACTCAATTTTCATAACAAAATTGGAGTAACAATGATGGTGTTGACATCATATGGTTTCTCTGGAGCACAAAAATTACTGAGTCTAGCCTGGCATCAGGACAAGTGAATCTGATGACAGTCTTACATACAATGTACAAACACCTAGTACTTAAAAAGCCTATGTATTTGTACAAAAAGGACCTGAATTAGAGTAGTGGCAGCTGGGATAGACAGGAGAAACAATGGAGATT
Source organism: Sciurus vulgaris (assembly GCF_902686455.1). Classification (NCBI taxonomy): domain Eukaryota; kingdom Metazoa; phylum Chordata; class Mammalia; order Rodentia; family Sciuridae; genus Sciurus; species Sciurus vulgaris. The sequence goes on from NC_136464.1 coordinate 116,347,013, forward strand.
GCAGAGAAAGACATGTAAGCACACCACCAGCAAAGTGCAGGACAGGAAAGAGAAGGATAACTGGAAGAACAGCCTTTTTTTAATGCTTTCACATCCTCTAAGTTGGTAAACTCCACAGGCTACTTTCCCATTGGGACAAAAATGAATACCTAAAGCACCAGACATGGGTAAATGGCCAGATGAAATATACCAATGTTCAAGAATTCCAAGGGTTCCAAAGGTTAAATATAGCCTAATTTTTTCTGGTAGAATACCGTTTCAAGTTTGGTGACAAAAGAGCACAAATCCATTACTAATGAAACCTGAAAAAGTGCCATGTGGATTTGGCCTTCTCTGAACTGCAATTGCTTAGAACACACCCACATGCCACATGTAGCCTCTTTCTTTTAATCCATGGATGCAGCTTGTTAGCTGCCACCCTGAGAGAAGTCCCATCACCTTGCATACAACACATCAATCAGGCTGTTTTGTTGAGTTTGTTGTTTGATAGGTAGAGGCAAACACACAAGTCCATAAAATAAAAGACAGCTTGCCTCTGCTTTTATTATTCATCCACTGGTTCCTTATCTTCTGCAAATATAACACTTGAAAACTATTGTTCTTTTCCAATTTAAACCTACAATGCTAATTACATATTTCCAATTATTTAAAAATATAACAAAACAATTTACAATGGATGACTCTGGCAAGCTGAAGAAATTGGTTTTTGGCATGTTTGTAAATATGCATGGAAAAAACTGGGGGGAAAGACCCTAAGTGTTAAGAATGATTATTTCTAAATGATGTAAATGATGTAATTATGAGAGATTTTTATTCTTTATACTTTCATATACTTCCAGTTTTTCTCAGGCACATAGTACCTTATAATCAGAAAGTTTAAGTTTTTTAAGCTTTTCTATACAAATAAAAATCTAACAACACTTACTTATCTCAAGTTGTATACTTAATCTTTCATCCAGCTAGATAAGAGAGAGTTCTAGACCAAACTAAAGAACGACAAAAGTTCCTCCACGCTAACGGGTTCTTACAACTATCAAATTGCTTAATGAGGTTTTTTCCTGAAAGAGAAAAGCTTTCTGTTTGATTGCAAATACTTTTAGTATGTTTTACGTGTAAGCTAAAAGAGCATTTATTATGTAATTCTTTTAAAAGTTATCCATCAGGATTTTAAATAGGAAAAAACAAAAAAGTCATCATTCTTCATCTGATGGTATATTTTGTTTGAACTCCAAATGCTAAGGATCACAATCATTATATTGTAATTATGCCTTAAAATTTCCATTAACAGGCATAGCACAACCCAAACTTCTGGACATTCTAAGGTATAAATTTATATTAAAGGTCAGTAGGAGGTTAAGATAAGAGAGAAAAAAAAAATGCTATGTCCCTAAAGGTCAGCGTCTATCATTTGTGTCAATTTCTCCTTCTGGCCAGTTAATTTCCTGGGAAGAGGCTATGTACATTACATTAGATCTGCATATAAAACCTTCCAAGTGACTCTTGCTGAAATGTGAACTTGAGAGAAAACACCAGGCAAATCCCAAGGAGATGGTCCATTAGGTTTCCACACACAGATCACAAGGGTTATCCATATCTATAAACTTAAGAATTGGAAGAGGTTCACCTCCTCCAAGATCTGTCACAAATAAACCACAGTATCATTTTGTATGTTACTTGCTAGACTCAACAGTCAGCAACATGGCTTCCAAATATAAATCTTTAGGTGACTGAGCTGCAGTGATAAACAGCCTTCCCAAACTCACCTGGGAACTGGAGACCTCTCTTTGTGGTGAATTTCTTCCTTCTCCAGACTCAGACACTGAGTCAGGGCCAGACATTGAAGACAGTGTGACTTTAGAAGTGGCAGCCTGGTCTTGGGAGAGAGATGAGAAGGTTGGTGTAGGAGAGGGTAACCTCGCCTCACCTTCTGCAGCTGCCTCAATCTTGCTGGATGAGCTTGAGACCAACTGGCTGTTGTCAGGCTTTGGGACAGGTGTGCTGAATGAATTATTTTGGGTTCTCTTAACACCTTCCACATCTCCATTATACTTCCAACCATCATCCACCTAAATAGGAAACACTGTTTTAAACTTGATATTCTGTTAGCTTTATTTTCTGCTGAAAAAGCATTAATATTTTAAACCTACGAAAGTAAAATATACCTCACACAGCAAAGCATTGCTAAAAGCTTGGAGTATATTCTTTCACATCAAAAGATACATACTTTCATGAAGAGGAATTATTGTTTTAATAAAAGATTACATACAAATTTCTGAAACTTGCTCTGCGTATTTACATTACTGGAGGTCAACAGACAGAACTTTAAACTGGTACCCTTAGGATCCTAAACTAATCCTTTTAATTGTTGAAAATCCCATAGTGTAGATGGCAATAATTCAAAAATTAAAAATTGTTTAAGGTTTTTCATCACTTCCAAAAAACATTGCAACAAAATCCCATAGATCTTTATAGTGGGAACGCCCCCCCCCAATGAATTTTGCTAGATCAATTATAATGATCAAAATTTGAATCTATACATATTATATATATCACACATGCATGTAAATATCATATACAATATTTTACATAAATATATATAATTTCTAAAAAGAAAACTAGCAATGTACTCACAACATAAAAGAATGCCTGTTTGTCTGCATCTTTACCAGCACTACACATTTTCAGCCTTCTAAATCTTTGTCAGTCTGATGGGTGGACATTGTACAACTCATTCTTGCTCTAATGAGGCCAAATATGCTTCTATGTGCTTTATGTTATCAGCCATTTAAATTTCCTTGCCCTTGAATTTACTATTCATTTTCTATATCTATTTTTCTACTATTTATCTTCCCCTTCCCAAAGTATGGAAAAATTTTATACTTTAGAGATACTGATCCTTCATTTATAACACTTTTTTTTGACTCCATCAATCGTCTTAACCATGATGATGGTGTCTGTCATATCAATTTAATTTTTATGTTGTCAAATATGCCTGTACTTTCCTTAATATAATGATCAGAGGTTTCCTGGTTAATTTAGGCAGGCTTACCTCACCTCAAATATTCTAATTGTTTAAGTCATATTTTTTTTCTCTTCTCCATTTTAAGATTGCACATTGGCAGAACTTACAGGAATTTGCACATTAATGTTAAGACTATATTGCTTCCTTTCACATAATTCATATAAATATGCTGGATGTATGATATTTCATTAAGAGAAAAAAGTGCCACAATATTATCTATCCTTCAAAATCCTGACAAATATATATCTTTGTATAAGTTATTTTAATAATTATATTCAAATATATCAAGTTTTAAAGTAAGAAATCAGGATAAAACAGTGATCTGTATACCAACCCCTGAAATATTCAGATTAAGCCACAGAAAATTACTGTTTTATAGTTTGAAAAGAGGTGGCTACTAGAAATTTCATGTTGTTCAACCTAACACTTTACAAAAGCTGTATTGGACTTTTGTTTTGTTTTTTGCAGTGCTATGGATTGAACCCAGGGTCTCATGCACACTAGAAAAGTACTCTACTACTGAACTACATCCTCAGTCCAAAAAGATGTACTTGAAAAAAATATAACACTGAAAAATAAATGTACTGCTTTAGCATTTATCTTATTTCATTCTTTAAAATGTATCCTCCCTACTTTCCCTGAATTGAAAATTCCCCAACTTTTTGCTCTTCAGAATAGACTAAATAAACAAGGAGCCATTTTTACCGTGAAGGATCTGGGGAGTGATGAGATTCCCCTTGACTGAGTGCCAAAAGGTCTCGGTGTGACCACAGATGTTAACCTGGCTGTATCAGTTTTCTGGTAACTTCTAGGGAGAGAAGATGAAACTCGAGTCGACTCTATTTGCATACTCAGGGAACGCTGAGAAGACAAAGAAGCTGGGTGTTGTTCTGTGGAGCTTGTAGAAGGAAACGGAACTTCAGTTGCTACACTGTCCTGTCTCTCCATAAAAGTTACAGAATCTTCTTTAGGCGTCTCAGTAGGATGCATTGTTCCCTTCTCTTCCACTCTCTCCCTCTTGTAACTGGCTTCGGACAGAGTCAGTGAAGCACGTAGCTCTTCATCACTCAATACATCATCAGAGGAATACATCCTCCTAGATGTAATTGTAGGCTTTTGATTTCGGGATTCCCTTAACAGAGAGAAACACACCACCACAACAAAGTTAGGCATTTGACACCAGAAGTGGATGGGCTGTAATTAAAATTTAAATCATCTAGGAACAAAAACACCACTGACTTAAGAAAATAATCAACACAATACTAACAGAGTATGATGATATATAATTTTTTAATGTCACAACTAACAAAGATTATAAAAAGTTAAACTTTTTTTTATTATTGAAGAGGCTCTCTATTACTTTTTCATAGGGATATTACTTTTGGGGGGCAGATCATAAAGAGAGTTCAACAAGGAAATTTTAATAAGGAATCAGTCATAAAATTTTATCCAAAAGTTAAATGTTGCCAAATTTGAAACACTATATATATATCAATAACTGACAACCAATCTGAACCCTCTAAATCTGTGGATTCCTTGATAGCATTGTGAGCTGTTTAGTTATATAAACTTTATAATATATTGGTAAAAGAGGACAAAGCGCAGGTTTTTAATGAAGATCCAGTCATTGTTTCATGCAGCTTGATAGAAATTCCATGGACAATGATTACAGACTAAAAGTAACTATTCATATTTAAAGAGTTGATGAAATGCACTCATCTAACATTTAGTAAGGCTAACTGTGTTGCATTTAAGTGAAGGAAACTGTTAATCGTTGGCTGTTTGGATACAAAGGAGCTTTGTTTAATTTCACCTGGCGGCATGTTTTCTCCTTGACATTATTCTGAAAGCATATTTGCCTTCTCCAGGGCCTATAAATATCCTAAGATTTCACATAGTAACTGCTTTACAGGAAAGCTTAAATTTGACCTTTATCCTGCTATGTTGCAATGCAAAGAATAAATAAATAAACCAAACATTAATGCTTACATAAGACTTCCTTTAAAATAGAATTTATGTTCTGCCACAAAAACAGAAAAAAAAACTTTGTTATATTTTATACAATTTAGATAAAAGTGAGAGCTGATTTTATTTGCCCATTCCATTCCTAAATTCACTTTAAAAGGGCAAAAAGTAGCATATTTTCTGCACCAAATACAGCCAACACCTTCACTTTATGTGTGAACGCACAATGTGAAACAAAGAAACACTGCCCACCTATATTGATCACTCATTCCTTTTGCTAATTGAAATTATTTCAGCCTTTTTTTTTTTTTTTTTTTTTTTTTTTTTTTTGCTGCAGAGCAAAATCCTAGATGTTTCATTCCATACATGATTAAGTTTAAAAGGGGGGAATACACACCACACCACACTTAAACAAGACCTCCATTTCTGACACCAGCGTTTCCAAGCATGACATGCCCATTCAGCCTGGTTACCTGTCCTGCAGCATTTCCTTAAACGTCTTGGAGCTTCTCTCAGACTTCTCAAGGGCTTGCTTTTCAATTTCTTCCCTCTCTTCTTTTTTCTTCTGCAGATCTGAAGTGTAACTTTTCCGACGATCTTTCCATTTTGCAAGGTCCTGACAGAAAATCACATCGGCATGGTCATACCTGAGTTCCCACACACCCTTTTCAGCAGTGAGAGTGCGCCAGAGGATCCTGTTACATCACTGAAGCCATTCACTCCCACTTGTGCCAAGGTGCCCTAATTTTGCTTTTTATAGCCAGTGTTTCTGTACCAAACCTTTATCTCATGTGTCTGTCTGAAAAAACTGACCTAATAAGATAGTTCCCATTTTTGTTTTCCCAGAAAGTGTCACCTCATTGCCCAGTTCAGAAAGAATGCTAAATGCGTGTAATTAGGTGCCAGATTAAGCAGATCAGGAACTGTTACAAATGCATTTTTGTCTTACTCCAAAAACCTCACTGTTATGTGAAAGAATGTGTTTCCTAGAGTGATGGAGACAGATGCATGACTGCACCAGGTAAGCGCAGGTGCAGACCAGTCTCCTTTAACTGACAGGAGCTCCATTCCTATAAACACACATGAACAAGATGCAGTTCCCTCAAGACACTCAGCCTGCTGGGGAGAGATATACAAGTGAATAAAGTTTGATAATGAATGTGACAGGATTGCATGGGAGAGTGGGGGTCCTAAAAAAAAGAGGGGCCAATTTCACTTCTACCGGGGGAGGATTTGCAAAGGTTCCACTGGGGAGGTAAGACTCATACATAGGATGTCAAAGAGGGTAAACTTCACATAGGTCAGGGGAATTTGGAAAATCAGGCAGCCACAAGCCAACAACTGTTTCCCATATCCCTAGAAATGTTAAGCCTAACCTAGCTAGCCATACCAGAACAGACAACCTAATCCAGATTTTCCCCTAGCATTATCCTTAAGAGCCTAGGCTAGTTCTGACACCTAGGGGTGTAAGACATTTTGAAAGGCACAAACTTTTCTGTCTCCAAAACAGAGAAATGTCATGCTAAGGATTGCAAGAGGCATTCCAGTCCAAACAGAAGTGCATCCAAGGTCTCAGACTAAGCCAAACCTCACCCCTAAGGCATGCAAAGTTTGATTTATACTCTTTGGGGGCAGACAGGACTAATCCTGCTTCTAAAACAGCCTGAAACCAATATAAATTATTCCAGAAAGAACAAAAGCAGTGTGCATTTAGTCCTAGATGATAGGTGGCATGAATTTTCATCTATCTTAACTTAATGGATAGATAATAACCCCTTGATACTTTTAATTTTCATACCAAAATATTCACCATGCATTTTGGCAAAGTGACATTGAGTTACTGTTTTTTGACAATTAAATTAAGTTCCCAATAAAAGAGGCACTGGAATTTGAAACTGAAGCCAAGATGGGCTTCAGCATCATTACAAATACTTTAATTCCTTTGAAAATTGAGATTTACTATCTCTGGCCCTTTTGTTCAGTTACTATTCAACTCTCTTACCATAAATTTGTCCTCAAACTATGTATAGCTTATCTGGTTTTGTTATTCATATTCTTTCCATTTAGAACAATTACTTCAAAAAATAAAAAAAGTTACACTTTATTCTTTGTAATCAAAACTAAAGATTATATCCACATTCATGGAGATATCTGGATATGTAGGCCCTGTTGAAACATCTCATTTTGATTCATATTAGATAATGTCTTCTTCAGCTAAAATATTACTCTTGGTTAATTTTTTCCCAATCTCCTCAATGAATTTTAAGAACCCTTTCCTCTCTCCCTGCTAATGCCAAGAGCTATGCTAGACCAATCCCAACCTTGAGCAAGGTCTTTCCTATCAAAAGCATAATTAACTGTCATACCCCAACTCAACTACAAAAGCCAGAAAATAAGCACACTATGCTACAAGGAAGCAGCTTTGTATTTTTTGAGAACTTGTGGAGAATATTAAGAGCTGAACATCTTTTTACTTTTCCTAGTGGACTTTAGGATAAGCAACAGTCATAGGCCAAAAGGCTCAATACTCACCAGTCTGACTTTCTCCAGAATTGAATACTATAAATAGTGAGAAAAAACTGTCTCTCAAATATATATTCACTCTCTTTTAAGAAAAGCAAGCAAAGTCCAGCAAATACATGCTCCCCCTTTCACAATTTAAGAATACTCACATCCTGCCATTTCTGATCTTGTTCTTTTAATTGTGATTTTATTTTCTGCATCTCCTCATAACGCAGTTGACGCAAGTTCTGAACATCTTCTGCACTGACGTCACTCATGGACTTACTCCTGAAACAAAAACACCCACAGTCACAAAGGTTCACATGTCTGGTCTTGAGGTCAAAATGAAGGCTGGGCTTATATTTGGAAATTCCATCTAAATTTCTTCTGTACTACCTAGACGCTTTCAGTGATAGTATCACAGAAAAAGCACTACGGAGATAAATGGTGTTTTTCCAAAACGCAGAAACAAGAGCCCAGTATGCAACTTGGGTGTGAGTTTTGTTTTTGTTCCCCCTCAACACGCACACACACAAAATGGTCAAATTAACCCTGAACAAGTCTGAAAGAAAAAAAAAAAAATTCAACATTCATACTTGAAGGAGTCCGAATGTATAGATGGATAACTTTAGAAACAAAAGTACCAGCCACAGAATCATCTATTACCCATAGGTAAGCTATGAAGGTTTGGCTGCTTTTTCTGGGCACTTACTAAATAATTTAGTGATTACCTGATATTTTCTCCTCAAATTCAATACCATGACTAGATGTGCTTCTGCTTCTCAAAGATTCTATAAAACCTCCCCCCATAGCACTAGACTTAAGGACCACAGGTAATTTCTGGTAACCTGTTAGAACCTCCTCAGCTGCCCTCTCCTTGATTAAAGCAGTGTTCCTGTGTTTAACTTGCAAACCCTGCACAAGACTTTGCTGAGGTTTAGCTCTGAAGAGCTCAGTCAGGCAAGAAAGCAATGGGCAGAGCAAGGGTGGTCACAGGCACCGATCTGCTGTCAGTAAGCACATAACTGCACCAGAGGAAAAAGGGCAATAAGGAAGGTCTCCCAGAAAGGAAGAGGTCAGTTCCGAATACTGAAAAGCATTCAGGAATGAGAGAGAGAGAGAGAGAGAGATGTTTTTAAAGGTGCAGCACACCAAATGTTATTTCCTGTTGCACTTCTGAGTTTATTTCACTGTAACTGAATACACTTTTAGTTTCTGAAGTAATTCTACCTCATCTTGGTCACCTAAATTTTGCCTTTCCCATGGTTCAGCCACTAGGCTTCCCTCATAACAGTTTGCCCTTAGCTAACTCGGGAATTCAATTATAACTTCCATGCAAATGACTCTCTAGTCTACTGCTTAGGTCCCTCGCCTCCTTTGACTCATTTCCAACTGCTCATTTAATAGTCACTTTGGTATGGATCTCACCAAGACGCCCTAACTGTATAAGAGTCTATTGAAATAATATCTTGAATGGATATTACAAACTGTAACCTACTGAATACATGGTATTTGTTGATGTAGTCAAATTTAAACCTGCTTTTCCTCTTGCAGTGGTGAAAGGTGGTACCCGCCCTCCAAAATCATCCAGATTTGAAGCCCAAGAACCATTTTTAACTTTTGATTCTCCCTTTTCCCCACTTTCAATTAGTTATCAAGTCTTCTCATTCAGTGTCTCTTTCTTTCCATCTCTATTGCCAACGCCCTAGATCAGAGAACAGTCAACCCTTACCTAGACTTCCAAAGGAGCTGCTTCTATTATCACCCAAAGAAAGTTTTTCCTCAAATGCTCCCTCTGACTCAAAAGTCCTTCTCCAATACATACAACTTTTTAAAACCCCTCAGAATACCTGCTGGACTAAACACAGTTCCCCACTTGAAGTCTAACAGGCATCTCAAACATAACTTGTCACAGACTAAAAATATACTGCTCACTCCACAACCTGCTCATCTTCTACCTTCCTCAGCTCAGTAAAAATTAACTCCATCCTTCCGTGCTTTACCCTCATACCATCGCTTCTCACCTCCTCCACTATCACTGCCTTGAGCCATGCCTTCAATCTCTCCCACAATAACCTCCCTGCCCAACAGTTTACTCTCAACACAGGAGCCAGAGAGATCTTTTCAAGTTGCACCCAGGTCCTGGCATACCCTATTCAGCACCCACCAGCTTCTTCCCATCTCACTCAAGTTAAAAGCAGGTTCTTCTAAGACCCACAAGGTCTGATGCTACCTGCTCCTGCCCACCTCTGCAGGTTCATATCTACCATACGGCACTCACTTTCCTCCTGTCAAATGGTCTTGTTGCTTATGCTCAAGTGTCTTCCTTCTCCCTGTGCCCTTCAATCTGCCTAGAATACTCTTCATCCAAACATCCACGTGGCTCCTCTCTCACTACCAGTCGACAGCAGAAATGTTAGTCCCTCTTCCAGACTTACCTAACCCTACCCTCTTTCCTCCACAGCATTTATTATCATCTGAGATGTATGTTTTTTTACCTTTCACCTACTTTTCCCTGTAAGATTATAAAGTAGCAATTATATCTGATTTGTTTGCTGGTATATTGCTGGGCCTAAAATGAAGGCCAAGCCACACCAAGTGCTTCATAAATATGTTAATGATATTATAGCTAAAGAACTAGAACAACTACAAGAAGGATCAGCCACTGTTGATATGGAAAAGCTGTGAAGACTTTCTCCAAGTGGGAGAATATTACTAGATAATAATGTTCTAATGCTTTAGCTATATTTAACACAGCTTCACATTATACAGTATGTGCACATGCATCCTTAGCTTATCTCCCTCACAAGTCATGTGTTGCCTTTAAGGAAAACACACTGACAGAACAAGGCATTGAGATACACTCATTTAATACCTGTGGTCAGAATGAGGTAAGTTTTATCACTTTTAACTAAGCAAAATACACTAAATTTGAAATGCTTCTATTCTTTCTTTGGGAAAGCATTAGTGCTCTCCAGAATTTTATTGAGGATTAAAGACTAAGATATATATAATATATATATGTATATACAAGATATCTATATATATATACATATATATATATATATATGAGTGCACATGCAAAAATACATTAATCTATCTGTGTAATATGTATCTCAGCAGGTATGCGTTATGGTTTGGACTTGAACATTGCCCTAAATAAGCTCGTGTTGGGCAATGCAGCAATGTTGAGAGGTGAAATGATTATGTCATAAGAACTATAATCTCATCAGCGGGTTAGTCCATTTGATGAACTAATAATTCAAATTGACTACTGGGTGATAACTGTTGGCATGTGGGGCATAGCTGGGAGGTTGTAGCTTTGGGGACTATATCTGTCCCTGGCCCCTTCCTCTCTTTCTGCTTCCAAGGCTGCCATGAGCTGAGCAGCTTTCCTCCACTTCATCTTTTGCCACGATGTTCTGCCTCACCTCAGGCCCAGATTAATGGAGTCCATTGAACCTCTGAGACCATGATCCCCAAATAAACTTTTCCTCCTCTAAGTCATTCCTGTAAGGTATTTTGGTCACAGTAATGAAAAGCTAACTAATACAGTATGATCACACATAAAACTGATTTGTGTGAATTTGAGAATATAAATTCACTTTAGTCACAAATACAAAGGAGACTATTTGACCTCGCACAACTCTAGACTAAGAAAAGATAGGAAAAAAACATTCAGAACCAAGGCATGAAGGGAATATGGACACCCAATACATGGAGTTACATCGACTCTAGAACAAAAATGGAAATGCTAATTCATATTTAAATAATCATTTAGTGGGAGGAAGGCTGGACCATGCAAACTAGCACACAGTAAGTCCTCAGGACCTCCCATGGCTGCTGTCTCTTACATTCATCCTCCTGCACTGCAAAACGTTTACATGCATCTCTTCCTGTAAAGTGCTCATCCAGAGTGAAGCTGCAACCTTCCTGCCCTGTGCACTCCAGCACCAAGCAGAGCATGACACCCAGGACATCCTCAACACAACCAGGTGACCAAACATGGTCTGGAGGAGACAAATTCCTAGGAAGGCAGGAACGTGAGCACAATTTGTTCCCTAAGGTTTATCAAGTTACCCACATTAAGTCACACACGCTCCACAGCAGGCACCTGAATGAGACAAGAGGGGAGGACCCCAGCCCAGCTTTCACCCACCTTTCATGCAGCAGTTCGCTTCTCTAAACCTTAGTTCCTTATCTGCTAAGGTGATTTGTTATGATAACCTGAGAAATCTGTGCTGGCTGCATTTTAAAAAACCACCTGGTGCTATGTACCAATTCTTATTAAAGCAAATATGACTGCGTGGGATCTTCTGAAAGCTAACTGTTCAAGTCACTTTAAACGAGAGAAGTCACCCCAGACCACACTGATAAAATCTATTACTTTCAGAGGACAGAAATCTCTCAGTCAGATCATGAAGAACTCTCCTTCCTTATCAGCATTCACTGCATAATTATTAAACTCCTGAGGGCTTACCACATACCGACAACACTGCCAAGAAGTCTCTATGGATTATCTCATGAGGCAAAACCCTAGTCCAGCTCTACCACTCATGAATCTACATCCTTGGGAAAGTTGCAATCACTGTTTCTCCTTCTCCATGTCTCTGCAATGCAGATAACACCTATCTGTCTACCACATAGAACTGAAATAAGCGCCAGAGGTAGCATGGGAAAACCATTTGGGAGAGCTATAAAGTACTACACATGCCTACTATGTTCTGTTGAACAAAGGACTATTCACTGGTAAGATACATCATAACTGTATTATAATTCATGTACCTGCTATAGTTGTATTTCCTTATTTGGAAAGGCTCCAATTTACAACTGCACTTGGATACTTTCCAAAAACAAATACAGGTGTAACCTCTTGCATTTTCATGTGCATAGAAAAAGTCTATATATATATACACATATATATGTATATTAGCATTAATACATAATGGCATTTAAGGGAAAAACAAGGAAGAAAAGAAAAAGTTTAAGTAAGAAATTATCAATCATAAAACAAAATCACTCAAAGTATGATTCTCTTCTACTATTCAAATTGCCTAAGAAGCTCCTAGCATATTTGGCTAGTGTTAAGGCATGTAATTTTAAAATTAATTTCAGGAAATTTATAGATGAATATACAAGGAACAAGAGATCAAAAAGAACCAACATGAGGCAAACTTTCCTAAATATAAAATCACTAATAGCTTCACAGAGCAAAGAGAAATTCCAACATACTAAGTTAAGGGTTCCCAGCTTTTGGAGGGAGCTATGAAAATACTTAATGTACCTCTAAATGTATCTGCGTTAGGTACTATAGGAATCCTGTGAAAAACAAGGCTAAAACCTATGTAAGTCTCTGAAATGACTGGAAACTAGAATAAAGCAATATAATGAACATTTTCAATTTATAGATTCATCATCTAAATCAGTTTCACAACTATAGCACCAAGGATACTTGAGTCAGAAAAATATTTGTTACAAGGTGCTATCCTGCATATGGCAGGCCATCTAGCAGCATCCCTGGCTCCAAAAGCAACAAATTCTAGTAGCACGCACCCACCTACAGTGTGTGTGACAATGAAACGTGTCTCCTGACATCGACAAAATGTCCTCTGGGGTGAAAAAATACTCAGAAAGTAACCCACATGAACTTTATTTTCCCTTTCTTTCTGCTGTCTTATGTCTGACATGCTGTCTTATGCTTACAGAATCTTCTGGTCAGACCCTGAAATAAAGGTGTCTCAGTTGTCATTGACTACAACTTCACCTTAAATCAGTGTTTATTTCCTAGCAGATTCAATGGTTTAATCACATTACAAGATTATTTCCACATACTCGTATAACAAATTTTTATCTGTCATTAACAGCTTATGCCAGAAGGCAATATTACCAAATTTTCAAATTTCATAGAACCAGACAGATGTAAATACATGCAACACAAAAGCACACAAAGACACAAAAGCTACATACAAAGCATCTCACTAAAAATACACTGACAGGTGTTAAATGCCAAATGAAAAGCAAGCCACAGGGCTGAAGGTGTGGCTCAGTAGCAAAGCATATACATGCAACAAGGCCCTGGGTTCAATCTCTAGGAAAAAACAACAAAGAAAAGCAAGCCAGAATTGAAATGCCTAAGAACTCAAAATACACTGCCCACTTCTGTTTAAATTGGTCCTTACCAAAAAGAAAAGCATTTCTGTTATAGACAGCTATTTTTTCAATTATAGAATGCTGAATAATAATGCTTTTCCAAGTGAATATGACCAGTTTTACATTGTACATTGTGTTCAGAGAAAGATCACTCTGCATAAATATGAAGAAAGTTACAGATTAAAAGACTACATGTAATCCATTTTAATTTCTATTTTATTTTCATTGCAGAGATTTACTGCAGGAAAGCACTGCTGATGAACTATAGAAAAAACAATCCTATATGTCAAATTTGATTTCAACTGGTCTAAAACACCCTTGAGTTTTCTAAAGACACATTACTTCCCATTATTAGATAAGTAATGTATTATTCATCAGTCTCAATTTACAGATTATCTAGATTTTTTGTGTGTAGTTTACATAGGGACCGGCCTTTAAAACAAATACTGGGGCTGGGGATATAGCTCAGTTGGTAGAGTGCTTGCCTTGCAAGCACAAGGCCCTGGGTTCAATCCCCAGCACCACAAAAAAAAAAAAAAAAAAAAAAAAAAAAAAAATACTGTCCTATCCAAACAACAATCTTGGAATTGTCTACAGGAAGCATTTGCTGATGCTGGCTATAGTTCACAAAAATCCTCACTGTTTTGTTGTTGTTGCTATTGTTTGTTTTTGGTACTGAGGATCAAAGTCAGGGCCACATCCATGCTAGGAATACATTCTGCAACTGAGTTCTAACCCTAGCCAAGGGTTTCCTCTTAATTCATTCACATAATATCCCCTCCACTAAGGAGGAATATGTAATTAGTGAGGTAGTTTAGGTATGTTTACATACTCATAGAGTATCTGCACTCTGGGTATTTATAACTCCTTCCAGAAAAATAACTCTTCCTGAGACTTCCTTATGTTATAATATCATATGTAATTTACAAATGAAAATTCTTTCATTATTGAAAATGCTTTTCTGCAAAGAGATTTTTAATCAAGTGAAACAGCTTTCCCATGATGAACTGGGAAGAGCAGATGCTTAAGTGTCATGCTGAAAACTTGTGGTTCATCCTCACAGATAAAAATGTTTGAGCATATAAGGATCTGGACAGGGGATAACCTGCTTTACATGGCACATGAAAACATACCGGGAGCCTGATTTTTAAAATCAGTGGCTGAGAAGCACTTGCAATAAGTTGTCCATTGCCAAAATAAATGGTAATAGTGGTAGCTTACCAAGATTTCTTGACTACTAAAATTCTCAAAAGTTATCAAAATTAGCAATTCTTAGACATAAAATAAATCCTGGTAGGGGAAGACACTTTGTATGTTAAAATATCTGACATTCCTAAACTTTCTTCCTCTTGTTCAAAAACCATTAAAAATAAGACACAGAAAGGTGGTAAAAAATATAAGATATAACCACCTGGCGATTTTGTACTAAGAATGAATGACTTACTTTTAAGTTTCAGTTACTCTAGAAATAGAAAAAAATCTGGAAAGTTAGTTTTATAATATGTTATCATGTCTACCAGATGAGTAGAATTAAATATCAGCAGACAAAAACTGAGTATTAGTTATAAATACAGTCCTTGGAACAATATTGGAAACTATCAAAGTTTTAGTTTTTGCAGCTTTGGAAGTCCAGTTTTGCACTATACACACAGCCATGTTAAAACCTATCCTGATCAGGAATCTTGAAAATATTTCTATATACTACTAATGGAAGATCGGTGCCACTCAACATCCCCACTAACAAAGCTCCCCATGAGGTAAATATATGAATTATGCCAATTGCTTGCATTCTAGCCTTGAGTAAATGTTATATTTTTCTATCACAGACTTTTTAAAATGTAGTTGTTTGAGTTTCAACAATCAGAAATCAGAAACTTGTTTTATTTGGCAATCAAACAGTAAAATGATCTGAGGCAAACATTCTTGTTACTTTAAGCAACTCACTAAATTAAAACTGAAAAAAGAGATGGAGCTAATTTTGAAATTTCCAATACAACAGATATTAAACTGTTGAGTATAGCACTTCATGCACTAGGCGCTGAGACACAAATATACCATTAAGTTGCAAAGTTAATTTTTAAAAACTTCCCATTTTAAAATTTCATGCACTACATACAACACCCCCATTTAGTGACATGCCAGGACAGAAATGCAATTGTAAATTATACAAACAACAAGCAATATACACAGATTTTTTTTAACTGTAAACCACAAAACTTACCCATTCTCACCATAAATCTTTTCAAAGAGTCTAAGAAACCAGAAAACCAAAAATTAAAAAAAAAAAGTCACTTTTGCTGGTTGTGTTAGTTTCTGTTTAACAACTTTAATGAGTCTAACTGAAGATGGACAAATCTCAAAAGGTTGCTTCCTCAGCAATATTCTTGATCATGTACCAAGTTCTCATTAATCTCATCTCTCAAGAAGCTAAGATTAAGCAAAATGAAGGCTTAATTTACTAAGCAAACAAAACCATAGGAAAAGGTCTCCACTGTCAGGAGCTGACAAGTTAGATTTGGTCTACTAATTTACTTAGCCTAATCAGATTTGTCCATCCCTAAGTTCAACAAACAATATTCATCAAACAGGCAAGTCTCCTAACACTTCGATTATTACCAAAATGGCCACAATTGCATACGTGTAAAATTCAGCAGACAGTCAATATCATTCATGCATTTTAATAAAGTTTGCACTAAAGTTTAAAATATAAACAAACATGTCACAAACTGATAGTCCAAGAAACCTAGGTCAAAAGCAAAAATCAAGTTAAATGAAATTTGCAATGCCATATTTTAAGGGAAATTTTCACTTCAAAAAGGCAGACATTCCAAAATATGAGAAACACATATAACAAAATGACACCAGACTACTACAGAAATGCCTGGACCAGGGAATAAAAGTTCATAAATGTAACTGGAAAACATTTTTAGGAAACCATTTTGCAGAGTACCACAGAATTATAGCTGAAGGTAAGATATGTGTGTATACCTTCTTAAATATGCATAAGAGATGTGCAAATATGGAATTGCACTTTTTCTACAAAATGACTACAAGTTCCTCACAGCAAAATTTACATTTTTTTTTTTTTAACAGAATGCTTCAAAATAGCACACAACATGCAGGATTGAACAATCTGATGCTGTTTTGTAAAAGAAAAGTTACACAAGACCATCCATTACAAGCCAAATCCTTGCAGAAACACACTCTGACCTCTCAACCATCAGTCGTTTCTTGTGCCTAAGTCGGCTGGCCTCCCGGATGGCCTCCCACTTCTGTAAGTCTGCCTCACTGCAGGGGCCAGGGGTGAAACTGATGGGAGGCACTGTAGTACCCAGTTTCCAAGACTGGATCTTCCGAATCAACATGTCGTCTTTCTTCTGCCGATATGAAGGAACTAATATTCTACAGCTATTACTTTTCTCTTTGGATGGGCACGTCCTTTCAAGTACACAGAGAAATTTTGCTTGAATTTCTGGAGGCAGAGTCCAGGGCTCAGGGAAAGGAACCGGCTGGTATCTATCTGGAGCCCCAGACAGAGGCACTTCTTTCTTCTGTGCTGGAATTCGGCGAACAATCATGTCATCTTTTTCTAAATCTGGAAGTACAAGTTCACCTTCTCTACACTGCAAAATTATATCTCGCTCCACAGGATCATCTTGCTCAGAGAACCTTCCAAAGTCTTCAAAAGCTCGGAGAACACATGGATTTGCATGGAAAGCCCCAGTCTTTCTCACAAAGAAATCATCATTTTCTAAGTCAGGGTCCAGGGCTGGCATCTCAAAGTCATCTCTCCTATAGCCTGGTGCATGAGAGAGATTCCTTCTGCGGGTTATGAGCCTTGGGCCAGAAGTGGGATCAATTTTTATATTTGTTTCAGAAGACAAGATGTCATCAGAGTATGTTTGGAGGGCCTGAAGTAATAAAAACTGACTGAAGCACAGAAAAGAAAAAGGAAGGGAGAATCTTATTAAGTTGAAAGAGAAAAGGTAATTAGGTAGTAGACAGTTTCCATCAGTGAATTATTTTGGGGATTGGAGAAGGACTCTTGCAAGGAAGATAGACTAGCATTTAATGCCATCACCCATAACATTCCTGCGTACAATTTAAAGAAACAAGAGCAGAGTGTACTTCCCAGGAAAGCTGGGCACTATCAAGGCCAGAAGATGGGCCTAGAACTCAGATTGGGTACACCTTCCTGACATACATACACACACACACACACATACACACACACACACACACACACACACACACCACACCACTCCTTTGTACCCAATTCCTCATTCTATTAGCTGGAGTGGCCTAATATTCCCACTAGAGAAGAGAGAATAATCTTGGAAAGTTTCAAGAGTTAGCCACCATGTACTTTATACAATAGATACAGGTAAGGATGAAAACAAAAAATTAATTGCTCTTAAGTTTTACGAAAGATTCTGATTTTTTTTTATGCATTCTCCCATAAAACTCACCCTTCCCAGTCTCTAAAGTTATTTCCTTTCTCCACATCACCACATACAGCACAACTGTACAATTAAGTAATTTTCTATAAACCTTTTTGGAAATGACTTTCCAAAAGAACTATGTCACATGTAAATAATATACTCTCTTAAACATTATTGTACTAATGAAGAACACTGAATCCTACAGACTTCCAAGCTTACATGCTCACACAGAAAGCAATGTTATATGTTATGCTTTTATACTAAATATATTAAGTTTCCAAGACTGAGCATAGTCAGGTCCCAGGTTAATGTAGCAGAAGTGGGCGGCAGCGGGTGTCTGAGGCCATATCCCCAAACAGGCAGGCTCAGGCGGACAGCTGCACCTGGGCTCCTCTGAGACTCCACTGCTTTTCCTCGCTGTGTGGATGTCCCGTGATTTCATGGCCCGTTGGGTAGCTAGTTCCAGCAAGAGTGAAGATCTCTGGCAGTAGCCATCTAGCCTACTTTGTGCTTTCTGTATTCTGCTAAAAATGGTTGAACCCGAGTCCTCATCCTCAGAGTCTGAATTCCTTCTATTGTAAAGTAACATGGAGAAAAGAAGGAGAGAGAGAAGGAAAGAATTGGAAAAGAATGAGATTACTGAAATTAATGTCAAGCTAGGACTACAAACAGAAGAGAGCTTTTTAAGATTCAGATTCTAAAGTTTAAATCTGAACAAATGTAGAATTATAGAAGTTCTACAGATGTTAGAAGGGAAATTAGAATTCTCTATCACACACACATACAAAATACACAAATAAGCCAAGTCAGGGTAGGGAATTTGAACACTGGAAGGACAGAAACACGCATAAAGACAAACCTGAATCCCTGAAATTCTTTATACCACGGTTTTGAAGTTTCCCTTTTTATTCTTTTCCAGTTCACATCTTCTGGAATCCAACATTTGGGAAGAAACTGATCAAAAGAACTGCCTGGATTTGGTATGACTGGACTTAGCTTTCGCACATAAAGATCATCCTTGACGATGTTAGGTATCCTTGTTGCTTTTTCTTCTTCCTCTTCCAAATAATGAGAGGAGTTAGAAGTTTCTCGAACTGCTGGCCAAGTCTGTGCATTGGTGCTCCAAGTTCTCCTTTGAGTACTGTTCAAAATATCCAACCAGGTTAAGATACTGCATGAGCAATCTGACACAGAGCACATAAGGCACACATTCCGCTTCACAATTTACACCACTGTGAAGAAAGTGAAGTAACTTCCATTCTCATCACCACAGTTACGAGAACAAAGTTAAGGCACTATCTCAATCTAGTTAGAGAACAGCCAGATACACATGGCCAAGGACACTTAATTAGAAGCTGTGTTAAAAGAAAGACAAACTATAAACAGTTTGGAATGTTACTTTCTGAATTAAATCAGCGGCATGATAGATATCCAGAGGCATGATAGATATCCAGATCCACGACAAATACATTTCTGACCTTGTCAGTGTGTGTAGCCCAGGGGCTAATGTATCAGGAGGAAATATTTGCGGACCACAGTTCAGAGAGGTGGTTTTCGAGATGAAACTCGGGGGCCTCTTTTTCACTTGGAATCTACAGTTGGCTAAGTCATCCAAAATCACGTCAGGCAACCTTCGTTCATCCTCAGTGTCTGAACCACTTTTAGAACCACACATCTCCTTACAGGAAGCTGGATTTGAAAAATCACACTCTGCTCTGCTAATTTGATGGGGAAATAAAGGATTCTTTTCGTGTCCACTAAGATCAATCACAAAAAAGGAAAACAATGGAAGAAAACACAGCAGAGCTCACAATGAACAATATCAGTCATCCAGTGAATTGAAAATACCAATATACTGAAGGCACGCACCTAAACAAGATCTAGCAAATCATATGCTGATGCATGCTAACAGAACGAATAGATATGCACGACTAAAAATAGAGGTATAAAAAATACTCATTAGTGAAATTTATTATCTCTAAAATACATTTTAAGAGCCATTCTTTTTAACACATTCAAATACCACTCAAATTCACAAAGCATATGGAACTCCACCATCACATCACATTCCAGTACCTTGAAAATGTCCCATCTGCCTCTGTGTAGACTGGGCTTGCCCAGCTTCTTCTGTTGTCTTCATTTTTGTCTGGCTTTTTCTTCCTCAAGGGTGCTGGCACATAGGATGGTTGTCTACTTTTGTTGGGTAAAAAACGATTGAATGGTAAAGCAGACTTTGGTTCAATAGCTGAAATCCTCCGATAGGACATATCATCTTTGTTAAAATCCTGCATTTTGAATGTAAATTCCAAATCTGTGTCGCTTTCGCAACCTATAAAGAAGGCACAAGAATTCACTTTATTCTCTAGATTATTCACTTTATGGAAACCCCTCAGCCTGTCTGCTTTGTCTTTCCCTTGGAAACCCAGTGCTGCTACTGCAAACTGCGGGGAATATTTTTAGAAATTGTCATGAAGTTGTGATAAGATCCATTAGGAGGAACTTGCTTTGCATACTGGAGGCACATGTAGTACATTCTTCTGCTGTTGCACATTCTAAGCGGAAAAAAGTCCCAATTCACTGTTGAGCCCCTCCTTCCCAATCATCTTTGTCTCCAGGATCTTTCATCAAATTTGTCAAAGTAATACATGTGAATAAAACCTAACGGGAGAGTTGCAGATGCTTAAAATGAGATACAAAAATAATTCTAGGGAAACTAATTCAAAAATTAAAGCATGCAGCCAGCCAATGTATCTGAGGGGAGTAATGGGGAGCAGAAAGAGAAGTAAAAACACAGAAGATTGTGAAGGAGCATGATGAACCCCTACAGACCCCTATGTACAAAAGCCCCACATTAGAGAGGGTGGACTGGGTGACTTCTAAAGTCCCTAAAGAATCTCAGGTCGTATGCCTAAATGAGAGCACAGAACTATGATTACTTCTTGTGACCATGGAAATTATATTGGGAACCTCCTATTTTGATTCACAATTATTTAAAAATGAACTCAGAAGTATACCCTCTGATACACCTCAAGTTCAGATAGAAATAAATAGTAATATATCCTCTTTAAAAAAAAAGAACATAAACCTGCTCTTTTAAAGGTACAGAAAGAAAAGAGGGGAGAGAAGAAACAGTACAGATTCAGAAATCTCCTGCCTTCTTTTCCTTCTGCCTGGAGAACATTTGTAAAGACGTCTTTTAAATGTCACTTCCCACCAGGGCTTCCTCCCAAGACTGGCTAAGCTCCAGGCTCTGGCATGCAGAGCAGCAGAGGTTAACCAAAGCTAAAGGCAGTCTCCTTTCCTCCCCCTGCCTAGCAGGAATCTACAGTAAATAACACTGAGAATAGTCCACAGGAAGTGGTTTGACATACAGCTGTGACACAGGCACAGGGTAAGAGGGATGAAAAGGGAGAAAGCAAGGCAGCTATGGCCAGGAAGGTCAGGCAATCATTTAGTGCTTTTCTATTACCTCCTTTAAAAAAAAAAAAAAAAAAAAAACATTTCTCTCATTTCTAAAATATGTGCCAATGAATCCTACTAAAATATACATGTGAAAATTTAAAATCACAGGCTATTCTACTTTTGAATTTTTAAAGTTAAAAATCTTTTTTTAGCTCAGTTCAGGGCTCTACAGAGTTATCATTTGCCTAAATATCATCTTGATATAAGTTTTTATACATAACTATGGAATTTTACTTTGCAATTCTTAAAAATATCCTAAATTTTGGTGATCATCAACTACAACCTGGTGGATAACAGAATTTTAATACACCAATCTCAGAAATAGTTTCCTATCCTGGTACTCCCCTCCACCCACTTAGGTGTAAAGGCCAAGACCTCCAAGCTCTTTAAGTAAGGTCTGTCTGCAACACCTTTTAAAGGGGACTTCGGACCTCTGCTTTTGGTTACACACACCCAACTGAGGAAAAGGACCCAGATCCTACACTAGTGCCCACCACATTGGAAGGACTGAAGTCTGCATATGCCCACAAGCCCTTAATCTTCTCCCACAATCGTCTTCATTGGCCAGAGATGCAACTTCAAACACTGCATTTTGCAGGTTCTTTAGTCATGACAAAGTTAATCTAGTGGATTGAGAATTTTAGCCTCAGCATTTACAATTTTAATCATTCAGATGCATTATAAACTTCAATTTATTTCCTTAAAGGTATTATAAACATCATCTGGGCTATAAAAATGTCACACCTAGACAGCAAACAGCCAACAATGTACTTATTATAAATGTTAATGCTTAAGTAGCAATTTACATTTTTAATACTACTACTACTATTACCACAACTCCTCTAAGTGCTAAAAAAATTATTTTGTTTCCATGCTTAATTTTTGAAAAACAAATTCATTTGACATAGGTGTTGGAAATTTTTCATAATAAAATCTTAGGGAAAACATTTAAAATATAAAATAATATCCATAATAAACAAGCAAAGTAAAATCCCTAACAACTGAGCACAAATTCCCCAACAGAATTCAACTCTTCATCATCATGACGGTGGAAGCACAGAAATATTTTAAGAAGAAGAAAAAAAAAAATTCTGATATACTGTTGGGGATTATTCATCCCCAGCATTTCAAGAAATTTTACTTGTGGTTTCAACTAGTCAATTCAGAGTAGCTAAGGTTTTAGTCAGAAATTGCTGATATTACTTACTAGCCACAGGAATAAGACAAGCATTTAAATAATTGATTTGAGCTAAGCTCAGGATTTTGCAGGAAGTTTCCCTCCCACAACAGAAAGGCTTCATTAACATCACTTCTTTCATACCTGCTCCATCCTGGGTTAGCTCTGACCCTGACATGACCAAGCGATGCTCCCTCCCACCAGGCTAGGTACTATAAATGAGAGCCTAACACTCTATTAAATGTAATTATTAAAATACTTCTGTTTTTTCCTTGAGCTGTTTTTTTATTAATCCTTTATAGAAAAGTAAAAGAAGAAAGAAAATTACTGAGCAATGAAACCAGACTTTTTTGCGGAATCTTATTTATATTCTTTTGTTTAGCTATATTATATCAGCTGATAGGTCTCATATTATTAGGCCTGGATCTGGAAAGAGCAGATTATCACTGACAAAATGGGTCACAGGGAGCTGTCTCCTCACCAGTCCTGTCCAAAAACAGAAGAAAAAAAATGGAAACTATTAGCACTAGGAGGGAAGGAAAAATAAATCCCCAAAGATACTTAAGTCTTTATCGACTTCTGAAGAAACTTTTGCCTAGTTTTCATTCCATTTTGCTGCTCTCTCCTGTTCCAATTCTTTAAGCTATAAACTGACAGCCAAAAACCAAACACATATCTCACCTTCACGTCCCCCTCTCAATGTAATATCTGAGGAGCAGCTGGTCAATGACCTAGACCCCAAAGAGTCCAAGCTTTCAAAGGAATCTTCCCTCTTATGGCTGCCTGGAGGAGCGGGAAATTCTCCTCGGTCAGGACACCAGATATCACCGTAGCCACTGTCCCGGCCACTTCTTTTCAGACAGCTGGAGTCTTCAAGTGCCTAATGAAAACATTTTATAAAAATCAGTAAGCTAGTACAAACTTCCAGAAATGTAAATGTTTTGCTTCATTTGACAGATAAGGCAAAGACATTTCCCTCCTGAACATAAAAAAAGAGCTGATAAAAATCAGAAATATATATCTGTAACATTTTCCCCACAACTAATACCATAAGGAGGTATTTAACGTGATAATTAGGAAGCAAAGCCAAAATTAAAGACAGGCAGCTAGTGTAGAATAGGTAATCAGGTCAAATTGAGAAAATGGAGGCCAGTTTGGATCTGGGAAGTTGGTGACCACTCCTGGGAGACTGGAATGCCAATGTCTCCAGAGCCCTTGGATACCATCCCTCCCAAAAAGGTTGTTAATGAAGCAACTCCTGAGCAGACAAAACCTCCTAATCAATGACCCCTGGGCTGCAGCTCCCCTCCAGCCTAACACTCCATTTTGGCCCTTCCAGCCCACCTGCTCTTCCCCAGCTCATTCCACCACTATCTCCCAGTCATTATACAGGCTGGGGAAAAATGAGCAAGATAAAGGAGAAGTATGCAAGAGAACAAAGGAAACTTCAGATGTGTAAAAAGGACAAGACTTCCTCGTCCCACAGATTCCAACTTTGGGTCCCCTTCTTCCACCCAGGAGAAGTCTGTATTACTACCCTTTAATAGAGCTTCTTACTTTCTACTCTATGCTTGTCTCGGCATGCTTCTCTGATGTTATGCTTCAATATCTGAGGAAACAGGACTCATCAAGGTAACTGATAACCGGTGGTATTAGAAGTATTTGATATTATTTAATAAAGTAGTATAATCCATTTAAAAAATAAGGAAACACAAAAGTTATAGTCCAAAAACACACAAAAAAAGTTAAATTAAAACAATTAAAGTTAATTAAAACAATACTGAAATGCCAAAGTCAATGATGGTTTACAGTTCTCTGACAATAAACATGAAAGGACTCAAAGAGAAAACCAATTTTAATTTAAAAATCCAAATGGAGATACACTGGTAAGATAATTCAGTCTTATCCCCAGGAACCATTTCAGGTGGTTTATGTTAAACATAAAAGTATTTAGTAACAAAATATATACATGCTTAAAATTGTTTATTTTTATGTACTACTTTAAGGCTAAAATAAGCATTGCAGTAAATTATGGACAGGTATGTTTTACAAATAAATGCAAATTTCAAGTAAAGCTGCAATTGATCTCAAAAAAATTAGTAAATTTATTTATTAAAAATAAACCATTTTTTATTAATACACATGAAATTTAATGGTAAAATATAACTGGATGTTTTAAATAGAGATTTAACTTGGGTAAAATTTATAGAGTCCTTAGCCTAGTCCTGACACAGTAATCAGTGACTACCTAGAAATTACAATTTTTAAATATGGTAAAGGTAATTTTGTCATTTGCTGAATGCCATCCATGGCCTGCAAATAAAACCAGGCTTAGTTGTGCTGTTAGACACAGGAATCTGGCTCTCAGGAAATGGAAATCATGAAATAATGTTCCAGATTGCCTGGAGTATGTGGTTTCAATGTAGATTGGTTCACGGCTGGAATTTGCAGGCCCTAGATGGCCAATGACCTGCTAGAAATGGCTTGCTTAACTCCACCCATCCTGTTTCTCACAGAAGAAGCTCTTCCAGGACCCACTTTGATCTGTACCACTAAGAGCGTGGGCTCCTCCATTTTGTTAGAGCCAGACCCTTTAGCAGGCTCAGCAGTCAAGCCCCCTGATTCAAAAGTTAATTGCCTCTTATGATTTTTTCTACAAATAAATTTCTTAGCAATTAGTTCAAAACCAGCCCATTCCTCCAACAGGAACCCTTTCCCTTGCCCACGCCGATGGGTGGCCAGAGTCATTATAGTAAAACTCAATAATGTTACTTATAGATGAGATTACTAATAGTTTAAAGAAAATGGGAATAACTTACAACCAAATCTAACATATGAATCTTGATTAAATCATAATTCAGATTAATAAAAGAGGCTATAAAAATGAGACAATTGGAAAATTTAACATGTACTTCATAATAAATGGGGAATATTTATGAGCGTTCTTAAATATATACATTTGGCTATATAGAAGAATAATCTTACTCTTAGGAAATAAATACACACAGAATATTTTGTGGTGAGATGTGATATCTGAAATTAAGATGGTTAAGTAAAAACATAGATGGGTGGGTAGATACATAGGTAGAGAAGCCAATATGGAAATATTTAATAAATGAGTCAGATGATGATTACCTGGGTATTTGTTGAATTATTTTTTCAAGATATGAAAAAGGTGAAAATGTTTGTAAGATTAATTGGCAGCTGGCTCAGCTCATATTTTTGACGAATACTAGAACCATCAACTTCTGGTTCAATTGTTGGACAAGTATTTGAAATGCCAACAAGGGTCTAGTAGATTTAAGTGAGATTTCATAGACTTTAGATGCCAGGCATTCCGGCATGAGTTCACATCCTATCAACAAAACATCAGCACCCACCTTATACCCTGCCCCAAGAAGATGGAGAGGCGAGACCTAGTGCTGGTACCAAAATGTTTCACAAAATATGAGGGTAACCACTTTAAATAAATCTTCAGATTCATCAGGGTTTTTTTGTTATTTTGCTATACTGAGGAATGAACACAGAGTCTTGCACATGGTAGGCAAACATTCTACCCACTGAGCTATACCCCCAGCATTT
Source organism: Sciurus vulgaris (assembly GCF_902686455.1). Classification (NCBI taxonomy): domain Eukaryota; kingdom Metazoa; phylum Chordata; class Mammalia; order Rodentia; family Sciuridae; genus Sciurus; species Sciurus vulgaris. The sequence goes on from NC_136464.1 coordinate 116,373,315, forward strand.
TTTTTTTTTTAATTTTGAGATGGGGTCCCACTTGCAGTCCTGCTTCAGCCTCCTGAGTAACTGGGATTACAGGTGTGCACCACCAAGCCTGGCTTCATCGGATTTTTTAGACACACACTTTTGAAACATTAAGAGCTAACACATGGCAAGATGAAATTTAACATCATAAAGTTAAAGTTATTGATGATGGGCCACCACAGTTATAAAATAATCTGGGCCTGGTCCTGAAGTTTGGTTTTCTTTTTTTTAAACCATTTTGTTTCCTTGTTTTTACGCTACTGGCTATTAAACTCATTGCTTGGCACTAAGCAGGTGATAGGCCATTGAGCTACATCCCCAGTCCCTGAAGCTTGGTTTCAAGGATTTCACCCTGACAAGTCCCTAAAATGAGACACTTTCACTTATGACTCCAGCACAAGTATTACACCAAGTATTTTTTAACTGATACACTGGACTGGCCTTAAGCACTATCTAGATAGAAGGGAAAGTGTGATGAACACAGTGATGCTGATTTCAACAGAATGGATGCAAAACAGGTGACATGTTCACATGCCTCTTGTGCCTATTCCCACTTGGTAAGAGTGGAAAAAGAGAACCACAGCTATCTACCAAATTTTTTTTTTTGCCTGCTCTGACAGACACTGGTGACAGGAAACAGTGTTTAATGAGGCATTCCTAGCATAAAAACTATATTAAGATTATTCAACCTGAGTCAGGCTGTCATAAAAAGTTAAAGGCTATAAAAAGCACTAGTACATGGGCCAAAGTTCCACATCATTTTTAATTGAATGTTTTCTTAGCTGAAACAATTGTAAAGCAAGGCTCTCCCTGTGCCCAAAGCCCCTTGCAATTTCTCCACGGGGCCTCATCCTCCTTTCTGGCAGTAACTGATCTACTCCTCTGTCCCAGACAGCTGGGTTATTGGCTATGGGTGTTTCCCCAACCCCTGGTACAATATGTATACATGCCAATATCTCAATTATTACTTGAATTAACTGATAAAAGGAATTTGAATGAAGTGCTATCAACTTTTTATAATATTAAAAGAAATCAAACCTAAACATTTTTGACTCTGTAATTCCATCTCTCTATAATATATATATGGCTGAACTCAAGCAAAATCATTTTTAAAAATAAGGAAAGATGTAGGACAAGGTGAGGATTTTTATCCTGGCCTAATACTTCTCTTCCAGTCATAAATAACTAATAATGATTATGCCCTTACAAAGTGCCAGAGACTAATACAAAATGCCTTATTACTAGAGCATCATTTAATCATCAGGAAAACCCATAAAGCATCTACTCTTAATAATGGTGTTTTATTATTTTGACTACATAGTTTCTTCTGAGCCCTGTCAGTTCCCCTGAATAAATATCCCACAAAGAAATTAGTTTTCCCACTTGGGCCTATTATAAATGAAGACTTGGCATTGTCAGTCTTGGCACTTGGCTCTTCTCAAAGAGTCCTTAAGCATTCAAAAGGCTGTAACACAGATTCCAGGATATGAAGGAACAGAAATATGTGTAAAACCAAGGATTCTAACATAAAAACCTTATCAAATTTCACTTAGCATTCACTACTCTTTAGGAAATAAAGGCAGTATGATGACACTGGAATATGGGCATTAGAGATAATTAGCCAAGAACACATTAATATAAAGAAATTAACTTCTGTGAATTCCAGTTGTCCTGGAAATACCTTTCGGCTGCAGGTTGAATTCATAAAGAGCATAGAAACAAGTTATACAGTATGTAAGAAAGGAAGCAAACGTGCATGTCATCAAACTACCTACAATTAAGAGATAAATCTATACTTGAAAAGTGCTCTGGAATAGACTAACTCACTCCTTGGTGGTAGCATGTAAAGTCAATAAAGAATAACAATCCTGTCTACTCAGCCCAGTCTACAGCAGAGCAAACACAGTCAGAACCTTGTATTTGTTTCGGAGGGGAGGAAGAGAAGTGGAAGAAGGGAGGAGGATAAGAAAGTGAGAGTGTTAGCTGTAGCAATCATCTTCTACAGATGTAGTTTCCTTACCTTAGTCAGAGCTTGTCCCAAAAGCTTCTCAAATGCTTTCAAATTAAGATAGGGACCACTGTAGTAGGGGTTATTTTGTGCTTTTCTTCCCAGCCAGTACAATGTTATCAAAACCTTTAAAAAATATTCATGAACAAACCAGTCTGTTTAGTAAGCTCAAATGCAGGTGAGTACTCAAGATAAAAGATAGCTCATATTACTCTATGGATGAAAGTCTGATTCAAATTTATGGGAAGGAAAAGGTTCATTAAAAATCTTAATTATTATTGCTTGATTATAAAAGGAAAACACAAAAAACTTTTAAATCCATCAATATATTTTCCAGTAGCTACAGAATGAATACCTAAAATCAATAATTTTCAGCTTCCTCGATGAGGCAATGAAGTTTTTAAAAACAAAGCTGTCACTTTTAGACATTCTTCTATGCAGTCTATTAAGGACATTATGAGTTTACATTGAACAATTACACAGCATCCTTGAACATTATGTTTTCCCCTAACGTCTGATTTGACCGTTTCCCACTTGCTCCCCTAAAAAAAAATCATAAAATGGGTCTGCCCTTACCACATTAGTAACATTTAACAACTAGCTTCCAAAATCTAACCTACTGTCCCATAGTATGAAGTCAGAGAACATATGTTGTAACCATGTTTTGCAACACATATATTTAGTTGTATTTACAGTTTGTGACTGGTTGGTTTCCATGTAAAATTTAATTGGAAAAAAGGATACATATTTTTAGATCTACTACTTCCTTAAAGAAGATGAAAGTTAAAATTATAATGCTTCATTAAATGTATCTTACATTTTTCAGTCTCCTATCAGTCTCTTCTTGCCTGTAAAGAAAAAGAAAATATTTATTAAGTAAAATCCATGAAACTTAAATTATTAATTATAACTAGAAACTCATCTTCATTCTTAAGTTCTATGAATATTAATATCACCTGGTAGTTCAGAAATATTAGAGCACATATTACCCATCAGAAGAAATTTTCCATATTTATCAATTTTACCAAATATAAATTTTCCATAAAAAGTAATTTTTCCTAATTATATCCAATATGGTCTTATTTTTTAAATATGTTATTTAGATTTTTGTATTCTAATTTTAAGTAATATTTAAATGCAATGGCAGGGGGTGGTCAATGTGTGCTTATGACAGGAAAGTTAGGAAATAGAGAAAAAAAATGTTTGGAAGATGGGGGTGGGGGAGAAAGCAGCCACAAGTTGACTTTCCCCCATTGTCCACCAGGTTTCCACCCAAGTTCCCCAGAGTAAACAGCTCAGAGACCATGATTCTACACATACTGAAAGTCCAGTTTAGAAAACAGCTGTGAACCTCTTCCTGATGAAACATCACTAAAAATTAGTGAATTATGGGTGTTTGGCTCACCTTTAAAAGGGCATGATATATATGGGAGAAGTTAAAAGGAAGAGATATCACCTCAATGTGGAAGCAGCAGCGATATATTACTGAACAAAGAGCAGGGTCACCCTAAAAGAATGGGCTCTGTGTCAGACACATACAGGATCAATGTGAACTCAAAGACCTCAGAAGCGTGAACTACTTAGCCTCTAAAATGTCTTTTCAGTCAAACTATATGTGATACATCTATAAAATAAAACATATGCACACAATTATCAACATGTTTATAGAAGACATATAACATGCATTCGCATATATATACACAGAGAAAAAGAAAAAGGGGTGAGTTTGGAGTGAGCAGCGACAAATATTTAACTTAGCTTTCAAAGAATCAACGAGGCAACTGTGACTATTTCTTTTCACAATCATGAACCAAAGTGAACTTAGAATGAATAAAATAATAATCAATAATAAAATAAATGAAAAAAATTAAATAGAATAAAAGTTTATGGATGTTTTATGAATGGAAAGTGACACTGGTTTGGTGATAGGAGAAGACTTCATGCCATGGTTTAGATATGAGGTATCCCCCAAAAGTTCATGTGTAGGACAATACAAGAAATGTAGAGGTGAAATGATTGGGTTATAAGAGCATTAACCTAATCAGTGCATTAATTCACTGATATGGATTAATTGAGCAGTAACTCTAGGCAGGTGGGGACTGGCTGGAGGAGGTGGGTCACTGGGGGTTGCTTTTGAGGGTTATATTTTGTGCCTGGTGAGTGGAGGTCTGTCTACTTCCTGAATGCCACGTCCTGAGTTGCTTTTCTCCTCCACATGCTTCTGTCATGATGTTCTGTCTCAACTCAGGCCTAGAACAATGGAGTCAGCTATCTATGGACTGAGGTGTCTGAAACCGTGAGCACCAAAATAAACCATCCCTCAACTTAAAAAAAAAAAAAAAAAGAATGATATACACCTCCCACCCAACCCCAAAAAGCATCTCAACAAAAAAATTCATGCTCTCATATAAATACAAACTGGTACAATTATTCACACTCTTAACCCACTTGGTGGAATCTATTTCAGCTAAACATACTGACATTCCACAACCAGGTAATTCCATTCCTAGGTATTTGCCCAACCACAAAGCCTCTATTTACCAAAGGTCATATACAAGAATGTTTATAACAACATTATATACAAGATCAAAAACTGAAGGATTCATGTATTTAAGGGAGCAAGGATTATGGAATAGCCACTCGATGAGAATAAGCAACCTGCAAACTATTTTCAACCAATTGGTTCAATCTCACAAACAATGGGAAGAAGGGGAAAAAAGGCAACAAAAGGGACAGATTATATGAATGGAATAATATAAAGCACAAAACCAGGCAAAACAAAGATATGCTGTTAGAAGACCAGATAGTGATTATCCTTGGAGAGAATGGCAGAGTCATTGGCAGGGTGTGGGACCCACAGAAGGATGAAAAATTGTATTTTGATCTGGAAGCTTCAGTTTCTAAATAAATATGTGTATTGTACATTTCCCACATGCATACTTTTCTGTATGTATCTACTTCAAAAAAAAATAAATAAACAGAACAAATTTCTTGGCCTGAATGCTCACACTCTAACTTATCTCTTGAGTAAAAAGAAAATCATTTTGTAAAAATTAATAGCAGTTTATTTTGGAAGTAGTTAGTGGGGAAAGTCACAAGAAACAGACAGTGAAAAATAACAGTTATAAACTCATACCCCTTGCTAGACTAATGACCACATACACAACACAAATATTAAATTAGCCAAAACACAAAAGAACCATCAAAATGCAGTACAAAGGTTATATTGATCCAAAGGTTGCCCCACTTTTATCATAAGTATATCAGAGAGGAACAACAGAGACCTCTTGAACCCCTGACCTCCTTTCTACAGCCCTCAATAAAAATTCTCAATCCAACACTCTCATCCGCTTAGGGCTCTTGGTCATGACAGCAAGCACCACAAGTACAAGGTACGTCTATTCTGTGGTAGAAACTCACAAGCAGTGACCATGACATTATTGCCCTTCATTCACTTTACATTTCCTTCTAAATGCAGGAATTTACAACATACTCTTGAACACAGTGACACATTGGCCAGCCAAATTAGTGCCCTATCACTGAAATGCAATGCCAGGAATTCAAGTAGTCAATGATTTGCTGGAGTAAAGAGAGTTCACCTTGACACACACACACACACACACGCACACACACACACACAAAAAAAAAAAAAAAAAAAAAACCACTGCATGATATCAGGAACCAGGAGGCTCTTTTGCCTGGGATAACCCCTGGGCACAGCCCCAAGACCTTTTAAATAGAACAAGTGTGAGGGTAGAGAAGCTCAGGGTTAACAAGACAGTGTGAGTCAGTCATGTTACCATCAGAACCAAAAATAAGACAGTCCTGTTGCCAAAGAGGAGGAATTCCCCCATAGCAAATGCATCCATAGTAGACATAGTATAGTACTAAGCTTAAGGGGCAATAAGTTTGGAATCAGATCTGGGTCCCCGGAGCCATTTACTTGACTCTCAAGACCGAGTTTCCTTCTGGATAAACTGGGTTAATGTCCCCTATTTCAATAGCTAAGGTAGAATATACACAAGTACTTAATAGAATCCCTAGCCTCCCAGGGAAGTGTTCATCAAGAAACAGTCCTCAGAATTGACAGTATGTTACATGAGGCCAAGGCCCTCTTATTGCTACTTTGCACACAAAGCCTCCTAGTGAGGTCATGCAGGACCCTGGTATTTAAATTCCATAATGCTCATCTTCACCCTGCCTTTTCCTCCCTGGGTATTTACAATAATCTACTATGTGCTTTTATTTTTTATCTTTCTTTCTTCTACCAAAATCCAAAAAGGTTTGTGTACTTTTGTTCTCTGCTATATCCCAAATACCTTAAGACAGGGTCTGCCCACTTGCGAAGGAATAAAATATTTATTTAAAAATGCCTAGCACAGTTAATGGCACAAAAGTTCACGTTAAAAGTGCTAGAGCAGGGCACAGTGGCGCACACCTATAATCCCAGCAGCTCGCGAGGCTGAGGCTCAGGAGTTAGAGCCAGCCTCAACAAAAGTGATGTGCCAAGCAACTCAGTGAGGCCCTGTCTCTAAATAAAATACAAAATAGGGCTGGGGATGTGGCTCAGTGATTGAGTGCCCCTGAGTTTAATCCCTGGTAAACACCGCCCCTCCACCCAAAAAAAGTGATGGAATATTTAAATAATATTCAAAAATGACTATCTTGAATCTATTGGAAGTCTTTTAATATTTATAAAATAGCAAATATAGCATAGATATACTCTTCTTCCACTCTGTTAATGGAAATAGTTCTGGCAATCCCTTTGCTATCTGACAAAGGTCCAGAAGACATGTGTCCAACACACATCTCTGACCTTTGTGCTCATCAACTTATCCAGCTGTCACCACAGTATCCTAACAGCTACTTGATAAACTTAAAACCAGGAGATTCAGGGGCTGGGGATATAGCTCAGTTGGTAGAGTGCTTGCCTTGCAAGCACAAGGCCCTGAGTTCAATCCCCAGCACCGCAAAAAAAAAAAAAAAAAAAAAAAAAAAAACCAGGAGATTCTAGGTGGAATCCACCCTTCTTAACTCCAAGATATTTAAATCAATCAACAAATAACTTCTAACCAAAGTTAATAGGGCTTTGAGTTTAGCTCTCCTGTAGGCGAATTCTGGTTCCAGTCTTGTTAGCTATAAGAACCTCATCACATCACTTAACTCTGTCCACAAAGCCATATCTGTAAAATAGGAGTAGTGCTGGCCTCATTGAGTTTCATTAAAACATGTTAAAAGTGCTTGACCTAGATGGAACAAATAAATAATACATTTCACAACTACCCCCTAATTATCCATCTAAACCAAACCAGGGGCGGGGCAGTGGTGGGAGGTCAATTTCTCCCCTACATGTGAAGTTTTTCCCCTAGAAGAGACATTTCTGTGGAACAATTTATGACACTCTTCCACGTTATATTTACCTTGTGCTCTTGCCATGGAAGGCTTTAATCAAGAAAAAGAAATTATTTCTAGAATAAGATCAAGCAAAGGGCAAAGCAAACTGGCATGGTATTATTATCATTTTCTCAACATCCATGTTGGCACCAAACTGGCCTCCCCACCCATCCTTGGTCTACCAGAGTCTGCCTTGGCTAAGTACCCTTTAGTTTTCCAAAAGCTCAACATCTGAGGGAAAAAAAAAAAAAAAAAAAAAATATATATATATATATATATATATATGTATCTACACATCCAAAAATCTATCTCCCTCATATTTGACAGTACAGTTTCAGAAGAGAGTGCTAATGGGTGAGATTATCATTTACTAGTGTGTACCAGCCAGCTGTGTTCCAGGGCTGCACCAAAAATATTTCCAAAAATCTTCAGAGAGCTAACTCTGGGCCCACACACATACAACTGCCACAGCATTCCCTGCAGTTTCCTTGGGGGCTGGAGAGACACATGGCTGTCTTTTCAGAGTCAATCATCGGCCTGGGAAAAACAGCCAAGCATTTAAGTGTGCATATATGTTACCTCACGTCACTCACTGAGCCAGCTCAGCACATCAAGAGCCAGTAGAAACAGGAAAAATATGTCTCCAAAAGGAGTAAATCTTCAGAGGATCTGACATAGAATCCCAGTCTCTGTTCCTCTCCCATGTCTCAATATGCTTTCTCCAGGTTACTACCACCTTTGCATTTGCAACACTGAAAGACCCAATCTTCCAGGCTCTACCACAATATTACAAGTCCCTAAGAGTGCTCCAAAATCATCTTTTCTCCCCAAATACCAGCCCTGCCCAAGCCAACACTGCTTAAGATCCAATACAATAAGTAAGCCGATCCTAAAAAAAAAAACAAAGGCCAAATATTTTCTCTGATACGTGGATGCTGATACACAATACGGGGGGTAGGGAACAGAAATTCATTGGATTAGACAAAGGGGTAAGAAGGGAAGCAGGGAATGGGAGTAAGAAAGACAGAATGAATCAGACATAACTTTACTATGCTCATATATGAATACATGACCAGTGAAACTCCACATCATGTACAATCACAAAAATGGAATCCTGATTAAAATAAGTCATACTCCATGTCAAATATGTCAAAATACACTCACTGTCATGTATACCTAAAAAGAACAAATAAAAATGATTTTTGAAAAAAGATCAAATATAATTCTCTCACTGAATCAGTACACGGGGAAACACGTGACTTAAAACTCATGCTGGAATTTCTGACACAGAAGGAAAACTTTTGCCCCAAATGCAATAGAAGATCAGAAAAGGTGAAAAGACTGACTCCACCTGCCGCTACTCCAAGACTCCCATCCTGCCTCCTAACTAACAAAGACTATGGAATTCTACAAGGGATTCAAGCAAAGTTAACTGTCCAGTTCAGTCTCCTCCCTGCTTCCAGAATAACATTTAACTTTGTTTCCTTTGCTCCTCAGAACAACTGCAGCTTTTTGAGTGATTAGGTCCCCAACCCTCAACTTCCTGAGGCTACTTCCCAGAGAAAGGCATGGAATCTTCCTAGAGACCCAGCCCTGCCCTGAGTGGCAACTGCTGACCTGGGTGTTGCCTCTTGGAAAAGTGGGTTGATATGAGAGAAGCTGGGCTCACCAGATACTTGATCCCTCTCCAAGTCACTAAGTAATCTCTGCTCTCCAGTTGTTGCTTACACCACTGACCACCTGTTCACTACTTTAAAAAAAAAAAAAACTCAAGAAATGGGGCCATGAATCATGATTTACTAAATAGCCACAAGAAGAAAAAGTATAGGGACAGTAACTGGTTTAAATCTGTCAGATATGCATGGGGTAGAGGTGTGCGTGTGCACTCAGCAGTGGTAACTGCAGAAAACTCAAATCGGATGTCCTTCTGATGACAGGACAATGTGCAATGTGTCTTAGTCTCTTTTGTGTTGCTAGAACAGAATACTACAAATTGGGTAACTTGCAAAGAAATTTATTTCTTGTAGTTCTGAAGATTGGAGAGTCCAAGGCCAAGGGACCCATACCTAGTGAGACAAAGGTAGAGCAGAGTAGGAGGAGAAAGAGAACAGGACTAAACTCATCCTTTTACCAGGAACCCACTCCTACGATAACTAACCCACTCTTGTGATAGCAGTATTAATCTCTTCATCAGGGCAGAGCCCTAATCAAATCTTAAAGGTCCCACCTCTCAATACTGCTGCACTGGGGAATAAGATTCCAAATCATGAATTTTGGAGGACATGTTCAGACTACATCAAGTGGTCTTATTTTTATATATGCAACAATGTAGCCCATCTCCAAATGGGAGGATAGTCTAAGAGTTCTGAGTAACACTAGGACACTAAGGGAAATTTTTAAAAACACAGCAAGAAAGTTTCTAACTCTACTATCAAAAATAAAAGGGGAACTGGATATGGTGGCATATGCCTGTAATCCCAACAGCTTGGGAGGCTGAGGCAGGAGGATCACAAATTCAAAGCCAGCCTCAGCAACTTAGTGAGGCCCTAAGCAACTTAGTGAGACCCTGTCCAAAATACAAAATTAAAATGGCTGGGGATGTAGCTCAGTGGTTAAGTGCCCCTAGGTTCAATCCTCAGTACCAAAAGGGGGAAGGAGATATTTCTACTCAAAATGTTGGAATCAAATTAGAAATTTAGGAACCTATTAGGTAATGATTTCATTTTCTACTAATGGAAGTTCTATTATTGGAAGCTCATCCATTGTATTATTTAAAATAGAATAAATACTACCAATTTGTCTCACTGTGTCAAAGAGGTGTGAATAAAAGAGGTCAGAGATGAATTCTTAGAATACTTCATTCGTTCTTTCCTTCTCTCAAAAAAGGAAGCTGCATTAAAAGAAAATAAGAAATTGAAATTCTTCCTCTTTCCCTCCCACCTTCATCCCAAAATTGAAACTGCATTCTATTTGACAACCTTCCAGTTATGCTGGAGACGTGTGACTCACAGATTTAAATCTGCCATTTCTACAAAAATGCAACTTTATCTGATTAGTGTGGAAACTATAAAAATGAGACTAGAGAAAATAACACTACCCCTGGAGATATTAGTGAACACAAATATATAAACCTAATTTCTATACATACCTATGTGAGAAAAAAACTCTAGGAAATATACATTTTTGCCTTAGCAACATCATGCTTATTCCAATCGTGACATGAATAAGTACTCTCTTGTTAAAAATAACCTGCTATTAAATTTCATACCCCTCCCACACACTATAAAAATAACAGAGTTTCACTTAAAGGGAAAAATACCCACATGCATTTCAAAGACACAGCATGCAATTCCACTTAAATAACAAAATTAAAGGACACTGGTCCAGGAGTGATGGAATTTATCTCAAGCTCTCTCAACCAGAGACTTATAATTCTCCTTTTCCACTTTATACAATATGTTCACTTTTATTTAAAACTGACTTCACAGCTGAGACTTACATGTATATCCTGCTAGATATTAAACCAGAAACAGAATATATTTCAGACAACAACAACGCAGAATTTAGATTCATTTTCTGTTTATTAAATAAAGTCAGGACATTCAATCATAAAATGTATTGCAGGAGAGTCTAGAGGGGATATCAACCAAAGAAACTTATTCATAACTTTTCTCCTACAGGTAACAATGTAATTGAAATGGAGAACCTGGGTTTTAGATATTAAGTTTGAGACACTTAACAAAGCTGAAATGGTGAGTTGATTATTGGTACTTTATACATTCAAGTAAGATGCTCAAGGTAGAAATCTAGACTGGAGATATAATTTGGGGAGCTGCACATAAATGAAATGTAAAGTCGTAAGACTGAATGAGATCACCTAAAAAACAAATACAGAGTACACAGAGAAGAGGTCCAAGGACTGAGCTCTGGAAACCCAACACATAAGGGTTAACAAGCAGAGGAGAAATTGGCAAAGAGACGGAGGAAGACCACCCAAGTGTAAGAGTTACCTACCACACTGAAGGCAAGCAAGATGGTGGCACAAACTGGGTCAACAATGCTCTCAAGAGGCAGAGTAAAATGAGGACTGAGGAGTAACCAGTGCATTATTTTCTTCCCCTTATGGTATCTTACACACACCCCACGCACAATTACTCATTTTCTTCTTTCAGGAGAAGCAGTTAGTAACAACGAACATTAACATCAAAAATCTTATCAAAACCACAAACATTCCTGAGGATATAATTTAGGAGAGCGCTGAACTCAGGAGTCCTTCCAGGCTTTAGTCCACACTCAGCAGAGTCAATATGATATTCAACTATAAATACAAGTCTTCTGTTTTTAGGATCATGACATTGGAACAACAATCCTGTCTGTGCCAGCAAAATACTTTCATTCAAGTGTTTCTCAAACTGTATAACATGGAGCAGAAAATACTTGCCAAGTGTTATTAGGATTTCAAGGCAAAACTTGTTTTTTAAATGCTATATACTATGTTGTCCTCTTAACTATACATAATAGTAAATTAAAATATAATGAGTCCTATAACGAGAACTATTTTACTTAAACTTGAAAAATTCTTTTTTTTTAATTTTTAGTAAAACAATTATCTACTAATAAAGTGTTTTCCAATTGTGTTCTATTTAACTACTACTTGATACCTAAGTATATAATTAACATAATCACCAACAATTGCCTTTATTATGCATTTTGTATCATTCATTATGTTGACTATTCTACATTATTATCTCCTTTAATCCACAGAATAATCTAATGACTTAGAAATTAGGAAATTAAGACTCCAAAAATTCAAGAAATTTTCTTAAGGTCATGAAACTATTAGGACTTAATGTGATTCACAGACTTTCCCCAAGACCCTCTCTTAGTATTAATGCAATCACAAATAATTTCTACAATTTTCAAAATAACTTACTTCTTTCTTTATAATGCCCTAACATGTAGAAGCAATATTTTCTCAAAGTGTTGGTTCAAAATCTACCTATTTTAACAATAATTTCCTTCTTAAACTTGTCTTCCAAAAACAATGGCAGAAATTTTTCACATAACAATAGAGAATGGCAAAATTTGGATATGCATTACACTATTTTGCATATTATGCAACTCATTCCAGGATTTCAGATGGAAAATTGCCAAAACACTTTTTTAAAGCCTTCTAAGTAAATGAAATACCATCATCACAATAAATCCCAGACAGAAAGACCATCTGCAAACTACTTAATTCCTATATGTATCACTGCTAGGCCCTTATAAGTGTGGTTTCTGAAAGAAATAAAAGTACCCATTAATTGTAAAGAAGATTACAGGGGCTGGAGGTACAGCTCAGTAGTAGAGCATGTGCCTAGCAAGTGCAAGGTCCTGGGTTAAATCCCAGCACCACAAAGAAAGGGGTGGAAAAAAGATTATAAATCAAGCATGGACAAATTAAATTGGAAGATCTTTTAGTTAGTTTCCTGAAGATACATTTTCTTAAGAAATGAAGATAATATCTACCTGTAGGTTGTGAAATTAAACACATATTCACAAAGTGTCTAGCATATATATATATATATATATACATATTTGCTTTCTGATATAGATGAAAGTTCTCTGTAAAGCATCAGAAGATATAAATTGCTACTTGCAAGGTATTATATAATTACACCAATTCCTTAGCTATAACTTAATAATTAAAATAATAATTTAATTTAAAATAAATTAAATATGCTATGTATCTGTATCACAAACTCTAACACCAAAATAACACATATCAAACTATTGATGCAACACAAGTGAGATTTGTTTCAAATTTTTAATTTCAACCATGGGAAAAATTAGCATCCCTCTTTCCCGCAAAGAGATTCCTAGCCCTCAAGTTTGTTATAGTTCTGGATGTTATGTCCAGAATGAATCTAAACAGGCTAAAATCAAAGGGTCCTCAGGCTGGTTCCTTGTTTTGGAAATGGGTTCGGGGAGAATATATTACCCATGGACTCCATTGACTTCTAGAGGCAATTGGCCTTCCATAGCTCACATTTGTCTAAATATTGCCTGTTCTAGATATGTCACTCTTTAATGTTTCATGGAACAATTCTAAGATAGAAAAAACTAAGCTTTTCACAATTTTATTTATGCCAAAGGTTAAGAGTGATAATATAATTTTAGACCAGGGTATCTCAACCTCAGCAATATTAACATTTATAATCTCATATTTCTTTGTCGTGGGGGGATCTGCCCTGTGCACTGCAGGATGTGAAGCAGGCTTCCTGGCCTCTACTCCCTTTAGATACCAGTAGCCTCACCCCTCTGGTCATGAAAATCAGAAATGTTTCTACACATTGCTAAGTGTCCTTCAGGGGACAAAATTTCCTGTGGTTGAGAACCACTGATGTAGAGAATCTAAGTATTTAACTAATTCCTCTAATCAGAACATATTGGAGGTCCTCAGGGCCTAAAATTAACTGAAAGGTCATTTGATGATTGTGATCTGGAAAGAGATATTAAATGTATGAGCAAAGCAAACAGCCAAGCAAAGAAAGACTACAGATCTGAGAAGTCAGTGGAAAACACACTATTGGATTAATGGGCAAGACCCAAATCATACCTGAATCATAACAGAGACCCAGGAACTTTACACTCAACACTGAAAGAATTAACTCCTGGCTACTAGAGCCAGGAGTTCAACAGTCTTGCTACCTTGAAAAGAACTCATTTAAACTCACTCGTCTTGGATTTAAAGTAGTAAGAAATGAAGTATTAGATCTTCCTTTCCACCATTAGTAACACGGTAATATATTCCTGGAAAGTCTGATCAACTTACATGCTCCCCCCGTTAAGTCTTATTGAAGCCATTTCTGGATCTTCAAACATTTTAGATCCTATTTTTCACACATTCCAGAATGGTTGTCCAGAATTTATCTGTACATAAAATAGTGTTTCTGGATGATTCACATCATCATAGATGATTCTCCTAGTTTTAAAAAATATTAAATATTAATTCTTTGCTCCTTGTTCAATTTTAAATCTTGATAATTTATTGAGTATGATGGTAGCTGAATGAGGGACTCCTCTCTAAAAATGCCTACTTTTAAAGGCCTGGGACCTGTGCATATTAAAGAGTGACTTTGCAGATTTGATTAAATGAAGATTTGGGGGCAATAGCCTATATTATCACAGTTGGTATGAAAAGTAATTCCAAATATTATTAAAGAGGGAAACTTGACTAGTGTAGAGAAGAGGATTTAACCATAGAGGCAGAGACTGGAGTGAGTCAGTTGGGAGCCATGGAAGGCCAATTACCTCTAGAAGTCAAGGGAGTCCATGGGTAATATATTCTCCCCTGAATCCATTTCCAAAACAAGAAACCAGCCTGTGGACACTTTGATTTTAGCCTGTTTAGATTCATTTTGGACATAACATCCAAAACTACAACAATAAATTTGTGTTGTTTTAAATCACTAAATTTGGAGTAATTTGTTACAGTAGCAACCAGAAACTAATACAAGTATTATATTAATATTACTCTACGTTTCACATGAAGCTTAATTTTACCACCAATACTATATAGCATAATCCCTATTTAATAAATGTGAAACAAGCTTAATGAGATTAATCAATTTTCCATGTTACCTTTCTTACATAGTTGTAATTCAAACCCAATTTATTTGATCTAAATTTCACAGCACCTTGGTATCAAGTGCAAGAAAAATGACACACCTACTCCTTATTTTCCATTTTTACCCTCATCCACAGTCAACCACTGCCAGCAGCATATGTCCGTGAAACTCAAATTCAAACTAAAAGGTTGCCAGCATGGTGGTACAGGCCTATAATTCCAGCAGCTCCGGAAGCTAAGGCAGGAGGATCTCGAGTTCAAAGCCAGCCTCAGCAACTTAGCAAGACCCTGTCTCTAAATAAAATAATTTTTGAAAAGGGCTGGGATGTGGCTCAAGGTTAAGTGCCCTTGGTTCAATCCCGAGTACAACAACAACAAAAAAACTAAACTGCTATTAAATTACATGAAACTATTTAATTTCAATTGGTTTAAAATACTTTTTTTAATTTTTAAGACTGCATCTTTCCCATATAAATAACAAATATATAAAAACATGCTATGAAAAAGGAATCTGAAATGTCTTCTTTATGAACATATTTCCTAAACTTCCCAAATTCAATGTATCTCAGGAACAGAAATAAATGAAGTTGGAAAATTGCCCAACTGTCCAAGGGGAGAAGGCATATTTGTTTTCAACTCAATATTTGTTTCCAATTAATTTGTATAAAACTAACTTTATAAAGAAAGTCAACAAAATGAATTACTTAAAATCTTCCATTTACACACACCACCCTTGATTTTATGTGTACATTCATGTGCAAACCTACGGACTCCATTTCCTACCTAGTCTTCCATATAATATTTGGAAATTCAAATATTATCAGTATTACCAAGTACCCTACATAAACCATTGAAAAAGAATGGATATTCTTCAAACAAATATCCTCACTGGCTTTCAAGTTCAGGTTGCCCTGCCTGTGTCAGTCAACCTCAAGTTCAACATATATTGAATTGGACGGCCTTTAAGCTAGTTTACATTTATTGCAAGTGATTTTCTCATTTTATTTATGAATGCCTTTTCAAAACCTTCTGAGACAGAATCTAATGACATCCCCACCCCCCAACTCTCCCACTCACCATATCTAGATCTGCCCAATTCCACAAGTATTTTCCAGGAAGAGTTTCCTGACCTATGTCTTTTATAGTCCCACTGTTCACTATCCCTGCTTATAATTTAAAACTTAAATTTTTCTTAAGTGCATGCATCCCCTAGCCCCTAAGCTTACTCATCCTTCCATATGCTCAGCCCTAGTGAAGGGCCACCAAATTTCAGAGGCAGAAAGCTAAGGCCTAAGCTAAACAACTTCCTTCCTTTCAAACTCACTTCCCCATCACTGAATCCCATCAGTTCTAGCCCCAAATACATCTAGAATGCATTTCTTCTTCTCAGATGTAAATCACTGCCTGCCTTCATTCATGTCCTTACACCTCTTCCTCAACAGAGATGCCTCAAGAACCTTCCTAAAGCACATCCTCTCTGGGGAAAGGGTCTAGTAATGATTCTGATGATTTGGATGCATGCTAATAATTTAAAGAATAATTATTGAATTATTTTCTGCCTAGAAACATCAACTTAAAACTTACACCTGAAACAAAACTCAGCTTTGATGGGCTTAGCTAGCTTTCTACAAAAGGAAGTTAAATATAATTCCTCTGGCTCTACCCAACTAGAATTTTAAAAACAAACAATAAAAAGCACAAAGAAACTCCAAGTGAAAAGCCTGGAACTACTCCCAAGGATTTGAGTGTTGACTAAAAAAGCCTCAGTATGTTTCACTGTACTTAGGTATGCTTAAGAAAGCACCATAAAAATGCGCTCGGTTTGCTACTATCACTACACATCAAGCTGGCCCTCAGGAGCCTTGGACCAGGGAGCTAAAGGACAAGGAAGGTCACTGAGTTGGTTATTTAACACTCCATAAGCACCAACATTCCATGGACCCAGAAGAGAACACTTAAGAAGAAGGAGGGGGAAAAAAAGTTTACAGACTTTTTGAGTTCTTGAGTCTACAGAACAAAATGTTCCAAGCAGCACTGAAGAAATTTCTTCTGTAAGATTTCTGAAATTAACCAATGTCAGCTTTAAGAGAATGCTATTCAGCAGGTTAGGTTATTTTGTTGCATTTTATAATTTTCTCATAACATCATGTGTTCCTGTTTTGTGACCTTGAAGAAGGATGATTGGTAAGAAACCAGACTAGAGATATTTTTTAATTGCCTAATCTGTTTTCCCCAGTTATAAAAACATGAATTAAATGTTAGAATAATTCATCTGAATGTGATGCAAGACTAAATACACTTTTTTAAAATTTGAACTTTATAGTTATACATAGTAGTTTGGTTCATCCCAAAAAACTCATACATGCATAGAATTAGATTTCATTTCATGATCCCTCCCCCTTTTCCCTCCTGTCCTCTCCCCCCCTCCTTTTCCCTTCTGTCTTCTCTCCCCTCCCCCATTCTCCTTCCTCTGTTCTGCTAGACTTCCTTTCCCTCATGTATTAAATATGCCTTTCTGGATAATCCTACATAGAACATTTAACATCAAAGTAGTTTGTATACAAATAATTGTGTAAATAAATGTAGATGCAAGGTACCAACTTACAGGAGAACGGACCAACTTTTTGAAAACAGATACAAAATACGAATAGTGTCCACACAGAAAAGCTAAATTGCCTTGTTTTTTAAGTTTTTAATAATTTTTTTAAAATTTATTAAAATTAATAAATAGGTTGTCATCATTCTTTATATTAAAATTGTGTGATTGTAATAATGTGAACATATTTGGGCTGCTGATTAAAGCAGGTAAGCTGCCATTGAAATTTAAATCCAGTCCATATTTTATTCAGATCCCTAAATCTGAACAGTAATAAAGTACCATTTCTAGAAATATAGAGACTTAAAATAAGAAACGAGGTTAATATTAGGTAAAATGAAATATTTCTCTTATTCAAGTCTTTTGCTGCTCGGGCTGAGCTGGCAGCTAGGGACAATGGAAAAAGTATACCCAGAATTGGGCTGTGGGACTGAGGGCCACACACCCTCACAGCTCGGTGCTAACAGTGCAAAGGCACCAGTCACTTTTTTCTGGGTCACACTTTCTTACCTGTGAAGTGTGCAATAGATAAGATTATCCCTTTGGTACCTTTCTGTTTTGATATTTTGATTTTTAACTCTTATAAAAGAAAATTCTCAGAAGTTCATGTCTTTTCAAATTAACAATTCCCATTACAATTTTAAAGGTGATATGAAAGTCAACATGGAGCTTTAGGTCTCCTTAGGGATCCCTTCTCCCTCAGAGACTTTCTGGTAAGTTCAAATACAACAATGCACACTTGTATCAACTATGTCATGACTAAGCACTCTAAATGGATATAAATAGATGTCCCCATGTATTACTCTGATTATGATTGTAGGATAACATGTTCCGGAGGTGTTAAAAGACTGACAACTTATAATATGCCACTTATCTTCCCTTACATACACACCAGGGGTATAGTTCAGTGGCAAAGTGCATAATATGCCAATTTTAAAGTCTTCAGAAATTAAAAATTCTTTTGAAATTGCCACTGCAGTCATTGGTAGCAGATAACTAGTAAATTATCAAAGTTGTTCCTTAAAAGCAATTCTGAGACACAATAAAAATAATAACAATAAGCATTCAAATAATCCCAAATTTCTTCTCATAGTTTGAATAGAACATAAGAAAGAGATCAATCAATACTCAGATTATTTATTTAGGAGCAGGGGATGAAGAAGAGAATCATGAACAATGAATATATTTTGTGCAGTAGAGAAATGAATATTTAAAGTAAGCAGTTCATCAGGACTGCGGGCAGAGCTCGCTGATACAGTCTTGCTAGCATGGATGCAGCCCTGGGATCAATCCTTAGCATCAGGGGAAACAAGTTAAAACTTTAAGAAAAAACCTTCCTGGGTAGATCACTTGGCTAGCATGTGTGAGGCACTACATAAAAATAAATAAATAAAAGAAAGGTATTGTGTCCACATACAACTAAAAATATTAAAAAAAAAAAAAAAAAGAAAAGAAAGAAAGAAAATTCCTGTTTCTTTAATTCTCACCTCCTCATGAATGAATTTCAAGATTTAATCCTTAGACATAATGACTCACTGCTACCTTCCTAATGAGATGATGCCCTTTATACTTCCATTATTTTCTTTAAAACTACTACTTAAATTAAGGAGATAAAACATGCACTTATAAGTAAATCCTTAAGGAAACAGTAAAAACAATCATTCCTAAATAATGGATTAAATTAAGAACTGTTAGTGGGCTCTTCTATAATTTTATGTACTTTAATCTTTTTGAAGTGCTGAGCATAGAACCCAGGGCCTCATGCATGCTAGGCAAGTGCTGTACCGCTGAGCTACACCTCCAAAACTAGTTTTATGTCCTTTAGCATGCAGAAACACTTTTATTTTCATCTTTTTCATTCTAAGAATACTGTCGAATATTATATTATGTTTATGTAAAATAAACCCAAATGATTATAATACTTATTGTATCAAAATACCCAAGGATTATGGGGAAAAAAATTCATTAGTTTTCCCTAATATATAGTTTTTCATGCTGTAAGATTTAGTTTTAATAGGCATACTGTTCTTAATTTACTTGAAATAGAAAACCTCTTATATGTGAAACTCAGAGTACCCCAGAGGCCCTTCCTCCCATTATGGTATGTTGAGTAGACCAAGTCCACAGGATTGTCGCCTGGGTCATCCCATTCTCTCCTCCCTCCACACATGCAGCTGTTTCCCTCCTGGGAAGGTTTCTCTTCAGATGGCAGATCCTTCATTTTCCTTCCTGCCTTATTCCCCCAGAGATAAAATCATATTGCTTGGCTCATTAAGAAACACTCTTACAAATCTCTTAAGACTCAGTCACATACCTACCCACAAAGTCATTTTTACCTGCATTTTATTAAGTAAGAAATCACTTGGAATCAGAGATTAAGGATTTAAACTTAGGTAAACAAAATGGAATTAAGATTACTATGAGGGAAAATCCACAAATTCATTCATATTCTAAGAATAAAGTCCAAAAAAGAAAAAGCCAGCAACCCAGCAGTGCTTTCTCCTCTGATATAAGCCAGACATGTGGATAACACCTGTGGGCAAGAATCAGCCAACACTTTCCCTTCTTTCTCCACAGCGTTCATGCTCTTACCTGATTATCTTTAACCCAATTATGCTTTAACCCGATTACTTTTAATTTCATCTGGCTCTGGATATACTGAGAGCTAGTAGTTTAAAAAATATATCCACAGGACCTACAACTCAGTGGTAGAGCACGTGCCTACCATGTGTGAAGTAAAGTAAACTTTACCATGTGTAAAGTTTAGAAAACATAAATTATATTGTTAAATTGTATGCATGTACAAATACATAACAACAAATCCCATCATTATGTACAACTATAATGAACCAATAAAAAATATGAAAAAGGAAAACATTTTTAATAAAATAAAGGTTAGAAAGTGAAATAAATAGAAAACCATCATGGAGATTATGTATACCATGGGAGTTCAGAGAACAGAAGAAAAGTCTAAACTTTCATTCAAAGAGTAGCAGTAGTGCAATTGTTAACACTTATTATAAGTTCCCCATTTGTCAGACACCTAAGCTCTTTACCTATAATAACTCATTTCTCACAATAGTCCATTTTCAGTAAGTACTCATGCTATCTCCCATTTTATGTTGAAGAAATGGAAGGAAAAAGAAGTTGAGGGAACTTGGTAGCGTCTGCAGTCAGTAGTGGCTGAATTGAGAATAGTAGCCAGAATCTGGCTTCCTCCCTAAGTAAACAATGGCTTCATGGATGAGGCCAGATGGAGCAAAACTTACTTAAATGGCTGTCCAGGGGAGGACAAAAAGAGGTAGCTGGGCTAGGTGGTTGACATGGCTTGTGTGGAAGGGAAATAACACAGTTAGATAAACAAGTACTCGATCAGGCAGAACTGCAGTTAAGTATGTCAGAGGAGTGTTCTTGGACCCAACAAGGTGGGTGACTGGGAGCCACGGTTAGCTCATGAGTGAGAATGCACAGGTCAAGTACACTACAGGATTTGAGGAGAGGAACAGGCAAGATACCACATCTCTCTAAGAAAAAAACAAGAGTCGAAATACCATAGCATTTAACCATCTGATCAGATAGAGCTTCTTCAAGTTCATATCATACCAAAGTCTTAAAACAAAAGTTGAAGTTTGATCACTTGTGAGGGTAAAATTGAAATGTAAAGACAAGCCCTGCCAGTGGCCTGCCAGACTGGGGGCAAGGTGGCAAAAGAGGCAGCTCCCAGGTACACACACAAATGCACTCCAACCCTCAGCAGTGACTGTGCCTGTTTGAAAAAAAAATGTTTCACTGACACATAAAAATCCTACATAATTACCACATACAACATGTTTTAAAATATGTGTATGTTGTGCAGTGCCTAAATGGAGCTAATTGATATGCATTACCTCAATGTACCACCCTCTGACTCTTAACCTGAAACTCATCAAACCCTCAACTTGGTGACATTTTTCAAGAAACAGTTTGCCCAAAGTAAGACGTTGTTAGAATACAACATCAATCCCAACGGTTTGTTTTACTAGTGTTTTTAAATCTACAAAAAATGGAATTTGTATCTAAAATATATAGTTAAAATACCATAGCCAAAGAAGTCTTCCTTACATGCTCTTTCCTCGCCCTGCTTTATTTTTCTTCGTCATCTTTATTATTGTCTCACTTTATCTTATATTTAGCCATCATCCATCCTATTAGCATACACGCCTAAGAAAAGCAGCTCTTTGTTCTTTTCACTACAAAACTCTCACCCTAGTGCTTGGAACAGTGCTGACCATATAGCAGGAGGTTAGTGACTGCTTATTAATAAGTTCATGTACTTATTCACCATCCTGAATACCGTGGTGACAGTAAGTGTTGGTATGTCAGGTTGACTCATATGTCATTTTGCAGATTCCATGGTTTTTCTGGCTTTTTCAGTATTGCTGGGACTACAGTTTGCAGAGATAAGGGAAGACAGATAAGTACTTTGTTATATTGATTTGGATATAATGTGCCTGAAATCATCTGCTCTTTTGTTTAGTTTTGGTTTTCTTTTATTAGTACATTCTAGTTATGCATAATGGGTTCATTTTGACAAAAATCATACATGAATGGAATTTAGTTTACTCCATTTTAGTCCCTGGTACCCCGCCCCACCCCCATTTCCTTCTTCCACTTCCTTCCCCTCTTCTCTACTGTTCTTCCTTTCACTCATTTATTTATTTATTCTTAATTGGTGCTTTATAGATATACATAAAGGTGGAATTCCTGTAATAAATTTATACATGCACATAGTATAATTTGATAAAATTCATTTTGCATGAAATCATCTACTTTTGGGGATGTATACATTCTTGTTTGAACAGTTGTTTACACAAAATATGGAACTGGGATTTAAAAGCAGATGATAGTAAAGACAAGTAAGTGACAACTTTTCCTCAACTGCAGGAGAATGTAGGAAACAAATGGGCAGGGTTGGGTATAGCTAACAATGATCCTCACTGTGGAAGTTACATAAATGTGCTAATTGAGATCCCAAGGCTAGGACATGCAGTAAACTTCGATTCTCTGATCTGATTTTAGTATCCTACTGAGTCCAGGAGACAAGCCCACATGCTTTTGGACAAGGCACGGTATTACCCTTGGAGGGGCAATGTTCCCACTGCCAGTCATTCCAGAGTGAAGTAGTTTCTAGGACAGGAAATCAGACCATTTCCACAAGGTACTACAGAGAACATGTAGACCTCAATAAAAACAGTGCATTTTCATCTGGGTTTAAAAGATAAGGAAAACAAGCCAATGGTTAAACTACATTTAACGTGCAGAATTGGCAGATAATTAGGTATAAATAGACCACGGGAACATAAAAGAGTCTGAACTAGATGCACGTTCACAGGGACCATTGGTTTTCAAACCAAGGTGCTAAGGTAATGCAACCAAGAAAAGATCACCTTGTCAAACTTAGCACTGGAACAAGTGGATACCTACATGTGTGCTGGCAGGAATGTACTTCAACCTTTATTTCACACCATTCAAAATAACTAACTGAATGGATCATGGACCTAAATGTAAGAGTTTTAACTATTAAGTCCACATAGAGAAGGGGAAAAAAAAATTATCTTTGCAAAATTAGGCTAGGCAAAGATATCTTAAGCGTGACACAAAAAAGCATAAATCATAAAAGAAGAAATTTTAAAAAATGCTAATTCACCAAAATTCAAATATTTTACTCTTTAAAAGATACAGTTAAACTCTTTTTAAAAAATGGGGGCAACAGACTGGGAGAAGATATTTGATAAACATATGACAAAGGGTTTCTAACCATAATATAAAAAGAACTTCTATAACTCAAAGATATAAAGACAACTTAGTTTTTTAAATGGGCAAAAAAATTTGATAAGGCTCTTCAGAAAATAAATATAAATGGCCAACACATACATGGGAAGATACTCAATGTCACTAGCCATGAGGAAAATGTCCATTAAAATCATAATGAAGAAAATACCACTACTCAGTAAGTGGAAAGCCTAAAGTCTAATACACAGATGATGATAATAAATGATGGGAGAATGTGCGACAATTGGTATCTCACACCTTATAGCTGGAAACACAATAGCCACTCTGAAAAGCCGCATGGCAGCATCTTATGAAGCTGATCACATATTTCCAAGTGACCTAGCCATCACATCCCTAAGTACTTATGTAAGAGAAACAAAAACCTATTCACATGGAAACTTGCATGTAAATGTTTGAAACAGCATTATTCATAAGAGTCAAAACCTGGAAACACAAACATCTATCAAATGGTAAATGAATAAACAAACTGTGGCATATCCACTTCTCAGTAATAAAAAATTACACAACATACAAGAATCTCAACAAGCATGAACCTCAAAAATTATACCCACACTGGAAATGGTCAGGCATGAAGAGTACACACTGTGTGTTCCACTTATATAACACTCTACAGAAGGCAACACTAGAGTGACCTACAGTGACCCAAAGCATGGTAGCTAGAGACCAAGTGAGGAGTTTGATTGCTAAGAGGCACAAGGAAACCTGCTAGGGTTCTACATCTTGATTATAGTGATTGTAACCCAACTATATTTAATTTCCAAAATTCAAACTGTACACATAAAATAGATTGATTTTATTGTGTGTAAATCATACCACACTAAACCTGGGAAAAAATCAAGACAAATGACACAATGGGTGAGAAGGGTCTCCTGGAAAAGAAAACAGCACAAAGGTATGGCTTGATTTCTAAAGTCAAAGGTCATCATGCTGCATCAGCAAAAAAGCACAGTCATGGAAAAAATGTAATACAAGAAAGTGTTCTTTTTATTTTTTTTTTTACTTTATTTGTTTATTTATTTACTTTGGTGCTAGGGATTGAACTCAAAGGTGCTTTACCACTGAGCTATATCCCCAGTCCTTTTTATTTTTTATTTTAAGAGAGGGTCTCACTAAGTTTGCATACAGCCTTGCTAAGTTGCTGAAGCTGGCCTCAAACTTGTAATCCTCCTACCCGGCCTCCTAAATCACTGGGATTATAGGCATGCCCCACAATGTCCTGTGAAAGTGTTCCTTATGAAAAAATGAATACTTCTCTTTCCACTCTCACTTTCGCAGAGCTGGCCTTTGTTTTCCTACAAATGATCATTACTTCTTTATAAATGACTCCCAATTTACAAAGCTAGCCCTGATTTCTGCTTACATATATTGACAACTCCTATCTTTTCCATCTGAATGGTCTACCACCATATCCAACAAAATGTGTTTAAAATTTAAATTCCATCTTGTCTCCAAATCGACTGTTTTTCCTGTTTCTGCTAATGGTTGCACAGCTCAAAAGCTAACTCTTCTTGCTCCGTCACGCTAATCAATCCCCACCAGATTTTAGTTCAAACATCTTTGGCATCTCTTTGCTGACACTCTCACTGCTTCCAACAGCTGGTATCCTAATCACAACAGCCACCAAGGGCAACAATTTCCTTCTCTGCCTGCTAGCCTCCATACTGTGTCTCATGCAATCCATGAGACCGCTTCATTATCCCATCTTTCCAAGTCCCTGATTTTAACATTTTAACCTTCTAGTCAAAAGCTTTTGTTCCTAACTCTGCAACCACTGAGATAAAGTTTAAACTCTGTCACCAGGATAATTGAGGTGCCACTCCAGCTTGTCCTAACCTACTGTCATCCTGCCTCCAGAGTCTACCAAACTACAGGACAGACTCATATTTCAAACCTCCTCCAAAATGTAAGTCCCAAGAATATAGACCTTAGGTAAGTCAACTTTACTCACCACTTCACATCAAGAGGATTCTATAAAATGTATGATCTGAACCTCTCCATACCTCTGGATGTGCCAATCTTCTTGTAGTGGTCTCTGACTTCTCATGCAAATCCTACCTATCCTTGAGATCCACACTTGCATCCTCAATGCCTTCATTAAACCTCACTCCAGTGTGTGATCACTATCTAAACCTTTCCTCAGTCCTGCCCCAGACCTAATGAATCAGGGTCACATGTGACCAAATCATTTCTTGTTTTATATGCAAACTGAAGTTTGAGAAGCACTTATTTAAAACACTCTCCCTCTCTCAGTAAAGTCTGAGTAATTTTTCACACATGGCTACTAAAAATTACAAACTCCTCCATCATATGCAGAACTTCCTTCCCACCCAACCAACATTATGGAGCTCATGTCTGACAGATATACATTAAGGTGTTAAATTTCTTCATTCAATCTTCATATCTTTTGTTTGAACACACTTAGAAGCAGAATTTTATAACAGAAAGAACACTGGGTTAGGAGTTGTAATAAGGGTTTCCACTTGTAGAATTTACTATGCATGTGACCTTGAGCAAGTCACTGAGCCACTCAGTCTCAAGTTCCATACCTGTAAACTTGGGCAACCACCCTGTCTTATAAAGCAGAACTAATTACACAAGGCCTTCAGCAAAACATTCAAACATTTTCTTTCCATTCTCCACATACTCCAAAAAGGAGTGTTTCTCCTTTACATATTTAGGAAACTTGAAGCTGCAATTTAATATCGCATCTAACCCATCCACTAGATATCTAAAGGAGAATTGTTCTTGTTTGTATTTTTCTGCTACATTCATATCTTAGGTTACTATCAATCTCATGTATTTGTGATAATCTAAAATATCACATTCACAAAATGAAAGTTCAATAACTATTTCTTCCTACTAATGAATGTCAATCTACTAGAACTTTAGAAATAGTTTCTAAAAGATTGGTAAGAGAAGATGTGATCTCTCTATTTATTGTAAGTCCTGGTAAAGAAATTCTACAAGTGTTTCTGGCTTGAGTCTTTTCTTGGACTTTGCTTTTCTGAGTCACTGTCTGATCCCCCACTTTTTTTTTTTTTTTTTTTTTTTTTTTTTTTCCTGCAACCAGAGAGGAGTTTCATTTCACTGGAATTAGACTAGGCTATTTATTGTTACACTTGATGCTCTATGCTTACCACCTGTTTCCAACCCTTCAATGGCTACATGGATATTAGGACTCTGAGCAATGTACTGTAAGAATGTTTCTTCTTTAAGCCAATAAAAGAGGTAATTTATCTTTCTGCTTATAATTTGGGCTTTATAATAGGGTTTCAAATCAGTAATCATTAAAGCTTGCAGAAAGTTTAATATACAATGACCTAAACAGTAACAAAATAATATCCCATGTTATATTTTCTCTTTCAAAGACCACTTATTCCCAGACAAAAAAGTCTGGAGAAGGAATCATAGCTTAGTTTACTTTTTAACAAAATTACGTAAAATGTAGCCTCAAAAAATAGTAAATAAAGAATTAGTCTCAGTAAAACATATTTGTCAGTTTCATTCCAAAAGACAGTTTCCATGCTGGTGCTAAAAAGGTCAAAGTGTGACTGTATGATCCTGAGCAATTTAGATTAGGAAGGGTTTACAATCTCCAGCTTTTAATAGGATGTGTCCATTATCAAAACAGGTACAACTAAACATTCATAAACATCTGCATGAAAGCCATAAAACCTATAAAGGTATTTATGTCCACCTATCAATAAAATTAAAATATTCTAGCCAGTGTTAAAGGATCACACTTTCACCATATCACAACTGTTCTAAAGCACATGTCTTCATTTAACATTCTTAAAATTAGATCATAAAATCAATGATCTTAGATTTGATGGTATATTGTGATAGTCCCTTAAAGTTATATAGCACACAAACTAGGGAAAAAAATCTTAAAATCATAATGCAAAGGTATTTTCCATTTATCAAATGAGGCAGTATCAGTAACACACACAAATCTGCTTTGGGTAAAGGTGGCCTAAAGTTAAAAAGTAACTCATGACAATGTTAGCAACACAGCACTAACAAAAATATCAGCAATTTTTTTCAAGCAGTTTAATTCTGTTTACACAACACACTGGAAGGAGCACAATCTTTGAAGACAAAGATAGCCCTTGAATTAAAACCCTAGGTTTATTACTTGTCCATGGCCAGCTAAGGAAGTCTGTCTTCTCTCTGCCTCATTTCACTTCAGGTATCTGAAGCCAAATGGAAACACCTGGTTGGGCAGTTACTAGTTTAGAAATAAGTTAGGTAAGACCCCTGACAGTGCTGCATAGCTCTTATCCAGTTGGATTAAACCTATTTGAGTAACGGTGATTGAATATTTGAGGTGCTCTGGACCCTTTAGTACGATAATTTCTTAATCTCCTTGCTACTCTTCACTCCAAATCCAACATTTCTTTAGAGCTGTCAACTAGAAACCAGTTCAAAGTCCCTTATGATCCAAAAGCAAAAATTAAAAAATGAGTTTCCAATTCTACACTGTTGGTTTTAAGATCAAAACAGAAGAGGAGTGGGTCTTGTTTTCCTTACCTACCCACAGGGTTCAGGACCTGTATGATGAGTATTACATATTCAATGGATGGTGGACAAAGCATAACGAAAAGCTCCGCAGGTAAGAACATTTAATGCCCACAGCCACACTTTATATAGCCACTCACCCATGTCCTGCCACTATCCCTGTCAGCCCAGCACAATTATGCTGCTTCTAAGTTCCCGGAAAACTGTGGCCTCTGGTCCAAAGAGCTCAAAGCTTAGGCTTCTGTCAGTGGATATCCACATCTGTAATAAAGAGATGTTCCCCCCTCATCTCTTTCTTGTAAATAGTATGGAAAGCAGAACAGAAAATATGGGAAAGAGGACATTAAGTTCTATTTCCCAATAATCCAGGACTTGGCATGCCTTGTTACCCATATTTAATGGTAACATTACTCCAAGCCCCTTTGGTGATGAAAGTTCATCACCAAAATTTACAAGGATGTAGAGACTCACCCTTTGCAGCCTCGGAAATTTTTGTGTGATTATTCTTGGGCATTTTATAAGTAAATACACACAATTATATACAAAACTGAGACTTTTTTTTCCTTCTCAGTATTAAGCCAAAAAAGGCCTAGCAACATGTCAGCCAAATTGTTTACCCAGATACACTGATTCCTTTGAAGATTATTTCCACATCTCAGTAAATTAAAAAAACACTGAAGAGCATTTAAAAAAAAAAAATCTGGCAGCCATCAATATTATTCTAATGTAATAAAATAGGGAAATGTAATAAGAATAGAGATACTTGATATTTATTTAGGGATTCCTCCCCTAAACTGCTCTAAGTACACAGAGCAAACCCTTGTTAAACTGACAGTACTTAAAGCGAACAGCTTAATTCGAAACAGGTGCTTATCTCAGCGCACTAAATCCCCACTTTTTCCTTTGTTTAAGCTTAAGAAAAATTGGCTTATCTGAACTATGTTGACTTAACGTATGTTTTTAAACCTTCTCCTTTTTGAATGAGAATACACTATTAAAATTACACCAACCATTTACATTTTAAAATGATGATGTGAGCTATTTAGATTTATATGGTAAGCAGACTATGTTCCCTTAAAATTAAAGGTTTTTCAGTGACATTGGGGCCATCCCATCTTCAATTTACAGAACTTATTTGTCAATGATTTCTAAAGCAGCAGTACTAAGCTCTTCAGAAGATAAGGTGATAACATATAACCCTGCTTCCCAATTTAGAAGAGATGTTCAGAAAGGCATATGTCTCTGGGAAATGACGGATGAATCCATCAGCAACTGTTCCTGCCCAGGACTGCGGCTCAGCGTGACAGAAATGATACCAGGGCAATGACCCCTAAAATGTAACTGTTCCATTAACCTAAGCTCTTAAAAACAAGCAATAGCCAATAAAAAACTTTAATGCCTATTCTATTTAACATTGTTAGATTCTACTTTTTAAAAGAAAAAAAATCAAGTTGTGTCAAAACACATCAACCTAAAAATATACTCCTAGTATCTTGACCTTTTCTCATTGTTTACAAGTAAAACCAGAACTAAATAATAGGCATGTCTTTTCATGTCAAATACAATGCCTCTTGCTATGTATAATTTCTAACACCTAGGGTAAAAACCACATGCTTCCATTAATATAATTAAGACATTTTATGCTGTTAGTATAGTTGCCTTTTGATGGACAAATATGAGATGCCCAAAAGGATCAGCTAAGTTGTTTTTGGTTTTTGGTTTGATTGTTTGTTTGTTTTTCTGGGTAAAAAAAATTTGGCTGTGGTGTGTATCTGAGGTCAGCAAAGGCAAGACCATAAATACCTATTTCAAAAAAGTGTTCTATACTTTTCAGATAAGTTCTATCCTCATCTATCTAAAGAATCACCTCTTTATGATGAAAAAAACTTTTCACATATGTAAAAGAGAAAACAGGGAACAATAAAAATATGCCAATCAACAAAGTGAAAGCTCTGAATGGAGATTAGTGTTGTAGACTACCTCATCTGAATTCATTAAAGTGCTTTTGTGGTGTGTTCTTTTTTTAAAACACAGCAATAAAACTTTTTAAAGACATGTTAAAATGCTTAAAATGTGTCAGAAAATACAGGCAAAAATTAAGTCTGGAAAAAGTTAATAAAATTGAATTGGTCCCACATATGCAGGACCAAGTGCAAATAAACGTAGCTGTGTGTGATCTGGCCTCCAGTTTTACTATTCTAACAACAACAATATGTAATAAGATAACTAAGCATAAATGTCAAAAGATAAACCATATCTGTCTTAATATCTGCCCCCAATAGAGAGAGAAGGCATTAAGACTGACATAGCCTATATTCTCAAAAATAAAGTCCTGGGGCTGGGGAGATAGCTCAGTTGGTAAAGTGCTTGCCTTTCAAATACAAGGCCCTGGGTTCAATCCCCAGCACCGCAAAAAACAAATAAATAAATAAAAATTAAAAAATAAAGTCCTGTAGCTTATAATTACAATTTAAGTAACCAGGGATGATTTTTTCCTCCCTAATTCCCTACAGGTACACATATCTTCACAGGATCAAAAAAAGGAAGGCCAAGTTATAAAAATGTTAACAATTACTCAAAACTGTTTACTGAGCACTAACTACAATGCCAGGCACATATACTTTACATACATGACTTCATTTAATCATCACAACATTCTTTCATTCTTTTTTGTTTTGTGTTTTTCAAATTTTTTAAATTGTAGATAGATATAATAACTTTACTTTGTTCATTTTTATATGGTGCTGAAGATCGAAATCCAGTGCCTCATACATGCCAGGCAAGTGCTTTACCACTGAGCCACAACTCCAGCCCTCATCACAACATTCTTATGAGGTAGGGGTATCAACCAAGAGGAATTGTTCAATGAGTTCCAAACAAACAGCCCTAATATCTGTCTTATTTACTGATCTACTTCCAGGCTTAGCACAGAGTTTGACACAGAGCAAGCAGTCAACAATTATTTAACATATTGAACTCATAGAGAAATCAATTCATCATGAAGAGGAAAGCAACATCTCTAAGGTCATGAATTCAGTTACCAAGAAAAAAAGGATGCAATTAAACTCACATCAGGGGATACCAAATCTCTGTTCTCATCCAAGATGTGTCTGTCCACCACACAAATTGCTACGCATCTATGGAATGTTCTCGTTCCATTTCAGGGGGAAGTGACTGAAACTCAGCCTGGGGTTAAGTAGAGTCATCTCTTCAAGCTTCTTTGTGTTCATGTTCTTCAAAATATTTTTAATTATGCCAGATTCAGAGCTTGTGTGACTAGGGTGAGAGGTGGACTTTAGTGTTTAATGCTAAACAAAGGTAAGAGGCACCACAGCAGCTAGACTGATATGGAAGCATAAGGCTTACAGAAAAATTGTTGGTAAAACATCTTATTAAAATACTACTAATGACTGTTTATAAGAAGTGTTCTATACTACAGTTTGTTGTTCTTCAAAAATTCTATTCCTCACCATGGAGCTTCTACAAAATATTCCAACTACTTATATTATCACATTTTTTCACCCAAAATTCTGAAGCATGCATTTTAGATTTATTTCAAAAGATAATAAACAGTTGGTAATCATGATAGAAAAACAGAAAATTTCTAGTATTTCATGTAAACATATGTGTGTAAATATACATCTTTCCAATGTCAGTTAAACCAATTAGTTTGTCATTTATACATCAACATAAGAATTTATTGAAACCTCCACTAACTACTTTGAAAGGCACATGGTGCAAAGTTCATATTTTATATTATTACTCACCACAGAGAGGAAACCAACCCTCTTCTTTTAAACTGTACAAGTTTCGTATTGTGTTGTAATACACCATTATCATTACTCTAGTACGATAAGTGAAAGGCAATTGAAACCAAAAGTTCAATGACTGCTTTGCCAGATCTACTTTGCATTTGAATGATAAGAACAAAAAGATGAAGACTTAGCACCATCAATTTCCCCATATCTTCAAAGCTTGATTTTAAAAGGTTCAGGAAGTCTTCAAAATTAAAATCCAATTTTCAAATAAACATTTACACCTATGGTGTCAAGTATCAAGGAGAAAAAGGAAATGATACATGCTCCCTACTCTCAAATAGTTTCAAGTCTCAGAAAAGTTACACATAGATGAGAAATGTGGTTTGAAATCCAGATGAAGCCACTGTGTCACCAATTAGAAGTTTTCTGATTAAAAGTTTAAACAATTGTACATTTCTATCTATTCTTCCTAGAGAATCCTGTGCATTTATCTTTACACATGTGTTCCAGTGGTAATTCATGCAGCTATCTCCCCAACTATCAAGTGAACCCCAGTGAGGGCAGTATTCCATTAATTACCTGTCACATAGAAGATGACAATGAGTGACTTCTCTAAAACCAAAATTTCCTTTCCCCAGATTGTCTTCTACTCTGTAGCTCCAGAAAGAGATTCAAGCATACACACCCCACCACCTCCATCCTTATACAAATGATCAGTTAAATCAGGCCGGAATACAAAATGAAACTCGAGAGGGGGAAAAAAAATGCTTAATACTTCTAGTTACTTAATACTTCTAGTTAAATATGTAACTCATATTTTCAAAAACAGCTCAAGGAACTACAGATATGATAGAGCATGGAATTTTAAAAGTTGGATTCATTCAGCACAAGCAGCCCTACAGACAAAATTTGAAAGAAAGAAGACTTCCACAAAACTGTCTCTTTGATTTAACCCTCTGAAGGGTCTTGATACAAAACAAATGCTATCTGATCAGGGGAAGTGATGAACTGTTACTGTCATCCTGTCATCTTCCCATGAACTGACTCATGTCAACTGCTAATCAGATCAGCCACCAAGTGAGACTCTTTGAAGCAATGAATATAGGTGAGGTAACTTCTAAAGATAAAGACCTGGCCAGACCCAGCATGAAGTCACACCCAGCAGGAGGCAGAATCAGGCCCCAAGGCTTTTTGGAGTTTGAAGGAGTGGAGAGCTCAGTAAGGAGAGTTGGCATCTAGAAACTTGTGTATCTGAAAAATAGATTAAGAACTTGAAACCAAGAAACAGATATAAATAAAATTTCAGTTCTGCTATAACTTATCCCAGGATCAGACCTGCCTCATATTCCACAAACTTTCTCTGCAGCTAAGACTCTTGGATGGCCAAATTTTGCAATTAAAAGAGCATTTACAAACCTGGCCACACATTTTTGCCACTAGCCTTAAACAGAAGCTCAGACATCTGGAAGAATTCATGCCCCACTCCAAGTAAATCCCTATTACCAAAGAATGGCTGAATGGGACAGAAATGTATATAGTACAATGAGCTTCGTTTTTGTTTTCCCTTCTCACAAGATAGTAGTAAGGGAATATTTGAAAATAATAACATGAATTGGCAGATGGAATTCACCATGTTCAAGTTGCAGAGCCAAGTGTAGATACCATGAAACTTCTTTTTTTTTTTTTTAATTAAGATGTTGAAAAGTTCATGTGGAAGACGCAGATTTGGGGAATCAAAAAAAATGTAAACACAGGTTAAATCAGAAAAGTGTAGAAATTAAAGAACTAAAAATAAGTGTATTTTTACTTACATGAATAAACCTTAATACACATACAACCATCAAGCTTAATCTGAGAAACTGTTGGAACAGGGTGCCATCTGGGAACCTGATTCCTAAGAAATGACTTACAGTACTGCCACAAAATCAAGCACCCTTTTGAAGCTTTGGAAACACTTCCATCCTTAAAATACCATTTTTAGTCTCCTTTTATTTTCATGATGGAAGATGTCAACACTAATTCTACTTCCAACCACTGTTCCTTTGGCAACTAGTATATGTAAAGACCGATTATTAATTTCTATACCCTCACTTTAATACATTTTAAAAATTTAGTCAAAATCAATGTTTATTAAAGTTACATTTTATACTTAAAACATTAATACCCTAAATAATGGTGAAGTAAGTCTCTACCAGAAAACAATTTATTTGCCTGACTGAAATGTTGTGTTCAAAAAACCTGCCATCCTGTAATTATATTATGAACAGAATGTATCTGAAGAAGTGCTAAAAAAGCTAGATTGAAATAGTAAGGGGGTGGAAAGAAAAAAACATGTTTACAATCTGTTCAAATTCTCAACTTAAAATTTTTGATATAAATCGGTTAGAGCAACAGTTTAAATACAGGATTTAGTTTCTAAGACAAGTTGCTAAACATATAAAAATAAAACTTTTAATGTTAAGCCTTAGCTTTCTACCAACTCTGAGTACTCCAATACTAGACCACTGGGTTACTCTACTGAGTTGCTTTCTCCTGTGAGCAATTGCTCTGTGCCTCTCTTAATGACCAGATGCCACCACAGAGATCATGAATGACACTTGCTATCAGAGGTCCCCAGTGTGCCGTGGCATATGCCTGTGGTCATTGCGCTTGCTCTCCTACAGACCTCTAACAGAAGTTGTGCACAGACAGCCCTGTGGAGGTCACACCACCTATTCTCTGTGGATTGTGTGTGTTAAATTCAGTGATAGATATTTAGTAAACAGCTATAACAATGTAAGCTGAATTTCATGGCCTCAGAACGGAATAGACCTCCATTTACTATTTGTGGAGACTAAATCATGAATTTACTATTGGGAAGAAAGAGAGTAAAGATGGATCCTAACCGTTAAATCAAAGATCTCAAAATTTAAAGTGGCAATTGACTCTTGAATAGATGAAATACCAAAATGAATGGAATCATTCAAACTACTACTTCCCGTAATGTAAAATAATTCAGTTAGAAAATCAGATCACATGTGAGTATATATAATTACAGGTGTATAATGTGTATTCTCATTTTGTTTCACTTGTGAAAAGTTAAACTCTACATCTCAGATTGCTGGAAAGTAGTTGTATTTAAGGGTCTGAATTACTGAAATTATCTGCTGCAATAATTCTTCAACTGCTTCTGTTCCTGCCACTCATTCTCAACACACAGAACTTTCCCAGGTTGCACACACCTACTCCATATTAATCCCCTCCACCCACTAACAAAAAGCACTTCAAGTTCACCAGCATAAAGAAGACTATCAATTCTCCATTCCTGTTTGCTCTCAGCATGGCATGGTTACATTGCCCTTGCAATGAGGCCAGTGACGGGTCTATGCACTTAGATGCAACCTGAGCAGCTGAGTAATGACAGAGCATTTAAAACAATCACAGAGTTTCCCCCATGTCAGTTCAATTGAATGTACAGATGAGCAAAATAACCTCAAAGTATTTACACACACTTCCACATGCTCAGATAAATCACAATGAGCCTTCACATTAAAATAGATAATAAATAACACGAAAATGGAGAAGTTACTATATAACTATAAGTAGTTGCATTTTAAGAATGTGTCAAAGTCTGTCACTATCAATATCCTTCATTTCTACATGGCTATTTTGCTGGCAGAGGAAATAAGTATGAAATTCTAAGCCAGTTTCTCAACTCCAGCATTATTATTACTTGGAGTAGGAAAATTCTTCATTGTGGAGACTGTCCTATGTACTCAAGGGTATTTAGCATCATCCCTGACCCAAGTGGATGCCTATGACATCCTTACCCAGCTATGACAACTAAAAGTGTCTCCAGACATTGCCAAGTATCCCCAGGGAGGCAAAACTGCCTCCAACTGAGAACCACTGACCTAACCAAGTCCTTTAATCTATAATAATAATAATAGGAGAATATTTGACCTATGGGAGCCTCCACATAAGAATAAAAACTAAAACTTAGCAATACATTACTATTCAGTAAGCAATTCTTTGCTTTAAACCTGCTTCCTTTAATAAAAACGCTATCTCGGGGCATAAGAGCTTAGCCAATATTTTTAAAGAAGTCATTTGCCAGCTCCCTTAGGTCTCAGCTAGGAGACTCCAGGGTTTCAGCTATGGCAGACCCAGAGCCAACCAGTCATCCCTTCGTCCAACAAGACAATGATCAGAGGAAAAGTTCTTACTCAAAGTCAAAGTTCTCTCTCAGGCATTGTTGCTGGAAAGACTGAGGCACACCTTGCTTTGATAGACTTGTGGTTTCCACTGAAACAAGTTGTTCTGCATACTTCTTACTACAGCTGTAACTACATGACCTCCTGGTTTCACTTTGTCAGTAATTTAATTTCACTGAAGGCTGAGCCCAGATACTGATTTTCCTTAAACATTTTAGACTCAATAAAACATGAAACAAGCACCTAGAAAGGTTGGTACATAGCATGCTTGAAATTAGGAGCCAACAAACATGTTTTACCTAGTCCTTAGCCGACTCAAATATAAGCTGCAGAGTTTCAAAACAATAGGATTTCAGAGGAAAGCACATTTATTCTTAATGGACATCAGCAACTTAAGCAAAAGAAGACTTTAAAGATCAAAAGTTTTTCTACCTATCAGATACGAAAGAATATGCTGATTAGCGAAAATAAAACAAATGCATTAAAAAAAATTTTCATGGACATCAAACAGCTCACATACTACAAAAGGAAACACTTCGGTAATGAAACTTAGGATCTCTACTATCTTTCAGTTAATCAGAATTGCAGACAAACCCCTCCCTGCCATGCACATAGCATTGCTGTAGAATCAGGAAAACATTCGAGAGATACAGAAGCAGATAGGTTTGAAACTGTTCATTTAAAAATATGGATTGTTAGACTTTAAAAACTAATGTTACCTCAGATTTTAGGTTGTACTATTAGAAGATACTGTATATTTTCAAAAATATTTTTGTAGTTATTTTCCTTCATTTAAAAAATTGGCCATATTTAAGATTTTTATAGTCAGTTTTTAATAAATGCTGAAGTCACTATCCAGAGATTACTAACCACATAAACTAAATCTTTGAGTCAGTAGAAACTGATTTTTTTACTTTCATTATCTCTACAGATAGAACTAAGTATTTCCTCACTTGGAAAAATGTTAGTTAGGTTTAAAAGCCCTAGTATGGAGGTAGTTATCATTACAAAATTAAATAATTTTCCTGTCACATTTATCTGGCAACGGGACTTTATTACTGATTTCCTGGAAGCAAATTAGATTTATAGAAAAACAATCTCAGAAGAGTTTAAAACTAGAGTTCCTGAAACCATACACTTACACATGAACACCATTTTCCACCTAAAATTCAAGAGTATTCCTGCATACATGCTTTCAACGCTTACTTTGGCTTTATGGTCCAAACTATTAAAAGAGTGAGAAACAGTTCATTTTTTTAAAAAGCAACCACACCTGACAAGGTCACAGGCATTACATGTTGGTCCCAGGCACTTCTGCCTTCCAAATACTAACAAGGTTTCTTTCACCACTGTCCAACTCTAATTTTTATGTTACCACAAAATTTTTATGTATTATAATTCAGAATATATGAAAAACTACCTTAAGATAATTATTTTTACTCTGTAAACTATAGCGTGATATCTGAATACACTTGATAAGCATAAAGAATATGCTCACCATGAGCAACCAAACACTACCACATTGGACAAGCATTAAAATATGAACTACCGCTTTGGTCAGTACCGAGATTTACAGTAAGACCATGACATGTTATCAATTACAGACAATTTCACATTCACAGTCCCTGAGCCATTTTTTAAATAATCTATTCTGGAATGAGAACAGGAAGACAGAGAATAAATTTTCAGTAATCACAAGCTCTCAGCAATTATTTTCACTTAAGCTGAAAGCCCTAAGTTTAAAAATATATATAATAAACCAATGAAACTTACTTGACAGTGACTCGATTAGATAAATCCTGTAGATCCCCAGGATGGAAAAGCTGGGCTTCTTTCAACCCAATCTGTTCACAAGCTTTCAAAAATACGTTTATATTATCCTGTGAAAAGAATTGGAAAGTGAATGCTTAGCCGGGCTCGTTCTCAAAGGTTACAAATTTTTATGATATAACTTCACAGCTTCAAAGTCCAATTACAGTCAGCAAAAGAGGCGGCAGCAAGACCCATGCAAATGTATATCAGAAAAAAAAAAAAAGAATACATGGGCACAAGTAGCCTTTCAGTCTTCCAGAGCATAAAAGGCAGTGCTATCTTATGCCCAAGCATACACTGCTTCTGTGATCTTTGTGACTGGCACGTTAAACATTACCTGTTATAGGACAAGTGCCTAGCCACTGAGCAGTAATCTACACTTTGATGTCAGCTCTGCTCTGCAAACAAACGCCCTCTTCCCAGCTTCGCACGACAAGCCTCACCTCTCCTCTTTAAAAATAACTCCAGCTACTGACATTCACCCACCCAGAAACTGTTGGCAAGGAAGAAATAAGAGGAGGAACATTCTGTTTCTATGATTACAAATTACAGAACGACTGTGGAATACCACACCTGGAATCTGGGTTTGGTTGCCGAGCCAGCTCTTGACGGACAGGGAAACCATGCTATAGGACCAAGGAGAAGCTGGGTGCTCATTGGCTAAATCACACAGTTGAGGAGTGGCACATTACTCACTCCCTGCACCTGTCTAAAGAGCTGCCTTCAAAAAAAAAAAAAAGAAAAGAAAAGAAAAAAGAAAGAAAGAAAGAAAAGAAAATCTATCCAAGGCTGCCCTCATATTTAATTTCAAAACCCAAACCCTCCACTCACAAACTAATGCTTTTCATTAACATAAACTGCTATACAAACATGGACTACTATGTATCCTATTTTACAGTGGGCTGCATTTCAACCACACACATTTGGTTACCAAAATTAGCCTGGGCTTCATCTCTACTATTCTTAACAAAGAAAAGACTTTATGGGGCTCATGTGAGATGAACCTGTGTGGGCCCTTGGCCTTTGCTTTGTAGGGGATCTCAGGTAAGGGAATGGCCTCCCCACCAGCCAACACTCACCGCTGGTCCACTTCAGCATGTGGGCAACACCTCCACTATGCTGTCTGCCTCCCTGAAACCTCACCTCCCTCCCCCGGAGTTGAGGTTCAGGGACCAGAAGACAACTGCCACTTGCAGAATACAGTTACTCATTCCCACAGGAAGGAAAATAGGAGTGGTGTAGCAAAGGGAGAGGGAATGATTAGAAAAAGGAAGGGGAGATAAGAGGCAAATTGAGCAGCTAGGTTCCAGGAGAGTGAGGAGAGTTAGGGAAAGTGCAGGAGAAGGTGTGACAAGAGAAAAGCAATACTGATTGCTAGGGAAGTAAGGGGCATTATTACAAAATCACTATTCATAGAGGTGGTAGATTATTCTAGTATGTTCTCAGTAAAAGGCACTGTAGACTACCAAGTTAGAATGTGAAATCCATGGATCATTTTAAACAAGATGACCCCAAAGATTAAAGAAATTTCTAAGTCAAAAGTTGAGTAACTCGGCTGGGCCCAGTGGTGCATACCTGTAATCCCAGCAGCCCAGGTGGCAGAGGCAGAAGGATCTCAAGTTCAAAGCCAGTCTCACCAACAGTAAGACTCTAAGCAACTCAGTGAGACCCTGTCTCTAAATAAAGTACAAAATAGGGCTGGGGATGTGGCTTAGTGGTTGAGTGCCCCTGAGGTCAATCCCTGGTACCCACTCGCCAGCAAAAAAAAAAAAAAAAAAAAAAAAAAGTTGAGTAACTCAATGAGAGGCACTGAATGTGACTTTAACTTGACTTTTGTAGAAAAAAAGAGAAATAATTTATTGGCAAAATTCCATGAGGAACATAACAATTTTACTGTTAAGCACATAATTTCTAGAAACTATACTACCTGTAATTACCAAATGATACACATTTATGGTCTAAAACTAGCCACTGAGGAGCAGAGGAGAACAAATGGTTTAGTTCACCAATACACCAAATTCTACAGGAAGCAATTGCATATGAAAACAGGAAAACTAAACTGATAGAAGTCCTCCCACCAACTTAAGTTAGCTCTGAATGTTTAAGGTATTATAAAGCACTGGGCTGGTATTATAAAGTACTCAATGGCAGAGTACCTGTCTAGCCTATGAAAGGCCTGGATTCAATCTCTAGCACTGCAAAAGGAAACTTAATGTTTTAACATATTATAATACTTTAAACTTAAAGTAAACTTATGGAACTTCAAGTCAAAACAATGCTTCACATATTTTATAAAAGTATTACAACATTCATCTTGTTGACAATATGTACAGGTTGACAAGGACAAAGCCACACATTCCTCAAAACCCACCTAAGTATTTAAAGAGAAGCCACTTAAAATCTAAAGTGACTATACTTAGAGACAATATTCAAGAAAAACTACAATTAACAATTAATACATAAATACTTCATAACCCAACTTACATAAGATACTTCATGTCAAAAGCCAACATGTCTACTCCCTACACTTTCAGTACTAACAGTGGCTTCTTCTTAAATGTCAGTCTTATGTAAAGCCTTTGTCTGAACCAAAAAGCAGAATATCTTTTAAATGTCTGAATGAGACTCAATCTTCAAGCAGAAAAATCTGGTAAATAAAGTCACACAAGGCCTATGCAGCAAGAACAGCTTGGACTAAGATCAGAACTGTAACCTACATAATGCTTACTAGACTTTAGCCCACTGTTGATTTTTTTTTCTTTTTTTTTTTTTTTTTTTTTAACTATTTCAAAGGACCCAGGCAAAGAGTTCCCTCAGTGGATATACAAAACTATAAATTTTCATGTCTGTTGAAACTTCAGGAAGCCATATTCAGCCATATCCAGGAAAGTAGTCCTCATTTGTTGGAATCATTTTCATTTGAACTTATGAAAAATGAGAGTAAAAATAGATGACAAATGGATACAAATCTTATTTAATTGAACTGGTAGCCAGAACTCCAAGTTAGTTCACCACCCACCAACTGCATGGCTTTGGAAATCTTACTTTATCTTTCTGGCCTCATTTTCCCTATCTGTGTAACAAGTAGAGTGTAGATCTGTAACCCATTACAAGGGCAAACACTCCTCTCTGCAAGGGAAGGGAAGCCCAACCTTCTCTATCCCATCTTGTCACATAAATACTTCATAACCCAACTTACATAAGATACTTCATGTCAAAAGCCAACATGTCTACTCCCTACACTTTCAGTACTAACAGTGGCTTCTTAAAAGACATATAAACAAGATTTTCATATTTTCTCCAAACTCCACCTGACCTGTCATTATCAATCACCTCCCCTGATTAATTATCAAGAACTGAATGCTAACTAACAACTATGATAAGGAAATCAAAATAAATCTACAAAGACTCTTGGGTTTGTATTGGTTCTGCAGAGTACATCTATTAAT
This sequence comes from Sciurus vulgaris, assembly GCF_902686455.1. NCBI lineage: Eukaryota > Metazoa > Chordata > Mammalia > Rodentia > Sciuridae > Sciurus > Sciurus vulgaris. The sequence goes on from NC_136464.1 coordinate 116,414,505, forward strand.
TATCTATTGCTGCATAACAAATTTTTCCAAACCTTAGCCTCCTAAGACAATGGACATTTATGATTTCACATGGTTTCAGAGTATTGGAAATTTGGAACAGGTCATAACTGGATCGTTCTGACTTGGGGGATCCCTCATCAAGTTGTAGTTAAGATGTCATCTAAAGGCTATGTTGGGACTTGGAGTTGTTTGCAAGGTGGTTCACTCATTTAGGTGGAAAATCAGGGCTGTTTAGTGATAGGAAACCTCGGTTCTTTACCGAATGGACATCTCCATCTGACTGCCTGATAGACGCAGTGATGCAAGACAGCAAGATGAAAGTGCAATGTCTTATGCCTTACCATTTGAAGACACATTCCATCATGTGCTTAATATTCTCTTGGTTACAAAGGTCAGCCCTATGCAATGCAGAAATTATAAAAGAACATGAATACCAGGTGAGAATCACTAGGGGCATACTCAAGGATTGGCTTCCACATTTCACTCTCTGGAACCCAGTAATCCATGTCTTTCCCAGATACAAAATTCAATACTGTCCCCTAGGTCCCCCAAAATTCTCATCTCTTTACAAGATGAGATCAAAATCCAGAATCTTATCATCTAAGTCCAATTCAGTGTGCAGCAGGAGTCTCCTGAGGTGTAATTCCTTAAGTATAACCCTGAGTACAGCTTCTCTCAACCTGATTATCAGTAAATAAAAAAGAAATTACTTACCCTTTCCTATTCCCAGTATACAATAGTGAGACGGGTAGATATATAGTCCATTTCAAAGTATGGAGAAATAAAAGACACACTGGAGCCACTGATCCATTGAGAATTCTCAAATTCCATAAGGCACAGGCTGGAAGTTCCTTTATTAGGACACAGTCCAGGGTCTTGCAGAGTTTCTGGGTTTGGGCCCCACCCTCAAGATTCTTCATTCTATGGTAAAAATCATCTTCCCTTTTCCTTGAAAAGTAGCTTGTGTTTGCAGCTGTATAGATTTCTCAGTCTACTTCTTATCTTTCCCCATAGAGAAAATAATTCCCCATAGAGGTTTGGGGAATTAAAGAACTTTTGATTTTATAATCCTATCTCTTTCAGTCTAAGTTGGCAGTGTTTCTGCAAATACAAATCTCTTAAAGATGCTATAGATCTTCTGTGAATCTCACTGGACTTCACTGCATTAGACAAAAACCATGCCCATGAATCTCCAGAGAAGTCCTTCTCTACATGGGTCTTCTGAGAAGATAAAGGGACATACCCTGAAGTTTCTAGAAGCCTTCTACTGGATTGGACAGATTTCCCAGGCACCACCTTGGATCTTTCTAGGAAGTTACTTGGATCTTTCTAGGATTTTACAACCACACCCTCAATTTCATCTTTAGAACTTGTTTTCCTGCCAATGCTCTGAATTTGATCTATGCCTGAAAACTCTTAATTCGAGCAACATTTACTGACTAAAGAGCCTGTTTTTAACACCAGCAATTCCTGTGTTCCTCATGTATATCAGTCTATCCTATGTCCTCTAAGAAGACTGAACCAGTTAGACCTATTTCTGCAAGCTTCCTGAGTATACAGAGTCAAGGACTATAGTAAGTATTATCTAGACGTTTTCCCCATCAATCAACCAAATACACTTCTTATGATTATTTTGGCCTGCAATTCCCAGAAAGAACCTGTGTCTACTTTAAACAACAACAACAAAAAAAATTCAATAAAGAGATTGTTAATCCCTCTGAACCTGAGCACACAATGATGCAGATCAATTTAACCTGCGGCCAAGAGACCTGGTGATCCCGATTTCTTTCCTATTTGTGATGCATCACCCCAGTCACTGCCTCTTCCCCTGAAACTGACAGTGCTAAAAATCTCAGCGGTTATGTGTCAGCAATCAAGAGGTTGGAAATACCCTTTGAAGCAAAGAAATTCAACTGAGTCAATATCTTAAAATAATGGTTTTCAGACACTGAACCCCAACTAGCCACATCAAAACACAAGATGGGACCATGCAGTCATCTCTCAGGTAAGGCTGATGATACACAACTGTAGCCCTAGCACTTGCTACTGAAAGCCAAGTCCACAGATCAGAAGCACTGGCCTCACCTGGGAGCTTGTTGGAAACACACAATCTGAAGCTCCATCCCAGACCTACTGCATCACAGCAGGCACAGGAAGGAGATCCCCCCATGACACAAGGCTTCAGAGACAACACTGTTTTTGGCAAACAAAGTGAATAAATATTATCAAATAGGACTTATAGCCATGTGTTAGTTAGGTTTTTGTTGCTGTGATCAAGATAGCTGACAAAAAGAACTTAGAGGAGGAAAAGTATATTTTGGCTCATGGTTACAGAGGTTCAGTCCATCGTAAGCCAATTAGATTGCTCTGAGCCTGAAATGAGACAGAACATCATGATGGAAGAGTGTGGTGAAGGAAAGCTGCTCAGCTCATGGCAGTGGGAAGTTGTAGGGTGGGAGCACAGGGCAAGATGCACCCTTCCAAGGCACATTTCCAGTGACTCACCTCCTCTAGCCACACCACACCCCACAGTTATCACCCAGTCAGTTCATTCAAATTAGGCTGAACTGAGTAGGTTACAGCTCTCATAACCCAATCACTTCATCTCTGACTATCTCTTCATTAACACAGGAGCTTCAGGGGGACATCTGATATCCAAACCATAACAAGCAGTGTTTCTCTTTACTCTGAACATGAGTCACCTAGGGATTATGGAGTTTGCTAGTAGACAAATCATCAAAAGTACTTGAACTCCATTCACATAATATTAAGGGATCAATCGGAGTTATTTTAAAGCAACTCTAAGTAGAAAAGTAACTAAAATATATTCCAGCTTGCATTATAATTATACAGTTCCCACTAAGAAAGCAGTTGAGTCACAATCTGATCAGTTGGCACTGGTTTTTTAATTTATTTTTTTTTGGCAAAGTCATCCTCTGTCTTATGGAGTTAATAATAAATTCAATCTGTCAAGTTATACCTACATTCTATGACTGTAACATATAGGTAAACATTCATCAGAAATCCAACTTTAAGAGTTAATTGTGAGAGAAATAAGCAACTTCTCTGAGCCTTTTTTTAAAAAGCTTTCCTTGGTTATCTATTTCTCCACAAAGAAAAAGGTCTGGTCATTGCTGATAGCAAGGGAGTCAAGGACAGGAGAGTGGTAAAGTTCTGTAACTGATGAAAATAGGACGAGGGGCCAATTATGAAAGCAAAAAGGAACTGCCAAGAGACACTGAGGGCCCAGGAGATTATGCATGGTAACGATGCCAGCAGGGTGGTGACTGATTTTTTGCCAGTGCTGCTGGCAGAGCAGGAGAAAATACCACCACACCAAGCAAGGCAGAGCTGAGAGCTGGCAAGTCGGGGCAGCAGAAAACCTAAAAAAAAGGGCCAACTGACTGGTAAAGGTTAGTTATTGAAATGTTTAATTAACTTGGGTTACAATTAACTAACTATACAGGGGCAATAACAGGCTTTGTCAAACTGCAACATGAACTAAGTGATAGTATTTCAGTTTATTCAATTTAAACCTCACATTGAAAGTGAAGAAATTCAAAAATGCACCTACTCTTTTAAAAAGTGCTGAAATAGATGCTTAAAAACTCTGTCCTCAAATTATCCACATCCGTGCTCCAAAGTAGAACAAGGAATTTACATTAGAAAAAAAAAGGGCCATGTCACAATGATGCTAAAACAGATCTTATGAACAATAAAGCATATTTAAGGAATGAAAACTACATGGCAAAACTTGAGAGCCCACTAGGAATTGACACTCCTTTCCTGCAGCATCCACCCACCCTTTAGGAATCACTTTTACAGATGATGTACCTGGATCTTCAGCCCTATTACAACTTTTCCAGGCCAAGGGACTTGCTGCTTCATGGGGCTGACTCATTTTTCAGTCATTCCTGTGTCATGAAAGTCCAAAGACTCTCTCCCAGTAAATGTAAAACACTGATCAATCCTAAACCTACCTACTTAACAATGCAAACTGAATCTGACCTCTGACATGATCCCCTCAGCAACCTCACCAGTTCTTCTTCCTCAAATACCCTCCAAGCTCCTCACATCATCTCTTTAAATGTCCCTTGTTTCCTCCACACATCTGGTCCCTCAAGTGACACTTTCCAGTTCTTGTATTATCCCAATTGGCCCTTCAACTGAATAGCTAGTTTTCCCAGGCTACTATCTCTTAAATTCTTTATGTCAGGGAGAAAACTGAGGCACTTTAAACAAATTATCTTTTCCAAATTCTCATCCAAAAAATTTTGTGGAGTCTCACTGTCCCCATATTATACATAGGGAAACTGCAGCTTATATGGCCTGCCCAAGATCATACATTAACTTGTGGAACTGGGATTCAAATACAGTCATATAACTCTTGAATCTATGCTCTTTTGTTTTTAACTTTTTTTTTTTTTTTCATTAACTTTTTTGGACAGTGGTAAATATTTTTTTAAATTTTTTCATGCATGTATATAGGGTAATAATGTCTGTCTTAATCTACCACCCTTCCCATCCCCACCCATCTCAACCCGCCCCTAACTAACTTCTATACAATCCAAAGTTGAATCTACGCTCTTAACCCTTGTATTAGTTTTCTATTTCTGCTGTGACAAATTAGTGGTTTAAAACAATCCATTTTATTATTGTACCATTCTGAAGGTTAAAAGTCCAAAATCAGTCTCACTGGGCTAAAATTAATATATCCATGGAGATATTGTCCTTCTATTGCATTCTAGTATAAAATCCATTTCCTTGCTTTTTCAGATTCTGGAAAACACCTACATTCCATGGCACATGGTTCCATTCCTCTATCTTCAAAACAAGTTAGCATCAGGCTGAGTCTTTCTCACACTGCCATCTGTCTGGATCTCCTTCTGCTGAAGCTCAGTTCCTCCTCTTACAAAGATGTCTCTGATGTCAATGGGCCCCCCTGAATCATCCAGGACACTCGCCCCATCTGAAGGTCAACAGATGAGCAACCTTACTCCCATTCACGACCAAATACTCCCTTGCCTTGTAAGATAGTCACAGTTTCTGTGGCTGATAATGCAGTCATCTTTGAAGACCACCGTTCTACCTGCCACATATTCCATGCTTCCTTAGAGACAGGTCCTGTGTATTATGTTCTCCCTTCTTAGCATGAAGCATCTGCACCTCCATGCTGGACTCTAGATGTGACCAATTATCACTCAAAGGCTCACTAATGTTGATCTCATAAAATGAGGATTACAGAGTTATTGGGAGAGTTTCCTGATAAAAAGACAAGATGATTGGTAGAGTTTCTAGCATATAGTAAGTGGACCATAAATTGAGAGAAATCCCCTTAACTTCTCTTGTTACAGGTGTGGGTACTTTTCATTGTGGCATCTATCTTGTACGGTGGTTAACTGATTCTGTGGAGCAGACCCGGGGACATTGACTTCAGACTTCACAGGAGAATGACCTATGAGTTTAAATGAACCATAGTCTAGTCAAGCAAGATAAGCTGAATACAGAAGAATCTGAATTGAAAATCATGTGATCCTATCAATGAGGTTCTTGGATAAGGGCTTAAAATGTAAGATTAAGCTTTCAGACCACATAAAACCACTCTGGACTCATATGACCTTTTTTCCAACTAAAATACCCTTAATATCTATTCCTGATAAATATTCTTTTGGAGACCTGGGTCCATCCAGATCATTTTTAATTCCTGATTTTGATACCCAAAACACTAGATAAACTGCATTGCTATAAATTGGATAGTATTTCCCATGTTTTCATTCTTTTTTAACATAAACAGGATAATATAAACCCCTAAGACAAACTGCCAGAAGCGTAACTTAGGTCTGCATGAATTTAAACATCGGTTCATTAAAATTGAGCACTTGATTTCTCATGGACAAGATTGGCTCCTAGTGTTGTTTCTAGACCAAAAAAAAAAAAAAAAAAAAAAAAAATCACACTGACAAACTATCTCTTTAATCATCTTTCCACAATGCTGCCAGGAAACATCATCTAAAATCAACACTACTCACTTTTTTTTCTTAAATTTACCAAGCTATAATCTTTTGCAAATTGCCTCACCCACCACGTTTTCTCTTGATCCACCCCTTATCCCCCACCTACACTCCTCCACCCCCTATTTATTGTCTCAGTAAAGTACTGATGCAAAACCCCCAATGCCCTGGATCCATTAGTAGCTCCTGCACACTCTCTCCCATCAAAGCATTTGGCAAATTCAACCACTTCTCAACTGTCCCTGAGGCCACCATACCTTTTGCCTGGAAAATTGTGTTCATCAGGTTCTCTGAGAAATAGAACCAACAGGATGTCTATGGAAACAGTCTTATAACAAGGAATTATGGCAGCTGAGAAGTCCCATGATTCGAGTCAGCAAGCAGGAAACTGAGCAGAGCTGATGATGCAATGCTAGTCCAAGACTGAAGGTCTGAGAACCAAGAGAGGGGATGGAATTGTGTATGTTCCAATATGAAAACCAGTAGGATCGAGATATAAGAAAAGTCAACCATTCCATTCAAATCCAAAAGTAGGGGGGAAAAAAAGGAGAAAAAAAAGACAGTATCTCAGTTCAGGTAGAAGAGTTCCCTCTTACTAGCAGAGTCAGCTTGACTGTACTATTCAAGCCTTCAACTAATTGTCAAGACCCACCACAGGGAAAGCAATATGCTTTACGTAGCCTACTGACTGAAATGTTAATTGCATCTAAAAACACTCTCACTAACAAACCCAGAATCATGGTTGATCAAGTATCTTGGAACCCATGTCACAGTCAAGTTAATTTTGACACACAGAATTAACCGTCACTTCTACTGAAATATTCTTCAACTGGCTTTCTTCTCTTCTTGTTTGCCTTCAATCTATTCTTCACACAGCAACCATGATCATTTTTTAAATGTTTTAAGATACAACTCACAATTCACAATAGCTAGATTGTGGAACCAATCTAGATGCACTTCAACAAATGAATGGAGAAAACAAAGTTGAACAAACAGAGAAGATGGTAAGAAATCATGAACAGAATCTACAAGAACTATGGGATATCATGAAAAGGCCAAATTTAAGAATTATTGGGATTGAGGAAGGCTTAGAGAAACAAGCCAAAGGAATGAACAAATTATTCAATGAAATAATATCAGAAAATTTCCCAAATCTGAAGAATGAAATGGAAAATCAAGTTCAAGAGGCTTATAGGACTCCAAATACACAAAATTACAACAGACCCACACCAAGGCACATTATAATGAAAATACCTAACATACAAAATAAAGACAGAATTTTAAAGGCTGTGAGAGAAAAGAACCAAATTACATTCAGGGGGAAACCAATACGGATATCAGCAGATTTTTCAATCCAGACCCTAAAAGCTAGAAGGGCCTGGAACAACATTTTTCAAGCCCTGAAAGAAAATGGATGCCAACCAAGAATCTTATACCCAGCAAAACTTACCTTCAAATTTGACGATGAAATAAAATCCTTCCATGATAAACAAAAGCTAAAAGAATTTACAAAAAGAAAGCCAGCATTACAGAACATTCTCAGCAAAATATTCCATGAGGAAGAGATGAAAAACAAAGAAGCAAATCAGCAAAGGGAGGAATTATCCTAAAGGAATTGTCAAAAAAAGGAGGAACCAAGTTGTGTCAAACAAATAAATAAATAAAATTTTAAAAATGAACCAAATGACCGGGAAACCAAATCATATCTCTATAATAACCCTGAATGTTAATGGCCTGAATTCATCAATCAAAAGACATAGACTGGCAGATTGGATTAAAAAGAAAGATCCAACAATATGTTGCCTGCAAGAGACTCACCTCATAGAAAAAGATACCCATAGACTAAAGGTGAAAGGATGGGGAAAAATATACCATGCACATGGACTCAGCAAAAAACCTGGAGTATCCATCCTCATTTCCGATAATGTGGACTTCAAGCCAAAGTTAGTCAGAAGGGATAAAGAAGGTCATTTCATACTGCTTAAGGGAAGCATAAATCAGCAAGATATAACAATCATAAACATCTATGCCTCAAACAGTGGCTCATCCATGTATGTCAAACAAATCCTTCTCAATTTCAGAAACCAAATAGACCATAACACAATAATACTAGGTGATTTTAACACACCTCTCTCACCACTGGACAGATCTTCCAGACAAAAATTGAACAAAGAAACCATAGATCTCAATAACACAATCAATAATTTAGACTTAACGGACATTTATAGAATATACCATCCAACCAAGAGCAGCACTTTCTTCTCAGCAGCACATGGATCCTTCTCTAAAATAGACCATATATTATGCCACAAAGCTAATGTTAGCAAATACAAGAAGATAGAGACACTACCATGTATTCTATCAGATCATAATGGATTGAAGTTAGAAATAAATGAAAGAGTAAAACACAGAAACTATTCCAACATCTGGAGATTAAACAATATGCTATTATATGATGAATGGATAACAGAAGATATTAGGAAGGAAATTAAAAAATTCTTAGAGGTAAATGAGAACAAAGAAACATCATATCAAAATCTCTGGGACACTATGAAAGCAGTACTTAGAGGGAAATTTATTTCATGGAGCGCATTTAATAAAAGAAGTAAAACTCAACAAATAAACAACCTAACACTACAGCTCAAAGCCCTAGAAAAAGAAGAACAGAACAGCACCAAAAGTCATAGAAGACAGGAAATAGTTAAACTCAGAGCTGAAATCAATGAAATTGAAACAAAAGAAACAATACAAAAAATTGACAAAATAAATAGTTGGTTCTTCGAAAAAATAAACAAAATTGATAAACCTTTAGCCACACTAACAAAGAGAAGACGAGAGAAAACCCAAATCACTAAAATTCAGAATGAACAAGGAAATATCACAACAGACAGGATTGAAATACAAAACATAATTAGAAGCTATTTTGAAAATCTATACTCCAACAAAATAGAAAATTTCGAAGACAACAGGTTTCTAGAGACATATGAATTGCCTAAACTGAACGAGGAGGACATACACAATTTAAATAGACCAATTTCAAGTACTGAAATAGAAGAAGTCATCAAAAGCCTACCAACAAAGAAAAGTCCGGGACCAGATGGGTTCTCAGCCAAGTTCTACAAAACCTTTAAAGAAGAGCTCATTCCAATACTTCTCAAAGTATTCCATAAAATAGAAGAGGAGGGAACCCTCCCAAACTCATTCTATGAAGCCAATATCACACTGATACCTAAACCAGACAGAGACTCATCAAGGAAAGAAAATTTCAGACCAATATCCTTAATGAACATCGACGCAAAAATTCTCAACAAAATTTTAGCAAATCGCATACAAAAACATATTAAAAAGATAGTGCACCATGATCAAGTGGGTTTCATCCCAGGGATGCAAGGTTGGTTCAACATCAGGAAATCAATAAACGTAATTCACCATATTAATAGACTTAAAGTCAAGAATCACATGATTATTTCAATAGATGCAGAAAAAGCATTTGATAAAATACAGCACCCCTTCATGCTCAAAACACTAGAAAAAATAGGGATAGTGGGAACATTCCTTAACATTGTAAAGGCCATTTATGCTAAGCCCATGGCTAATATCATTCTAAATGGTGAAAAACTGAAAGCATTCCCCCTAAAAACTGGAACAAGGCAGGGATGCCCTCTTTCACCACTTCTATTCAACATCGTTCTTGAGACTCTGGCCAGAGCAATTAGACAAACCAAAGAAATTAAAGGGATACGAATTGGAAAAGAAGAACTCAAACTATCCCTGTTCGCTGATGACATGATTATATATTTAGAGGAACCAGGAAATTCCACCAGAAAACTCTTAGAACTCATAAGTGATTTCAGTAAAGTAGCAGGTTACAAGATCAATGCCCATAAATCCAACGCATTTTTATACATAAGTGATGAATCTTCAGAAAGAGAAATTAGGAAAACTACCCCATTCACAATAGCCTCGAAAAAAATAAAATACTTGGGAATCAATCTCACAAAAGAGGTGAAAGACCTCTACAATGAGAACTATACAACACTAAAGAAAGAAATTAAAGAACACCTTAGAAGATGGAAAGATCTTCCATGTTCTTGGATAGGAAGAATTAATATTGTCAAAATGGCCATACTACCTAAAGTGCTATACAAATTCAATGCAATTCCAATTAAAATCCCAATGACGTACCTTACAGAAATAGAGCAAGCAATTATGAAATTCATCTGGAAGAATAAGAAACCCAGAATAGCTAAAGCAATCCTTAGCAGGAAGAGTGAAACAGGGGGTATTGCAATACCAGATCTTCAACTCTACTACAAAGCAATAGTAACAAAAACAGCATGGTATTGGTACCAAAATAGAAAGGTAGATCAATGGTACAGAATAGAGGACACGGACACAAACCCAAATAAATACAATTTTCTCATACTAGACAAAGGGGCCAAAAATATGCAATGGAGAAAAGATAGCCTCTTCAACAAATGGTGCTGGGAGAATTGGAAATCCATATGCAACAGAATGAAACTAAACCCATATCTCTCACCATGCACGAAACTAAACTCAAAATGGATTAAGGACCTCGGAATCAGACCAGAGACCCTGCAGATTATAGAAGAAAAAGTAGGTCCAAATCTTCACCTTGTTGGTCTAGGACCAGACTTCCTTAACAGGACTCCCATAGCACAAGAAATAAAAGCTAGAATCAACCACTGGGATAGATTCAAACTAAAAAGCTTTCTCTCAGCAAAGGAAACTATCAGCAATGCGAAGAAAGAGCCTACAGAGTGGGAGAATATCTTTGCCAATCATACTTCAGATAAAGCACTAATCTCCAGAATCTATAAAGAACTCAAAAAACTCTACTCCAAGAATTCAAATAGTGCAGTCAACAAATGGGCTAAGGAAATCAATAGACACTTCACAGAAGAAGATCTACAAGCAATCAACAATCATATGGAAAAATGTTCAACATCTCTAGTAATAAGAGAAATGCAAATCAAAACCACCCTAAGATTCCATCTCACCCCAATTAGAATGGCGATTATCAAGAATACGAGCAACAACAGGTGTTGGCGAGGATGTGGGGAGAAAGGTACACTCATACACTGCTGGTGGGGCTGCAAATTAGTGCAGCCACTATGGAAAGCAGTGTGGAGATTCCTTAGAAAACTTGGAATGGAACCACCATTTGACCCAGCTATCCCACTCCTTGGCCTATACCCAAAGGACTTAAAATCTGCATACTACAGAAATACAGCCACATCAATGTTCATAGCTGCTCAATTCACAATAGCCAGACTGTGGAACCAACCTAGATGCCCTTCAATTGATGAGTGGATAAAGAAACTGTGGTATATATACACAATGGAATATTACTCAGCCATAAAGAATGATAAAATTATGACATTTGCAGGCAAATGGATGAAATTGGAGAATATCATGCTAAGTGAGATAGGCCGATCTGAAAAAGCCAAAGGACAAATGATATCGCTGATAAGTGGAGGATGACACATAATGGGGGGGAGGGAAGGGTTAGAGTTAGGGTTAGGGAGGGGGGCAAGTATGGAGGAAGAAACTACTGTATAGAGGGTAAAGAGGGATGGGAGGGGTGGGGGGAAGGGAAAAAATAACAGAATGAATCAAACAACATTGCTCTATGTAAATTTATGATTACACAAATGGTATGCCTTTACGCCATGTACAAACAGAGAAACAACATGTATCCCATTTGTTTACAATAAAAAAAAAAAAATACTAAAAAAAAAAAAAAAAAAAAAAAAAAAAAAAAAAAGAATCACATGATTATTTCAATAGATGCAGAAAAAGCATTTGATAAAATACAGCACCCCTTCATGCTCAAAACACTAAAAAAATGGGGATAGTGGGAACATTCCTTAACATTGTGAAGGCCATTTATGCTAAGACCATGGCTAATATCATTCTAAATGGTGAAAAACTGAAAGCATTCCCCCTAAAAACTGGAACAAGGCAGGGATGCCCTCTTTCACCACTTCTATTCAACATCGTTCTTGAGACTCTGGCCAGAGCAATTAGACAAACCAAAGAAATTAAAGGGATACGAATTGGAAAAGAAGAACTCAAACTATCCCTGTTCGCTGATGACATGATTATATATTTAGAGGAACCTGGAAATTCCACCAGAAAACTCTTAGAACTCATAAGTGAATTCAGTAAAGTAGCAAGTTACAAGATCAATGCCCATAAATCCAACGCATTTTTATACATAAGTGATGAATCTTCAGAAAGAGAAATTAGGAAAACTACCCCATTCACAATAGCCTCGAAAAAAATAAAATACTTGGGAATCAATCTCACAAAAGAGGTGAAAGACCTCTACAATGAGAACTATACAACACTAAAGAAAGAAATTAAAGAACACCTTAGAAGATGGAAAGATCTTCCATGTTCTTGGATAGGAAGAATTAATATTGTCAAAATGGCCATACTACCTAAAGTGCTATACAAATTCAATGCAATTCCAATTAAAATCCCAATGACGTACCTTACAGAAATAGAGCAAGCAATTATGAAATTCATCTGGAAGAATAAGAAACCCAGAATAGCTAAAGCAATCCTTAGCACAAAGAGTGAAACAGGGGGTATTGCAATACCAGATCTTCAACTCTACTACAAAGCAATAGTAACAAAAACGGCATGGTATTGGTACCAAAATAGAAAGGTAGATCAATGGTACAGAATAGAGGACATGGACACAAACCCAAATAAATACAATTTTCTCATACTAGACAAAGGGGCCAAAAATATGCAATGGAGAAAAGATAGCCTCTTCAACAAATGGTGCTGGGAGAATTGGAAATCCATATGCAACAGAATGAAACTAAACCCGTATCTCTCACCATGCACGAAACTAAACTCAAAATGGATTAAGGACCTCGGAATCAGACCAGAGACCCTGCAGATTATAGAAGAAAAAGTAGGTCCAAATCTTCACCTTGTTGGTCTAGGATCAGACTTCCTTAACAGGACTCCCATAGCACAAGAAATAAAAGCTAGAATCAACCACTGGGATAGATTCAAACTAAAAAGCTTTCTCTCAGCAAAGGAAACTATCAGCAATGCGAAGAAAGAGCCTACAGAATGGGAGAATATCTTTGCCAATCATACTTCAGATAGAGCACTAATCTTCAGAATCTATAAAGAACTCAAAAAACTCTACTCCAAGAATTCAAATAATCCAGTGGACAAATGGGCTAAGGAAATGAATAGACACTTCACAGAAGAAGATCTACAAGCAATCAACAAACATATGGAAAAATGTTCAACATCTCTAGTAATAAGAGAAATGCAAATCAAAACCACCCTAAGATTCCATCTCACCCCAATTAGAATGGCGATTATCAGGAATACGAGCAACAACAGGTGTTGGCGAGGATGTGGGGAGAAAGGTACACTCATACATTGCTGGTGGGGCTGCAAATTAGTGCAGCCACTCTGGAAAGCAGTGTGGAGATTCCTTAGAAAACTCGGAATGGACCCTCCATTTGACCCAGCTATCCCACTCCTTGGCCTATACCCAAAGGACTTAAAATCAGCATACTACAGAGATACAGCCACATCAATGTTCATAGCTGCTCAATTCACAATAGCCAGACTGTGGAACCAACCTAGATGCCCTTCAATTGATGAGTGGATAAAGAAACTGTGGTATATATATACAATGGAATATTACTTAGCCATAAAGAATGATAAAATTATGGCATTTGCAGGCAAATGGATGAAATTGGAGAATATCATGCTAAGTGAGATAAGCCAATCTCAAAAAGCCAAAGGACGAATGATATCGCTAATAAGTGGAGGATGACACATAATGGGGGGGGGGAGGGAAGGGTTAGTGTTAGGGTTAGAGTTAGGGTTAGGGAGGGGGGCAAATATGGAGGAAGGAAGTACTGTATAGAGGGTAAAGAGGGGTGGGAGGGGTGGGGGGAAGGGAAAAAATAACAGAATGAATCAAACGACATTACTCTATGTAAATTTATGATTACACAAATGGTATGCCTTTACACCATGTACAAACAGAGAAACAACATGTATCCCATTTGTTTACAATAAATAAAAAATAAAAATAAAAAAAAAATAAAACAAATGAATGGATAATGAAACCAGGGTATACATACACAATGGAATATTATTCAGCCATAAAGAAGAATAATATTATGGCATTTGCAAATAAATGGATGGAATTGGAGAATATAATGCTAAGTGAAATAAACCAAGCCCAAAAAACCAAAGGCCGAATGTTTTCCCTGATAAGTGGATGATGATATGTAATGGGGGTGGGGAGTGGGGAGTGAAAGAAGAATGGAGGAACTTTAGATTATGTAAAAGGAAATGAGAGGGAGGAGGGTATGAAAAATGGTGGAATGAGACAGACATCATTAACCTATGTACATGTATGATTACACAAATGGTATAAATCTACATCATGTACAACCATAGAAATGAAATGATGTACCCCATTTGTGTACCATGAATCAAAATGCAGTCTGTAAGAAAGTCAAAAAATAGATAAATAATTAATTTTTTTTTTAAAAAAAGATACTACTCACACACAGGCACCCATTTAAAGTATACAGTTCATTGATGTTTAAGTATATTAACAGATATGTGCTTCCATTTTAAAAGGTAACCAATGATCTTCCAACAAATTAAATTCTTCTCAGAATACCCCAATCATCCCTTATCACACATCAAGTAAAATGCAGTCTACTCACCGAAGTCCACAAAGCTTCACACAACTTCACTTGCCTACCTTATTCATGGTCCTCCTTGAAGACCTCTGCTCTTTGATCTGGAAAAGCCCCTCCAGCCCCTATAGCTTCCCAGGCTTCACTTCTCCCACTTTATTCAGGCCTCTAATCAAACGTCAACTCAGAAATGGGATGTCCTCAGCACCTGCTCTGAACCACTTCTTCTACACACTCAATCATTCTTCATCTATTCGTATTATTATTTCAGTGTAATTGTTGGCAACTGGAGACGTGGCTCCCCCCCACCACACTGCCAAGGGACAGTGGGCCTACTGGTCCCTGATGAGAAGCAGCAGCGGAGATGTAGGGTGGTGGAGCAGTGGCCAACTGCAGTGCAAGTGACAAGCATAGCCACAGGCCGAGTGGAGCCAGCCATGCAGGCACGCAAGCCAAGTCGTGGTGGTCTGTCACCCCACAGCAGCATGGCCGACACACAGTGCGGGTGCCTGCTGCAGAAGCACACATTGCACTTCTGGCCTGCTACCAGAAAACAGAAGTGGGGCAGAACTGGAGACTATCATGCTAAGGGAAATAAGACAATCCCCAGAACCAAAGGCTGAATGCACTCTCTGATGTGTGCATGCTGACTCCCAAAAGGAGAAATGGGGAGGGAAGAATAGAAGTACTTTGGAATAGACAAAGGGAAAAGAAGGGAAGGGAGGGGAAAGAGGAATAGGAAACATAGTAGAATAAATAGGACATCACTTTCCTATGTTCACATATGAATACATGACCAATGTAATTACACATCATATACAACCAGAAGAATGGGAAGTTGTACTACATATAATATGTCAAAATACATTCTTAAAAAAACTGACCAATAGTGTTAGTACATTTCCAAGCCCTAATTAGCATAAGTTTGGGCCAATGGCATTGGTACTTTTTTCAAACCCTAATTAACATAAGTTTGGACCAACAGTAGTGAACCATGTACTATATAAGCCCTAGACTAGCACACTTGGACAGAGAAAACCTACTATCAGTCACTCTTGAACTGTTAAAGAGTTCTCTTCCTGTTCTTCAATAAATCCTACTGTTACATTCACTCATCCTGGTCTGTGGATTTTATTCTTCAAATTCACAAGACAAGAACCCAGGAAAGAAGAAATCGATGGTGAGCTGCTGGGGTCTGTTACAACACTAGTGAGCATGGCCTGCCATGACCTGCAACACTTCTAGGCTGCAGAGGCCTGTGCAGACCCCACCCGCCAGCAGAAAGGGAGAAACTCTAGTCTCACCTGCCAGCAGCTGCAGGGAATGGAGTTTCATCTCAAAACTCCAGTTTCACTGGCACTGTCAAGATATTACTGGTGTGTCGCCTACTGTGCAGCTTGTCCCAGGTTCCTAGGACAGTGCCTGACACACAGCAGATATTAAAGAAATATTTCTAGAAAGGGATAAACAGTAATGGGTCCCAGACACACCAAGTAGTTGGCTTTACACCTTCAAATCTATTTCTATCACTCTCATTTGCTGCTCCTGTTGCACTTTCTAACTAACAAAAGGGACCTAAAAAGAGGTGGTCAGAGTTTATTTGAATGAAACTGTCCTATCTGATATATGATATGTCACATGATACTCAAATGCTGAATCAATTTTTTCACTCAATTATTTTTAACTCTACAAGTTAATTGTAGTGTTGCTTCAGCAATTCTAATGCATTAATTTTTTTTTTAAGTTGCCCTCAAGGCTGAAACTTGGCACATAAATGTTGATCTTAGATTTTAAAAACAAGCAGGTTTAGGAACTCTGGGGAAATGTTCCTAAACATGTGCCAGCACTGTCATTAAAAGATTATGGCTAGAAATAAAAGAGGAGTTTCCTGCTTTACAGCACTACATCACGTTGAGTGTATTGGAAGCAACTTCAGTGCTAATACTGTTTTTAATTTTCCACTTATGGTGACACTTGCCTTTAATAGGCAGCGAAAGAGAAGCAGGGAGTCAAGACGTCTCCGTGAAATCTACTGAGAATACTTTATAAATAACTCAACTGTCATTGACTTACTTATATGCCTTTTTATATAAGAGCATTAAGGCATTCAGATATTTAATATGTAATATCTGTTACCTTACAATAGCCAATGCACAATTTCCAGTCTATTTGCCAGATTTGATACTGGATAATTATAAACCATTAAAATGCAGATGGTGATCCACAAAAAACACCAGTAATGGGGCTGGGATATAGCTCGGTGTGTAGACTGTTTGCCTGTCAAGTACGAGGCCCCAGGTTCAAACCCCAGCACTGAAAAAAAAAAAAACTCCAGTAATATGTTCATCACCAAAAAATCATCTACATTAATAAATAACCATGGGGGCTGTGGTTGTGGTTCAATGGTAGAGACTTGCCTACACCATGTTGAGGCACTGGGTTCAATCCTCAGCACCACATAAAAAATAAACAAAATGAAGGTATTGTGTTCATCTACAACTAAAAATAAATTTTTTTTAAACATAGAAAATGACCTTATTTTTAGTGAATTTTATATGCTATAATCTCTGATACAAGTATAACAATAAATTAATAGTTAATTCTATACAGTATATAGTATAGTTTAGAAGAAAAAGTACTCCATGTTTTGTTATTGCTTTTTTTTTTTTTAAGAAAACAACAAGATTGACAAACTAGAAGATTAATTTAAATTTTAGTAGTTGAGGCAATGTTTAACAACTTGTGAGAGTAGTTCACCTTTGGGGGGAAAAACATTTCTTCAGTATAGTTTAATAATGAAGCCAAATTGAGCAGTTTTGGTCCAGTTGACTGATATCCTCTAATATTTATTGTCTCTATTCGAAAATGGGAAAAAAAGATAAAAATTATCTTTTAATTCATTGAAGCATCAGATCTTCTCAAAATTCAAGGTAATAGATAAAAATTCACCCAAGACAGTGATCTGTGGGAAACAAAAATTAAAGAACAGGGCTGGTACTGTGGTTTAGTGGTAGAGTGCTTGCCTAGAAGGTGTGAAGCACTGGGTTTGATCCTCAGCACCACATTAAAAAAATAAGATAAAGGTCCACCCACAACTAAAAAAATTTTTTTTAATTAAAGAACATGATAATTCTACATCCACAGAAACACAGAATCTTTGTTATTTATGAAATGTGAAGAAATTAGAAACATGAAAGAGTTGAGCATGAATAAAAAGCATATTTTGCAGAGAAGTCCCCAATGTTGCCCCCTCTCCATCCCAGAAAGGTTGATATACATCCATCTAAAAATGGGGAACATGCCAACTAGAATCAGCTCAGTAAGAATACTGCTCTTATTGGCTAAGCAATCAAATAGGCCAGAGTAAGTGTATCAGAGAATTTAACTGGTGGAAGTTTTTCCCAAATCTTCTAGGTAGAAGATCTCCTCAAACTAATCTACAAAATCAGCAATAAGAATCGAGAAAAAAAAAAAAAAAAAAAAAAAACACTCTTATTCTCACTTCTAGATGGTTTTTTCAAACTGGCTCCACAATATCATCTTTCCATCTTTTCATATGCTGTCACTTGTTATTAGTGTTCTGTATTCTTAAAACCCCCAATTATTCACAAAGTGACTTGCTTATTACCACTAGAGAGCAACTGCCTCCAAGACGCAGGGTTGTGACCCAGCACAGAGCAACCCTCAGCTTCATCACTATTTTGTCTCAAGCAAGCATAAATGTTCTCCACCTTCCTATAACTATCCAAGTCACATGCCAATATTCCTTAAGTATTTTCTCTTCAACCATACAAACATCACTTCTGCCTCCTACCCAGAAAAGTGCTACCCTGGAATGAAAATAACAATTATAGTCATATTTCTTATGTTATTTCAACCTAGAAGAGAAAGTAAACTGAATTTAGTTTTTCCCACCCCAAAAATACAAAAAACAAAAAATTCTGTCCTGAGGTCTCACACTTTGGTATTATTTGTGAAAAACGCCCACAAACTTTCCTTCTCCCCTTGAGAGAGGGGGGAAAACGGAATAAATAAAGTCATTGTGTGAGAATGGTTTTACTTGTTTATTTGGTATTGGGAATTGATCCCAGTAGTGCCCTAGCACTGAGAACTCCATCCTTAGCCCTTTTTATTATTTTGAGAGAGTATCTAGCTTTAGTTGCTGAGGCTGGCCTTGAACTTGTGATCCTCCTGCCTTTGCCTTCCTAGTCACTGGGATTACAGGTATATACCATTGCACGCAGCAAGAATGGTTTTTAGAAAAGCACAAAGCAAGACCTCAGCTGCATCATTTCAACTTTATAGATTCCTCATGTGGATATTCCATAGCTGCTGGAAGAAAACAACCAGATATTTTAGCGGTGACCTCTTGGCACAGAATAGGTCATACTTCCTTACTGATACCCAAGCATGTAGGAGAGCGAAGGTGAAAGAATCAGAAGTAACTTCACACAGGTACAAGAATGTTAACCAGCAAGTACCTTCTGGAAAGTGGCAGCAAGAATGGGCACCTAGACTTGCCTTATATCTGGAAGTAGCCATCAGGAAGGCAAGAAAAACTGACACATCCCATGACTTAAGCTAACCGGGATTCTTGCCCATTTCCTGCATTCCACAGCATTCCTGACTAAGACAACAACCTTTCCAGTCTCTATGGTCACACCTTACACATTCCACTCCTGAAGTAATCTAAAAAATTAACTCTTTATTAGCAAAGATGTTCAAATTTAGCAATATTTTAATGCAAATGTGGATACACAGGATTTTTCTTTTGAGACCAAAGATAGACACAAATGTTCGAACAAATGATTCAAACCAAATTTTCTGAAATAACATTTCTTTTTCAAAAGTAAGTTATAATTAAAATGGAAAATATGAGTAGATCAACCAATCTATGGTCAATCAGATGGACCCATATAGAAACACAGTGATACTTTCTTGATTGTTCAGCTAAGTGGTTCTCCATCAGCGATGATTTTATCCCCTTGGGGGTCAGTGGCAATGTTAGGAGACATTTTTAGCTATTAAAAATAGCAGGGAGAATGACACTGTCATGTAGTGAGCAGAGGTCAGGATGCTGCTAAGGATTCTACAATGAACAGGACGGACTCCAGAAAAAAAGAATAATCTGCCCCCAAATCACAACAGCATCAAGACTGAGAAACCCTGCTTTACTAAACACAAATAAATCATCAGGTGTCCAAAATAACTATAAAAGTCTTAGGGTGAATAATTTCCTTGATGCTTCCACACATATTGTATATCAGGCACTCACATATCAGATGGCAAATATTATTCTGCTTCAATAGTTCTTTTCACCATCAGGGTATCTTGCCTTTTTCCTGGGGTTTAGTTTTGATGTTGAACTTCTTTCTTAATCACAAATAAAGTTTTAGTTTTAGGTTTCAATATGCTGAATGTACCCACATTTAGCACCAGCTAATTTTTTGGATGACACAAACTCTTTGGTTAGACTTTAAAAAAAAAAAAAAAAAAAAACATAGCTTTGTGAAGAACAGAGGATAGAAAAAATGAGAATGTATTTCTTTATGAACTAAAACTCAGTCAAATAAGAAAAGTCATAGCACTAGAAGAAAAGATCTAAGAGAATGTGGTTACTGCCCTCCCCCAAAAAATTATCACATGAATATTTCAAACAAAGCATTCGATGTATTAATAAAGCATGTAAACATGTTTTTCCATATTGTCACTGCTCAAGGCATATTCCATGCTTTTCCCATAGGTCCAAATGTAAAGTTAAATCCATTGCCCTAACATGAAAGTTAAACACACATGGTAGGTAACCGAGGACAACTGAAAAGGTATAGCTAAAAAGAGTAAGGGAGAAATAACTGAAGAGGGGACATGGACCACCATAACCACTTAGCTTATACCTTTGCACAAAAATTCTTATCATATTCTTAACCTTGGTATCTACCCCACACAAACCTCCTTCACAGAATCTACTTCAACCCACACATGGAGCCGAATGCACCAACCCTCCAACACTCCTGACCACAGCCCATTTGGTCAAGACAACTATCTTAAGTGATCTGAGATATCTGTAGCCTGGAAAGAAAGGGTAACCTTGTCCATTCAGATCCTTATCTTGGGAACACCAACTAAGAAACATCAAAAAAAAAGGCTTCTGTTGAAATGGGGAAGAAAAAAGTATTGGGTAGAATACAGACTGCCATGTTTACGGGAGAACACTAAATTCTTAGGAGAGTCTTGTGATAAATCTTTAAAATAAAGCCTCTTCACATGACTTAGCTTGAAGTCATCTCTGTGCTTTGCTGCTCAAAGAGCAGGCATCATATGTAAAACCTGATGAAATGAGATGAAGACCTCTGGATTGTATCATTGTCAATTTTCTAGTTTTGATATATTATACTTCAGTCGTGCAAGATGGTGCATTGGGAGAGTACAGAGAACCTTTTTGTACTTTTTGCAACTTCCTCTGAATCTATGTTTATTTCAATGTAAGAAGTATTAACTATAACATTTTCTGTATTAGTTTGCTAGGGGTACCATGCCAACAGCTAAAAACAGTCTTAAAACAAGAGAGATCACTGTCTCATGGTTCTGGAGTTAGAAATTCAAAAGTAAGGTGTTGGCAGAGCCATGCTCTCTGTGAAAACTCAGGGGGATCTTTCTTGCCTCTTTCTAGCTTCCGGTGGTTTGCAGGCAATCCTTGGTGTTCTTTGCATGATAGATACATCAATCCAATACCTCATCTTCACAAGGCATTCTTCCTGTGTGTAAGTCTTCACATGGCCATCATTTTATAAAGTTATTAGTCATATGAGATTAGGATACAATCTACTCCAATGTGACCTCATCTTAACTAATTACCTCATCTGCAACCGACCGGTTCACAAAGCCCCATTCTGAGGTACTGGGGTTTAAAACTGTCTTATTTTGGTGGGGGATGGGGGTTTATCCAATTTTAGAGCCCATTAATATTCACAATGGAAATATTGTTCACTAATTCATCAAAATTATCTTTGCTCTCTTATATGAATCAGTCACCAATGTTGTGTGTTGTGAACACAATAATTAGTAGTATTGGCTCAGATCATTCAACTTCTTTAAGTGTCAAAAATGAAGACTTCTGGAATACTCCTTCTTCAGAAATTCTTAGAGCTCAATCTTCTCAGTCCCATTACAACTGTTCACAAGTGTCCAGAACATGTCAGTCCAGTTCTCTGTGGCACATTTATGTTGGGATGCTTTTTTTGCTCATTTGCTAATTTATTTGCATGATTCCCCCACCTTCTCCACTTTGAGTCAAACTTGATATTTATCTTTGTTCCTCCAACACATCCCTATAAACTAAAAATATCCTCAACCTAGTAGGCCCTCACTTCTTTGTTAAAATAATGAACATTGGTTGACCATCCACATATTGGACTATATATTATTACTTTTAATTCTTATAACAACTCCCTTCAAAGTAGATGTTGACACTCTTAATCACACTTGAGGCAAAGACTTAGAAAAATTTTGATATAACCATCCTGACAAGTATCAGGAGTCAAATGAGGCATCATGCTAACTTCAAACCAATTAAGCTTAGCCCATTCTGTAGCTGAAGTCACTCCATGCTCTAACATCCAATTGAAAATGCTCAGTGTCTTGTATTTGGGAAATCATCCTATTTAATATACTGGAAATTCATTTCATTTTAGTTTCTGAAGATAAGATCCAAACTGGATAGAATTTCTGATGCTTGAAATAGAAATACTTGTAGAGATATCTGGGTTTAAAAATAAAATACATTTGTGCTTGCATCTAATCATACAATCATAAAATTGAATAAAACCTACAGTGGCCAAGAACAACAAGCCACCACAATTCAAGCATTACAGATATGCAGTTTGTTTCAGTTTCAAGGCTAATTTCATTTAAAATGCATGTAATTGATATAAGAAATGACCATTTATAATCAAAGTATTAAACTATCTAACTAACTCAAACCATTTGAAAAAATATAATTCAAATTTTTAATTTGCACAGCAGTGCTTTAGAAAAGTTATTTTCATATAAAGTTTTTTTATCTTATTACACTGAATGTTTCCTGCCAAAAAGAATTCAAATACCAAATTTCTTTAACTTTATCCCTTAAATAACAAATACCTTTTGATTCATTATACATTAGAAGAATATATATATTCATATATATATAATATATAAAATATATACTATATCTGGGTTTTAAAATAAAATACATTTGTGCTTGCATCTAATCATACAATCATAATATATATGTCATATATATTATATATAAATAAACACACACACACACACACACACACACACACACACACACAACCTAACTCCATTTTTGACCTAACTCCATTTAAGACCCAAAAAAATGTCAGGCCAGCTGCCCATTCATAATAGATAAGCAAGAGACAACTTGTAAGAAGAAAGGAGTTAATATCAGAACCAACTGTGCTGGGAACTTTATATGGATTCTATAATTTCAAAAGAAAACTGTTTTCATTCCCTCTCTCCTAGACAGATATTTTCCAATAAACATTTTGCATAACTCATCCCTATCAAAATTTTGGCAAGTTTTTCATGCCTCCTGCAAACTCAGAAATTTTGGGGCTGCTACCTTTAATTACTCATGCCATTAATATCTATAAACACATGAATGATCAAAGAGACATTTCTTCAATGTAATATAAGCACCATGAATATTTCAAAGGTAATGAGTTTGTTTCTACCCTGCAATTATTAACTGTTTTAAACTTAGTGGTTTTGTGGGGGGAAAAATTTTGACCAACTCCTATCATGAACATTGGTTTTTTTAAAAGGATTTTTAACATTGTGAAAATTATCCATCAATTGGTATTTATTATAAATTATTTCCAAACACAGAGCCCATATTATTACTAGCCTCTCATCGGAATAACAAAATAACAGTGGTGTTATTTGTTATACTCAAAATCCTGAATTTAAAGCTAGAAGGAATCTAGAGAATCATCACTGCCATTTTATGGATGATAAAACTGTGACAAAGACTTGTCCAACACATCCAGCATCACAAAGGACATTAATAGGAATATTGTACAAATACAATTAAGATTAGTGTGCTGAGTGGGATTAATGCAGAAGTAAGAAGCAGCAGAAACAGAGTGACTGGTAAATACCCACCAGTCTGGAGAACTGTGTGGTCAACCAGAAAGCAGGGTCAGCAGGGTTGAGCTTCAGAGAACTTGACCTACACAAAGGCAATCAGTGCAGGAAAGCCAAGAAAGGGAGTGGATGATGCTCCAAAACTCAAAACAAACAAGTGAGTAACAAGTAAATAAAAACACCCTGATGGGAGGGAAATAGAAAAGAGAACTACAAATGTAAGGAAGACATCACTAAGAACACTTTCTTGCAGCAAAATATCCCTAACTTAATTTCTACTGTAACTACAGAGAGAGATCTATGCCCACCTTTTTTTATATTTCACAGACAAAGAAATGCAGATTTTTAGTGAGAACATTCAAAATTCTCTCTCCTAGCTCTTTTGAAATACGCATTATTAACTATAATCATCCTACTGTGCAACACAACACCAGAACTGCATTCCATTGTGTCCCACAAATTTGTATAATTATTTGTTGATTATAAATAACATTTTTTTAAAAGGAATTTGTTTTAAAGATAACTTATTACTTACCAAACCTGCTATTGGTGTAGACAGTCTATTGATCTTCTTAATGATTCCAGGCTTGAGCTTATTAATCAAACTGAAAGTAAATGAATAACATAATGATTACAAGAATGCCAATATGAGTTCAGTGTTCTTTGAAACATTTTTATGAATCATATACATCACTATTCCATCCTGCAATCAGTTATTCCCAGCCCCAGCCCATCAAAGGTAAACAACCAAAACAACAGGTCCAGAAACAAAGAACCTGACTGCACACAGTGGTGAAGTGGTCCTCCCTGACCATGAGGTCACATTTCTTTATCAAAGCCAAGTCTATAACAATAGTTTCACATTTGTTAAAGAAAGGTACTATTTGATTATGTTTTAATAGTCAGTTCAAGAATCGCTTCATCAGAATTTAGTTCACTTGACCCAAAAAACACTTTCCTACTAATAATTTTCATTTTTTTTATCAAACTGATCTTTATGCTAAAAGTTAGCTTCAAAACCATATTGTTTTTGCCACATTTAACGGATACAAATAGTTGATATGTTCTTATTAGTAACTCACTCAAACCCAACTGATTGCTATTACCGTAGCAGAAGAGGTAAAAATTATATGTACCAAATTCCCCTAAATTACCTCAGAATCTAATATTGAATATGTTTAAGTTAATGTAACAGATATTTGAAAGATATTTGTGTCTCTGTTCTCCAGGACACTAAAAAAGAAATGTTTCTGACAACCATGCTCAGAATACAACTCTGGTTCTCAGTCTAAATTATTATGCTGCTTTTTTTTTTTTTGCTGATCACTGATACAGTGCCAGGCCATGCAGTAATTTAATTCTATAATAATGTTTTTCTACCAATGCAAACTGGGATAATTAATCATTAATCACTGTCAGAAAACAATATCTTGAAACAGTGATTTTCCTATTTAATAATTCATCTATTAAAAAAACAATTCTTTATTCTGCAACAGAGCTCCAAAGGAAAAGCAAATAAAGGAGAAAGAATCAAACATTCCTAATTTACTGGTCTCCTCTTCATAATGGCAACAGAAAAAAAAAAAAAATGCTGAAGCTTGTGGAATGTCACTCCTTCAACGTTCCGAAGATTTACATATACACTTGAGTGTGTTAAGAATAAAAAAGACAAAAGTCTCAATTTAACAGCCTTCAGAATGCTGTTCAACAGGATTCCAAATTATAAAACAGTGGCTTGTAAAGATTTAGTCTGGCAAACAAAAGAAGTTTTTCCATTTTCATACTTTGTTCACACAAAGATCTTTAGGCACCTTAGCATGGACAATAAATCCATCACTTTTTCTTTTTGTGTGTACATTCGTGCAGGTACACACATGCGCATGCGTACGTGGACATGGCTGCCTGCTAGGGATCAAACCCGTGGTCTTACACATGCTAGGCAAAGTACTCTACCACTGAGCTACAACACCAGCCCCAGCCCTTCAACTTTAAGTATCTCCTACAATTGCTACTCCATGATTCCTAACTTTTAATATGCGCATTAACTGAAAGTCCTGTAGGAAGGAAGCCTTTCTCCCTTCATGATCACATTGTTTTTCTTTAATCACTGAGGAGTCAGAAAAGAAATGAGCCAATTTATAAGAAATGACAATTCCAAATTAATTCTTCTAGTTGCTCCCCATTAACCATGTATTCCTATAATTCCATTTTTTTTTTTTTTTTTTTTTTTTTTTTGCGGTGCTGGGATTGTACCCAGGGCCTTGTGCTTGCAAGGCAAGCACTCTACCAACTGAGCTATATCCCCAGTCCTGTAATTCCATTATTGATGGCATTCTTGCAAAGCATAGAAAAACTAATAACTGAAGCATTACTTAACAGGAACATAACAATAAATAAATTGGCCAAGTATGATATATAATAAATCCCATCATTATGTACAAATACAATGCACAAATAAAAATGGAAAAATAAAATAGATTTCCACACACAAACATGACTGATTTTTTAAAAAAGGAACAAAATTATTTATACTTATTGACTACTAGTCAGTAAGTAATGACTTTTTTAGAGTAACTTTTATTTTAAAATGTAGTCTTTCAGTGATATAAATTAGAGGCCAGTACACGTCAGAGCAAAATACAAAATGTCAAGGAAGTCTGGCAACAGTTGTCCTTTTAGAGAAAGAATGTGATGAATTCCTGCTCCACCTATTTGAGTCACAGGTGACTTTGGCCAGGTCATTCAGTTTACCTGTTTATATCACTTGCCATTTTTGTATTACAGGATCAGTAATTTCAAGAGCATTTTTTGAAATATGGTTTCTGGAATGGATGATAAAACAGTTTACTCTCAATTAGGGTCAGCCAGGGGAAGTGAGGGATGGAGCTAAAGGAAACAGCATAGAGAAATAGTATCTCTCAATAATGAGTTACTGACTCCTCCCTCAACAGCAGGTTTTGGCCAGAGATTATTACTTAAAAGTAGCATATACACAACAGATTAGCCTTCCTTTTCTATTCCTAAACCTTCCTGTACGTGTACAAACCCGGAAATAACCACAAGGAAAACACACCAATCTAGATAACACACAAACCACCCTCTAAAAAGCTGAGTCACTAGAAAAAAATGCTGTTTTATTTTCATCATTACAATGGTGATCGGTTCTAAGCACTAGAATATGGAGGAAATACATATACAATTTTGGCAAACACTGAGCATGCAAATTGTGAATTATGAGTCATTATTTTCATAAACAATTAGAGGAAGAACTTGTAGGCTATTTCTTCTGGGGAGAAAAAGTAGGTTTCAAAAAATATAAAAAATGTAGATGAAATTTAAGCATACATAAAGTATACTTTAAGTTTACATAAAGCAGCAAAGGCTCATATCAAATCAAAGTGTCATCTATGGAAATATTTTTTTTACAAATACAACTTCTTTGCACAATAAGAGTCCTTTAATTACTCATGTGGCATGCCTAAAGGCGACAGTGACTTCAGGTCACTGGCTCTAGAAAGAATTCGATAACATGACAACATTCCAGATGCCTCCATGAACTAGAATCTATCATCAGTCCTGGGGCAATTTTATCTACCCATTTTCCCATGTTCCATCCCCTAGCCCTGAGCAGAATTTTCTCTCTATATCCACAAGTCTTCCTTTAGGCTGTGGCACAAACCTGGTCATGTGTTTGCTTAGCACACCAGAGAATAACCCTTTTCTGTAAGATTAAAACCAGAACAGAAAGCACCGAGTAGTTCATTACTTCCAGTAGAACACTTCACAATAAGCCCTGACGCCCTCTTCTTCAGTACCTCCCTTGCTCTGATCTAAAAGTCTGTGTTCCCCACTCCTAAAATTCCTATGTTGAAATCCTAACCTCCAAAGAGATGGTATTCAGAGGTGAGGCCCTTTGGGAGGTGATTAAGTCAGAGAGGCTACACCTCGTAGATGAGAATTGGGCCCTTATTAAAGAGGTCTTGCCCCTTCTACCATTTTAAGTTAATGCGAATCTGCCCATGAGGGAAGTGAGCCCTTGCCAGACACCAAATTTGCTGCCATCTTGACCTTGGACTTCTCAGGTTCAGAACTATGAGAAATAAATGTCTGTGGTGTATAAACCACCCCATTTAAGGTATTTTGTTATTTTAGCCTGAGTCGTCTAACCTATCCTTTAAGCTATCTACTTTTTTCTTTTCCCTAGCACAGGCCCACAGTGTCCACTCCCTCCAAAGAAGCTGAATTACATAACAACAGATGCTGTAAAATTGGCTCTGTTCACAGGCCTTGTTATCGGCGAATATGTCCTGACTTTAAATAGAACTCAGACATGACACTCTGAGAGAGGCCATATAGCTCAATATGACGTATGGCTCAGCTATATACTTTTAATGAGAACTAGAACTGTCTGTTAATCTCCAGAACTAGTTTCAAATGTCAAACTTCATTTTTCTCTTTATCAGAAAGCTCTTCAGCCAAGATGCAAAATTTTGAACACCTTTTCACTTCCTATTTCCAAAGATTTTTCAAAATGAACATGAGTAACTGACATGGAAGAGTATATTGATACAATGAATAAACTTTTTAACCTATAAATTATTTCTTTATTCATTCATTCATATACATATCTAATCTTTGTCACATTTTATAAATAAATATCCCTCACACAATCAAACTTTTTATGATTAGTAAATTTTTAAAAACGATATTAAGATACCACATTCTCCTTGCAAATTAGTGATTTTACAAATTAGTGACCTTTGTTTTATCCCCTATATGATATTAATTCACTTGCCCATTTTTCTTCTAAACACAATTCTGCTCATTAAACATCTGAATGCTTACTAAAGACAGTATCGTACTAGGTTCAATCATAGAGCAACCAGAGAGTACAGCTACTCAGGACAAAGACAATCTCTAATTCCAAACAGCAGCTCCCAGCACTTAAGAGAAATACCTGACATTCAGTTATTTCTGATTCAAAATATGTCTTCTTTATAAAAATAAATTTCAAATAAAATTATCGTTCATTGCAATGAAATGATAGAAATGATTTTTGCTTTTTACCAATAACATCTTCCCTCTACCATTTTTGTCTGCTGCCAGACAAGTCAAACCTTAATAATCTCTCCTAATTATCAAGGGTGATCAAAACAGTACACTATAAGATACATTAATTTGGACCAGTTACCTTAAGAAAACATCATACTACAATTTTAAATGAATGATTTCTATCTAAAATTCATAAGCTATGATATTTTTAAATAAAACCACACCGAACAGTGATCACACTTCCATGGGTAACATAATCAGAATATGTAATATAGAATTTAAACATTTAAAAGAATTCAATATAAACATTTATGATCACTTTAGTGTTTTCAAAGGTTAGTAAGAAAATCAATATTTCATTTCTAGAATTCCTACAGAACTATCCACAACATAAATGAAAAGTTAATATATGCTAAAATGGGAACGTATGTGGGACAGCAATAAGTCAATATCAATGTAATTATGATCATCATTTTACTCAATGGGACTTTTTTATTTAGCATCCTTGTTATACTGGAAGCATCCTAAAGTGCATAGAGAAGCTTAAGTGGTCTGACTCTTAATTCTGAACAACTTCTAGAGCACTAAAGGATTTCATTGAGTAGTAGAAAACTTTCCATTTCAACATCAAAACAAAGAACATTTAGACAAAAGACCTCACACCCTTCACAACAATTAACTCAAAAAGGATCACAGACACAATGTAAAATACAAAATAATAAAAATCCTAGAGGAGAACATTAGAAAAAATCCAGGTGACCTTGAGTTTGATGATGACTTTTTCAATATATCAAAAGGGTAAACCACATGAGAAAGCACTGATCAGCTAGATTTCATTAAATTTAAAAATGTCTGCTCTGCAAAAGATACTGCCAAGAAAATGAAAAGACAAGCCACAGATTGAGGGGGACAATATTTGCAAAGGACATACCTAAGAAAGGACCGTTATTCAAAATATACAAAGAACCCATGAGACTCAACAGTAAGAAGTCAACCTGATTTTAAAATGGACCTTAACAGACACCTCACAATATAAAACATACAGGTGGCAAATAAGCTTATAAAAACAAGCTCTATATCAGGAAATGCAAATTACAAGTTATGACTACACACCTATTAGCCAAAATTCACAGCACTGACAACACCTAACACCAACAGGGAGGTGGAGCAACAAGGACTCTCATTCACTGCTGTACTAATTTGGAAGAAAACTGGAAATTTCTTTTTTTTTTTGTTTTGTTTTTTTTTTTTTTCCTTGTTTATAAAAAGAAGTTCCAATAGTTTATTTCTGTCAGTCTCCCAATACCCAAACTTTGATAGTCTCTGATTTTTTTTTTTTTTGTAAACAAATGGGATACATGTTGCATCTCTGTTTGTACATGGCGTAAAGGCATACCATTTGTGTAATCATAAATTTACATAGAGTAATGTTGTTTGATTCATTCTGTTATTTTTTCCCTTCCCCCCACCCCTCCCACCCCTCTTTACCCTCTATACACTACTTCCTTCCTCCATACTTGCCCCCCTCCCTAACCCTAACTCTAACCCTAACACTAACCCTTCCCTCCCCCCCATTATGTGTCATCATCCACTTATTAGCGATATCATTTGTCCTTTGGCTTTTTGAGATTGGCTTATCTCACTTAGCATGATATTCTCCAATTTCATCCATTTGCCTGCAAATGCCATAATTCTGTTATTCTTTATGGCTGAGTAATATTTCATTGTATATATATACCACAGTTTCTTTATCCACTCATCAATTGAAGGGCATCTAGGTTGGTTCCACAGTCTGGCTATTGTGAATTGAGCAGCTATGAACATTGATGTGGCTGTATCTCTGTAGTATGCTGATTTTAAGTCCTTTGGGTATAGGCCAAGGAGTGGGATACCTGGGTCAAATGGAGGGTCCATTCCAAGTTTTCTAAGGAATCTCCACACTGCTTTCCAGAGTGGCTGCACTAATTTGCAGCCCCACCAGCAATGTATGAGTGTACCTTTCTCCCCACATCCTCGCCAACACCTGTTGTTGCTGGTATTCTTGATAATCGCCATTCTAATTGGGGTGAGATGGAATCTTAGGGTGGTTTTGATTTGCATTTCTCTTATTACTAGAGATGTTGAACATTTTTCCATATGTTTGTTGACTGCTTGTAGATCTTCTTCTGTGAAGTGTCTATTCATTTCCTTAGCCCATTTGTCGACTGGATTATTTGAATTCTTGGAGTAGAGTTTTTTTGAGTTCTTTATAGATTCTGGAGATTAGTGCTCTATCTGAAGTATGATTGGCAAAGATATTCTCCCACTCTGTAGGCTCTTTCTTCGCATTGCTGATAATTTCCTTTGCTGAGAGAAAGCTTTTTAGTTTGAATCTATCCCAGTGGTTGATTCTAGCTTTTATTTCTTGTGCTATGGTGTCGCTGGCTCTTTGCGGTTCCAAAATCCATGGATATTTGTCACCGCCTGCAGCAACAACTTGCACGGGTCTTATGGGTGGTGGAGTGAAAACTGAGGCACTTCTATCTTTCTCTTTAGTGCACTGCTTTCTTGCTTGTTCATAGAGGATAGAGGAAATGAGGTTTACTTGCTTTGAGAGGAGAGAGAGAGAGAGAGCCCACTTATCAGAGAGAAAGAGACTTTGCTTAAGAGAGAAACTTTGAGAGAAAGACAAGCTTTGCTTAGAGCTTAGAGGAAGAGACTTGCTACACCTTAAAGTCCTGCATCCTGTGAACTAAGGGTACGTCCACCCAAGGTGCCCTAGTGATGCGTCTCAGTTCTCCGTTCCATGATCTGCTTTCCGCCGCTGCCGCGTGTGTCTTCTTCTGCTGTTTTCCTGCTAATGGCTGCTGTGTCTCTGTCTCGTTCCGCCTACGCTTATATCACCTCCAGGAGGCGGAGAGCAGGGCCACGCCTCTTACGCAAAGATTAGGCGAGACACTCCGAGCAGGCAATTAGTGCTCGAGAACACATGCACATACATTGTATGCATGGACGAGAAAATCACCTGAGTGTGCTTATGTCAATTAACCTCCTCACTGCCGATGTAATCAGGCGCCATCCCGGCGACGCCAACATAACACAGCCCCCAACACTATGGGAGTCCTGTTAAGGAAGTCTGATCCTAGACCAACATGTTGAAGAACTGGACCTACTTTTTCTTCTATAATCTGCAGGGTCTCTGGTCTGATTCCGAGGTCCTTAATCCATTTTGAGTTGAGTTTCGTGCATGGTGAGAGATATGGGTTTAGTTTCATTCTGTTGCATATGGATTTCCAATTCTCCCAGCACCATTTGTTGAAGAGGCTATCTTTTCTCCATTGCATATTTTTGGCACCTTTGTCTACTATGAGAAAATTGTATTTATTTGGGTTTGTGTCCGTGTCCTCTATTCTATACCATTGATCTACCTTTCTATTTTGGTACCAATACCATGCCGTTTTTGTTACTATTGCTTTGTAGTAGAGTTGAAGATCTGGTATTGCAACTCTTCCTGTTTCACTCTTCCTGCTAAGGATTGCTTTAGCTATTCTGGGTTTCTTATTCTTCCAGATGAATTTCATAATTGCTTGCTCTATTTCTGTAAGGTACGTCATTGAAATTTCTTACAAAACTAAACATACTCTTACCACATGAGCCAGCAGTCATGCTCCTGTGTATTTATCGAAGGAGTCAAAAATGTTATGTCCACACCAAAACTTGCATGTGGATGTTTATAGAACTTTCTTTCATAATTGCCAAAACTTGGAAGCAATCAAGATGTTCCACAATAGGTGAGTGCACAAATAAACTGTGGTGTATCTAAAAAATGGAATTCTGGGCACTAAAAGAAAGAAGCCAGTCCAAAAAGAGAACAATTCCAAATATACGACATTCTGGAAAAGATTAAAATACAAGGATTCTGAGGAAAATGAATAGGTAGAGCATAGAGGATTTTTAGGGCAGTGAAACTACCCTGTATGAAACTATAATGGTGAGTAGACGTCAAATACATTTGTCTAAAACCACAGAATGTACAAGATCAAGATGAACCCTGATATTAACTAAGAACTGTGATGATGACAATGTGTCAGTGCAGGTTCATCAACTGTGACAAGCATACCACTCCTGGGAGGATGCTGATAATAGGGAAAGCTCTGTATGTGTAAGGCAGGAAGTATATGAGCTGTCTCTGCACCTTCCTCTCAATTTTGCTGTGAACCCTAAATTACTCCAAAGGATAAGAGTTTAACAAAAACAAAACCAAAAAAGGCAACTCACACTGGAAGCTGTGGTTCCTGTCCTAGAGTTCTGCAATAACTATTAAGTAATGTGACTCAATTTCTCTCCATCCTTTTATGTCAGTGAGAATGGTATGTCCTTCTCCTATAGTTGTACTTAGGTTCTAATTTTTCCTTTGATGTGTATGTGTATGTAAATATTTTCCATCCTCCTTTTAATTTCTTCTATTCGACTTCAAAATATTAAATCACAGTGTTAACCTGTGGTACCTATCTATCTGGAAAGCAATCTGGCAACATGAATCAATTTACCTTTTCACCAGCAGGCAGCTACCTCATGGCATCCTCACACCTTCAACAGGTGTCTCCTCCACCTGTCAGCTACTCACTACATAATTTTCCACATTGCTGCAAGCCTTATAACCACTGCTTTGAAAGGATAAAAACTTTTTTTTTGCCAAATTAGTTATCACACACTTCAGATATTTAAGTTGTTCTTAGTATTTTTCATTGTGAATAGGCTTTATAACTATCTTTTCCTCCCACTTGTAGTTTATTCTTATAACAGATTCCTAAAAGAATTAACCAAGGAATGTCTTGTAATTTTTATGATAAAAGTATTTTTATTATGGTAATGAATAAATATCACATTTTTACTTGATAGAAATTGTCAAATTATTTTTCAGAGAGTTGTACCAATTTCTATCTGACTGGTCATTTTGAGATGATATGGTATGCTGTCAAAATATGTTCATCTTTTTTCCTTCCATCTTAAATGCTGGGGACCTAATGCAGGGCCTTCTGCATGCAAACCTAAGCACATGCTCTACTGCTGAGCTATGACCTTAGACCCATCTTCTTTTTTTTTTTTTTTTTTTTTTTTTTTTTTTGGTGCTGGGGATCAAACCCAGGGTCTTGTGCTTACAAGGCAAGCACACTACCAACTGAGCTATCTCCCCAACTCCCCCATCATTTTTATTTAACAGATTTTATATTATTTACTGGCTTCAACAACAACAAAAAAATTATATCTACTTGTAGTCAAATTGTTTACTGGTGAAGGTAAATATTTTATATTTACTATTACATATTATAACAGGAATATTATTTTATATTATATATTTATATTTTTTATTTATTTATTCAACAGTATTTCCTCGTTTTCAAGTATTTTGTGACATTCTTTGCTCATTTGTCCAATGAGGCTTAAAGATGTACATTTTAACACTTTAATTGAGCCCTACATAACTTGAATCACTTTTACTTATAATATTTTATTTGTAAGAACATTATTTTTCCTTTCTTTCCCCCCTATCCTTTCAATGCTTAGAACTTTACCTCCAGAGATTTTTTTTTAATTCCTAGGTTGTTTCTGCAACTTTTTGTTACCTTAATCTACGCCATATTTCGATATTTGATGACTTTTTAAAATACTTCTTAGCCAACTATCCACCCAACACCACAACTGACCTATTCATCTCTTGTCTACTTTCTCTTATCTCCCATACCACAAATCCTTTTTTTTTTCACTTTTTTTTATTGTAAACAAATGGGATACATGTTGTTTGTACATGGAATAAAGGCACACCATTTGTGTAATCATAAATTTACATAGGGTAATGTTGTTTGATTCATTCTGTTATTTTTTTCCCTTCCCCCCCACCCCTCCCACCCCTCTTTTCCCTCTATACAGTCCTTCCTTCCTCCATTCTTGCCCCCCTCCCTAACCCTAACTCTAACCCTAACACTAACCCCTCCCACCCCCCATTATGTGTCATCATCCACTTATCAGCGAGATCATTCGTCCTTTGGTTTTTTGAGATTCACTTATCTCACTTAGCATGATATTCTCCAATTTCATCCATTTGCCTGCAAATGCCATAATTTTATCATTCTTTATGGCTGAGTAATATTCCATTGTGTATATATATATATATATATATATATATATACCACAGTTTCTTTATCCATTCATCAATTGAGGGGCATCTAGGTTGGTTCCACAATCTGGCTATGGTGAATTGAGCAGCTATGAACATTGATGTGGCTGTGTCACTGTAGCATGCTGATTTTAAGTCCTTTGGGTATAGGCCAAGGAGTGGGATAGCTGGGTCAAATGGTGGGTCCATTCTAAGTTTTCTAAGGAATCTCCACACTGCTTTCCAAAGTGGCTACAGCCTCACCAGCAATGTATGAGTGTACCCTTTTCCCTACATCCTTGCCAACACCTGTCGTTGCTTGTATTCTTGATAATCGCCATTCTAATTGGGGTGAGATGGAATCTTAGGGTGGTTTTGATTTGCATTTCTCTTATTACTAGAGATGTTGAACATTTTTTCATATATCTGTTGATTACTTGTAGATCTTCTGTGAAGCGTCTGTTCATTTCCTTAGCCCATTTGTTGATTGGGTTATTTGTATTCTTGGTGTAGAGTTTTTTGAGTTCTTTATAGATTCTGGAGATTAGTGTTCTATCTTAAGTATGATTTGCAAAGATTTTCTCCCACTCTGTAGGCTCTTTCTTCGCATTGCTGATAGTTTCCTTTGCTGAGAGAAAGCTTTTTAGTTTGAATCTATCCCAGTTATTGATTCTTGCTTTTATTTCTTGTGCTATGGGAGTTCTGTTGAGGAAGTCTGGTCATAAGCCGACATGTTGAAGAACTGGACCTACTTTTTCTTCTATAATCTGCAGGGTCTCTGGTCTGATTCCGAGGACAAATTCTTATATATGAGAATGTACTTCCTGACCTTTCTATTATATTAACATGCACATTTATAAATCATTACATACTTCACGAGTGCACTGTAGTTAAACATAATAGTGGGGTTCATTTTGACATATTCATAAATGCATATAACATGGTTTGCTCCATTTCAATCCCCAGTACTTCCTCTTTCCCTCCTCTCACTCTTCCCTCAATTTCCTTTGTCTACTTTACTGGCCTTCCTTCCATTTTTTTATTTTCCAATTCATATTTCTTAAGTACTATACTTTGTCATGTGCTCTACTATTAGGAAAGGCAATTTCCACAGAAATTTTTATCTTTAAATTTTTTCCTATTCTCACATATAAACCTATTCTTTCATAAAACCCTGAAATTACTCCTAGTGTCAAAAGTTGGTTAGATTTTTATTTGGGGATTAGATTAAAATTATAATTTTTTTTACTTTCTCTTTTTAGTTGTTGATGGATACAATACCTTTTATTTATTAATTCATCTATACATTTTGTAAGTTTACCATTCTTATTCATGAGCTCTTATCTAATTTTCTGATTGACGATGGCAGGTGTTATGGTTTGGATGTGAGGTGTCCCCTAAAAGCTTAAGAGTGAGATGATGCAAGAAGGTTTGGAGAAGAAATGATTGGGTTATGAGAGTCAACTCCATCAGTGAATCAATCCCTTGATGGGATTTACTGAGTAGTAACTAAAGGTGAGTAGGGTATGGCTGGAGGAGGTGGGTCATTGGGGGTGTGTCTTTGGGGTATATAGTTCTTTGTATCTAATGTGGAGTCTCTCTGTTTCCTGATCATCATGTGAGCTGCTTCCCTCTGCCACTCTCTTCTACCATGATGTTCTGCCTCACCTCAAGCAAGGAATGGAGCTGAATAGGTCTTCTATGAACGGAGACCTCTGAAACCATGAGCCCCCCCCAAATAAATTTTTCCTTCTCTAAAACTGTTTTTGTCAGATTTTTCAGCAAACAAGCTAACTAAAACAGTTGGTATATAAAAATTCTCCAGTTAAGTCTTTTATATAAGGCAATTACTCTAGTTTTAATATATGTGATAGCTTTATATATTTGTCTTTCTTACAATACTTACTCCCTTTATTTAATTTACTTCTAATTCTCATGCCAGAATCCACACATTTCTATGATTTCATAACTAACACAAAGTTTTCTGTGTATTTACTTGAGAAAGCCTCCATTATATCAAATACTTACTTTAGGGCTGGGGACATCCCTAGTGCTATAGCATTTGCTTAGCATGTGCAAGGTTGGGTTCAATCCCTTGTACTACAAAACATGTGCTCACGTGCACACACATGCACATTTTAACAATAACTTCTTTTTTTTTTTCTTGTAAACAAATGGGGTACAACTTGTTTCTCTGTTTCTACATCAAGTAGACGCATACCATTTGTGTAATCATAAATTTATATAGGGTAACGGTGTTTGATTCATTCTGTTATTTTTTTCCTTCCCCCCACCCCTCCCACTCCTCTTTTCCCTCTATACAGTCCCTCCTTCCTCCATTCTTGTCCCCCTCCCACCCCCCCATTATGTATCATCATCCACCTATCAGCGAGATCATTCATCCTTTGGTTTTTTGAGATTGGCTTATCTCACTTACCATGATATTCTCCAATTTCATCCATTTGCCTGCAAATGCCATAATTTTATTATTCTTTATGGCTGAGTAATATTTCATTGCAATTATATACCACAGTTTCTTTATCCATTCATCAATTGAGGGGCATCCGGGTTGGTACCAATATCTGGCTATTGTGAATTGAGCAGCTATGAACATTGATGTGGCTGTGTCACTGTAGTATGCTGATTTTAAGTCCTTTGGGTATAGGCCAAGGAGTGGGATAGCTGGGTCAAATGGTGGGTCCATTCTAAGTTTTCAAAGGAATCTCCACACTGCTTTCCAGAGTGGCTACACTAATTTGCAACCCCACCAGCAATGTATGAGTGTACCTTTCTCCCCACATCCTCACCAACACCTATTGTTGCTTGTATTCTTGATAATCGCCATTCTAATTGGGGTGAGATGGAATCTTAGGGTAGTTTTGATTTGCGTTTCTCTTATTACTAGAGATGTTGAACATTTTTTCATATATCTGTTGATTGCTTGTAGATCTTCTGCAAAGTGTCTGTTCATTTCCTTAGCCCATTTGTTGATTGGGTTATTTGTATTCTTGGTGTAGAGTTTTTTGAGTTCTTTATAGATTCTGGAAATTAGTGCTCTATCTGAAGTATGATTGGCAAAGATATTCGCCCACTCTGTAGGCTCTCTCTTCACATTGCTGATAGTTTCCTTTGCTGAGAGAAAGTTTTTAAGTCACAATAACTTCTTGCTGACAAACTTTAAATTGTTTGGATCACAGACAGCACATACATTACTCACTTTATTTATAGTAGCTGTCATTCTCATTTACATCTCAGGGGCCCTCTGACTAAAACATAGCATGCTCTACTCTTAGTAACTCACATTTAGGGTAAGAAAACACTATCAACAATACACTCAAGCTCAGGAAGCACAGGATTGAGCTTTTTACCTTCTAGTTTGAACAGCTGTACTCCTCTAGAAATCCAAAACCAGAAATAGCTCCAAGAATACAGACCTCACTATTATACAAAGCCTCTGGGCCTCTCGTGGAGCTAAGCACAGAAGCCCCAACAGCCTACCCACATCCCTGGCATCCCTGGCACCCCATGCATAGAAGTCTCCAGCTCTAACAAAAAGGATAGAGCTCTGCACAAATGACAAGTAAGAGTTGTCTATGTTGCCAGATGCCTTAAAAAAGTCACCTGAGTGCTCCACAATAAATAGCAGTAAATCATAAAATAATTTTCTTCCTCTATTGAATTTATCTTTGATCAAATATTATGGTACTTTCAGGCAGTGTGATAGTCACAAGGCAGATACAAATAGAACAGGACTTCTCGCACCAATAGGTGAACATCTTGCTCTACTCTTTCCAAGTGGCAAAGTTTCAAAAGACCTGGTGACAGCGTGAGAAGCTGCTGAATAATGTGAGCCTCAGGTTCCAAAGGCACAAGCTTCTTGTGCATGGCAACAGGAACAGGGCAAAAACTCAGACCATTCCAGGAAGAGTAAGTATAGATTGACTAACCAGTGACACACCCAATTAGACTATCTTCAAACAAATCTTACTTCACTGAGGAATAACAAATGTTTTCACCTGATATTTCCAAGATTGCCATCATAGGATGAGTAATTTGGAAATTACCAACTGATATCGCAAGCTGGAGAGGCTTCACCCAACGTATTTAGAGAAGAAAAATAATTCTGCCAGAACCCAGAGCAAAACAGGGTTGTGAACATATATGAAGTGGCAAATCTTTTATACTTTTTAAAATATGTAGTAAGGAAGTCTTCATTAACACTAAGAAATACTGGAAAGAAGAGACAGATTCATAAATTTCAATAATTAAACTCACAGAAAATTATAACAAAGAGCTGAAATCACCTAATAAACTCTTGTTGATCCTTTTATGATTAGGAAAAAAAAATAAAATCTGGTTTGTGCCCACCTCACAATAGAGAGCACTTATGTGAGGTAAACTGTAAAATATTAGACTACATTAAACTTTTTCTAGAAAAGTTTTCCTTAGTCATCAACTCACTAGATCCCACAGCCAAACTAAATGAAACTAAACTGATTAACACGAAGGTACTAACTTCAACAGTCAATCAGAATGCACACAACTGTCCTCGCTATTCAGACGTACAACTCGTCTGAAACCTCAGCACAGAGTTTAGACCCAATTTAGACTCTGAAATGTCATTCCACTGCCAGTTGGATGAAAGCTATAATAAGCTCCTCCAACTCTTGGCTTTGATATTTCAGGATGCCAGTTTAAAACGGAAAAAAGTACTACCGAAGGATAAAATGCTACTGAAATTACTAGATGAAATATTAAGAAACCTCATTAATAGTGATAATGAGCAAGGAAGATTTTTAACAGGCAACAAACAGACCCTATGTTTCACAAGAAATAGTTCTGGCAGTGAGCCAGATAGAAGTCAGGCTTCTGCCAGAAAATAAATTAAGATTTTAGAGATATTCTAATAGTATTCCAGCTTAAAAAAAAAAAAAAAAAATGATATGTAACAGGGGGAAAAAAAAAAACCCTTTAAGTCAGCTTACTATATTCACAATGAATGTGAAAGTTAAAGCCTACAATACCAAGCCACTGAGCAGCTGGGTGTTTTCTGTCACTATTATAGTTAAGGTACTGTGGTCACATAGAAGTGCCTGCATCACCATTTCATAGACCGACCAGTTAAGCTTTCTTCATGTACAGATTCATAAAGAATATAATTACCTGTTTGTTTTCTCTTTTTTTTTTTTTTCAGTACTACACTATTCTGACCAAGGCTATAAAAAAATGTGATTCACAATTTAGAGAAAGGATTGTTTAACATAAATATTATACACCACTTTGATGTTCCACAGTAAACTACACAATTATTAATTATCATGGCCTAATATTTACGTAAGTAACTTGAGGGAAATAGTTAAACAATTGTCAGTAATAAACATATTGATTGAATTCATATGGTAATGCCTCAAACCTCAAACTGGTATTATTCCAATTTGGAAACAATATAAGAATGATCTTTTAGAATTTTCTTAATTAAGGTGACTTTTTAAAAACAACCATATATCTCTAACTGTGCATCCAAATGTTGGCTGTCACCATTACCTAAGGTAGAAAATATACATTTATTCTAACTTGTCCTGCCTTGGTCAAAACAGTTTTTTATCAATTGTAAACATCCTCATTCTTTCAGACTGGGTAGAATTTTCAGAAATCTTTTCAAATCATTTAGAACCCAGGCTGGTTCATAAATTGCATTTTAAAGTTAAAAAAAGCTTAAAGATCTATTTATGGAGGCAGTGCCTAAAAATTAGGATCCCTAAAATATTCTGAGCAACAGTTTATCACTGGAAACATATAACCCACAAAGTGGTTTCTTTGAAGACCATCTGTTTGGGATATATGCGTTTGTCAATCTCAGAAGAAACCCGCACCTCACAGGCCTATCTCCTACATAAACCCACCTGCTACTCAGTTATGGCACTTAAAATTGGTGAAGTTTTTTAATTGTAAACCTCTAAATAACTCATAGGTAAGGTAGTTTGCAGGTCATATGCCTTTTTCTAAGAGATGTTCCCATCTCCATCTGCTGAACACATGAGAGCCCATTTAAAACATGCAGTTTTCAAATCAAGATAATTTCCCCTCAGTGACCAACTGGGGTGACCATGTGGCCTACTTAAATAAATCTGAACACTATTCAACAAGGATTCTGAATGTGACATTGGAAAAGGACTAGAAATATCCTTTAAACTTTATTCATGGCCCTTCTTCATATGCCTATCCTGATTTATTAGATAAAATTGACATTTCTATAGGTCACAAACTGTTGAATATCAGTCACTTCACATGGAACAATTAATGATTCTCTAAAACAATGGAGTCTGAACACCTGTCAACCCAGATTTTACATGACCATCTTCCTAATGATAACTTGTATTTATACAAAACTTGAAAGTATATAAAAATCTTAATATATGTGTTATTGAACTCAGACAGCCCTGTGATTTAGACAGGTCAGATACCCTGATCTCTATAGATGGAAAAATAAGACTCAAGTGTACAGAAGTCACTAGTTCAAATGTACAAAAGTAATGGAGCAAGGAATCTGACCCTTTGACTCTGAATCCTTACTGTAAGCAACGTCCTTCAAAAGGAGAATCAAAATTATCTAAGTACCAGTACATACACTCCCAGCGCTTACTTGTAGACAAATTCCATAACTGTGTGATAAGAGTCTGGATCAGCTCTTATTAAGAGCTTTAAAAAATGTGGGTGGGTACTCAAGTACATTCTTCTAATTTATTTGCTCACTTCTGCAGCCTGTACGTTCCTCCAGCACTTCATCCTTTCACCTCACAGCCTGCCTCTCCCTTATTCCCCCAAAGGTCAAGTACTTCACTAAAAGTACTACACATCCACTGGGGAACCAAACACTAAATATACCATCGATCGTGGCACCAGCCAATTTTACTTAGCCTGGAATGTGGTTCTCAATCTATTAATTGAGAATGTCCATGACTCAAATTGATTGGGGTAATGTAATAACTCCACTTAAAGCTTAAAAGAAAAATTTGCTGCTCCAATCATCATGACTTATTGATGAAGAAAAGAAGTTTTATATTAGCTTCAAAACCAGGCAGTTCTAAATGTTAAACTACTCATGGTAAGTGATAGGCAGTGAAATGTAATAAGTCTTCCTCCTCAA
The DNA here is from genome assembly GCF_902686455.1 of Sciurus vulgaris. Taxonomy (NCBI): domain Eukaryota; kingdom Metazoa; phylum Chordata; class Mammalia; order Rodentia; family Sciuridae; genus Sciurus; species Sciurus vulgaris. The sequence continues at coordinate 116,456,721 of NC_136464.1, forward strand.
CCACCCACCCCTACAGGCACAGCAAGCAATAATAGAATCTTTCTTGTTTACTAATTGAAAATAATATACATTTCAGCAACACTATCTGTAGATACAGACTGATAACCCCTTCCTGCTGTCTCCTACTATGGGGGTGTCAATTTTCAGAGATCAAATCTCACCTGTGACAAAGAACACATATCTGTGACGATGGGGACTACAAGGAGAGGACATCTCATAACACCAGTGTATACCCAAGCACACCTACACACATGTACCTGCACATGTGCACGCCCAATCACATGCACTTGCACACACATCTTTGCTTTTGAATTATTTTTTAAATGCTTTAAATACTTACTCACACAACAGAACACCATTTTCTAGAGAGGCCCGAAAATCCCTTGTTTCAAAATTCTTCTCTGTTACTGCCTGAAAGACAGAATTGGGTGTTAATTGTCTGTTAAAACAGGGATGACACACAAGTCAAAATCAGTACTAGATTAATTAACATGCATCTAATGTTTTATCTAAAGGATATGCATAGATCACCAAAATCTGTTTCTTGTGGGAAATTACATGCTGCTCTGTTACAACCATTTGAATATGAACAAATATACACAGTAAGTATTCTCTGCAATCATTTTATTGGATTTATCATTTAAGTCTAACTCTAAGTCTAGCTGAGCTACAAAAGTTAGAAGTTAAACTAAATCTTAAACATTTTCTATTTAAAGTTAAAAACCCTATGGATGATTTAAAATTACATAAAAATTAAGATCTAAATTTGAAATACTATCTATAGCTGCATGTTAATTTCAACTCCATCCTTAAATTCAATTTCATTACAAAGCTAAGTTAGCAGAGAGATGATTCTCCTTAAGTCTATTCATGAAGAGGCCCTAATTTGTGTAAAGAACTACATATACAAACATCCTAAAGAGACTTTTGAATCCTAGCACAAAGAAAAAAAGAAAAGAAGAAAAATATTTTAAACAGACCATTCCCAACTGTTACATACAAAAGGCCCCCTGCAGTTATCACCATCAACGAGCCTAGTGAAACCTCTAGAAAAAATAACTGAATTTGGTCTCTACAAGGGTGGAGTGTTTGGGATAGGAAAGGGATTTCCTAGGGAAATTAGTAGGAGAGCTCCTGGAGGCTGTAGTGGGGAAAAGCTACTCCAAAAACAGCTCCTGGGCCTGACTGCCCAGTCAAGGGAGGGCAGAGAGCAAAGGCAGTGGTACCAGCTGACCTAGACACCTACCCAGCACCTCGGAGCAGATGCCAAAGTTTTCTCTCTAGTCACAGCAAAGCCCCTCAGAACCACTGAAATAATTCAGCAATTACATCGTCAAATCAACACAGATCAGAAGCAGTGATTTAAAACAAAGGCAGTGTCCTGCAGACGCACAGGTGAGCAGTGAAGAGCGACAGACAATGGCAATGGATGGGCCAGTTTAGAGGGAAGTCTAAATCTAGCTGAACTGCATTCCTTAAGGTCACAACCCGATAAGTCCCACTGCCCCTGGGTGAGGGCAGGTCAGGCTCTGGTAACCTGTGTACCAGTGTCTGAATCTGGGCTCTGCCACTTCCTACAAGTAACTCTGGACAAGTTGCTTAACCACTTAGTTTTCTCTCCTGCAAAATGGAGACTAACTGTATCTACCACCCAGGGTTAGGCCAAGAACTAAATGAGATAATATATATGAAACAGCAGTTGCCTGACTCAGGGGAAGCATTCACAAAGTTCCCTATTATTATCAGCTGTGACTACCTATCTGCAGAAAGAAGATAGGTAAATGCTACATCTTAGCAAACAAATGTCTGTTTTGATAAGGAAAAAAAAAAAATCCTTTACTTAAAAGAAGAAACTGAGTTACCACAATATAACAATCTACTAAATCAGCTCCTTTATCCTGAAAATATTTCAAAAATTATAAACATCTATAAAGGACCTCAAAATGAAGGCAACTTGTTTACTTGTTCGTTTGTTTTTAAATCATATTTTTTTTTATAAAAGTTCCAGCTAATGAGGAGCCTGAGTCAAGAGAATCACTTGAGCTCAGGAGTTCAAGGACAGCCTTGGCAACACAGTAAGACTCCGCTCCCCACCCCCAAAAAAAAAAAAAAAAAAAAAAAAAAAAAAAAAAGAAAAAGAAAGAAGAAGAAGAAGAAAGGGAGAGAGAAAAAGAAAAATATAAACCCATCCTCATGTTAAGAACAATTTAGTATTTTAGTATTCCAAAAGAATACTCCAGAATTTTGAAAGGATATTTGTTTGCCTAGTAGTTCTAATCTAACAACCACTCACTTGGTCTTTTCAATAATTTTGAAGCTTACTCATTAGCCAGTTATTTAAGGTGTGATACATTTTACGTAATGAGGTTGTGATTCATAGGAATTAAATAAATAGAGACCACATGTTTTCCACTTAAGTTATCAAAAGTCAACACAAACAGGAGTGATCACTATGTAGTCAAACAGCCACACCTTTCCTTCTATATAATTTTTCTCTTGCTTGCTTCTTTCCAGATTTTCCTAATGCAATTAAATAAAATCATTGCCACCTGAAATGATTTGAGTTGTACATTAGACAAGAACTGGAGTTTAATCCTGGATCTATCTCACACTGATTAACTTGCCACTAATTTCCCGAATTTTTAAAATGAAAAAAGTATTTGCCCTAATTCAGAATACACAAATGACATGTGAAAATATTTTGACTCCTCTCGAATAAAAAAGGCTACACATTCTGGTCTAGGTTGTGCTTCTTCCATCCATGCATCCCCATGTGCTGCTGGGAAGAAGCTAGAAGTGACAGAGCTGAGTGTGAGGCTCCCAGGCAAGATCCTTCCTGGGAAGATGCAATTAGTCTAATAGAGCATATTAAGGGCGGAGCAGGCACCAACGGCACATTCTGCACAAAGAGTACTGCCAAACCTGTCTTACCACCTGCAGCCTCCAGAGAAGACCCTGCATACTTTTAGGAACAGGTTTTATGGAAGAAAATATTTATCAGCTAACTATATAAGCACTAAGTGCCAAGTTCACAAATATCTGAAAAGTCATTTCTTTTGCTATAAACTGTATTAATTTAATAAAGAAATGGGAATTGCTGCACATCCTTTACTATTTTGTTTTCCATACTCTCACTAGATATGATTTGACACCAATATAAGTAATAAATTTCCCCAAAGTTTCGTAATTCAGTTACAATTGTGACCATATAATCCTCATGGCTTAAATCCCATACATAAATCTGAGAACTTCTCAAAGACCACTTCATACCAGACTGGTTATCAGCAAAATACCCACTAAAGCAAATCAGCAGGCACTGTGCTGGTTAAAATCTTTCCTTTTAAATGAACATCCATTTAAACACTATCTAGAATCCCAAAAGTACTAACAAATTTTTGTGCAGATAATAGTACAACAATAGTGCCTGTTTGAGCTTGCTTAAAAAGGGAATGAAGGAGATGATTGCTGACAAAAACTACAAGCCAGGCAAGGTGACACAAGTCTGTCATCCCAGCAACTCAGAAGGCTGAGGCAAGAGGATGGCCAGTTTGAGGCCACTCTCAAAAACTTAGACCCTGTCTCAAAATAAAAAATAAAAATAACTGGGGATGTGGTTCAGTGGTAAAGTCCCCCTGGGTTAAATCCCCAGTTCAAAATAATAGTAAGTACACTATGACCTTCAACTATGAGCATAGTAGATTCCAAATTAAGTCACTTAATTGATTAATCAGGTGCAAGATCATAATATTTTAAGATATATCATGACAATCATTTAAACATAAGTAATAAGTTTTAAAAATCCAAAGAAATGTTTAACATTAGAAACCACAGTGGTACAAAGGAATTACGCTCTGAAACAATTCACAAAAGGCAGGTCTGCCTTAATTTTGCATTCAAGGATATAACTAAGTGTTCACATTGCTAAATGACCTTATCATGAGGTAGTTCATACAGGGCGTTGCTTCCACAGAAAGAAGCCTGAGGCAGGTACACATCAAGGAGCTGGTTGCTTTTCCGTCTGTCTCTATAGCTGTCAGTGAATTAAAAGTACACCTCTCTCCTTTCTTTCATTAAACTTCATTTTGGAAGTGACCATGACATGATTCCCATGACTCCAGAAAGCAGGTCCAATTTTTATACTGAATTCCATGAGACATCTATATCATTACTTATGATGCAATAATTGACAGGTCTCTTTGGTTACACATGCCAAAAACTCCTAAGTGCAAGGATTATGGCACACAGTAAACACATGAGGTAAAAACAGCATGACTTCAACACGAAGTGTCAATCTTCAACCTCTCCCCTTTCACAGAGTAAAAGTTAAAGAATCCAGTTAGAGAATCAGTTCTCAAAAGCCTGGGTTCTGCCCTCCTAGTGTCCCCCAACACCACCACCACCAAAAAAAAAAAGGAACTTGTGTATGTCAGAGAGGTTGAGGTGGGACTTGTAAACTCCTTGGCAATGAAGATAAATCTCCTAACTTCTCCTGGCCTGTTTCCTCAGCTATAAAACAGGACCCAAGTTTATGACAGTCGACATTTACTCTCTCTGTTTTAGGAATCTTCACAGCAACTCCTGTGTGGTTGGAGCTCCCACTCAGTTTATACAGGAAGCCTAGGTCAGTAAGTAGGTTCCTATATAAGAGGGCTTGAGCATCAAATGACTGTGTCTATGAAAGCATTCAGTGAACTCTAGAAGCAGCTAGAACCTACCTCATAAGCCCCTGGCATCTCAGTCCACACAGCTCCGAAGGACCAGGCTATCCTAACTAGATTCTCACTGGATGAAATCCGGCTTACACATATGCATCACTTAGGTTAAATCAAATTTCTCTTCCTATAAATATTTGTACTTATGAGGAAGAACAAGACAAAAAGCTGGTTGAATTTCAGATGTATGGTGCTTCAGTTCCCGAAATCGCTTTGTTAAAGTAGTCTCTTACAGCACAAGAGTGAACTCATCCCAGTTTTGTCAGCAACTCAAGAATGGAAAACATACAAGAATCCATTACTGAGACACGTTTGCAAAAAGGAATAATCTTGGTTGAAACCTTTAAATTAGAGACCCTATCACCACTGTGGCTAAAAAAAAAAAAAAAAACTCTTGCCATATGAAAGTTTTCCTAGGCTAAAGAACATGCTAGAATTTAACTTTCCACTTAAATAATCAGTCCTCATTTTAACTAAGATACTAAAAAAGCATTCACTTATTTATTCATTCAGAAAACATTTTATGACAACCTAATATACACACACTTGGCACTGTGTGAGGCACTAAGACTACATAAGCAAGATGAAGCAATTCTTGGAAATCTCTCTTTAAAAATCTAACCCTGTTTTTAAATGTGTGGTCAAAAAGGCATTTTAAGCCTGGGCATCTCTCTGAAATGTGGTTAACTCTTTGAATTGCAGCATGTTCTTGGTTAAATGATACTGTATATTCAGCAAATAGCATTGCTTTAAGGAGCATCATTCTCCAGTTTCTAGCCTCTATTAAGATTTGGCATTGTACTACATAATATTCTGGAATATCCTAGGCCTATTTTTGCCAATACTAATATCATTCAATAGCAAAATCAAAGCCAATTCACAGTCTTCCAAAAGAGTGGTAATAAGAATTGCACAGATCACTGAATCTAAGTGGATCCAAAGTCTCCTAGTGGTCAAAAGTCTAAACATTTTTCCTCTACCACTGCCGCCCTGAAGACCTTCATCTGGGTAAGTTAGGGTAAACTGCACACCTCCCACTTAACTCTCTCTCTCTTGGGAAAAGCTCACAAGTCTTTACACCGCCAGGAGAGAAGAGGAAAATGAAAAAGAGCAAAATGCAAAGCTCCAGCTTATGTCCCAAGAAAATCAAAAATCATTAATCTTTATTAATGCTCAAAATTTTCACCCAACTTCATTATGCCAGATGCCAACTATGCTTATATTTTTTAACTTTTTTAGTTGGCAATAGTCCTTTATTTTATTTATTTATACATGGTGCTGAGAATCAAACCCAGTACCTTGCACATGCTAGGCAAGCGCTCTGTCACCAAGCCACAACCCCAGTCCAATACGCTTATGTTTTGAAAGCAGAAAAACAAGGATTAGTTTAAACCACTTCTAGTCCAGGAGAAGAAGCCCACTTCTATGTACCATCCATACTGAGCTTACAGTCTAAAATTATTATTCTAAACCACAATTACTGAAAAGTCAAAGGTAGAATACAACTGAAAAGAACTAAATAAAACTAAGGGAAGAAAAGGAGATTTGCTTCAGGGCTGACAATTTTCATGCAAGGTTTTATCAAATACAAAGTCCAAGACAAGCTGAGCCCTACTAACAGCCAGTTAAGTTCACTGAAAGCATCACACACAAAAGTATGTTCATTTTATGATTATCCTTTGTTAACAATCAGAAAACCAACCTCCGATGAGTTAAATTACATTTTGTCTATAAATATAGGTTGACAATTCAATTTATGTTGTTGCACAAAATAAGGGAAATATCCCAAGAGAAAAATTCCAGCAAAAGCCTTGTCTAGTGCATAAGTTTCCCTGCCATTGCTCCCCCATCAAGGAGTTTTTAAATAACTAGAACACAAGGCACAAGTAGATGTTAACACCCATTATCAGGATATTTTAAGTATAGCTCAAATGTCTAATATAATCATGGGTTCTCAAGAGTCAAAAGATGTTGGTTTTTTGTAGAAATGTCTCACACACATATTAGCAAGTCTCAATAATTACCTTCTTACTTCCTTGGGAATTACTATCAGAGTCATCACTGTGGGAAACATTCACTTTGGGAATCAGTGTGTCTGTATTATAGGTGAGAGTCACTACTTATTTTATATGAGCTTTAAATTGATAGGTATACCCTTGGCACCTAGTATATACTTTATTATCCAATTTAATATTAAGGGATTGAGTTGAAGTGCCCTGTTACACAGGAATTCTTACCATGATTCTTGGATGCCTATTATACATCAACAACCAAGTAGTCCTTCTGGTACCCATTTGACAACCTTTTTTCAATTTGACAATGAACTTCTAGGAAGCAAAGAAATAACTACAATTCTATTCCCAGTAATATCTAAATGAAATGAAAACATATCTTCATGTAAAACTCGTATGTGAATGTTCATAACAGCATTACGCATGTTAGCCAAAAAGGTGGGAGCAACCTAATGTCCCTGAAATGGTGAATGAATGGAAAACAGTGTGGTCCTACAATGAAATATTATTCAGCAATAAAAAGGGATAAAGTATTGATATATGCTGCAACACAAATGAGCCTTCAAAACATTAAGAGAAAAGGTGGGCATGATACCACATACCACATATGATTCCATTTATGTAAAATATCCAAATAGGCAAATTCATAGAAACAAAAAATAAATTCGTGTTTTTCAGGGAAAGGAGAGAATGAGAGTTACTGCTAATAGTTACAGGGTTTCTTTTAGGGTGATGAAAATGTTCTGAAATCAGACTGTGGTAATAGTTGGACAATTCAACAAATATACAAAAATTAATTACATACTTTAAAAGAGTGAATTGTATGCTATGTGATTTACATCTCAGTAAATCTGTTCTGTATAAAGTATATTGAACTATACACTCTGTTCAAATTCATTATAAAGATGACTTTCTAAAAGATAGTTACAAAAGATCCTTCCTACTATTTCATACCCAATACACAAAATAAATTCAATTTAAGTGAAGATATTTAAGTAACTCCTGTATTTTAAAGTCTACACCCCCCCACACACACACAAATTATATTACCCCCCTATAGGAATACATCTTATATTTACAAAGTAGAATTCCCAACCCTTCTACCTCACACCTAGAAATACTTTAATGTTAAACATTATATTAACATATTATATTAACATTATATTATATATAACATTATATTATATTAACATTATATATATATAACATAACATTATATTAACATTATATAATGTTAACATATTATATTATTTGTCCTTTCAAGAATGCCATCGTTGCATTTCATTTAAACAATTCCACAGCACGAGATTTTCTCAAGTGCATTAACTATCTTTTTCATAATTCATTTAATATGATTTCAAAGCAGATAACATACTTAAGGTATAACAAAGAAGGCACAGCAGATGGGCTTCTGGACCTCCCCTCTAAGATCTTTTTGTGAGTCCATTACATTCCCAGTAATAGAATTGTGAAGAAATCAGTTTTTCTCAAATAACTTACATGATCAGTGTTTCCCCTTAACTCTATCTAGAGTCTTTAAGAAAACTCAACAAAGTTTCCAGTGTAACTCAAAAGTAGATATGCTGATACCCCCATAATGCATCTAATTATTAGTTTAAAATGCTGTCACCAAGTAATAATTTTAGTACTATCTACTGGAATCATTTGCTCAAAGGTTAATAACACTGAAGTACTGTGAATAATTTTAAACACTATTTTGGTATCTGGAGACATATAAAAGAACAACACGCATATCCTCCTTCAGAATAGCAAAAGAAAGACTCCATCCAGAGAAATGAAGGGGTTGCTCTTTCCTAAAAAATGCTGGTGCCTTTGAAAACTCTCCTTTAAGAAGTCAGCGTGATCTCTCCCAACAGTGTTCATGGCTCCTACTACCCCACTGCACCATCTCCTGCCTATCCATGAGGCTCATATCACCTTATTATCTAGACAGGCACCTTTAGAGACCAACTCCTACATTCACACTCCTTCAAAGTGCTGCTTCATCTTGTTTCAGCTAGAAATTTTTGGAGAAACTTATAAACAACCAAGATTATGAAACCACTCTTAACTCTTTCCTTTAGGATCCTAATGTCTTGTTATAATATTGAACTGGGCATGCCCAGATGTTCATGTCCACCATCTTTGTGAACCTGAACAGAGCAGGCCCGGAAGTAGTGATGTACACCATCTTTGTGAACCTGAACATGAGCATGCCCTGGTGTTTGAGTGGGCCATCTTTACAAACCTGAACTAAGAGTGCCAGAATGTGTTCAAGTCTGCCATCTTTGTGAACCTGAACTGAACATGCCCAGAAGTGTTCATGTCTACCATCTTAACTTTTTTTTAACACATACTGTGACCTTGAGCTGAGTGTGCCCAGAAATGTATATCCTGAATACCATGTTTAGAATGTGCCTGCCCCTAAAGTGCCTTCCTGTGTGTATATAAATATGCTCCCAGAATAAAATTCCCATGCTTCTGTTCCTCCAGAGCACTGCTTTGGAAATCCTCCAGTGCCCTCCTTACCTGCTACAGGCAATAAATCTCCACTCTTATCTGCTGGTTATGCTTTTTGTTCCCAAGATGCAAACATATTGCTTTTGTTTAGGATATGGCAAGTGTGCACTCCCCAGCTGACCTAGTTCCTAAAGACAATATCACAGCCCATAAGCTGAATGCAACCTGTAGACATGTTTTGTTTGACCCAGGCAATATGTCAAAATTGGGAAATATCAGAGATGCAGATTACAAGTTTTTCTTTTAAAAAAGAAATGGCCTGGCAGTGCTGGGAAGCACTGCTTCTTGGCCATGACTGGCCACCCACAGGGAATGACTGGTTGAGAACACACTCGAGAAAGAGTGCCATCCCCACACTTCCCTCAGTGACGTCCCTCTCACCTTGCTCTTGCACACTACTTCTCTGGCCCCACCAGGCACTTCAGTTCAAGAATCCTCAGGATTTTGTCTGTATCCTCCAGGCCTAGCTTAATGTCTGTCCTGTAGAAAAGACTCACTCAAGGTCAACTCAAAGGTCAACTCAGTATGTAAAACCAATCACCTATGAAGCTGATTAAAATAAATAAATAAACAAACAAACATGTCTTTTGCTAAAAGATCCTGATTTCCTGATTTAAAAAACCTGGGTTGACAGCTGGACGTAAGCCTTTTCCAGAAGTGCCCTGAGTCTAAGCATGGTCTCTGATAAACATTGGGTGGCAGAAAGAATTTGAAAGACTTGACGTTAAGTCCTGACTGTACCAGTGTTTGATTTTGAACAGGTATCTCACATTCTTAGAAGATTCAATTTCCTTAAAAGAAATTGAATTTGTACTAAATCATCACTTCATCTCACAGCTCTCAATGTTCTGGTTCTTTTGAAGTCTAAGAAAAACCAGTGTCAAAGGTTCTGTTCTCTGCTACCACCTGCTGGCCAGTTCTTGGTACTGCAGAGGTCTAATGGCTAGATCCAGATGAAAAAATATGACAAAAACAACACATTTCAAAGTAAAAAACACACATCAAATTATACTTGGTGAAAAGGAAACTGATTTTTATATAATACCACAAATCTGTCACATTTAATAAGTTATTATAATAGCTCCAAACTGATTTTTGAATGCTCAACTTGAGACTTCTTGCAGGGAAAAAAAAATTGCCTGAATTCAGGGCCTCTTGAATACTAGGCAAGAATTCTACCATTGTGCACTACCCCAGCCAAAAAAAGAAAAAAAACTGCATATTGAAATATACAACCTCGAACTGTAGATTTAAGCTATATATTCTGCTCTCTAGGCCTAGCACTACAGTCTAGAAAGTGAGTCAGCATGGGTAGAAAATCACCCACAATCAATGGGAAATCCTTGCCTGAATGTTTAGGCAAAACCAGGCAGGTCTTGGGCAGGGAGCTTCTGGGTGTGACAGACCATGTGGGAGGGGGAGGAAGGAGGGTATGGGTTAATCTGGAAGGCTTCTCCAAGGATTACTTCATTCTTCTCGAAACTGAGAAGATTGACCTGCCAACCACTCCCTCCTTCACATTCTTCCTGAACTCACCTACTAGTTGCTCCTCCTTCCACCTTACAAACTTTGTTCATTCGTACAAACTCAAGCGGGTAGTTGTACATTCATAGCTCTGGTCCTTCCTGGGAAGCTGCCCTCTTGCCTCACATTTCCTCCCAGTGTTGAGCATTTCCTCTTGAGCACCCTTCCCTGACCTCAAACCCAGCAGTAAAACAGTCCTGACCCTCTCACCCAGGACTGGACTACACCTCACTTCTCTGTCGAAATCCTCAGACCAACAATCTCCCAACCACCCAAACTCAAAACATCAGAAGGACCCTTCTGTGTCTCTCCAAATCCATCTACTTTTCCCCTAAACTGGTTCCAGTCTTTTCCTTGGGCAGATGTACCACTTCAGTAATCTCCTCCAGATTGCGTGGCTTTAAGCTCCTCCTCTGCCCTGCATTTCAATATCTTCTTTCCTTCCTTTAAAACCAAATAGTTTTCCTCATAAAAACACTGCCCACAACCTTCCAAAAATGGTGGAATGAGACAGACATCATTACCCCTGTGTACATGTATGATTACACGAATGGTGTGAATCTACATTGTGCATAACCATAGAAACAAAAAGATGTACCCCATTCGTGTACAATGAATCAAAATGCAGTCTGTAAAATAAAAAGAATTTTAAAAAATAAAATAAAAAATAAATACCATCTTAAAAAATAATAATAAAATTCAACCAGTCTTCAAAAAAAAAAAACCTTCCAACACTTCTTGGGTCTATAAAGTAAGCCTTCCCACTGCCTTCTGGCCTTTCCCTCCTGAGTCTCACTTGGGAATCCTTCATTCTGACTAAACACAAGAACACAAAAACATTAATACCTTCATTCCTCCATCTTAACAATTCAAGTTATGTCTCTCCCCTCTCTTCCCCAACACTACTACCCCAAAGAGAGTTCTTTCCCCCACTGCCCATCTTCTGTGACACTGTTTTTCTAAGCCACTAAATTAGTAACTCCACCTTCTGCTCTATGTCACCATTATTTGGTCATCTCTACTGTCCTACATTGAAACTTTACTGAGGTCAGGAAACATAAAGGTTTTATACAATTTTTTTCCTGTCTTCTCCTACTGTATAACTTGTACAAAAATTTTTGATTCTTGTTTTTATTCTTATTAAATTCTCCTAAAGGCAAAACAATTAAGAAAACAAAGTGCTATTGGAGAGATATAGAGATGATTTAATTCAGGTTCAGAGACTGAAGAGCACAATTCAGGAAAAAAGATTTTGACCTTAAGGAAGAAAGGCAGGTGCAATGAGGTAGAGCAAGATGAGGAAGCTGCCTGGTCCCCACAGAAGGCAGTCATGAAAGAAGAAGGAAATGGGGACACAAACCAGCCTCACTGCCTGGCTGGCCTTGCTTCTCAGCCACCATTCAGAAATAAGAGTCCCAGATCAGACAGATGGCACCGACACTATGGAAAAACACTCTGAGAACTTCTGACAGAAAAGTAAAGACCTAACAGATACCTTGAGGGGAAAAGGGAGATTAACTAATATTTCCCTCCCCAACAGAGAATAACCATCATCCTGCATCCTGGAACAGAGAATGGAGGCAGAAGGCAGAAGAGCTAGAGGAAAACAACAGATTCAATGAAGATAGGGAGGTGCACTGAAAGAGCCACATGAAATAATTATCACCCCAGCCTAAAGCTGAGCCAGATGGCAGCCACAGACAATGAAGACCACACAGGCGATATGAAATTTTGATGAATTCCTTAATGGCTCTAAGATGAAAGCCCTTATTCCAGAAACAGGCTAATAATAGAACAAGTGTCAGTGCTATACACACACACACACACACACACAAACTTAAAATTGCCTTCATTATTTACTCTTCTGTATGTGTGCATTTCTCAATATGTCATTATTTAATAAGGGCTTTCTCTGAAGAGAATAATGATAGTTTATATCATGAATACTAATGTTATATTTTTGAACCCTAAGATGATATTCCAGGCATTATATTAATTATATTACCCTGAAAAGTCCAGATAATACAGTTACCCACACACTTGACCCAAAATCATAGCTACCACCATTAAATGAGACCCATACATGCCACTTCCTGGTATCCCAACCTAAGGAAATAAGCAAAGTTACAGCTTCTATGACAACAAACTTAATCCTCAAAATGAGATTAATGTACACAAAAGTATTTACAGGTTCTTATGAACTCAAGTTTGTATTAGCTAGACAAGATCGTTAGTCAGCTTTCCATCATTATAGCAAAATAATTGAGATAATTAACTTAATGACAAAAGGTTTACTTTGGCACAGAATTTTGGAGGTTCCAGTCCATGACTGATTGACCCCATTTCTTTGAGTCTGTGGCAAGGCCATATGTCATGGCAGGAGCATGTGGAGGAGCAAAATCACTCACCTCATTGCCAGGAAGCAAAAGAGAAAAAGAAATAGACCAAGTTCCACAATCCCCTTCAAGGCCAAACCTCCAATGACCTAAAAAATTCCCAAGAGGCCTCACCTCCCAAACATTCCACCACCTCCAATAGCACCACCCTGGAGACTAAGCCTTTAACACGTGGGTTTTGGGTGACATTCAAGATCCAAGCTACAGCAAAGATGTTCCTGAATTCTTTCACATTTGCCTAAAAACCTTTTATCATCAAAGTCAAAATCAGACTGAAGGTCACCAGGTTATCTTCCTTCCATAAAAGCCTTGACTAAGTAAGTTAAGTCTCCTAGAGAGAGGTTCTTTTCCAGGAAGACACTGGTTAAGAAAGCACAGCTATTTGGTAACTGCTATGAAGTGAACCTCAGGTTGAAAGAGCTAAAACTTGACTCAATAACCCCAAAGGAGCATGCGTGCTTGGTAAGCATGCAAGATCCTCCAGTAACTGAAAAGGAACACAAGGAATTGAGGCAGTCCTATAGGTCATGTGTAAATCACCTCTTAAATAAGACACTGAACACACTGACAACCCTGAAACTAACTGGCCTCTGTTGGCTTGTGATACATTCTACAAAACTAGGCCTGGGCAGTCCGGAGCTAGTATAGATCGAGAATACACGAGCAGACTATCAGCAGCTGGGTAGATAAGAGAGGACAGGAGAGAAAGTTTAAAGATACTGTCCCAAGAGTGGCTTAGAATTAGTCCATGCAGACTACACTAAAGAGCAGAAGTAGAGACAGAAGGCTGGGAAGAAGGAAGAAACTAAAGGGGTTTTAGAAGCACATATGGTTGAAGTCACAGGGTAAGACGTCAGGCAAATTGCTCTAGAGTAAGATCTCATAACTTAACAATGTAAAAATGAAGCCTTTCAGGGCAAAAGTAAAGCCAGTAAGAGGAGGTCAGAAATAGGGAGGTTCAAGAATAAGACAGGCCTTCTGGGTCTACACTCCTTCCACTAGGATGATGGCAGGGGTCAGGTGCTCCAGGTTTTCCCTCCATGAAGAAGAGGAAGGAGAGTCAGCGCAGTAATGAGAAGGGATGTTGGGTAGTTTAACCAGATTAAGGCATGGGTATTTCTATGTGAACATCTCAGGTAACTATTTGGAAATGGACACTTCTTTCAGCACCAAGGTATGTAGAGGTGAGAAAACAGCAAACCCCACTGGAGAAGCCTGCAGAGAAAACAGAGGGATCCTCTTCAGTCAAAGAGGTAAAGGAAAGCAACAGGGAAAAGGTAAACTCTGAAGTGTTCATCTTGAAACAAGTGTCCCAGAAGACAGAGGAAAACTCTAAGAGGAAGCAGGGGAACTCAGCCAGGAAACCAATGTGTTGAGTGGTATAACCCCAACTGTTCCATCTTGGATACTAAGTAAGGCTGACCTAAGTTACTAGCTGCAAGGACAGCTGACAAGATAGAAAACATTTCTGTGTTACGTTTAATAATAAATAACCAGTGATACTAAGTTAGACCAAGACCATACAAATCCTGTATATTTTCTTTTAATAAAGGAGTCTGCATTTTTAAATGATACTGAACAAATATCCTCTACTCAAACACACCCCAAGGATTGATAGGATGAATAATACTTCAAACATTAGGTCACTGGTCTATAAACAGTGAGATCTTTTGGCTAGAGCCAAATTACCTTAAACAAGACTACTTTTTTAAAGCTTTGTAAAAAAGCACTTTTTTGAGGCACAGTTTGACACAAAGAAATCTTGTAGTTTTGCTTAAAGTCCATTCCAAATGGACTTAAAATTTTTCATTCACTAAAATGAAACCTCTAGTTTTAATTGCAATTTAAAATAACACTTTATAAATACAGACAATTCCTTATGTATTCTCTGAAAACTTCCTTGAAGAATTATCAGAAAAAGTAGATGTGATTATTACTCAGCCAATGTAAACAACTGTTCATCCACTCATTCAACAAGTGTCAGTGAACTTTATGCATTTGCTCACTAAATGTAACCACACTAAAAGTAACATGGGAAAAGAATTTATAATCCTAACCTTATTAAAAACCCCATCTTAAACTAGGAGAGGACAAACTTCAGCCTGCAGAGTAAACCTGGCCTGTCACCTGTTTTTATATACGGTTTTATTGAAATAGCACCTATTGCAATTTACAATGAGATTTCTCACTACAATGGCCAGAAAGAGCTGAATAGTCCTACTACCAGAGATCCCTGGCCCATAAAGCCTAAACTACTATCTTGTCCTCTACAGAAAAAGCTTGCCAACTGCTGTTGTTAGCAAACTACTGAGTTCTTTCATTCATTCATTCAAATACATGGTGTCAAACCACATATAACTTGAGGATACTTAATCTAAAAAAAACCTGAAATCCAAAGTGCTCCAAAATCCAAAACTGCCGTGATGCTACAAGTGGAAAATTCCACACCTAACTTCATGTGCCAGGTCACATTCAAAATGCAAAACTAAAAAAAAATTTTTAATTATTTTAATATTGTATAAGATGATCTTCAGGCTGTATAAGGTATTTATGAATGAAACATAAATGAATTTAATATTTAGACTTGGGTTCCATCTCCATCATATCTGATTATGCATATGCAAATATTCCCAAATCCAAAAAATCCAAACTTCAAGAAACTTCCGGTACCAAGCATTTCAGACAAGGGATACTCAACCTGTACTTGGAAATATATGCAAAAATACAACAGGCCTTTCAGGATCTTTCAAATGCAAGCCAAAACGCAAAATAAAATATGGGCTTGGGCTCCTGGTGACTATTTAGGAGGTCTTGCAGGAAGCCCCATGAGAGCATATCAAAGCAGAAAATACTCTCAGCCCAGCCCACACTTGGCTGGGAAGTGGGTAACTTGATGTCTTTGTGGCCCTTTACTAGGAGGATTTCTCTGTCCCACCCCAAGAAAAATAAGAGGGATGAGAACACTTACCCCTGGGAAAATGGACAATGTTCCCAACTGCTATATGCTGGAAAGCACCAGTAGTCTGTGGAAATGTCAGCAAGCCAGAATGCTACCCTAGACCTGAACACTTAGTCCTGTGCCCATAAAGGAGTTCTCACACTGGAACTGATACAAAGCTCTACCCCAGAGACTGTGGACTTCAGGCTGTATGGCCAGGCAGGAGAAGGGGTACTTTCTAGAACTATCCTCATACAGACTTAACCTGAAGAAAATATGTGAATGGACTGCTTCTTCCTGGCCTAAATGAAATGATGCTGCAATGAATTCTAAAGATGAAGACATGAGCAGAGAGTATAGTTCAGTAATACAGATCTCCCCTAGCAGGAGTGAGGCACTGGGTTCAATTCCCATCATTACAAAAAAAAAAAAAAATTTAATAATAATAAAAAGATAAAGCTTTGACTTAAAGGGAAATTAAAGAAAGAATGTATAATAATAAAAACAAATCTTGGATTTCTCTATAAATGGACAAAAAGCTGAAGTAGAGGCAATGTCAATGCATATGAAGATGCCCTTGTAGAATTTCTTTAAATATGTAAAATTAATTTCAAGAATTGCATAAACACATTCCAACCAAAACCTCAACCTCAAGATTAAAGTGGGAGGAGAAGAAAACACTACAAAAATAAGTTAAAGAATGAAGAGAGAGCAAATAGGGAATAATCTTAAAGCCCAGCAAAAGGATCTTATTCAAAGCTTTGGAGCCAGTGATAGACTTAATAAAAAGGAAAAAAATTATTTTGGGTTAAGTCAAGTTCAATGCAAGAGTGCTTGCCTGCCTAGCATGGGCAAGGCCCTGAGTTCAACTCTAAGCACTGCAAAAAAAAAAAAAGAAAGAAAATTGACAAATCCAGCCTTCAGGTTAAGAGCACAGAGAAGACTATGGATGGACTTAACAGAAGACTGCGGAACCCACAAACCAGGGAGCCACTGGAGAGCTCAGAATATAATAAACTGCCAATGCTAGTATCTGCTGCAACTTCGTGAAAGGCAAAAAGGATGCTGAAAATTCACAAGTTGTTCAACATAAATAAATAAGGGGTTGGAGCTATAGGTCAGTAGTGGAGCACTGGACTAGCAGGTATGAGGCAGTGGGCTCAATCCTTAGCACCACATAAAAATAAATAAATAAAATAAAGGCACTGTGTCCATCTACAACTAAAAATAAATAAGAAAGAAAGAGAGTGACACAAGGAATAGATGGGAAATCAGAAACAATATGGGACATGTTCCTCTTGGCCAGCAGCCTTCAATAATGAGATTCCAAGTGCTCAAGTTACTAAAAAGATTGTCCTGTTTTGTTAAATGTGTCTGGAAACTGATAGAAGTGGAAAACATAGGCACGGAATTGGGCAGTTAATTACCTAATCTTTTCAATCTTTTTCTAAGGAGTTTATCCCAGTACAGAGACTGAAATGGAGCTTTCCATTATTCCTTCAAGATTTCTAAGTATACATATGAGGGGAAATGACAGGAGTCAGTTACACAGACCCACAGTAGAAAATCCATTTTTATCATCATCAGCCAGAGCATAGCCAACAAGCTTCTTACACTTTAACTTGACTTAACAGTACTTATTATGTCATTTTTTTAAAAGATTGCTATTGGTTTATAATGGATGTCATACGTGCCAAGAGTTACAAACAACTATAACTACTTTAATATCATGAAAGTTATTATTAAATCTCTACCGGGAGTCAGTGGAGTTACTGTTTCACAATCACAGTATAAAAAATATCGACTGCTGTATATATTTTCAAATAATATATTTTCAATTAAAAAAAGAAAAGTAATAAACTATAACAAGTCCTATATCAAAGTATGTATTCGATCCTGTAGAATAACTGCTTGGGGAAAAAAAAAAAGGATTGAAAGAAAAAAAAATCACATTAGCGTTAACCAAGTAGATAAAAAAGGGAGGGAGAACAGCATAAATTCAGAAGAGGTAGCCCTGCTTTCCCACAGATCTGTGTGCGCTACACAGTTTAGTAAATAGAGTTTGGTGAATACTGCCCTCTGGTGGCCCAGAGGCACCAGCCCCCACTAGGGCTTTCTCCCAAATTACCCAAACGTACTATTACAGTTTAAAAATGAGGTATTTCCCAAAGGCTCATGTGTGAAACAATGCAAGGCTTTTCAGAGTTGAAATGATTTAGAGTATAAAAGTTGTAACCTAACCAGTGGATTAATCCACTGATAGGGATTAACTGGGTAGTAACTGTAGGCAGGTAGGGTGTAGCAGGAGGAAATAAGTCACTGGGGGTACAACTTTGAGGTTTATATTTTGTCCCTGGTGAGCAGAGGTCTCTCTCTGCTTCCTGGCTGCCATGTCCTGAGCTGCTTTCCTCTGCCACACCCTTCTGCCATGATGTTCTGCTTCTTCTCGAGCCCAGAGTTATAGAGTCTGCCAACCATAGATTTAACCTCTGAAACCAAAAGAGGACTGAACCTCTGAGCCAAAATAAACTTTTCCTCCTCTAATTATTCTTGTGAGGTCTTTTGGTCACAGCATGTAAAAACTGACTAAAATGTATACTTTAGTGAATCTTCCCAAGTTCTTTTTCTTTAAACTTACTTCTCCTTCATTCCAGTCACCTCAGACTCTGCTCTCACAGAACAGCCAAATATTTCTGACAAAACAGATACTAATGAAGCAAATGTTTACCCCCTCAGACATAATCTGTGTTCACTTTACATAAACATATACTGGGAAGAGTATCTGATAATAAATCCAAGACAGGAGTAATACCCTTCATGGAGGCAGATTCTCTTTCTCCCATAAACTAGCTGCAATGAACTGAATGTTGGGAGAAAGAAAAGGATTGAGAGAGAAAAAAAAAAAAAATCACATTTTGTTAGAGTTAACCAAGCAGAAAAAAAAGGGAAGGGGAGATCTGAATGCCCCAACATTCATATGTTGAAATTCTAACCCTCGATGTGATAGTTTTAGGAGTTGGGCCTTTGGAGTTAATTTAGATCATGGGGTAGAGACATCATAAACAGGTCTTATAAGAGACCACAGAGAGCTATCTAGCTCTCTTTCTGCCATGTGAGGACACAGTGAGAAGCCACCATGTATGAACCAAGAAGCTGGTCCTCGCCAGACACTAAATCTTCCAGTTCCTTAACCTTGGATTTCCCATCCTTCAGAACAGTGAGAAATGTGTGTTAAGTTTCCCAATCTGTAGTCTATTATAACAGCCCAAACAGACTAAGGCAAGAACTAACTGCGCTGCCTTCTCTTCAATGTTCCTCCTTGCAATGTTCCTTGCCAGGTTTAGTTTTCTAATATTGTTTCCACAAAAATTGCCTAGACCCTTCTGTATACATTCCATAATTCCCAAATACACACACACACACACACACACACACACACACACACACACACAGAGTCAACACCAATGTATTTTACCCCTTATGGAGAGTTTAAAAGGTAAAATGGGAAACCCATGCATTGAATGGGCTCCATTTCCCAGTGAATTCGTAATAGCAAGAGGTCATTTTTCTCCACATTTATCACCACTTATTTCATATACATAATTACAGCATATGGATACATCCCAATGTTGGAGCTCAGAAAAGGATATGCCAACGTATGATGGTCTGGTATGCCGAAGAACACTCTGAACTAGAGAGGACTGAAAGGTCTCAGAAGCAGTTTCAGAACCAGGTCTCACTTACCACCTTCTGCCCTCCAGTCTCTCTTCCCTCTTTAACCCCTAAAGGGTAGGCGCTTTCTTGGATGTTCCCTCATCTGGATTAAAAACAGAACCTCAAAAAGAAATTCGGCTGTCGAGTTTTGCTGTAGTTTGGACATGGAATGTCTCCCAAAGGCTCATGTGTTAATGGACTAGCTCTCAACTTGGTGCTATTGGAAGTAGTAGAACTTTTAAAAAGTGAGGCCTAGTAAACAGTCTTAGGTCACTGGGAACATGTCCTCAATGGGTGCTGTGGGAAGTTGGTCTCTTCCTCCTTCTTGCTTTCAGTAATTCCTTTGCCATGGGCTCACACCATGACGTGCTTTTTTTCCACAGGTTCAAACACAATGGAACAACTCACCATGATCTAAAACCTCCAAAACTGTATGCCAAAATAAGCCTTTCTTCTTTTTAACACCTGAGAAATAACAAAGTTGATTAACACAAGTCCCCTCTCCAGGATATTCCTCAACCAGGGAAAATGCCCTGTATCACAGGAGAAGAAATTGGAGGCCAGTCCAATATCCAGACAGACTTTGTCACAGGCTACCACCTTAACCTATTCTACTAAGGGTCATTCATTTTTCCCCCAAATCATCCAGTCTTCCTGAAGCTGCCTCCATCTCTGGTCCCATAGTTCCCTAAGAGTGTATACAATCTTCCAAATCTCACTGGATAACTGGGTACTCACTTTTATTTCCTGTGATGCCACATACATGTATGTTTCAATTTGCGTGTTCCCTTGTTACTACTATGTTTCTTGCATGCATTCAATTATCCAACCTTCAGAGTCTGGTAGAAAGCCGTTTTGCCCCATACCATATAGGCAGGCTATTAAAAACTTTTTCCACCTTCTCTTACTCTTCCATATTTGGATCTGTCAGCCACATCGCAGGCCTCAGGGAGCTATGCATTCAAGGGTAGGCCTGAAAGCACTGGTGTCATGTCAACATGCTCTCCAGGAGGCATTCGGGTGCAAACAAGGAACAGCTGAGTACTGAGTTACTTTCCATAGGACATATCCAAATAAATATTCCACAGGCTCAACTGCTTCCCCTTGTTGACAAGGCCTGGAGGCCACCCAGGACAGGCAGATGAGAAGATTAAAATGCACTGCCAGGCTTTCATCTTTTAATTGGTCTCTTTCTCCAGCATTCTTTTGCAAGACAATAGTAGGGGATGAAGCTTCAGTTTCCCTCTACTTCACACAAACATGAGTCAACTCTTGCCAAAAAGGGGAAAGAAAACTCAAATATGGGGCAGAGCAACCTCATTCCCAGAGGATAGCAGGGGTCACAGAAACTGCAACCGGTTACTCCAAGATCATGTCTGCCTTTTACAGGATGTTTACTGAATCAGTGTTATGCAAAATGAAATACAGCCAAATTCCTTGGTAAAACTAAACCAAATGAATCTCAGAGGCAAAACTTTTTCTTATCTAATAAATTGTGGGGAAATTACCCGTATGATAGACAACTAGAAAGTTAAAGAAAACATGTTAGTTAAAGTTTTCAATATAACTCTTCTACACATAATTTACAAACACCTAAAGAAGACAGGAGGAATTTACCATTGTTAACCCAATAAATCATAAAGTTCAGCCTGACACTGTGAGATCCAAAGCTCCTCAGAAAGTGCAAATCACTACATATGAAGTGAAAGAATTAAGGCGCTTCACTTAAAGACACGCAAAAAAGTTAAATGCATAGTTATGAGCAGAAAGTACACAGTAACCGGCAAGAGGTTTGGGCCGGGCACCTTTGCTTTTCCATTCTAGTTCTCCAGTCTCTGTTACAGATTTCTAACTCTCCCTCTATGTTTCCTTCTGTTCATCCCGACTTACACAAAGTAAGCCAAATCCTATGCCCTTCACACCACAAGACTCTCTGCCTTACATAGTTAAAACTGAGGGGGTGGGGTGAGGGATGTGGGGGATAAAAGCAAGAAAAAGACTAAAAAATTTCAAAATACCAAAGTTGGGATACAAGGAAAAAAACGTTTCCTCTACTTCATATTCCAATGAAAACACTTAAGATACTGCCCTTGAATTTATAGGTACAGAAGAACTGAATAAGACAGGATAGTTAATGGATCCCATATAAGGCTTTTTTTTGGGGGCGGGGGTAAAGGCCACTCTATGAGGTTAACCTTGGAAACATTCCAAACATTCCAGCGAACTCCATTGTTCCAGGGAAGGTGGACAGACAGACCTGAGTAAATACTACAAACTCAAGGACTGATCGATAGCCTTCACATTGTCCAATAATACCTGTTTAACACGGATTCTGACAAATAACCTCAACATTTTTCTAATACCTACCCAGAAGCTATATAAGCCCCTAGACTGGTGTGCTAAGTGGTAACCTGCTATCAGGTCCCCTTTCAGCAACAAAGGGCTCTCATTTTTTTTTTTTTTTTTTCACTTAAATAAATCCTACTCCTTTCACTCTTGCCATCCACTGTTGCCCATGCATTTCATTCTTTGAATATGCAAGACAAGAACCCAGAAAGATATTGGCAGTGAGCTGCTAGGGTCTGCCATTAAGAGCTACAACATACCAATTGGTAGGAGGAGAGAAGAATCTGGCTTTGCAGATGTAACCCTTGGAGCTGACACCAGTAGGCATCCCCTTCTGTGATTAGCCAACAGTAAAATGGGCTTTCAGGACTGCAGAGGCCTGCAACTTAGACAGACCCACCTGCCAGCAGAATCAAAGAATCTAGTTTCATCTCAAACTCCAGTTTCAGAATGACAAAGAAAAAAAAAAAAAAAGAATCTGGACAAAATAAACAAACATAAATATTAGCCCACGCTTTGCACCATATACAAACATGAATCCATAGAATTTCGAACTAACTGTAAAATCACAATCTATAAAACTTTCAGAAGAAAACTTTGGAGATCTTAGTGACTTTACTAAGGTAAAAACGTCTCAAATATGCATAATTGTTAAAAGAAAAAATATATATATAAACTGCATTTCATTCAAATTAAAACTTCTATTTTTTGAAAGATACTATTATGAAAAAAACAAGCAAACATCAAAACATTGGGAGAAATAGTTGACAGAGATCTAAATATAGAACTCTCAAAAACAACCCAATTTAAAAGATGGGCGAATGAACACTTCAACAAAGACTGATGACATAGACAGCAAATAAACACACAAAAAGGCACTCAACATCGTTAGTATAAGAAAAAGAAAGGATCCTTTCCGATTTGACTTCTGACAGCTGTTAAGGTCCCCACCCTTCCCTTTCCTCTTTGACCCACATCTGGGCAATCAGATAAGAAAGTTCATCGGTCCTTTGATATCCATGGAAATTACAAACTACCCTGCCTGACTGGCAGAAAAGCAGGGAGGAGGCGCCCCACCCAGGCTCTCTCCCTTAATAACTATTAAAAGATCCCAATCACCAACCTGCTGCCATCACCTTCTTCCTCTAGACAAAACCTGAGCCCTGGGCTGGAGTTGTGGCTCAGAGGTAGAATGCTTGCCTGGCATGTATAAAGGCCCTGAGTTTGATCTTCAGCACCACATATAAAAAAATAAAGGATCCAGTGACAACTAAAAAATTAAAATTAAAAAACCCTGAGTCCTCCTTCTCGATGAATTATAAACTTTATTTCACTTTATTTCACATCCATTGGTACCAGTGTGTCATTCATTCTCATCCAGAAATTCCTGAAGAAGGAAACGACTCTATTGTTCAGTATCTGGCAGGGATTGCTAGGTGCTCAAATAAAATTATTAGTCATTTAAAAATGCAAGTTAAAACCACTAATGTAATGTACAAAGCTGCTCCCCACAACCTTTCCGGTGCAGCCATTTTCCCCGCCTCCCAACTACTGTCAGTCTAGCTAGCTATTGGTTCATCAGTCAGCTTGCAAGTATCCTTCTCCGTTATTGGTCCCCTGTTAGCCCAGCACAATTCAACTGCTACACAGTAGCTACCCTGCCATCTTTTCTCATCCTTCTCTCTCTTTCCTACTCACTTTCTCTATCCTCCTCGCTTTCTCACTCTTTCTTGCCCGCGCCCTTTCTCGTTCCCTTTCTTTTCCTCTCATTTTCTCTCTTACCCTGCAGGGAGATACTCTGTTTGCTTAATAAACTCCCCTATGTGATTTCCCGTGTCCGACGTGGTTTCCATGGGATCCCTTACAACTAAGGGGTACTATTGCACAACTACTAATGAACTACTACTACGTACTAATGCTACATTTAAAAATGGGTGCTCTGGAAATAACTCAGAAGTGAAGCACTGGCCTAGCATGTACAAGGCCCTGGATTCTAATTCCAGAACCAGAGAGAGAGAATGAGAGAGAATGAGAGAGAGAGAATGGCTAAATTTTTAAGAATTCACAACAGAGAGCATTCACAAAAAGGTAAAGAACTTGGACTCTGATACACTGTTGACAGAAATGCAACACATTTCTCACCACATTTCCCAGTTGTGGGCCAAAGAGGAAAGGGGAGGATGAAGACCTGAAAAACTGTCAGAGGTGCAGCCATTGTGGAAAACAGTTTGTCAATTTCTTATAAAGTTAAACAGAACCAGTCATGGTGGCACATGCCTGTAATTCCAGCAACTTATAAGGCTAAGGCAGGAAAATTCCAAGTTCAAGAACAGCTTCAGCAACTTAATGAGACCCTATCTTAAAATAAAAAATAAAAAGGAAAAGGGCTGAGAATGTAACTTAGTAATAACTGAACCCCTTGGTTTGATCCACAGTACCACACATGCACAAAAATTTAAAATATACAACCCATCAACCTCACTTCTCAGTATTTTTTCAACTGAAATAAAAAGTTATGCCTCAATGTTCATAGCAGTTTTAAAACTACTTCAAACTGGAAACAACCCCAGTCTCCTTCAAATGAAACTGAACAATTGGTGGTGCATCCATACCAGGAATACTCTTCAGCTATAAAAAGGTATGAAGTACTGGTATGAAGAACATGGGTGAAGCTCAAATACATTATGCTAAGTGAAAAAAGTCACACCCAAAAGGCTACAAATAGCATGATTCCATTTATATGACACTCTGAAAAAGATAAAACTATAAATACCTAGAAGGACCAAAAACAGATCTGTTGCCGTGGACTGCTGGTGGAGAGGAAAGGATCTACTACAAGAATGCACAAGGAAATGCCTTACTATAAATTACTCCAATGAAAACAGATGAGAGCTGGGGTTGTGGCTCAAGGGTAGAGCGCTTACCTAGCATGTGTCAGGCACTGGGTTTGATTCTCAGCACCATGTACAGATAAATGAATAAAATAAAGGTCCACCGACAACTAAAAAAAAAAATTTTTTTAAAGAGATGAGTCAGGAGTGTGAAACATCTATTAGATGTGCCACCGTTACCTAAACCAATATTAACAAAAGTTTAGGACAATAATTCTTACTGTCCTAACTGTAATTATTACTGGGCATTAATAATCACTAGGATCACTTGTCTTCTGGGTGTTTTGGTTTGGTTTTGGTTTTGGTTTTTCGGTGCTGGAGACTGAACCCAGGGCTGCTGAACTACAACCCCCCACGTGTCTAGACAATTTGAAACCCACGTGTACCTCCATTTTTACTCAGGGCGGGAGCTAGAATCTGTAGTTTGGTAAGTATTTAGATGGTTCTGGAGCAGGAGGCCCAAAGACTACACTTTGGTTGTTATGCAGCATTGTCACAGCAAAAGCTGATGGAGACACCCTCGCACCATTTGTTCATCTGTCTCAATTCTTTCCCAGGCTCAGCAACACTAGTTTACTCATAGAGTACGGCATCCGAATCTTCTGGAATTGCTCTTCCCTCGGGATCGCATCTAGTCGAGCAACATGCATGAGACATGGGCAGTGCTCAGCGTTATGGCAAAAAGCACCCGACATAGTAGACAGTAAATATTTGTAAAATTGACCAACATGAGAAGCTAATCTATTTTGTCAACCCAGCACAGTAAGTTTTATATAAAAGGTGGTCAATATACATTTTCTGAATGAAATTTGTGTGTGTGTGTGTGTGTGTGTGTGTGTGTGTGATTAAAAAGAATAGGAAAAAATTAATACTGGACTGTATAAAAGACAGACTCTAGTATACTACCAAGACAGACACAACTGTGCAGAGAGGATGAGCGGGCTCTATCACTAGACGAGTTAGGCACAACTACCGATCAAACACCAGATGCTAAGGTCTTTTCTACATTTCCAATTCCCAAAAAGCTGCAAATTTCAAATAATTGTGTTTTGTGTCATGAACCATTTTACCAAGCTGGAAAGACAAGAAAGAAATTAAATTCATAGATAAACAACAATCAATCTTACAACAAGCCTTAATCATAGAACATCTCAACCATGTGCGTTTCAGACAAATTTCAAAAAAAAATAATAATTCATTTTCTAACATTTGTCATTCTATTTGTAACTAGACTAGGACATTTATTTTCAAAGAAACAGTACAGGAGCTGGGTGAGGTGGTGTGCACACCTGTAATCCCAGCATCTCAGGGAGGCTGAGGCAGGAGGATCACAGGTTCGAAGCCAGCCTCAGCAATTAAGCAAGGCTCTTAGCAACTTAGCACGACCCTGACTCAAAATAAAAAAATAAAAAAGAGCTAGGGATGTGGATCAGTGGTTGGTTAAGCACCCTTGGGTTCAATTCGGGGAGAAAGGAAGGAAAGAAAGGAGGGAGGGAGGGAGGGAGGGAGGGAGAGAGGGAGGGAGGGAGGGAGGAAGGAAGGAAGGAAGGAAGGAAGGAAGGAAGGAAGGAAGGAAGGAAGGAAGGAAGGAAGGAAGGAAGGAAGGCAGGCAGGCTACAGTAAATTCCGATGTGCAAGATGAGAAGAGTGGAGCAGAGCAGGGAGGTTGGGAGGCAGGCAAGAGACTCTGAGCATCACGAAAGATCATGTACTCTGTAACCCATCCCCACTCCTGTCCTGTTACCAGGGGACATCTCTGCTCTGTGGAACCCCACTTGAAACTTTCCTCCAAAGTAAGGTTCCCAGGATAAATGCACAGACTTCAACCAGGGCATACAAGAAATCTAGGTCATTTCCACAATAAGATTTTCTCAGTAAGTGCAATAAATTTGGCTAATGTTTAAAAAAAAAAAACCTATCACTCATTAGTTATTCTGTATGTATGCCTGATTTTTTTTCACTAATATATCTCAAACACCTAGAAAAGTCACTGGCTCCTAATGGGTTCTCAAATATTTCTTGAATGAAAGAATATCTAAACAAAATGTTTATAAGTAACATTTTGTAATGTTTATAAGTTTATAGTTTACAAATATCAATATACAACATATCCTGTTTATTAAATTCTGATTTCAGATACTAGTAAAAATTGGATATCAATTTCCAGGAGAATAATTATAATTTTTAAAAACCATTAAGTAAATCAAAAGCATCAGATTTTTGTAGAGGATTTTCTATGGTCCCTCTCTGGCCAGGAGCCAACATGGTCACTCCAAGTGTTTCATGAATATATAATTAGCTGTCTCTTCTGAATTAAAATTATGAAGAATGAATGGGGGAGTAGCCTTGGGCTTCTTCCATACCATAAATAAAGTCTTGAAAGCCTTTTATAAAAAAGAAAGGTAAGTTGTTCTGATCTTGGTCACAAAAACAGAATTTGTACTACCAGTATTTGACCCAAAACTAAAAACTTCACCGCTCTCATGTTCAAAGGTTCAATTATAGACTTAAAGTTGTAATTCTAAGTTTCAATTTTAAACACTGGATAGGTTAAAAGCCCTGTAAGAAAGTTTTCTGTGCAATCA
Organism: Sciurus vulgaris; assembly: GCF_902686455.1. Classification (NCBI taxonomy): domain Eukaryota; kingdom Metazoa; phylum Chordata; class Mammalia; order Rodentia; family Sciuridae; genus Sciurus; species Sciurus vulgaris. The sequence continues at coordinate 116,484,359 of NC_136464.1, forward strand.
TGAAAGATTACAGAAAGATACTACTCCTGAATAATTTTTTTGGCCCAAAAAACAATGGGAGGAGGGTTGTCCTCCACTTATTTACCAAGCACCCCTCTTAGTGGCTAAAAGCTCTGTTAATAATGCAGCACATTCTCCTCTTTGTTCGCTAGTGAAAGGCAGCTTGAATTTCACATTCACATTCAATTGGTAGTTGCAGGAGAATGCATTAAATAAGGAATGTTTTATCCAAAGCAGAACAACCCTAATCTTCAGGTGTGGATTGATACAAAGAGAGAGACATTCACAGAATTCAAAAGAGAGTCAACACCTAACAAATTCTTTCTCCCCTCCTGGGTGTCACTTTACCTACTAGTTGCTTAGAAAGGTTCATTTCCCCTGGCAGTTAAAAACACTTAAGAGGTATTTAGATCAACACAAAGAATCCAGCTTAGAGTGCCAGGCATCCTTGTATATAATTCAGATGCAGAAGGACAAGCTCTGAAAAACCTTTTCTATTAGCTATACTCAGATTAACAATCAGAGATTAATGAGCAGGAACAGCCAGAGTTAATTCAGCAAGTCAGCCGAATATTTAGTCTGGAGAAAGACAAGTACTTAAACATTAATGGGCTATACTCAGCTGTGTACTTTTATTTCATTTACTCACCCAACATTTATTTAGAGTCCACTATATACCCCAGGCAGGATGCTAAGGGTACTTTGAGCAGGAATGTATCTAACATCATACACATATATGTTTACTCATTAGTAATTTGATGTTGTGTAATGGAGCCTTCTACAAGTGTGCACAGTTTTAGAGAACATTTACAAAATTTCCCCATGCATCTTAAATGCTATTTTACTTCTACATTAAAAAGCTCTAGCAATTAGAGAAATGCAAATCAAAACTATTCTAAGATTTCATCTCACTCCAGTCAGAATGGCAATTATCAAGAATACAGGCAATAATAAATGTTGGCAAGGATGTGGGGGAAAAGGTACACTCAGACATTTGCTGGTGGGACTGCAAATTGGTGCAGCCACTATGGAAAGCAGTATGGAGATTTCTTAGAAAACTTGGAATGGAACCACAATTTGACCCAGCTATCCCACTCCTCAGTCAATACCCAAAGGATGTAAAATCAACATACTACAGTGACAATACCATGTCAGTGTTTATAGTAGTTCAGTTCACAATTACTAAACTATGGAACCAACCTAGGTGCCCTTCATCAGGCAATGGATAAAGAGAATGTGGTATACATATTCAATGGAATATTACTCAGCTTTGAAGAATGAAATTATAACCTTTGCCAGTAAATGGATGGAGTTGAAGAATATCATGCTAAGCAAACTAAGCCCATACCAAAAACACAAAGGCTAATTCACAACAAGGGGAGAGGGTGGGGGGTGCTAGGGAAGAATACAGTTACTTTAGATTGGATATAGGGGAGTGAAGGAAGGGGAGTGAAGGAAGGGGAGGTGATACGGGGATAGGAAGGAGAATAGAATAAAACAGACATTATTACCTTATGTACATATATGGCTGCATGACTGATATGCTTCTAAAACAGGTATAATTAAAAATGAGAAATTATACCCCATGTATGTATATCAAAATGCATGAATGCATTCTACTGTCATGTATAGTTAATTTGAACACATTTAAGATATTTTTAAAAATCACTAAGAAACTGTTGCACATTTTACAACAGGAATGCTAATTTATAAAATATTTATAAAATGCCAATTTATAAAATTTATAAAATATTCTTCAATTTATATGTTTATAAGCATCATGTCTCATTGATCAACTTCTTCAGCTAACTTAATAAATAACTGTCATTCTTTGTTCAAAAAATAGCTTTTCAGCAGTGACTAGTTGGTAACATTTAGATACAGAGTTCTCTCTCAGAGAGTTCACCCACCACCTTGAGCTGGCCTATTCCAAAAAAATGTCTTAGGAATCAACTTATTGATTCAGAATTCCATCAAAGTCAAAGAACTGAAACTATCTTCCAAAAGCATTGGAACCAAACAAAAACCTAAGATAAGGAAATACAAGGTACAAATAAGTTTAAACATTCTTCTATTTATAATTCAACCTAAAAATAAAATTATAAACAAACAGATAGGAGTTGCAATTGACTCTGAAACAAGACATTTACTATAAACTACTTGCTATTGCTGGCAGAATTAATCCGGTTAGTTCAATATATTATCACTTGAATTTTCTTTATCATGAAGTCTCTGTGCTTAAAGATTGTATGCCACTATTCCATTACTCTAATTGGAGTTCAAATGAATATTTTTCACTTCCTTTGAGCAGGTTTTCTTTATCTTTCAAAATCCATGCTAATCCCCAAGTGAGAAAACCAACACATATGGTTTGAGATGCCATCATATTTTTGTATGTCCCACCCATTAAGTTCAATATGGGGAGGGTCTACATACTAAATAAAAGCCATTAACAATTAACATTTGATCCTTCCATTTGGTTGCATTCTTCCACTGCCTTTCACCTTCTGCTTTTGAGTTTGCCAACATACATACACAGAAGCACTCTGACCCCTGCTGCCAGAAACTGGAACTTTTTCCATGTTTTTACTTTAATTCTTTACTATAAAATTCACAGTATCTATAGCAATGTTTCTGAAAGCGTGATCCACAACAATTTCCTTGAAGGCCCACATACTAGGAAGTTACTTTAATACCATATTTTTCCCTTGATGATAATCTTTCTAAACTTTGTACAAATTATCAAGGCAAAAGCAATTCTTTTGCAATGCTAATTCAAATTGGAAGATATTTTACAGAAGAATGAGCGTTTCTTAAATTGAGGTCAAATGATATACATTTGAAAATACTGATCCACAACATAGTTAATTTCAGACTCTACTGTTGATTTAAGAATAAATATGTCAGTTTTTTCAAAGTTATTTCCCTATATTGTTCTTTATTAAAATGTGTAAAATATTTCAGGAAAAAAGACTTTAAGTCATGCATTAAAATGTATGAAACTGTAATTTGATACTGAAGAGACCAGTTTGCAGGAAAGTTTCCATTTCCGAAAAAAAACATGGAAACTGAAAGTTTAAAATTGACTCAAAGCAAAAAAAAAAAAAAAAAAAGAAAGAAACTAGGAACACCATTTAAATTTCTCAGTTGTTTACCATGTGTTTATTGTGGTTTAGATATGTGCTGTCCCAATGGCTCAAGTGGGAAACAATGCAAGAAAATTTAGAGGTGAAATGATTGGGTTGCAAAAGCCTTAACATAATTAGTGCATTAATCCACTTGGATTAACTGGGTGGTAAAAATGTTAGGGAGGGTGTGGCTGGAAGAGGTAGGTCACTAAGGGTGTGACTTTGGGGTTTATATTTGTCCCAGGTGAATAAAGGGTTCCTTCTCTCCCCTCCCTCTCTCTCTCTCTCTCTCCCTCTCTCTCTCTCTCTCTCTCTCTCTCTCTCTCTCTCTCTCTCTCTCTCCCTCTCTCCCTCCCTCCCTCTCCCTCTTGGCTCATGTCCTGAGCTCTTTCTTCCTCCACACTTTTCCACCATGATGTTCTTCCTCATCTGGGCCCAGAGCAATGGAGCTGGCCATCCATAGACTGAAACTGTGAGCCAAACAGACTTTTCCTCCTCTAAAATTGTTCTCCTCGGGTCTTTTGGTCACAGTAGCAAAAAAACTGATTAAAACAGGTTCTTTGGTATATTTAAGAAACGGCTAATTGTTATGCTCCATAAATTGAGATCACAGAAAAAGCTGTTAAAGTGTTAAAACATACAAAGTAGATTACAACAGTAACAAGATTATGAGTAGCTATGATTTTCTATTTCCTTTTCAGCATTTTATGGATTGTGTTCAATGGGCATGTATTTCCTTTATAATCAGAAAAAAAACCTTTCAAATTACAGTTTACATGGGAACTTAGTATATTAAAAAATTGGTACATCATTTATGGACACATGCGGGCACAAGCAATAGATAACCTAGCTATATGGGGCTTAAAGGTAATGATTTTGTTCCAAGTAGCAAGAAATTCACAACAGTAAACCTGACCAAAACCGTCCCCAAGTTCTTTCTCACCTTAGTATGTTTGTTGATATTCATCAGCAAGCATCGTTGCCTGGGGATCATGAGGCCTCTTCAGACATCTACCACCTTACACGGTTCATTCAAGTAAGAAGAGCAGTGTAAGACCAAAGGGACTCTCTCTCTGTCACAAAGAAAACTCTCCTAGATGTTAGACCCATTAGTTGCCTACTACATGTAGCCACCCCAAGCAGCAAGTGTAGCTGAGAAAATAATTATTTTCACCTGGATCTACTAACATCCTCATAAATGTCAGAATTCAGATGGTGAAAAGAAAATGGGTACCAGGTGAATAGTCTGAAATATCTGCTAAAGGTAGATAGTTTAAAAAAAAAAAAAAAAAAAAAAAAAGTAAATTTGCCAAGTCAGTCATATGAGGGAAAAATTAGAATTATGGCTATAGTGCATGGCTTAAGTTAATTCCAGGTGGGAAAATGATTTTAAAACATAAAAGGTGCATTGGTAAAATAACCTAAAATAATCAGAAGAATTTTTATACTATAGTAATATGAAATGTTTATCATACAAATCACAGAAATCATAAAAGATTTATAAACAACTAGATAAAATTGAATGTTTCTTCATTAAAAAACAAAACACAAACTATAATATACACATATACCTTGTACCTACTAGGAAAAAGTCCAATTTCATTAAAAAAAAAAAAAAAAAAAAGCCTCTACAAAGGAGGAAAAGGGATATACAGAGTAAACAGAAAAGACACAGATTGTTCTAAACACATCAGGAGATGCCCAACCTCACTTATCTGACAAATACAAATTCAAAACTCTTAAGACACTAACTCCATCTTTCTGACTGGTAATGAACAAGAGTAGAGGTATAACAACAGATCCTCTCCCGAGGCTGAAAGTGCAAACTGGCTGAGCCTGTAAAGAGGAAAATCAGCATCTGAGCTGCTGGGAATTATCCCAGAGTTGTCGCTGCAAATGTGCAAAACAACCTATGCCCAATGGTATTCACTGAAGCATTGCTTAGAATTACAAATAATAGGGGGAAACCTTAAATATCTACCAAAAGGAGAAAGGTTAAATAAATTCTAGCTTGTTTAACAATAAAATGCAATGCTATCAAAAACTAAAAAATGTAACAAAGTCCTTTATGTGCCAATATACAAGCATTCAAGCTCCCTTGGAAAGTGACAAAACTAAGGAACATAATGGTTTGTACAGAGATGCTTCACCCTGCAACAGGGGTTACAACCCAATAATATTTTAAATGGAAAATGCACTTATTATACCTAACTAAACATTGATAGCTTAACCTAGCCCTTCTTAAATGTGCTTAGAACGCTTATTAGCCTACAGTTGGGCAGAATCATCTAACGCAAAGACTATATTATATATATTTTTTAAAAAGTGTTGAATATCTCATACTCAAAGCGGGGAGTAGATGGGTCCTCAGCACTACTGCACACAGATGAAAGTACATGGGGCCTAATGAACGTGAGAAACACTGAACTAAAATTTATTGCCGGGTGACGGGGACACCACAGCACACAGCAGGGCACAGGTTCTTTCCCCTCCTGATCATGTGGCTGACTGGTAGCTGCAGTCTGCACTGCAGTCCAGCAATGGGAGAGATCGTGAGAACACGAGAGAGCATCACACCACATTCTCGATAGCCTGGAAAGAGTTCCACATTCAAAATTCAAAGTCTAGTTTCTATAGAAGTGGCATCCCTATTACATTATCATAAAGTTGAAAACTGTTAAATTGAACTATTAAGTCAGGAACAGCCTACAGTGTTTCCATCAATATTATTGATAAAAATTATATAATATAATAAAAATTGAGCAATGTATGAAATAGACACACTACCCAAAGCATTCAGGTTTCTCAAAAGCCATCTGAATATTTTATTGACTTACTGAGCCCAGTTGACTTGCACTTTCTGACCAATCACTGCCACCTGGAGATGACTCAGAGCTTCTACAGAAGGGGAGGAAGGCAGCCAGCTAGCTAGGGAACTTGAGCTCTAAAACTATTATGATATATTCTACTCCTCAGCAAAGAGTCTGAGAAGCATAGGGTCTAAAATGTCTTTACCACCAATTCAACCAGTCATAGATTCATTTTTTTTAACAACTTTCTATTGCAAGATGGTAGAGAATTAGCTCTCCTTGTATCTTTCATCAACTAGCTTCACCATTACCTGCTATTAGTAACAAAACAACACTTGGCAGTTTCATGACAACTGGAAGGAACAAGAAGTTTGTTATTCACTTGCTCTCGTGAGGAGAGAATACCAGGAAGCAGGAAGGTACTCTACTTTTTTTTTTTTTTTAATACATTTTTAGTTGTTAATGGACAACAACTGTTGTTATTTACTTATTTATTTATATGTGGTGCTGAGAATCAAACCCAGTGCTTCCCGCGTGTGAGGCAAGTGCTCTACCACTGAGCCACAACTCCAGCCCGGTACTCTACTTCAATGGCAGAAAACAAAGCAATAGGAATGAGTCACAATGCATGTTGTGTAACTTTAAGGATACTGCAATGTGTTCAATAAGCTTCAAGATCTCAACTTCCCCTGCTTGAGTCTACTTTTCTGATTCCCATACTAGTTCAGTATGATGTGTGACCATCTGCTGTGGTCTGGTTGTTTGTCCCCTCCAAACCTCATGGTGAAACTTAATCCTTAAATTGTATGCTAATGGTATTTGGAGGTACAACCACTGGAATGTAATTAGAATTGGACAAGGTCATAATGGCACTTAGAGGCTTTATAAGGGCAAAAGAGACTCAAATGAGCATACTTGTTGTGTCTGAACATATGAAACCTTGTTCCACGTGTTGGGGAGTCAGACTCCCTATAAGCAAGAAGGCTCTCTCTAGTTACAACCCCTCAACCCTGGACTCTCAGTCTCCAGAACCATGAGCTGAATAAACCCTTATTCCTTATAAATTACCCCACCTAAGGTGTTCAGTTATAACAACAGAAAAGAAACCAACCTAATCAAATTTCTCTCCTATTAAGAAAAGAGGTGAGACAGGCATGGTGGCACATGCCTGTAATTGCAGCAACTGGAAGCTGAGGCAGGAAGATCACAAGTTCAAAGTCAGCCTCAGCAACTTAGCAAGGATCTAAACAACTTAGCAAGACCTTGTCTCAAAATACAAAATAAAAAGGGCTTGGGATGTAGCTCAGTGGTTAAGTGTCCCTGGGTTCAATCTATATTACCAAAAAAAAAAAAAAACCAAACCCAAGAGTTAAAAAGAGGGGGAGGGGACGTATGGTAGTAGTAGTAGGAATTTCAAACTTCCCTCCTACTCCTGGACAAAGGTTTCGAGGCCTTTCCCTGTTATAGACAAGTCCAGGCAAAGCAAACTTAGAAAGCCAAGTCTGTGGTATACAGCAACCTGCAATCCCCCCCAGGGACCTGCAAGTATGCAGGCAGAGCTGTAAGGGAAACCTTGGACCAGAGGTGTTCTCTACACCCTTGGCTCTGGCAGCACTGTTTCCACCAGCTCATGTCCTATCCTATATCCTGAAACCTCTGCCAATGAGCCACATTAAGCCTTTACTATGTGCAAAGTACCAAAACAGGTTTTATGAAGAAAGAACACCCAAAATAAAGAGAAAAATGAGTCCCTGTTCCCATGGAGCTCATAACCTCATTGCAATCAAAAGCTATGAATGCACAAATGCCAGCCCACACAGGCTGCCTCTAGAGTTTTCCAACAGAGTAGCTTTCACATACTAAAAATTCAGTGTAAGTACGTAAGCACAGAGGGGATAGTATGGCAAATGGCCTGCCGCAGATGAGGCCAGGCAGGGCATCACTATGCTCCTCTTAATCTCATTCCTCTCTATCAGGCAATCTCTCCTCCCCTTATCGTCCAGACTTCCAGAAAGAGAATTCTATACTCCCTGTCCTCCCCTAGGCATCTCCAATTTACTTCTCATGGGACTCCAATTTGTCCTCCCACTTCACTCAGAAAAATTCTCTAAGCCCCTGGTGAACTCCCAATCTGCAAATTAGTTTTCAGTCATTTTCCTGAACTCCAACTTTGATACTATTTCTATGTTTTTTTTTTTTTTTTGGTAGGCCACAAACCTTTTTAGAAAGCTGATAAATGGTATTAAACTTCTCCCCTAAAAAAAAAAAAAAAAAAAAAATTTAAACCACACACACACACAGGATTCTGAAGCCCCATGAAACTTAATCCTGAAATAACTGGGCCAACAGATCCCAGGTTAAAAAGTGCTGACTACTGGATCATAGTAACAACTTTCTCTTACAGATTACTCCACTTACCTTTTGAATCTCCTTCCTGGGTTCCTCTCAGTTAATATATCAAGAAAGACAGTATCATAATCCCACTTCTGCAATGGTCAAGGAGCTTCCATCAGACTAAAGCCTCTACAGATAAGAACTGTGAACTCAGGACAGATGTATAACAAATCTTTTTCTGAAGGCACTGGAGAGCAACAAAAAGCAGGCAATTACTGGAGGCAACTTGAGATGTGGAAAGAGCAACTATACTAGATGAGTCCGGTTTTTTCAGGTGTAGAGCCTGAAGCTAGGCCATACAAGTGGCTAAAATTCTGATGGGAAACCCACACCCTCACCTGTGTTCAGAAATAGAGAGTGGAGTCACAAACAGTTACTGGAGTGAGAAGAAAATTCCCGGCAAGAGAGAGGAAACACAAAACTCCTCCCAAATCTCTGGATGGCCCTGAACCACAGATGTGCAGACTGACACCAAGCAGCTGAGCTAAGGCACAAAGACCTGCAATGAGATTTAAGCTGCCACTATCTGTAGGGAAAACTGAAAGTGCAGTTTGAGCCTATCCAAATTAAGTGCCTACTTCAACAAAACAAAGGACAACAAAAATATTTTGGGCAAAATCAAAGAGAATTGAGAATGTTTCTACATTATCATTTATAATGGTCAGGATAGAATCCAAATTACTTAACATAAAAGAACCAGGAAAAAGTGCCTCATTCCCAAAGAAAAGGCAATCATGGTAGACTCCAAAATGTTCTAAATATCATGCAGTTTTCCAAAGCAGCTATCACTTTCATACCCAGGTACAGAATGGTGAATATGTACACAGTGATCATGAAAGAAAAAAACCTCTGTAGAGAAATACAAGTTAGTGGATCTGGTTTCATGGTAAAGCACTTCCCTGGCACGTATGAAGCCCCCAATGCCGCCCAAAAAATAGGAAAAAAAAAAAAAAGAACAACAACGATAATGAAAATCCTAGAACTGAAAAATAACGTATCTGGAATTTTTTTTAAAAAGTTTTACAACAACGTGGAAATGGCAGTTGAAAGAGGGAATGATGAACTTGAAGAGAGATGACTAGAAATTATTTAATCCTAAAGGGGAAAGATAAAAGGGCGACAATTGTGAGCTTTAGGGACCTGTGGGAAAGCACTGAAATGTCTAGTATAACGGGGTAACTGATGTAATAGATGTCCCAGGAAAAGAGAACGGAGAGAATAGACAAAAAGCAATAATGCATGAAATAATTGAAATTTCCTTCAAAAGTGAGGAAAAGACAGGTCAAGACGATCAGCAAACACAAAGTAGGATAAATGCAAAGAAAATTATACCTGTACACATCACTACTAAACCTAATTTTAACTAAACTACTAAAACCTAATTTTAACTTGAAAACAACCTGAGAAAAAAATGACATTAGCGCAACAGAGTACAGAGCACCATGATTCAAGCATGTTAGTTTTCATCAGAGACAATGGAAGCCAGAAAACTATAATATTACTGTTAAAGTGCTGAAAGGAAAAAAAAAAAAAAAACTGTCTACTTAATATCTAACCACTGGCAACCAGCGGTCCACATCAAAAACCTGGTAGTGAGCTCATACTCAATTCCTCCCAGGACTACTGATTCTACCTCCTTTAGAACTCTCTATTTGAGTCAGCATATCTATCCCAACAAAAAGCAGCCTGAGTCCCCACATGTCTCCTGAATTATAGCAGTAGCTGTTCAACTCCTCTCTGACCCAGGTTGACAATCTGTGTATCACAGGACCACCTGTGCTATTTTTTGTTTTTTTTTTTTCTTTTGTTGTTGTTGTTGTTTGTTTGGGGTTTGTTTTGTTTTGTTTGTTTTGTTTTGTTTTGTTTTGTTTTGTTTTGTTTTGGTACTGGGGATTGAATCCAGGTGTGCTTTACCACTGAACCATATCCCAGTCCTTTTTAGTTTTTCTTTTGAGACAGGATCTCACTAAGTTGCTTAGGGCCTCGCTAAATTGCTGAGGTAGGCCTGGAATTTGAGATCCTCCTGCCTCAGGCTCCCAAACTGCTGGGATTACAGGCTTGGGTCACGGAGCCTGTCCCTGTGCTCTTTTCAAGAATACTTATTAGCTCATGTTCTTGCAGGAATGTCTCCTTGCTGCATTCAAGATAAAATCAAACTCTTCAGAACAGAATTCTCAGACTTGGGAGGTCTCAGAAGCCCTTTCTACCCTTAAAAGGTATTGAAGGCCTTTTTACTCGTGTGGGTTTATCTATTAATATTTACTGATAACACAGCCTAGGACTTTTTCCTCATATGGAAAGGGGAGAATGAAGGACATGGCACTGCCTGTCCTTCATTTGTGGGGGAAGGCTGGCATGGCCTTGAGAACACAGTAAGGTCCCAGCTCAGCATCAACAACTCTGACTACATCATTCAAAGTAATCAAGTATATTAAATATCTCATTCTAGAACTAACAGAGCAGAAAACACTTCAGGAAGATTTCCACTTCTTTTTTAAAGTTTCTAAATCCAGACACATGAAGAATTAAGATACTGGGAACAATCTCATTTTCAAGAAAAAGATTACGACTACAAAACAGTTACAGTAACATCCAACTTCCAGGCTGGGGATCAAACCCGGGGGTTCTCCACCACTGAGCTACATCCCCCGTCCTTTTTGTTGTTGTTGAGACAGGGTTAATTTTGAGACAGGGTCTCTCTTAAGTTGCCAAGGATGTCCTCTAACTTGTGATCCTCCTGCCTCAGCATACAAAGTAGCTTACCGTTAACTTTTGAAATGCATTTCAGTGTAATTTGAAATCATAGTTTATATCAAAACAAATAACAAAACAAAACAAAATGCCAGGTTAAAAAGTTTAAAAGTTCTCTTTGTCTCCAACTAAAGTAAGATAATATTAGAATATTCTTATACCAAACATCATTGGAGGAAAAAATCCTGATACTTTGAGTTTTCTTCTGAACATCCTTTAACACTTTTTATAACCTGTAAAATATGACCTCAGATAGAAAATAGACATTAAGTTGAGTAACTACTAACACATACAGAAATCTCTACTATATTAATTCTATATTTCTTTATTTCCATATTTATTCTCTAGTATATTTATTCTTATGTTTATATTTATTTATTCTCTATTCTGGTTTTTACCCTCCAACACTGAATAGCTACAGGACATATAGAATGTAGTCCAAGGAGACAGAAATTTCCTCCAAATTAGAACAAAATCAAGTTAAATTAATTCACTCACATTAAAGCTTTAAAAATTTACAAAAATAAGAATTCCAAAGTGAACCTATTATTTTCCCATATAGTTTTTTAAAAACCTAAATTACTACTTCTAAAGTCATTAATACATGAAAAACAATAATCATACTATGAAAAGAAAATGAAAGCTTTACAAAAACAGAAAAGGAAAGACTAAACTATCAGAATGGATTTGTTTTTAAACTTTAACTGATTGTAAAAATTTGCCTCAATCAAAAAATTTGAAAATTTTCTGAAAGACTTAAATTTCTAACGAAATCATAAAAAGAATATAACATCCCACCAATAATAAGAGCATTAAAATAAATGTAATACTATGAAACATTTATTATAACTCATAATAATAATTTATTTTCTCAAAAATAAACAGTACTAAAAAATTTTTATTCCATATATATATTTATACACACACACACACACACACACACACACACACCTGCTCTCATAGCATTATTCTAATTAAAACTAAATAATAGAAAGCACATTTTCACCAGTTTTAGGGCCCTCAGGAATAATTATATGAATAAGGCTTGACAAATGGCTACAGAAATATTATCTTACACTGATGTTGTATTATGAATGCAAATGTGTAAAAGATAGAGATTATAAGGTCAGGAAATATATAATCCATATATTTTTAAATATTCACATACATTCAGATAGAATTGAAGAATTAAAAATGTTTTCTTTGTAGTTCTATAATGAGCTAGAAGACCAACTGCTATGGTTTGGTTATGGTTTAAGTATGTCCCCGAAGGATTCATGTGATAAAAGTTGAATTCCCTACGTGGTGATGCTAGAAGACAGTATGGGTCTTCAAGAGGTAGGACCTAGTGTGGAATGACTGGAAAATCGGGGGTGCAGCTTTTGGTTGGAATTAGTATAGTTCTGACGGGACCCTGGTTAGTTCTCCAGAAAGGGTTATTATAAATAAGCAAGACTGGCTCCTTCTCCCTTTTGGCTTCCTGTCTTGGACTTTTGGTTCCAAAATTATTAGTCTAATAAACCCCTTTTCTCCAAAATTGTGAGTGAAAGCACCCAGTCTCAGGTACTTTGTCACAACAATGAAAATAGACTAATACACTGGCTTTAGAAAGAGGCCATATTTCCTGGGGAAAGGTGGCACATGCCTATAATACCAGTAACTTGAGAGATTGAGACAGGAGGATCGCAAGTCTCAAAATAACAAATAAAATGGGCTGGGATGTTACTCAGCACCCCTGGGTTCAATCCCTAGTATGAAAAAGAAAAGAAAAAAAAAAAAAGAAGAAGAAGAAGAGATCACATGCCTTCTCTTAGTTTGAATAATAAAATTAAACTCATAGCACCCTTTTAGAGTAAAAAACAATACTTAAGAATTCACTGACATACTTCTTACATTCACTTTTCTCTATCCCCAAATCCCATTTACAGATTATAAAAATAAAGAATAAAACTGAAGAACCATTGAAAAGCAGAGAGAAAAGATTACAGAAAGAAACATTAAGAGAGAATCTTGGCAGAAGAAAAAAATCAAAAGTATTTCTAGAAAGAGGTCTATCCAGAGAAAAATGTCTAGAAAACACTCAACCCTGAAGAGCAGATATGTATCTCCAAAGTACAGAAAGTAGATAAACTTACTATACTCTATCAATGTGTCTAATTTAAGAATGAAAGCATAAATTACTTTCAGATTTCCAAAGTAACTAAACACAAATGGACACATAAATTCTTTTTCTAAATGAAAAGAATACTTTTGTGGTGGATAGAATACCACAACCACAAAACACAAATTTTTCCCAATAAATTATCAGCAGAAACATGAGACTATAAATATAAATTTTGTTGCCTTATAAGGGTATTTAGAAATATCCTTTCAAGGACCAGAAGTTTTCTAAAATTAACCTTGTCATTTGATTCCAGATGTATTAGGCAGAGTTAGTAAAAAAGAAAATCAGATTTTTCATGGGGTCAATGTTAAGTTCTAAATTTGAATACACAGGGAGGGGGAAAGGTGCTAATTTTTCCCTAGTCATTAAAAAGTTAAATAAAATTTATAGGAGACCATTGATTTCAGCTCAGTTCCTGCACTAGGCCAAAGAGACACAACAAAACTGGAACTACCCATGCTAAAACACCAATCCAAAACTATGTTGTTTATTTGACCTGAGAAATATTCTGAGAGATAATAGCCACGCTCCCAAGCAAGCCAGTTTTCTGTTGTTGTTGTTTTTGTTTGGTTTGGTTTGGGTACTGGGTATTGAACCCAGCTGCACTTCACCACTGAGCCACATCCCCAGACTTTTTTATTTTCTATTTTGAGCTAGAGTCTCCCTAAGTTGCCATCAGGGCCTCAGTTGCTGAGGCTGGCTTTGAACTTGCGATCCTCCTGTCTCAGCCTTCTGAGTCCCTAGGATTACAGGTGTGCTCCTCTGCACCCAGCCCAAGCAAGCCAGTTTTAATCATCATTAGGAAGTCCTGAGCTTTAAGCTTCACAAGGAAAACAACTGAAATGACCAATCCACTTTTTGTTGTCTCTGCCCTTTAAGTCTTTTTCTATCTTTAAGGGCAAACTCCTCTCACAGCTCTTCAGAACACTTACTCGATTATATGAAATGAGGTGATCCTGACTCTAAAGTCTCAAGTAAAAGCCAATGAAGGTCTTTAAACTAAATGTGTGTGGTAATTTTGTCTTCTGATATTATGCTACTAGATTATTTTATGTATTTTTTAAATTCTACACCTGAAATCATTCCAATTTTATGAAAAGTGATACATACATGTTTTGTATCTTAAACATCTGACAAAGACCAGAAGTGGTCCCAAATAATCTATCCTAGTAGTCACTAATAATATTGAAGCTTTATAAGACTTTGAAATTTAAAATGCATTTACTTCAACTTTTGGAAGTCTTATTTGGATTATTAAAGAGCAAACAAGTAAGAATTAAATTTGTAGTACAATAAATTTGTCACACTTTCTCATTGCCCCTCAGGAAAAAGAATTTGTTGTTGTTGACTTTCAACAGCATGCAATGTTATTATGCTGCATCCCACAGCAAAACAATTTGCAAATGATTAGATTATAGTAAAGGTAAAAACTCATTTTATCTTATTAATTAGCATTTGACCCTAGTCATGCTAACACCAGGAGGACTAACCCCACCAAAACATTAGCTGAGAGGAGGTAAATAAAAGCACCAACACTAAATAGTTCAAACATAATATAACATATAGCTCAGAGAAAATTCTTAAGTGTCTAAGTCTTATATTTAGCAATTTGAACATATATAATACATTTGCCATAATTGAGTAAACCAACACATGCAACTATGAAAGACATTCCAAAAGCCATGAATCTTCGATGTTCTTGTCCCCTAACTCCAGTCATCTCCGTTATGATCAACATGAAAAGCTCAGCATGCTGACTACTTTAAAGACACTATTTAGATAAAGGAGGCTAGGTGCTCCTTTAAACTCTCAGCATTAATCAAAGTCAGAAAACGTCCAGCAGGAAAACAAATGATGGTGGGGTAATTAAAGGGAACTAGGAAGACGTCTCCTTTGTCTCCTTTGTCCCCTTTCTTCGTAAACAGGGTCAGGGTTTGGTTTTATTCCCTAAGGCCAGGTGATTTCTTCACAGGGATGTGTTTTCTTTCACCTTACTTCAAAACACGTTGGGGGGAGGGGAGTCTTCAGGACACCAAGTTACATTGAGTATTAAAAACATTACTCTTTTAATTAGCAACTAGAATAAACTATGGGAAAATATGCTTAATTCATAAAGGACATTAGGATTAAAATTAAATGGCAGTGCACAGCTCTACCATTTTGGAAGTGGTATATAAATCCCTTAAGTGGGCTTCAATTTCCTCATTCCTAACACACAGGAAAGTACTATAGAAGCCCTAAACCACCAGTATGAGACAGGTAAACCTGGGGCAGTTAAATCAGCAACTTTGCTCACAAGGTCCTCTTTCAAAAGTTAATCCTATCTATTCACTGGCCTTCACCCGGTAACTGGAAAAGTGGTCTAATACTTCAAGAATGTAAAGGTAAATGAGAAAGCAAAAAGATAGCAGACAACTATCATGTTGGCTAAATGATTGATTTCTAAAAGTTCCTTAAATGCCACACAGAAAAACTTTTATCACATTAAGAAATTTAATTTCTTTTTTTTTTTTTTTTTTTTTTTTTTGCAGTGCTGGGGATCGAACCCAGGGCCTTGTGCTTACAATGCAAGCAATCTACCAACTGAGCTATCTCCCCAGCCCAAGAAACTTAATTTCAAAATGAAAAAGACATGACATCTGCCCTAGAGGATAATATATAGAAAGAAGAGTTACTGCTGGAGAGAATTATTAGACACTCATAGGATAAGGTATGTGTGGTAGTTTGGATGTAAGGCGTCCCCCAAAAGCTCACATGTGAGACAATGTAAGAAGGCTTAGAGGAGAAATATTGAAGTGGTAGAGTGTGACCGGAGGAGATGGGAATTGGGACGTGACTAAGGGGGTACTTTGTATCTGGAGAGTAGGCTCTCTCTCTGCTTCCTGATCACCGTGATGTAAGCTGCTTCTCTCCACCACCCTCTCCCACCATGATGCTCAGCCTCACCTTGATCACAGACAAATGGAGCCGGCCTTCTATGGACTAAGACCTCTGAAACTGTGAGCCCTTAAATAAATCTTTCTTCCTTTATAGTTGTGCTGGTCAGATCATTTAGTCACAGCAGGGAAATAGCTGACTAAAACAGTATGTAAAGCAAACAAAAAACTAAATGTCAAAATAAATTTTGCAAAAATGGCTGTGGCCCTGCATTATTTAAATCCATTTGTGGTGACTCCATAGTATGTTCCTGACATTCTAATTTCCACTGCAAAGTTCCTATTAACAGTCAACTCTATTCCCCACCTGAACCCCCCTGACAAGGAATAAAGCATCTCAGGTATCTAACTGCTCAGAAACAAAATCTCCAAAAGATTTTGGAGAGAATGGGTTCCTGAGGGGAGAACCCCTGACAAACTAAAGGAGTGACATTTAACCACAAAGGTGGTTTCTCCTCATGGCACAACAGGAAGCCTACTCTACCAGGTGCCCCTACCCACTGGGAAGCTGAAGAAGCTGAAGAAAGCAAAAGTGCTATGAAAAAGACCCTGCAGGGATGGAAGGGGCAAGACACAGTGAGTCTTCCCACACAGTAACTTGAAGTGCTTTGCCATCAGTCAATCAAGTAACTGGAAAGAGAATAAAAACCTGAAAGAAGGAAGATTCGACATGATCTGATATCAACAAGCAGCACAGAAACAATGAAATGGGATTCCATTTACTGCATGCATACCAAAAAACAAGTAAATTAAACCAAAATTGGTTTTTTGAAATGATTAATAAGGGACTGGGCCAAATCTTTATAATGTCAGCTTAGGACCAGACTTCCTTAACATGACTCCTAAAGCACAGGAAGTAAAATTAAGAATTAATAAATGGGATGTATTCAAACTAAAAAGCTTCTTCTCAGTAAAGGAAAAAAATCAAACACATGATTAGCCTACAGAATGGGAGAAAATCTTTACCATTCGCTCCTCAGATACAGCATTAATCTCTAGGATATATAAAGAACTCAAAAAACTTAACACCAAAAAAACAAATAATCCAATGTTCATCATCTATTGCAATTAGAGAAATGCAAGTCAAAACTAAGATTTCATCTCACTCCAGTCAGAATGGCAATTATCAAGAATATAAGCAACAATAAATGTGGCAAGGTGGAACTGCAAATTGGTGCAACCACTATGGAAAGCACTATGGAGATTCCTAAGAAAACTTGGAATGGAACCACCATTTCACTCAGCTATCCCACTCCTGAGTTTATACCCAAAGGACTTAAAATCAGTATACTACAGGGATGCACCACATCAATGTTTATAGCAGTTCAATTCACAATAGCTAAATTATGGAACCATCCTAGATGCCCTTCAACAGATGAATGGATAAAGAAATCACATACAGAACGGTATATTACTCAGCCTTAAAAAAAGAATGAAATTATGGCATTTACAGGTAAATGGATGGAACTAGAGAATATCATGCTAAGTGAAATAAGCCAATACCAAAAAAACCAAAGGCCAGATGTTTCATCTGATAAGCAGATGCTGATCTCTAGCAGGGTCCTGGGGGAGGAAAGAATAAAGTAATTTTGAATTGTGCAGAGGGGACTGAGGAGACGGGGTAGGGTGGTGGTGATGGAAAGGACAACAGAATGCACCATATGCCGAATGAGCTAT
This sequence comes from Sciurus vulgaris, assembly GCF_902686455.1. Classification (NCBI taxonomy): domain Eukaryota; kingdom Metazoa; phylum Chordata; class Mammalia; order Rodentia; family Sciuridae; genus Sciurus; species Sciurus vulgaris. The sequence goes on from NC_136464.1 coordinate 116,502,219, forward strand.
TCCTTTCCTCTTTGGTGCTTCCTTAGGTATATGTCAAAGTCCATATATAATGCAAGTGTATTTTTGAGTACTCTGTCTATTGCTGCAACAGTGTCACTTTCTGTTGTCTCTGAGGTATGTTAAATATCAGGTAGCATGAATCTCTTCTTTAGTTTTTTTAAAAATTTATTTAGCTGCCTATAAATTTGTATTTTTCCATGTAAACATTAAAATTAGTTTGTGAAGTTCTTCAAATTATCCTGCTAGCATTTGATTCAAATGGCTTGGTGTTCTAGATGAATTTTGGGGGACTTGACATCTTTACAATGTTTTATCCATCTTTAACAGGATCTAGTTCTTTATTTTTTAAGTCTTTGAAAATATTTAATGCCTTAAAAATTTCTGGCAAAAGTTCTTATTTATCTAGGAGCTTCATGGTTTTTGCTGTTGCTCTGAATGTTATTAAATTACATCTTCTACTTGGTTAGAAGAATTTTATTGAGAAGTTTATCTTCTGTTTAGGAACTCAACCCTCTTATTAGTTTTAAGAGTTGATTGCTTTTTCTGTTGACCAAATTATTTCTAAATAATCACAGTTTTATCTCTTTCCTTCTATTCTCTCTCATGTATATATATATATATATATATATATTTTTTTTTTTTTTTCTTATGTTATTACATTGGTAAGGATCTCCAGTATTATGTAACTTCTTTGACTTGCTCCCATTGTAATAGGAATGGGTTTCTGTTTCCTATTATTCTACTATGTGCTGTGGTTTTTGGTATATGCCATTTAAAAATTCAGTTTATGGTTATGGCACTTTTTCCTATTCTTGGTTTTAGGAATATCACAATTAGATGTTGAACTACATCACATTAATTTTTGACCTTTTATTAGAATTGTGTGAGTTCTCTAATCCACTGTGTTGAACTATATAGACAGATATTTTAATATCAGGTACCCTTCCTTTCTTGTAATATACCCTTTGTCATGATGCCTTTTAAAAATATGCTGTAAGTCTTTGTTACTTGATATTTTCCTGAAAATTTTTTCTGACTTATATTCCTAAATGAATTATTCCTGTAATTTTCTTTTTGGGTATTATTTAGATTTGGAATCAAGATTTTTTAGCCTCATAAAATGAATTGTATTGCTTCCTCTCTTATTCTGTCATGTGTAAAAACTTTAGTCTGGAACATATTTTAGAGTAGTGCTGATTAAAAGTCTTTCTAATTGCCTTTATTTTGGCATTTCATGAGATTCTGGAAATATGTCCATTCTATTTAGATTCTCAAATTTTAGTTACTAGTTTAGTGTGTTCTTATAAAAATAAACCTTTTTGTGTATTCATTTAAAAATGCTTATTAGGTGCTTCATATTTGAGACAATGTAGTTGCAAGGGACATAGCAGAGAACAAGTAGAGAAAAAAGTCCCTAGTGCTGAGGACTTCCTCGTATTATTTTTGGGGAGATTAAAAAATAAACACCTTAGGTGACATTATATTTGATACTTGTTTGTTGCCCCATTTTACTCTGTATTTTGTATGTTTCATTGTAGTTTATCTTTTATGTTTATTTATTTATTTTTAATTTTTTTTAGTTATCATTGGATCTTTATTATATTCATTTATTTATATGCAGTGCTAAGAATTGAACTCAGTGCTAGGCAAGCACTTGACTACTGAGCCACAATCTCAGCCCCTTTATGTTTATTTTTAAATCCCACCAAATTCTTACCTAGAGTTGTGTTTATTTTATTAATCATTTCTTTTAAAAATATTTTTAATTGTAGATGGATGTAATACCTTTATTTTGTTTATTAATTTTATGTGGTGCTGAGGATCGAACCTAGTGCCTCACATGTGCTAGGCAAGCACTCTACCACTGAGCCACAACCCCAGCCCCTTATTATTTTAAAAAATTTTTTAAATTTGTTCTAACTGGTTATACATGACAGTAGTATGCATTTGGACACATTGTGCACAAATGGAGCATAACTTCTCATTCCTCTGGCTATAGGTACATGATGCTGAGTCACATCAGTAGTGTAATCATACATGTATATAGGTTAATAATGTCCATCAGCATTAGTAAAAGCTGACTACTACCTCATACCACACACACACATAAAGTCCAAATTAACTACTCAAATGTAAATGTAAAAGTGTAAAGATATCATACGGACAAACAGAAGAATATCTTCATGGTTTAAAGAACCACAAAATTTGTAGCTATGAAAAAAATGAATGAATGTGATATCAAAGTAAAGAATTTCTGATCAAGAAAGGACAGTTCAGAATAAAAATTATAGGCAGATGAAGTTCTTCATCCAAATATAACAAGAAATGATGCCTAAAACATATAAAGCACATCTCCATATCAATAAGAAACCCAGAAACCAATGGAAAAGGGATATGAGAAAGGGTTTCATCAAAGGGGGAAACACAAAAGGTAAATAAAGAGATGTTGGAACTTTACCTTTAATGGAGACATGCCTATTAAAACAACACGAGAGAGTGCTTGAGGGATGCTGTGCCACTAGTGAGGGGAATCTGACTCACTGTGTAGGTTGGAATTCTTTCTCTCTTCTACCCAACAGGAATCTGGATCATAAAATCTGAGAGTTCTTGTTTGATTCAAAGACAAAAGTATGGAAATACCAGAACTATGCTACAGGTGTGCCTTTGCTGGACCATTAAACAGATCACTGGTATCACCAAAATACACAAATACTCATACACTACACACACACACACACACGCACACACACACACACACACACACAAACGGTATTTTACACATGTGGGATTTTTAAAAATTATCAAATCAGATAATATCAGTGAAGGTAAGTACATAAACTTGCTAGGGCTGTTGTAACAAAAAACTACAACTAAGTGACTTGGAAATTTACTGTTTCATAGTTCTAAAGTCTAGAAGTCTAAAATTTATGTCAGCAGGGCCATGTTCCTTCTGAAACCTACAGGCGAAGGATCTTTCCTTGCCTCCCCCAACTTTCTGATGGTTTGCTGGCAATCTTTGATATTCCTTTGCTTGTAGATGAATCATCCCAATTCCTCACCTTCACATGACCATCTTACTAGTGTGTGCCTATCTTTGTAACCAACTTTGTCCTTTTTATAAGACCAATCATATTGTGTTAATGTCCACTTTAATTACTTCATTATAATTTGATTACCACTCAAAAGGATCTATTTCCAAATAGATCACATTCTGAAATACTGGAGGTTAAAACTTTCACACACCTTTTTGGGGGAGCACTGAGTAGTGCAATATTAAACAGTGATGCATGGCTCAATCTTGGACTGTTGATTCAACAAGGGAAAGGAAAAAGGAAAGGAGGATCCTAAAGCCTAATCCTCTTCCCAGGGTGGAGTCCTCAGAGGCTGCCAATATGCCAGTCCTCAACTAAGCTTTTTCAAAGCCAATAGGATTAATGTGAACTTTTCAAGAGTCACGTATTTTATATCCAAATGAAATTTATTGGCTAGATTTTTCTCTTCACTAACTCTAACTATAACCCTTCTATCCTCCACTGACCATAGGCTAAACATAGTATCTCAAAAACCATAACTATAACAACTTTTTAGTAATGAAAAATATACATGCATGTATTCCAAAGTCATAATGTAATGTTATAAGCCAGGTTTTAAAATGTAAAAATATTTCTATGTACTTGAAAATGTTGATGTTAAAAAAAATTTTTTTAACCTATTTCAAAGGTAAATGTGAGCAATCTAAATTGCTAAACAGATGGTCAAAAAACATGATAACATGAAACTGTATACCAATAAAAGGCCTAAAGCATCTTTAAGTATAATGGGAAGTGATAGCATATTAAATGTGGCCATTCTTCCTCTCCCAACTCCAAATTCAAGTGAGGCACTTCCCCTGGGCCCATGGTTCTGGGTACAGTATTTGACTTAACAAGGCAGGACTGTAACCCTTCAGCAAGAGGGAACTGGGAGGAGGAGGGGAAGGGCTCAGGATAAGACTCAGACCACAGTGGTTTCCACAGCTAGAATTTGATCCCTAGGGGAAGGGCAGTTTCCATGATCTCCAGGGTGAGAGCAGAGGGAAATGTTTCCGTTCCTCACAAAGTTGAAGAGCATAAAGACACTCAGGAGCAGAGAAGTTCCTTCTGTTGTCTCATGACGGGACGAGGACTTACCTGCAGATTCACTGCCTGCCACGTGGATAGAAACCACCAAAGCTTCCAGCACAAAAGGTAGCCCAAGAGCTGGACCTGAGTTGCAGTGATGAAACAAAGAAAATAACCACATATTTGAGAGGGCCCAGCAGTTGAAGAAAGAATAAGAAATGTCTTCTCAACTCCTATTGAATCACATACCAGAGGACAATGATAAAACTTGGGCAAAAAACAAGCACTTCAAGAAATACAAGCTGGTATCAAAAGAAAAAATTCTTTTAAAACCATATCTTATCTGCACACAGATGGATACCAAGATTGGAAGTCTCAAGGAAGTATCAGCCACAGAGCAAAACTACAAAGAGACAGAAATCATGAAAACACTTTGTGAAGAACTGACATAAATACAAACAAAAGGAGATGCAAGAAAATGTGAGATGATAATTGAACAAACATAATAAAAGGTCACCAAGTCAGGTAAAACCTGACCATTTTCTGATGATAAGAAATGTTCAAGAAAACATGTAACGGTGGATAGGCAACATTAATATTGTTAAAATGGCCATACTACAAAGATCAATATACAGATTCAATGCAATCAAAATACCAATGACATTCTTTATAAAACTAAAAAAGGGGTTGGGGTTGTGGCTTAGTGGTAGAGCCCTCGCCTAGCATGAGTGAGGCCCTGGGCCTCGATCCTTAGCACCATATACATATAAAATGAATGTATTGTGTCCATCTATAATCAAAAAAGAAATTTTTAAAAATTTATTTTAAAAAAACTAGAAAAAAAAAACCCCAGTACCACAAAAAAAAAAAAAAAAAAAAAAAAAAAAACTAGAAAAAAATATCCTAACATTCATTTGAAAGAATAAAATACCCAGAATATCCAAAGAAATTCTAGGTCAAAAAACCAAAGCTGGAGGTATCATAATACCTGACTTTGAATTACACTACAGAACTATAGTAACAAAAACTGCATGGACTGGCATAAACAGAAACATAGACCAATGGTACACAATAAAAGATAGAGACAAACCCACACATCTGCAGTCATCTGAATCTTGACAAAGGTGCCAAAAACATACATTGGAGAAAAGACAGCCTTTTTAACAAATGGTGCTAGAAAAACTAATTATCCATATGTAGAAGAATTAAACTAGACTATTATCTCTCACCCTACACAAAAATCAACTCAAAATGGATCAAAGATCTAAGAAGTAGCCTAGAAACTATGCAACTCCTAGAACAAAGCGTGGAATCAATACTCCAGCTTCTAGGCATGGCAACAACTTTATAGGACCCCTAAAACTCAGGAAATGATGCCAAGAATTAATAAATAGGATGGCATCAAATTACAAGGCTTCTGCATAGCAAAGGAAACAATTAGGAATATGAAGAGAGAACCTACAGAATAGGAGAAAATTTGCCAGCTTCTCTTCTGACAGAAGACTAATTTCTAGACTATATAAAGAACACAAAAAATTTACAACCACAAAACCAAATATCCTAATCAATAAGTGGGCAAATGAACTAAATAGATACTTCTCAAAAAAAGAAATACAAATGGCCAACAAATACATGAAAAAATTGAAAAAAATGTTCAACATCATTAGCAACTAGGAAAATGCAAATCAAAACAACCTGAGACTTCATCTCATTCTACTCAGAATGGTCACCATAAAGAGTACAAAGAGCAATGGAGAGGTTGTAGAGAAAAAGTAACCCTTTTACCCAACTGGTGGGAATGTTAATTAGTATAACCACTATGGAAATCAGTATGGAGGTTCCTCAAAAGACTAGGAATGGAATCCCTTTATGATGCAACCATACCACTCCTCAGTATTTATTCTAAAGTATTAAAGTCATCATACTATAGTAATACATGCATACCCATGTTTATTTCTGTTTTTCAGCAACATTACTTCTTTCTCAAACCTTTCCAGCCATCAGGGAGATGTCATCCAACCTTGCCACCTTCTGTGCCTTGAATCCCTCATGGGCTCTCTTATCTCTTCCTATACAATGGAAAAAGTGTCCTTCTTTAAACTCACTTCACGTGAATCATACAAGTTATGATTCTTTTTCTGCTAGATTCCTGATATAGATGCCTGCTGGAAACCTGATATAGATCCCAAATTTCTTTTATTTTTTTAATGAGGTAATGCTTTAAAACAATTTTAAGTGGGAGGGGTGGGGGTAAGGAAAAAAACAACAGAATGAAACAAACAACATTACCCTATGTAAATTTATGATTACACAAATGGCATGCCTTTACTCCATGTACAGAGAAACAACATGTATCCCATTTGTTTACAATAAAATAATTAATTAATTAATTAATTTTAAAAAAATTTTAACACAATGACTTTTTTGTCTTCATACTAGGGATTAAACCCACAGGTGTTCTATCACTGAGCTACAGCCCAGCCCTTTTTATTTTTCACTTTGTCAGAGGGTCTAACTAAATTGCCCTCAAACTTCCTCCTGCCTCAGCCTCTCCCAAATTGCTGGATTATAGGCATGCACCACCACTCCTGGCAGTGACATGTATTTAACCTACATGAAATTTCAACTCACACGACTTCTGTTAAACACAATGAACTACCTACATAATTCTCTTCACTGCCTCCCCAAACCCCACCAAATAACAGCATAGGCATTTAAGGCATTAACCCACAAGGACAATAAAGAGACTCAGAAAAGAGAGAACAGTTGAAGAAACTGCAATAGAAAGTTTTGGGGTTTTTTTTCCGTACCAGGGATTAAACCTGGGATGCTTAACCACTATGCCACATCTCCAGCCCTTCTTATAGTTTCTTTAGAGACAGGGTCTCTCTGAGTTGCTAAGTGCCTTGCTAATCTTCTAAGGCTGAGTTTGAACTCTCAATCCTCCTGCCCCAGTCTCCTGAGTTGATGGGATTACAGGCATGTACCACACCACATGGGGCTTGGAAAAAACTTTTCTAAGATGCCAAGTAGATGGACAAGTTGCCATGACTGAACAGAATAAAGGAAGATTAAACCTCAGGACCTACAAAGGGATACTACAGAAGCAAAAGTGAAAGTTCTCCCAGGAAAGACTCAGTCCAGGGGCAACGGGTTCCAGGCAGGGGAGGAGTAATGAGGAATGCGGCTGGATCTACAGATCTTGGTAGAGAATCCAGAAAGCAGCTGGACAAAGATCACTAAACGTTGAAAAGAAAATTTCAAGTTCAAATTTTCAGTCAAAAGCCAAAAGTGGTGGGGGAAGGACAGTTAAAGCAGAAAGAAGGGGGAAAACAAAGAAAATTATAAAATTTTCAGAGAGCTAAGACAATAATTGCAATATAATACAGCAAAATATCATGAAAAAGAGAAAATCAGAAAATGAGCATGGTAGACACTAATCACTAACCCAACATTGTCAATCCCTTCTTCCTTAGTAATGAAGCTCTGCACTGTTGGAAGCAGTGGTGTACCCAGCTAAAAAGATTTTCCAGACTCGCTTTGGATAAAGAGGTAACCAAGGAGAAGTAAGGAGAAATACTACCTGGGTGGGCTTCTAAGAAAGTTCTTTATATCACTCGCCTTTAAAGCCTGGACTAGCCCCAACCAAGAATGCTTGACACTGCTAAATCCTACTGAATGCCAAATGCTGAGGCACTAGCCACATCCTAAGCTTGTGTCTCAAAATGACTCAACCAAAGTGCTTCAGTCTCACCAAGTATTTTAACATAGAGCCAGCCATCACAAGTACAGAGAAGGTTGCCATAACTAAACTGAATAATGAAACCTGAATTTTAAAAGACTTGGCAATAATCAAGGAGCCAGAAACTCATCTGGAATTTATTAGGCCAAGTAGATTCATTTCCTTACACAAAAAGGATTACTGTAAATTGTAGTGTGGCTGTCAACCACATTCTTTTACCAGAACTAAGGCCAAATTTCAAAAGTATCAGCTACTTGGCAAGTTATACCTTTCAGGTCTTACAAGCATTTTCCAATTCTAAAAATGTTTGCAAATTGGCTTTAAAAACAGGCAGTTGTATAAACTTTATCCTTTGAATAAAACATCTAAAAATGCTTCCTTTCTTCATGGACTATAAACACTTCTCTTTTCTAAAATAGCTCATTAGGTTCATTTTTAGTAAGACATTGTAAAATATCCTTCTTGGAAAGATCTTACAGATACCTCTTTCAAACTGAATACAGAAGAAAAGCTAAACTAATAAGATGACTCAAAAACATAGACCAAAAAACATGAAAAGTAATTTAAAGGGAAAAAAAGATGCATAAAGAACAAAGACTAGCTAAGACAAAGATATATAAACATCTGTAAAGAAATGTATAAAGACTTAAAAAGCAATTTATTTGAAAAGAGGAAACTTAATACATGGAATCTATATACCCAACTCTCTCATCTAAAACTTCAGATAGCAGTTAAAATTAAGGGAACATGAGTACAAGAACAGATGACATTGTTTTCAACAGTGCAGTAAACATGGAATTCTTTTCTTACAGTATAAAGTGTCTCAGGCAAGTCAACTAGCCTTCAGTTTCTTCTTCTAAGTCCAGGAGCAGGAAAGAATCAGTAGCAAAGAAGGATCTCTCTAAGGAGAGGAAGATGGCAGAAGTACAATCAAGAGCCAAAATCAACTACTCTTAATGCATCTGTTCATTATGCTGTCAAATTCTCATAGATGAAAGGAATTTTTATCACAACTTTAGAATATGGAAGGTAGGAGCCAGACATAGTGGTACATACCCATAATCCCAGTAATTTAGGAGGCTGAGACAGAAAGATTGCAAGTTCAAGGTCAGCCTTGGCAACTTAGCAAGACCTTGTCTCAAAATAAAAAATAAAAGGGCTGGGGATGTGGCTCAGTGGTAGAATGTCCCTGTGTTCAATCCTCAGTACTATATATATATATATATATATATATATATATATATATATATATTACATATATATAATATACATATTATATATTACATATAATATATATATACTTTATATATATATTCACACTCACACATATATAATATATAGTACTTAATGAAAACCTATACTTATAAATCGAAGTAGAATAAACAAATTTATCTAAATTCCTTGTGGGACACACACACACACACACACACACACACACACACACACGAAAAATAACCATTCTAGGAAAGAAAAAAAAAATCACTGAATAAACTGTTTTTATTTTATCCAGATTCAAAATAATAATAATAATAATGGCACTTATCATCTATTAGGTGCCTACTGTATTTCACATGCTTTTTCCCTCCCTTAATCTCATTACCATCTTGCAATTCCCATTTTATGATTGTGGGAACTTAGGCTCAGGGATCCTATCTGTCTTGTCCATGGTCACACATTTTGCTCTGGAATCCATGCCAATCTTGCCCCTATACTATGCTAGAACTCAGAAAAGAAACAAGAACACAACATGCCAAAGGGTGTATTTTCAGTTACAAGGCAACAATGTGGATCTATATTTAAAAGTTAGAAAAGTTTCATTTCCTTTCTTTGTTACATTTGATTAATATGACTAGGCTTTTTAGAATCACTAAATCAAAACCATTCACATACACTAATTCTAAATTTTGAAAACAAAATATTTTCACCAAATTGTTCTGAACTACAAATCCTCAGGAAGGGGAGGATATGTTCCCCTGTTTAGGAAAAGAGAAATAATGTCAGAAAAAGATTAAAGGGACTTTCACATAATCTTCAATGTATCAAGGTCACTTCAATAGAACAGTGTGCTTCAAATTTAATACCTTATGCAGCAGACCATGAGAATTCTTCTAGATCTGTTGCCTTACAAAATAATTCCCTTAAATATGAAGGATTTGTACCTATAACATATCCAGTAAGGTAGGCTGAGGGTAAGGAATGAATTTGTTAACACAAATAAGATTGTTGGAGAGAATGTTGATGTCTTAGATAACTCTTCCCATCTCTTCTTTCATAAAGTACCTGCCCCTAGACCATGACTCTCTACAAAGATTTTCTGAACTTGGCTTGGTTCTTAGATGCTCTACTTGGTTCCCAAAGCTATACTTTCAATAAGTGAGAGGTTTGCAAAATTTCATGATCTTGTTCCCTTTTGCTTTTCCCTTGATCACTTTTTCTAGCCCTGAACACTGCTGATAATCCTGTTTTCTTCTTATCTTTCATGAGGCCATTGCTTCCCTTAGGATCCCTAACAGATTCCTGGTTTTCTGCCCAGTTTTTGGCCACCAACTCCCCTTCCTTTTCCTGTTCTTTTAACAGAAGGCATTTCCCAAGGCTTAGTCCTTGATCCTCAATACAGTACGGTCTTGTCCCTCCATTGACATTCTGTTCCATGGATTCTGATACCACCTAATGCAGCATTTACACACACACACACACACACACACACACACAGAGAGAGAGAGAGAGAGAGAGAGAGAGAGAGAGAGAGAGAGAGAGAGAATTCAGAATCTTTATCTACAATTTGGTCTTGTAATTAGTGTAGTCTTCCACACTAAGAAGACTCCCAGCATCATTGCCCTGCCATCAGAACAATCAAACAGATCCCACTCATGCTAGTCCCATTCCTCCCCAGTTCAAATGTCTTCATGCATCTGGTCAAGAAGGACCTTCCCTAGCACCTCCCAAATGCTTTTTCCCACCCTCAAACTTCCTGCATATTTGCATCTAACACATTCACATTCTTCCTATGCTGCTTTGTGACTGTCTCCTCCCTGTCAGGGCAAGACCCAGAAAGAACCAGGACAGCAAGTGTCCTCCATTCCCTTCCTCACCACACACAATGTCTCAAAGCCCTGTCTCATCCCAACATTAGGAAGTTACTTAATAGCATCTACTGTCAATTTACACTACACACCATATTAAGTCAAAGCATTTTTCTATGTTCTTTTTTTTTTCAAGACAAGGTCTCACTAAGTTGCTTACGGTCTCACTAAGTTGCTGAGGTTGGCTTTAAACTTGCAATCTCCTCACCTTAGCCTTCCAAGTTGCTGGGATTACAGGTGTCTGTTGGGGGCTGTGCCAGAGGAGGTTAATTGACATAAGCACACTCAGGTGATTTATCGTAACACAATGTATGCGCACGTGTTCTCAAGCACTCCTAATTGTGCCTGCTCGGACATCTAGCGTCTTGCTAATCTTTGCGCAAGAGGCGTGGCCCTGCTCTCCGCCTCCTGGAGGTGATATAAGCGTAGGCGGAGCGAGACAGCGCAATGCACGGAAGCAGCAAGATGCAGCAGCAGCAGCTAGTAGAAAGAAGCAGCGGAAGGCAGATCGCAGAGAGGAGAACTGAGACGCATCACCAAAGCACCTTAGGTAGACGCACCCTTAGTTCACAGGATGCAGGACGCACCTGTAAGAAGCAGCAGAAAACTAAGAAGACATAGATATCTCTGAAAGCAAAGTCTCTCTCTCTCTCTCTCTCTCTCTCTCTCTCTCTCTCTCTCTCTCTCTCTCTCTCTCTCTCTCTCTCCTCTCAAGCAAGTAAGATTCATTTCCTCTATCCTCTATAAACAAGCAAGCAAGGAAGCAGCCCAGAGATAGAAGTGGCTCAGTTTCCACTCCACCACCCATAAGACCCGTGCAAATTGTTGCTGCAAGCGGTGACAAATATCCACGGATTTTGTACCGCAAAGAGCCAGCAACAGGTGTGCACCCAACACACCCAGCTTTTTCTATGCTTTTTAATTTAGTTTCAATTATGAAATAAGAAAAATATGCAAGACAATGACAGAAACATGGGGCAGCTAATAGCACTGCAGGTTATGCATGGGCCCACAGAGCAGATAGGGTCAAAAGAGGTAGAAGAAACAGAAGACAGCAAATGAAGTGGTTGAGAGCTTGACTTTTTATACAAATCTAGGTTCAAATACTGGTTCTACCAGTACCAGCTATGTGGCATTAGGAAGAAACTGAACTTCTCTGAACCTCTCTCTTCTGATAAAAATAATAATAATAATATCAATTCATGTGTAAGCATGGGGAAATAATGAAAAAGTAAGTTAAGAAAAAGTCAACTAATACAGATTCAGACAAGGAGCATCATCCAGCTTCCTGTTTCCCCTCACTTCTGAGCAAGCGCTATTGAAAGCTTCCACGCTCAGTTATACGTGCTATTCCAGAATGATTCTGAAAAGACAGGTATAAAGCGCAGCACTCTGAATGACAAGGTGGGCCTCTCATGTATGAGTTGGAAAAAATATTTCCTATTCTCCAATTTCTCATTATTTCCTCTTATTTCTAAACAGGGTAAAGCTATTTTCTGCTTCTGTCTCAGATGGGTACCGGGTAGGGCTCATGCTCAAACTGCAAGACCCAACCCATCAGTAAGCTGTGAGTTCCTGAAATCTCCTGATGATGCACTGTCCCCAGCACAAGGTACTCAGCTAAGAGGGCTCACCCTTACCTGGAACTTTTTTGGATGTTTGCCTTAAAATACTTGCTTTCCTGCAGGCATCTTTAGAATTGGCTGAACGAAGTCAATAGCTCATGCTTTAAACTTGCTTTATAAAAAAACATGCTTAGAACTTGCTCAATCTTGAACTGAATCTGAAGAAAAGTGAAGAGGGAAAAACAACCTAATACAACAAAACCAACTTCTCTTGTTGAGTGAACATATTGAGGAAACAAGTCATGTCACGGGGCTAAAAGGATTTCAGGTACACAAAATTCAGATATTTGTTCATTCATCCATTTATTTATACAAAGAATACTTATTGAGTGCCTACTAAATGCCTGGCACTCTTCAAGGACTGAAAACAAATTGTCCTTGCAGATAAGGCACCTATGCTCCAGTGGGACAAACAACCAAATACACACACACACACACACACAATTATATATGCATATCCTGGATATATATATCCTGCAAAGGCCAGTAATGCTGGGTGTCATGAATATATGAGTATGGCTTGACCAGGGGGCTTTACAGGTGAAGGGTGGGTGTGAGGACACATCATTTAAGCCGATGCCTTAACAAATGAGGGAAATGTCTTCATAAGAATCAGTAGCACAAAGTCCCTAAAGTAAAACCCATCTTGGTACTTTAGGGATAGCAGAAAGCCAGTATAACAGGGCATGGCTGGCAAGATAAAGAGCAGGGACAGAAATGAGAGAGATGGCAAGGAAGAGGACATGAAGGGCCTACCTACCACCATTTAATTTTCAGATTAATGTAATGCAAAAACCACTGCCTGGGGAAATGGCATAATTGGACATATAATCTCAAACTTGCCTTCATAAAGAGGAATCTGGCTGCTGTTTAAAACTGGGAATCCCCCTGTTGCAAAAACAGTGGTGGATGTGGCAAGAAGTGGTCAGAGTCTAGAGGTATCTGGAGCTATCACCAGTTGGTTTCTTCACAGACTAGAAGACTGAATGTGTGTTGTGATTTCTTAAATAAGAACAAGAGTAACACTGACTTCAACATTGTGGGCTGAGCAACTGGTGGACGAAAGGCAGAGCCATTTGCTAGGACATGGTGGTGGGAGGGAAGGAACTAAGGGTCTTGTTTTGAACACAGTAAGTGTAATGGGCCTGTCTGGTTTACAGTGGAAAACCTTGGGTAGGCCGATCAGACATACAAGTCCAGAGTTTACGAACAAGGTCAAGGCCAGGAATATGCACAGTTAAGTCTTCAACACAGAGAGGAACTTTGAAGCTATGGACCTTGGTAACATTTGCCAAGGTGAGACTGTGGCTAGAGGAGAGGACACATAGGAAATGAAGCCTTGGATACTCTTGCCATTTCTGATAACAATCTCACAAAGGAAAACAAGAAATATTAAGGGGGGAAAGAGAAGAATGCAAAGGACAATGGAAGAGAATGTTTTGAGAGGGAAGTTATGACCAACTGATATGTCTGATGCTTCTGATAGATTGACAAAATTTTCTTCAGTAAGGTCAATTCCAAATTGATTTCTGCCAAAGAGGCAAAGACAACATGTTTGCTTATTTTTCCTTTCACTGGGTAGAAAGCAACACTTCAAACTCATGAGAAAAACCATTTGCAGAATCAAAGTTTACAGTGAGGTTGGCAATGACCTCACTTCCACTAAGTGTTATGAAACAGTGATACAATGAAATAGTTCAGATAGTTCTTTCCCAGTTCCCACATCTAGATCACATTCCATTCTGGTCAAGAAGGCATAATCTTCTATCATGATCTCAGATTCAATGTTTACAAGTCTAGAACACAAACTAGAAAATATCAAAAACATGACATGTATCACAAAGCAACTTACAATGAGTCTGTACAACTTTGGGTAAGGATGAACTACTAGACTGGAGTCCCCTTAAGAACCTGATACTTTCATAAACTGTCTTATACAAAAAAAAAAAAAAAACAAAAAAACAGTTAGGCACAGGGGTTGTAGCTCAGTGATAGAGTGCTAGCCTAGCATGTATGAGGCACTTAGTTTGATCCTCAGCACCACATAAAAATAAAATAAATAAAATAAAGGTATTGTGTCCACCTACAACTAAAAATATATGTATTTTTTAAAAACTAGTTAGATACACTCTATCTACTATTCTAACCCAAAATATAACTCAAGGTCACCATATAAAGTTGTTCCTCTTGTGTAATACTTTAAATGGTTTACTGAGCACTAACCAATTCACTTAGATGTACTTGAACATATAAATCAAAAATCTGCAATTGCTTAAGAGTGTCCATCAGCAATTGTGGAACATATAACATTTGATCACCATGTACTTGCCCAACATTAATATCAGAAGACAGAACTGTACTGTTGAACAGGGTTTGTAACATTAAACTTTAGAGCCTTTTCTGGGCACAGTGATGCATGCCTGTAATCCCAGAGACTCAAGAAGCTGAGGCAGAAGGATCACAAGTTTGATGCCAGTATGAGAAACTTAGTGAGACCCTATCTCAAAATAAAAATTAAAAAGCACTGGGGGTATGGCTCAGTGGTTAAGTACCCCTGGGTTCAATCACCAGCACCAAAAAAAAAAAAAAAAAAACCTTACAGTTTTAGATGTAAAGAGGGGTGACAGCCCACTCTCTTCCAGACTAAGAAACCCTTTACCATCACGTACTGGTCAGTGTCATTATCAGGTAGCTGAGGGGTTAAGAAGACAGGCTGTGGAGTCAAATTGCCTTAATTTGTCACCACTTGCTACTTCTAGTATTTCCCTGAGCAAATTATTTCCCTTCACCCCTCTTTATCCACATCTGAGGAAAAGAATCCTCAGGCGATACCAGTCCTTCATTATAACACTATGCGGGTATAATGCACTGGCCACGAGTCTTACATGTGATAGAAACTCAAAAATACCAGTTCCTTTAATTGTCAGTTATTTACCTTTTCTGGCAAGACTGTCACTGGTGAGTAACTTACTATTCAAATTAGCTCATTCTGGTATAGGACAGAGTTCTTTATTTGTAGAAGGATCTTCAACAATACTGAGTCAAAATCCGTTATTTACCAATTCTGCTCTGTGAACCCAGATAAGATTTTTCCAACTTCTCTCCATGTGACCATCCTCCTCAGGCCTGAGGACAGACATAATGTCTAGCACTGTGACCCATCATCAAATATATGTAAGTATGCAGGAACTGGAACCAGTCTTTGAGAATGCCACTGGGGATATTTTATAATCTTTGGAAAGGCAATTTACACAACTGTTGTGATTCACTTCTAGGATTTGCTAATGCCCATCTCTTAAGATCAAAGCAGCAGATTGAGTATGTCAAACCTCCATTTCAAAGTTGTATAGATATGACAGTCATTATCCTTATTAAGAGCTTTGAGTACATCAAACGTGTTTTTAAAGAAACACACCCAATAATTACCTTTGTAAACTAAAGAGTGAGCACAGGTATGCATAATTTATCATTTCCTCAGGCTTCAACACACTTTTGATAGTTACATGGCTCATGAAGATCTGCAAACCACTATTAAATAAGCCAGCCTTTTGACTAGACACAAAACATGCATTCATTCAATAAGCATTTGAGATCTGTTTGTCAGAAACTATAGGGCAATGGAATAATATCAACAACTCAGTTTGTACACGGTGACTAGAAGAACAGTTCACCTACAATGTCTCTTCTCCAAATTTAAAAGGGTTGGGAAAATTTGTAGTTGTTGTTACCTTTTTTTTTATTTTCATAGCTAGCACTCACAAAGCTAGTGCTTTTCTATAGCTCAAATGCTGTCATGTCAAGATGCAGGTTTAAAAGGGAGGAGGTGAAAGAAGCCAGCTAACCAAAGAGCCCACAGCACTCTTGACATCCAGAGAAAGAGCTGGAGACCTCCACAGAAGGATGAGAACCAAAGCAGGCTGGATAATCCAGCACACCATCCACCACACACTCAGGGCCCTGGTCTCTCAGCCTAGGACAAGCTTCCAGGCTTCCTGGTTTACAAATGGCTGAAGAAACCACAAGCTCTGCTTCCTCACAGTGGCCACCTGTGACTTGAGTTAGCCTTCTATGACTTCACTGAGGGAACAGAGCCCTCCTTGTCTCTGCTTCACCTTCCTTCCTCACTGGAGGAAACCCAGTGAGTCATCTGTTACATAAATGTTTAATATCATTAATGATCTGAGAAAAAAAAAGAGGAACAAGATGCCTCTTTCATGCACTTAGGAGAAAATACAAATGAGACTTTCTAATTCTGGCCAGAATGAGAAAAAGTGGGGTCGATGTTCTCAACTCCTGCTCAAGGTTGCAAATGGGCTCCAAGCTGCCAGAGGGTACATGTTGATATCGATGAACAACCATAACTCATTCATTCCTTTGGACAAAGGGCATCCACGTCTCCAACTAGGACACTTTTTAATTAAGGGGATAAATTCTGTGTATTTTCCCTTACTTTATGAAAGAGATCCATTTCTAGCTTTCAGGGCATCAATACATTGGAAGGATTCAGAATGACTGGCACTGTGCTGGATCCCTCCCAGTTCTTCAGGAAATACCTTGACATATCTGCTTATATTTCCTGGAGTCAGGTTATTCTAACAACATTGCTGCCCTGGTTCCTATTTGTGTAAATCAGTTCCTTCTCAAGGGGACTTTAGGAACTCCCTTGTCTCTTGCCTCCCCTCCCTTTCCTAGGTCCTTTCTTATTTGCCAAATAGAGATGTGTTCTGCTAGAAATCAGAAGAGTGGTTGCTTATAGAATGGATGGAGACAAATGTGCCTTTCTGGAAGAGAACTTTCTTCAATGACAAAAAAAAAAAAAAAAAAAAAATTCTATGTCTTGATTGGTGTGCTGGTTCCACGGATAGATACATTTGACAAAATTCTTGCAATCTTACACTTAAAATCTGTGTGCTTCACTGCATGTAAATATCTCCTCAGAATAAACCACTCTGAGCTACTCCCGGAAGTTATGTTGTATACAACTTCAAGATCTCACAACAAGTTAAAAAGCTGCCATGACCCTGGCCACTGGACAAATGTGTTCACCCCACTGCAGCCTTATCTCAAATGCTGCCTTCTCTGACTCACCAGGCAGACTCAGGTGGCCTCCTTAAAGCCACCTCTCCACGCTGAGCAACTCTCATTAAAGTAATTACCTGGAGGTGCTGTTGGGTTTGTTTCCATCTCTGCTCCTCATGGGATGCGCCTCTATCTGAAGGTCCAGGTAAGGGGCTAAGGATTTGGCAATTGAAAGTACCTGGCACACTACAGACATATAATAGGAATTTTTTTTTTTAAATGCAAGTCCCTATGAAAGAAATGATCAAGTAGAAGTCAGAGGTACAGTGGTGTGACTGAGGCACTGCACTGGGACAGAAAAGGAAATATTGACAAAACAGTCAAATTCCCTACCAGCCCTCTGATGAAGATATGTCTTATAGCCGAACCCAACCAAATAACTGGAACTCACTCGGCATTAGAGACACTCATGCAAGTTTCCACTGAGAAAAGAGTTCTGGCCTTCAAAATCCTAGTTTTAAATTTTGTTAAGGCTATGGCCTTACGATTACATTTTCACTCAACAAGTATTTGCCAGGCACCATGCCAAATACTCAAGCAAAAGAGACTACTTGTGCCCTAAGCTACTAGTCTCATCTGGAAAAAAAATGGAAAGAATTATCCCACCAAGTGCAAAAAGAGAGATCTCTGTGAGCAATAGAGGACAGGAAGGAATGGGTGGGGGTGGAGGTTTGACTGTCCAGAAAAGACTTCACATTCGGTTGCTTTTAGCCCAAGTATGGAAGAATGAAAGGAGTTCTCACAATAAATATGAAATAATGGGGTATCCCATACTCAACAGCCTGGGAGGGTGGGCAGGAGGTGGCGCTGCATTCTATGTATGTGCAACACAAGCAACAATTAGGGGGCACTAACTGCTTTGTAGTCTGCATTTTATTTAACTGCAGAACCACCATGGGAGGTTGAGAGGAGAACACTGAGGACTACAGAATTTAAGTAGCAGATGCAGAATGTGAACAATGATTTCAAAACTGTGTTCTTCATTGCTACGTTATCTAGCACCTGCACAAGTATGAGAAAATAATCAAAAATATAGATAGAAGCCAGGCACAATGGTGCACTCCTGTAATCCCAGTGGCTGAGGAGGCTGAGGCAGGAGGATCACGAGTTCAAAGCCAGCCTCAGCAAAATTGAGGTGCTATGCAACTCAATGAGACCCTGTCTCTACATAAAATACAAAATAGGATTGGGGATGTGGTTCAGTGATTAAGTGTTCCTGAGTTCAAACCAAAGGGGGAAAAAAAAAAAAAACTACAGATAGATATAAAAGACCAGATTGTAAAGGACCACAATGCTCTACTAAGGACTGAGAACTTTAAAATCTTCTCACCATACAGTCTCCCAGAAGCATCTTTTCACATCAAGATAATTTTGACCAAAAATAAACAACTGACTATCAAAAAAGTCTTTCACCAAAAAAAACATTAATTAAAATACTTTTCAGGACTGCCCAGGAAACAACAAACTAGCAAGATCAGGTTTATATTTTGAAAAAAAAATTTTTTTTTGAAGAAGGGTTCCATCGTGTAATGGTTACCAATTCTGGACTCCAAAAAAAAAAAAAAAAAAAAAAAGGCAGCAACAACTGGTAAAATTGTTTTCTAACACTATGATTTCCCCACACCTTCATGCTGGGGATGGAACGCATACTTACACATGCAAGGCAAGCATTCTGCCACTGAGCTACACTTTCAGCCCCCATTAGGATTTTATAACAAATTATAACCATGATAGCATCTTCAAGTTTAATATCTGTTGATTGTTTTTTTTGTTTGTTTTTTTTGGGGGGGTGGTGCTGGAAATTGAACCCAGGGCCTTCTGCATGCTAGGCAAGCAGTCTACCAACTGAGCTATATCCCCAGCACCCCAAGAAGAAAGGCTGTTGATTGTGTAAAAAGAAAAAATTAAAACGAATCTAGTTTTGCAGACATTAACAAGCTTTATTTGTGCAGTAGTCTGGACCAAAAATGGGTTCAGAATGTTCTACCCCATCACAGAGGCAGACTACAATTATAGCCAGAGAAAAAGAAGTAACATAAAGAAACAGAAGTGAGATGCTGAGATATCCTGATAGGTTACAGGTATCTTATCTGAACATGGTTGGAACAGTTGGAAGCTTGTGATTGGCTAAGACTTACTATTTGTTACAAGTGTAGGTTAGGATCTGTTAGGTTAAATTGAACTACATATTGAGAAACTTTTAGGCCACACTTATTTCAACTTAACAATTCAAATTACATATGGTTACAAAAAATACTTCTAGGAATTTAATAACATTTTCAAGTAAATGTTTCTGCCACTCCATCTACATTTGAAAAGCAATACTACACATTTGAGAACTTCATTTAGCCTACAGACAATGAATGCTAATGTGCACTGAGCATTCCTGTACCCCTGGCAAACTCTTTCAGACCAGAGGCTGGCAACCACCAGTAGAAAGGATGCAGTTTGTGGAGAAAGAAGGAAACCATTTAGAAGGATTCCGAGGGACCCATAAAGTGCAACACTTTAAAACCTAAGAATTCACCCGCTAAATTCCTTAAATTCTTTAGCACCGAAGGCAAAAACAAAGTAAGTCAAAAGATAGTGATCTGCACATCCTTGAAGGTTAACAGTTGGGGCAGATGGGGAACCAGACCAATTGGAAATAAACAGAATTAGGACTGATATTGTGATGCCAGGCTTGAAAAAGAACTCAGCTTGGCATCCCGTAGGCCCTTCACAGGATGACAGTGATACTGAAACAATCAAACCAGAGATAACAGGAAGGGCAGGTGAGGAGGAAGGAGGTAAATTAAGCTGACCTGTTCTGCTCCAGTCATAAAAATGACTACTGTGTTTGAACCTCAACCTAGATAGCAACATTAACTCACAGACTAGAAACTGGTGATCAACCATACCCAGTTTTTAATCTCATCAGTATTTTGTCTGTTTACTATAAGGTTTTTTCAATGTCCCAAAACAGAGAGACAAAGGCATCTATTAGGTATAGAAGATTAAAAGGTGCTGCAGATGAGAACTAAAATTAGAAGAGTCCAGGCTGTATTTTCTACCACTTTATCACCCACTCCTTGACCTTGCTAAAATCAAGCTTCCCCTTGGCCTATGTCTTCAAACCATTACATAACTTGGTTTTAAACCAAGGTTTAATCATAAACTAGCCCTGCTACATTATTAATATTCCAAATAGCATTTCCAACCAGATAATAATCCAGTATCATTATGCTGAGTTATAATAAAAGGCAGCATTCCTGCATTTTTCGGCTGAAAAATTAGCCCCTGAGTAGACATATCAGTTTATATGGGTGTGTGCATACACATAGGCACACATATGTATAGCGTGTATGTGTGTGTGTATATATGTATATGTATGAATATATAAACTTAAGAATCTAAGTACAATTTGAAGTGACTAAAAAAAGAAATTAACAAAATAACAATTAACAGAATAATAACCACCAGCCCTGACCCCTCATGCTTTTTCCCCATCTCCAAGAAATGAATTTTAAGAACTTTAAATCTGATTACAAGAATAACGTACTAGCTCTTTAAGATCACAGATGGAAGGCCAAGTGTAGAGGCTGATGCCTGTAAACCCACCTACTCAGGACTCTGAAGCAAGAGGATCTGAACTTCAAGGCCAGACTGGACAACTTATATTATATAAAATAATGGGGATGTATGTAGCTCAGTAGTAGAATACTTGCCCAGTATGTGAGGCCCTGGGTTAAAGCTCCAGCACTGCAAAAAATAGTAATAGTAAAATAAAATAAAATCACAGTAGAAAAATGGTAAGCAAGGACATAATGACATGGAATCTGGTCATGATTCAAAGTTTTATAAAGTTACTGGAGTCTCTTGACCTTGGGATATTCAAAACTAGTTGAAAATAAAGGTAGTAGATTATATTATATGTAGTATACATAGCATATATTATATGTGTGCGTACATATACATACATGTATATGAATGACTTTTATGCTGTAATACATGCAGAGGAAAGTGACAGGACAAAATGGGGCAAGAGTCTTAGCAAACAGGAGAAAGATTCACACTATAATCTTCCTCACTTTCCTAAATACTTTAAAAAATACTTTGGAATCAACATTTTATCTTCAAATTAGGGGTTCTGAAAATTAATAGGTTGTAGCAATGAGAAAGTTATTCATTCTGCCTTTTTTGGCAAGAACAATATTTTAAAATATGTACTTTGGTTGTAAACACATAGCCAACAAGAGAAAGAAATGTGGACACAAACTGGAAAATAAAATAACCCTCACAGTTGCCTGTCACTTCAAACACCCAAGAATATTCCCAAGGAATATGTGAATATGTAAATTATTCACGTACCTTCAACAGTCCTTTTGCTGTGTGGTTCAAGTAGCATGAGAAAATAATCACAACTTAATTTCACTAACTACACTACAAAGATGTGACAATACCTTTAGGAAGCCTCAGCCTTCTTCTAATAAAGAACCAAAAATACAGAGTTTCAAAATCATTACTGATAAATGCCTTTATGTAGGATAGACAGGATGGGAGTGGAAAGATGAACACATTTCCAAGCTCAATGATTATCCTGAATCACACTACGCTTTCCAGGGGGTTAATATATACAAATTTCTCATAGAATCCCTACATAATTATGAACAAGCCTGGACAAACCAGGAATTCTTGGTTTTCTAAAACCTAAGAAAAAGAAGGGTATGAAATGCTCCACATTCACAGATTTCCTAAAGCAAATGCAAACTACATACAAAAGCCATGTGTGACCAAAAATGTCCCCATATTTCTTCCCTTCGTCCTCCTTCCATCATCAATAAACAGAAAATGGTGAGTTTCATTTGTTTTCTAAAATTATGCAGAACAAACACTACTGATGGAAAATTACAGTTGGATGACTTGACTTTTCAGTTTATGAATGAGGGAAGTTATTTCTCTTAACTACATTGTTGGAATTTTTCCACTCTCATTTCAATTCAAAGTACAGTGTTTATTCTTCTGCCAACATCTGGTGCTCTCACCTCACACCTAAGTCACCTTCAGACCAGTTCAGTATTTCAGTCCTAAAAGTTACCAAAAGCTAATTTCTTAGACCTATTCGTTGTCTTAGTGGGCAATGCTACTCACATGGCACATTTCTTTATTTAGTGTCAGAAATGTAACATTTAAAGTTTATTCTTTCCATTTTTTTCTATGTGTGTTTCTTTAAGGAAAATTGTCATTTTAAAATGCTATTTAGTCTGGTATCCTTGAATACGTTGTTTTTCTCTTGAAATAATCTTTAAACCAAAATGGAATTTTTAAATACGTTAAATAAACCGGCACGTGGCATCAATAGCGCCAAAATGACTGCAAGGTTGATATAGGTAGCAACTTTTCTAACAAGCGCTTGTACCTGATTTACTTTGCTTGAAAGACTTCTTTGACTTCATCTTAAAAGTCAAATTGGGATTGGGAACGTAGCTCTGTGGTAGAGTGTAGATGAGTAAGGCCCTGGGTTCCATCCCCAGCATCCCTCCAAATCAACTTTTTCATCCAGAAGAATAAGAGCCAAGAGTCCCAGTGTTCACTTCTACAGAGACACGTGGCCTGGAGATGATCTCCTTTTCAGCAAGAAAGAATGGAACAGAAAATCTTGTCTACTTGTCTGAGAGGCGCAGTTGGAAAAGCAACATCCCTTTGGTGAGTTACCTCACTATATCTTAGGACTTCAGAATATCTTCCACGCCGAAAATACGCGCCCAGACTGCGCCCCAGCGCTGGATGCTGCCCAGAGAAAGCATCCCTCCAGGTGAGCCCTTGCTGTCTTTCTCCTCCACCCGCACTTTCTACACACACACACACACACACATACACTGAATACACTAGCTGTTCAGGTATGTGTCACGCATCCCTATTCAAGCACCCCAAAGAAATGTACCAGAGGACGGCCCAGCTCTGCCCGGCGCGCTGTGGGCTGTGCCTGCAGAGACATCCCCCGCCAGCCAGAGCCGATGTGGGCTGGTCCTCTGGGACTCGCAGTCCTCAAACCGGGTAGGCGCGCGCAGGGGAGTTCTGGGGACGTCAGCTAGAGCGCCGGGGTAGGGCAACTAGGCACTACGAGGTAAGACAGGCAGAACTTTAAAAGTTCCCCAAACTGCCACTTCTTCATTCCAGCAAAGTCACTGGAGGAGGCCAAAGCTCAGAACAGCGGCTGTCGCCGCGCGACGCCAACCAGGAGATGACCAAGTCATTTGCAAGGAAGAGCAGTAAAAGTCACTCACCTCTACCCATCTCTGAGCCTCGGCGAACGCCACGGAGCAGTCGGCCTCTGCCTCCTCCATCCCTTCCATGGCTAGAGCCAAAGAGGGAGAGACTCGGTGGGTGCGTGTAGTGGCTGGGGTGCCCTCACGTGTCTCGGCCCAGGGGCTGGGAGGGGACGCGAGCTGGCGTCCCAGCCTCTGCTCCGGCTTCGAAACGCCCGGTTCTTTTTCCCTTTGTTGCGCTCCGTAGTTTTAAGTTTTCGAATCTACAAGAACTTGTAGACGTTGCTTTCTCAAACTCCTGAAATAGACCCAAGTCCAAGGGGACCAGAGCAGGCGCAGGACTGTAAGGAGCGGACCACTAGCAGCCCGGCCGGGTCTAGCAGAGACCTCAAAAGTCGCAGCGCTGCTGCCGCCCTCCCCGCAGTGGCCCCGCCCCGCCCCACCCCACCGCCCACCCCCGGCCCGCCGAGTTGCCGCTTCCGTCCCCCCCACCCCAGCGGCTACCACGGGTTCCCGGCCGCGGCCGCCTCTGTGGTCAGATAGTCTGGGCAAGGAGATGCCACCCCCAGCCAAGGGGCCGTGGCGGGCGGGGGGGGGGGGGGGGGGGGGGGACGCCCCTCCCGAGCGGCGGATTGGGACAGCGACTCCGCCCTGAAGGGATGCGCCCCCGCGCCCGCATCCTTCCTGCTCTGCCCGCCTTCCCTCTCTCCGGGCCCCTGGAAGCAGCGCCCTAGGCTCGCGGCCGCCGGGCCCGCTGACATACCAGGAATAGCTGCACACAATTGCACCTTTCCCGGCCAAGAAACTTCCCCCGCGGGGGAGCGCGGGCCTCTGGGACGGGTAGCCGCGGAGCTTGGCCTGGCCAGCCTCCCTCACCTGCAGCTGGGGCCGGTGGCGCGCAGCTCCCGCCGAGTTCGCTGTCCCGCCCCCAAGCTCTCCGCCCCTCCAGGCCACCAGAGCCCTCCTGGCGGCAGGTGAGGGTAGTGGCCTTGGCAAGCGCACAGTATTCCCCTGCTCAGGGCCGGCTCTGCTCCGCCCTGTTTCCAGGTGGGTATAGGTGGAAGGGATCTGCCATTCCTCTGCTGGCCACTAAGGGTTTAAGCTAGCAGAAAACTTTGCATTTCTCCCCTCTCCAGCCCACTCAGTCTAGTTCAGGCCAATCGATCACGCTCACAGGTGGGACGTCAATACTACCAGTTCTTGGTGCGGGTACACTCTGGAGGAGAGACAGCAGGGTGACCTTTCTTAGGTGCTCAGGTCCAGAGGATGGAAGGTGCACGTGTTGATTAACGTTTCCATGTGGGCGGTTAAATCAGATCAGAAAGCTACCTGCTCCTCTGTCTAGGCTCCCTGGGACCTGGCTCCAGGCTCCGGAAGCCCTATACAGCAGATGATGTCTTCACCTTTGGAGGAAGATAAAGATCCGTTCCTCTCTCCTTAAAGGAAGAAATCCTTTATTCTTATTTGTTTTCTCGGTTGGTTGTTAACTTTTTGTGATGAAAAACGTCAAAGAGCAGAGGGAGTGGTATAATGAATACCTAAAACTTTGCATCCGTATTTAACAATGGTTTGTGCTTTGCCTTATTTACTTCATCACCTTTTCTGCTGAAGAGTTTTAAGGTTAGAAATCATATTTTACTCCTAAATGTGTCAATATACATCTTGTCTTTAAAGGCACTTCATTACCATAATACCAAATTTACACCTAACTAAAGCTAACAATAATTGCCAAATCAGACTTGAATTTCCCCAACTCACTCCAAAATGTTTTACAGCTGACTTACTCAGACCAGGATCCAATCAATGACCATACATTGCATTTGCTTTCTTTTTGGAGTGACCATCTTGTTGAAATTTGTACTATGGCTCCTTTGTGGTGTCTTCAACATTTTTCTCTTTCCTTTATATTTCCTGTCCCTTGGAAGTTAGATCTAAAGCTGGATTGGAACCCGTTTACTCTGCTGAATGAAGGCTATCTGGATGGGGCTGATGGTTTCTGTTTACTTGGTAGGTTTATTTTTGTTCAGGTTTTTGTTTTTTTGTTTTTTGCACCATATATAACCAGTGTGTCTGTTTACAAAAGCTTAGCAGCTTCAGGAATACAATTGTTCCTGCTGAAGTGGGATGCCATTGATTGAACCATCTCTGCATCCTATCTAGACCCTGATCAGGCCAAACCCAAGAAGATGGAATAATTAAAGAAAGTGAGAATATATTTCTCTCTCTCTCTCTCTTTTTTTTTTTTTTTTGGTTCTCAAAGAACTGCTGTTCTAACTAGTTAGAGAACACCTGTGTGAAGTGCTAGATGTTACAAGTGACACAGAAATGTAAACATTCTGAACATGAAACCTATGCATTTCCAGCCCAGTAGAAGGACATTCTACAAACTTCAGGAGGCTTATGTTTAGTGTAGTTAATAAATGTATATATTGGGGCTGTGCCGTAGCTACTAGTAGAGTGCTTGCCTAGCACATGTAAGGTTTGAGCTTCAGTACCACA
This sequence comes from Sciurus vulgaris, assembly GCF_902686455.1. Classification (NCBI taxonomy): domain Eukaryota; kingdom Metazoa; phylum Chordata; class Mammalia; order Rodentia; family Sciuridae; genus Sciurus; species Sciurus vulgaris. The sequence goes on from NC_136464.1 coordinate 116,528,595, forward strand.
TAAAAATAAATAAAACAAAGATATAAAAAATACAATAAAAAATTAAAAATAAATAAATACATATATTATACTAATTGAAGCTACTGCTGTGTGGCTTGATGTTTAGTCTCAGGGCAGCATCCCAGGATGTTACGTATACAGGCTTGAGAATCTGACCATGTTATGTCACCAACTCACCAGAATCTCTGAACTTCAATTTCCTCATCTGAAAAGTGGGGTGATAATAACTATTTCAAATCATTGTTATGAGATTTAAATATAATGGTGAATATAAAAGCCCAGGGTATTGCTTATCATGAAGGAGGCATTCAATAAAAAATAGTTATTTCCCTTTGGTCTCTTTCTCTAATAGTAATATGTCAAATTTTTCCTCACAAATGTGGATTTCATATATTTGTTCAACTACATGGAAAGGGCTATGGAGGGTTGTAAATTCTGTTTCAAATCAATTCAGTCACTTCAGTGTTACAAGTTTACAACTCAGAAAACCCAAATATAATACTTTGCCTCCTAAAATCAGTCATCAGAGTGTTTTATCCTTCTGGAAGATTTATATACATCTATAATGAAAGGTACCTGCCTACAGAGTTTGAAATAAAATTCACTATGATAAAACATCAAAAAACAATATTTTCCAAAAGAATTTGAGGTACCTTTTAATTTTTAAAGACATATAACAGTACAGTTGTCATGCTTTTTATGCATTATACCAATGAACTATTGGTGGGAGAAACGGTACAATCTTTCTGGAGGGTCATTTAGCAATAAATATCAAATGTATTTAAAATATCCATACTCTGTGCTAGCAATTCTGTTTCTGGGAATTTATCCTAAGGATATGAGCAAAGAGATATGCACAGAATAAGCAGCTATGGTGGATACAGAGGTGCCCCATCCAAATCTCCCCTCCTCTGAAGGACAGCACTGGGGAGTGTGGTCAGCAGACACCACAACCATCAACCCCTCCAAGGATGATCTCAGCATCAGAAGCAGCCTCCCTTAAGGACATGACCCTCAGAGAGCAACTGTCCTCTGACAATGAATGATCTGTGTTATAAAAACCCAGTTATTCCACCCAGTGAGGGAAAAGACCTGGGACTTTTCAGTGGTCCTACAGTCTGTTGAAGCTTCTGGTCAGCTTCTCCCTTGTCCATCTCCTTCTTCGCCCTACGTTTCACATGGGATATCTCTAATTGACACGAATCTCAGACACTATTTGCTTTAGTTTCTGAAAGATTCAAACAGTGATGAAATCAAGCATGATTTGTTAAAAATGAGAATCCCAAAGCAATCAAAACCTCCAACAATAGACAAAGTGGAGTAAAGTATGGCTCTTCCATGGAGTAAGATACTCTCAATCATTTTTTTAAATGTAAAAGGATAGTCAATGACAAATTTAAAATATATTGGAGGACTGGGGATGCAATACAGCAATAGAGCACTTGCCTAACATGCACAAAGTCCTGGGTTTGATCCCCAGCACGGCAATGAGTAAATTAATTTAATGTGTTGCAAAGAGCCAGGCACAATGGCACATAGCTGTAGTCCCACTTATTTGTGAGGCTGGGACAGGAAGGTCATTTGAGCCCACAAGTTCAAGGCCAACCAGGTTAATACAGTGAACCCCATCTCAAATTAATTAATTAAAATACATTACAAAGTTTTTTAAAAGTATATGTCACCTTAATTTGGGGATGATATTTTTTAAAATTATATTTTTGTTTAGAACAAATTGGAAGATTTTAATGGTGGCCATTTCTGAATGGAGATTTTTTACTTTGTTCTTTTCCAAGATTTTTTGCAAGTGTATGTATATATTACTTTTGTAAATAATAAGACTTATAGGACACACAAAGATATCTCCAAATTTGACTTCATCTCTCACCCACAGGTCCACCTCATTCCAAGTCCCATCAATTCTATGTCTTAAATATTCTCCAACTGATCTTATTTTCCATCATCATTTCTATTTCCTTAGTTCAGACCATTATTAGTTCTCAGGTAGACTTGAGAAATCGTATGACCTTCCTAATATGTAAATCTTTATCATTTCACCAACACTCCCAGCCCCACCAATTAACCCTTCCTTATAAGACTCACAACTTACTCTTAAGACCTGGGACGGATGTCTGCACAATAATTGGTGGCCTTCAGGAGCTGCTTCTGCCCATATCTCTAACCACATCTTGACTGGAACTTCTCTTTTTCCACAAATGTGTTTCTCTCCCTCTCTTTGCCTGGCTTTCACCTGCCTATTCTTCAGCAGCAATTCAGATCTCTTAGAATTTGTCAAGAAAAGCTTGGCAGGGCTAGGCTCAGTGGTAAAGTGCTTGCCTAGCACATGGGAGGTTCTGTCCTCAGCACCACATAAAAATAAATAAATAAATAGAGGTATTGTGTCCATTTACAACTAAAAAATTTTAAAAAGAAAAAAAAATCTTGGGCTAGGTTAGGTATATCTTCTTTATGAATCCTAGTCCCTTTCCCAAAGTATTTATATTATCTATTTTCCTCACTGAATCAAGTTCCTGGCTTGGTTCCTGACACTTGCTTACATGGTGTTCAACAACTATGTATTGACTCAGGGTGAGTATGAATTATAACTCAGTGCACAGAATAAAGCATTGGTAGTAGCAAAGTAATAAACATCACTGATTATTGCAGGTAATACAAGAATTTATAACTCAATTTTTCAACAGAAATACAATTAATAAATTTGGTGGGATCATTCTTTATTATGTTGGGACTGTCCTGTAAATTGTAGGATGTTTAGCAGCATTCTTTACCTCTTCCAACTAGACACCAGTAGTGCCCCTATAGATGTTACAACCAAAAATGTCTCCAGACATTACCAAGAGTTCTGTAGGGGACCAAATTACCTTCTATTTAGAACCATTATTCTATAAGGAGAGATTGGCTTTGTTAGAAGATGCCTTGGTTCAGTGGAATTGTACCTTAGGTCCAAGTATCATGCAGCAAACGAGCTGGGTAGGGTGGAGAAGAATTAAGACAAATTGGACCAAAAGGGTTACTCTGCATTGTAAAGGAGGAAAGGAAAGTGCTGAATGATGCCTGGGACAAAGATAAAGGTAATAAAACAGGAGGGACCAGCAGATGCAGAGAACTGAATTTTGCACTGTGCTTTGTCATTGTTCAAAATAGTTTCTGTCCTTAAGGATTCACAGATAACTAACATCTGAATTACACATATTTTCTTGTGTTTTTATAACCCTTAATTAGCAAGAAAAATTAGTACTAGAAGGTAGATAAAATATATATTAAACATAATAATAATTATATTTAGCGCATCTCTATCCCATGTCTACCCCGCAAAACACATCCTTCAGGGTTAGTAATAAGAGAATTAGCATGTTGTCAGTACTTACATACTGGTATTGAGACAGGTAGATCCAATTTTATATTTGGATATAGAAGCCAGAGAGAAAAAAGAAACCAAAATCTTACAGATAATGATGAAGAAATGAACATCGAGGAGAAGTGAGGATGTGCCAGAAGCAAAAGGAGAAACAAACAAGGTGAATTCCATATTACATCATTTGACAAAAGACAGACAAACCTTGAGAAAACTTTCAGAACAGGTTTAGAAGCATGAGTGCTTTGCCCAGTGGTCAAGGGGAGGGGTCCTAAATTTGTCTTCTGAAGCTGCCAGATGGTTAACCGAGTAAGGAGAGATGAGATGAGCAAGGGAGGAGATGAGAAGCCCTTGGTTCTTATCGGCCTTCCCTCTGGATGCACAGACATCTCATTAAGAGATCAACTGACATGGGAACTTTAAAAACACAGAACCAACCCCATAATTTAAAGAGCAGTTGGTTATTTTCTTCCTACAGTAAAGATCTTAAGAGGTTTTTTTCCTTTTTTCTTTTTTGCTTTTTCAACATGTAAGGAGTTTCCCATCATTAAACTCAAATTATTTAACATAAATCTAAGACCTTTTATTTTTAAGGTCACTCACTCGAGCCAGAATTGTAAAATCACATTATAATTCTCTAAGTGATAGCAGTGAGATCAAAAGGGCTTACTCTAGAATTAGCTTTAAAAGAAACTATGGGGGCTTCTGGGAAAGAGAAAGGAAAGAATGTGTTTACTAAACTTCTCTTCCTGAAGTTCAGTGAAATGAATAAAATAAAGTCTGTATTCTCCCTGGATGGTTATTTTTGGTAAGGATAACCAAAGATAAAAATAGTCAAGTTCAGTTTTCCCTAAAACACATTTTTTTTTTTTTCTTTGTGTTTTCTAGTTTGGGTAGAGAATTTCTACCTGATCTCTCCTTGGCTTTATTTAGTAAGAGAAATAACTTGATTAATTACTTAAGTTGTTCTGCTAAAATGACAGGGAAAACACTGAAGCACAGTATATATTGTATTATTAATACTTTAGAATTATAATAGCAGTTTTTGTTTATGATCCTAAATTGAACCCAGGTAGAAAACATCCCAGCCATTATAGGAAATTCGTAAAAGCTCAAGCTATATTTTTACAATAATTCTCCCTACTCTGTAACTACTAGGTAGATATCATTAACATTATAGCTTCTAAAAGAATAGTACTTAGACTCAACAATAATGTATTGTACATTTAAAAATCTAAGAGGGTAGATCTCATGCTTACCACAATAAAATTTTTTAAATGAAAAAAACTTTTCATATTTTTATTGATTTGTGCATTATAATTATACATAACAGTGGGATTTGTTGTTACACATTCATACACACATGATATAAAAATATAATTTGGTCAATATCATTCCCCAGTATTTCCCCTTTCCCCCTCTTCCCTCCCCAAATCCTTCCCTCTATTCTACTATTTTCATGAGATCCCAACCACTACCTTTTTCCCCCTTTTTTCTCTCTTGCTTCCACATAGGAGAGAAAACATATGACCCTTAACTTTCTAGTTTGGCTTATTTCGCTTAGCATGATGTTCTCAAGTTCAATCCATTTTCCTGCAAATGACGAAATTGCATTCTTCTTTATGGCTTTATGACTGATTGAAACTCCACTGTATATATATACATTTTCTTTACCCATTTATCAGTTGACAGACATCTAGACTGATTCCATAATTTGGCTATTGCAAATAGCCAAAATAGCTGCTATAAATAAGGGTATACATGCGTCACTATTGTATGATGACTTTAATTCTTTAGGATAAATACCAAAGAGTGGGATATTCGGGTCATATGGTGGTTCCATTCCTAGTCTTTTGAGGAATCGCCATACTGATTTCCAGAGGGGTTGTACTAATTTTCAGTTCCACCAACAATGTATGAGTATATCTTCTCCCCTACATTTTCACCAGCCTTTATTATTATTTGTGTTCTTGATAATTGCCATTATGACCAGAGTGAGATGAAATCTCAATGTAGTTTTTATTTGTATTTCCCTTATTGCTAAAGAACATTTTTCATATATTTGAACATTTTTTCATATATTTGTTGACCATTTGCATTTCTTCTTTTAGTATCATTTGCTTATTTATTGATTGGGATATTTGGTTTTCTGATGGTTTTTTGAGTTCTTTATATATTCTAGATATTAATCCTATGCCAGAAGAGTAGCTAGTCAAGATTTTCTCCCATTCTGTAGGTTCTCTCTTCATATTCCTAACTGATTCCTTTGCTGTGGAGATTTTTATTTGATGCCAACACATTTATTAAATCTTGGTATTATTTCTGAACTTTAGAAATCCTTTTTTTTTTTTTCCTGTGATTATATTTTATTTTATTTTATATTTTTATTGTAAACAAATGGGATACATGTTGTTTCTCTGTTTGTACATGGCGTAAAGGCATACCATTTGTGTAATCATAAATTTACATAGAGTAATGTTGTTTGATTCATTCTGTTATTTTTTCCCTTCCCCCCACCCCTCCCACCCCTCTTTACCCTCTATACAGTAGTTCCTTCCTCCATACTTGCCCCCCTCCCTAACCCTAACTCTAACCCTTCCCTCCCCCCCATTATGTGTCATCCTCCACTTATTAGCGATATCATTCGTCCTTTGGCTTTTTGAGATTGGCTTATCTCACTTAGCATGATATTCTCCAATTTCATCCATTTGCCTGCAAATGTCATAATTTTATCATTCTTTATGGCTGAGTAATATTCCATAGTGTATATATACCACAGTTTCTTTATCCACTCATCAATTGAAGGGCATCTAGGTTGGTTCCACAGTCTGGCTATTGTGAATTGAGCAGCTATGAACATTGATGTGGCTGTATTTCTGTAGTATGCAGATTTTAAGTCCTTTGGGTATAGGCCAAGGAGTGGGATAGCTGGGTCAAATGGTGGTTCCATTCCAAGTTTTCTAAGGAATCTCCACACTGTTTTCCATAGTGGCTGCACTAATTTGCAGCCCCACCAGCAGTGTATGAGTGTACCTTTCTCCCCACATCCTCCCCAACACCTGTTGTTGCTCGTATTCTTGATAATCGCCATTCTAATTGGGGTGAGATGGAATCTTAGGGTGGTTTTGATTTGCATTTCTCTTATTACTAGAGATTTTGAACATTTTTCCATATGTTTGTTGATTGCTTGTAGATCTTCTTCTGTGAAGTGTCTATTCATTTCCTTAGCCCATTTGTTGACTGGACTATTTGAATTCTTGGAGTAGAGTTTGTTGAGTTCTTTATAGATTCTGGAGATTAGTATTCTATCTGAAGTATGATTGGCAAAGATATTCTCCCACTCTGTAGGCTCTTTCTTCGCATTGCTGATAGTTTCCTTTGCTGAGAGAAAGCTTTTCAGTTTGAATCTCTCCCAGTGGTTGATTCTAGCTTTTATTTCTTGTGCTATGGGAGTCCTGTTAAGGAAGTCTGGTCCTAGACCAACAAGGTAAAGATTTGGACCTACTTTTTCTTCTATAATCTGCAGGGTCTCTGGTCTGATTCCGAGGTCCTTAATCCATTTTGAGTTTAGTTTCGTGCATGGTGAGAGATATGGGTTTAGTTTCATTCTGTTGCATATGGATTTCCAATTCTCCCAGCACCATTTGTTGAAGAGGCTATCTTTTCTCCATTGCATATTTTTGGCCCCTTTGTCTAGTATGAGAAAATTGTATTTATTTGGGTTTGTGTCCGTATCCTCTATTCTGTACCATTGATCTACCTTTCTATTTTGGTACCAATACCATGCCGTTTTTGTTACTATTGCTTTGTAGTAGAGTTGAAGATCTGGTATTGCAATACCCCCTGTTTCACTCTTCCTGCTAAGGATTGCTTTAGCTATTCTGGGTTTCTTATTCTTCCAGATGAATTTCATAATTGCTTGCTCTATTTCTGTAAGGTACACACTTGGGATTTTAATTGGAATTGCATTGAATTTGTATAGCACTTTAGGTAGTATGGCCATTTTGACAATATTAATTCTTCCTATCCAAGAACATGGAAGATCTTTCCATCTTCTAAGGTGTTCTTTAATTTCTTTCTTTAGTGTTGTATAGTTCTCATTGTAGAGGTCTTTCACCTCTTTTGTGAGATTGATTCCCAAGTATTTTATTTTTTTCGAGGCTATTGTGAATGGGGTAGTTTCCCTAATTTCTCTTTCTGAAGATTCATCACTTATGTATAAAAATGCGTTGGATTTATGGGCATTGATCTTGTAACCTGCTACTTTACTGAAATCACTTATGAGTTCTAAGAGTTTTCTGGTGGAATTTCCAGGTTCCTCTAAATATATAATCATGTCATCAGCGAACAGGGATAGTTTGAGTTCTTCTTTTCCAATTCGTATCCCTTTAATTTCTTTGGTTTGTCTAATTGCTCTGGCCAGAGTCTCAAGAACGATGTTGAATAGAAGTGGTGAAAGAGGGCATCCCTGCCTTGTTCCAGTTTTTAGGGGGAATGCTTTCAGTTTTTCACCATTTAGAATGATATTAGCCATGGGCTTAGCATAAATGGCCTTTACAATGTTAAGGAATGTTCCCACTATCCCTATTTTTTCTAGTGTTTTGAGCATGAAGGGGTGCTGTATTTTATCAAATGCTTTTTCTGCATCTATTGAAATAATCATGTGATTCTTGACTTTAAGTCTATTAATATGGTGAATTACGTTTATTGATTTCCTGATGTTGAACCAACCTTGCATCCCTGGGATGAAACCCACTTGATCATGGTGCACTATCTTTTTAATATGTTTTTGTATGCGATTTGCTAAAATTTTGTTGAGAATTTTTGCGTCGATGTTCATTAAGGATATTGGTCTGAAATTTTCTTTCCTTGATGAGTCTCTGTCTGGTTTAGGTATCAGTGTGATATTGGCTTCATAGAATGAGTTTGGGAGGGTTCCCTCCTCTTCTATTTTATGGAATACTTTGAGAAGTATTGGAATGAGCTCTTCCTTAAAGGTTTTGTAGAACTCGGCTGAGAACCCATCTGGTCCCGGACTTTTCTTTGTTGGTAGGCTTTTGATGACTTCTTCTATTTCAGTACTTGAAATTGGTCTATTTAAATTGTTTATGTCCTCCTCATTCAGTTTAGGCAATTCATATGTCTCTAGAAACCTGTTGATGTCTTCGAAATTTTCTATTTTGTTGGAGTATAGATTTTCAAAATAGCTTCTAATTATGTTTTGTATTTCCATCCTGTCTGTTGTGATATTTCCTTGTTCATTTCGAATTTTAGTGATTTGGGTTTTCTCTCGTCTTCTCTTTGTTAGTGTGGCTAAAGGTTTATCAATTTTGTTTATTTTTTCGAAGAACCAACTATTTATTTTGTCAATTTTTTGTATTGTTTCTTTTGTTTCAATTTCATTGATTTCAGCTCTGAGTTTAACTATTTCCTGTCTTCTACTACTTTTGGTGCTGTTCTGTTCTTCTTTTTCTAAGGCTTTGAGCTGTAGTGTTAGGTTGTTTATTTGTTGAGTTTTACTTCTTTTATTAAATGCGCTCCATGAAATAAATTTCCCTCTAAGTACTGCTTTCATAGTGTCCCAGAGATTTTGATATGATGTTTCTTTGTTCTCATTTACCTCTAAGAATTTTTTAATTTCCTTCCTAATATCTTCTGTTATCCATTCATCATATAATAGCATATTGTTTAATCTCCAGATGTTGGAATAGTTTCTGTGTTTTACTCTTTCATTTATTTCTAACTTCAATCCATTATGATCTGATAGAATACATGCTAGTGTCTCTATCTTCTTGTATTTGCTAACATTAGCTTTGTGGCATATTATATGGTCTATTTTAGAGAAGGATCCATGTGCTGCTGAGAAGAAAGTGTATTCACTCTTGGTTGGATGGAATATTCTATAAATGTCCGTTAAGTCTAAATTATTGATTGTGTTGTTGAGATCTATGGTTTCTTTGTTCAATTTTTGTCTGGAAGATCTGTCCAGTGGTGAGAGCGGCGTGTTAAAATCACCTAGTATTATTGTGTTGTGGTCTATTTGGTTTCTGAAATTGAGAAGGATTTGTTTGACATACATAGATGAGCCACTGTTTGGGGCATAGATGTTTATGATTGTTATATCTTGCTGATTTATGCTTCCCTTAAGCAGTATGAAATGACCTTCTTTATCCCTTCTGACTAACTTTGGCTTGAAGTCCACATTATCTGAAATGAGGATGGATACTCCAGCTTTTTTGCTGAGTCCATGTGCATGGTATGTTTTTCCCCATCCTTTCACCTTTAATCTATGGGTATCTTTTTCTATGAGGTGAGTCTCTTGCAGGCAACATATTGTTGGATCTTTCTTTTTAATCCAGTCTGCCAGTCTATGTCTTTTGATTGATGAATTCAGGCCATTAACATTCAGGGTTATTATAGAGAAATGATTTGGTTTCCCGGTCATTTGGTTCATTTTTAAAATTTTGTTTATTTATTTGTTTGACACAACTTGTTTCCTCCTTTATTTGACAATTCCTTTAGGATAATTCCTCCCTTTGCTGATTTGCTTCTTTGTTTTTCATCTCTTCCTCATGGAATATTTTGTTGAGAATGTTCTGTAATGCTGGCTTTCTTTTTGTACATTCTTTTAGCTTTTGTTTATCATGGAAGGATTTTATTTCATCGTCAAATTTGAAGGTAAGTTTTGCTGGGTATAAGATTCTTGGTTGGCATCCATTTTCTTTCAGGGCTTGAAAAATGTTGTTCCAGGACCTTCTAGCTTTTAGAGTCTGGATTGAAAAATCTGCTGATATCCGTATTGGTTTCCCCCTGAATGTAATTTGGTTCTTTTCTCTCACAGCCTTTAAAATTCTGTCTTTATTTTGTATGTTAGGCATTTTCATTATAATGTGCCTTGGTGTGGGTCTGTTGTAATTTTGTGTATTTGGAGTCCTGTAAGCCTCTTGAACTTGATTTTCCATTTCATTCTTCAGATTTGGGAAATTTTCTGATATTATTTCATTGAATAGGTTGTTCATTCCTTTGGCTTGTTTCTCTAGGCCTTCCTCAATCCCAATAATTCTTAAATTTGGCCTTTTCATGATATCCCATAGTTCTTGTAGATTCTGTTCATGATTTCTTACCATCTTCTCTGTTTGTTCAACTTTGTTTTCAAGGTTAAATATTTTGTCTTCAATGTCTGAGGTTCTGTCTTCCAGGTGTTCTATCCTATTGGATATGCTTTCTATGGAGTTCTTAATTTGGTTTATTGTTTCCTTCATGTCAAGGATTTCTGTTTGTTTTTTTTTCAATATCTCTAACTCTTTATTGAAATGATCTTTTGCTTCCTGTATTTGCTCTTTTAACTGTCGATTGGTGCGATCATTCAATGCTTGCATTTGCTCTTTCATCTCATCGTTTGCTTCTCTGATCATTTTAATTATGTACATTCTGAACTCCTTTTCTGTCATTTCTTCTGCCATGCTGTCATTGGGTTTTATTGATGTAACATCTAGATTTGTTTGCAGCATTTTCTTTCCTTGTTTTCTCATTTTGTTCAGATATCAGTGGACCGCTGAGATATTGCAGATTTCCTCTGTTGATTTACAATGTCCCTGAAGATTTCTATATATATCCCCTCTTAGCCTTCAGTAGGCTGAAGTCTTGGAGGAAGTTGATAATGCGGTGCTCCACAAGGAAGCTGCCTCTCTAGGAGTGGTGGCCTTCAGGTGGGGTATATTCCCTGCTAGTGGGCAGAGGTGCCTCCACTTGTTGACCAATGGTCATCCAAAGGGGACCTAGGCTGTGGGCTGAGGCAAGGCCTGTTTGGGCCTGTGTCTCTGGTTTTACCGTCCTTGTGGGGAAACCTCACCAGGCAGGGAAGACTCACCCAGTGGGGAGGTCTCACTGGTCAGATTCCTCCTAGAGGTTCCCCTCAATTTACAGCTACTGCCTGGGCTGGGCTGCCTTCCTCTGCAAAGTTTCCAGGGGCCCGGCCCTACCTCCTGGTCCTGGGAGCCTCACCCTTCGCAGATGAATCTCCTTAGGCTGCCCCTCCTCATAGAATTTGCCCATAGGCCTGGAACCTTCGCTCCGCCCTAAGCCTGTCTCTGTGCGGCTCTTCCACCCAGAAGCCTCCTAGATCCTGGGACCCTGTTCTGCACCTAATCGCCTGGTTGCGTGGCCCCTCCTCTGAGCAACCACCTGTGGCCCCGAACAATCGCTCTGAGTCCCAGAGACCCGCCACAGGCCTCTTCCTCCAGACAGCCGCCCAGTATGCCGGTGCGGTCACTAGGAGTCCAAGAAACTCACTTCGTGCCTCCTCCTCCCACCAACCACCCGTAGCCCGGGGCAATCAATCACTCCGAGTCGAAGTGACCCTCCCCGTTCCTCCTCCTTCTCCAGATAACCCCCCGGGTGTTCAGGAGCAGTCCCTCTGAGTGGCTCTGAATCCACGTGACCCGCTGCACGGGTCCTCTGGGCACCGCCCGGAGCTCTGGTGCGGCCACTCAAGACCAAGCGACCCACCACGCTTCTCCTCCAGGCAGCCCCCCTGTGTTCAGGAGCTGTCACTTTAAGACCAAACAACTCACCACTCGCCTTCTCCTCTGAGCAGCCGCCTGGAGCACTAATGCAGTCACTGCGAGTCCAAAGGACCCGCCGCGCTCCTTCTCCTCCTTCTCCTACTCCTCCGTGCAGGCCTCGGGGTTCAGAAGTGGTCAGAGTCCAAACAGCTCGCCACGCAGCCCCTTCTCTGGCAACCGCCTGTAGCTCCCGTGTAGTCACCCGAATCCAAGTGGCCGCTCCTCTTCCTCCTCGTCCTCAGGGCAGGCCCCGGTGTTCAGAAGCGTCGTTCTGATTCCAAACAGCTCGCCGCGCAGCTTCTCCTCTGGCAACCGCCTGCAGCTCTGGTGCAGTCTCTCCGAATCCAAGTGGCCACGCTCTTCTCCTCCTCCTCAGGGCAGGCCCCGGTGTCCTGAGTCCACACAGTTCTCCCCGCCACTCCTCCCCTGGGCAGCCGCCGGAGCCCCAGTGGCTGCTCCGAGTCCCAGCGCTGTGCCTAGCAGCCTCCTCTATGGCGCTCCCAGCTATCCGAGTTCACTGCTCCAGCGGGGGGAGGGGCGTCTCGCCAGCAGTTCTACTTCACAAAGTTTCCTGCGTTCCGGGACCCCCGTCCCATCCGGGATGCCCCCCCAGGGGGTGAGAGTCACCCGGCTGCTTTGAGTTGGTCCCAAGCGTCCCAATATCTCCTCTCTTGAATCCTGAGTCCTGGAGCAACACGAAATGCAGCCACCCTCTAGGCCGCCATCTTGAAAACCCCTAGAAATCCTTTTGAAGTAGTTGCTACCTGTAACTGTGTGTTGGAATCCTGATCCTATATTTTTTTCCTAGGTGTTGCATAGTTTCTGGTTTAAGTCCTAAGTCTTTGATGCATTTGGAGTTGACTTTTGTAGGTTAAGAGATAAGGATCTAGTCTCATTATACATACAGATAACAAGTATTCCAAGCATCATTTTTTTAAAAGACTGTCATTTCTCTAATGTGTGTTTTGGTGCCTTTTGTCAAGGATCAGATGACTGTATCTTTATGGGTTTGTCTCTGTCTTCTTGGTCTATGAGTCTGTTTTCAATGCCAGGATCATGCAGATTTTGTTACTATAGCTCCATAGTACAATTTGAAGTCAGGTATTTGGATGACTCCAGCATTGCTTTTTTTTGGTTTAGAATTGTTTTGGCTATTCTATGTCTTTTTACTCTTCCAAATGAATTTTAAGACCTTTTCTAGTTCTGTGAAGAATGTCATTGGTATTTTGATGGGGATTGCATTGAATCTGTAGAATGCTTTTGGTATTGTGACCATTTTGACAATATTAATTTTGCCTATCCATGAACATGAGCGGTCTTTCCATCTTCTAATATCTTTTTTAATTTCTTTCTTCAGCATTCTATAATTTTCATTGTAGAGGTCTCTCATTGCCTTGGTTAGATTTATTCTTGGTTTGCTTTTGTTTTTTGAAACTATTGTGAATACAACTGATTTTGTGATTTCTTCCTCAATAGATTACTAGTGGTGTATAGAAAAGTTAATGATTTTTGCACTATTGATTTTGTATCCTGTTACTTTGCTGAATTTGCTTATTAGCTCTAGCAAACTTTTGGTGGAGCTTTTTGAATTTTCTAAGTATAGGATCATATCATCTGTGAACATGATAATTTGACTTCTTCCCATTTCTATTTTTATCCTTTGTATTTCCTTCTCTAGCCTAATTGCTCTGGTTAGAATGTCTAGTACTGTATTCAACAGGAGTGACAAGTATGGACATCTTGTTTTGTTCTGGATTTTCAAGGAAATGCTTTCTGTTCTTGTCTATTCATGAGATATTGGTCTCTGAAGTAAACCATCAAAGTCTCCCATAAGCTCTTGGATGAGAAATGCTCTATCTACTATAAATGATTTTGGCCCATATGAACAGAAATAGGCCAGTCAGGCCAAACCTGTCCAATCTAATGTTATTAAAGTTAAAAAAAAAAAATCCATGGCACTTAGGCGACCTTCACAAAGACACCTACCCATCTTTTGCTCTGTTTCTGCTTTATTTAGACAATTAATTGGGAAGTATTATGGATTAGATAGATAATAGGTAGGTAGGGTGTGTTGGAGGAGGTAGACCACTCCCTTTCTGGTGGCCTGTCCTGAGCTGCTTTTCTCTACTATGCCATTCTGCTGTGATATTCTGCCTCACTGTGGGCCCAGAGCTATGGAGTTCACTGTCTATGGAATGAGACCTCTGTGTGTGTGCACGCGCGCGCACAGTCACACAAATTTTAAAATTATTCCTCTTGCTTTTTAAATTTAGCATCCAATAAAGTTTTCTCTAGATACTAGGGCTTAATGAACAAAATACCTCAAATTTTGTCATCATGGACTAATCTGTAAAAATTATTTTGTTGTAAACTGGGTGTGTAACCCCAGCTACTTGAGAGTCTGAAGCAGGAGGCCAAGAGTTTCAGGCCAGCATGCACACCCTAAGGACATTCCATCTCAAAAAAAAAAAATTGTTGTAGAAATGACAACAAAAAATTTTACATTGCAGTTTTTTTGAAAGTGGTTTGAAATTTCTTCTATTCATTAAAGGAAAAAAAAAATTAAGTTCAAGTGTCTCTAAAATGTAAATTAAACTTAGCATTCTTTTGGGTACACATATCATTTTGAGGAACTGACATCTTCGCATCTCACTAATTAGTGTGGTGCTTTAGAACTCATACTTTAGAAATATATATTTCATAAAAAATGAAATACTTTTTGCTCAGTAAATATTTGTTGGTTAAATTTCAACAAATTTTCCCATATTCCTTTGTTTTGTTTTGTTTTCTTTGTGCTGGGAATGAGCCCAAGGGGGATTTTAACCCTGAAGTACATCCCAGCCTTTTAAATTTTTTATTTTGAAACAGGTCTTGCTATGTTGCTTAGGGCCTCCATAAATTGCTGAGGCTGGCCTCAATCTTGCAATCCTCCAGAGTCACTAGGATTACAGGTGTGTACTACCAACTTGGTCCATATTGACTTTTTTCTGGGAGTGGGGTACTGGGGATTGAACTCAGGGACACTTGACCACTGAGTCATGTTTCCAGTCCTGTTTTGTATTTTATTTAGAGATGGGTCTCACTGAGTTGCTTAGCTCCTTGCTTTTGCTGAGGCTGACTTTGAATTCTCAATCCTCCTGCCTCAGCCACCCAAGCTGTTGGGATTACAGGTGTGTGCCACTGTACCCAGCCCACATTGACTTTTTAAAAAGCTTTCCCAGTGATGAATTTTTGCAGGGATATTTTCTATATTTATTGCCTGATCTGTTAAATAGATCTAATGTCAGGTTAGGACATTGGTTGTAAATCAATGTGATCCCTGCTTTAACATCCATTTGTGGTTTGATTCCTTGAAAGCTCTAATAATTCTTAAAGTTCTTAAAAACGCAATTACAGTAGGAACATTTTAATTACTAAGGTGGTATTTTCAGACAATTACAAGATTTGGAAAAAGAATGAGAAAAACTTTTCAGAGCAAAATCCAGCAGGATCTTAATAATACTGGGCACACAGACAAACTCACACTAACTTGAGTAGCCTAGTTGACATTTCTGTATGCCTTTACACTTTGTTGGGAAAGCACTATACACACTACAGAATGCCTTATATTATCTTATAATATCTTTTACCATCTAGGCATATTTGACCTGTGCAAGGAATGAACAATGATTACAAAATTAACAACAGGGGGGGTTAAAAGTTTGCAATTCTGTGTTTACCAACAATAAAAATGCAGATTGAAGAAGTCTACAAAGGTGACTTGATTTTATTTCAGTTGCAGAATTTACTTCTTGCTTTCCTAGTGACCTCTTCCTTTACACCTACATGTGCTCCTGAAGAAAAGCCAAATGGAGACACCCTGCCTTAGTTCTTTCAAAGCAATGATATAGAAGTATGCAAAGCGCTGTTATTACCTTCTCTGTTGCAGACACCTTCCCTGAAACAGAGCTAACCCACAGAGATGCAGGCATGGTCACTGTTGAGTGGCTTCCAAATTTCTAAATCTCAGAGCTATGTTCTCAGAACAAGAAGTCCACCTGAAAGACTGGGAATATTGTATGTTCTAATTTTCTTCAAAGTAGTAGTAATAAAAATTAAAATAGGTTTCTACCATATCCTCATTATTTGACCTCATTCTCTCACTCTGCCATAATACTGAAATTCATCAAAATTCAAATAGGTGTAAATGAAACATGAATAATAACAATAACTTTGAAATGTTGAAATAATTGCTCTGGGTGATTTAAATTCTATAAACATAGCTATCAAAAAGAAAAATAGCATTCTTGGCCTGAAAGAGTAAAAGATTCAAATAAAAATGTTTTCCTAACAAGCAGTATGCTTAAGTTTAGTATTATTACAGGAAAGAGCAAAATTCCAATCATCCTTGCTAAATTGCATGTCTGCTAACTTCAGCTATTTTAGGATATTTTTAAAGTTAAACCATTTCCAAGTAACAGAAGAAATATGCAGGCTTTTTTGTCCATGGAAATGAAATGTTATCTATTCATTCCATCTCCTTTAAATTCTCTTAAGAATTAGATAAATCTGATGTCTCGGGAGTAAAACTCTGAAACTATTTCAAAATAACTTATTGCAGTTTTAGGGGATAGTGATAAAAATAGCTGCCGTTGTGAGTGCTTATCTTTATGTACTTCGTTTATAATATAAAACCTACAACAGAATACTTTCACTTAAGGGGTTAAACTTTACCCAAGATTACTCAGTCAGAGCCAAGAATAAAACCAGGTCATACACCAAAGTCAGTTCTGTTCAACGTGCAATGACTTTTTAGCTAATTGTTACAGATTCTGATGTTTCTTTTAGTAGGACCAATATAGTTTAACCATATTTTCAGAATCATGCTCTCAATCAAGTACTGTGAGAAGACTGAAAATTCTCTATTATCAAGGTCAGATTTTTTTTTTTTTTGTACATGCGATTGAACCCAGGGATGCTTTATCACTGAGTTACATCCCCAGTCCTTTGTATTTTTTATCTTGAGGCAGGGTCCTGCTAAATTGCTGAGGCTAGTCTTAAATTTGTGATTCTCCTGCCTCAGTCTCTCAAATTACTGAGATTACAGGCTTCTACCACTGTACCAGGCTAAAGCCAGAAGATTTATAATGATGAAATTTGCAGCCACTTAGTGGGTGCTATCGTTTGAGTATGTCCAACAAGGTTTCATGTGTTGGAATTTAATCTCCATTGTGAGGTGTTATGTTTCACAGAAACTTAATCTGACTGTAGTGTTCAGAGGTAGGGCCTTTGTGAAATGATTAGGATTAAAATCCATAGGGTGGGGCCCCCATGATTGGATCCTGCTGGCTCTATAAGAAGAGAGAGACAAGACAAGATCCACGCTCACATATACCCTCTGCTTCTCGGTAGGTTATGCCCTGCATTGCCCTAGAATGCTGCCAGCAAGAAGGCTGAGAACTTCAGAACTATGAAGTCAAAACAACCCTGTTTTTATTAAAACTTATCCATCTGTGGTATTGCTGGTAACAAAAAATGGGCCAATGTATTGGGAAAGGGTTCTAGCTGGATGTTAGAAAAAATAATTTTCTCTTAAAAAGTTCCATCAGCTCCAAAATCAGTGGTGCATGCCTGTAATCCCAGTCATTTAGGAGGCTAAGACAGGAGGATTGATTATTAAGTTCAAGGCTAGCCTCAGCAATTAGCAAGGTGCTCAGCAACTTAATGAGACCCAATCTCAAATTTAAAAATAGAAAAGACTGGGGATGTAGCTCAGTAGTAACATGCCCTTGGGTTAAATCTTCAATACAAAAAAAAAAAAAAAAAAAAAAAATTTCATCTGCTAAGATCTTCAGCTGTCTTAGAATCATCTGGGTGCTTGACAGAAATGACAATCACAGGTTCCACTTAATGGCTGCATCAGAATTTACATTTTAACAACTGGGATCTCTCATATGTTCAATAAAGTTAAAAATGTTCAGTTAGATAATTTACATCAACCCTAAGTCTCTCAATTATTCCATTTTTCTCAATTCGTTTTTTCTTTCTTTCTTTTATTTATTTATTTATTTTTTTTGCAGTACCAGGGATTGAACCCAGGGGTGTTACACTGAGTTACATTTACAGTCCTTTTTATTTTTTTTTTTCTTTTGAGACAGAGTCTAGTTAAGTTTCCCAGGCTGACCTTGAACTTTTGACCCTCCTGCCTCAGCCTCCCAAGTCTCTGGGACTGTAAGCATGTACCACCACTGTGCCTGGCTTAGAAACACCTTTTCAAAAAGCCCTCTGGTGGTCTCACATTTCCCCATCTCCAATTATGACTTCATTTCTCTTCTTTGCTTAAGCAATTAAAGGAAGTTTCTGTACTCCTGCAACCATAGCTTCTCCTGTTCATTTCTCAACTCAGAATACAGTATAATCACCTATCAAACATTATCTGACTGCTATTATATGCCAAACACTACTCTGAAGATAAAATAGTGTGGTCCTAGTCCTTGAATGACTATCACTAAATGTGCTCACAGAGATCACTCTGAGTTCCTAAATTGCCAGTTCCAACAAACACTTTCATTTATTATCACATAGGAGACTCTGTCTTCCCCAAGTCAGATAACAAAGAGGTTTTGTAAATGTATAAAACAATGCTATTCCTCTCTTTAAAGAAAACATTTTTTTAAATAAAAATAGTATTTCTATTAATGTGTGGGTGAATTCATTTTTATTTTTAAATGAAAAAATATTCTTCAAATTTGTTTCAATCTCTAATTCTTACAGGTCAACAGATATCTGGGCTCCCCATTCATTTTTAAGAGTGTTAGGGACTCCTGAAATCAAACAAGGTGAGAACTGGATTCCATTTTAAAACCAAGTTATGCCCATTTGTAGTCCCAGGTGCTCTAGAAAAGGCTGAGTCAGGAGGATCACTAGGGCACACACATTTGAGAAAAGTTTGAGAAACACAAGAAACCCACTCAAAACAAAAAAACAAAACAAACAAACAGGTTAATTGCTCAACAAATCCCCAATATCTATATCTACATAGGTATTAATTATATAATATGGAAATACATGGCTAAATCAGCCTAACCATTTTCTTAATTTAACATCACTTTCCCTAGGCATTCCATGTATAATGAGAAAATAGGAAGATGACTTTCTGTCATGACAAACCAAGAGGCTTCCATGGAATACCTGTAGCAATTGAGGTGCATGCTTTACAGTCTTGTGAAAATGTAAAAAGCAATGTAAAAATTAAAACAGCACCATTTGACCCAGTTATCCCACTCCTTGGCATATAACCAAAGTACTTAAAATCACCATACTATAGTGACGCTGCTGCATCAATGTTCATAGCACCTCAATTCATAATAGCTAAGCTATGGATCCAGCTTAGGTGCCCTTCAAGAGATGAACAGATAAAGAAAATGTGGTGTATATACACAAGGGAATATTACTCAGTCATAAAGAGAAATGATATTATGGCATTTGCTGATAAATGAATGGAACTGGAGACTATCATGCTAAGTGAAATAAGCCAATCCCAAAAAACCAAAGGCCAAATGTTCTCTGATATGCAGATGCTAACTCACAATAAGGGGGTGGGTAGGGAGGAAGTACTTTGGATTAGGTAGAGGGGAATTAAGGGAGGGAGGTATAATGGGAATAGGAAAGATCGTAGAATGAATAGGACATTACTTTCCTATGTTCATATATGAATACATGACCATTGTAATTTGACATCATGTACAACCAGAAGAATGGGAAGTTGCATTCCATGTATGTATAATGTCAAAATACATTCTATTGTCATGTATAACTAAAAAGAATTTTTAAAAAATTTTAAAGAAAATATTGTTAATCATAAGTTTCTGTAATACCAACTGTTCACATGTTGATAAAGGGCAGTTTTGAACCAACCAGTTAAAATGTGTCACTCATAGGATTTATACTTGATGACTTAAATTTTCACTTTAAATAATTTATGCCCATCTCTCTTGTAGAAGAGATTCATTATATATTTCTAAGCAATTTTAATTAATTCATCTTGCAAAACAGATTTTGGAATAGGTTGTATACATTTAGTGCACCTAAACTAGGAGTTCCCAACCTCCCTGTCAATTAGACCATAAGGAATTGCTTTTAATATACAGCCTTTACTGTCTTTATAGTTTTCCATATAATAGCTAGCTACAGACTCTGGAAATGTTATACTGAGGACTTTCAAGTATCAAGTAGGTAGAACTAATGGTTCAGAATCTCTATGCTAAACAAAGAAGCCAAGAGAAAGACTTATGAGTAAGTTTTATTCAAAAGCAAAAACAAGGGAGAATATGCATGAAACAGAGGCAAAGTGGATCTGTCTGATCCACTGGTACCACTGGCACCAAGAAAACTAAATGCTCTTCCTAATGTTCTGTCTTCCATAGTACAATATTTGATATACTTAAAAAGGTCAAAATTCGAAATCCAAAAAAATAAAAGAAATGATGAAACATTTCCTATCCCAAAACAGTATATTTCACACTTGGATTTTAGTAATAATTTGTTGAAAGCACAAGGAACCTCATTTTACAATCTTAGAGAATTTTATAAAATATCAACTACTATTTGTGAATGAAAGTCCTCTAAATTGGCGCTAAAAACCTTTCATGATATGGTTTTACTTAACTTCAAAGACTTAATTAATAGAGAATTTAGACCAGTTATTTTCTTTTTCAAGATACGTGTGAATGTGCGAGTTAGAGTATGTACAGCCACCTCTCTGAATCTGTGGGGGATTGGTTCCAGCTTCCCACCACTTCCAACACCTAAATCAGGATATTCAAGTCCTTATACAACATAGCATGGTATTTGCATATGATCTATGCACAGAAGTCGTCTCCAGATATAATATCTAATATAATGTGTATATACTATGTAAATAGTTGTTATACTATCATTTAGGGACAAATGACAAGAAAAAAGTCTTTATATGTATGCAATTTTTTTTTTAAATACTTTCAACCCACACTTTGTAAAGTTCACAGAAATGGAGAGTTGGCTGTGTATGTACATGTACATGTATATGAATACACATATATGTGAATGAATATAAATGGAAAATATACCTAAAAGAAATAAATTTTTATAAAGTTTTTTTGTGATGGAAATATACCTCTAATTCTTACAAGTACCAAATATAGAAATTTTTTAAAATTTTTAAAAATATTTTTTTATTATTCACTAGAGGATTTTTTTTTTTTTTTTTTTTTTGGTATTGGAGATTGAACTCAGAGGTGCTTAACCACTAAGTCACATCCCCAGTTCTTTTGAGACGGGGTCTCACTAAGTTGCTTAGGGCCTTGCTAAGTTACTGAGGCTGATCTCTGGCCTTAAACTTTTTGATCTTCCTCCCTCAGCCTCCTGAGTCACTGGGATTACAGGTGTGTGTCACCATAAGTGGCCCAACGGAGAAATCTTAAGCCTATGGATGCTTCTTTTGAAAGATATAGTAGTTTGACAAACCAATGGCTAAAAGTATATTTTTAAATTATATGATTTTCATTAAACAATCAAGTTGTATGTTATACATATCCCAGTGATAAAACTTACTAATAAGTTCTGTACACAAATCCAAGCTGGAATGAAAATAAATTCAAATTTATTTAAATATTTTATAAGGAATTAAAGTTTTCATTTACAGTATTAGAAAGTTTAACTCACCACAAAATACAGAGAACTTGCATTTTATTTTTTTTAACTGTTTTATCTTTATTTATTTTTATGTGGTGCTAAGGATCGAACCTAGTGCCTCACACATTCTAGGCAAGTGCATAACCCCAGCCCAGAACTTCCATTTTAGTTTCAAGTCAATATGGAAGATATTAAAGGTTAATTATGATGATTATAAAAGTTGTGTTTCAGCAAAGTCAAACCATTATGCCTGATGAAAGATGATATTTAGTCAATTTTCAAAAGTCTACCAAGCAAAAACATTCAGTGTCAGTTCCTATTATACTTCCTTTCCCCCCAAATCTACCATGGAATTAACAGCACTATACAGAAATGACACACAACTTCATCAGCCTTAGTATCTCTACAAGTTTCCATACAAAGTCAACTATTAATCTCTTCTGTAAGTGCCAAGTTTTAAAAAATGACTAAACCAAGTATTGCAGGGAGTAGAGCTAAGGAATGAAAAAAGTTCTAGACATGAACCTAAAAAGGGACATGCAAGAGGAATTTTCAAGTTGCATGCTCCACAAGGGACTGTTAAACAAAATTGTGGGAGGCCAGTTGTTTGGATTGAGTTCCTGCACGAGGCATCAATAGACCAAATCAAAATGGAGTCACTTAAGTTAAATACCACATAATCAAACTGAAATGTTAAGGAAGGAGAGAGATCCCAAAACAGATCAGTTTTCCCTGAAAACAAGATTTCAGTTTACTTGCAAGATTGCAATAAGGAAGGTCCCTCTGTTTAGCCCTTAAAGAAAAATAACCTGGCTTGGGTTCAACCATGGTAAAAAACAAAAAACAAAAAACAAAAAAACCAAAAAACAACCCTGAAGTTACATGATGTTGACAACAGTTGTTTTCCATTGTTGTTTCTTTATTCCCCTTACAAAAATCCACTTTTCTGCTATTTATTGCCCAGCTGGAGCTCATTCTGTCTTATGGCATGGAGGCTGCCCCAATTCAAGATTCTCCAGTAAAAGTCAAAAATCAATTATAGGTTTCAAGATGGCGGCCTAGAGGGTGGCTGCATTTCATGTTGCTCCAGGATCAGGATTCAAAAGAGGAGATATTGAGACACTTGGGACCAACTCAAAGCAGCCGGGTGACTCTCACCCATTGGGAAGGCGTCCCGGATGGGACGGTGGTCCCGGAACGCAGGGAACTTTGTGAAGTAGAGCTGCCGGCGAGACACCCCTCCCCCCGCTGGAGCAGTGAACTCGGACAACTGGGAGTGTCGTAAGGGAGGCCGCTCGGCACAGCGCTGGGACTTGGAGCAACCACTGGGGCTCCGGCGGCTGCCCAGGGGAGGAGTGGCGAGGAGAGCTGTGTGGATTCAGGACACCGGGGCCTGCCCTGAGGAGGAGGAGGAGGAACGTGGCCACTTGGATTCGGAGTGACTGCACCAGAGCTACAGGCGGTTGCCAGAGGAGAAGCCGTGTGGCGAGCTGTTTGGACTTGGAGTGACGCTTCTGAACCCCGGGGCCTACCCTGAGGACGAGGAAGAGGAGCGCGGCCGCTTGGATTCGGAGTGGCTATACCAGAGCTACAGGTGGTTGCCAGAGGAGGGGCTGCGTGGCGAGCTGTTTGGACTCAGACCACTTCTGAACACCGGGGCCTGCCCGGAGGAGTAGGAGGAGGAAGAGGAGGAGCGCGGCGGGTCGTGTGGACTCGCAGTGACTGCATTAGCGCTCCAGGCGGCTGCTCAGAGGAGAAGGCGATTGGTGAGTTGTTTGGACTTAAAGCGATCGCTCCTGAACAGAGGGGGGCTGCCTGGAGGAGAAACGTGGTGGGTCGCTTGGTCTCGAGTGGCCGCACCAGAGCTCCGGGCGGTTGCCCAGAGGACGCAGGCAGCGGGTCACGTGGATTCAGAGCCACTCAGAGTGACCGTTCCTGAACACCCAGGGGGTTACCTGGAGGAGGAGGAGGAACAGGGAGGGTCATTTTGACTCGGAGTGATTGATTGTCCCGGGCTACAGGTGGTTGGTGGGAGGACGAGGCACGCAGTGAATTGCTTGGACTCCCAGTGACCGCACCGAAATACTGGGCGGCTGTCTGGAGGAAGAGGCGTGTGGCTGGTCTCTGGGACTCAGAGCGATTGTATGGGGCCCCAGGTGGCTGCTCAGAGGAGGGGCCGCATAGCCAGGTGATTAAGTGCAGAGCAGGGTCCCAGGATCTAGGAGGCTTCTTGGTGGAAGAGGCACACAGAGACACGCTTAGGGGCGGAGCGAAGGTTCCAGGACTGCGGGCAGATTCTCTGAGGAGGGGCAGCCTAAGGAGATTCATCTGCGAAGGGTGAGGCTCCCAGGCCCAGGAGGTAGGGCCGGGCCCCTGGGAACTTTACAGAGGAAGGCAGCCCAGCCCAGGCAGTAGCTGTAAATTGAGGGGAACCTCTAGGAGGGAACTGACCAGCGAGACCTCCCCACCGGGTGAGTCTTCCCTGCCAGGTGAGGTTTCCCCACAAGGAAGGTGAAACCAGAGACACAGGCCCAAACAAGCCTTGACTCAGCCCGCAGCCTAGTTCCCCTTTGGATGACCATTGGTCAACAAGTGGAGGCACCTCTGCCCACTAGCAGGGAATATACCCCACCTGAAGGCCACCACTCCTAGAGAGGCAGCTTCCTTGTGGAGCACCGCATTATCAACTTCCTCCAAGACTTCAGCCTACTGAAGGCTAAGAAGGGATATATACAGAAATCTTCAAGGACATTGTAAGTCAATAAAGGAAATCTGCAATATCTCAGCGGTCCACTGATACCTGAACAATATGAGAAAACAAGGAAAGAAAATGCTGCAAACAAATCTAGATGTTACATCAATAAAACCCAATGACAGCATGGCAGAAGAAATGACAGAAAAGGAGTTCAGATTGTACATAATTAAAATGATCAGAGAAGCAAACAATGAGATGAAAGAGCAAATGCAGGCATTGAATGATCGCACCAATCGACAGTTAAAAGAGCAAATACAGGAAGCAAAAGAGCATTTCAAAAAAGAGTTAGAGATATTGAAAAAAAAAAACAAACAGAAATCCTTGACATGAAGGAAACAATAAACCAAATTAAGAACTCCATAGAAAGCATATCCAGTAGGATAGAACACCTGGAAGACAGAACCTCAGACATTGAAGACAAAATATTTAACCTTGAAAACAAAGTTGAACAAACAGAGAAGATGGTAAGAAATCATGAACAGAATCTACAAGAACTATGGGATATCATGAAAAGGCCAAATTTAAGAATTATTGGGATTGAGGAAGGCTTAGAGAAATAAACCAAAGGAATGAACAATCTATTCAATGAAATAATATCAGAAAATTTCCCAAATCTGAAGAATGAAATGGAAAATCAAGTTCAAGAGGCTTATAGGACTCCAAATACACAAAATTACAACAGACCCACACCAAGGCACATTATAATGAAAATGCCTAACATACAAAATAAAGACAGAATTTTAAAGGCTGTGAGAGAAAAGAACCAAATTACATTCAGGGGGAAACCAATACGGATATCAGCAGATTTTTCAATCCAGACTCTAAAAGCTAGAAGGTCCTGGAACAACATTTTTCAAGCCCTGAAAGAAAATGGATGCCAACCAAGAATCTTATACCCAGCAAAACTTACCTTCAAATTTGACGATGAAATAAAATTCTTCCATGATAAACAAAAGCTAAAAGAATGTACAAAAAGAAAGCCAGCATTACAGAACATTCTCAGCAAAATATTCCATGAGGAAGAGATGAAAAACAAAGAAGCAAATCAGCAAAGGGAGGAATTATCCTAAAGGAATTGTCAAACAAAGGAGGAGCAAAGTTGTGTCAAACAAATAAAAAAAATTTAAAAAATGAACCAAATGACCGGGAAACCAAATCATATCTCTATAATAACCCTGAATGTTAATGGCCTGAATTCATCAATCGAAAGACATAGACTGGCAGATTGGATTAAAAAGAAAGATCCAACAATATGTTGCCTGCAAGAGACTCACCTCATAGAAAAAGATACCCATAGACTAAAGGTGAAAGGATGGGGAAAAACATACCATGCACATGGACTCAGCAAAAAAGCTGGAGTATCCATCCTCATTTCAGATAATGTGGACTTCAAGCCAAAGTTAGTCAGAAGGGATAAAGAAGGTCATTTCATACTGCTTAAGGGAAGCATAAATCAGGAAGATATAACAATCATAAACATCTATGCCTCAAACAGTGGCTCATCCATGTATGTCAAACAAATCCTCCTCAATTTCAGAAACCAAATAGACCAAAACACAATAATACTAGGTGATTTTAACACGCCTCTCTCACCACTGGACAGATCTTCCAGACAAAAATTGAACAAAGAAACCATAGATCTCAATAACACAATCAATAATTTAGACTTAATGGACATTTATAGAATATACCATCCATCCAAGAGTGAATATACTTTCTTCTCAGCAGCACATGGATCCTTCTCTAAAATAGATCATATATTATGCCACAAAGCTAATGTTAGCAAATACAAGAAGATAGAGACACTACCATGTATTCTATCAGATCATAATGGATTGAAGTTAGAAATAAATGAAAGAGTAAAACACAGAAACTATTCCAACATCTGGAGATTAAACAATATGCTATTATATGATGAATGGATAACAGAAGATATTAGGAAGGAAATTAAAAAATTCTTAGAGGTAAATGAGAACAAAGAAACATCATATCAAAATCTCTGGGACACTATGAAAGCAGTACTTAGAGGGAAATTATTTCATGGAGCACATTTAATAAAAGAAGTAAAACTCAAAAAATAAACGACCTAACACTACAGTTCAAAGCCCTAGAAAAAGAAGAACAGAACAGCACCAAAAGTAGTAGAAGACAGGAAATAGTTAAACTCAGAGCTGAAATCAATGAAATTGAAACAAAAGAAACAATACAAAAAATTGACAAAATAAATAGTTGGTTCTTCGAAAAAATAAACAAAATTGATAAACCTTTAGCCACACTAACAAAGAGAAGATGAGAGAAAACCCAAATCACTAAAATTCGGAATGAACAAGGAAATATCACAACAGACAGGATGGAAATACAAAACATAATTAGAAGCTATTTTGAAAATCTATACTCCAACAAAACAGAAAACCTCGAAGACATCAACAGGTTTCTAGAGACATATGAATTACCTAAACTGAACGAGGAGGACATACACAATTTAAATAGACCAATTTCAAGTACTGAAATAGAAGAAGTCATCAAAAGCCTACCAACAAAGAAAAGTCCGGGACCAGATGGGTTCTCAGCCGAGTTCTACAAAACCTTTAAGGAAGAGCTCATTCCAATACTTCTCAAAGTATTCCATAAAATAGAAGAGGAGGGAACCCTCCCAAACTCATTCTATGAAGCCAATATCACACTGATACCTAAACCAGACAGAGACACATCAAGGAAAGAAAATTTCAGACCAATATGCTTAATGAACATCGACGCAAAAATTCTCAACAAAATTTTAGCAAATCGCATACAAAAACATATTAAAAAGATAGTGCACCATGATCAAGTGGGTTTCATCCCAGGGATGCAAGGTTGGTTCAACATCAGGAAATCAATAAATGTCATTCACCATATCAATAGACTTAAAGTCAAGAATCACATAATTATTTCAATAGATGCAGAAAAAGCATTTGATAAAATACAGCACCCCTTCATGCTCAAAACACTAGAAAAAATAGGGATAGTGGGAACATTCCTTAACATTGTGAAGGCCATTTATGCTAAGCCCATGGCTAATATGATTCTAAATGGTGAAAAACTGAAAGCATTCCCCCTAAAAACTGGAACAAGGTAGGGATGCCCTCTTTCACCACTTCTATTCAACATCGTTCTGGAGAATCTAGCCAGAGCAATTAGACAAACCAAAGAAATTAAAGGGATACGAATTGGAAAAGAAGAACTAAAACTATCCCTGTTCGCTAATGACATGATTATATATTTAGAGGAACCTGAAAATTCCACCAGAAAACTCTTAGAACTCATAAGTGAATTCAGTAAAGTAGCAGGTTACAAGATCAATGCTCATAAATCCAATGCATTTTTATACATAAGTGATGAATCTTCAGAAAGAGAAATTAGGAAAACTACCCCATTCACAATAGCCTCGAAAAAAAATAAAATACTTGGGAATCAATCTCACAAAAGAGGTGAAAGACCTCTACAATGAGAACTACAGAACACTAAAGAAAGAAATTAAAGAACACCTTAGAAGATGGAAAGATCTTCCATGTTCTTGGATAGGAAGAATTAATATTGTCAAAATGGCCATACTACCTAAAGTGCTATACAAATTCAATGCAATTCCAATTAAAATCCCAATGACATACCTTACAGAAATAGAGCAAGCAATTATGAAATTCATCTGGAAGAATAAGAAACCCAGAATAGCTAAAGCAATCCTTAGCAGGAAGAGTGAAACAGGGGGTATTGCAATACCAGATCTTTAACTCTACTACAAAGCAATAGTAACAAAAACAGCATGGTATTGGTACCAAAATAGACAAGTAGATCAATGGTACAGAATAGAGGACACGGACACAAACCCAAATAAATACAATTTTCTCATACTAGACAAAGGTGCCAAAAATATGCAATGGAGAAAAGATAACCTCTTCAACAAATGGTGCTGGGAGAATTGGAAATCCACATGCAACAGAATGAAACTAAACCCATATCTCTCACCATGCACGAAACTAAACTCAAAATGGATTAAGGACCTTGGAATCAGACCAGAGACCCTGCAGATTATAGAAAAAAAGTAGGTCCAGATCTTCAACATGTCGGCTTAGGACTAGACTTCCTTAACAGGACTCCCATAGCACAAGAAATAAAAGCAAGAATCAATAACTGGGACAGATTCAAACTAAAAAGCTTTCTCTCAGCAAAGGAAACTATCAGCAATGGGAAGAAAGAGCCTACAGAGTGAGAGAATATCTTTGCCAATCATACTTCAGATAGAGCACTAATCTTCAGAATCTATAAAGAACTCAAAAAACTCTACTCCAAGAATTCAAATAATCCAGTCGACAAATGGGCTAAGGAAATGAACAGACACTTCACAGAAGAAGATCTACAAGCAATCAACAAACATATGGAAAAATGCTCAACATCTCTAGTAATAAGAGAAATGCAAATCAAAACCACCCTAAGATTCCATCTCACCCCAATTAGAATGGTGATTATCAAGAATACGAGCAACAACAGGTGTTGGCAAGGATGTGGGGAGAAAGGTACACTCATACATTGCTGGTGGGACTGCAAATTAGTGCAGCCACTCTGGAAAGCAGTGTGGAGATTCCTTAGAAAACTTGGAATGGACCCTCCACTTGACCCAGCTATCCCACTCCTTGGCCTATACCCAAAGGACTTAAAATCAGCATACTACAGAGATACAGCCACATCAATGTTTATAGCTGCTCAATTCACAATAGCAGACTGTGGAACCAACCTAGATGCCCTTCAATTGATAAGTGGATAAAGAAGCTGTGGTATATATATATATATATGTATATATATATACACACACAGTGGAATTTTACTCAGCCATAAAGAATGATAAAATTATGGCATTTGTAGGCAAATGGATGAAATTGGAGAATATCATGCTAAGTGAGATAAGCCAATCTCAAAAAGCCAAAGGAAGAATGATATCACTAATAAGTGGATGATGACACATAATGCAGGGAGGGAAGGGTTAGTGTTTGGGTTAGAGTTAGGGTTAGGGAGGGGGGCATGTATGGAGGAAAGAAGCACTGTATAGAGGGAAAAGAGGGGTGGGAGGGGTGGGGGGAAGGGAAAAAATAACAGAATGAATCAAACAACAATACCCTATGTAAATTTATGATTACACAAATGGTATGCCTTTACGCCATGTACAGAGAAACAACATGTATCCCATTTGTTTACAATAAAATAAAAAAAAATCAATTTTATATGTATATATATATATATATATATATATATATATATATATTTTTTTTTTTTTTTTTTTTTTTTTTTTTTTTTTTTTACGGTGGTACAAGGGCCTTGAACATGCTAGGCAAGAATTTTACCATTGGGCCCTTTATAAAATTTATCTAATTTTGAGACAGGGTGTTGCTAAATTGCCCAGCCTAGCCTGGAACTTGTGATCTTTCTGCCTCAGTTTCCTGGGTTTACAGGGTATGACACTGCCAGAAGTTTGTCTTTTCACAGGACAATTTCACCTTCTAGGTTGTACCAAAGAATGCACAAAATGTGTAGAAAATGTTTATTTTTTTAAAAGCTGAGGCATTCAACAATTGCCCTCCCCATGCCCAGTATTTCTGTAACTTTAAAAAAGTTGTTTAATATTTGACTTCAGAATCCTTCTGGCACATTAATAGTTTGCAAAGTTAATGTTTCTCATAGTAAACTTTGAGAAGTCATGTAAATTCTAGGTGATGTGCCATTGCTTTAGGATCTATTAAAAAATTTATATAGTAGGAAAATTCCGCAAGACAACAGGCAGAAAACTGCTGATATATTTAATAAACAACATATGTATGTATACAAAATGCAAACAATATTAAAAAAAGAGGACACTTGCTGGGCACAGTGGCTCATGCCTATAATTCCAGCAGCTCAGGAGGCTGAGGCAGGAGGAGTGAGTTCAAAGTCAGCCTCAGCAAAAGCGAGGTGCTATGCAACTCAGCTAGACCCTGTCTCTAAATAGAAAACACAAAATAGGGCTGGGGATGTGGCTCACTGGTTAAGTGCCCTTGAGTTCAATTAATTCCCAGCATGAAAAAAAAAAAAAAAAAAAAGAGAACACTTAGTTATTATTACAGGCTTGACAAAAGCATGAGGCACATATAGTTTATCAAATTTGTTTCTGGATTCATGAGCATTGATCTTGTAACCTGCTACTTTACTGAATTCACTTATGAGTTCTAAGAGTTTTCTGGTGGAATTTCCAGGTTCCTCTAAATATATAATCATGTCATCAGCGAACAGGGATAGTTTTAGTTCTTCTTTTCCAATTCGTATCCCTTTAATTTCTTTGGTTTGTCTAATTGCTCTGGCCAGAGTCTCCAGAACGATGTTGAATTGAAGTGGTGAAAGAGGGCATCCCTGCCTTGTTCCAGTTTTTAGGGGGAATGCTTTCAGTTTTTCACCATTTAGAATGATATTGGCCATGGGCTTAGTGTAGATGGCCTTTACAATATTAAGGAATGTTCCAACTACCCCGATTTTTTCTAGTGTTTTGAGCATGAAGGGATGCTGTATTTTATTGAATGCTTTTTCCACATCTATTGAAATAATCCTGTGATTCTTAACTTTTAGTCTGTTGATATGGTGAATGACATTTATTGATTTCCGGATGTTGAACCAACCTTGCATCCCTGGGATAAAACCCACTTGATCATGGTGCACTATCTTTTTAATATATTTTTGTATGTGATTTGCTAAAATTTTGTTGAGAATTTTTGCATCAATGTTCATTAAGGAAATTGGTCTGAAATTTTCTTTCCTCGATGTAGGAGGTTACAAGATCAATGCTCATAAATCCAATGCATTTTTATACATAAGTGATGAATCTTCAGAAAGAGAAATTAGGAAAACTACCCCATTCACAATAGCCTCGAAAAAAATAAAATACTTGGGATTCAATCTCACAAAAGAGGTGAAAGACCTCTACAATGAGAACTACAGAACACTAAAGATAGAAATTCAAGAAAACCTTAGAAGATGGAAAGATCTTCCATGTTCTTGGATAGGCAGAATTAATATTGTCAAAATGGCCATACTACCAAAAGTGCTATACAGATTCAACGCAATTCCAATTAAAATCCCAATGATGTACCTTACAGAAATAGAGCAAGCAATTATGAAATTCATCTGGAAGAATAAGAAACCCAGAATAGCTAAAGCAATCCTCAGTAGAAAGAGCGAAGCAGGGGGTATCACAATACCAGATCTTCAACTCTATTACAAAGCAATAGTAACAAAAACGGCATGGTATTGGTACCAAAATAGACAGGTAGATCAATGGTACAGAATAGAGGACATGGACACAAACCCAAATAAATACAATTTTCTCATACTAGACAAAGGTGCCAAAAATATGCAATGGAGAAAAGATAGCCTCTTCAACAAATGGTGCTGGGAAAACTGGGAAACCATATGCAACAGAATGAAATTAAACCCCTATCTCTCACCCTGCACAAAACTCAACTCACAATGGATCAAGGACCTCAGAATCAGACCAGAGACCCTGCATCTTATAGAAGAAAAAGTAGGTCCAAACCTTCAACTTGTTGGCTTAGGATCAGACTTCCTTAACAGGACTCCCATAGCACAAGAAATAAAAGCAAGAATCAACAACTGGGATAGATTCAAACTAAAAAGCTTTCTCTCAGCAAAGGAAACTATCAGTAATGTGAAGAGAGAGCCTACAGAGTGGGAGAATATCTTTGCCACTCATACTTCAGATAGAGCTCTAATTTCCAGAATCTATAAAGAACTCAAAAAACTCTACACCAAGAATACAAATAATCCAATCAACAAATGGGCTAAGGAAATGAACAGACACTTCACAGAAGATGTACAAGCAATCAACAGATATATGAAAAAATGTTCAACATCTCTAGTAATAAGAGAAATGCAAATCAAAACTACACTAAGATTTCATCTCACCCCAATTAGAATGGCAATTATCAAGAACATAAGCAACAATAGGTGTTGGCGAGGATGTGGGGAAAAAGGTATACTCATACATTGCTGGTGGGGCTGCAAATTAGTGCAGCCACTCTGGAAAGCAATATGGAGATTCCTCAGAAAGCTTGGAATGGAACCACCATTTGACCCAGCTATCCCACTCCTTGGCCTATACTCAAAGGACTTAAAATCAGCATACTACAGAGATACAGCCACATCAATGTTCATAGCTGCTCAATTCACCATAGCCAGATTGTGGAACCAACCTAGATGCCCTTCAGTTGATGAATCAGATAAAGAAACTGTGGCATATATATACAATGGAATTTTACTCTGCCATGAAGAATGATAAAATTATGGCATTTGCAAGCAAATGGATGAAATTGGAGGATATCATGCTAAGTGAGATAAGCCAATCTCAAAAAACTAAAGGACGAATGATCTCACTGATAAGCGGATGAGGACATATAATGGGGGGTAGGAGGGGTTAGTGTTAGGGTTAGGGTTAGGTTTAGGGTTAGGGATAAGGAGGGTGGCAAGAATGGAGGAAGGAAGGACTGTATAGAGGGAAAAGAGGGGTGGGAGGGGTGGGGGGAAAGGGAAAAAAAGAACAATGAATCAAACAACATTGCCCTATGTAAATTTATGATTTTTAATAAAAAAAAAGAAAAAAAATTTGTTTCTGATTTGTGGGGTGGGGCTGGGGTGCTGGGGATCAAACCCAGGGCTTCATGATGCTAGGTAAACACTCTACCACTCGGTTACCTCCTTAGCTCATCAGATTATTTCTTCATTCCTCTGCCATCATTTCACCCAGACTCTCTTCACCTAGAATGGTGCTAAGTGCAAATTATCTTCCAAAGTAACCTTCCTTATTATGTCTATTTTTTTTCTTATCTAGTGCTTCCTAAACTTAGCATGCATATAAATCACTTAGGGATCTTGTTAAAAATTCAGTCTTTGGGTTAGGGTCTGAAATTCTTCATTTTTAACAAGTTCCCAGGTAACAGTGATGGAACCACATTTTTTTTGTGTGTGTGCGCGGTACTGGGGATCGAACTCAGGGCCTTGTGATTGTGAGGAAAGCACTCTACCAGCTGAGCTATCTCCCCAGCCCCACATTTTGAGTAACAAAGGTCTACTTCATTCTATAAGTTATTGCCACTTTACTGTTCCTAAACACCACTGCTCACATATTACTGCCTCAAGAATCCACTTTTACTCTGTGAATTACGCATAAACCTCTTCATTCAATACTGGTCCAGAATTTCACCTGGACAAAATCTGACTTTCCTCCTACTACATTTGTTATAACCCTGCTCTACTTTCTGGTTGCTGTTTTGTTTTTGAGCTAAAATATACAAATGGCACAGTACAGATTTTAAACTGTAGAAATCACTTACTTTTGATAAATGAACACCCAAGTAGTGGATACTACCCCTCAAAAGATATAAAACCTGTCATCATACCAGTCTTGTGTTTTGGCCCAACTCCTCAAATACCTTTCCTTGAAGACCAACTGTGCTTTCTTTCTTCAAACCACTCCCCAAATTCACTCTCACATCTCCATCTAGATGACTGTTGCTTTTAAGACCCAAACATCAACATCTCTATCTCTATTCTTGTGGCCTTCTATCCCCATATTTTATTCATAGAGTTGTCAGAGTGCTCTTTTAAAATTTTAAGTCAAATCAGGTCACTCTCCTGCTTAAAACCCTCCAACGGCTCACTGTCACATGTGTAATAAATTCAAACACCTTTTCCTCCTCTTTCTAACTTCATATCTTGCTGCTTTCCTGATTTCTTTCTACGTCCTGGTCATATGAAACTTCCTCCCAGTTCTA